>NC_090275.1:16020000-17491250 GCF_040414725.1 Anabrus simplex | reverse complement strand
AGATTATTGAAGATGTTGAACAAAGATTGATGTATGAACACAAAAAGATGACTTGATCTTCTCGAGTAATTCAGGAATATTTGTAGGTGGGTCATATGTCTTAAAAAAATCCCTTTAGGGAAATCAAATGATAATACATGTATCTTTCAATAAATGGGTGACGGAATGTTATTTAGCAACCGTGCTGCCTCTGCTGTGAAGTATTGTTGGAGGGCCATGACATACAAATCCATGGCCTGTGCAAATCGCAAGGTACTGTTGCTAGGTTACACTTCCATAACACATTTTGTTACTGGACACTATTTTGGTACACAAATTATCGGAGACCCCCATCTCTAAGACGTATAAAATGATTCTTTCAACATGCCCCATATGTAGGCATTTGTAGCTTGGAACCCGGACAGCAGGAAAGGAACGGAAATGGAGTTACACGAGAATTTAGGAGATATGTAAAGTGGCGTTACTCCATCTATTGGCGTTAAAATAAGGCGTCGGTCTATACGGACTGGTCTGGCCATGTAATCATTCAGCAAAAGAATTCAAATAAACTACACTTCCGAACGCATCCGTCACCCAGATGGTTACGAAATAAAACTTGTTGAACATCTACGCACGTCTTAATAGCAGACCCGCTGATATGAAGTGCTCGCCATTTTCAAGAAAGACTCGTGTGATTCAAATAATTTTTATTTCGTTTATAGCAATGTACTGATATTTCAGTTAATCTTAAGGGAAGTTTCCAAAGTTGCAAATGCATAGTATGAATACAAACGCTCGCATCCATAATTTTCTAAGTGATATTCCAAATTATGTATTTTATTCATGTCTTCTTCTTTTCTTTCGCTTGTCCCACACCTGTGGGGTCGCGGGTGCGAACTGTCGCACGTGTGGATTTATCCCTGTTTTACGGCCGGATGCCCTTCCCGACACCAACCAAATGAATAGAGGGATGTAATCACTATTGCGTGTTTCTGTGGGGGTTGGTATTGTGGTGTGTTTTCTGCATATGAAGAGGAAAGTGTTGGGATAAACACAATTACCCAGTCCCTTGGCCAGAAGAATTAATCAGAGACGATTAAAATCCCCGACCCGGCCGGTAATCGAACCCAGGACCCTCTGAACGGGAGGCCTCAGCGCTGACAATTCAGCCAATGAATCGGACCCTTTTTAAAAAAATATTTCTATCTCATCCTTTTTATCCTTCGTTTTGTCCTTCTGGCAGTACATTGAAATATATCCTACTAGTCAGTAATTTATGAAAAAAAAACCTATTTCAGTTTTTAACAACCCCTTGTGAGTGGGGTTGCTGACGAAGAATACACCCACGGTATCCCTTGCCTGTCGTAAGAGGAGACTAAAAGGGGCGACCAAGTGATATTAGAACCATGAGACTACTTGTTATTACGTTCGGACACCATGGATCGACGTTACGTGCGATTAGAATCACCTTGCGAGGGAAACCATGGGTATACGTTACATAGAAGCACTAACATTATGCGAGAAACACAACGGGTCTGGGCGTTGCTTGTTATAAGTGTCATCGTGTGCATTCCACTGGTCAGTTCCACTGTGTTCAGAATGGGTCTGCTTTACCTATGAGTAGTACCACTTTGAGAAACACCATGGGTCTAAGTTTCCTGTGAATAGTACCATTATGTGAGAAACACCATGAATTTGTGTTGCCTGTGGATATTACCATAATGTGTGAAACACCGTGGGTTTACATTGCCTATGATTAGTACCACTACGTGAGGAACACCAAGAGTATAACCTACGTGGCTTGTGATTAGTTCCACTATGTGAGAAACACCATGGATGTGTGTTACTTGTGAGTGGTGCCATAGTGTGTGACATACCATGGGTCTGCATTACCTGTGATTAGTACCATAATGGGAGAAAGACCACGAGTCTACGTTATTTATGATTAGTACTACTCGTCGTATAGGAGGACCACCCTGGTTCTGCTTTACAAGTGATTACTATTTTGAGTGGCCGCTGACCTGGATTTTGGACCCCTTTCGACAAGCATCATCTCCGAAAATAAGGAATTGTGAATTGGATCCACTGACGTTTTTGAATTCATGGTCATTTTCATCATCACTTGTTTTAAATTCTAGTCATTGGATACATTTTGAAGTTTCAAATATCGTGTCATTTCGTTGTACCTTATACCATTAGGGGCCGATGACCTAGCTGTTAGGCCCCTTTAAACAACAATCATCAGTTTTTCACAACTAATTTTTATAGCGATCTCCCAGACTGGACCTGAGGGTTGCTCTGCCTTTCATAGTAACTGGCTCGTTTAGGGTTAATCCTGTTCACAAGCCAGTAGTGTCCGTTATTTCTACTTAATGCTTCGTATTTTTCAGTGTTTTGTCTCTTATTTCGTTTGGAAGAAAGTGGTAGCTCTAGGCTGTACATAAGAGCAAGTAACTGGGGCCGTTCCTGTCTGTTAAATCGGCTTATGTACTGTTCAGTACAGTATTGCCTGGTTGGCGCGGTTCTGCGGTCCACATTGTTATTTTTGAAGGTGTTACCAGGGTGACCAGTTAAATGGAGAGGATCACCGCCGCAATCTCGCCAAATTGTTCTCCCAGGGGATGGGAGATTGAGTTGGCCGCACTTTCTCCCTCTATGAATATAGTCTGCGCTGCGAAGGAGAAAGTTCATGATGTGCTCTCCGGTGAATCAAGGCGCAAGTTAAAATGGCTCGGTTCAGTAAACTTTTCTGTTGGTCAGAAATGTTAAACCAGAGACGAGTTGCCTTCAGGTGTTTTATATCGTCGCTTCCTAGAGATGTATGTAATGGATGTTTACGGCTCTATGTTCCACTTCTTGCCGGTTCGTCGTTGTGCTGTGCATTTAAGTCTCTACAGCTCATTAACGTGTGATTCTTCTGCCGAGTTTAGTAACAGTCGGCTTGTTGTACTTTTGTTCCCAAGAAAGCAGGCCGGATCCTGGTTGGGTTCGGTTGTTTTGATGGTTTTTAAATTTGACACTTTCGTGCCTTCATTTCCAACATAAACAAATTCGTAGGTGGGGGGGGGGGGTATTCCAGCACCTTGCTGTCTACTAAAATCTATAGCTATTCACCAGTACGGCCAAGAGATGCTAAATAGTTTCATGCATTTCTGGGGTGTTCACATCATTCCCACTTTTATGTCGAATGTCACTCCTCTGCATATACAGACGTCTCATTGCCGAGCCCATTTTAATGTACAGAAATGTTGTAGCTATGTATCACCCATGTCATGACGCCGTTGTCACAAGAGAAATAAATAAATAAATAAATAAAATAAATAAATAAATAAAAAAATAAATAAATAAATAAATAAATAAATAAATAAAAAAAAAATAAATGTATGTGTGTTCCAACTTAGTCTGGAAAGCATGGCGCAATGTCACCGAAACTTGGTACACATACGACTTACTGTATGGGAAAAAAATCTGTGGAGGTAAGACAACCCTAGCAGTGGAAGAGGAGAGGGGGTGACATAGATAAATAACCAAACTACCGATGTTAATGTCAAATGTATAATTTTCGGGGGGCTGTTGAGATGAATAGTGACATTTCGAATACTATTTAAATGAAAGTTCAGCCCCAGCGGCGTGAAAAAAGAGAAACCGAGGTTATGGATGTATGTGTATATTCCAGCATAGCTCTCAAGCGGACTTGGTTCACTTACTATTTGAAAAATAAATGTGGGGAATAAGACACCCTAGGGTAAAAGGTAGGTACGGGTGAACATAAAAAACAAAAAACCGATTAATATCATTGTCGAATCCATCGTTTACGGGGTCGCTGAGATCAATAGCGACACTCTGGATGCCGTTTAAGTCCAAGTTCAGCCTCCATCGGCATGGAAATTGAGAAAGAGAAGAAACTAACATGTCTACACTGACTGAGATGAGTGTTGAATCCAGGTTTCGTGATCGGTAGTCTGGTAGGTGACGGCTCCGATGACAGTTAGAATCGTGTACATCTTATCTATAACTCAACGCGTAAATACACACAGTTATCACTTATTTTTATCGTTTACTTGGAAGGATTACCTACTTTGCAGACAGTCTGGACTGCCACGAGGACAATGTTTAACGCGTAACAATCTAGAACTAAAAGTTAAACACACAGCAATAACTCTAAAACTAAAAACTAGTTCGTAAATCAGTCAACGCCACAATAAAAAAAATACAGAAATCACTTCACACGTAATTAACAGACAATACAAATCCTAAAAGTAAATCTATACCACAGCTAGTGTACAGTATAAAGCAGCCACTGATTCTTTCAAGAATGTGCAACATCCTGTCAAAGTTACGTAGCATCTGATAAGTATCCAGAACATTCTGTAGATTAAGAACAATAAATTGTAACATAGATTGATATAAAGAGATTTCCTTGCTGTTAAACTCGAGTCGGACGTAAGAGAAGACAACGATGCTTTTAACTGAGCTTTCATGTACACATTGTTATTACACCACAGTCTATATCCAAGGACGGTGATACGTGTTTCTAGGTTTATCTGTATTCATGCCATTTTTTGATCGAACCGTTAAGTTCATCGGGTGTTTAACACGACTTGTCTTCTACTTTTCTTCATAAGTCAGTTATTAATTAATTAATTAATTTCGTGTGGCTATTTCTAGCCGAGTGCAGCCCTTGTAAGGCAGACCCTCCGATGAGGGTGGGCGGCATCTGCCGTTTGCAGGTAACTGCGTGTTATTGTGGTGGAGGATAGTGTTATGTGTGATGTGTGAGTTGCAGGGATGTTGGGGACAGCACAAACACCTAGCCCCCGGGCCAATGGAATTAACCAATTAAGGTTAAAATTCCCGACCCGGCCGGGAATCGAACCCGGGACCCTCTGAACCGAAGGCCAGTACGCTGACCATTCAGACAACGAGTCGGACATCAGTCAGTCATAAAACGGAAAGGGACATTAAGTCGGATTTTTCATTTTAGAGTTTTTTGTGGTTCTAAAATTGGCATAAGATACTGTGCATTTCAAAAAAGTTCATGGGTTCTGCTATTATTATTATTATTATTATTATTATTATTATTATTATTATTATTATTATTATTATTTTCAAGTTCTTCCTCCACCTAGAGGCTGCCCGAAGACAAAGAATACAGAATACAGTGAATGTTGGCTAAAAATAAGTATTTTTAAAGAACTTCAAAAATTAAAAATGTAGCTCGATAGCTGCATTCGCTTAATTGCGGCTAGTATCCTGTATTCGGGAGATAGTGGGTTCTAACTCTACTGACGGCAGCCCTGAAGATAGTTTTCCGTGGTTTCCCGTTTTTCACACCATGCAAATGCTGGGGCTGTGCATTTAATTAAGGCCACGGCCGGTTCATTCCAACTCCTAACCTTTTCATAACCCATCATCGCCATAAGATCTATCTCTGTCGGTGCGACGTAAAGCAACTTGCAATATATTTTGAGTGTGTTTTGAGAAAAACACGATCACAGCTTTCACTAATTTTTTTACCAACTGTACTAAGTTTTCATGACATTGAGTGGCGAAGACTCGAACTGCTGCGTAGGTTAGTTTGTCAAGAAGACTCATAGCTAGCGCAAGAAGTGAAAACATAGAAATGCAATTTTTACACCCTCGACACTTGTTCAGATCTCCTGTAAAATGTCCATTGCCGACTTTGGGTCACATATGTCATTGTAGATCGCTCATTACATTATTTTACCCTATCAAATTCGTCTTCCCGGCTTTTCCGCCATTATTTGGGCTCTGTAGACTACTACATGAAGATTTGGCGCAGTTTTACGGTCTGGTGCTTTTTCTGATTCCGGCCGTATTGCGTGTGTCTTCATCGGTTGGCGTGTGATGCTTTGCGTGTATGTAGACGTAGTCACACAGTCTCCGACCTACTAAAATTTACCAGATGCCCGACCAGGAATCGAACGCGAGACCGTCTGAATCGAAGGCCGCTACGTTAACCATTCATCTAGAAAACCACTCAATTTCACCGTGATGCCCAAACTAATTAATTAAAGATTCTTCCTCTCCTTTGTTTATTTCAAACTCGTTCCATCATCATCTTACTGATTTATTTCCCGGAAATTGTGATAATTTTTCCGTCAACACTTCCCAACACAAATCATGGCAGACTCTTCTCCAATCTTTGTACATCTCTACCTGTGTTACGATGTTATCTTACTCTGATATACATTTGTCCATTACACACTTTGTATAGTTTCTTTGTGCCAGGAAAGTCACAAGCAGTGTTTTGGGTAATTTGTAGCGAATTGCCTTAGAGTGGATTTGTGGAAAAGGTACTTATTTAATTTCCCTTTCGGGAAAATTAGGTAGGTAAGGGTTATTCTGCCCGAAGGCAGGTCCGAACCTCCGCAGAGGTGTTCCTGAGCCGGAGTTTACGTGCGGTAGGGTGGCCAGTTCCTTTCCGCTCCTCCATTCCCTTACCCCCTCACCAACAGCGCGTGGCAACCCATCCAACTCCTGACCACGCCCAGTGTTGCTTAACTTCGGAGATCTCACGGAATCCGGTGTTTCAACACGGCTACGGCCGTTGGCTGCGGCAAAATTAAATGATCATAAATGTCTTTCACTAAAATATATAGCGCGATGTTACCTAGCAACCGTGCTGGCTGTGAAGTGAAGGACATGATATAGGCTACAGATCCACGGGCTGTGCAGCTCTCAAAGTGCTGTTGGTAGGTAACATCGGAATGACAATATTTCCGTACACGAATTTTCGGATGACCCCGAGCTCTGTCAAAATACGACGGATATGTCTAGCAGGGTATTTTATGATCAATCACGTGATTTATTTCCACGTTTTAGTAGTAGTAGTAGTACGTAGTTTATCTGCCCCAAACTTGATACGTCACGCTTGTGGTTCGTTGAATTTTCAGAATTCTTCCTTGATACGCCTATAGCTTTTATCGGCCTTAGTCTCGTTTATTGTGGAAATTTTTAATGTCCAACACACAATCCTACTGAGACGTACTGTCCAGACAACGTATTTACAATGGGCGTTAGAATCCAGATGGCGATAAAGAGGCGTCTTATTTTCATAAGGAAATTAGCAACAATTTCGAGTCTCCATTTAACGAGTGAGATTGTCACACGGTACGGGTTGTATAGATACAAGGTTGCATTCGTGAGATGAATTAGAATCCAATTGTAGTCAGCCCTGAAGATGATTTCTTATTCCGCCAGGCTTAATGGCTCATACGGTTGAGGCGCTGACCTTCTGACCCCAAAGTTTCTATCCTCGTTCAGTCCGGTGGTCTTTGAAGTTGATCAGTTACGTCAGCCTCGTGTCGGTAAATTTACGCGCACGTGAAAGAACTGCCGCAGCGAAACTAAATTCCGGCACCTCGGCGTCTCCGAAAACCGTAAGAGTACTTGGACTCAAAAACCATAACATTGAAAAGGTTTCCTATGCGTGGTTTTCTAATTTCATTCCAAGGAAATGCCGGAGCCGCTTCCTTTCCAGTACAGGGTCTTTCTTATTTCACCGTCGCTGAAAATGTTTACTTTCAGCGCGGCTTTAAAAAAGAAATACTCTCGCGTTTAAAATCCGCATTTCGCAAGTCATCTTTGAAAGGTTTGCATTTGCTTGTTCGTTCTTTCGCTGAATCATTTCTTTCGAGGCTACTTCCTTGAATTTTGTTTTCTTAGTAGACCTTTGCTGGTAAAACCTTGTTTATATAAAGTATTACTACAGTGCATACAATTCACGGCATTTCTTTTTCTCTGTCTGAATGAAATATTCCTTGCCAGTGCGGTAAATAATCAACCCAGAGCCTGGTTGTATCATCTAATAGAATCTTTTCTTGTTCACCTTAGTGGTGTCACCTCCGGCAGCAAAGCTGAGTGTCAGGTTCTTGTATTTTGCTCTTGAGGACCGCGGAGTCGATTCCCGGCCTTATCGAGGGATTTTAAACGGTTAATTCCCGCAGCTCGGCCACTGGCTGTTTTTGTGCTGTCCTTCAACACTCCTGTAACTCATACCACCCACAACACATTAATACTCGGCCTGAAAGTATTGTACAGATGACCACCAGGACTCAGTACACTAAACTAGTTTATAAATTACTAGTCTACCGAAGTCCAGTTGTCAAACTTCTCAGTTGAATGGTCAGCGTTGAAGCCTTTCGTTCAAAGGTTCCCGGGTTCGATTCCTGTCTGGATCGGGGAATCGGCGTTTGTATTTGTCTCAAATCTCTCTTCACAGTCAGACAACACACCATACTACCAACCATCACCACAGAAACACGCAATAGGGTTGTCGTCAGGACGGGTATCCGACTGTAAAACAGGGTCATGTCCACATGTGCTACACAGTTCGCACCCGCGATCCTGAATTATTATTATTATTATTATTATTATTATTATTATTATTATTATTATTATTATTATTATTATTATTATTATTATTATTGTTGTTGTTGGTGGTGGTGGTGTTGTACCACACTAAGTGTATTACCATGAGGACTGGTCCTATCCTTCCCGAAAGTACGGAAACTTTTTCATTTGACGCTTGGAATATCCACCCAGACTCTATTTATGAGAGTATGTGGATTCTGTTATAAGGACCGACAGGCGACCCCGTATGCCACTGGCAGGAATCCGCTTAGTGTGGTTCTATTGTACGGAACCCTCCCCACGATTTCTGATTGCAGAATGGGAAAGAAAATCCAATGGAATGCATGCACTTGATCGATTTCCGACAAAAGAGTTGCGTTAAAAATATTGCAAACTTCGGGCTGGAAAACACTTCAACAATAATGACAGACTGGTTAAAGTAACAGGCGGCAACTTTCTGTGACGAAGGAATACTCAAACTGCCCTATAGGTACAATTGCCTAAACGTCCAAGGAAATGTAGGTTAAGGTATGAGGAAACTTTGTATACTCATTCTTTACTTTCCGAATCGTCTTGGTAATTAAACTCGTCTAACATTTCCTTTTAAGCGCAGATCCATTTCTGCTTAAGTACTGTGTTCTGGTATGTGCTAGAGCAAGTTTGTTTTGTTTTTTGTAGACCTGTCTCATCCTTCGGTTTGACGATGTGAAAGTGAACAATGCTATTAATGCCGTTCCTTATGCATCCAGCCTCGTGATGGCTTGCACGAAATGATCCGTTCGTGTGTTCATGTAACGATGTTATTGGTCTTACGTCGCATAAACTTGCGTACTTCTACGCTTTTCGGAGACGCCGAGGTGCCGAAATGTTGTTCATCAGGGTGTTCTTTTTACGTGCTCATTAATCTACGGACACAAGGATAAAAAAAATAACACCGGACTCAACCAGAATCGAACCAGTCGACTCAGCTCTCTACCGTCTTTGCAAGTCAGCCCTTTAACCTTTGACTGCTAGTCCCGTCTACCGACAGGCTGGTGCGACCACTCCTTACTGCTACGCCCACCCAAATATAGTGCGCGAGAACTTACTTGTTTTCATTTTTCTTGTTCATTCTTGAGGCCGGGTTGATCTCTGGTACGTTCTGCCATCTCTTGGAAATTATGTTGTACTACTTGAACTTCGTCACGGCCGACTTGATGCGTTGCTCAAGCTAGCTCGAGGGATCCAGTCGGCCGTGGCTTCGTCTTCAGCTTTCGGAGCCTAATAATAATATGACGTCTGTCATCTATAGTTGGAATTCATCTGTGATGTAAACAAACATGGTGGAAGAACAACAAAGTTCTTCACGCTTGGTTCCAATTTCTAATAACAAAGTGTCATCAAATGTGTTAACATGTAAGCTTTCTACTAGTGAGGACAAACATGTTTCTGTTTACGTATTTTAGGGAATAATTTTAATTTTGGCCCATTAGCTTGTGTAAACATAACCACGTTGAAGGCACAACAGGTTACATTACAAATCTCTAAAAATACATTCAAAAATATGTAGTTTGTTTACATTTGCTTTTAGAATAATAAAAAATACAGTGTCTTAATATGTTAAGCCTATCGTTCCCGTATGTATGTTCAGTCCGTCAGCCCAAAGGCTGGTGGGATCCTCAACAGCTCTGCCATCAGCTGTCATAGATGGCCTAGGCATCCCTGAAGAGGCGTACTAGGGAAATGAGGAGTGATGTAGTTTCCCGTTGCTTTCCTCACCGAGCCAGAGTTGCTATTACACATAAGTCTGCCAAGCCCACTGAAATGCATACACCAACTGACCCTACGAGCAACATTGGCATTACTAACATGGCTCATACCTCAGTCACTTTCATATTGTCAAAGCCGAAGATAAGACAGACAGATCTATGAAAGTAACAAAATTGCTCTAGCCTATACCAGAAGACATAGTGCACTGTAAACACTAGGTCCTGCTAGCAAAGGCGATCATTCCCGTTATAAGTGAAAATTACGGTTTCAGACGCGTTTCTTACATGCGAACGAAAAAATATCAGCACTGAAGTGGTGGACAGTATATTCGTAATTCAGTACTTAAAAGGTTAAATACTGGCGAGTTGGCCGTGCGGTTAGGAGCGCGCAGCAGTGCATTCGGGGATACTGCGTTCGAACCTCACCGTTTGCAACCCTGAAGATGGTTCTCCGTGGTTTCCTATTTTCACACTAGGCTGTACCTTAAGGCCTCGGCGTCTTCCTTCCAACTCCCAGCCCGTTCCTATCCCATCGTCGCTGTAAGACCTATCTGTGTCGGTGCGACGTGAAGCAAATTGTAAAAAAAGAGAGAGAGAGAGAGAGGTTTGACGTAGTCTCTGACTCAGTGCGAAGTCCACCGAAAGGCTAATATTCACACACTTTTGTTAAAAATTCCACAGCAGAAGTTGCTTCTACTGAATACTGTAGAACCGCAGACTGCCGGAGTTATTAGTCTCTTCGTGTGAGGTGTCTGGCAGAGCCCCCATAATCTGTCATGTGTAGTAATGAATTGGTGCCGAAAAAGATGAGCAGATTACATTTCCAGTTTAGCGGCGGATAAAAGAAATGTGTTTATATGCTTGACGTGTCGTATGGACTAATTATGAATGCCCTCCCTCTGTGAGTTAATTAGCCTGCGTATCTCATTAGGCCTCATTCATCAACGGAGATCGCTCATACTTTGCACATCGTCAACCCAATTCATGGCCACCTGTTCGGCTCGTACAGTGCGTAAAGCGTGCTGATAACCCTTTGTTGGTAATACAGTGGGCACTAGGAAAGTTTTGCAATACGAAAAAACGGTAGGCTGGACACCCCTGTTATGACGAGGGATGAAAAGAGGGGTGAAAACTGGTCTAGAAAACAGAAAGGCGCGACCTTCACACCAGTTGTTACCAAGCAGTGGGATTGAAAGCAAGTTAAGATGCCAGTGTGTTCTAAAGGTGAATATCGCGCAATTATCCGCTACAATTTTGCTCGTGGATTACCTGTTGACCAGTGCCTGGAGGAAATGACTCCTATGCTGGGGAAAGACTTTCCACATCGGACAACAATTTTTCCGCTGGCACAAAGAGTTAGAGGGGAAATTTTGGGGTTGATGACGATCCTCGTTCTGGGCGACCGTCTGAATCAGTGACTGAGGAAAACATTGAAGCTGTGAGGAAAATGTTGCAGTTAGAGGATACCCTCCACATCTCTGTTCCAGCTGTTCATTCACTTCTACACGACCATCCCCATGTTAGAAAGGTTTGTTCCCTTTGGATGCCCCATTCACTTTCAAAGGAACAAAGGGCACATCGAGTGAAATGGTGCCGAAAAATGCTAAAACAGTTATAAATGGGACTTCGCGTAACGTCAATAGCATAGTTACAGGTGACGAAACTTGGCTTTATTATTACGATGTCCCAACAAAATCCCAGAACAAGGTGTGGCTGTTTGAAGATGAGGGTACTCCTGTGACTGTGTGAAAGTCAAGGTCAGTGAAGAAAAGGATGATTGCAGTATTCTTCACTAAACGGGGCATCGTGACTCGGGTTGTGCTAGAAACACAAAGGTCAGTTACTGCGAAGTGGTACAGTGAGACTTGTCTGCCTCAGGTCATTCAAGCTCTCAAGAAGCTCCGTTTAAGGTCACGGCTCAACACTTGGATCTTGCATCACGACAATGCTCCAGCACATCGTGCTATTGTAACAATGGATTTTCTTGCCAGATCAGGGTTGACTGTGCTTGATCACCCTCCATACAGTCCTGATCTTGCCCCATGTGACTTCGCACTCTTCTCAGAAGTGAAGATGAAGATGGCGAGGAGCTTCTGGCAGCATGAGATCAAGAGTGTGAATTGTAACCGAGGAAAGGTGGCAGAGTTGGTTCAGTGACTGGTTTCGACGTATGGAGAAGTGTATTGAGTGTGGTGGAAATTATTTCGAAAAAGTCTAAAGTGTTCACTCGCATTGCAGAACTTTCCTAGTGCTCTTTGTATCTCCTTTGCCTGTCACAGGATGTGATGTAACATTCAGTAAATTGACCATATATACTAGCAATACGGGTGGAAGGTGACAGCCTTTCCTAATCCCCGTGACCCTGTGTGTAGTGTGCTTATCCCGTTTACTTATTATCTATATGTTAATGGGATCATTCACAAGAGTTGTGTGTATTTGTAAATAGCAATACTGTGGTGTAAAATTGTATTTATGTAACAATTTTCGGAGTAATATAATTATGATGATAATGTTGAGTCATCAGTCCATAGTGGTGGTGATTATTGTTTTAAGAGGAAGTACAACTAGGCAACCATCCTCTATGTAACACTAATCAGAGAGAAAAATGCAAGGGGTCCGACACTTCGAAAAATGAAGGTATCGGCCAAAGAAAGACAAGGGCCGCGAAGGGCATGAAAATGAAAGACTCCCTAGCCCTCGCAAACCTAATAGCGTCGGGGTCGGAAAAGAACAAGTGTTGACCAAGGGAGGTCGGATAGGATAGATGAAGGTGAGGAGCCTGTCACAAGTAAGTGGAAGCAATGCCAGGACTCAGCTGAGGGCCCCGTGGTCGCCAACCCACGCTCCAAAGTTCAGAGCCCCTGAGGCCCCTTTTAGTCGCCTCTTACGACAGGCAGGGGATACCGTGGGTGTTATTCTACCGCCCCCACCCACAGGGGGACATCAGTCCATAGGCTGGTTTGATGCAGCTCTCACTGCTAGCCTATCCTGTGATAACCTTTTCATATCTACTTGTACATAAATACTGCATCCTACATCTGCTTTACTCTGCTTGTCATATTCATACCTTGGTTTACCACCTCATTTCCCTTAAAAACCAACTGAATAAGTTCTGGTTGTCTTAAGATGTGGCCTATCATTCTATCTCTTTTCGTCAAATTTAGCCAAATCGATCTCTCACCAATTCTATTCAGTACTCTTAATTCGTGATTCGATCTATCCATCAAACGTTCAGCATTATTCTTTCTCTCGGAGCTAGTTGTAGCATGTTTCACTTCCATACGATGCCACGCTCCAGACGAAAGTCTTCAAAAACATTGTTCTGATTCCTATATCAGTGTTGGAAGTGAGCAAATTTATTTTCTTAAAGCTCTTTCTTGCTTGTGCTAGTCTGTATTTTATGTCCTAATAATGATGATGATGATGATGATAATAATAATAAACTACTTCGTACATCGGACAGGGGCCCATTATCATTAAGGTGTTCTGACACCGTGATTTGCCGGTTCGAGTCCCGTTGGTCGAAAACAGATATTTCACTGGATTGCTTGCCGGAAACCTGATTTCAATTCCAAACATGTCCTCTATGGAGTGAGGACGTACGACGCTACTGATGGTGATTCGTCTGTCGGATGGAGACGTAAAGCATGGAACAGACCCGTTGGTGATATTCGACAGGAGTAGGCTATGTGCCGTCGCCGGGTTCACCCTCTCCCTACCTCATTATAATCTCATACCCAGACGCACAGGTCATTCATGGTCGTCATATAGGAAAACCTTCACCAGGCGAGCCGAACATGTAGTCGGACACTCCAGGTCCCCCTGTGGGTGGGTACGGTAGGATAACACGCCTGTCGTAAGAGGCGACTAAAACGGGTCCGAATGTCTCCCAACTTGGGAGCGTGGGTTGGTGACCACAGAGCCCTTAGCTGAGTCCTGACATTCTTTCCACATACTGTATTTGTGCAGGCTCCTGCCTTTCATCTCTCCTATCCGACCTCCCTTGGTCAACTCTTGTTCTTTTCTGACCTGGACGGTATTAGGTTACGAGGCCTAGAGTCTTTAATTTTCACGCCCTTCGTGGCCCGTGACTTTCTTTGTCCGATACCTTAATTTTTCTAAGTGTCGTTTCCCTTTAACTTTTTCCTCTGTGATTAGTGATATATAGAGGATGGTTGCCTGGTTGTACTTCCTCTTAAAACAACAATCACCACCATCACCTTCGTACATTCATCGCTTTTTTGCTGTGGTATGGATACATCTAATATTCTCCGTTCTCTCTCCTGTTGCCCTTCTAAACAAAATACAGTCGTAGAGATTGTATTCACTTGAGGACAATTTCAGTGAAAGGGATGCGCTCTGAAATAAGAGTACGGTAAAATGTGTATTCTGAATTAAAGCTCGTTAGGAGGGGGCTATGCTTCACTGCACTCGGCTGAGGCCCGCCCCAGGGAGTGTGGTCCGAACAGCGGGCAATCCTTGTTCCACGTGCTCTCGAGGGACAAGCGGTCAACAGCAGGTAGCTCTGCTTTAGAACTCGCAGACAAAAATATACAGCATCACTAAATCATGCACACTGCTTGGATAATGCTGTATAATACTCTATTTGCATAGAGTAGCTTCCACTTTTGCTCTGGATAGTTATATAAGGGTTTTCGGTGAAAGTTACAGTTTGTTATGCCTTTTAGCATTCAGTCTCCAAGCCTCTGCGAATTAACAGTGCGATCCTCTGTTTACAACTAGTTCTGCGGTCTCGTTAGTTTAGTTAAATCAAATAATACAAACTGAATCTGACCGTCATCTTTCTTTCGCTGTATTTCAATCGCCATCCATGGCCGAGTCTGTTATTCTTAGGTAAGATACTCTCCTCCATTCGCCTCACATGGCCCTAATGCCAGAGCTGGATAACGCGTGTGGCTTCATCTTTATCTTCTCAGTGCCCCGATCCGAGTAGATCGGAGGATATAGCGCATTCTTAGAGACCAACTTGGCTGGTTCGGCCCTGGTTCAATCTGGTAGTATTTGAAGTCAGCCTCTTGTCGGTACATTTATTGGCGCAATAAAGAACACCTGCGCGACAACATTCCGGCACCTTGGCGTCTCCGAAAACGGTGTAAGTAGTTACAGGGGCGTAATATCAATAACATTATTATTACTTCTTAATGGGAATACAGCCCTGCCATTGTTCCTAATACATATCTTCAAAATGGTGGAATGGAGAGACCAATCCCAAATATGGCCATACGAATTATAGTTAAATTATGTCTACATTTAAGATTGGTATAGAATACATATACATTTCATGCACAGTACATAAGCTATTTCAATCCGTACCTGATTTTTTTTTGTTTCCTGCAGACGAACTTCTATTTTAAATATCGGTAAAATAAGAAAATAATTCAGTCCAATAATAATAAACACGTCACATACTATTGCTATTTATTTTACGCGCCACCGACAAGGACAGAATTTGTGACCGTTATAGGACGAGAAACGGAAGGAAAGAAGCGACTGTGTCCTTAATACAGGTAGAGCCCCACTTGCGTGGCGAGAAAATGGTAAACCATGGAAAGAACATCTGAAAATCTACGCCATGAAATTATCTATACGAAATGTTTGACGCGATGTCGCCTAGCAACCGTGCAGGCTGCGATTTGAAACATTGATGGATGGCCATGATTGAGATATATTATCAAAGATGGGCGTTAGAGTACGGATTGTCGATGTCATGTAGATGGCCATGACTGAGACATACGCGGTAGTTTCATAGGCCTTGAGCCTGTTTCCCCCTGTCAATCCTAAACTTGTCGACTCCAAATTCCATACAGATGTCTCTCAAAAACGATTTGTTCCACCGAGCAAGTTAGCTTTGCGGTTAGGGTCGTGCAGGTGTGAGTTTGCATTTGGAAGATAGTTCCAACCCCGCTGTCGGCAGCCTTGACGATTTTTCCCCCGTATTTTTTTCCGATTTTCATACCAAGAAAATGCTGGGTCTGTACCTCAAGGCCACGGGCACTTCCTTCCCATTCATAACCCTTTCATATCGCGTCGTCGCCGTAAGATCTATCAATGCGACGTAAAGTAAATTGTAAAAATTTTAAACATTTCGTTTAATGGAAATGAATTAATCATTTTAATTTAATTTATTGAAAGACATTTATGATCATTTGATTTTCACTAAGGAAAATTTGACACCATTTTTTTACAGTGTCGCTCTGCATTAAATCATCATCATCATCATCATCATCTGTTTACCCTCCAGGTTCGGTTTTTCCCTCGGACTCAGCGAGGGATCCCACCTCTACCGCCTCAAGGGCAGTGTCCTGGAGCTTCAGACTCTTGGTCGGGGGATACAACTGGGGAGAATGACCAGTACCTCGCCCAGGCGGCCTCACCTGCTATGCTGAACAGGGGCCTTGTGGGGGATGGTGAAGATTGGAAGGGATAGACAATGAAGAGGGAAGGAAGCGGCCGTGGCCTTAAGTTAGGTACCATCCCGGCATTTTCCTGTAGGAGAAGTGGGAAACCACGGAAAACCACTTCCAGGATGGGTGAGGTGGGAATCGAACCCACCTCTACTCAGTTGACCTCCCGAGGCTGAGTGGACCCCGCTCCAGCCCTCGTACCACTTTTCAAATTTCGTGGCAGAGCCGGGAATCGAACCCGGACCTCCGGGGGTGGCAGCTAATCACGCTAACCACTACACCACAGAGGCGGACTCTGAATTAAATGCGGCATAATACCCAGATCAATTACCTCAGCCTGTGAAAAATACATTGAGAGAGGCTTTTTTTAAACCAGCAATCATATTCGCTACTTTCATATCTGTTGTTTCTTTTAGGAACAAGTTATCCTGAGTCCAAGCAGGCTTTCGCTCCCGTACAGGAAAGACTGTCTGAAGACAGATAGTTTCTTCCATGAACTCTCTTCTATCTCACAGAATACAGGTGATCGCAACTGCGAGCTCACTGCATTAGGTTGGCTACACCTCGATTCGCTTTCACTGTTGTGCTATCATCCTGGGAACTTGAAATGGTACACCTGTTCCATTTTCGTATTCCCTGCCTTACATTCAATCCTCTTTTTTTTTCTTGCCAACTGACATTAGTCCTGGAAATGCTAACTTTCATATCTTATTGAAAGTTACTGCAGAAAAAAATTGTGGATATTTAAGAAACATTCCCCTTTAAGTTACTGCAAAAACTGCAACCTTTCTTATTTATATATATGATATGAGTAAAGAAGAGGAATCAGAGATAAGGCTTTGTACGGATGATGTTGTACTGTATAGAGTAGTAAATAAGATGGTCAGAGACTGCAAGAGACCTCGGCAGTTTTGTGGGGTGGACAGCACAATGGTATGATGATAAACAGAGTTAAGTCAGGTTGTGAATTTCATCAAGAGAAAAAGTTATGTTTTAATTACTGCGTTGATGGGGTGAAAGTTCCTCATAGGGATCACTGTAATTACCTAGATGTTAATTTAAGGGAAGACCTTCATTGGCAGGATTGTAAATAAAGGGTACAGATCTCTTCAGATGGTTATGAAGGCATTCAGGGGTTATATTAAGGATGTAAAAGAGAGTAAGACCACAGCTGGAATATGGTTTCAGTGTATTATATCCTCACCAGGATTGCCTAATACGAGAACTGGAAAAAATCCAAAGAAGAGGCTCTATTTGTTCTGAGTAATTTCTGACAAAAGAGTACCTTTACAAAAATGTTGGATTGGGAAGACTTGGGAAAAAGGGAGACGAGCTGCTCGACTAAATGGTATGTTCCGAGCTGTCAGTGGAGAGATGGCGTAGAATGCCATTAGCAGACGAGTAGAGTGGTGTTTTTAAGAGTAGGAAAGATCACAATATGAAGATGAAGTTGGAATTCAAGGGGAGGAAGATGTGTTAAGGTTTGGAATAATTAACCAAGGGAGATGTTCAGTAAATTTCAAAATTCTTTGCAATTATTTGAGAAAAGACTAAGTAAATAACATATAGGGAATACTGCCACCTGGACGATTCCTCTAAATGCAGATCAGTAGTGACTGATTTGATTGATTGATCAGGAAATTTCAGGCGGGTTTCAGACATTAAAAGGGATATTGAACGCGGTATTCGACAGGGAATTTCAAGCACTTTAATAAGACATTGCCACATTTTTGGTAATTCTACTAAAAATAAGGTAGACTACCCCAGAAGCAATCAAATTGTTTGACATAATTCTCTCAATCTGTGTCATTCTTGAACTGTGCCGGCAGGTGTCTTGAGGATCACTAGTTAATTAGGTCGTGACATTAATTAATTGTCTTGTTGGAGGAGGAGCATTCGACATGAGGGCTCCCGGACACGTGTATCGAGCGCTCACCGTGCCTAATGTGATCAACGTGCCTCCGTGAGCAGGACAGCTAAGATCAGCGTGACCGGGAGAACTCCGCACTGCACACGAGTGGCTTGCTTCACCTCACGTTCAAAACCGGTAGAGACAATCGTCTTTTTGAAGGGAAGAAATATGTCCATTCGGCACTACAAGTCGTACTATGTTAAGTTAAAGATGTCTGGTGACACATTTGGTGTCTACCCGACAAAATTAATTAAAACTTGCTTTAGATCGCCAAAGGAAATCTGTTTCTCTGGCACCTGGTAGCTGAAAACGGAACGTTAAAATGGCTTGCAGGCAGCCCAGAAGGTGTTGAGAGTGAGGAAGCAAATTTCTCTAAGTGAAACTTAGTTTTTCAGTCTGCCGTGCCTAATATTATTCCACTTTGTTTTACAGGTGTGTTAGTGCTTTTTTCGAAATACGGAAAAACTATAAATTATGTTAACTAAATACAAAATGGTGTCAAATTTCCCAATGGAAGAATCAAATGATCGTTAATGTCTTAATGTGTCTCGGTCACGGTTGCTAATTTCATATGGCAGCCAGCCATAAGACATAACTTGTAGGGTTGCTAGGTAACAATACATCACAACCCGCACGGTTGGTAGGTTACATTGCCTGGCCATCCATCAATACTTGACATGTCCGGCTCCATGGCTAAATGGTTAGCGTGCTGGCCTTTGGTCACAGGGGTCCCGGGTTCGATTACCCATAGGGTCGGGAATTTTAACTATCATTGGATAATTTCACTGGCACGGCGACTGGGTGTGTGTGTGTGTGTGTCGTCTTCATCATTTCATCCTCATTATGACGCGGAGGTCGCCTACGGGAGTCAAATCAAAAGACCAGAACCTGGCGAGCCAAACATGTCCTCAGACACTCCCGGCACTAAAAGCCATACGCCATTTCATTTCAGTACTTGACATCACAGTCCGCACGGTTTCTAGGTAACATTGTCTAGCCATCCATACCTTAAATCACTACCTGCACGGTTACTATAGCTAACGTTATCTCGCCGTTCATCCATACGTTGAATCACTGCCCACTACCTGCACGGTTACTATAGCTAACGTTATCTGGCCGTTCATCCATACGTTGAATCACTGCCCACTGCCTGCACGGTTGCTAGGTAACACTTCTGTCACACATTTTGTTACCTGACAGTATTTCATTGCACACATTTTCTGTTGATCTCCAGCTCTATCGTCAACAAAAGGAAAATGGGACACGTTTCTGTCATGTTCTTGGGGAAGCCTAGCTCACTTGCAGTTCCAGCTACAAAGTATATAAGAACAACTTGAAATAAACGCCTTGATGCCCATGACCACCTTGCGGGCTAGAAGTGTTAAAATACCGATACTTAGATATACTCGTGTACTGTGCACACGTTATCAGCTGACTGGTCGAGCCGCCCAGCTATTTGTAAGTATGTAAACATGATTATAACCATCAAATTTACGGTAAGTTAACTGATCATTCCCGCAGTTTCTACGCCCCTGTTGGTAGGAACAGTTGAATGCACCCACGGTATCTTCTGCCTGTCGTAAGAGGCGACTAAAAGGGGCTCCAGGGACTCTGAACTTCGAAGCGTGGGATGGCGACCACGGGGCCCTCAGCTGATTCCTGGCATTGCTTCCTCTAACTTGTGCCAAACTTCTCACATTCATCTATCCTATCCGACCTCCCTTGGTCAATTCTTGTTCTTTTCCGACACCGACGGTATTATAGCATTCGAAGCCTAGGGAGTGTTTCATTTTCACGCCCTTTGCGGCCTTCGCCTTTCTTTGGCCGATACCTTCATTTTTCGAAATGTCGGATCCATGAATTTGTTTCTCTGACTAGTGTTATATAGAGGATGAATGCCTAGTTGTACTTCCTCTTATAACAATAATCGCCGCCACTACCACGACATTTTCTATGTAATCCAACCCGAACACTTCACCTTATGAATGTACATCTATAAACTTCTTCTTGCTTGTCACACGAGCGAATTAACCGATCCCGATAGAATCTCCCGACGGTCACAAGCTTACCAACAGATCCAGTTATCACGGGCAACGAGGACTGCTGCAGTGACCGGACGGGTTGTGGCCACAGTGGGGCCGACGACCTTTTACAGCTCGCACAGTGTCGCTGCTTGCAGGAAGCAATTATCTTCCTACACATGCAAAAAATAATTACCTTTTATATCTAACTGGAACACTAGCGAGTGATGTGACAGACCGGGCTTCAGAACCGGTGACAGAACTGGGTTAAAATGGCTTTCGAGACCTTTCTAACATGTAATATGCAAAATAACTATAAAACTCTTTTCCGTGGTGACTCACGCCATTTAATGTATGTCTGATAATCGCGGTTTACAGGTTACCTGTCACACCAAGTTAATAATAATAATAATAATAATAATAATAATAATACTAATAATAATAATAATAATAAATAATCAGTCTGTGGATCACTGGCAGAGCGCTGGCTTCCCGATTCCCCAAGATTGCAGGTTGTGGACCATCGATCTAATCCATCAGTGTCTGAAATGGGTCTCTCATCTTCTTTATGAGCGCTTTGTCTCTCTGTGTATAACGCCACTTGGAGGATGTTTTGTGCCGTTACGAGATGACAAGTGTTCTCCAGAATCCCTGCAAGTCTCGGAGAGCCTTTTCTCTTGCTGGAAGGACAGAGCGCTCGTAGGCCTGCCTAATCCCCTCTTAAAAGAGGGAAGATCCTCTCCTAATATCTGTGAGAATGTGAAGGGTGCCACACTTTATGGGCATTTATTTTCTGAAAGCATCTCTTCTCCCTTCGCACTGGTCGCTTCTTTTTATTCCTCTTCTGCCCCTCTGTGCTGTATTATGGACATCACTGGTGCCGCAGACACGCCACCAAGCTGAGTGTATCCTCGTGTAGAAAAGAGCGGTGAAGATCTATAGCTTGAAATACCACGCCCTGATTCAGAAATTCCCCCAATCATTTCCATAAATTTAAAGGATATATGGGCCGCAGTGCAGTGTTCGGACATAGTCATTTATTGCTTTTTAAGAGAGTCTTCTGCTAGTCGATCTTCCATGAAATTGGTCTCCTCTTCCGCAGCATTTATTATACTTGAATTTTTGCTGAAATCCAGAGACTGTGATGTTTCCTCATTCGCTAACTTCCTACGAGTAGATCGTTAACATTTTCAGCCTAACATTATTTCATGGGTAGTTTATAGAGTACCGGTATATACACAAATTTTCCACTAATTCAAATTATAGATTTTTGGATCAGTGGAAGAATTTCGGTCTACTGATCCTAACATTGAGTTCATATATGGTAGATACAGTCTGATGTTTGAAGGGCAGATTAAATCCACAGTTCTGACCCTTTCCGCAAGCAACTCAATCTGAAAACATAATCGTATGACAGTTTGATGCATTATGTAAATGAAATGAAATGTCGTATGAGTTTTTTTTTAGTGCCGCGATATCCCAGGAAGGGTTCGGCTCGCCAGGTGCAGGTCTTTCTATTTGACACCCGTAGGTGACCTGCGTGTCGTGATGAGGATGAAATGATGATGAAGACAACACATACACCCAGCTCCCGTGCCACTGGAATTAACCAATTAAGGTTAAAATCCCCGACCCGGCCGGGAATCGAACCCGGGACCCTCTGAACCGAAGGCCAGTACGCTGACCGTTCAGCCAACGAGTCGGACATTATGTAAATACATGTCACATACATGTTTTTCCAAAGGACTTAGTGTATTAACACAGTACGTGCTTTAAAGGGGACTATAGCTTTGTATTTGGCAAAGGAGAATCGTCCATCACACCACTGACGTTCCTTGGGATGCCTAACAACAGAAGGTCAGGCGTAGCGGACTCACCCGGTATAGAGATTGCGGACGTTTCGAATGCATTGCAGTATTCTTTATCGAGGTGACTATGCATCCCTACTCTATCCGGGGTAATTGGTCTCCCAGGTAACATCAGTTGCTTGAGGAGATTCATTTAACAGGCCATGGAAGCATCACACGTAAGATACACAATAATTTATTCAATCTGACTGTACGATGTCTACGTGTGTGTGACCTTATTTGCTGTACTATCCCGGGATTCGTTAATGCCCTGGAGCTGGGAGTAGACTATTCAGCGTGATAAGAGAGCCGAGAGAACCTCCTCCTTATCTGCTGCTTCTGTTTTGCATGTGATGCTACAAGAAGGTGATTGGTTGGAGCTGCGATAAGCCGTGCTATTTCATGTGAACTACACTCCTCGCCCAAGTACTGCTCTGTAATACTATCAGAAGTAATGACAATAATACCGTGTGAGTTGAGTCATGAAGCTGTGAGTTTGCATTCGAGTGATGATGGGTTTGAACCTCACTGTTGGCAATCCTGAAGATGGTTTTCCGTGGTTTCCTAATCCTAATTTCTTAATTCTAGGCCTGGTTTATTCCTTCGTCACTATAAGATCTGTCTGAGTGTGGGCGACTTATTTTATTATTGATTTAAAAATCAAAATGTTTTTGCCAATGGTCTCGGGAGAGGTAATTTTCCTCATACAAATATATTTTTAATTCAAAGAGGCAGAATCTGACCTTTTAAGCATATATAAATGTTGAATGTGATTAATTATAACTCTTTCCTTGTGCAATAAAGTAAAGTGACAGTCTTTTTAATTTTTAAGTCTTTTAAATTTCCAACCTTTTGAATTTATTTTTTGCCCCGATTTTTATTATTATTATTATTATTATTATTATTGTTATTATTATTAAAGCAATTTTATTGTGAAGTTAGGACTGCCGGCCTTTTCTTACACTTAACCACTTCATGCATATAAATGACGATTAATTTACAATATAATTTTTAGTTTTACAGTGTAAGAATTTCAAACATTTTCATTTACATATATTGTAACAGTATAAAAACTGAAATAACCTAATTTAAATATATTAAATCTTCTTGCCGATCGTGGTGTTATACGCTCACTTCAAGTGACTTTCTATTAACTGATGGTTTCTCTACACACCTACTCTTCTTTTTGAAAAATATTACATTTCTATCAAATTAATAGAAACCTAGATGTTCCGATATGACTAAAAGTGTATTTAACGATTGGTGTTATTCATCAGTTATAGAATTGGCCACAAAACTGATTTCCATGAACAGTGTTCACAAATGACTGAAAGCAGGTGCTATAGCGGCACCACGACTGGGAGATAAATTTGTACTCACTGTATTTCTTTGTATTTTACTGATTTTGTATAACTTTTCATCTTATTTACTATATGACTGTAATTTGTCTGTTTCAGGTGAGTGTTTTAACAACTTCTAAAGGAGGTCAAGTTGTCTGGCGTGCCATAGGAAGCGCTTAGGCAGTACACGGTACGTCATATTCCACTGTTGTAAACAGTTCTGGATAAAAGAGATTATATCTTTTTTTTGCTAGGGGCTTTACGTCGCACCGACACAGATAGGTCTTATGGCGACGATGGGATAGGAAAGGCCTAGGAGTTGGAAGGAAGCGGCCGTGGCCTTAATTAAGGTACAGCCCCAGCATTTGCCTGGTGTGAAAATGGGAAACCACGGAAAACCATCTTCAGGGCTGCCGATAGTGGGATTAGAACCTACTATCTCCCGGATGCAAGCTCACAGCCGCGCGCCTCTACGCGCACGGCCAACTCGCCCGGTGAGATTATATCTAGGAGATCAAATTTTGTTTTAACGTGCATATATTTTTGGACTGGGGGCCTGTCTGGAACAGCGTGGTAACGAGGCAACCAGTGTTCATTTATCTATACTAAGTTTTCGTCATCTTCTTCGTCAATTTATTTCCGTGTGCCAGTACTCTGCCTTCTACGAAGAGTAGGTACAAACTGAACCGTGTTTAAAACTGGTTTCCATTATCTTTGACTGGCGTTTCGTTTATGTTATAGAAAAGCCCCTTAAACACGGTAACGAAGGCAGCAATCTGTCTTGGACTGTAAAAACTGTGTAGGTAGTTAGTGAAACGTGAAATCATTAATACTGTTACTGTAGAGCTTTCTGATACGATCGAGCATCAACAGAAAATACCTTCCATACATACATCTTCATTATAGACTGTTATGCCTTTCAGCGCTCAGTCTGCAAGTCTCTGCGAATTTACTATGCACCGCCTCAATCCTCTGTTTGTAACTAGTTCTGTGGCCTCGTTTCTTATCTTAAATCGTTTGAAACTGAGTCTAATCATCGCCGTCTTGGTCTCTCTCTACTCCTCTTGCCGTCCGTAACAGTCCATTATTCACTTGGATAACCTGCCTTTCGTCTCACATAACCTCGCCACCGCGTACAGCTTCAGCCATCGAGTTTATTCCTAAGTTAACTCCTATTTCAGAGTAGCCTCCTATCATTGTTCCTACCCGTTGGTACAAACAATCATTCTCGCTATTTTAATGTATCTTACTTCTAGCTTATGAATAAGATATGCTGAGTCCATCCAGCTTTCACTCAAGTCTGAAAACAGACCAATTTAAAGATAATTTACTTCGGAAGCTGACTTCCTTCTTACAGAATATTGTTGATGGCAACTGCAAGCTCACTGCATTAGCTTTACTGCAACTTCATTCAGTCTCACAATACTACCATCCTGGGAGAACACATATCCTAAATACTTGAAATTCTCTACCTGTTTCAGATTTTTACCCTGAATCTGACAGTCATTTTTCTTGGATTTCTTACCTACTGACAATAATTTACTCTTAGAAAGGCTAATTTTCATACAGTACTCATTGCACATATTTTCAAGTTGCAAGATATTAGACTGCAGGCTTTCGGCACAATCTGCCATTAAGACCAAGGAAAATACCGTGGACAAAATATGTATCATCTTAAAAAAAAAAGTCGAAATGGTTAGCACTATGACTTTAATTTGAAGAAGTTCGGGGCTCAAGGCTGAATAAAGAACAATAAAGCTGTAAAATACTTCTCCCCCTAGTGTGAATAATGAAATGTCGATTTGACTGCTGTAATGGCGTTTAATATGACGTAAGAATACTTCATTGTAGCGGTGGTATTTTCACGGTGTTTCTTTTGACTGTAATAATTTTTTCTTATTGTAGAATAAGCGAATTAGCAGAGCCTGGAATTACGTAACGACTTAATGAGAAGGTTGCTGGTTCACGGTACGGTTAAGTAGCTAATGCCTGGAGCAGCAAAGGGGGGACCTACCTCTTAAATCGCAGTCCAAAGGTCAGGCTGTGTAAAATGCTGCTATTGTCTTCCTTCCGCCACAGGAAGTACGATACCTGTCCTTATTTCCGGTAGCTCTCCTCGGCACTCCGCCCAGCCTTTCTTTTATCTCCTGGAAGTACCCATGTTGAGTTTTTATGACCGAACACAATTATTATGGTTCTTGCTGTAGGTGGTTTGCAAAATGAACTGACGTGATTTAGCCCTGGTATTCTTTTCTTCCTCAACCTTTGTCGTCCTGACTTATTTTTACGATCATGTCCGGCTCCATGGCTAATGGTTAGCGTACTGGCCTTTGGTCACACGGGTCCCGCCTTCGATTCCCGGAAGGGTCAGGCATTTCAACCATAATTGGTTAATTTCGCTGGAATGGAGGCTGGGTGTACGTGTCGTCTTCATCATCATGTCATCCTCATCACGATGCGCGGGTCGTCTACGGGTGTCAAATCAAAAGACCTGCATCTGGCAAGCTGAACTTTTCCTCGGACACTAGTTTCCTTTACGATTAGTTTTGCTGTACATTTTACCCGGTTGAGATTCATTTAGCTTGTTCAGAACGCTTACTAAATTTCAGTCACTCGAACATAATTCATAATGAGCCTTACATGTGAGATACTCCGCACTGTACCTCCAAAAGATGAGTCAGTCCCGTTCCTCCAACTGTCTGGTTTTGATCACAAGCCCGGCTAAGTAGTGCAGAAGGTCGAGCGCTGGTCTTCGAAGGTGCTCAGATACGTCAGTCTTGTGTCGGTAAATTTACTGGCACGTAAAGGAACTCCTACAGGACAAAATTGCGGCACTTCGGGGTCTCCGAAAAACATGGAAGTAGTTAGTGGGACGTAAGCACATTATTATTATTATTATTATTATTATTATTATTATTATTATTATTATTATTATTATTATAAGTATTATAAGTATTCCTGTGTGGATTGGGGTGGTACAATACCCCCGCTGTATCCCCTACCTGTCGTAAGTCTGGACTAACAGGGGAGGGGGGGGGGCAGGGGCTCTGAACTTGGAAGCGTGGGTTACAGACTGTGGTTCCCTAGCTGAATCTGGCATTGAGTCTGCTTGTGTTGCCTGCCTCCTCGGTTTCGTCTTTCTATCCGACCTCCCTTGATCAAGTCCTAGGAGCCCGAATTATTACGTTTGTGAGGCCTAGGGAGTCTTTCATTTTCACGCCCTTCGTGTCCCGGCCATTTCTTTTAACGATACCTTTAATTTTGCGAAGTGTCTGACCTCCCTTTTCCCATCCTGATCAGTGATAATTAGAGATGGGAATTATAGGTACGAATAGATTAGAGTTCATACGTATTCCAACAAGGTGCAAGTATCAACTAGCCACTCTACGCTTAAGTCGGTGGGTTGCATACATTGTAGTTGAGATCGCAAAACTCACTACAGAACCGTCGTGCGGGTAGAGGACACTTGCTCCTTGCTTAAATACGTTTGCATTCTAACCCACTAGAGCCTGTAATTCCCATCTCTAGTGATAAGAGGATGGTTGCCAAGTTGTACTTCCTCCTAACACAAACACCTCTTGATGAAAATGTTCGGACTGGGAATGGAACGAACCTCCAGTTAAGACAGAGTTGCCAGACATACAAGGGAATCTTGAAATGGTTACAGAGTGAGAATCGAACTGTGACCTAGATAGTCAGTCAGTCGCAATAATTGATGGACTTGCTGATTAGTGTCATTATCAACCCAGTCTAATAATTGCTGCAAGACAGTCTATCAATTCTCTTGCACCGCCAGAATTCTGTAGTTACAGCCAGCCTCTGTCGTTGTGAAAGGGTGCAATTGGGAAGTCTAGAAATGAATCCAGAAGATCAAGATCATAGCTGGCGTTCACCAGGCGAGGCCACACGCGGTGGCCCTGATCTGGGGCAGTGATCCTGTTCAGTAGCTAGCGGTCTAATTTGCAAGAGAAAGGTAACGGCAGTCTTCTGTCACTATCACGGATGACCAACTGGGAAGAGGGTATTCATTTATAATAATTCTTCTGATACAGTGTGTTACATATTTTCATTTTGTACTGTGTCATCCGGCTCCGTGGCTAAATGGTTAGCGCGCTGGCCTTTGGTCCCATGGCGTCCCGCATTCGATTCCCGACAGGGTCGGGAATTTTAACCACCATTGGTTAATTTCGCTGGCAAGAGGGCTGGGTGTATGTGTCGTCTTCATCATCATTTCATCCTAGTCACGACGCGCAGGTCACCTACGGGAGTGAAATCAAATACCTGCATCTGGAGAGCCGAACATGTCCTCGGACACTTCCGGCACTAAACGCCATGCGCCATTTCATTTATACTGTGTCGAAAATCATATGCTTATATTCTTGAAAATAATGTGCAAAGTGGAACTTACGATACTGAAGCACACTCACATTCTACCAACATTAAAAAAATACAATCAGAAACATAGTTATGAACCTTGTACTAGATGGCTACACTTTGTCTTGTGCGCAAGTCAATGCATCTGTGGACTAATTTATAAATGGTATTGATTTTACCTCTTGTGGCTGGGGGATGCAGACGAATACACCCAAGATATTCCGTGCCTGTCGTAACAGGCGGCTAAAAGGAACGACAAAGGGATGATGAAATTAGAACCATGAGACTACTTTTGATCAGTACCATTACGTTAGTTCAAATCCCGGTAATTCCATGTGAGATTTGTGCTGGACAAAGCGGAGGCGGGACAGGTTCTTCTCTGGGTACTCCGCTTCTCCCTGTCATCTTTCATTCCAGCAACATCTTCCATTATCATTTCATTTCATTTGTCAGACATTAATCATTGCCCCAGAGGAGTGCGACAGGCTTCGGCAGCCGGCACAATTCCAATCCCCGCCGCAAGATGGGGGCTTCATTCATTCCATCCTTGACCCGGTCACTAACTGGAAAACAGTTTGTAGGTTTTCATTTCACCATTGGTCGACGTTACTTGCGATCAGTACCACCATGTGAGGAACTCCGTGGGGAATAATTTACCTAGGAGCAGTGCCATAATGTGCGGCACACCACGGATCTGGGCGTTGTCTGTGATTAGTACCATCGAGTGCATTCCACCGTGCCGGGGGAGCGAGCGCTCGGTTGCGCGGGTTAGTGTCTAGCCAGAGTAGGTGGCGAGCGCTGCGCTCGAATGTGTTGGTTGCACTGTGTTCAGAATGGGTCTGCGTTACCTGTGAGTAGTACCACTATGTGAAGAACACCATGGATCTGCTTTAGAGATGATTAGTACCATTATGAGGGGACGGTAACCTGGATTTTGGACCCATTTAGATTATAAGCATCATTCTAGTAATGAAGGCATTGTGAATTGCATCCACTGATTGTTTTGATTTCACGATCATTTTTTCATCATTCCTCTTAAATTCTAGTCAGTGGATACATTTTGAAGCTCAATTTTTATTTCGTTGCAACTCGTAGCATTAGGGGCCGCTGACATAGCTGTTACGCCCCCGTCATCGTTGTCATCATCAGTGATATTCATTTTCATGGAGTGTGTCGACTGTTTGAGTGGTGGGTCCTGTATGTTCATCTTAATATTATTTACATAGTATTAAAGGAATGCAACCTGGTATAAAAAATGTACCGGAATGAGAATTATTCACAGATTATTTTCTAACCGACGACAGTCTTCATATTCTGACCTTGTAACTTAAATAACTATTAATTGAAAGTACACAAAGATATTCCAAACAAGCGAAACAAAATACACAAAAAATGTGTAATTTAATGAAGCTCACAAATATTTTCGAAGAAATAGGAAATAAAGGAAAGAAAAAGAACTACAAGAAATAAGAAATTCACCCGTATTTTTAAAAACTCTCCTGCTGAATCTAATTGCATTTCTTTACTTTTTAATCGTTCGACGAAATAAGAGAAGATTTACTGTACATAGAAAGCAGCTCATACGTGAACAATGTAGAAGCAACTCTGCACTCGTCTCTTTTTCAACAGTAATGCGATTAACACGGAAGTGGATTCTCGTTAGCCTTTAATCCTCCTCAGAAGCTTCAAGCTGCGCTAGTATTGGGCACAGATCTTGTACTGGAGTATAGCTCCTTGCAGCACAGTGAGTGGGCACTGTAGTTTTAGAGCGGGGTAAAGATAGGTTTTGCTGTACTGTGTAGCCTCCATTGTAAGAACAGACAACCCTCACACGCCAAGAAGCAAGTGGAGGGAGTAAAAAATGTTGAACGGGATTAAGACTTTTTTTAAACAGGCATTAATTGAGGCTCAGAGCAGGTAAGACGGACAGAATTCTAACTCAATTTGGGGACATCCATTGCGTTCATAAATTTAAATACCTGGGAGAAATTCACTCCCTATTGAAACAAAAAGGCGGTATTAAAATAAAGGGTGAGGAGGATGGAAATGGCCTTCAGACTCTGCCATGATACGTACAAGTCTATCTATTGAAGCCAAATTGAAACATTTCTTCACGGTGGTCAGAATGGAGCGCCTTTAAGGGGCGAAAACGTGGGCAGGGGTGGTATATTACAACTAATGAATTTAATTTTGATTCCGTATTGATATATGAAGTTGAAAGTATTAAATTCTTTAAGATAATTTATTGATTTGATCTACCAATTCAATACCTGCATAATAATATTGTCGGTTCAGTTTTAAATATTTTAATAAAACAGTGTGTGTTTTTAATGTACAAGTTTTAGTGTATTTCCTTATAAATAACGTATCGCTTTTAAAGTGACCAATCAGTTGTTTTTAGCTGAAGATGGTTCGAATAAGAGCATAGTTAATTTGATTTCATGCCATTCAGTCTGCATCAGTGTAAATTTCAAAGTTCAGGTTTTACTCTACCAGATGGCGGATAAATCGATCTCGGGTGCGTGATCTGCGGCTGAGTTTTTAATAAATGTTGTATGGTAAATACCAATTTACTTACAGGGGGACATCGTACGACATGGAGTGCAGAGTGGACTTCCTTTCTTGTAGCCTTAAAAAATCAGATTATCTCTGTCGGACTGGAACCCATGATCTTGGGACGCACAGAGGTAGCTAATTTACAGTCACTCCCATAAATATTCGGCCACTGATAAAATCCGCGAAAAAGTGATGACACTAACGCACCCATGAGCCGAATATGAAACCAAATGTGTCCAAGTTATGAAACTACATTTGGTTGCTTAGGCCGAAGAGGAATCACGGAACATTGATGTACAGTATGCTGTAAAAGAAAGGACATAGTGGACATGGGTGAAATAACACGCCTCAAATATATTCGGTCACCCGGAAAGGCCGGAATTGCCGTTGTGTTTATTGACAGAGACGGGGCAGATAGCGTTGCAAAACCTTCAGTTCAGGAGTGCGGTGCCGCGAGACACGTCGTGCCGAAATCATTTGCTGCAGTGTTGCGGAATGGTATCAAATGGGGTGCAAAAGACAACACAATACCACTTTTGAAGAACGCCAGCTCGTGATATTCCATCGTGCTCGAGGTAAATCGCATAGAAAGATATCGCAGATGCTTAACATAACCAGAACAACAATTGGAGATATAATAAGACGATGAAAAAAATAAGACAGAATTGATTCAATTCCCCAGACAGGCAGAGCAAGAAGGCTGACACAACGAGAGGAGCGGTTGTGCTTCAGAATGGAAAACGAAATCCGAAGATTAGTGCTCCAAAACTGGCAGAAGCTGTTTTAGAGGAGTGTGGAAAGAAAGTGGGTACTGATACCGTGAGAAGAGCACTGCGAAGAAATGAATTCTTTCGGAGAAGAGCTAGGAGGAAACCATACATTAGTGCAGTAAATAAAAACAAGCGGCTAGAGTTCGCAAAAACCTTCGTACGCAAACCCAGTGCTTGGTGGGAGGATGTGTTATTTGTTGATGAGTCAAAGTTCAAAGTCTTTGGGTCCGATGGAAAGCAATTTGTGTGGCGGAAACGTCACGAGGAACTGAGAACAAGCAATTTACAAACAACGGTAAAACATTGTGGAGAAAGAGCAATCGTGTATGGATGTGTAGCATCGAACGGGGTTGGTGCACTGAGTTTCATTGAAGATACTTTGACAAAAAAAGGGGGTATTTGGCTATCCTCAAAAACAATTTGCGACAATTTGCGGAAGAACTTGGTATACAGTATACTTTCAAGTTCTACCAAGACATCGACCTCAAGCACAAGTCGTAACTTGTCAGGGAGTGGCTGTTGTACAACTGCCCGAAGGTCTTGAAACTCCACCACAATCACCCGACCTGACCCCCATCGAGAAGGTATGGAGTCGAATGAAGGTAGCTCTGCAATTGCGGCGGCCAATTTCCTTCAGATAATTGAAGAGGAGACTGCTACAATAATGGGCGGCATTAAGCCCTGATTATATCAAGAAAGTTATCGCCAGTACACCGAATCGACTGGAATAGGTCCTAAAACATCAAGGTGGACATACAAAGTACTGAATGTGTAACATTGTTGTGAATTATGCGAGTTTATGTTGCTTTTTGTATAGTGGCCGAATATTTTTGAGGTGGCACTGGAATTGTTGCTTTTATTTAATGTACGACAGAGGGCGTACTAATGACTGTCAGAAGATTTTGAATTACATCACAATGTTCGTAGAACGTGTTACTATGTTGCTATACATGTTTCGTTGTATTAAACTTTATCGCTATGGTGTAAGAATAACTACCCAATAAAAGTGTGTGAAAAATCAGACTGACCGAATATTTGTGGGAGTAACTGTAAGTATTAATTTGCTTGTCCACTGTTCCTTTAATATCACTCGACAAACTTTAATCTTTCCTTTCTGAAGTAATTTCAAGAGTCTTTTGATAACCGTTTTGAATGAAGTCTTGTTGAAAGCTTACAAATAGTGTCGTATGCTTTCGACAAGATGCGGCGAGCCATTCTCTTGTTAGAAATGAACAGCCTCTACAGACGAGTCTCCCAGTTAGTCGCTTGCACCCTCCGGCGCGGATGGCACATACACAGGCCAGGGGCGCTGAATGGTCGGTAGAAAGTGTGACAGTTTCCGGGAGCGGAAAAATGCCTTGGGTTAGACAAGTGTGTCGGCCGACGGTACAGTAGGCCATGGAGGCGAAGCACAGTGCACAGCCTTCCAGGAGCTCTTCTTAAAATATTAATGAGATTTATTAAAGTCAATTATACTTCAGTTATTGATAAATGTCCTACGGGTGGGGATCATCTGGAAATTTGCGTCAATAAATTAGCGATACAAAACGTGCGACGCGATGTTGCCTAGCAACAGTGCAGGCTGTGATGTGAAGTTTTGATGGATGGCCATGACTGAGATAAATAGAAGGTTCTTTTATCAAAGAGGCCTCATCTGGTCATTCTGCAGAGAACTGATTATTTTCATTAATGTTAGTTTCGTAAGTCCTGAGTCAGTTTTCCCTTTCGAAAACGATTCGTTAGATGCAAATAAATTAATCATCAGTTTGAGCATCATTTACATATTTATGATCACTTGATTGCCCAAAGGAAAATTTGAGTTCCGGTTTCGCCTCAATGGGGAAATGCGATATAATCACATCATTTTGTTTTCATTCATTCAACACTGATCTGCATTTAGGGCTGTGTTTCAGTTGAAAAAAAGAACAGTGTTCCCCATACAGGCCATGAAGGCCCTTAAAGGGGTGGAAAATAGCCTTGCCCTGTCCCTAACCTGGGCATTTGTTGAGGGTAGAGTGGTTAGCTCTGCCTCTGGTTGCCTCCAGGAATTAACTTAGTACTCATTTTTGTTGTAGGCTGTGTGAACCTCCGGAAGTGGGAGATCTCGTTTCTTAAATTCTTCGACATCCTGGTTAGGAATCGAACCCGCGTTCTTCCGGGCAAACAGCACATGCCTTTACCGCCTTGACCAAGTGACAGATTCTTAAGTCAAAGAAGAAGAGGGAAAGCAGTCTTTCTCATTGAAGAAAAGAGGTACTGGCAAGGAGACGACTAGGAGGACAGGGAAATGAAGTACTTCGTAAGATTCACAGAGCTGATATCTTTGGGGTCGGAAGAGAAAAAGCGTGGACTAAGAGAGGTGGAGCAACGTCGCACAGATGAGTGGAAGCAATATCACTCTCCCTCTCAAATTTGGGGCCATTCGTGGATACCAGAGTGCCTTTCTATAGAGGAAGGGATGAATTCTTCTGACGCTTTTCCCACATCCTGGCGAATCTTATGTGGAGCGATTAATTCTATTTTGAATATATAGGCTAGTGTTAACAGTCACACCGCTGTATCGGGATAGATTCTGAGTAATTCAGGTTGTAGAGCGCTGCAACTCGAGTTGGTGTGTTCGATCCCGGCTCAGTCCGGTGGTATTTGAAGGTGCTCAGATACGCCAGTCTTCTGTTGGTAGGTTTACGCGTACGTAGAATAACTCCTGTGCGACAAAATTCCGGCACATCGGTGTCTCCGAAACCGCCAGTGGAAAATTAAACCAATGACATTATGATTCTCGCCCAGGTGAGGGATTTTTACCTGATTCTGAACGCTGGTTCGAGGTCCTCTTAGCCTACTTGATAACAGTTGATCAGCTGTTGTTGCTGAAATGGCGGTTCCGGTTCAGAAAGCCAAGAATAACAGTCGAGAGGATTCCTGCCGCTGTCCATGGGTCATCTCATAATCTGTAGGCCTTCAGGCCCAGCAGCGGTCGGTTGGTAAGCCAAGGCCCTTCATAGCTGTTGAACAAGGAATAGTTCACTTCCGCTATGGGCAAGAACATTTATGCAAAATCAACAAAGTACCAATCACTGTAGTGATCCTGAAAACTGGATTCAGCACTAATCTGTCATTTTGGACATTATTTTCACCTCTTCTCAACATCCGTTCCGACTGAGGCTGAACTATGATTTAGACATCCGGAGGAGTCATATCGGCGACCCCTAAAACGATCACTTTCACATTAATATTGGCCGTTTTCTATTTGTATATTTCACCTCCATCCAATCCCGCTCCTAGGGATGCCACAGTAATTTTTCCACATAGTAAATCATGTGTGTTCCAAGTCTGGTTGAGGGCTATGCTGGAACATACACACGGTCATCCGTAATCTCGGTCATTTTGGAAATTTTCTGTTTTATCCCTTCTCCCTTCACCCCATGCCGATGGGGCTGAGCTTTGACTTAGTCATCCAGAGTGTCGCAGTTCATCTCAGCGGCCCCGAAAACTATGTATTGGATACTATGTTCGATTCTTTTTGTCATCCCCTCCCTACCGTATCCCGAAGAGTGGTAGTGGTGTCTTACCCCACAGTGTTTTTCTCCAGATAGTAACTCATATGTGTACCAACTTTGGTTAAAATTGCTGCAGTGGTTTAGGAGGAGATGTGGAACATACACACACATACGTCCATTTCTATATATTTTTACAGTCACAGCCTTTCAGAATTCACTCTCAAAAGCCTTAATAAATGGTGCGTGGTAGGACTGTGAGTTTGTCTACTTCTACGTCTCTTACCTCCATCCCTTCTAACACAATCTCTTCCAGTGTTGGATTTATTAAAACAACCACCCCTGAGATCGTGAAGTAGTAGTAGTTTATTTCCCGTTCTTGTTTGTTTTTCTCGTGCTGTCCGAGCTGGCAAGAGAACCGGAGTGGCAGAAATATTGCAGTCATATTTCACGGTTTCCTGCACCAGGGAAATGAGATATTTTTAAACAATATTGCTTTTTGTTTCTAAGATAAAAATAATAGATTGTACATCCCACCCTCCTCCCTTCCTCAAACAAAATAATGCTGAGGATTAAAATTTGTGACTAAGAGAAATGGTCCACTTTGTCAAAACTTCGCTTAGTCGAGCCACCTGTAATGCAACTCTTGTTGTGTTGGTAGCCCTTAATCACGCTTTGAGAAGCGACATTACAACCGGGATTTCGTTGACTTAGACCAGGATTTGTGTTTCGTTTTAATCACAGATTTGTGATACTTTGTCAGGATTTTCGTGCTGGAATTTTGTTTTTCAGATAGAAAGCTCCCTGTTACACATAGTTGCTTGTCGATACACTTTGCCTAGTTCCTTTATAGGCCATTTATATAGGGATTTATCTTCCGCATAGGCAAGCACATCCCGCTTGTGACGTAGCGCTGTCAAAACGGCTGTTAGTGATGTTTGCTCTCGTTTTGCAGCGATCGTGTGTGCATAGTTCTTCGTGGCTAGAGCTCGAAGGTAAGTTCTCCCACCACACAAGTTGTACGAGGGCAGTGAGTGGAGGTTGACAATGATTTGGTTTCACGCACAAAAAAAAAAAAAAAAAAAAAAAAATAAAAATAATAATAATAATAATAATAATAATAATTGACCTACTTTTGGCCATGATCGTTAAGGCTTGAAGCCTACAAAGATCTCACCGGTTAACCAGTTTCAGTCCCGCTGGTAGAAAAAAAAATCGCCATCATAAGAAATGGTCGCCCTCTCTTTGCTGGAGCTTTTTCTTCAGAAGGAATGGGGAATTGTAAGCCTTGATTGTGGAAACAGTGTCCTTTCGAAAAAGTTCAACTTATTCCATGTCTTTGCTGGCAGGACCTATTGTTTACAGTGCACTACTGTATGTCTTCTGGTATAGGCTAGAGCAATTTTGTTACTTCCATAAATCTGTCTCTGTCTTATCCTTGGCTTTGACAATATGAAAGTGACTGAGGTATGAGCGATGCTAGTAATGCCAATCCTTATGCAGCCAGTCCCTACTATGAATGGTGTGGAAATGTTGCTCATAGGGTCAGTTGTTTTATGATTTTCAGTGGGCTTGGCAGACTGATATGTAATAGCAACTCTGGCTCGGTGAGGAAAGCAATGGGAAACTACCTCACTCCTCATTTCCCTAGTACCCCTCTTCAGTGATGCCTAGGCCATTTATGACAGCTGACGGCAGAGCTGTTGAGGATCCCACCAGCGGCATCGCTGACGGACCGAACATACATACATACATACAACTTATTCCAGAACCATCTTTGCTACATCCACCAGACTGATATATCTTCATATTATTCAAAATAATTATTCACAGTATGGTATATTACGTTGCGGAGTACAATTGGTTACTCTCGTGTCTTAGAGAGATATGAAAATCCACAGCCTGTTTCCAGTCATTCAACCGGGTCAGGAATGGAGCGAATGAAGCTCCCATCTAGCGGCGAGGATAGGAATTGTGCCGGCTGCCGAAGCCTGTCGCACTCCTCTGGGCCAATGATTAATGACTGACAAATGAAACTACATGATATTGGAAAGTGTTGCTGGAATGAAAGATGACAGGGAAAACTGGAGTACCCGGAGAAAAACCTGCCCCTCCTCCGCTTTGTCCAGCACAAATCTCATATGGAGTGACCGGGATTTGAACCACGGAACCCAGCGGTGAGAGGTCGGTGCGGCACCGTCTGGCCCAACTTGGTAGGTTCGATCCTGGCTCACTTCGGTGATATTTGAAAGTGCTCACATACGTCATCCTCGTGTCGGTAGATTTACTGGCACGATAAAGAACTGCTGCCGGACTAAGCTCCGGGTCCTCGGCATCTCCGAAAACCATAAAAGTAGCTAGTGGGACGGAAAGCCAATATTCTTCTTCTCCTTCTTATAATATGTATATGTGCTATTAAGTACCTGCAGTCTTACGTATTGTGACTCTTATTACTTACTGTTAAGTCAGTTAATGCCATTTTAAAATGCACTCACAATGTTGTATGCATGTTTTGTCTTCAGCCCGAAGGCTGGTTGGATCCTCAACATATCCACCATTAACTGTCATAGAAAGCCTAGGCATCACTGAAGAGGCGAACTTGGGAAATGAGGAGTGAATTAGTTTCCCGTTGCTTTCCTCACTGAGGCAGAAGTTCCTATTATGTATCAGTCTGCCAGTCTGCAATCACTCTATGAGCAACATTTTCATACCAATCATAGCAGGGACTGACTGCATAAGGAATGACATTACTATACTGAGAGTCAACTCAAGACCTTTGATGTTAGCCAGACTTCTGGTCAGTGAATAGTTTTCCGCAGCGGTAAATAGTTCCTATGGTTGTTGCTTGTTGCTGCAGTCAGGAGCTTCCCTGTTTGGTTAGATATTCTGGTGAAATCAAATGTCCTATGGCTTTTAGTGCCGGGATATCCCAGAACGGGTTCGGCTCACCAAGGTGCAGGTCTTTCTATTTGACACCCGTAGGCGACCTGCGCGTCATGATGAGGATGAAATGATGATGAAGACAACACATACACCCAGCCCCTGCGCCGTAGGAATTAACCAATTAAGGTTAAAATCTCCGACCCGGCCGGGAATCGAACCCGGGACCCTCTGAACCGAAGGCCAGTACGCTGACCGTTTAGCCAACGAGTCGGAGATATTCTGGTGAACTAACTTGACCAATTAAATATTTTTGCTCTGTAAAAATATGGAAAATATTTCACAAGTTGTATGTTATTCGGGTTCGTTACCAACTCTTATATTTCATATATAGATGGCTGTGAATAGTTATTGTTCTCGGTGTTGTATGTAGCAAAATGAATAATTATTTAACATGAGTTTGATATCTTATTGCATTGCTTACTTCTAAGCCTTGTTCGAGTTCATTCCATTGCTGTTATTTCACATTTTTTTATGGCGTTGAAGATGGATCCAAGAAAACTGTTGGCAGTACTGGCTGCCAGCCGTGAGCAACACGTGGGTGATGCTGTGGCGCTTGAATCGCAAATGAAATACTTTAAAACTTATAAAATTTGGGGGAGGAATTAAGTAGGAAGTCTAAAGAAATTGTTATGGACGTTTACAGTAGCCTATGCGGTGAGAATCCGCTGTGGACTGTGGAAGAAGTTGTGAAAAAACGCGCAACTGACCGGCGTTTCTACGTACAGTGTTTACACGGCTCTCGCGTTATTTAAAGGAATTCGTATGTTTTCCTGCGGTACCATATCGTATATGCTGGCCTATGGTTGTTTATATATGTCGTGAGGGTTTTTGACGATACGTCTCCCTAAAGTCGCTGAAAATTTAGTTTAAAAAAGTGTCTGAATTATGTAAACAAGCAATGAAGGCGATAAGGAAAGTGAAACAAAACGTAACTCAACTAACCTGCATGCCAGATTTATGTGATAGAAAACGTTTGTTCGTTTGTTTGTTTGTATGTTCGTCAGTAGGCCTATGTGTCAGCTCAGTTCGAACTATGCACTCGCCGTAAGTAAAACAGGAAGGGCCTAAACACATTATGGGTATAGGATTCTTAGCGTACTCCAAATAATAATAATAATAATAATAATAATAATAATAATAATAATAATAATGAATTGCATTATGAAATAAAAATAAACCTTGCTTCTTTGCCTCGGTATTCGTCAGTAATATGTATGTTTTATATGGTCAATAAAGGAATAAATAGGTATGGTACACTATTTGAGAATGAAATACTTGTCAGATAGACGCACGACGTTAATAATAAGCTGGTTGTGGCGAAGAGGGAGAACCGAGACGGGAAGGGGGAACAGGGGACGTGCTCACATGCGGAAGGATACTTTTCCTCAGCTCTTGAGTTGACTTTCAATATAGCATCGCTCATACCTTGGTCACTTACATGTTGTCAAAGTCAAGAATAAGACTTAAGGTCAGTGAAAGTGACAAAATTGTTCTAGCCCACACCAGGAGACTTAGTGCACTGTAAACACTAGGTCCCGCCGGCAAAGGCATATAATAATGATATAAATAGTATAATTCCCTAGTACGTGTAAAGAAAGAGTGCGCCGGGCGAGTTGGCCGTGCGGTTAGGGACGCGCAGCTGTGAGCTTGCATCCGGTGGGGTCGAATCCCACTGTCGGCATCCCTGAAGATGGTTTACCGTCCTTTCCCATTTTCACACCAGGCAAATGCTGGGGCTGTACCTTAATTAAGGCCACGGACGCTTCCTTCCAACTCCTAGCCCTTTCCTATCCCATCGTCGCTATAAGACCTATCTGTGTCGGAGCGACGTAAAGCCGCTAGCAAAAAAAAAGGCAGAGTGCATCATTTACTTTATGTATTCATTCATTTTCAAGAAAATTCTGAAATTCATTAGTACTATACGAATTAAATTATATTTATGTTTATAAATTTTGTGATGTTACCTTTGATCTTACATAAGTCGCACTGCCCATTTTGTGTGAGTCTTGGCTCGTAGAGCTCTTGGATGAATGAATGAATGAATGAATGAATGAATGAATGAATGAATGAATGAATGAATGAATGAATGAATGAATGAATGAATGAATGAATGGAGGATTTCGTGTAACATATCTTTGTCATTTTTTGCTTCAAAATATGCCTGGAAAACTTTGCGGCAAACTACTCTGGGTTTATCGGAGGTGTTTTTACGACGTTCTGCCAAAGATTTCAGACGCAATTTCTTATATTTTTTATTGATCAATAAGGGGCCTCCGGGATAGGCGGTAACCCTGGACTGCACTGCTACTCCTTGAGCCTGCTGCTGTTAAGTCATCTACCCTGAAATTCCACGCGTTCTGGTCCTCTTTGAGCTCGCTGTAACTGATCTTCTGACAATAGTGATGGGGACTTTAGTTATACCTGGAATATGGTTCACATGGACATGGCCTTTCATTACAATGGCCCCATCTTCATTGGGTGGAATTCGTATTGGGTAAAGCAACGGGAAACTAACTCGCTCCTTATTTCCTATTACGCCTTTTTAGTGTCACCTATGATTAGGTAACTGTAGAACTATTGACATCCAACCGGGTTCCGTCTGTGGGTCGTTGGTAGAGTGTTGGCTTCCGAATCCCAAGCTAAGGGTTTCATACCCGGCAGAAGTAGTCTGATTTTTGAAGGGAGGAAAAACGTCCAATTGGCACTCCATATCGTAAGATCTCTGGAGTCACATTCGGTGTCGACCCGACCAAATTAATTAAAAACTCAGCCATTGCCGCCCCAAACAGGTTCGGCTTTCTATGCCATCTAGTTCACCTAGAGTGAAACGGAACGTTGTAATTGACGAGCAAGCAGCCAGATGGCGTCAAATTAAAATGATTGCACACGGTAGCTGAGGCCATACGATTATTATTATTATTATTATTATTATTATTATTATTATTATTATTATTATTATTATTGTCAGGTTGTGAGTTTAAAAAAGAGGAAAAGAGCGTTTTAATTACTGCGTTGATGGGGGTGAAAGTTCCTTTTGGGGATCATTGTAAGTATCTAGGCGTTAATATAAGGAAGGATATTTTCTAGGGTAATCACATAAATGGGACTGTAAATAAAAGGTACAGATCTCTGCACATGGTTATGGGGGTATTTAGAGGTTGTAGTAAGGGTGTAAAGGAGAGGGCATATAAGCCTCTGGTAAGACCCCCAACTAGAGTGTGTTCCAGAGTATGGGATTCTCATCAGGATTACTTGATTAAGAACCGGAAAGAAATCCGAAGGAAAGCAGCTCGATTTGTTCTGGGTGATTTCCGACAAAAGAGTAGCTTTAAAAAATGTTGCAAAATTTGGGCTGGGAAGACTTGGGAGTAAGGAGACAAGATGCTCGACTATGCGGTTTGTTTAGAGCTGCCAGTGGTGAGTTGGCGTGGAATGACATAAGTAGAAGAAGCAGTTTGGAAGAAACCTTTCAAAGTAGGAAAGATATGGAGATAAAGTTGGAATTAATGAGGAAAAATTGGAGAAAATATTCCTTTATAGGACGAGGAGCAAGGGATTGAAATAAATTATCAAGGGGAATGTTCAATAAATGTCAAAGTTCGTTTAAAATATTTAAGTGAAGGCTTGTTAAACAGTTACAAAGAAATGTAAATACAGTATGAGGTAAACAATATATAAGGAATCTGCCACGTGGGCGACCGCCCTAAATGCTGATCATTGATTGATTGATTTGTCATTGATTATCCATGTGCCTCCGCCAGTTGCATCAGTAGGTCTTGTTCTGTGTCTCCATTCTTTTTTGATTAGGTTTTACTAGATGACCCTACCGAATGAGTGACAGGGCTCAGTCTGAGTAGTGATTTTAGACGTACCCTCATCTGGAGAGAGGTGGGAACACGTAATGCACCCAGGGACATTGTCGAACGTGTTCATTTTGGTGGTCCAAGTGTTATGGTGTGGGGAGCCGTGATGTTGCATGGGCGTACCGACCTCCAAATCTTTGAACGTGATATACTCACCGATCGACGTTACTGTGACAGTATACTCCTTCGCTATGTGCGTCTTTTCAGGGGTACATTCGGCCCTGACTTCATTTTTGTGGATGACAAAGCATGACCGCATCGAACAGCGCACCTTGGAACGAGAGGATATTCGGCGAATGGACTGGCTTGTCCCTTCCCCCGACTTAAATCCCATCGAACACATGTGGGGCATGTTGATCAGACGTATTTCAGAACGTTCACATGCACCAGCGACCATCGAGCAGTTGTCACCCGCGCTGTTGGAGGAATGGAACACCCTACCACAAGAACTTCTTACCAACCTTGTGGCCAGCATGGGTGATCCGTGGTAATCACGCACCCTTTTAAGGACCATGTCCCTTCTTTTGTGATGTCCAGGGGACCGTCATGAGTCGCGGCGACTTACGTGCAATTTCTGTTCGTCTCGTGGCATATTCCTTTCAGTTACGTACCGTACCGTACTGTAGCGGTTCTTGCTATGTATGGTTCAAGTTTCATGGAGCTAAGTTACTTGCCAGTGACACAACATGAGAAAGTTACTTTCGTCCTTAAGTTTTGCACAGAAATGTATATACATATTCTTATAAGAATTTGTTAACATATAATTTAACTATAGGCATGTACGTATATTCTCTTGTCGGCTCTCCACTGCCTATGATAAACAAAGCATTGGAGAGGATGGTTTTGTGCAGCCCTGCGTTGCTAACTTGGTGTCGCAATGCGAAGTAAGGCTGGTCACGTATCGCTATTGATCCAGGCGCTCCCTGTCGAGACACTTTTGTGATTTTGGAAGGACGACGATGTGCTCCTCTCTGAGTTGCCTCTGTTTTTTTTATTTTGAACCAAACTTGTCTCGTTATGAAGCACTTGCTGCTATAATATCTTCCAGAAGTGGCACAACATGGCGTCATAATCCTAGCTTTGTTTCCTTCTGCTTTTATAGTTGTGGCTGCATGCTTGAAATACAGTCGAACTCCGATATCTCGAAGTGCTTCTGGAGACTTAAAATTATTCGAGTTATCAAAAATTCCAGATGTAGAAAATTGTGATTTACTTGGGCACCACAATCAGAATAGCTGTTTCGTTATTTACTTCCTAATTTTTGTCACCACTGTCACTATCTCTACTTACAGAGACTGAAAATACTTAGAATTATTGAAAATTTGAGGCACAGAAAAACGTGCATACTACTTAGGATCAAAAAAGTGCTGTGCAGTTATTTACGTCCTAAATTGTCACCAATGCTACTATATTTCTCTACGTCTAAAATTTTAATATTATTAGACAAAACTGTATATGTACACACCTTTTAATACCTTAAATTAAGTAAAAATAACACTTTTATAGCTTTTAGAAACTGCAAATGGTTTTTCAACAAAATGTTCATTAACGTCATACGCTTATTACTATTCGTGAAACAACGTTAAGATTCTTTAAAAAGTGGGGTAATTAACTTTATATTAAAAAAATCAAATTTGCATATATACTATTTTGCGTTTACGTTTAATTTACTGTATAGGCAGAATAATTAATTTAATATTTACAATTTTCTTCTGTTCGTACGTTTCAAAGACATATCAGCAACACATTTTGGAATCACTACGATATTCTTTCAGCTATTTAATAGTTACTTTTCCTAACTAAACTTCATACCTGAGCTTGTTGCTTATATACAGTAAATAAAATACCCTACTCTGCAACATTCGTGCAAATGTCTTTAGAAGTTTGTTTTAAATTATAATTACCACGTGTGAAAATAAGTTTTTAAGTTAGCAACATCCACATCAATGGCACAAACCTATGTCTCTTTTCGACAGGTCTCGATTAATGCATATACTAACTAGGTGCCGATACTTACTCCGATGTATGATGGGTTGCCACACCTGACAGGCGCATTCGTGTGGAAAGGAAAGCGTAAGGGAAATCACAATATGTACGAATATTATAACATTTTTAATCACAATAAATTTTCAAAATATCTTTCTTTATGGTTCGCACACAAAAATGACTTATCTTTCTATTGTGCTCGTGCAACATTCGGCAAATAATACAGTGTACAATTTTGCGGTTAGCTGTTTCGTGCAAGGCTAAGAAAGCTCCTACAGCGGAATAGGTAGTCCACCCGCTCTACTGCAGAGTATGCATCTCAAGCATCCGGTATAATACATAATATTCGCTTAATCTGTTGCACAAATATTCTTTGTCATTTTCTGTCTCAATACTGTCATAAGATTCCAAATTAATTTATTTTTTTCCTATCTCCTCTAATGTTGATGATTTTGACATAGAAAGTTTCCATTCTGAAACATCGATACGACAGTGGGACGTAGCACGTCACATAAAAACCAAACCCCATGGCGCAACAGCCCCGAAGGGTCATGGCCTACCAAGTGACCGCTGCTCAGCCCGAAGGCCTACAGATTACGAGGTGTCGTGTGGTCAGCACGACGGATCCTCTCGGCCGTTATTCTTGACTTTCTTGACCGGGCCCTCCATCTCACCGCCAGATTGCTCCTCAGTTGTAATCAGGTACGCGGAGTGGACCTCGAACCAGCCCACAGGTGCAGGTAAAATCCCTGCCTGGCCGGGAATCGAGCCCGGGGCCTCCGGGTAAGAAGAAGGCACGCTATCCCCACACCACGAGGGCGGCAGCACGTGAAATACGCTTACAAATATATCCTTCAATACAGATGACGACTAAATCAATTCTGCAGCTTAAAGAAGAGCATATTCTATTTTAAAAAAAAGAACAGATAGAAGGCATTTTTGGCCTAAAGAGTTACTTCCCTTCAACATTGGAAGGAATGCGGTTGTATTATGATCTTTTTTCTTTCTTACAGTAATTAATGTAGTATCTCTCGGCAATCTTGTTCAAAACTCGCGCAACGATTCAGTGGATTTTTCGGAATTACCTTGCGAGTTCTCTGAAAAAAAAGTCTCATTGTTTTGTTCCATCGCTTGTTTTATTAAGAATCTTCTCACCTCTGTAGAGATTTAAGAAGCAGGGGAGTGAGACCACTTCCGTAATAAATAGATTCGCTGACCTAGTTGGCACCGCCGTTTGTGTAATCCCTTTATTACCATCATCCCCACTTGGTGGATTACAAGCTGCAGTGTCTTTATCCGCTGCAACAGAGCAAATACATGGTTTTACTGGGAGCTAAAAGGTCAGTTCGTAACTGATTTACAAATTGACCTAACTCTCAGGAGAAGTCTCCAGTGTGGCGGACACAGATTATCTCAAACTTTCGCGAAGTTAGTTTATTATTTTTATTTTTTACTTATCCTTGACATTTGGCCTGAAGTTATGGCTCACAGCACTCTTATACTTTACCAGTTTTAATAATAAAGCGGGGTTGTAGAAAAAATAAAAAAATAACATATAGTAATTCAACAAAGTCTAGATACTGCGGCCAGATACACAATATTGCTGATACAAGAAAAATACAATTAAAATTAAATGGTTAATATTCTACATATAATATTATCTAAATACCTGCACCAAATGCTCAAATGAATCTAATTGATAATATTCTTACAAAGCTACAGATGTATGGTTTACGTATTAATCACCAAACATGATGAAAGTATAAAAAATTAGGATCAGGTTACAATAATTAGTAAGGGAAAAAGAGAGATAATAATAATAATAATAATAATAATAATAATAATAGTAATAATAATAATAATAATAATAATAATAATAATAATAATAATAATAATAATAACGGATTAACATTAAATGCCTTGCCTTTGCTGACGATCTAGCAATAATTACCCGGACTCCCGAAGAAGCCAGGCACGCCACCGAGAAGCTTCACGAGATTGCAATCAAAACTGGTCTCCACATCTCTTATGAAAAAACGCAATACATGGACTCCAAGTGCACACACCTAACATCACTGGCGACCAAATATGGCAACATTTTGCAAGTCAAACAATTCCAGTACTTGGGTGAAATTATTGGGGATTCAAGCAATGAAAAAGCAGCCAACAAAATGCGCGCAGAAAAACTACGTAAAGCACACCTAATCACCTGGAACATACGAAATCAATATCCACAAAAGCCAAACTCCGACACTACCACACTTGTCCTCACTGAGGCACTCTACTACGCAACTGAGACATCAGCGCTTACCATTAACATCAAGGACATTGAGAAAATTGAACGACAGGTACTGAGGAAGATATTCGCGCCCAAGTTTCAAGAGGGTATATGGATGCGAAAAAGCTCGGAAAAATTCTATGCATTAACTGAGCGATTCACTTCAATCGCACGCAAACGGCGTATGAAATTTTATGGACATTTAGCACGAATGGATGACTCCCGACTGACTAAGAAAATATTTCTTATTATCAATGGAAACCGACAAATCAAAGTTCGCTGGCTAGTGGATGCACGAAAGGACCTCGCAGAAGTCGACGTTGATCCAGTGGCAACCACAAGTAATACATACAGACAAAAGATCAACAGCCATAAATTTTCATCCAAGAATCCATCTGAGAAAAGCTTGAAACTCAAAAACTCGTGGACACAAGAAAGACGGCAGGGCCATAGTGAAAGGATGAGGAAGTTTTGGGAAAATAAGAAGAACAAGAAGATAAAGAATACCAGTGCTATTTAATGGTTCCACGTCCTCCTTAAGGGGCTAAACGAATGTGTATATATAATAATAATAATAATGAAGTGCATAATAGATAATAATAAAACCATTCAAACAACATACACACTCTGAAAATATGTAATTTTAATAATCCATCTTGGACAATACACAAATGTTGATGAAAACACAATTAAGGTACATGTTTCGGCCTCATTGGACATTCTTGAGTCTTAAAAAATATAAAGTTGATAGAAATGCTCTAGAACATACACCACATTATAAGTATATAAAAAGAAAAAAATGATATTGAAGGGTTTTAACATGTCATAACATAAACACAAATTTAACCGAAAACCATAAAGATAAATTCATAAAAATCACTCGTTCTTGAAGTCTTGCAGAAAAGTATCAATCCAATCGGATATTTCTACAAGACTTTTGGTTATGTTTGTGTTTTTTACGTTACGACAAGTTGGAACGCTCTTCTTTCTTATCGACTTTTAGTGTAGTATTTTTTCTATAGCACATCTATAAACTTTATACTCTTTTTCAAGACTGAATAAGGCCGGTACATGCATCTTTGCGTTTTTAGTCAACATTTGTGTATTGAACAAGGCGGATTACTAAAATTACATATCTCTATTTCACTGTGAGATCAATACTGAACAGTTATGAGACTTAAATTGCAGTACACACAGTGACTCACACAACTCAGTTTTATGAGCCCAGGAAAAATTTTCGGCCCCAGGAGAGTTGGCCGTGAGCTTGCATCCGGGAGATAGTGGGTTCGAAACCCAGTTTCGGCAGCCCTGAAGATGGTTTTGCTTGGTTTCCCATTTTCACACAAGGCAATTACTGGGGCTGTACCTTATTAAGGCCACGGCTGATTCCTTCTGTCTCCTAGCCCTTTCCTGTCCCATCGTCCCCATAATACCTATCTGTGTCGGTAAAGCAAGTTGTAAAAAAACACTTTCGGTGGGCAGATTTGAATGTATGAGAGGAAGTAAAGTGCAGAATGACCATTGGGAGTTTGTTCCAGAGTGTCGATGCAGTAACTGGAAAATGATTGTAGGAATTCGTTCGATTTAGTGGAATTTGAAGTAGGGAAACAGAACGGATACTAATTTCATGAAACGAGGAAAGAAAACGAAAATTAGAGGTTACATAAGTGGGAGTGTCCGTCGAAACTAGTTGGCAAACAAGTGTCATTAGTTGAAAATTCCTTCGTTCATTTGTGCATAGCCACCCGAATGTTTTGCAATGTGGTGTAACGTGAGTGTCATGTCGTAGTTTGAAGGCAAATTTCGAGTTCGTTGAAGTCGCGCAGCTTTTTCGGCGTTTAAATTGACCAGTACCGTATCACGGAAGTATATCTAAACAGCTATGCAGTAGATAGTTTCTTCCGGAATGTTACGACATGAAGTACCTTTGAAATTGGAGTTGGGGTTTCACAAGGGAAAAATCGATGAAACGTTTTTCATGAAAAAAATGAAAATCCGCAGCCTGTTTCTAGCCATTCGACCGGGTCAGGAATGGAATGAATGAAGCCCCCATCTAGCAACGAGGATAGGAATTGTGCCGGTTGCGAAGCCTGTCGCACTCCTCTAGGGCAGTGATTGACTGACATATGATATGAAATGATATTGGAGTGTGTTGATAGAATGAAAGATGACTGGGGAAAACCGAAGTACCCGGAGAAAAACCTTTTCCGCCTCCACTTTTTCCAGCACAAATCTCACATGGAGTGACCGGGATTTGAACCACGGAGCCCAGCGGTCAGAGGGTGGCGCGCTGCCGCCTGATCCATGGAGGCTCGGCTTTTTGTGAAACATTTCAAAATTTCATAACTCTATAAGTATTACATACACGGGAACGGTTGATAACTTATTTTAAAGTAGAAAGCACATGACGTCAACATGACATGGCCGACACATTAAGGGATGTCTTCGATTTTAGTCAGTGGATACTTTTTTAATTCATTTCGTTACACCTTGTACCATTAGGAGCCGATGACCTAGCTGTTAGGCCCTTTTAAACAAAAGTCATCATCATCATCATCATCATCATCATCATCATCATCATCATGATCATTAATTAGAATAAAATTTTGATACATTTATAATACCTCTTTAGAGGGAAACATGAAACGAATACCACTCACCTCTTTGCTACAATATAGTTTTACCATTCGATGAGAAGTGGGGGGAAACTCTTGTAACCTTTTAATTAAAGACTACTTTTAAGCTGACACTCGTGACACACACTACGGGCGTGTTCTGCGGGAGGTTCTTAGGGACTTTCGGGGGGTGTGGTTTACAGATTCACGATTTGAAGATTTTGTTTGAAAAGTATTTAGAGATACTGAAAACGAGTCGGTAAATATTTGTTTTTCGGAATGAATTAAAAGCCTTTGTAATCGATATAGGAATAAAAATAGGAATTATAGGATTATGGGCAAATAGAGGTTCTTACGTTAATTTAGTTTGTTTATGCACAAGAGGGCCACCCTTTCTAATCTTATAAACCCATGAAACGTGTAAATACAACTTCATTTTAAGTTATCTCTTTAGGAATAAAATAAGTTTTTACCTAAAATTCGAGGTCTACTGATATCTGCTGTGTCCCATAGTGGAACGTATAGGAATTAAAAACCTAACCATTATCCATCATATTTTAAAGTCTAAGCCGGTATTACAAAGCAGCTCTGGCTTATTACTCTTCTTGTGTTTCCTGAAAAGAATGTGAAGACAGATGAGACTTGTAATAACGTTCGTGATTTGAGAAGACTGGTAACGTTCCAGATGACTGCAGACCTGCCTTTCCTATGTGAGCATGCATACTAATTTATTTCGTCTTCTTCAAAGGACGTCCGTAAGCAGCTTAAATTACTGTCTCCTCCTTCAGTCCGAAAGGCGAATAACCTTTCATTCATGTGGCTCCAATCGATACACAGCGACCAGCCCCATCTTCTGACTGCCTTTGAGACAAGTTATTAATTGGATTTTATCAAGTCTTTTCAAAGGAATCCTTTATGCAAGCTGCGTGCCTTCCTCGACGAATGTCTTCAGTGTTGTGAATAAGTCAAAATGTCTATGTCTTCATTTTTGCCTGGATGAAATACTGTGACCTTACGCGGTGGAGTGAAGGCGTGGTGAAGTTACCTGTCGGTCGAGCATAAATTATGAAATGAAAGCTTACGAGTTTGAAATGATGACACAGAATGACACGTTTCGTGCAGTCAATTGGACATCTTCATGTACCGTTCTTCTATCTAAGATGTCGGCAATCATCACAGCAATCCAGTCGTTCGAGTACTTTACTGGAACTGCAATTACACCAGTTCGAGGTTGTCCAGCAAAAAGTTAGTCTTATTTTGCGACCCCTTCTTCCATCAATATTCCCTTGAATGAACTATTGCAGAAGACATGTCGCTTTCCTCTCATTATGTGTCCCAGGCACTGAAGCTTACGTATTTTAACGATGTTATCTCTCTCTCTGCATTTACCAATCCTGTGCGTATCTCAGGGTTCGTGACTTTCCACCCAGCTTACTTGCAGAATCCTTCGATTAGTCCACATCTCGAACGAATTCAGTCGGTTGACCATGTCTTGTTAGTGTCCTTGCTTCCTTACTATAGAGCAGTACAGGGAACACATAGGATCGTAGCAGTCTAATTTTTAGACCTTTGCTGAATAAGAAATTTCTCATTTTATTGAATGCTTGCATTATTCTCACTTTCGTTTCTGTACACCACAGCCTGCAAGATCAAGTCGACCATTTGTACTCTAACCCCCTCTTTGATAATATCTCTGTCATGGCCACACATTCATACTTCACATCACAGCCTGCAAGATCACATCGACCATTTGTACTCTAACCCCCTCTTTGATAATATCTCTGTCATGGCCACCCATCAGCACCTCACATCACAGCCTGCAAGATCACATCGACTATCTCTACTCTGGCACCCCTCTTTGATAATATTTCTGTCATGGCCACCCATCAATACTAACATCACAGACTGCACGGTTGCTAGGTAACATCTCGTCACATGTTTTTGTACGCCGATCACCGGAAAGCAAACTCCTGGATATCTCGCAAGTCACCTTTATCTTCATCCGAATACATAATGCAACCTGACCGCAGTAAGATCGGTTCCCGGCAGAACTTTCACCTCAACCCGTTGCCGCCAAAACGGTTGCGACGAGATCGAAGCGCGTGGACATGTGCTGGGATTGTGCAGGAGCACCGAATTAATGCGTCACCATCAAGTAAGGACATCAATTGCTCAAGGCCTTAGGCAGTGTGAATGGGAGGTGCACGAAGAAGTTAACGGCGTCTCTACCGACGACTCAGCGAGGAGGAAAGAAAGAGAATAAAAGCGATGGTGCTTCATCCTACCATTCGCTTCGAAAGGGACCTACAACAAGCTCAGGATGTTAATCTGGAAAAGCAGGCAATTTATACACCATGTCTGCCATACCTATCAGCCAAATAATTATAATATTCCTCTTGTTCAATGGGTTAAGAGGCGTCCTGTTTGGATCCAGAGATGCCTTGGCGAAGAACACATCCACTATCGGTATCCTTCAAAATTTTAAAAATCCTTTTTACGACATAGAGGAAATCGTATTACAGTTCATAAGAGATTCTCTGCAAATTATACAGTTGCGTCTATACTTAAAATTGTAATCTTCTTACGATGAATTTTCCAGAAGATATTTCATTATTATTGTACCGGTTGGTACACCTCTACGCCGCACATTTAAATTTTCCGCCTTAAAGTACTCCCCTACAGCAGAAACTCGGAACTTTAAAAACTGAATTATCTCAAGAGTTTCTCAGAAGATGTCACTGTGTCAATTTCGAACTGCTTTTCTTTACTAATTATCAAGAAGTGTGGGCATTCTCTGATAGATGTCTCTACCAAAAACTATGATCATGCAGCCTGGTGCGAAGTGATGGAACTTTTATTGAAGATATTTTATACTCATAAGTTTTCCTATAACTAAATTTCATTCTTTCATTTGTGGGTTGGCAATATAAATCTTTTCTTTCCGCCAGTTTTGAAGTTAGCCAATCAATAATTTCTGTCATTAATTTTCAGCCAATTGCGTCTTTCTTTTCCAATTTTGATGTGTAACTGTAAGTGAGCCAATAAACGACTGTGGGTGTGTCTTAATTATTCATGAAAGGTCTTGAATCTTCCCCGAGAGTATAAAAACTGCTGATTTTCCTGGTTCTCGGCCACTTCAACAACATCTAGCTTAGTGTATGGAAGTATAGCAGAGGGCGGGTAGCGCCTCTTCCTTCGGGCAGCAGCTCTTCAACAAAGGTAATGGCCTTTTAACATCTTTATTTCTTGCTAGCTCAGCAGTTTAGCCCTCGGGGAAGGTCCGAAACATTTTCAATGTAACCTACCTCCCTAAGAATGTAACTTAGTGTCGGCTTATGTAAACATTTCTTATTACTTTAACTGTAAATCGGGGATAGAGAGTGCTTTACCCTCTCGAGCTCCCCTTCATTTGAGGTGAGGTGACTACGTTTTCATAAACGATTTTCTACTGTTAATGTATTAAAATTTTCTTATACGAGTCACCTCCCTAGTGTGGGAATAGCCCCTGTTTAATCGGCCTAGTGCCCCTTAGGTTTTAACTAGTATTCATGTAGGAGTGCAAGTACACGCCTCCATTATTTTTGCGTTTAGGGCCATTTAAGTTATCCTGTTAATTTTCTATTTAGGCCCAGTAGGCTGGGTAATAGATACCCCTGTTTCATTATAAGTTGTGCCTTGATGACAATCATGTGTAAAAGTCTGGTATTGCCTTTAATAGGCTTGAAAAATTGAGAGCGGGTCAGCTCTTTCTGGTATTTTGCAAGGTGCCTCTAGGAGGCTTGAAATTACCAGGTGGGAGCAAGTGCTCCATGAATTAGGGGTTTTCTGCCCTTTGGTAAATTGTGGTTGTGAGCTGAGAGCTCAGGAATGATAAAACTTGGGCCTCGTAGCCCAGATCTTCTAATGATCCCCTAAAACTTGTGCTTTCGCTTGTTAAGTTATCATTGTTACTGTGTTTTTTAAATTGTTATTTCACCTAATGAAAATTTGTTAAATATTGTTGTCTATTGAAAATATAACCTTTATTGAAATTTTAATTTATCTTTCGGCCTTGTAGTTAGACCCATTCCAGCCCGCACCTTCTTTCACCTCTGCCTTCCACGGATAACTCTGTAACAATTATAATTACACACTGCAAGTTACGTATTCCGGATCTTTATGATCTCCGTCACTGGAGGACGAATGATTTATTTTCAATAAATATTACTACTAAAATACGTGCCACGTACTTCCGAAATGATAGATACAGCCTGATAAACCTTTTCTTTGTTGGTAAGGGAGGACGTGAGCGGAACACAGAACTTCCGACTGTGGTTTGTCGTGTACAGTAAGATGTAGAAAATACTCCGTGATACCTTCTGCGAGAAGACGTCTCCAGAAGAAGCAGAGAACCTGCAATATTACTTTTAGAATCACCCTTTCACACGTTTCACGTTCTGTACGGAACGTGATAGTCACTTGTCATTTCTTTTGTTCGGATGGCGCTCCTCGTATGTTTGCTATTAGTCTTTGTGGAACAGGAGGCCGATCAATAAGAAGAGTGACGTCATTGGCGCACAATTTCCGGAAGAGTGCGTGAGTGTAGGAGAAGGAAGATTCTCGTCCTCTTCTTCTTTTATAGCTCACTTCACTGTGCCCACAGACACCGCCAGTCCTATTTTACACAGCGAGACGCTTTCTTTGAGAGCTGCTCCTTCCTTTTTATTTTGCCTGCTGCGCTCAGTATCCTTCATCAAACAAGCTCGGCCCAAATTGATTCAGGTTTCTTTTCAGCAAACGGCTGTTCGTTCCGTGGTAAAAATCTAATGGCATATCAAATAAGGCTATATTATGAAACGCGTTGCCACAAATCAAATGAAAACAAAACGCTTTAGATATTTTCAGGAACAGATTCTTGTCTCTTTCTGAAGAGGAGCTGATTAAATTCTCTTTCTCGATCAATCAGCTTTCATTGGTTTCCCTCCCAGGCCAGTGATGGGTTGGTAGGCCTACGTCTGACTTTATACGAATAACTTGCATCCACATCGAAGCACCGCGCCTTGCATTACCATCCTACCAGCTGTGGAAGCACCCTGGATAGGGTCGGTAGAATAACACCCCCGGTAATTCTGCCTGTCTTAGGAGGCGACTAAAATGGGGTCCCACGGGCTTAACTTGGGAGCGTGGTTGGTGTCCTGGCATTGCTTCCACTTTGCCGGGATCCTCACTTTCATCTATCGTACCTCACCTCCCTTGGTCAACTTTTGTTTTTTCCCGACCCCGATGTCATTAGTTTCCGAGGACTAGGGAGTCTAATTTCAGAACCTCCGTGGCCCTTGTTTTTCTTTCGCCGATACCTTCATTTTCCGAAGTGTCTGGCCCCTTTCATTTTTTCCTCCGATTTGTGTCAATAGAGGATGGTTGCCCAGTTAGTAATCACCACCACCTCCACCACCTTCGCACACGTGGCCACAGTAAAGTATTGACCTAAACTTAGGTAGGAAATTCCTTCAATTCCTTCAATACCTTCTTCAGTAAATCAGTAAAGCCACATCACTTTAATGACCATGGGAAGAAGAAACATACTACAGTAGCTCATCTTAAGTCGATACAAACAACTTGTCTTAATGAGGCACTCGTGCCTCCAGTAGCCAAGTGTTCAGCTATGCAAAGTGTTTTACGATCCGAGGACAACAAAGGGTATTATTGGAATATACCTGAGTAATTTAATAAGTGCAATTATATACTCCAGGTGCTAGTCTTCGTGGCTCATGTGGCAGCACGCTGGGCTCTCACCGTCGAGTTCTGTGGTTCAAATCCCACGAGAGATTTGTGCTGGACAAAGTGGAGGCGGTACAGAATTTTCTCCGGGTACTCTGGTTTTCCAGGCAATCTTTCGTTTCAACAACACTATTCAATATAATTTCATTTCATCTGTCAGTAATTAATCATTGTCCCAGAGGAGTGCGACAGGCTTCGGCAGCCGGCGCAATTCCTATCCTCACCGCTAGAAGGCAGCTTAATTCATTTCATTCCTGACCCGGTCGAATGACTGGAAACAGGGTGAGGATTTTTCATTTTCACATATTCCACATGCACCATAGAAACTAAAAGTCCTGCGATATACGCAATTGGTGAATTGCGGATTTTAATTGTAGTTAAAATTTAAAAAGTCACAGATGTTGTCCCAGACGATCTTTGATGGCGAGGATGGCCTTACCATCGTTGGAGTAAGATTTTATATTACTTAATTCCAGTGTAGGTATGCGGTATTTTGTTCGTGTAAAGAATATATTTGGAGTTCATCTCACCAAAATGACAGCAATGCAGGGGATTTTATCATATGTGTAATTGAACAGCATCCAGAGAAAGTAATTGTTACACGAGAACACCATTTATTTACTAGATCCATCATCATCATTTTGGCTGGGCCTTCTGACCTCAACTTGCCCGGTTCGATCCTGGCTCATTCCAGTGGTAATTGAAAGTGTTAAATACCACAGCCTTGTGTGGGTAGATTTACTGGCACGTAAAATAACAGTTGCGGAACTAAATTGCGGCACCTCGGTGTCTCCGAAAACCGTAAAAGTAGTTACTGGGACGTAGAGCCAATAACATTATTTATTTCATCATTCACCGTTGATATGCATTTAGGGCATAGTGGCAGGTTGTCCATCAGCTGTGTACCTACTATTTACTTCGATTATTTCAAAGAAGTTTGAGATATATCGAACATTTCCCTTGGTAAATTATTCCAGTCCGCAATTCCTCTTGCTATAAAAGACTATTGACCCCAGTGTGTCCTCTTAAATTTCATCTTTTATCGTCGCTTCATTCTACGCCATCTCTCCGCTGACTGCTCGGAACATACCGCTTTGTCGACCACCTACTTTCCTTCCTCCCAAGTCTTCCCAGCTCAAAGTGTGCAACATTTTCATAACACTATTCTTTTGTTGGAAGCCACCCAGAACAAATCGCGCTGCTTTAGGTTCGTCCCTTTTTTCCACTTCTCGAATCAAGTAATCCTGGTGAAGGTCCCATACTCTGGAACCGTACTCTCTTTGGGGTCTTATGAGAGACTTGTATGCCCTCTCCTTTACATCCTTACTATAACCCCTAAATACCCACATAACCATGTGAAGAGGTCTGTTACCTTTACTTTCAATCCTCTTTGCGATTATCTCTACGAAGATCTTTCCATATATTAACACCCATGTACTCGCCGTGATCCCCATTCTGTACATATAACATAAACAATAATCATACATACATGCCATTTCTTGTTGAACACAAATCTTTAAGACTAATTCCATCGAGAGGCGTTTAAATACTTGCGCACGTTGAAAGTTCCTATCGAGCAGTGTAACAGAAATCGCTGCTACAGTAGTTTCGACGTTGAAGACGGTCGAGCATCAGAGTTAGTCAAATCTATCCACAGATAATTCTTTCCCTCCGATGTGTACCAGATATCTTAATCAGTCGACTTTTGGAAAGGATAGGAAGTATCTTAAAAAACAACAACATTAACAACTGTTACTTCAAGGGCAAATGGCAGCTCGGAATCGCAGACAAGTTGCCCTTTTGACTTGAGAATGGCGTTAAAGGTCGAAACGTCGTCAGTGACTCTAAAACATAATTCGGTAAGGTAAGGGTTATTCTGCCCGAAGGCAGGTCCGAACCTCCGCAGAGGTGTTCCTGAGCCGGAGTTTACGTGCGGTAGGGTGGCCAGTTCCTTTCCGCTCCTCCATTCCCTTACCCCCACCAACAGCGCGTGGCAACCCATCCAGCTCCTGACCACGCCCAATGTTGCTTAACTTCGGAGATCTCATGGAATCCGGTGTTTCAGCACGGCTACGGCCGTTGGCAAACATGTTTCGAATAGTCGTAAAATACGTAGAAATGCAAGCGCTTGGTTGGCTGGAAACGGATGGATCTGCCATGCTATATCAACGTACTCCTACTTACTGAGGTGTGAAGACCCTCCCCTGTTTGGGGGACCTGGCCGATCTGCGCCGTGGTCTAAAACTTGAGTACCACCTCCCTCATTCTAAGAGATGACGAACAGTCAATAGACCTAGTCATCCGTATTATGGGGGGCCTGTTTTATCGTGTGTAAAAGTGAAGTTTTTATTTCTATTTGTTTTAAATGTTTCTTTTATTGTTAGGAACGCTTTTATTCCATTGTCTGTGTGTTCATCTATCTTCGTGTACTTTTCATGATAAGTTGTTTACATTTTAATTTGAATAAAATATATGATTTTTTTAAGTCGGTGCCTTATTCAATTTTAGTACACTTTACTTTATTCTGATTTTTTTGGAAAAATGTGACATTGCGCGTTTAGATACACAGAATATTTTAAATTTATAATAATTTTCCCCATCATTATAATTTTGAAAAGTCCTGGAAAGTGGGTACATTTTAAATATTCAGGTAAAAGTCCCTGGCCTGCCCGGGAATCGAATCCGGGGCCTCCGGGTAAGAAGCAGACACTCTACCCCGTACACCACGGGGCCGGTGACCTAGATGTTAGATCCCTCTAAATAACCATCATCATCTCGAAACAGGCACTCAATCCTGGAATTTTAACAGTAAGCAAATGGACTATTTTTTTAATTACGAAGAAAAAAACAAATGTAAGAATTGATGATTACACGAATTTTCCGCTGAGAACTGGCAAAATAGTTTCGTAGTGCGGCGGTTGAAAACTACTATTCAGTGTTTCATCTGTGATTTTACCGCCTTCTCTTAAGAGTGCTAGAAAACACAATACACTTGTTCACCCGTGGAGTTGTGACATTCCGCCTGAAGAAGCGTCCTCTCATGATCTCCCCTCGGCGCTGATAACTATCAACAACCCTTGAACGGGCGAACCACTTTGTAGCAGAACAAGTGTTGGGATCTCCCTGATAACAGCACTTCATTACGTCAACTATAGGGCGAACATCTCTCCTTGAATCCAAATAGCCAGCAAGTGTGTATATGGACGTTGTGCGAGGATGATCTTCTAACACAGAAAACATTTTCGTGCAACTTTATTTCTGCGCAAGTGGCTGCGGGGTTTGGACCACTTAGCTATAGGGAGATGGTGAGTTCGAACCCCACTGTCGACAGTCGTGGTGATGATTTTCCGTCATTTCCTATTTTCACACCAGGAAAATGCTTGGGCTGTACCATGAGGCCACGGCCGTTTCCTTTCCACTCCTAGGCCTTTCCTATCCCATCGTCGCCATAAGACCTATCTTTGTCGGTGCGACTTAAACAATTTTTTTAAAGGCAACATTTTTTTTTTTTGCTGATTGCTTTACGTCGCACCGACACAGATAGGTCTTATGGCGACGATGGGAAGGGAAGGGCTGGGAGTGGGAAGGAAGTGGCCGTGGCCTTAATTAAGGTACAGCCCCAGCATTTGCCTGATGTGAAAAAGGGAAACCACGGAAAACCATCTTCAGGGCTGACGATAGTGGGGTTCGAACCTGCTATCTCCCGAATACTGGATACTGGCCGCACTTAAGCGACTGCAGCTATCGAGCTCGGTGGCAACATTTCAACAAGAATAAATTTAAAACATAGACTTTTCACGACCACTAAATGAAATAATATATAAATTTTGGGATGTCAGGTCGCGTTTCAAACCTGCAAGTCTTCAGAGCAGTAACAAAGAAGTTATTGGCAAGTGTCACTTCATAGTAACCAGCCGCAAGATGGAGAGATTCTGTTAGAAATATAGTTCATTCCAGGACGTCTAGAGTCAAGGAGAAAGGTATTGAAGAGTTAACTATGGAGGGTAGGCATGATCTACTCGGTATATAGCCGGCCCCATTGTTAAAATTATTCTGTTGTTTATCAATTTCTATCGCCTCACGAATGATTGTAGGTGTGAATTGTTTCTCTTTACAAACGACGGATGGTGCATCAAACATGATTTGGTGGTCATTATGTTCTGCCGCAGCAAACTTGCGCGCCTGCGACGTTGTAGCCCCAGTTGCTACCATCCTACATGACAACTAACATGCACTCTTTATAATTTGTTAGTGCGGAGTGTGGTCTTGATTTTACTGTACAGACGTGGAGACGGCCTTCAATTATTAAACATTAGTTTCGATCATCTCCCCACATTTTTTCTGTTTTGCTGGAAATCCTGTGAATTGTAGCACATCTATTTTATGTATGTTGAGTTCATTTACCGATTTTCATGATCATAAGTTATGTAACATCTAGAGAATCCAGAAATACTGTCCCAAGCTTTCTGGCTCAAGCTGGCCAATTCGATCCTCTCTAACAACAGATTTCAACGAGCTTCAATGTACCTGTTGGACAATCAACAGTAACTCGCATATAAGGGTTTAGGTCAATACGCTTTCAATATCGATTTTTTTAAAACTTAAACATGTCAGGTCCGCAACATAATAATTTCCGAAAAACAAGTCACGTCGTCGAAGTTCGAAGGCAAGTTCGGTGACCTCTCGGCCACCGCTCTGGTCGACTGAGATGTAACTGTCTAAGCACAATGCGTTGCATTGGAATCGGGGGCTCATTAATTTTTCGGAAATTAATTGGTTGCGGACCTGACATCTTAAAGTAAAATTTATTCACCTTTTAGTGTTGTATCGCCGCAATTTTTCCGAAGCGGATCCTGCTTCATGACTCATGAAGTGTGCTTTTGTTCTCCGAAAACGAAAGCATATTGACCTAAACCCTCGTATACGAGCTCCTGTTGCGTGTCTCCCAACAGGTACATTTAAACTTGTTGAAATCGGTTGGACGCAGGTTCTAGCCTCTCCTTGTCAATCCGATGAAATTGTCGCCATGGCCATTTCATCCTCAGCAGGTAGCCTTTGAGTTCTTGCGGAACACTTCCTTTTGTCCCTTAACATCCTTGTAAGCCTGGGTTTCCAGTACCAAGTTGTTGCCGAACTGGTCCTTGACTGCTCTTTCCCTCAAAATGCCATCCGTTTATAGAATGGAACTTCCACGGTAATATCAGACATAGTAACATAAAATCCTGACGAAACTAAAGAGAACTAAAACACGCGCGTACTGCTTTAGAGACTAGGATACACTGAAGTCGTTGTGGAGGAGGGAAGAGATTAAGTGGCTACGCTTGTTTTGAGAACTCCCACCTGCGGCACTAAGAGGGTGGGCCTGCAAAGTTGGAGGGAGTGGAAGATATTCCGTTAGCTTTGATGGCGGCTGGGGGTGCAGTGATAGCGGCAACTATATGCCAGTAAAACTTCCGGCGCGTAAGAGAACTAATAATCATTTTAATGTTATTAGTTTAACGTTCCATTGAATACTTCTACGGTTCTTTGGAGACGCCGATGTGCCGGAATTTTGACCCGCTGGAATGTAAAAGAACTCTTACAGGGTAGAACTCCAGGCGCTTCAGTATCTTCTAAAACAAGTTACTGGGACGTACAACCAATAACATCTTGCCTATAACCATGAAGTGTTTCGTGTTTCCGGTGCTGCATTAGGATGTCGAAGGAAAGACACCGACTGGAGATTTTCGATATGTGGGGATGTATCACAGATTGTAGAGGATCCTATTGGTAGACCACTTCAAAAACAAGGAGGTACTCTGTCGTGCCAGGAAACCATGGGATGTCCTAACCCTCGCAAAATACAGGAAAGGAACCGAAATGCAGCCTGATACAACTGATCATATCAGACAAGTTAGAAGGGAAGCGTGGACAGGGGCGAAGCTTATCCTGGACAATGAGTAGACATCCACGATCCTGTGACTCTGAAAAAAAAAATTCTCACCATGGTTACTAACCTCCTGTAAGCAGACTGTAGCAGAAGTAGAAATTATTACTGTTGTATATAACTAGGAAAGACAACGAACATTCTATTCCTATTCCAGGACAATTTGTATTATGGGACCGTGTTGAAAGTCATGTGAGGAGCTATTCTGGGTTGTTTACGTGCGCATGTAAATGGGTGCTAACAGCTCCTGGAGGACTTGTTTACATACAGAGTGCACCAGTGACACTGAGTGCCATAATGTACCTCTGACTCCTGCTTGGCGCATTTTACAGACAGGGTACAGTAGTTAATAGGAGTGTTGTTTAATACCCTTTCGGTGCTGCAGGGGGGCAAGGTGTTAAAGTAGTCCAATGTCTGTGTTTTTAGGATTGAGAGTATATACTGTAGGTGGGAAGTTAAATTTTTAAATGAATTACCTTTAAGATACAGTTGCATGATGTCGTATGACTTCTTCATCTAGTCTTACTTTCTCGTCTCACAATATTTTCAGGCAATATTTCTTTTAGAGCCTACCTTGCATAACAGAAATTTCATGGAGAGAATTTTGCGGTTTTAAGAAGTTTTGTAGCGGGCTTGTTAGGATTGACCGAGCGAGTGAGTGTGCGGTTTGGGTCACGCAGCTGACAGCTTTCATTCGGGAGATAGTGGGTTCGAACCCCATTGTCGGCAGCCCCGAAGATGATTTTCCGTGGTTTCCCCATTTTCACACAATGGAAATGCTGGGACTGTATCTTAATCAAGGACAAGGTCTATTCCTTCCCACTCCTACTAGACATTTCCTATTGCATCAACCTACTGCATCTGTGTTGATGTGACGTAAAACAAAGTATTTAAAGTGTTAGGGTTGGTGGTGGTGGGATTACTGATAATCGTACAACTGGGCACTGACACTGATCAGAGGGAAAAACTGGAAGTGGTCAGACATTTCGAAACGTGCAATTTGAAAGACCATGTAGGACGTGAACATGACTCTCCCTAAGCCTGGTAATCCTAATACCGTCGGGGTCGGAAAAGAACAAGGGTTGAGTCGGGCAGGAAAGATGAAGGCGGAGAGCCCGACACAAGTGGAAAAAATGCCAGATTCAATTAGAACCATGCTCCCAAATTGAGAGCCGTTCATCCCCTTTCAGTCTCCTCTTACGACAGACAGGTGATACCCCTACAGGGGGTGTCTTCTAAGGTCGGATAAAGCTTACGAAGTGGCTACTAATGATAAAGATTAAAGGTAACTTGTAAGGTTTGAGAAGTTTAGGACGTGGATTCTAGGGATTTCTAGGAGGTGGGTTTCAGTATTAATACGTTTAGAAGCTGGTTTATTGGGGTTTAAAGATGTAGTTGCAAGGTTTTCAGAATTTTCTAATTTAGAAGATGGATTCTAGGATTTAAAGATGCTGTCTAATATATTAGAGGCAGTGGCATCACTAAAGCCAACCATTACAGCTAAGAATATCAGCACGCTCATCCCTCGTTACTTTAAAACTTGCAGGCCATTTGGCCGGACAGCAACAATCTTGAGAAGCGAAGGCCCTCAAATAGGCTTGATACGCTAATGATTTTTTAAAATAAAGGAACTGTTGAATAATAGTCAAAGCCTCCCTCTCTCACAAAGATGAAGCTTTAGCGAGGACTTCCTTGTAACCAAGGCAACCTTAACTTCGGTGTGTCCTGTCCACTGTCGGTAAAACTTCTGGGAAGATGCTTATATCTGAGATGGCCTGTTATTAATAAACGTTTTTCAACGGTCTGTGTAAAACATGCTAATGTGTAAGGTCATGTTCAGTTTTCAGAGGAAATTAAAATGCATACTTCAGGTACGGCTTTCTGTTGTGATGAGAATGTAAGTCGACTGTCTGTCGTTGCCTTCGGGATGGATTCATATCTTGTTGATAATACTTAAAAGGAGAAGGCAGCTCTCCTCCAAGCATGAAGCGGAAATGATGATGCACAGAGATTGCATAATGGGATGCAGTTTATGAACGAGGAGATTGTGACCAATTGCGCAAAGTTCGCGTTTAATAGATTTGCTGGCCGTAATGGTATTACAGAATATACAAGAGATCATTCATCTTTGTTAAATCTTTTAAAGTGATGTTTAACGGGAATTTTACTTCGGCGATGATGGTTATTTTAAAGGAAAGTGCAACTGGGCAACTATCCTGTGTCAAGGGCATTGGTTTACTTGTGCGGTATAGTTTTTACAAGGACGGAACACCGTACTACGTCTGTACGGTGGGCGTATTTGTGCAACTGTTAATATAATAACAGTTCTGGGTCGCCTGAAGCTAGGGATAGAGCACTCTTTTATTGCAATTCATTCAAGTTTGAAACAAGCTTTACATTTTACTCGTATAATTATTTCACTATTACTGCACTAAATATAATTTAATCTGTTGTAGACGTTCACAGTGCTGTATTGTCTAGGACAACGCGTGTTCCACTTCCTTAGTTTTGGTGCTTACTCTTGTCTTACAAGTCTTCTCGAGTATCCTTCCTTTAAGAAGATGCCTTATGGCTGAAGTAGAAGGGAGTAACCACTGCTCATCACGAGCGGTCAGTAACCGTACACTGTGCGTCTGCTGCGCACTGGATTTATTTCGTTTAAAGAGCCTCCGTGGCTCAGGCGACAGCCTCTCTCTGCTGGATTCAGTGGTTCAAATCCCTGTCACTCCACGTGAGATTTCTGCTGGATAGAGAAGGGGCGGGGTAGCTCTTGTTTTGGGTACTCCGGTTTTCGGTGTCATCATTCATTCCAGTGACACTCTCAAATATCATTTCATTTTATCTGTCTGTCAGTAATCATTGCCCCGGAGGAGTGCGACAATCTTCAACAGCCAGCACAGTTCCTATCCTAGCCGCTAGATAAGGGTTTCATATATTCCATTCCTGACACGGTCGAATGAGTGGAAACTGTCCTTTTAAGTACGTCTGTACGTTTAGTATTCCAAAAAGGACGTAGTTTAGTCCTGACCTAAAGGGCGTGAGTTACGCCTGCTGCATCCGCCCTTTCCAGTATTACCTTACCTGTAACATGGAAATGCGCCTGAGCTCTATCTTTGATGTCTATGTACCTGAACAGATAGACTACTTAATGACTAATGAACTCTCGCTTGGCCTGCTACACAGAAGAGCGAGTAAGGCAGGAGATGGGACAGGCCAATACTGTTATGTTCCATCTGAAACGTGACGGGAATTGTAAACACTCTCTCCGCTGTCCCATGATATGGGAGACCCTAATTGTATCCAGCTATTAGATAGTTTCTTCTAGACGGTAATACTTTTGTTTTGTTAATGGTTTAACATCGATGCAATAATCTTCGCGAAATATTTTACATTGATGTTTAACGTGACATTTACTGTGGTGGTGGTGGTGGTGGTGGTGGTGGTGGTGGTGGTGGTGGTGGTGGGTATTTTGAAGAGGAAGTACAACTGAGTAACCATCCTCTGTCAAGGGTAGTGACTGACTTGTGCGGTATAGTTCGCGCAAAGACGGAACACCACACGCGTCCGCATGGTGGGATAAAAAGAGCTAGCTCTAGGAGGGATGTACCCGTGGCTTTAATTAAGGTATTGTCCCAGCATTTGCTTGGATGCAGTCTTGCAACTTATAAGAACATAGGAGATTCTCGTATTAAAACAGCCCATTTTTGACATCTGATTATGATGGGATATTTCAGATAAAAGGTCTCACCCGTGTGGTTTGAATTCATCGCAACATGCAGGTTTCATATTTCTGTCACAATAATAACATTAATAATAATGCCTTACCTCGTCCAATTCCTTGACAAAATAGCGTAGTGGCTTTCGGTTGAGAGAGCCCCGGGTTCCATTCCCGACTGGTGTTGGGACATAAACCTCGTCTGGTTAATTCCTCTGGCTTCCGTCTTGATTTTCACAGAACATCTCGCATTACCATCCACCAGAGAAAAAGTAGTAAATACATACTTCCAGGTAGGGTTGACGTCAGGAAGGGCATCCGGCAGTAGAAATGGACTACATCCATATATTATCAAACTCAGATAATTGAGGAAAAACGGCGAATGAAGTAGTAGAAAACATGTCTTCCCCTTCCTTATTTTTTTCGCTACTGGCTTTACGTCGCACCGACACAGATAGGTCTCATGGCGACGATGGGAGAGGACAGGCCTAGGAGTTGGCAGAACGCGACTGTGGCCTTAATTAAGGTACAGCCCCAGCATTTGCCTGGTGTGAAAATGAGAAACAACGGAAAACCATCTTCAGGGCTGCCGACAGTGGGATTCGAACCCACTATCTCCCGGATGCAAGCTCACAGCCGCGCTCTCCTAACCGCACGGCCAACTCGCCCGGTCTTAGTTTATTTAGTGCTTACTTTCGTGTTACAAGTCTTCTGGAGTATAGTAGGCCTACCTTTCACATGCCTTATGGCTGAATTGAAAGAGTGGATGACTGCATGAATTTGTCATGACTGCCTAAATGAATGGAAGAATGAATGAACTGGATTAAAAGTCCTCTCTCCCAGTCGCGGCTAGCCACCAAGTGAGGAGAGAGTTTTCTGTCTGTCGTAAGAGGCGACTAAAAGGGGGATGAAGGGCTTTTGTTTCCACTGATTACGGCATAGAGGAATTTTAATTGGACTGCCTGCGGGTCCTTTTCGAAGTTTCGTTTTATTCTACCAGATGGCAGAGTAAAGGGTATCTCTATTGGGCGATCTAAACTGAGTTTTTAACGAATTTTGTAGGGTGAACAACAAATGTCACCAGATATCTTTTACATCCCGACATCGGACTCTCTTCCCTATTCCAATGAGCAGACAACTTCCACTGGATTTGAACCTGCGTTCTTGGGATCCGGAAGCCGACGCTTGACCTCTTATCCACAGATGGGGAAGGTCAGGGAATGGGAAGGTAGCGACCTTGTCCTTAAATGAGGTACAGCCCCAGCATTTGCCTGGTGTGGAAATGACAAGGCACGGAAAACCATCTTCAAGGCTGCCGACGGTAGGATTCGAACCCACAATCACCCGAATGCAAAACCATTGCTGCGTGATCCTAACCGCACAGCCAGCTTGAATAATAATAATAATAATAATAATATTAATAATAATAATAATAATAATAATAATAATAATACGTTCTATTTATATATGCTGGAGGTTCCGGAGATTTGTCTCGCAGGAATTCTTTTATGTGCCGGTAAATCTAGACACAAAGGTGACTTGAATTCCTTCAGATAGCACCGAGCTTATTCGGGTTATAATCTTCCTACCAGGGTTCACAAGGTAATAAACAAGAGAATGACTACATGTCGGCGCCATTCCTTGGAGAAAGTCTTTTTAAAAGAGTTTCGTACTGCTCACATAACTGAGAGGAAGTACTATAAATAATTACAAAGAAGAAAAACACAGCAGCAAGTGTAACTCATGCCACTTGGTTTGTTACGTAATATGTATGACTTCATATAGCACTCAAAAGGTCGCCGGTGAGTGTTTCCTTAAGCTGAGGTGCTGACGTCACTGCAGGTAACTCACTGTTATGAGACACAGGATATTCCTTTCCGCCATATAAAAGACCTAGTGAGAGGAAACAGTGTTTACATTATGAGTGTACATTGTCTTTCTCAGCTAAGACCTACCTAATATCAAAGGCTCACCGTTGATCTGCAGGACTGTCTCCCAGGTGACAGATTCCGTATCTCTTAAACAATTCCGTCTCTCTTGATAAGTTACTCCAATCTCCAGTTTGTCCTCTTGATTTACAATTCTATCTTCATTTTATGGCTTTTCCTAATATTAAAGACACCACTCAAACTTATTAGTCTACAAATGTCATTCCACGCAATCTCTCGAGTGACCGCTCGGAACATACCACTTAGTCGAGCAGCTCGTCTCCTTACTCCCAAGTCTTCCCAGACCAAAGTTTGCAACAATTTCGTAACATTACTCTTTCGTCTAAAATCACCCAGAACAAATTGTGCTGCTTTACTTTGAATCTTTTACAATTCTCGAATAAAGTAATCCTGGTGAAGGTCACCATATTTAGCACCATATTCTGATTGGGGTTTACCAGAGGCTTATGCGCCCCCTGCTTTACAACCTTACAACAACACCTGAATATCCTCAGAACCGTACGAAGAGATCTGTAACCCTTACTTACTATCCTTTCGGTGATCCCCTTGACTTACTTTCATTCCATCAGCACATTAATTAAATCTAGTAGGACTTCTCCTCGTGGTGAAACATCCTGTCTTTTCACCCCATTTACCATCATATAATTGTCTCCTGTGTACTTCATATATAAGAAAAGACAGAGGTCCAAGAGTACTGCCTTGCGGGACCCTCTCTTAATCATTACAGCATCAGATAGTGCCTCACCTACTCTAAGAGCTATATGATCTCCGTGGCGTCAAGGGAAAGTTTGAAATTAGAACAAGATGGGAAGACAGTGAGACGATAATAATGATAATTATTATGATGCTGGAGTTTCACATGTTTATATATTTTTTTATAAAATTCACTGCTTCTCACATCTTAGTAGGTTCTTCTATTTGATATAGAGCTGGGCTGAGTGGCTGGCTGTGCCCTTCTGACCCCAACTTGGCAAGTTTCCATCCTGGCTCAGTCCGTGGTATTTGAAAGTGCTCAAATTCGTCAGCCCCGTGACGGTAGATTTACTGTCACGTAAAATAACTTCTGAGGGAATAAATTCCGGCACCTTGGCGTCTCCGAAAATCGTAAAAGTTGTTAGTAGGACGAAAAATATTATTTTTTTGCTAGGGGCTTTACGTCGCATCGACACAGATAGGTCTTATGGCGACGATGGGATAGGAAAGGCCTAGGAGTTGGAAGGAAGCGGCCGTGGCCTTAATTAAGGTACAACCCCAGCATTTGCCTGGTGTGAAAATGGGAAACCACGGAAAACCATTTTCAGGGCTGCCGATAGTGGGATTCGAACCTGCTATCTCCCGGATGCAAGCTCGCAGCCGCGCGCCTCTACGCGCACGGCCAACTCGCCCGGTAATTATTATTATTATTATTATTATTATTATTATTATTATTATTATTATTATTATTATTATTATTATTATTATTATTGTCAGGTATAGAATATACGTGCATTTGTTTTGGAGTAAGAAATTCTGTCTTAAAGGTCTTGTGTAACTTATCATCTAATTATTATGCATTAGATAATGCCTGTTCTTCCGTGTGGCGAAAATGCCGCAAGATTCTCCCCTCACAATGTTATGCGCAATTCCCAGCAACGTTCTAAAAATGGTGTCAAATTTAACTATGGGAAAATTTAATGATCATAAATATGTCGCTGTCTCTCGGTCAGTGTCATCCATCAACGGTTACTAGGTAACAATACTTTACATCACAACCTGCACGGTTGCAAGATAACAATGCTTTACATCACAACCTGCACGGTTTGCTAGGTAGCAATGCTTTACATCACAGCGGGCCCGGTCGCTAGGTAACAGCCTGCGCTGTTGCTAGGTAACAATACTTCACAGCCTGCACGGTTTGCTAGCTAACACTTTACATCACAGCTTGCACGGTTGCTAGGTTACAATACTTTACTTCACAGCCCGCACAGTTCCCAGGTAACAGTACTTTACATCACAGCTTGCATGGTTGCTAGGTAACAATACTTTACTTCACAGCCCGCACAGTTCCCAGGTAACAGTACTTTACATCACAGCCTGCATGGTTGCTAGGTAACAATACTTTACTTAACAGCCCGCACAGTTCCCAGGTAACAGTACTTTACATCACAGCCGGCACAGTTCCCAGGTATCAATACTTTACATCACAGCCTGCACAGTTCCCAGGTAACAGTACTTTACATCACAGCCTGCACAGTTCCCAGGTAACAGTACTTTACATCACAGCCTGCACAGTTCCCAGGTAACAATACCTTACATCACAGCCGGCACAGTTCCCAGGTAACAATACTTTACATCACAGCCTGACAGTTCCCATGTAACAATACTTTACATCACAGCCCGCACAGTTCCCAGGTAACAATACTTTACATCACAGCCTGCACAGTTCCCAGGTAACAATACTTTACATCACAGCTTGCATGGTTGCTAGGTAACAGTACTTTACATCACAGCCTGCACAGTTCCCAGGTAACAATACTTTACATCACAGCCGGCACAGTTCCCAGGTAACAATACTTTACATCACAGCCTGCACAGTTCCCAGGTAACAGTACTTTACATCACAGCCTGCAGGGTTGCTAGGTAACAGTACTTTACATCACAGCCTGCACAGTTCCCAGGTAACAATACTTTACATCACAGCCCGCACAGTTCCCAGGTAACAATACTTTACATCACAGCCTGCAGGGTTGCTAGGTAACAATACATCACAGCCCGCACAGTTCCCAGGTAACAATACTTTACATCACAGCCTGCAGGGTTGCTAGGTAACAATACATCACAGCCCGCACAGTTCCCAGGTAACAATACTTTACATCACAGCCTGCAGGGTTGCTAGGTAACAATACATCACAGCCCGCACAGTTCCCAGTTAACAGTACTTTACATCACAGCTTGCAGGGTTGCTAGGTAACAATACTTTACATCACAGCCCGCACAGTTCCCAGGTAACAATACTTTACATCACAGCCTGCAGTGTTGGTAGGTAACAATACTTTACATCACTGCCGGCACAGTTCCCAGGTAACAATACTTTACATCACAGCCTGCAGGGTTGCTAGGTAACAATACATCACTGCCCGCACATTTCCCAGGTAACAGTACTTTACATCACAGCCTGCACAGTTGCTAAGTTACACTTCCGTCACATAGTTGGTACCATAACACTATTTCCTTACACAAATTTTCGGCTCTGAGATACATTTATGTCAATATGCTGTTCAACAGTCATAGCTATCAGACTTGTGACACACTTTGAACACTTCAGTACACATACAAGTCTGCAGCTACTCGGGAAGTGAGACGTGCCAGGTAGGGCTGTTCAGTTCAGCTTCGGAATATATGTCGCTCGTAACCGGTCCGATAGATGGCTTGTGTTTCGGAGCGTACTGTCCACGCTGAAATTTCTAAACCGACATTAACTTTACTGAATTCTCACTTCAAAAATTATTACTTACTGAATAACTTACAAAAAGACTGATGGTTCTTGTAGTGAACGTTATTGCTCTTAGAATGCTTACGCTTTTTGTCGGGTTAAGAAGCTCAGGTGGTAGAGCGATGGCCTTCTGAGCGCAAGTTGACGGGTTCGATGCCTCCTCAGTCCGGTGGCATTTAAAGTTATTCAAATTCATCAGCCTCGTGTTGGTAGATTTACCGGCACGTAAAATGACTCCTGCGGGACAAAATTCTGGCACCCCCGGAGTCTCCGAAAGCCGTAAAAATAGTTAGTGGGACGTACATTAAATATAATTATGAATAAAGCATGGATTTTTAGGCAGTCATAAGTTAGAATGCAAACTACTTTGGTTGTTAGGAAGGCTCTTCCGTAATGTGGTGAGACCAACATACAGTAAAATTCTAGTTCTGATGGGTCGAACCACCTATTTTTATACAAACTTCATAGAATAGCATAATCGTTGTGCGGTAGAGTATACTTGTTACTCACTACAGTAAATTTGCATTACTGCATAAAATTCCGGACTCCAAATTTATGATTTTAAGCGTTAAAAATACGTCTAGCAATGACTTTTTTACGTATTAATATTGTTTATTCTTTAGTCAAGTATTGGTAAATTGTTGTTTGGTATTTAACGAGAATGCAGTAATAACTACTGGGATCTGGTTACGTCTTTAATTCAAGAGCCGGTGAAATTCAACTCCGGGAGTGCGGTGATCGGAGTGGAACATATCAGACCCGGCTAAGAGCGGTAGAACGTAAAGCCTCTATCGCAAGATTCAAAACGAGTGTAAAATTTGTTTTACGAAGCAGATGGCGACGAGATAGGAAGGGGCTAGGAATGGAAAAGGAAGCGATCGTGAATTTATTTAAGATACAGCCCCAGCATTTACCTGGTGTGAAAATGGGAAGCCATGGAAAATTATTTTCATGACTGCCGATAGTGGGGTTCGAACCCACAATCTCCCCAGTGCAAGCTGATAGCTCGGCCATTTGCTCGGTGCTAACAAGTAAGGAGCTGGAGTAATATTTATAAGCCCCCCGTGGCTCAGGTGGCTGCGCGCCGGACTCTCACCGCTGGGTTCCGTGATTGAAACCCGGTCACTCCATGTGAGGTTTGTGCTGTACAAAGCGGAGGCGGGACAAGATTTTCTCCGTGTAGTCCGGTTTTCCCTGTCATCTTTCATTCCAGCGTCACTCTCCAGTATCATATCATTGAATTTGGTAGCCATTACTCATTGCCCCAGAGGCGTGCGACAGGCTTCGGCAGGCAGCGCAGTTCATATCTTCTCCTCTAGATGGAGGCTTAATTCATTCCATTCCTAACCCGGAAGAATGACTGAAAATAGGCTGATATAACAAGATAGCTACTTTTTAAGTTTTTAAGCGAGTATCTTGCAGTGATATTGTCAGCTGTGCTTTCTTGAGCAGAAGTAGTGAACGACTAACTGCAAGTGCTGCTCCGTAGTAGTGTTGTCTTCCTCGTTGCGAACCTTGTTGTTATAATAAAGATGGTTTCATAAAGTTACTTATTCACAAGCGGTCGATTGCTTGGGGAAATTCTGTTGTCCACCGAATGTTTTAGCTCCAAATCGATTGTTGCTGTCGTGCTTGCTCGCCACAATTCCAATTGGTGCTCCGTGTGTTGCGCCACAAATAGCCTTAACCCAATAAAAGAATGTAATGGAGGAAGGACATTCATTGAGCGCCGTCAAGCATTTCTCCAAGGCTGAACAAGAAGACGGGGGACAGACAAGAAGCATTCCACAGACAGTGCACGTGGATATCTTGCCGAAAACGAACAATGCTGAAAGATTTCAATCCTTTATTTGTTAAGTTGTGAACATGAGGGCCACTTATTTTAAAATATACATTCCCTGGCACACGCAGAAGTTCGGCCTCACTGTGAGAGCAAAGAGCTACGACTAGGAAGGTAACATCAATGGTCTGTCCCAGCCAGTATTTACCTCAATGAACAAGTCTTTTACTCGGTAAAGATCGTGTAGATGTGTGCTTGATTCTGGGAAATAATGGGTTCGAAGATCATTGTTGATAGCCTTACAGATGGCTTTCCGTAGTTTCCCAGTTTCAAAATCCAGGCTAAGTGCGTCGGACGGTAGAGTTCTGGCTTTGTGAGCTGAAGTTGGGAGGTTTGATCCCGGTTTAGTCCAGTGGTATTTGAAAGTGCTCAAATACGCCAGCCTCACGTTTACTGACACATAAAGGAAATGCTGCTTGAAAAAATGTCCGTATCTTGGCTTTTTAGAAAATCGTTAGTTGTTAGCATGACGTAAAACCTGTTTTATCTGTATTATTATTATTATTATTATTTCATCTTTCTCCATTAGGGTCTTCTAGGAATGACGTGACAATTTCGATACTTCGTCTTTTGTTGATCCTTCTTCCTCCAGTAATCCTTCACCTGCTCATTATGGATCCTTTTCCTCTCCTCGGACCATTTTGAGCCTGTTTACCCTCATGACCTTCGAATCCTTCCATTTTTAATATTTTCTTCCTAAAAATATGTTGCTTCTTGCCTTTTGTTTCTCTCCAAATCTTTCTTGACTCCATGAATCCAGGTTGTCGTTGACTTATTGTTCTAAAGATATATAAACATCTGTTTGGTTTACCTGTTGTCATCCATTCTGTATAAATGTCCAAAAATTATCAATCGCCTCTTATGCATTTTATCCGTTGTGTTTTCTATGCTCCGATATATTTCATCATTACTTCTTGATTTCCAGAGTTCGCTAATTCTTAGCGGACCGAGTATTTTCCGTATAAATTTTTTCCAGTACTTCTAATTTATTCAGCTTGTAATTCAGTACTATATTCACTGTGTTGTAGTGTTGTATTTTTAAGGTTTTTAGATCAACATTTTTTGTTGTAGATATTCTTAGTTATACCGTATGCTCTTTCCATCTTGTGTATCCTTTCTTCTACAGCGGATTTTTCCAAACCACTTTTTGGAATTGTTTCTCCCAAATATTTGAATTTCTTTAACTTCCGTATTTGACTAATATCTGTTACTAATCATTCTGGAGCTTTTTTATATTTGTCATACATTTATTTTTCGCCAGAAATTCTGTTATTATTATTATTATTATTATTATTATTATTAAATGGCATCGACTTGAATCATGGTTTAATTCGAAATCGTGGGGTTATTTAAGCCTATTGTAGGTATGGAAGTGCAGTATCAGTCAGCCTAATCTCTGAGTGTTTCGAGGAATCGGAGCTGTCCTTGGCCATATCGAACCCTGGAACATAGCGTGCTGGTGTGTAGAACATGCTACATCGATCGTTGGGTTGTTGGGGCAGGCCGTGTCACAAGCAGTTTCCTTCACTTGACATTTGTGACGCAGGCGGAGCATTTAAAAAATCTAAAATAAACCGCGTCTCTCAACGAACGAAAAAGAGAATATTTCCACTTAAACAAATCATAATACTGGAGAGTATCCAGGGGTCGTAATTCACTCTTCAACAGGGCTTTGAAAGTAAATTTGATAGTCAAATATCGGTGCAACGTAAAGAAAAGAAAAGATATTCGATCCCTGATTTTAAGATGGTCTGTTATATGATATACAGAGTGTATCAAGACTACACCGCCAAAAAGTCAGGGATCTCTTAGTGTTATGTTAAGAACAATGGTGCAATAGGATTGGCGGAGACAATTTTTGTTTTCGATAAATGAGATTACCTTTACTTCCGGGCGTACTTCAAGGAAGAGAAGGGAAGGGAGGGGAAGTGGTATGTATGATGGTGACAGAGATAATGTTCCGCGCACATGCTCAAGATTCCTCGCTCGACTCGCACAGGATTGCTCTTGTCTCTTACAGGCAATGTCCACTGTTCGTTTATTAAATGGTCGGAACTGCACACACAGTACAAGAACATCGTGTAATTAAGATACATTTGTCAATCAAGGAATGCACCATATCGTTTTACCTCTCGTCTGTTGGTCGCAGTATTAATATTTAACATGCTCGAGGATGCAACGCTGTCGCCCCACGATTGTGTATTCCTTCACTCACAGCATTGTAAATAGAATGAAATGCTGAACGAAGGAAACAATACCCCCAGTGGTTTGATTACAGTAGATGCTCAATATGCCCCCTACTACGTCACAACGGTGTCGTAGGGACCTGTGCACTCTGTTCAGAAAGTGTGGTGTGTCGCGAACGAAGCTGCGTGTATTCTTGGTTCAAGTTCATCTTGTCTTTCTACGGGGTTCGCATGGTAGTCAACTTGTAAAGAACAAACTGAACACTGCCTACTGGGGCTGGAAAGCGGCTCTGCGAAAGGAAGGAGAAATTTGCGCATTCGCACCGAGCATTTCCTTTGTCTCCCACTTCCCACTTCCCCTCCCTTCCCTTCCCTACTCTGACGCACAGGAACATGCAGCGGATTCGTCAGTTTGAATCGCGCGCCCGGAAGTAACAAGGTAATCTCATTTTAACGATAAAAACATTTCTCCGCCAATCCTATTGCAGCATTGTTCTTAACATAACACGAAGAACATATCTTTCTTTGTCGGTATAATTACAAGTTTGTGAACAGCTGCGAAAAGACCTCGTCAGTATTGTGAGATAGAGAGCAATCAGTGGTATGATAGTAAACTAGGTGCAAAATTAGATTGTGACTTTCACAAAGAGAAAAAGTACTGTCTATTTTTTCATTACTGCGTTTATGGGCTCAAAATTCCTGATGGGGATCACTGTGCGTTAGTACAATGGAACCTCGATATATCGAATCACCTCGGGAACTAAATTTTATTTTGAGTTATCGAAATTTTGAGATATAGAAAATATCATTTTCGAGCATGTATAGCGCACACGGGCTTATAATGAATATATTATTTTTAACAGTATTTAAAAATCTACAAACAAACTCTATTCTACGGCGTCACTTTAACGTATTATAGTAACATTTCAGAATGCAGGGTACAGCACATACAGTAGCGAAACAAGAAACATACCTTGGTTAATACCTTTGGAAAGAAATCCGATAGTCTCTTCTGTTTGTTACTCTTAACCTTTCCTCCCTTCACGATGAAACTTCTAGTCAATACCACGTAGCCGGGATTAGTGAATGGAGCTTGTCATCCACGACTTCGGCGGTTGCTTTCGTACGTGACCGTTAATTCACACCCGAGAAACAGCGAGGCTTCGTCGATTTTCCCATCACTAGAAGTTTTAGTTTTTCAGTTGCCGTCATATTATCTCCCAGCACCACAGCAAGCCTTTCTATACTTGTTAACTCTTGCTCAAAAACCAAAAATGCCGTATTGCACAATTAATGTTGCACAAAATTCGAGTTACAAATGTGCTTTGCTTCAAGGGAGAAAATGTTTGCTTCGAGAAATCAAGAAATAAATACACGTGAAAAATAGGACAAACGGCCGGGAAATTTAAGTCTCTTCGTGATACTGAAAATGTGAGTAATAGAGGTTCGAAATATCAAGGTTCGACTGTATAAGGAAATATCTTCGTTGGGAAATCACATAAATACATTTTGCAATAAACTAAGGGAGATGTTCCATGGGATTACAAATTATTTGCGGTTACTTAGGAAAAGACGAGGTAGACAACTGGAAGGCAATGTACCACTTGGTAAACTCTCTAAATACAGATCAGTCTGAATAAGTTTATCTAGTCCAATTTCTTGAAATAATGGATTTCGCCCGGCTGAATGGTTCAAACGGTTGAGGCGCTGGCCTTTCCTTCTGACCTCAGCTTGCCAGGCTTAATGCGGTGGTATTTGAAGGTGCTCAGGTACCTCAGCAATGTATCGCTAGATTTACGGGCACGTAAAATAATTATTTCGGGTCAAAATTCCGACACATCTGCGTCCACTACAACCGTTAAAAATAGTTAGTGGGGAGTACAAACAATAACAATAACATTATCAAAATAAATGTTCATGAATTTAGATTTTTATAACTGAGTTCGTCAGCGGCGAACATTGCTGACGTGGAAATATTATCCGGTCGTCATGTTAACGGACTAACTGGAGATGTTGGTTTTTATCGTGATTGTTTGTATAGGCTGCAAGCAACAAGTGTTCACATGACGCGTGCCTCGAAATGAGAACGAAAACTTGAAGGAGCAATCAGTCAGAGAATGAAGGGTGGGAGTGGGGTGGAATTAAGAAGTACTGGCTGTGAGGGTGTGTGCTTCAAAGCCTACGCCTCAAATAGTCAAGAAGACAAAATGTGATAGCCAACAATGACTATTGTTAGTTGAAGTGTTTTGTCTCTCTGCTACAATTCATCTCCGTTGGATGGCATTACAAACATTAATCCGTCAATGGCGGGTGCCTAAAGCTAGGTTTGTAATCCTCAGTTGCGCAGTCTGTAATTGCTTTTCTTTTTATTCTCAGGACAGCATATTCGATGTCTACTGAGGTCCGTAAATTTATAGGTGCTTAAATGTAACCAATCCCTGTCGTTGGCTTCCGTCACGTTTAAAAGCTTTTTTGAGACAAAATTTCGACATCCTGGTGTCTCATAAAATCTATGAGAATTGAGGGGACATTAATAAACAGCCACAACCATCTTCGTTTATGTGAATATAAGCTTACAGATAAGGGAAACACAGAAATGAATGAGAAAGATAATACACGATAATGTACATTATTTTGGAATATACAGGTTGTAGTAAGCAAGAGGCTCGCACTGTGATGGTGCGTCTGTTATGCAAATATCATATTAAAAAAATCTCAGTTCAATGAATGAATGAAGTCAGGTTGTTCTAACACTTATATTCGAAACTATGTATTCTTAACGTTATACGATTGATTGTCGTTATTTAAGCACATCGGACATTTTAAAACATCAAAATCTGGCAAGCGACCAGTCTTATGGGGTAATAAGGATAATGTGTGTACCTTCTGCTCCTAACAACTGGTTGGTTTCCTGGCAGGTCCAATGATTTTAATGCCGGACTGAGGGCTGGAGTGGGGCGCACTCAGCCCTGTGCTCACTTAAGGAGCTGTCTTATATCAGAGGAGGTCGACCTGGTCAAGAAAGCCAAGCATGGCTGAATAGGGGACACTCCAGTATCTGTAGGCCACCTAATTGGCAGCAGTTGTCTTGGTAGACTTGATGAGATGTACGAGTTTGAACCTGCTATCACGCGTTCTATCGTTATATAGTTGTTTCGTCATTACATCCTATCGATAGTTTGAATAATAGACACAGCTTATCAGGTATAATGAACTTCGTGAAGAAATTGAAGACACGAAAGTTACCCTTGGGCTGTGTTGAGTTGTACCTCCTTTGGATATATTACGTAAAAAGCGATATGTTCAAATTTCTTATCCATAACTGCAATCTTGCTCTGAAAGTCAGTTTAAAAATCTCAGAAAAATAAATACTGAAATTCGCACATTTGTTTCCATATTTTCTGATTAAAAAGTTTACGTTGAGTGTAGTTATCAACGTAAATTTTCACCGGCAGTTTTATAAAATGTGGGAAGGGTTGCGGCGCACCGGTTGTGAATCAAAACTCGCGACCTACTGCGACTCTAAAGATCAGCTGAATTCATACAGAGGATAGCAGTAACGCTGATTGATATGCCAGTGTCCTCTGGCCCGCTGCAAACATCCGTAAAAGGTTTTGCATAAGTATTATTATGCAACTCTGTAAACAGGAATGTAATGCGGAGACTGGGTGACAGATAATTTTTTTGCTTTGCTAGTGGCTTTACGTCGCACCGACACAGATAGGTCTTATGGCGACGATGGGATAGGCCTGGTGTGAAAATGGGAGAACACGGAAAACCATCTTCAGGGCTGCCGACAGTGAGACTCGAACCCACTATCTCCCGCATGCAAGCTCACAGCCGCGTGCCCCTAACCGCACGGCCAACTCGCCGGTATTAGAGAAATTGAAGAGTTTTCTCTACAAGAATACGCAAATAATTAGAGCTTGTTTTCAGTTTTCTTCGTCATTGTCATCTTTTCCCTTCATATATATACCTACAAAATCAGAAAATTTGTTCATAATATAGACCACGTAATGGAACATTATAGTTATCGTCATTCAGGTTCTTTTGTGCAGCCAATAGGGCGCGTTATTTTCAGTGGCCGTCGTTAACACGACAAAACAAAAGGAGATCCAATCACTTCAAAACACAGATGAAGAGGAACCTGTTATATACAGTCTTCCTGACGGGGAATCGAACCCATATCCTTCCGGTTGAAGCAGGCATGCCTTTACCATCTCGGATAGGCAACTACTAATGCAAAGGGAAAACAATTTGTGCCATTCATCTTTCGTTGCTTTATTCTTGTTTGTTACTAATTTGAGAGTTACAGCAGTATGTCTATCTTAATCTGTTTACCATCCAGGGCCCGTTTTTCCCTCGGACTCAACGAGGGATCCCACCTCTACCGCCTCAAGGGCAGTGTCCTGGAGTTTCAGGCTCTGGGTCGGGGTATACAACTGGGGAGGATGACCAGTATCTCGCCCAGGTGGCCTCACCTGCTATGCTGAACAGGGGCCTTGCGGGGGAATGGGAAGATTGGAAGAGATAGACCAGGAAGAGGGAAGGAAGCGGCCGTGGTTTTAAGTTAGGTACAATTCCGGCATTTGCCTGGAGAAGAAGTGGGAAACCACGGAAAACCACTTCCAGGATGGCTGAGATGGGAATAGAACCCACCTCTACTCAGTTGACCTTGCGAGGCTGAGTGGTCCCCGTTCCAGCCCTTGTACCACTTTTCAAATTTCGTGGCAGAGCCGGGAATCGAACCCGCGCCTCCAGGGGTGGCAGCTAATCACACTGACTACAGCTGTATGTGAAAACTTCAAACGTCACTATTTCGGTTTTATGTTTATGGAGTTAAGGCTTTGTTCTTGAGAACTATTCAATTGTAGCCAACTTGTAACCAGTCTCGACTTCTGTTCAGTCGAAACATTTTACGGCGTCTATAACTTACGTCTCGTTTATTATTGCTTTGCCACTACCATTTAACACTCCTTTGTCCTTGATGTGTATTCCACTTGAAGAGAAAGAGTAGGTTTGAAGTCACTTCACTTGTTTATGAAGGCAATTTCACCCGGAGGACAATATCTGTGGTGTGGGCAGGTAATCTATAAGTGTTTCCTTGCTTCAGCTCGAGACACGTGATATCTTTAATTGCTTCTCCTGTTGAGATGTGTTAATGGAAGTAACTTGTCATGCGTTCTCTTAGGTTGTCACTGAGAGTTGAGGCAGCAATTAGCTCTGCTGGTCTTCAATACTGTTATCAAGTGTTCAACAATGACGAATTTCTTCAAGTTCCCATTTCCCTCTTCTTGCTGCCGGAAAAAGGTGGGGTGGGAGCTTTTTAATGTTTCAGAGCATATATACTTAGGTATTATTGTACTGAAATTTTCATTTTATCGAGAATGTACAAAATAGGTAGGTAAGGGTTATTCTGCCCGAAGGAAGGTCCGAACCTCCGCAGAGGTTTTCCTGAGGCGGAGTTTACGTGCGGTAGGGTGGCCAGTTCCTTTCCGCTTCTCCATTCCCTTACCCCCCACCAACAGCGCGTGGCAACCCATCCAACTCCTCACCACGCCCAATGTTGCTTAACTTTGGAGATCTCACTAGATCCGGAGTTTCAACACGGCTACGGCCGTTGGCATATACAAAATAAGTTTCTAAACTTAATTACTTTTAAAATCGCAGGTAACTACCCAATATTTCTAAATTATTCAAATATGCTCAAGGAGCATAGTATAAATAGATTGCTCCTTAAAATGCATTTGAAAGATTTGAATTACCTGCACAAGGAAACTCATGGGAGTAGGAAGGCAAAAAATTAAAAATCCACAGTTCTACCCTTGAGGCAAGCAACTCAGTATTGAAAATATCCTAGGGATTTTAGGTAAATAAAATACAATAAAGTATGAGAGCATTGTTAATTATTCAAAAATATTACAACCCTTTTCTTAATCGTTATCCGGTTGATTATATTAGCAGTTTGCCTTTTTCTACCACTAGGAGCACTGATGTGAGTCGCTGCAGAGTTTCGCTTAAGCCTCATTCGGGGTGGACACTTTACAAAATATCAAGACGCCAGAGTTAAGGAACACATTACAGGAAGAATTAAGTAAATAAGTTAATTTGGCTAGGATTTGAATAAAAAAGAAAACAACCGAGCTCTATAGCTGCAGTCGCTTAAGTGCGGCCAGTATCCAGTAATCGGGAGATAGTTGGTTCGAACCCCACTGTCGGCAGTCCTGAAGATGGTTTTCCGTGGTTTCCCATTTTCACACCAGGCAAATGCTGGGGCTGTACCTTAATAAAGGCCACGGCCGCTTCCTTCCCATTCCTAGACCTTTCCTGTCCCATCGTCGCCATAAGGCACTGTGTCGGTGCGACGTAAAGCAACTAGCACACACAAAAAAAAAACACGAGTAAAGAAACAAGCGATTTTTGACATTTGTTTTTGTAAATTCTGATAAAGCTCTCCAAGACTCACGATTTGAAACCTTTACGGACCCTTCAGCACTTTAACGTTCGGCACAATTGAGGAAATTGCTTAATTTTAAGTTTTTCGTAGTATGGGGACCCCTTCTTTGTCTGCTAGGAAATGTTTTCAATATTAAGTTGCTTTTACAAAATTGTCTCCCAAAATTATTTGGACTCTGATGAATGTAATGGTGTATCTTCTATTATGGCATGCTGCCGGCAAGCATTAAAATATATTTTAGAATATTAATACATAAGAGACAAATTTTAAAACTTCCGACATGTTTCTGTTTGAAGTTATCCATTTCTGTAACCCTCTTGTCTAGAAGGCTGTGGTTTTCACTGAGCCGTTCCAGAATTTTATGTGAGAAAGTTTCCGGCTCTGTCATAAACATTCACGTAATTCAGAATGCCTGGAGTTTTATATGTGATTTTATTACTGCGCGGAATGGAGAGAGGCCATCTAGATGTGTGCGCCGTTCGCTCCGTGCCGATAAGGTCCCAGGATGGCATCCTCTTTCGGCGTTGCCGCAGAGACAAGGAAACACTTGTCCATGTACTGGGTGCTTCTCCTCACGTGGAAGTATTCAGAAATTCGCGGTATCATTGGATACGGCACATGATGGCGAACTCGCTGAGAGATCACGGTTTCACAGTGCATAGTGCCTGTCTACCAATGGGAGTAACAGTTGTATAGCCTTTCAGCCAGTTAGGAAGAAAGGTCTGACAGTACGTTTCGAGACGCACATCGGCCAGCCTGAAGAGATCGACTCCGAGAAGTCCCTTTGCCATTATTACTATTATAAAGGCAAATATCACCTAGACAACATCTCCGTCCATGGACTCATGACGGGGCTCGAGGCACAATCCCTACATTTCTTGTAGAGCAGTGGGATTCTCTTAGTCTCAACTGGGCAAGACTTCAAGACATCGCTATTGCCTCATTCAATAAGCGTACTTCGAAACAATATAGGTAACATCTGCCGAGCTGTACATCATACTATGTTCCAAATTTATTTCTCAGCTTTGTGACTGTTAATAGTTCTATGTGCCATACTCTAGCAAATTCACCATTGACTTGGAAGATATCATTAGCTTGTTAGTTGATATACTTCGTCCTTGTGGCAGCCTCCTCGTGGTAGAATTTGTATTACTACTACTACTACTACTACTAATAATAATAATAATAATAATAATATCAATGTTTGATCACTATATGTGCATCATCTGTTGAAAATATAGACGATACATCGAAGCCACTACAGAGCTCCGTAATGAAATAGCCCTTTGCTTTGAACGCCTGCCGCGTATCAAGAAACAAGTTGAACATGTTGAAAAATATCTTCCCAAGCTCACCCGTAAACTACTCCGTGAAGATTCCATTAGAAGTTGATGCACCATTACCATCCAAGGGTAAGCGAGTGATATTATTTTCCCCACTGATGAAAGGACATGCTTGGGTTCGTAATATGAGAGGTATGTCATGCGGACAATGGACAGAAGCAATTAAAATGAACTGTAATGTCATACCACTTCGATCTTTTCCTGGAAGGAGCTTTGCTACATCCCGTAGCAGATGATGTGAAGAGTTCAAAACCTTACCTCATCTATTACAGTTCTGTCATATGGGAGAGCTGATGAGCATCAGTCGGCACAATACAGTTCGCACATCAATTGCTGGAAGCCTCCGTAAACAACATTTGGAGATCCATAAAGAAGTAGGATGCCTTTCCACAAATGGTTCTACAAAACGAGCTGATATTGTCATCGACCGAGCGAAAGGTACGGGTATGTTGATTGATCCCACTCTAAGATTCGAGGAAAATGACCAGCAGCCTCGATTAGTGTGAGAGCAGAAAAAGGCCATGTGCGAACCATGCACTGAGGATCTCGGAAAGAAGTATCAGATTACAAAATGGGAAGCCATTGGCCTTATGATTGGCGCTAGAGGGACAGTTCCTAAGCAGACGCTGAACTTCTTAAGAATAAACAAAATCCCGGACACCATTATCCAGACCATAGCGGACTCTGCGTTGAAAAGTTTATTTTCGATTATTGGACACCATTTGTACTGCCTAACTTGAAATACCATACATTGGATTTTCTTTTTAAAATAATATTTGAAAGAGACAATCCGCCTGATGGTTGGCAATTGTAATCTTGAGTTATGTCTCAAGCCCAGCTTAATCCAAATATCGTGTACAAGAAATATTGTCCATATGAACTGATGAGGAGGCGGAACTTTCGATTCCGTAATAGGGGCGAGTGTCAGGTGGAATATCTCTCTACTTTACGGGTCTGTTTGAAGAATATAAGTTTTGCACAAATCTGTGCAAACGAGTTGCTGGTCCATGTGCCGATATTGTAAATATTAAACCTTTGCTGTTATAAATGATACTGCTACGCCAACAAGTTGTTAACGTCTGATTTATTTTAATGGTTGATGTCTACCACAGTAAGGGAAAGCTGATCATGGACATTTGAGACTAATGTATTAGCGACATAAAATCCCAGACGTTTCTTTTCGTTGATAATAAATATGCCCTGTGTTAGTGAAAATAATTAGCAATTAACGATGCCAGTAGCCTCTTTAGCCGGATGTGCTCACCATTCATGGCTTGGGTGGGAGGGCCGCTGTAGACACACTGACTGTTTTTATCACTTCCTCAGCGCAGCACACTCATTTCGTCCCCGAAAATTACCACCATATCTAGTTGCTGTACCTTGAAATGAATGACTATTTTTCAATTCTCCAGTCGTGCCGCCATATTATTCACCACCAGTCTGTGGGCGTCCTGTTTTCACTATGCTTAGAACAGAAAGTTGGAGACCCATGCATTTGAACTAATAAAATGACACCTTGTGCCGCTAGGAGACTTGTCCAAATCTCAACTTTAAGTGGAAGAACTGTGAGTCAGTTCCCACCCGAGTACAAGGAGCACATTTTCGTAGATATTTCTTGGCCAGTTGGTATACGGAGATGTATCTATACATTATCAATGGAGGTAGGGGTGGTGATAACAGAGTTTCACCATTAGCTTCGCACCAAGGCAGTCGCGAGCATTGTTCAACATACATATAGACTCGCAGCGATGGCGCGAGCACGACTTGTGTGGTACGTCAGACAACACAGTAATTAAGAAGCCGCCGTGGCTCAGGCGGCAGTGCGTCGGCCTCACCGCTGGGTTCCGTGGTTCAAATCCCGATCACTCCATGCGGGTGAGATTTGTGCTGGACAAAACGGAGGCGGGACGGGTTTTTCTCCGGGTACTCCGGTTTTTCCTGTCATCTTTCATTCCAGAAACACTCTCCAATAACATTTCATTTCATCTGTGAGTCATTAATCATTGTCCCAGAGGAGTGCGACAAGCCTCGGTAGGCGGCGCAATTACTATCCTCACCGCAAGATGGGGGCTTCATTTATTCCATCCCTGACCCGGTCAATGACTGAAAAACAGGTTGGAGGTTTTCATTTTAATTAACGCGTAATAAATTGGTCGAAAATCTAACAAAATAGCATATTTATATATTACACTAGCAGAAGTACCCGTTCTTCGTACGGGTTATCAGAAACTGGCTTTAGTTAGTCATACTATCGGTGTGACTGACTTCATTAGATATTTATATCACTGGTGTTTTTACTTAAGTACCGGTACGTAGAAATTATTTGTCATGTTTGGAATTATAGTGTATCTTCTTCTTTTCTTCACGGGGGCCTCTAAATATTAGTTCCTAATTAGCGTCCGCATCTGAGATCTTTTGCTACCATGTTTTTCATTAATTCCCACCCAGATATACCTGCTCCCTTCAAAAACCTGCAGGGTTAGTGTAAGTATAATTCCGCTAGATAGTACCACAAATGTAAATATTATTGAATGTATTTGTTTGATCCGACATTTCGTAACTATTACAGATGATCACGAAATACGCAATGCATAAAAGAAACTACTATAATTATCGAGAATTATAATTCTCAGGGCTTGTCACTCATGTCGCACGTCATATAATGAATCTGAGTATAAATGTTGAGAATTTTTTTCAAGTCATGGGCACACCATCTTGACATGTGTGTACAGTATATAGGTTGTTTTTATGGTTACAATGATCGTAAAAGTGGACCAAAATATCGGCGCTGATAACATCAGTGATCCTACTACTCCATGTTTTGATAGAAAATGGTTTAAACTATAGATAACAGACTCCGCAAAATACTGAAACCTAAGCCAGTAGTAAAAACGGAGGCCCGTCGGCAACCGCTGGTCGCTTACTACGGAGATCTCCGGTGCTATTATTTTTATACTTCACTCCCTTCCCATCCCCGCCCAAAGAAGTGCTATGAGCGTCTTAAATAATATTTTATTTTTTCCAGATAGTAAGTCATGCATAATCTAGCTGCTGTAGAATCCTGGAGCTGACGTTGCCATGGTTACGGCCGTTCGTTTCTTTATCCGATTCCTAGAGCAGGGGTAGTGTGGTTCCCATATCTCCATAACGGTTGGTTTTAGGGCCTTAAAACATGTTTTCGGGCCCGAAGGGTTTACCGAGTTTTGACCTTTGCGTGAAGGGGCTTAAAACGAGTCTGTCTCTTCCTTGTACGACAAATTCTATTTCGCCTATATTAGCCTATTATTTTTATAATTTTATATCTTCCCCGTTCCCCCTCGAATTGTTTTGAAAATAATATACAGCCCATGTTACTCATTGGCAATGTAGCTCTCTATAGGTGAAATATTTTTTAAATCGGTTCAGTAGTGTTTGAGTCTATTCATTACAAACAAATACATTTTTCCTCTTTATAATATTAGTATAGATTTTAATAAAGACGTATGTCTCAATTCTGTGGCCATATTTCTTTAGAAGTTTTACTAGGCTGAAGGAAAATAATACGTTTAAAAATGTAATTTTCAGTGATCTTTGCAAAATAAAATCACGAAATCACGGGACTAGGGGCTGCCTGGCCGAGGCGATACAGCTCTATTGGGTTTGCTGTCAGGTAGTATAACAAATTAACAAACTAGATTTCGATTTCCGGAGGTCCGTATGGCCCTGAAATTTACTCAACCTACACGAAAAATGAGTAGCAGGTTAATTTCTGGAAGCCTAGAGCTAACGACTCTACTCCATCAAGGACCTTCATGGCCTGCGTAGGAATTGCTTTGCCTTTGCTTAACATCGTCAATATAATATTATAACGTAGAAAACTGTCCACAAATTTTTGGGCAAGGACAGATAAAACATGTCAATTATCAAATCCCCGATTTACAACAACCAATTTAACGTAGCTTATTTACTTTCGCCTGCATCACATATTGGGCATTGAAGTAGAAAGAGAAAATTAGATGTAATAAATAATAAATTTTGCAAAATAATTATGGCGCTTTCAGATTGCACGGCCAATTGCGGAGTTAAGACTGTGTGAGGATATAAGCATTCGAGCAGATATAGCCAGGAAAGTAATAAAATATTGGTTAAGATTAAGAAAGGGAGAAGGGAGGGAAGTACTGAATTTAGCATACACACAACAGATGGATGATGACTGGCTGACGGAAGTGAAAAGGGTGCTCGACAGAATAGGAATGGGAAGTTTCTGGGGTAAAGAGATTCAGTATGAAAGTAATGGTTAGAGTAAAGGGTATTGAGAAAAGACGACGGATGGCAGATGGAACTGGAAGGACACTGCTGGAGTTTTGTAATATGGCAATAAGGGATGAAAGTCTCCCTAATGGAGAAATGAGAGGAATGGTGTAGTGGCTTCTGGGAATATATAAACATAAGTCAGAGAGAGAGAGCAATAACAGAAATCAGTGTCTACTCTGTGGAGAAGAAATGGAAGAAGCGCATCCGTTAAAGTTCGTAGAGGAAATGAAGCGCTGGGAGTTAAATATCTCGGAACTAAATATAAAACAAAAATACAGAGAGACCGTAGGACACACGAAAAGACTAGTGACACAGAAGTAAGCATTAATAAGCTAAGGAAAGTGAAGATGGATGTTGTTCTGGACAATATAGCGCTGTTAAGGTCTAGGACGAAATAAATTATATTTAGTGTAGTAATAGACAAATAATGCAATGTGTGTGTCACACTTAAAGAATTGCAATAAATGAAAGCTCTCTTCTCAGTTTCAGGCGATGCGGAAGTAGGGGAAGGGAGTATTCTATTCTTCCGTCTGCTACTTAATCACGCGAATAAATGGTCTTGCTTTTGCAACCGGGTTTTACTAGTAGACTTTAATCTCTTTCCAAGCTAGCTTATTCATATAGCACATTACTTCCTGCCTCAAGCATCGCTATCAAGTTCGTCCGTTTGTATAGAAAACCAGAAGAAATGTCTTCGCCCCCATTGGTTGTGTTTCTTAAAAACTAGGTGCGACTTCGGATCCGCTGTGCGATATTGCGACTTCATTTGAGATCCGCTTAGAGAATGGAACACCGTGTTTCCTTTTGATGTTATTGTCCGGCTCAAGGACGCAATTAAGTGTATTCGCAGGAAGGCGGGACAAAGGGCTTCGAGCTCCTGGTCCACACAATAGCCGCTAAACTGTAGAAGAACTTTAGTGGAATGTCGACATTTGTGTGGTCTGCAGAGATGAGCCAAATCTCACACAGACATTGAACAAAACAAAGGAGAAAGCTGGCCTCAACTGTTAGTAATATTACTGTCCGGTTGACGAGAACCAGGACGATGGTATAGAACACCGTTGATCGCAACTGCGAACTCACTGCAATACCTTTGTTGCACCTTGATTCAGTTTCACTTGGTATGCTGCACTACCATCCTTGCAGAATAAAAGTTGTAATTACTTCAAATGATCTATCAGGTCAAATTTCATAATTTCGACCTGACGTTCTGTCCTCTTAGGTTTCTTTATTATTATTATTATTATTATTATTATTATTATTATTATTATTATTATTATTATTGAATCGTTGTGCCCAACTGTGGAGCGCGTTTGAACTTATTTGCACAATGTTTCTTCTTCTTTCCTTCCCAATATCTCTTCACTTTTTCACTGTGTTCCTTTCTGCCTGTTTCTATCCAGCCTGTATTTTTTCTTGTTGGTTTCTCTGCAAATTTATGTTTGTTTACTAAGCTTCTAAATTTCATTCTATCTTGAATGGTTTCGTCCTCAATACCCATTTCTTGTAGATCTTCGTGAATTTCTGCTAACCAATTGTTGCGGATTTTCAGGGTTAGAGCTAGATTTAGAATTTTTTTTGTCAGCCTGTTGTTATCCATTCTGTGTAGGTGTCCGTAGAATTTTAGTCGTCTCTTTCTGATGGTATCTGTGATTTTTCCTGATAATTAAAAAAATTTCGTGTGGTTTCTTTTTCATCCAAATTCCATTTTCAAACTTTGGTGCTAGGATTTTTCGGAGAATTTTCCTCTCTTGTTTCTCAATGCTTTTCATTTATGACCTGCCGTCAATGATCAGTGTTTCAGATGCATAAAGTGCCTCTGGTTTGATGACTGTATTGTAGTGTCGTAATTTTGCATTTTTTGACATACATCTTTTGTTGTATCTGTTCCATGTGATTTTGTAAGCCCTTTGCAGTTTAGCAGTTGTTTCTTTGTTAGCTTCCTGATTTAACCCTGCTGGCTGAATAATTTCACCTAGATACTTGAATTTGTCTACTTGGGAAATTATTCCACAATTGGTGATTAATGGTTGATTGTCGAATCTTGATTTAGTTCCTTCCATAAACTGCGTCTTTTCAAATGAAATTTGAAGTCCGGTTTTTGCGGCTATTTCATTCAAATTTTCTATGGATTGGATTGCTTCTTGTCTGTTGTTCGAAAGGATCGCAAGGTCATCTGCGAAAGCAAAGCAGTCAAGGTGAATTTTGTCTTTAAGAAGTCTGCCAATGTTTATACCTTTAGTTTCTTTTCTCCATTCACGAATCACTTTTTCCACAACTAAATTGAATAGTAGTGGGGATAGTCCATCTTCCTGTCGGACACCAGTTCTGATTTCGAACGGTTCAGAAATTTCTCCCAAGAACTTAACTTTTGATGTTATTATTATTATTATTATTATTATTATTATTATTATTATTATTATTATTATTATTATTATTATTATTATTATTATTATTAACAACAAAGACATCGCAATTGGGAAATGTCCCGGTGGCAATGGTCATTAAGAATGTTGTAATAATAAAGCAAAGTTAAAACATAATTAAAATCAACAAGAAGAAAAACAAGTAGTTAAACATTGTAAATCTAGCATCATCATATACAAATACATTCACAACTTAAGTATTTCCAGTGCTTAACACCAGGGCTTACAATACTATAGGTTGAGCTTACTACTAGCTCAACATTACAACACTGTCGTATACAAATTCACACATACCTTAAACAATTCAGATGCCTTAATCCAACAATTTACAGTGGATTGAGCGTTGCATTAAAATATGACATCACATAGGCATTTATACAGAGTTTACAGAATGCTGGAGTCTATTCTTGAAGCATCTTACAATTTTGGGAAAAGGCTCGCCGACAGATGCAGGAAATGCATTCTCGATCTACTTTCTACTTCGTGCGGATGATCTGTTATATAATAACAGGCGACTGTTCAACTCCTACTGTAGTCTTGGAAAATGTTAATTTTCATATCTACAGCGCGGATGTTTTGGGCAGTAATAATAATGGCGTGCGGCCTGTGGAGAAGCCATTGAGGGGCTTTCGATTTGACGCCCTGTAGCTGACCTGCGTGTCTGTAAGGACCTAAGATGAATTCTAATGTTGAACGTGGCACACACACACGCGTTCCTCGAGCCATATAAATTAACTTAGGAGACTTAAAATCCCCGATCCGGCCGGGAATCGAGCCTGTGACCTCTTGGAACAGAGGCCAGCGTGCTAACCATTCAGACATGGAGCAGAACTGCTGTCTGGCGTAGTGTGTACTATTGTTATTCTCTTCAATAAGTTTGCATTCTAGCCTATAAAATCCAAAGTATCTGGCCTTTATTCTTAACATACTCCCTACACCCTCTTTCATTTGACGAAGAAAAGGACTTCTTCTTCTTATCCTTCCTACCCCTTTATTGGAATCGTAACTTGAGGTGGGACTTGGTCCAGTTTAGGATCGGATGACCTTCCTGACGCCAAGCCTATGTGGAGAGATGTATTAACTATTGCGTGTTTCAAAGATGGTTAGGAATGTGGTATGCTGTATGTAAACGAACACAAATTGAAAGTCCTCGAGTCAGAGCAATAAACAAATTCCCGGCTCGGACGGGAATTGAACCCAATGACCTCTCAGCAGAAATGCAGTATGCTGACGTTTCAGCAGAGGAGCCGGTCACAAAAAAATAATGATAAAACATTAACTCAGGAAGCAGAACTTGTAGTTGCTACTCTCCGCTGAGTGCACGGCCTGAGATCGTGGGCCGCTGTCCTGACCAGTGACGTCACGGCGCTGATCTCACTCTCGTCCGCTAGGGGCAGGACACGTTCCAGTGCGAACCAGCACTTCCTTTCATTCATGTAGTCTTACATAACAGCGCTAATTCACTGTACAGCGTGATGCTGTGTGGTAGGGGCATGTTTAGCGAGTTTCTTCTTCAATCGGCCTCAAGCGATGGAATCATTTCAAACACCTTCATTATAGACTGTTATGCCTTTGAGCGTTAGTCTGAAAGCCTCTGTGAATTTGCCAAATGCCGCCACACCGAGCTCGCTAGCTGCATTCGCTTAAGTGCGGCCAGTATCCAGTAATCGGGAGATTAGTAGGTTCGAGCCCCACTGTCGGCAGCCGTGAAGAGGGTTTTCCGTGGTTTCCCATTTTCACACCAGGCAAATGCCGGGGCTGTACCTTAATCAAGGCCACGGCTGCTTCCTTCCACTTCCTAGCCCTTTCCTATCCCATCGTCGCCATAAGACATATCTGTGTCGGTGCGACGTAAAACAAAAGTAGCAAAAAAAGAATGCCGCCACAGACTCCTATTTGTAACTAGCCGTATGACATCGTTAGTTTTATAACTCTTGCCTTTAAATCATTGGAAACTATCGTCGTCTTGGTCTCCCTCAACTTCTCTTACCCTCCATGATCGAATCAGCTATTCTCCTAGGTAGCCTATCCTCCTCCATTTCTTACATGACCCTACCACTGAAGCCGATTAATACGTACAGCTTCATCAGTTGAGTTCATTCCTATAAGGTGTGATCAAAAAGTTTCCGTTTGAGGGCGTAGCTGCAGTTGACATGCAACGTAATGCGACTTCGATGCGGATATGCAGCGTGATTCAGCCGCCCCTTCCAATGTAGTTTTATGCAACCCACAATATTCATCCGTCCTGAAAACATCTGCCCTGCCGGTATGCTCAGACAACACAACCAGATATCTTGGTATTTACCGCCTCACAATGACAGGACATCGTAATGTTATACTCGTATTAAACACTGGATGACATGCGTGTGCCTTCTAGATCATACGAACCTGACACGCCGCCGAAATTGGTATTGTGACCGCAGTAAACCTGGGATCGTACTTGCTATAAGCTGTCCAATGTGCCGTACGAACGGTAGTGTAGTTGGTAAAGGCGTGGCGGAGCGGGCTTGCATGTCAGGTGGGAGGTTCGAATCCTGACCGAAGATTACAAATATTTGAAATATTTGTTTAATACGTACCGCACGCAATGTAAGTTCAATGACCGGTTCCATGCGAAATGTGTGTAAATTAATGTGGTTTTGGCCCTAAGAAGGGCAGATTTCTTCGCAGGCTGGACACTCACGGACCGGAAATAATATGAACACAACTGTCCTGACAATGTTTTATCGCAACAAATGCTCGATGTGATGACCGTTAGGGTTTATGCACATTCGGGCCCGGTGTACACTGCTGAAGCATTCCAGATGTAATTGCTTGGCAGGCGTCCGTGATGAGTTGCCGTAGGTGGTGGGAGTTTTCCGGCGCTTGAGTGTAAATGACGTTCTTCAAATGTCCCCACAGGAGGAGGTCTAAGGGCGCTAAATCCGATGATCTGGCGGGCCAAGAAACGGGGCCTCATCGTCCTATCCTTTTCCCTGCCAGTTCCTCGTTCAGGCGGTTCGGAACGGCCAAAATCGAATGTGGTGGTGCTCCATCCTGTTGCAACCAAATCGTCAAACGATCGTGCAAGGGCACATCCTCCAGCAGCAGTGGACGCAGAAAGTGCAGGTGGCGTGGGCCCGTCCAGTGGCCCTCAAAGAAATTAGGTCCAATCATGGGGTCCGTTAAGATTCCACACGGAACATTCACTCTTGGTGTAGCTCAAAATGGTATGGGTGAAATGTAGGCTCATGCAGTAATCGCCAGACGGACGGTTGGCTGGTGTTCACCTGTCGTGCAGTCACCGCTCTATTGTTGTGTGGATTATTACACGCTGCCTCCAGAACGGTCTCTTCTGTTTCACCAGATGTAACGGGCCTATCGCGGACTGGTGGCTGGTTGGAAATCATGCCTGTTGTCTTTAGGCGTCTTTCAACACGGCGGAATGTCGTAGCAGTCGGGTGTCGCCTGCCGGGATACCGTTCCTGGTACAGACACAGTGCCTCGCACGCGTTTTGTCTTGCTTCTCCATAAATGAGGGGCATGTCAACGTATTCCTCTGTGGAAAACATGCCGAATGACAGCAGAGATTACAGTACATTCAGGCCCTAACCAGCGGAGTATGCGCAGGGCACAAGATACGTCATTCTACTGTTTGAAAGTGGCAAACGTGAGCCTGTGCTTTCGTGTTCAAATATCATACCGATGCAAAAATATTTCAACGATGCAGGATTCGAACCTCCGTCGATTGCTGGGCGACTGCCTAACCACATCCGCTACGCTACACTGCTGGAAACATGCTGGTAGTAGGACGAGAGCAGAGTACATACACCATCCGGTTCGGTGTTTGACATTAATTACTGCACTGTTACCTAGTTTTGTGCATTGATTCCCCTTTTCGTTACACCCGGTCACGAGGCACGACACGTTAATATAGTTACATGGTAAAAGGACGTTGCTACACGATTTCAAGGGGGTCATGTTTTGCGAACGGATGATATAACATGATATGCATATAGTATACCTGCAGGGGAATAGTACCCGTATAACCATGTGGACGTTAGTTGGGCTGCAGCAGACGATAATGGAAGGGGCTGCTGAATCACTCTGTATAAACACGGGCATGTAGGCAGAGCGAATAGTGTGACAGTCGTGTTGTGGCGAGGTGCAGCCTTCTTAACTATCGCGCCGTTATTACCAAGTACGACCAACGTGCTGTTAGTCTGTTTTTGGCTGCCGAAGGACGAACACCGGTGGAGAGCCAACGGAGAATGAAGACTGTGTCCTAAATACATGTCTGTCGAAAACCACTGTTGTGGAATCGTGAACCAAATTCCGTGCAGGTCGCGTTTCGACACGAGGCGCCGGTCGATCTGGGAGGTCAGCCTCATCCATTACGGACAACAACTAGCGGGGTGGTGGATGAGGCCTATAGTCCTGATCTCTCCTCATACGGTCCCCTCAAAAGGGCCTTGAAGGGTGGACGCTTCCTGTCGGGCGAGGATGTGCAGCAGGGCACGGTGTTTTACCCTACCTGGTGCGTCGCTGGGATGAGTGTCTCAGTGCTCATGGCGAGTTTACCTTATTCAGAGCTGTATGGCCGTCGAACGGAAACTTTTGAGTTCCCCTTATACTTAACCCTGTATGTGCTCATTTAGAATACCTCTCTGCATTTATTACTATCTCTTGATACCAACGATAATTCTCGCTACTTTAATGTATGTTACTTCTAACTTATAAGTAAGATATCACGAGTCCAAACAGATATCACTCGCATACAGAAAAGTCGGTCTGAAAACAGACCGATGTAAATACAGTTTCGTCCTGGAGATGACTTCATTCTTACAGAATACTGTTTATTGCAACTGCGAGATCACTGCATTAGCTTTGATGCACCTTGATTCTATCTCATTTACTATACTACCATATGGGAGAATATGAATCCTAAGTACTTGAAATAATCTACCATTTCCAGATTTGTGTTTCCAACCTTACCTAGATTTCTTACCTACTTGGAAAAGTTAATTGTCATATGATATTAGCAGTTCAAAGATCTTAGACTGCAGGATTTCAGCACAATCTGCGATTAAGACTGTCGTCAGCATAGGCCAGACTCCTTACATTATTTTCACCTACTATAACTGAATCTCTCCCTGGCAGTGTATACCTTTCAGCGGATGGTCCAAGTAAACTATGAAGAACACAAGTGAACGATTACTTCCTTGTCTAACTCTCGTAAGTACGTTGAACCAAGAACTCATTATACCATCAGTTCTCACTGCAGCTCAGTTGTCAGTATAAATGCCTTTGATCACTTTTAATAATCTGCCCTTAATCCCACAGTCCCCCAGTACATTCATAAGAAAAGTAAATTGCGTACATTAGCTAAGAGGGAATCATTGCTTCAGAAAGGGAAATTTTATTTTATCATAAGGAAAGTTTTCTTAAAGGTAAGACTTCTTTCGTTGTCACTGACGCCAATTAGAGATTTTCCATCTATTCAGCCTGCTGTGAAGTTCTATGAAAGAGACTTGTTATATAAAGAAATGGCTGAAAGCGAATATTCATGACAGGAGAAGTGGTCTCATTAAATAGACTTTCTTTAAATTGCAGTGGATCCTATATCTTAATGACACCAACAATATATTCCTAATATCTTTCTTTCTTTCTTTCTTTCTTTCTGAAGATGCCATTTGTTTTACCAGTTCGGACTGCTTCCTCAGAAATCAGTTTTCCGCATGTTGACAAAAACTCATTTCAGAAGTACATTTGAATCGCGATTAAATGAACTTGCCTTCCTGTCAGTTCATGATATTCACGTGTCTTACGGAGAGAGTTGGGAGTGCGGTGAGAGTCGTGCAGCCGTGAGCTTGGATTCGGGAGGTGGTGGGTTTTTATGCCACCGTCGGCAGCCCTAAAGACAGTCTTTCGTGGTTCCCCATTATCACACCAGTATAATGCTGGCTGGGGCTGTACCTTAATTGAGGTCACGATCGCTTCCTTTCCGTTCCAGCCCTTTCCTATCCTTACGTCACCAGATGCTTTCGGTGTGTTAGTGTGACGTTCAGCCACTATTTAAAAAAATCATGTGTATGATGATCATGATGAATTCGCTAGTGTTCCAAGAAAACTTACTTTTGTACATTCATTTTTTTCTAAAATTATTCAAAATATGTCAACAATCGTTATGTAAAATTTGTACGGGGCGACTAGGCCGTACGGTTAGTGTCGTGCAGCTGTGAGCTTGCATCCGGGAGATACTGGGTTCGAACCCCACTATCGGCAGCCCTAAAGATGGTTTTCCATGGTTTCTCATTTTCACACCAGGCAAATGCTGGGGCTGTACCTTAAGGCCACGGCCGTTTCCTTCCCAATCCTATGCCTTTCCTGTCCCACCGTCGCCATAAGACCTACCTGTGTTGGTGCGACGTAAAGCAAATAACAAAAAAAAAAAAAAAGATACAATTTGTAAAACTCGTCTACCACACAAATATGGGGATATATCTGCTTTACGTCTCATCGGTTCTTACACTTGTTTTGAATAATGGCTCTTGATATGTGTATTATTATTATTATTATTATTATTATTATTATTATTATTATTATTATTATTATTATTATTATTATTATTATTATTATTACAAATGTTTACAGTTATTAATTGGCTGAATGTATATTTGTTCTCATTGCAGGTAAGTCGCAATTGTGAAGTCCAGAAAACTGATCGAAAGGTGACTTGCGGTATGTATTGTTAACATTTGAGGCGAGTAGGATGGAATGATACATGGAGCGTAGGGCATGAAATGACACGTCGGTATGATGTGCACAACAAATTACACAGATATATTCATTAGTATACAGGTTGTCTCTCTTCTTTATTGCAAAATGAAGGGGGATGAGTAGAATTTTTTAAAATTTGGTTTTCCGGCGATAGAAAAGGGCCAGGAGTGGGAAGGAAGCAACCATGCACTTAAGGGACAGCCTCAGAATTTGCCTGGTGTGCAAATGGGAAACTAAGGAAAACCATATTCGGGGCTGGGGTTCGAACCCACTATCTTCCGAATGCAATTTGTCAGCTGCGCACCACCAACCGCGCGGCCAAATTCCTCGGTGGGGGAAGGAATGAGTAGAGCCTGGATGTTTGGTCTTTTATGGGTTAGAATGCTAACTTGCTTCGAAGAGGGTAATAGGTGTACTTGCCCGGACAACAGTTCTGCTTTGAGATTTGCATAAACATTGGGGATCTGGCCTACAAGACCCCCTAGATTTTACGTTACTCTCACCACACTACGGAAGAGCGGACTGGACATTTCCTACTAGCCAAATTAGTTCGCATTATAAACTAACATCCGGACTCCCGAGCCTAGCCTATAGTCCAGTTCAATACATTTTTGTACTACAACTGTATACTGCCGGGAGAGCAATTCCACATTCAGGTCTGCGTCTGATGATGGTAGCTAGTTCTCAGTAGCACATTTAAGTGGAAGTGTGATTGGTGCATGTAAGAGACTTTTTGTATTGCAATCTGCCGGCAGGCTGTTGTTGATCAGCATGCCTCGTATAACAGGGTCTGTGTTAGGCCGGGTGAGAAACAACGTTTTTCTGGAGATTTGGACGTTGAGTAGACCTGTTCCTCCTCCTAGATGAAAAGCAACACGCTGTGCGTTCTATAAACTGTATTTAACAAACAGTAGTAGTATATTGTACCATACATCTTAGCTTACTGTTCCTACCATCGCCGCAGTCACGCCGCGTTTTGTCATAGAGGAGAAGGTCACCGTATTTACACAACTCATATACACCGATGAGCCATCGATTCAGCAAGGTGGCGGAATGTATCCTGGGATACCTCGTACTTCAAGTGAAACAGCAGGTGTTCTGGTTTGCGTACATCGCGGAGCGGTTTTGATGTACAAACTCGCTTCTCCAAGACGAATTATGTGTGTTCAGTCGGGTTCATATCCGGGATGTTTGGAGGCCATGCCATTAGAGCAAATTCACTGTCATGTTCCTCGAAGCAGTCTCTCACCAACTTGTCAGTGTGACGCGACGTTGTTCTGCTGGAAGTAACTGATAATACAGAACGCTGTTCTTATAAACGGATGAACTTTATTCCCAAATAACGCCCATATACTGCACAGATGCCGGTGACTGGTGTAGCGGAATAATGGGCCCCAGTGTAAAAATTGAAAAATCGCGGCCTGTTTCCAGCCATTCGACCGGGACAGGAGTGAAATGAAGCCCCATCTAGGGATGAGGATAGGAATCGTACCGGCTGCCGAAGCCTGTCGCACTCCTTTGGAACAATGATTAGTGACTGACAGATGGAATGGAATGATATTGGAGAGTGTTTCTGGAATGAAAGGTGACAGGAAAAACCGGAGTTTCCGGAGAAAAACCTGTCCCGCCTCCGCTTTGTCCAGCACAAAGCTCACATGGAGTGACGGGGATCTGAACTACGGAACCCTGCGATGAGAGGCCGGTGCACTGCCGTCTTAGCCACGGAGGGTCTGTGAAAATATCGCCCAGGCCTTCACAACCTCCTCCTTCGCCTGTCTCTATCCAGCTGCGCAACCAAGTGCCATTGTCTCAGATGGTAATCGACTTACATGCGCTCAGCCGTCGATATGATGAACCATGAGCCTGGATAGATCGGACCAGGTGACCTATTTCTCAATCATCCACACTGCAAGTGTTAATGATTTTTGTGGCTACCTCATGCGCTGTAGTTGATGGAGTGGAGTCATCGTTTAGGGTGCTATTGGGTCTTCGACTGCGGCGTCAGAATGGGAAAAGCAAGCGATCTTTCAGAGTTTGATAGAAGACAAATTGTTATGGCACGACACCTTGCTATCAGCCGCTCTGAAACTGCGCGGCTACTTGTCCGTCCACCAGCTTTGTGAGCATGCACTGAAAGTGGCGCAGTGATGGGCAAATAACGAAACGTCGTCCAGCCATGTGTCGGCGACGGCTGAGTGTTGAGAGGAGGCTGTCGCGCATTGTTGCAACGACGGCACGGCCACAGTTCGTTGAAACATTGCCCTGGTCACCGCTGTTGTACCTCTGGGTGATCATTGTGGTTATCTCACTCTGCCATTTATAATCGAGGTTACCTGGAATGGAAACCCGATCTTCTACTCCTGCGCAGGTCCCACAAGGGCTTACCCGAAGGACCGTCGCTTTAATTAATGATTTTCAAATGACTCGTTCGTTTTGTTAGTTTCCTTAAGTCTCCTGCCCTCCATTCATCTAGAAGAGTAATAGAAACAGTTGTGATACGACAAGTGAAGAATCGCATAATCATAATATACAGGCTGACCCAAGGTTTCGTTAACATTTGACGAGGCAGAACTTCACGGAATATTTCAAGTAGATAGGTAATAATTGACACACAGGATTGCCATGACGTGGAGTTTTATTGACACAAAGTACGAGTAGACAAACAGGCCAACAGATGGCGCTGTACATCAACACGTCAGTGATACCGCATGAGACCCATGTACGATATAAAGGGAGCTGTCGTGAGGGAGCGAATCAGATGCGCACCGCCACTTTCGTCATGCTTGGCCTCCTCGGTCCCCAGATTTTAATCCGTGTGATTATTAGATGTGGGGTTGCCTGAAGTCACAATTCTACCGCGATCGTCCGTTCTCATCAGGGATGCTAAAAGACAACGTACCTACGGATATGCTGTTCACAACATGTTCCTCGACTACAGATATTGTTCTTGAATGACGGCCGAAATACTGTGCATGTGTTACAAAGAACTTCGTCTTTGCTTAACCTCGATTGTTATTCTATTTATTGCTTGTGTATCATATGAAGCGCCATCTTTTGGTCTGTTTCTGCATTCGTTATTGGTGTCAATAAAACGTCATATCTTGCCAATCACGTGTGTCAATTATTACCTCTCTACCTCCGATATTCCGTGAAGTATTGCCTCATCAAATCTTAACCGACTTTTGGATCACTCTGTACATTATTGTGGAAGGAAGTAGAACATATGTCTTCTGGAAAAGGTGTTCAGTCTGAACCATATGATCGTGTGATCACGGAATGGCTGGAACAAGGCTCGCAGGGCTAAGCTTGATGAAGATGCAAGTTTTTCAAACAGTTTCTCTGTACAGCGGTGCTGCATTGTCTGCAGCTGTGATAGTGGAGGAGGCGGTCTGCATTATCATATGATCTGCAGTTAATAACGTGACGCTAGTTCTCTCAGGAGTAAATCGGTGTGGAAAATGTAATGGAGGACAATAGCTCGTGTTAGTATTGTGTATGCTCAGGAGACCTGCGGTGTCATCAGTGATCTGCTCCCTCGGGCCCATTGTCCTCCCCAGAACAGGTGGCTGCCCCCTCCATTGTTCCCCTGACAGGTTATCAAGCAAGGTCGACGATGTGCGAATACGAAACCTGCCTGTCGTCTTGTACCAGAGACAGATGGCAATATTTCTTATGAATATAGTAATTGGCTAATGTAATTTCGGACAAGTCCTTCGTCGTGTTAATGTGTTTTGAATTGCTTGGGAACTAATCAGAATCCACCTAGTTTATATTAGAAATGTAAGGCAGTTGTGAAACTTCTATGACTTGTAAAGGATTCCTATAACGCTGATGTACGTAGTTAGTTAAAAAATAAGTTAGATGTCGCTTTATCTGTGTAGAGTTTCACAAATATATATTTACTAGCTGTAGTACCCGACCTTGCCCGATTGGTTTTTGAGTGTTTACTTTCAAGATTAGTGTTAATAGTCATGTGCGAAGTGAATTTTTATAGAATTCCTTTATTGATTTTTAACATCCATTATGAAGCTTTAGAGTTATTTAGATGTGTTTGATTTCAATTTTTCGATTATTTAATCATCAAGTAAAACTTTATCCTCTTGGAAGCTCGAACTGACTGGGAAGTATTTGATCCTTTCAAAAAATTAATAAGGGGTAACTACATGTATGTATTAGTCGCGCTATAGATATGATCTACACGATTTCAGCTGTCATTGAGACCGTCACCAATTATCCTTGTGACTCCAAAAGCCACAACACTAATCTCGGTCATTTTAGACTATTTACTATCAAACCCCATTCTTCCTCCCGTCTCAATGGGGGCTGAACGTGGACTTAAAACGGTATTCAGGGCGTCACAATTCATCTCAGCGACACAAAAACATTGGATTAGACTTTAATATCGGTTATTTTCTATTATTTTTAAATGCTGTCTTCTCCTATTCCCAACCCCCAGCGGGGGTCCGGAGTGTACCAAGATTTGCTGAGAGCTATTCTGGAACATATCCATATACACACATACGTAAGACTTAACCATCCAGAGTATCACAGTTCAACTCAGCGACCTCGTAAACGATCGTATTCGACATTAATATCAGTCATTTTCGTTTATTTTCATATTTCACCTCCGCTTGGAGTGCTAGGGATGTTTTATACAACAGTATTTTTTTAGATAGTAAGAAATATGTGTACCAATTTTGTATGAGGGCTATACTGGAAGAAACACTTATACATCCATAATTTCGGTCGTTTTGGGCAATTTGCTTTCGATCCCTTCTCATTTCCATGCCGAAGGGGGCTACAGATGGACTTCAGGGACGTCCGGAGTGTCACTATTCATCTCAGCGACCACGGAAACTATGGATTTGACACTATTTTCGATTATTTTTATGTGTCACTCCCCCCTCGCCCCCCACTCCAGAGGGTGCTGAATATGGACTTCAGAAAACCTGGTGTGTAACTATTCATCTCAGTGACCCCGAAAACTGTGGATTCAAAAGTATTTTCGACTGTTTTATACCTCTCCCCTTCCTCGACCCCTACCTGTAAGGGATAAAAAGTCCGGAGTGTTGCTATTCATCTCAGTGCCCCCGAGAACTATGGATTCGACACTATTTTCGATTATTTTTATATCTCACTTGCCCCCGCCCCAAACAGGGCTGAATTTGGACTTTCAAATATCCGGAGTGTCACTATTCACCGCAGCGACCCCGAATATGGATTCGATGCTATTATCGATTATTTTTATAAATCGGCCCCTCGCCCCACCCCACTCGCATTTAAGGGTGCTTGTAGGGTCTTTGCCCCACGAAGTTTGTTTTCTGATACAAAGTCACAAGTGTACCAAGTTGTAATACACAAATATCCACATACAGACATTGATATATATATAGATCTGCCGGGCTGAGTGGCTCAGATGGTTAAGGTGCTGGCCTTCTGGCCCCAACTTGGCAGATTCGATCCTGGTTCAGTCCGGTGGTATTTGAAGGTGCTCAAATACGTCAGCCTCGTGTCGGTAGATTTACTGGCACGTAAAAGAACTCCTGAGGGGCTAAATTCCGGCACCTCGGCGTCTCCGAAAACCGTAAAAGAGTAGTTAGTGGGACGTAAAACAAATAACATTAATTATTAATTAGTATATAGATCTATAGATAGATTGCTCGTTGGGAACTCCCAGTTGCTCTCCGGTAGGAGTTAATGATAACTCGTGTCATTCCACTCCTGATATTCTATATGTTTCCAGTTTCGTAAATATTGCACACATTTAATAGAGAGCTACATTCTTCAAACTGGGCAGACCTATCAAAGTTGGTCCTATATATTGAAAGTACGTCTCGATACGGCAACAGCCACGGTCATTCATGAAGCTCCTAGCAAGGAATGGTACTTTATATACCACTAGCAAGATACCCGTGCTTCGCTACGGTATTATACTGAAATTTATAATTGAGTGCTTATTGTTTTAGATATATAATCCGCCGAAATTCGCGATCTGACTCGTTTTCTGCGAGAATCCACCAAAATTCCCGATCTGACTCGTTTTTTCTTATTTTACGGCACGTTTCCTCCCATTTTTCAATCTTCCTTTCCAGCAATCGAGTTCGTACTTCCCGGGCTAGGCTCAGGTATTCCTCCCGGTCAGTTGGGTACGTAAATCTTTACCATCTTTTCCTATAATATTTTTAATATGGATAAAATCCTTCAGGAGATCCGGCGTGCTGTTATATTGGGTGCCTTGGCGGCACTGGACCGGCGGCCGGACTGTATTCTTAGTCATTACCCGTCCAGTAGCCGTTTCCAGCGCGGTCCGCACATTTGATGACGGTCCGGAACATTATTATTATTATTATTATTATTATTATTATTATTATTATTATTATTATTATTATTATTATTATTATTATTATTATTATTTGTTGCTAGAATGGCTGATGACAGGGAAAACCGAAGTATCCGGAGAAAAACCTGTCCCGCCTCCGTTTTGTCCAGCACGAATATCACATGGAGTGACCGGGATTTGAACCACGGAACCCAGCTGTGAGAGGCCGGCGCGCTGCTGCCTGAGCAACGGAGGATCCTTATAAGTACATTAATAACAGTAAAATCAATTGGTCTCACCTCCTTCTACACCCTACCGCCGTTAAGTTTATTTACCACCACCCCCCCCGCCAAAAAATTAAAAGAAGGCTTGTTTCTATATGTTTAAGGGAGATTCCAAACACCAATGTTCACGTCTATTACCTTCAGTTTTGAGATATAAGTATCCCCATAAAAATAATTTACATTCTTCACTTCATTTCACACTACTCCTCTCCCCCTCGCCCCCCTAAGTGAAAAATACTTGTTTCTTTAATAGTAAAGGATCTTCTAAATACCAATTATCACGACTCTAACTTCTTCAGTTTTTGATTTATGTGTCCTCATGAAAGGAATTCAACTCCTTTACACTCCCGCCCTCCAAGATGGTTTCCCTCCATAACGCGTTTTTCTTTGTTTTTAAAGGAGATCCAAATACGAATTTTCACGTCTGTAACATCTTTAGTTCTTATTAGATGTATGTATTCTCATACAATTAAGTCAATTAATTTTTCAATTCTTTCATCCCCCCCCCCCTAACCCTTCATTGGATTTTCCGAGAATACGTGTTTCTTTACTTTTAAAGCAGATTGCAAATATCAAATTTCACGTCTGTAACATCTTCATTTTTGAGATATCAATAGCCTAATTAAAAGAATTCAACACCATTTTCAGTCACTTTAACACACCCTCCTCCCAAGTGGTATTTCCGAAAACTAAAAATACACGTTTCTTTATGTTTAATACAGATAAAAAATACCATTTTTCACTACTGTAACATGTTAAGTTTTTTTTAGATATACTGTAAAAATTCTCATTTTAAAATTTCACCCCTTTTGAGTTCCCCTCAAGTGGAGTTTCCAAAAACAAATCACCTCTGTTTCTTTACATTTACAGGAGACTCCAAACACCCACTTTTTACGTCTGTAACATTTTACGTTTCCAAGATAATCTGTAGATATAGTCTTCCAAAAAATTCACCCCAATTTGTCACTCCTGTTTAACCGCCATTAATTGGATTTTCCAAAAACTAAAATACGCGTTTCTTTATTTTTAAAGGAGATCCCATATACAAATTTTCAGTTCTGTAATATCCTTCGTTTCTGAGATATATGTATCCTCATTAAAGGCATTCAACCCATTTTTCACACTTTTACACCCCTCCCATTAGGATTTACAGGAAACAAAAAAATACGTGTTCCTTTATTTTTAGAGGAGATTCTGACTACCAATTTTTACATCTGTAAATTTTAAAGTTTTAAGTTGTAGACACACTCATTTTAAAAAATTCACCCCCCTTTTCACCCCCCATTATTTGGATTTTCAAAAAACGAAAAATACGTGTTTCTTTACTTTTAAAGTAGATCCAAAATACAAATGTTCAGGTCTGTAATATCTTCAGGTTCTGAAATATAAGTAGCCCCAATAAAGGCATTCAACCCATTATTCACCCTTTTCCACCCTTCCTATTGGGATTTTCCGAAAACAAAATAATATGTGTTTCTTTATTATTAAAGGAGATTCTAAATACCAATTTTTTCATCTATAAACTTTAAAAGTTTTGAGGTATAGATACACTCATTTTAAAAAATCACCCCCTTTTCACCCCCCCCCCATTAATTGGATTTTCCACAAACAAAAACATACGTGTTTCTTTATTTGTAAAGATCCCAAACACCAATTTTCAGGTCTGTAATATCTTCAGGTTCTGAGATATAAGTAGCCTCATTAAAGGCATTCAACCCCTTTTTCACCCCTTTTCACTCCTCCTATTGCGATTTTCCGAAAACAAAAAATTACGTGTTTCTTTATTTTTAATGAAGATTCTAAATACCAATTTTTACATCTGCAAACTTTAAAAGTTTGGAGATATAGATTCACTCATTTTAAAAATTCACCCCCTTTTCACCATCCCATTAATTTGATTTTCCAAAAACAAAAAAAATACGTGTTTCTTTATTTTTAAAGGAGATCAAAAGTACCAATTTTCAGGTCTGTAATATCTTCAGTTTCTGAGATATAAGTACCGGTATCCTGATTAAAGGCATTCAACCCATTTTTCCCCATTTTCACCCTTTTTCACCCCTCCTGTTGGGATTTTCTGAAAACAAAAATATACGTGTTTCCTTATTTTTAAAGAAGATTCTAAATACCAATTTTTACATCTGTAAACTTTTGAAGTTTTGAGATATAGGTACACTAATTTTAAAATTTCACCCCCCTTTTCACCCCCTTAGCGACGGAATATCCAAAAATACTCTCTTAGCGAGCACCTACATCTTAATATGAATATATCCCCAAAATTTCATTTCTTTATATCCAGTAGTTTTGGCTCGGCGATGATGAATCAGTCAGTCAGTCAGTCAGGACAAGTTATTTTATATATATAGATGGTGACGTGTTCCCATCCTCCGAAATACAGGATTTTTTAACGGACTATCAGGATATAGCGTAAGCTGGTGTCGCTTAGCAACAATTTGTCCATCAAGTCGATTTAATCTTGGTGCGGCTTTGCAATTTAACAAAATTACATAAAATTACTCATAATAATAAAACTACCTATCCGATTTCGTTCAAACCACTTCGTAATCCCTCTCAGGTGTAATAAGAAGAAACTGTGAAAATTTCAGCGAATTCTGTCCAGCAGTTTTTGAGTCTATTAATTACAAATATACCAACATCCAATTTTATATTTATAGATTTGGTACACATTCAGAATGAAGTTTATGCTCATGGCTCCCTGGTAAGTCATTTTCCTTTTCTTGCTAGTTGTTTTTACGTCACACCAAACCCCATGGCTCAACAGCCCCGACGGGCCATAGCCTACCAAGTGACCGCTGTCAAACGGAAGGTCTGCAGATTACGAGGTGTCGTGTGGTCAGCACGACGAATTCTCTCGACCGTTATTCTTGGCTTTCTAGACCGGGGTCGCCATCTCACCTTCAGATAGCTCCTCAATTGTAATCACGTAGGCTGAATGGACCTCGAACCACCCCTCATATACAGGTAAAAATTCCTGACCTGTCCGGGAATCGAACTCGAGGCCTGCAGGTAAGAGGCAGGCACACTACCCCTAAACCGCGGGGCCGGCCTTACGTCACACTAACACATCGAACGTTTTCGGTGATCCAAGGATGGGAAATGAGAAATGGAAAACCATGGAAAACTATCTTGAAGGCTGCGGACAGTGGGGTTCGAACCCACTATCTCCAGAATGCAAGCTCACAGCTCCATGGCCCTAACCGAATAACATAGGCTATGAATCATCCCGGAATATTAGAGTGTTTCTCGGGTAAGGCAAAGGGCCATGCATTTTGATTAATTCTTACAACGTGTGGACGTCTTCATCCGTTTTATGAGGGGATAAATGTGACCTTCCTTAACTGCGTTTCATTCTGTAGACTCTGTTTTGGTTTTCGTACATTTTAATGTGCTTTTAACTTGAATGATATCTATGACTGCACTTCAAGGCAATGCCTCTTTGTACCTTAATCTACCTATGTATATTCCCTATTACATTATAAGAAAATAAGGCATTGCGAATCAGATCCACTGATTATTTTAAATTAATATTCACTCTTCATTATCACTTTGTAAATTGTAGACAGTGGATGAATTTTAAAATTTTAATGATCATTACATTTCATATCAGATAAAGGACATTAAGTCACTCTCATTAGAAGGCAAGGAAGTATGTAACTGTTTCCTGAAGTAAAACTTGTATAAGTGATGTCAGAAACTGAGAATAAGGGTGTAATTCAATTATTTGTTAGAACATTCATATTAGTTATATTAATTTTGTCCTATTAAATATATTTCTGTAAGCCATTTTGCTCTGTGTCCATAACCTTCACCTCCATGTGGCCTATTAATTTCCAGTGTTCGGAAGGTTTGTTTATTAATACATATATGTACAAAATAACATGTCCTGACTGACTGACTGACTGACTGACTGACTGACTGACTGACTGATTCACCACCGCCGAAATAAAACTACGGGACATCAAGAAACTAAATTTTGGGGATACAATCAAAATACAGTGTTATGGGTTACTAAGGCAGAATTTTTGGATATTCCATCGCTAAAGTGGTCAAGAGGTGGGGGGGTGCCTTTTTAAATGTATATATGTGAAACACCAGTTTAGAGACGTAACATTTGGTATTCGGAATCTCCTTTAAAAATAAAGAAATGCGTACTTCTTATTTAAGGGGGTGAAAAGAAGTGAAAATGTGAATTCTTTTTACGAAGATACTTATATCTCAACAACTGAAGATATTACAGACGTATAAATTGGTTTCATTTTCCTGTACGTTTCCTTGACATCCACGCGAGCGAAGCTGCAGGTAACAGCTAGTATATTTCATAATTGCATAGGAACTATGATAATAAATAAGGTATACAATGACTACCCTACAATGAAATCGCTTCTACTCTAAAACGATATAAATGGGACTTGGAACAACATGGTTCTAGGTCATCGAAATGACCGAACAACATTTTCAAAGTTTTCACTTCGAATATTCGCAGGAATTCGGTTTGCCAGCAAATATTGTCTTCATTTCTGTCACCAGTTTCATGCTGAAGAGAAAAAAAAGAACCGAGATTGACGCAACTAATTGGCCAGTCCATGTTATTGGTTTATTCAGAATTTGGAGAGCCTGGGCATAGTTCCCTGTATTTGTGGATACGTACTATCGGTTTTAATCCTTTTTTAATTGAATCGAAATATATTCATCGGACATTTATTGGTGTCCGCCAGACACATATGATTAAAGGAGGGGCGAGGCCGAATTGGGGTGGATATTATCTTTTATTTATCACATCACTGCATTAATACTGTATGGCGGATACAGATTTTCAATTTTGTTGCCTGATATTCTGCTGGTGCGACCTATTTACGCTTTGATTGGGAGAATTATCTTGTGATTGATAGTGGAACTGTTGGATGTGACGAGGTTGTGTGTTGACGATTTAGTACAATCCCCCACCCCACCTCTCATGCACATTGAATGTCCGGAAACAGCCGTTGCTTATTTATGTTGGTTAATCGTAAATTTATTCATTGTTCATTTGCCGCAACCTTAACTATATTACGGACCGCGAGCGGAGAGCAAAATACAAAGGCCTGTACGCATTTCTATATTGTTTATTGATAAACTTCCATTGCAAGTGGATTACCGGTTCATGCTTGACTTTCCAACTTCATTATCGGCATTAACCCAATAATATTTAGTCTGTGTAGTAGGTTCTGTGTTGCAGAGTTATAGAAGTCTGCTATCTGCCTCCTCTCTTCAACCACATATCAACTTATTCTTTTAATTCTTGATCGTCTTAGAATCATTGTCTGGCAAGATGTTCACTGGGGTAAAGATAGAAATGAATATCGTTTGTTTCAAGATCACAGATGGCTATTTATTTGTTCAAGAATATCGGTCCTGCTTCCAGTGTTCTTGACACCACTTTGCCTATTTAGAATGTTTCCATACGCACCAACAATTTGCCAATGAATTTCTGCAGGGCGCGCAATTTTTGCGGTTAAGAAAAACAGTGTGACGGACCGTTCCTCTCATCTGGCGGGATTCTGGATCGGTGTAGCTATTTCCAAAACTTGTTACTCGAAGAAGACTTGAAGCTCATACGTGCGAGAAATCCACAATCCTGAATAGTAAAAACCATTGGAGGACGCCATACTGAAAGCGTGGGTAATTCCACCACAAATGAATGTACGGTGCCATGTCAGAATTATGAGAGGGCGTTGGGAAGCCAGGTGTGGCGATCCTCCTTATAAAGCTTAATTAGCAGGTAGCCATTTTCGTGTATGATCAGGGCCACATCATGTGACACTTTGAGCAATGACGTAGTTTTCATTTTAATGCTTAAGTGTTGTAAACACAGTTAGTTTTTATAGGGTGCATGTTTTCATTTAAATATATATGCGTATCATAGAGCTATGGACATACAAAAAGTGACCAAATTTATTTTTTGAAGTGTTTTAGTGATGAATAGACCCAGTAGGTTCAAACGCAAACTAATTTGATTATTAAGGATGTGTAGACTAGCTCGTTCTTCCGTCAAGTATCGAGAGCAACATCAATTCTAGGAGTTCTTATGAACCATACCCCTAACGCTTATGCAAAACTCATAGCTCAACCGTAGTGTAAGGTAGACTATACTTGTTTTTCAAGATGGCTCTTGTGTTTTCTGTCAAAGTTTTGCTTCAGTGAAGCGGTGTACTCCATAAAAATTATTTTTGAATGTAGCTATTTGTTGAATTACTTAACAGATCATCGTGATAATACAATTATTTTCAAGCCCCTGATTTTTTAGGTTTAAAAAGTAAAAGGGAGGATTTTACAATCCGTGTCTTAAGATTTCTAGGATTCTGAATCTTTCACTTAGGAAATTATAGGTTTTGACAGAAAAAAACAACAACAAAAAAAAAACTTTTCCCTTAGAGAAAATCAAATTATCGTAATTATGACCATCCATCAACGGCTGCCAATTTCAGATGACATTCAACCATAAGACATAGCCTTGCACCGTTGCTAGGTAACAATACTTTACATCACAGACTGCATGGCTGCTATGGTCACACTGCAGTAACACATTTTGTTGCGTTATATTTGACAAATTTTCGGATCCCCCCACCTCCTCGGCCATAAGTGATGTTGTTGTTGGAGACATCAGTCCATAGACTGGTTTGATGCAGCTCTCCATGTCACCCTATCCTGTGCTAACCTTTTCATTTCTACGTAACTATTGCATCCTACGTCTACTATAATCTGCTTGTCATATTCATACCTTGGTCTACCCCTACCGTTCTCACCACCTACACTCCCTTCAAAAACCAACTGAACCAGTCCTGGGTGTCTTAAGATGTGTCCTATCATTCTATCTCTTCTTCTCGTCAAATTTAGCCAAATCGACCTCCTCGCCAATTCGATTCAGTATCTCTTCATTTGTGATTCGATCTATCCATCTCACCTTCAGCATTCATCTGTAACACCACATTTCAAAATCTTCTATTCTCTTTCTTTCTGATCTAGTTATCGTCCATCTTTCACTTCCATACAATGCCACGCTCCACACGAACGTCTTCAAGAACATCTGTCTAACTCCTATATCAATGTTTGAAGTGAGCAAATTTCTTTTCTTAAGAAAGCTCTTCTTTGTTTGTGCTAATCTGCAGTTTATGTCCTCCTTACTTCTGCCATCGTTAGTTATTTTACTACCCAAGTAACAATATTCATCTACTTCCTTTAAGACTTAATATCCTAATCTAATATTTCCTGCATCACCTGACTTCGTTCAACAGCACTCCATTACTTTTGTTGTGGACTTAGTTATTGTCATCTTCTCCTCCTTACCCAAGACTTCGTCCATACCATTCAGCAGTTTCTCGAGATCTTCTGCAGTCTCAGATAAAATAACAATACCATCGGCATATCTCAAGGTTTTGATTTCCTCTCCTTGGATTTCGATTCCCTTTCCAAATTCCTCTTTGATTTCCTTTACTGCCTGTTCTATGTAAACATTGAAGAGGAGGAGGGACAAAAAAAAATGGCTAGGATAGGGAAGGTATTTACCGTGGCGTTAATGAAGGTACAGTCCCGACATTTTGCTGATGTGAACATGCGGATCCGTGGAAAATGATGTTCAGGGCTTCCGATGGTGAGATTCGAACCGAATGGAAGCTCACAGCTGCGTGGCTCTAACCGCACGGTCTACTCGCTTCGCTCGGTGATATCATGATGATGATGATCATCATCATCATCACCACCACCATAATGACTGGTTCACGAAGTGCAGATGTCGGAAAGTCTGGTGCAGGTTATTCCAAATCTGTACTCTTCCCACCTGTTCTGTGATGCGGCAGGAGCTCCGTAACGCACTGTAGTTCAACCTCTGCATTTATACACAAGCACTTCTGCTATTGCCTCGTTTTTACGTGCATAATAACCCCCTCTTCCCCTTTCTTTACATTCCCTCAAACAGGTCATCGAGCAATAAATGGTTGAAAACGCAATAATAAATTGATCCCCAGCTAAAAACCATTCGGTGTGTTAAGCCTTCTATTCATACCGCTCTCCGGGTTTAGGCCACTTCAAGATCAAATCCTCATAATTCCTACTTGACTCCCTGCGTATTTACCGAGCCCCAGCGCTTCAAGAGGACCGTGGAAGTAAAACGAGGGAGAGAGAGACGGCCACAGAGGGGCCGAGAACAAAGAGGAAAGCCGACAGACTCGTGTTATTCTGCGGCCACACCACCATCAAATGTGACGGAAGAGTTGAATCGTCATAAAAGATGTAAGAAGCTTGACAAATGTATTTTCTTCTCTTCCCTTCAATACAAGTCTTTCATTGTATCGCTCACAACACAGCGGCTGGCAGGCTTTCATAACGGAGAAAAACAATTTCCGCCCACACACACACCAGCTAAATCCATTTTTCTCTCCACTGTTCTAAACAGTGCAAATATTTCAGATGTGCTTCGGTGATACTGGCCGACTCTTGAAGCCGAGTTCGTGATTTCGATCCCAGCAGAGTCCCGTAATATTTTAAAAAAGTATTTAAATATGGTTTATTTAAAAATAATAGTTAGTGCATAGAAAATGATTTCAATTTTTTTAAATTAGTATATTTTATTTTGTGAAATACTTACTCTCGTGCCTTGCGACAAAGTATTTTACAATGATTTTTAGAAAATAAATAGATACAGTAGAGAAATTAAGAATGGTTTCTTAGAATTATTAATGAGCCCGTTAAGGCAATGATGGCAATTTCCCGCAACTTTGTCACCGGTAGACAGAAAAATAAGCACAAACAAACCACCACCGTTGCCAAGCAAGTAGTTCCACAGTTTCGGTCACGTACATGACCTCTCACATATACTCAGACCGAACGTACGGTGTTTGTACTCTGCGCTAAGGCAGCTGCGTCAGCCGAACTTACGTCACGCGCGGCCGCCCTGCTTCAGCGTGTATACAATATTATATGAAATATTACCTTACACAAGATGCTGGAAGTATCGTCCTTCCTGGGTTATACAGACACATTCTGGCTGCCGCCAGTGAGTTCTGCCGCTGTAATATTTCTGATTTCATTCGTAATGTTTTCTTTCCGTTCCTCCAATGTGTGAGGATTTGTTCGATACACAAGTAAAAATCACACACTGTTAGATAACAAGTCATCTTCATACCTCTCTGTATTTACTATCGTCTGGAAAATAATAGGCCCAATTATTCGTCTTGCACTAACAGCACACCAAATACCAAACTTTCTATCATAATGAAGGCTTTCGTAAACACCATTAGGATTTTCTACACACGAATAGCAAGAGTTACGACTGTTCACACGACCATTAAGATCAAACCAGAACTTTTACATACGAAAATACGGTGTTTCAGTGATAACTGTCTCACCATTGAGAGATTGAGACTGGCGACTGATGCTTGCCAGTTCGAATACGTGCAGGCCAAAACTATGCACGCGCCTCCTATACTGCAGCTTACGTATCGCAGAGTAAAAACTCCGCTTCGAGCGTCTTAATTTACACGAGACATCCTGTAGCTGCCACCTCGCACCCGACTGTCGGCAGTCCTAAAGATGGTGTTCCGTGATTTCAGTTTTTCACGCCAGGCAAATGCTTGGGCTGAACTTTAAGGCTACGATCTCTTCCTTCTCACTCCTATGCTGTAAGACCTACCTGAATCAGTGCGACGTAAAGCTAATTGTAAATAAAAAATAAAGAATTGACAGATTTCGGAGTAAAAGTCAACACAAGATCTAGGTGAATCAATTTCGGACGGCTGATGACATTACGGGACCAAGAAAACTCTGAAATAAAAAAATATTCCTTCTCGCGAGACTACAGTTTAATAGTGATGGGACATTCGAATCATTTTACTGAATCGATTCATTTGATTCCGTTCACGTTACTGAATCGATACAGTGATCCGATTCACGGCTCATTGGTCACCGCTCCTACTGCATCTGTGTAGTATGTGTTGGTAAGACAGCAGCAACAGCATTCAGTGCTCGCTGCTGCCATCTGGTCTTCATACTATGAACTTTTTTCTTAGAAAAAATGCTAGTTATTCTAATACATCGAAGGTTTCCGGCGACGCAGGGTGGGAAATGTTAGGATTAGGAAGGTAGCAGCCATGGCCTGAATTAAGGTACAGTCCCAGCATTTCCTGGTGTGAAAATGGGGAAACTAGGGAAAACCATCTTAACGGCTGCCGACGGTGGGATTCGAACCCACTATCCCCCGAATGCAAGCGCATAGCCACGCGATATTAACCGCACGATAACTCGCTCAGTCATTTTTTAAAATATGTATTTTTCTATCAGCTGAGGATTTTCTTAAATCGTCATATTTTGTATAGGCTACCTGAGATGTACAGTAGCCCGCTGGTTTTCTGATTCAACATACTGTTATTGCGTCTGTCCACATATGATTGAAGTCTTGTGCAACGATGTGACATATGAACTGAGAGAATACCGAGCCGTTCTTCCCAATATAAAACAGGTACTCTTGAGTGGTCATGAGCATGACTCATAGTCATAGGGCAGGCTAGAGTCGAGTTTAATTGTCAAATGTCAACGAAGTTATAATACTAAGATTCATTAAACTAATAAATAGTATAACCTAATAGCCTACCTACTTACTAGCTACTTCAGAATTATGTTGTGACTAACTTTTTAACACTGCAAATAAATCCATCTATTATTTAAACCTCCCTGTAAGAAGAGGACAGTGAATGCAAATGGGTATTATTTTCAAATGAGCTGAGCTCGAGAGTCCATTATAGAATACGATTCTTTCAGTGTAGCATGGCTCACTGTATGTCTCGCTGCAGTGAGCCGATAAGGAGCCGTGCGTATCTTGTGTCTCACTGAGCCGGCTCGTTCACGATTCTTTCGGTGTGCCATGGCTCACTGTATGTCTCGCTGCAGCGGAAGCTCGGCTCTCCGCGTGTCCAGTGAACCGATAAGGAGCCGTGTGTATCATGTGTCTCACTGAGCCGCGCTCGTTCACGATTCTTTCGATGTGCCATGATTCACTGTCTCGCTGCAGCGGAAGCTCGGCTCTCCGCGTGTCCAGTGAGCCGATAAGGAGCCGTGTGTATCATGTGTCTCACTGAGCCGCGCTCGTTCACGATTCTTTCTATGTGCCATGATTCACTGTCTCGCTGCAGCGGAAGCTCGGCTCCCCGTCAACGTACAGTGAGTGCGCCACTCAACACTGTCCGCTGGGAGTAAGCTGAATCGTGTGCCGTGAGTTCGCCGTTCCTGTGAATCGATTCACTCGGACACTTGAATGAATCGATACAATGCTTCGAATCATGCATTCAGTAGCCAACACTATACTTTATAGGTATAACTGGAAATGCTACGAAGTATCACAGAAAACTACTGAAGTTGAGAAAACTAGTGAATAAGAAAAAAAGCGATCGACGAAGTTACAATCGAAATTACAATTGAAACTACTACCATAGCATTCGGGAGATGAGTTCGAATCCCACCATCGGCAGCCCTGACGATGGTTTTCTGTGGTATCCCATTTTCATACCAGGTAAACGCTGGGGACATTAAGGCCACGAGCACTACCTTCCCAATCTCAGCGCTTCCCCATCCCTCCGCCGCCGGAAAAATCTTCGATGTGCGACATTAAAGAAACCAAACCTCGTGTCTACAGCCCCGAAGGGCAATCGCCTACCAAGCGACCGCTGCTCAGTCCGAAGGCCTGCAGATTATGAAGTGTCGTGTGGCCAGCATGACGAAGCCTCTCGGCCGTTATTCTTGGCTTCCGCGTTAAACAAACAAACAAACAAACAAACAAACAAACAAACAAACAAATCTGTTACCAAATGTAATTTTTTCTTCCAGTTTCAAAAAATGTACTGTGGGATAACCCTACGATCATTATCAGTGCCAGCTAGGAGTGGGAATTATATGACCGTGCGCTTAATTAAGGTACAATCCCTGCATTCACCTTGTGTGAACATGGGAAACCACCGAAACCTATCGTTAGGGCTGCCGACAGTGGGGTTCGAACCCACTCTCTCTCGAATGTAAGCTGATAGCTACGTGACCTAAACCGCTCAGCCACTCGCCCTTTCTTTATCCATGCCATAATGACAGACCTAAGATATATCAATTCCACCTTACCCATTCCTAGCCGGCTGTGTCATCCTGGGAGGGACCGGAGCTCTCATTGTTATACAGCTCATAGTATCTCCATTCGTTAATGAACCTCCCGCCTACGCATACATTCCTCGTCGGTACTGTTCTTGATATGATACGCATAGCTCACTTGCTTATACAAATCTAATATTTCCACTTCACTTGCTTGGAAACTCGGCCTGGAATTGAATTCGCCGTAAATTTCATTTAGCGCTGCCATTGATAGCTTGACATTTACGAGGCAGTAAAACTCTACGTTCTAGAATAACAACATCAATTCCACATCTGTTACATTTAAATTGATACATTCATCTGGGTTGATTGATGGAAATTCAGTGTTATACTAACAAGAGTACGGCGTCTCTGTAGCTCCTCCCACGGTTGACCCCGCCCCCCGGTTCGATTCCCGGATATGCCTCGAATTTGAGACTCATTTGAGTGAGTTGAAATGGGGTACATTGAGCCTCGGATATTGCAGTTCAGAAAAGAAAGTGCATAAGTTTCGCTTCTTCATGTAGCTTAAACGTTTCTCGAAGACGCTGAGGTGAAGGGAGGTTGTTCCGCAGGAGTTCTGTCAAGGTAGCCATACACACAGCCTCTTGTATGGGGCCGTTAAAGTGAGAGAAAAACGTCTGTCGATCCACCGGATTGCCGGGCGATGGGATTGCTAGAAAAATGGCAAGTGATGTTACCGGGCGACCACTGACTGACGGCTCATGCGCACCACATCACAAATACATGTTCTCCGCAACAGACGTCGTTGTCATACGTGTGTGTTGCAGTGTCTGTAAAAACATTGGCTTTCTTAATCATGAGTGAGGAAAAACGCAGCATTTGATGGCCTCGTCCAGGTGTTTTGTTTCTTAATGACGATCTCCACCAAGCTGAGAATGTACCGAAAATTGCTAATGGAGATTCTCAGATAGTTCAAAAAGCGATCCAAGCTCCATAATATCAAACTGAGATACTGATCATTTGTAAACCATCTTATGGACACTTCAGTAAGATTATGTTACTCCCTAAAAGTATTATAATCTTATGCCATGGTATGTTACACCCTGTCTGACGTTTGATTCTTGCTTCCCATTGTAGTTTATTACCGCCGCTTCTTTCTAGAGACTCCAGATAACTCATGTTTTTATATTTGACTCCTGTTTCTTTTAGCATTCGAAGTACCGGTATCTGATGCCATTCTACTTCATCAAATGCTTTCCCTAGATCAAGAAATAAGGCATTATTCTGAGTATAGCTAAGATATGCACTTCTCGACATAACATTTGAGTGGCCCCTAAATGTTAGGTAGCACATATTATCCATTCGTGCAGACAGAATGGCTCCAGTCCCCTATATCCTTCTTTAGACGCTTTTTAAGAATTGCTTCTCGTACCTCTTCCTTTCCTAAAAAAATGATCTTCAGTAAGTAACGGATTTACCTTGGACCCAATTCTTCTTAGAATTATGTTTTTTTTTTAGAATTTTAGAAGCATGTGCTATTGAACTAATTGTACGATATTGTTCACATTTCTTTTCCTGAGGCCTTTTTTGTTGTTGGATCACTGTTGGTTATCATGGTCCAAGTGCATGTATACATAGGACCAACTTTAATTTATAGCGTATTGGATTACCCTCGTAAATTTAATTTATTCTTGAATAAGAGTTTTGCAGTTATTGTGTTGGTGTTTCACTGTACAGGACAAAGTATCAATGGACGACAGGAACACGTGAAATTCAAAAGTGAACTTGTCCTGTTTTGAACCTTTATATAACTTAGTGGCGTCTCCAGATTTATTGTAGCTGGGATGCATTAGTCCCCGGTAATTACCGTCCAGTATAAACAACTCGCAGACAGCGATGATAAGTGTTTGGGTTTGCAATTTGTCATTCCCACAATGGAGCTGTTCTGTCAACATTATGCGCTGATAACTCCCCAGGGGATTTAAACCTGCTAATGGTCCGCATCAATATCTCTACTGTTTCACGACCTGTCTCCGAGGATAGCAACTCCCGTTCTGGCATTATTCAGGCTGAGTATAGCTAAGATATACACTTTTCGACCTCAAATTTGAGTAGCTTCTAAATGTCAGGCAACAAATTTCGTCAATTCGTGCAGTCAAAATTTCCAAAGTACCCTAAAAGTTAAAGACTACATTTCTTCACTTCTAATACAAATAAATAAATAAATAAATAAATAAATAAATAAATAAATAAATAAATAAATAAATAAATAAATAAATAAATAAATAAATAAATAAATAAATAAATAAATAAATTTTCCTGGAGTTCAAAAGTCAACGCACGTACAACCATTTCGAGGATGGCTGACAGCGGATTTCGAACCCACATCTCTCCCGAGAACAGAGCCAGCCGTCAAAACTGGCCATGCTGCATCGCGCTGAGCTAGTCTTCCAATGAAGATGAATTTACGACGTCACAGCTATCGACATATTGAACACAACTGTCGCAGACGATACAATTTCACGCATGGACACACGTCACTGGTCAGAAATCTGGTCCACCCTGTAACCACAAGTGAGCTTGAGTTTGCACCATGACCTCGAGTGGCCTTGTTGCGGTTTTGCTAACATTCATATTCTACTGGAGGCTAGATAAATACATTGCACATTGTTGGGCTCAATATGTGCTTGCATACCTTTCCAATGGGCTCCCCATAATTTGATCTGACGCGAAGATACGAGCTCTGCATTACCAACGCAAAACATTTGTGCTGGTCGCATCCGTTGTATCGTGTCATTCTTGCGAGGAAATTGTATGTCAAATGGAAATCAATGTCGCCCGCTCCCATTTCACATGGACATGGCTTGTAAATACAACGAGAAGGAAAAGAGAAAAATACACGAATCTCTTTTTTTAAATAAGTGGGATTAAATACAAGTGCGCACGTCTGTATCACTGCATCGGTATCGATCTCAGAACTTCGACCCCGTGGCGCCTGGGTGACTCACTTCATCACAGTGCGGAGGCGAGCCAGATTAATGCCCACCCACAGCCGAATGTTCCAACCAGCCTTCACTGCTTGATGCTGAGTTCTTCATAGCGGAAAAATTATTCTTTCTTCGTTATGGGTAGCTTTGCCATGGTTTCATTTTTCTTCTTCTCTTTCGAGAACCTCTTCATCATCTCTCTCGCTCTCTCCCGTTCTTCAGCTCAGGTTCTATTTTTGCCCTCCCCCCTGAGTTGGTGCTTCTTTGTCCTGTTCCCGTGCCTTTCTCTGTCGTTGAGCTGTGGACTTATGGTAGGCATTGTCAGGTGATAAACCTCTTCCACTTTTTTCTGTCCATAGCCAAGTTCATTTCCGAATATTTCTTTCTTTTGATGTTGGGCAGCATTTGATATATTTTCCTTCCTCCTCCTCTTTTCCCTTTCACCATTCCGTCTATTCCTTCTTTCAGTAAAACGGTACCTCCTCAAACAATGTCCGATCCAGTTCATTTTTCTCCTAATGATTCGCAGTATAGTTCGCTCTTCTCCAGCTCCTCGTAATACTCTTTATTCCTTACCCTGTCTTACCATTTCACTTGTCCTATTCTTCTCTATATTCACATCTCTAGTGCCTCCAATCTTGTTTCGTCTTTCTTTTGTACTGTCCAAGTCTCTGAACTACACACCGCAATGCTCCAGATATATCATCAGGCAAATCGTTTCCCCAAATATTTGTTTAGTGGTCCACAAAGTCATTTCTCTTGAAGCTTTTTTCCGCCATGCCAATTTTTTAAATTTCTGTTGTGCAGTACATATCTTCCCTGATCATACTTCGCAAATATTTAAAGTTATTGACTATTAGCATATTTGTTTCTCCAGTTCTGTCCCCTTGTTCTTGAACCTCATCTAATTCCAGTTCTTCCGGAGTTCGACAAGCCACTTAGTTCCCGTTTTTCCTCTCCTCCTACCCATTGTCTCTCATACTCTCCTTGTCCATCCTGATCACATGTCCGCCAAATCTTTCTCTTTTTGAGTCTTGTTTCTTCGGAGATCGTCCTCATGTTTCGTCCCTTGATCTCCGTTCCCATCTTTCACCTCCACTTTCTGGTCCCAGTATCTTTATCAGAATTTTTTTCTCTTCTTTCTCCAGTTGCTCTGCCCCATTCTTGTGTCATAGTCTCGGCGTTCCGCACTGTTGTCCTGTAGCGCCTGAGCTTTGCGCCTGTTATGTTTCTTTTATTGTACACTTCTCTGCTCACAAGGTAGCTATTTATCACAGCCAATGACCATATACAATACAATATTTAATAATATATTAAACGTAAATAGGAAACTCTTAGCACTCTTTTCACTCCGCACTGCAAAATTTGGCGAGAGATTTGTTTCTCTGCCTAAAAATCTTTCCATGTTCTCGTCCTAACACCCGTCTGCAGAGCTTGCAAATGTAATTTGAGCTCGGGTGATGAAATTCTTCAGTTCTGCAAATCGAATTGCGGAAAACGTGCAGGACAAATCTGGTCACTGTGCGTCTTAGGGCCGACAACACGTCGATCACATCGTGAGAATAGGTTTAGTAGCTCGGGAGCTTTAACGAGAGAGAAAAGATTCAAATCCCGCGCAAGAGCTACACGAATTTGTTTTACATTTTCACTTTCATTTGTACAAATATGAGCAGGTTCTTAGCGCTAAAAACATTATTTCCTTCGCTATAATGAGGCTGTGCGCCATTTCAAATCCTAGTTGTCATATTGATCCATTATGTGTTTTCAGGCATAAGCATTCTTGACTTCCCCGTTGCCTCTCTTCAGTTCTCACTAAGCTAAGTTTCAGGAATCGAATTCAGGACCTTCTGGTAAAATGAAGGCACACTATACCACTGAGCGCGTCCCATTTCTTACGCGGGAAGAGTATTCGACATCGTGATGATGATGGTGATTAATTTATCTGCGTTTGCCGCCGAGTCTGTTTGGTCTTGCGCTTATCGACTGTCAATTTCTAGGTATCGGGGATATTCCTAAATGAGACGCTCTAGAAGAGAACTGTAGTTTACATTTCCTGCTATCTGTTGTAAGATGATTATTATAAATTCATTTCACTGTACCTTTTGGTGCAGGTATGTATATAACATTATATCTACAGTATTAACCATTTGATTGTATTTAACTTGTATCAACAGCATTGCGTATGTCTCCCTAGCATGTAGATTGTTTTGTAGAATTACTATATCTTGCTTTTATTTTTATGTTCAATTTTTAAATGTTGTTATTGAATGTGGTTAAATGCAAGAGGGCCGTAGACCCTAACATCGCCACAAATGTAAGTCAATAAATAAATAAATAAATAAATATATAAATAAATAAATAAATAAATAAATAAATAAATAAATAAATAAATAAATAAATAAATAAATAAATCAGAAAGCGATATTTGAACAAAGGTCTGATCGAAAGAATGTGTGGGAGGACTGGCACAGTTTTGTGTTATCGGTGCCCGTTGGAGCATGTGCTGTGATCCCGGTGACGATATTAAGTTAGACTACAATATTCAGTTGTGATTGCGCGCCAGCATAGTTCCCTCAGGACCTGCCGCTATGGAGTGTTCTCCGCTGCTCCTGATAGCGCGGCAGCCAGTGGGGCGGATAATGGGATCTGGATAGCCGCGCGTGACGTCATTGCGGCTCAGCCCGCTACCAGGTCTGCGGAGTTAGGAGACTTCTACCCGTACTTAGACTTCTCTGAGATCTCCTGTTGTTTTAAGAGGTTAAATACCGGTATTATCTGTCCCAGTATCCTGCAGGCTTAAATGTCATCGTCACAGGCTTCGGTCACCATTCGAGTCTCACCCAATGCATTTGGGAATTTTAAAATTGGAAATGTAGTCCCATACTTCATACGGTATATTACTTCTAATATGCTGTCCACATTTTCCCCTAGTTTTCTTTCTTTGTCCGTTTACCTTCCAGGGTTGGTTTTTTCCTTGGACTCGGCGAGGGATCCCACCACTATCGCCTCGAGTGCAGTGTCGTGGAGCGTGAGAAAATCAAGGATGGGGCACACTGGCGCAGTAATCTAACGACCAGACTCTAAGACGAACGTCTCTCTTTCAAATTTCAAGGTACCATCGAATGGCTGAGAAAGAATTCATTGCGCGTCGTGACGTATAGCACTGCTGTTGATATTAATTTAATAGAACAGGTCTGCCAACCTTTTTGACATACATATGTCTTATGGCCGGAGATCATCGGTACATTTGTCTAACGTAATGCCCCAAATGTTTGACGGAAGTTTAACCATAGCAACCGTCCAGGCTGTGATGTAGAGTATTGTTACCTAGCAACAGTGCAGGCTGTGATGTAAAGTATTGTTACCTAGCAACAGTGCAGGTGTGATGTAAGGTATTGTTACCTAGCAACAGTGCAGGCTGTGATGTAAGGTATTGTTACCTAGCAACTGTGCAGGCTGTCTTATGGCTGGTAGTCATCTGAAACTAGCAGCCGTTGATGGATGGCCATGACTGCGGGACGTACTTATGATCATTTGATTTTCATTTGATTTTCGCAAAGGGAAACGTGGTTTCTTTTTAATTAAGTAGCTATTCAGACCCGTGTGAGCGGAATGAAGCCTTTCACAAATTTAAAGCCATTTCAATAACAGCTTGGTTTAGTGTAGTGCAGGCCATTCCCACTCGCCACTTGAGGGCTAGGGGCCATAACGCAGCCGCATGTCCTTCACTTCTCTCTCTCATGTGGCGGTGTAAGAACGAACACGGTTGGCTGCTGACCTTGCCTTTTTACCCGACATTACAAATTATTCGAGTGATTTAAATGTTTCTTTGCAAGACAAACATAATCTGATTGGTGTTCCACGTGGAACAGAATTCGGGATGAAACTTCGAATGATCGAAAAATTACCTCAGTGGAAACACAGTGGAAGTTATTGAAAATTTCTTGAAGATGGAGAGCGCATACATACATCAACATTTCTTTAGGTCCAGGATGGGATGTGTAAAAATACTACTGCACATCAGTAATGTCACAAATGACCTTGAAGTGTTGCAAATAATGTATTTTAACTCGTGAACATAAAACAGTATTCGGCAACAGGAGACCCAAGTTCAACCTACCCTTCAACACTTGCTTGCGCAATCCACTTACATATTGCTCCTGTTTATTTCTACTAAATTTTCGTTTATTCTTCACCCACTTTTCGGGCTTTCGTGATCGCTTTTCGCTTTATTTTTAGCGTTTGCCACTGCACTCGTTACGGACTCAGCACTCGGATTGGCTGCTATATGCCCCTCTTCCACTGGGTTTGAGCGCGGCAAGCGATTACATAAAACAAAATACTAAAAGTTACGACCAAATGACACGTTCCGCCTCGAAAAAATGTTTCTCAGCTTGTTTCTAGAAACTAGCACAGACTTGCCATCTCTAACTCTGATAGTAACTGTGAAGCCCTTAAACAGTTCGGCAGTGGCTTGGATATATCGAAGGGTTGTCGCCAGAATGAAACATTTTGACATAAAAAATATGTCTTATGACTGGGGTCATCCGAAAATTTGTGTATTTATCGTAACACGAAAAAATGTGTAACGGAAGTGTAACCATAGCATCCGTGCAGACAATGAAATAAGGTATTGTTACCTAGCAACCGTACAGGCTATGTCTTATGGCTGGTTGTCATTTGAAATTAGCAGCCGTTGATGGATGGCCATGGCGGGGAGACATATTTAATGCTTTGATTTTCGCAAAGGGAAAATTGGTTTCTTTTATTTATGACGCCCTTTTCTGCAGAATTTGAACAGGCTCCACTCAGATTTCTAAGAGAAATGAATGACAGTAAAACTAGGTGTGCACTTCCAATGTTGCGTTGGAAGTAGGGTTCCGCTCAAACAACTTTTCTTGACGTCGCTAAATTGGTGAAATCAAGGAAATTTGAGGGGTCTTCCTTAACGAACAATTCGTCTTCAGACGACTACCTTATTAGGTGAAAGAGCAGGTTCGCTGCTGGGGGACATTCCCGATGAACCGTCGTACAGCGAACTTTGCCTTAAGAGCAAAGTGATGTAATCTGCCTATTATTAATTACTTAATTAGTGAATAGTTCCGTGTGGCCATTAGCAGTGTCGTGCAACCCTCAGAAGTCCGACCTTTCGACGAGTGTGGAGGTGGAACTGCAACTGTCGTGTATAATAAAATGCATTGTAATGTGATTGAGGATAGAGTTGTGTAGGTTGTAGGAATGTTATAGATAGCACAGACACCGGTCTCCAAACTAATGGAATTAACTGTTCACGACTCAGTCAGGAATAGAAGCAGAGACCTTTATAATTCCTTCAATTTCTATAGATTTCAAAAGAGATGAATGTATCGGAATTTTGTCATGTACGAGTTCATCAAGTTTGCCGGAGGCCCGGGTTACATTCTCGGCTCTGCCACGAAATTTGAAAAGTGGCACAAAGACGGGAACTGGGTACACTCACCCTCGGGAGGTCAACTGAGTAGAGTGGGGGTTGGATTCGTACCTCAGCCATCCTCTAAGTGCCTCAATTATCCTCCAGGCAAATGCCGGGATGGTACCTAGGTAACTTAAGGCCACGGCTGCTTCCTTCCCTCTTCCTGGTCTATCCCTTCCGATCTTCCCATCCTCGCACAAAACTCCTGTTCAGCATAGCAGGTGAGGCCGCCTGGGCGAGGTGCTGGTCCTCGTTCCAAGTTCCATCTACAACCCAAAATCTCACGCTCCAGGACACTGCCCTTGAGGCGGTAGAGGTGGGACCCCTCGCCGAATAAGAGGGAAACACCAACCCTGAACTGTAAATGGATCAAGAAAGAAAGAAAGAAAGAAAGAAAGAAAGAAAAAAGAAAGAAAGAAAGGAGTTCATAAACGCTGCAAGTCAACGACGCTGAGTTTTTCATTTCAGCACATTTTAATGCCACAAACTTCTACCGGGATTGAATTTACCATCCTAGAAGAAGAATAATGGGTAGCAGTGTGTTACATTTAAGTCGGCTACGAGAAAGTAGACTAATGGGGTACACTGTCATTTGTAATATTGCTTACGGCTTGAATCGATTTCTTTAGAATCACTATAGTTATGGTCGCGTAGCTGTGAGGTTGCATTCGGGAGATGGTGGGTTCGAACTCTCACCCTCCGAATCTCTGAAGATGGTTTTCTGTGGTTTCCTGTTCCTTCACAAATTCCTTTACGTCGCCCCGACACAGATAGGTTTTATGGTTACGATTGGACAGGGAGGCGCAATGAGTGGATGGAAGTAGTTGTGGCCTTAAGAAAGGTAAGTTACAGCACCAGCAATTGCTGGTGCGAAAATGGGAAACCACAGAAAACCATCTTCAGGGCTGCCGACAGTGGGCTCGAACCCACTATCTCCCATTTTTATAACAGGCAAATGGTGGGGGTGTACCTTAACGAAGGCCACTGCCGCGATCTTCCCAATCCTAATCCTTCCGGCGCCGAAAGCGCGTGTTCGGTTACACCATTAGAATCACTGCTGAAATGAATGAAATAATAATGGATTGAGAACGCAGTATACACTGCTATTTAAACTATAGTTGTACGTTTATATCTTTCTCATTTGTCGTTTTAAACGCTCAATGTGTCCTTTTCCCCTCGTTTTCATTCCCTCCACTGGCCATCGAACAAAATGTGATAGCTACCGGTAATCTACCGATATTGAAGCAATTACTCATGGCATATGCCCGCTCTTATCGCTTCCAATCCACTCATTTTTGGTAGAAAGTGAAATTAAAAATCGTAAATATAATAATAGAAATATGCTTTAGGTGTTGATAATAATACACCTGAGTACAAAATGATTTTACTGCGGAAATTGAAACTGTTATCTACGCATAGAATGCACTGTATAGACCAATAGGATACTGTCTTATTAATAATAATAATAGTAATAATAATAATAAAACGTAAATTCGGCAAAATTAATCAAGTGAATAAGTTGAAGTACCTAGAAGTAATTCAGCCATTAGGATTGAACCATCAGGCAATTAAGGAGAGGATCGGAGAGGACCTCAAAATTATAGAAGGCCTATAGACACAACTGGAACAGTTATAATAAAAAAAATATCCAGTAACGAGGAGAGGAAAATATTGAGAAAAATCTTTGGTCCAGTATACTTAGAGGGAATCCGGATGAAACGAAAGTCTCGGGTCAGATCACCGACACCATCACGAAAAGGCGATTCTCAGAATGAACAATGACAATGAACCAAAAGGATTTTCAACTTTGCTCTTTCAGTGAGTCAAGAACGGGTGGCTTATTGAAATAAATATACCTTCAGGAAATTGGCATTCCACGGGAAATTATTCCAGATCGCCTCCATTTTGCTGAGAAAGTGAATACCAGAACAAATAAGTCATGGACTGAAAAACGGAGGAAAGTGATCAGTTCCCAGATGAAGAGATTTTGTGAGAAGAAAAATAACATAAGCTAAATGTTCTATCACGCTCCACAGATGAACATACTGTATTGCTGCAAACATAAAAAGGACATAAAAAGTACTTGGCAATTTTTGACACCTATTGGTCGAATAGAGAAAACTCAGAGAAATTATTCAAGAAAATGATCTAGAAAATTCTTCTGTAGAAGAAAGGTTACACAAGATGGAAAGAGCGTATGGCATTACTAAGAATATTTACAGCAAGAAATGCTTATCTAAAAATCTTACAGTACAAGACAGTGGTTAAACCAGAATGTCTTTACGCAAGTGAATGTCTAGTTTTGAACAGTAGTTTAGATAAATTGGAAGTACTAGAAAGATGAAAACAGAACATTGGAAAATGAGAAGTAATAAAGAAATATACCAGAACATAGAAAATATAAGAGAAACAGGAAGAAATGGGAGAGTGCTGTTTTTGGGACATATCTATAGAATGGATAACAGGTTGACAAAACAGATATTAAAGTAACTTTGGGAGAAAGTAAACAACAGACTGGATACAAGAGGTAAAGAGAGATTTGGTAATAACGAAAATAATAAGAGAAGAGGAAACTATGGAAAGAGATTTTCATTCATTTCAATATAGGCCCCTGAGCGAAGACTCTTCTTGGTGCAATACAGATCGTTTACAATTACAATGGCGGCTATATTCACAGTGTATTTACTAAATAAAATAGAGTAAATATATAATCTAGCATATGTAATAGATAAGATAACACAAAGCTTCATAAACATAATTACCATACTACATTATGTATTACCGAGCTCGATAGCTGCAGTCGATTAAGTGCGGCCAGTATCCAATATTCGGGAGATAGTAGGTTCGAACCCCACTGTCGGCAGCCCTGAAAATGGTTTACCGTGGTTTCCCATTTTTACACCAGGCAAATGCTGGGGCTGTACCCTAATTAAGGCCACGGCCGCTCCCTTCCCACTCCTAGCCCTTTCCTGTCCCATCGTCTCCATAAGACCTATCTGTGTCGGTGCGAGGTAAAGCAAGTAGCAAAAAAAACCTTATGTATGTAGTTGCATTACTCTTGAATATAGATAAAGTTGGTAAATTTGTTATATTTTTGGAAGTCAGTTATACATACTGTAGTTATAAAAAATGCCAAAGAGAATTTTGACCACAACTAGTAGAATGAATCTGACTGTTGTAAATGTTATAAATAATTCTTGTTTCATAATTATGAATCTGTGAATTGGTAATTAATGATGTGTTGGAGCGGACTAATTTATTTTTAATTCTATAGATCATAATTATAGAAGCTTGTATGCGGAGATTTGGAAGTGATTATATATTAAAGTGCTTATACAGATATTTAGTCGGTGTCAGGATGGGTAGTTTGAAAATTATTTTTACTGCTTTCTTCCTAAGGACCTATACCTTTCCAAATAATTATTTATTACGGCATGCCCAGGCATGTTTCATATAACGCCGGGCTGAGTGGCTCAGACGGTTAAGGCGCTGGCATTCTGACCCCAACTTGGCAGGTTCGATCCTGGCTCAGTCCGGTGGTATTTGAAGGTGCTCAAATACGTCAGCCTCGTGTCGGAAGATTTACTGGCACGTAAAAGAACTACTGCGGGACTAAATTCCGGCACCTCGGCGTCTCCGAAAACCGTAAAAGAGTAGTTAGTGGGACGTAAAACAAATAACATTATTTATTATTATTAGTATCATATAACAGATGTGTATTTCAATAAGAGTATGGTAAATACCCCTCAACCACCCACGAGGTAATTTATATCTTAATCTACTAAGGATACAAATCACAGGGATAATTGTATTACATATAGTCCCTACCTGATTACTCCACGACAGATTTTAATCTGTAATCAGTCTTAAGAATTTAGCACTCTGCACTCTCATTCATCTGTGATTGAAGAAAAGCGGATTTTTATCCAAATGTAATAAATACGTATGAAGGTTTGCGAGGAATTATGTTTGTTTTTGTTAGGTTAATAGTCAATCGGCTGGAATTAAGCCTTGCTTCAATTAATAACATATCCTGTTCAAGTTTATGATTGCTTGAGCCTGCATGGAAAATATTAGTGGCATCAGTCAAAATGGTAGTCTTCCATTTAACCTTCCATTTAACTGAGCGTTTTAAGAATGGAAGGATGCCAAGCAACAATGAAAAGGAAACCCGGTCTAAAGTGGTCTGTGGAGAGAAGAACAAAGCACAGTGCAATAATGAAGAAATACTGGAAAGAACGGGAGAGGAAAAAAGAGAGTATAATAATAATAATAATAATAATAATAATAATAATAATAATAATAATAATAATAATAATAACTCCAGATTCCATGTGAAGGCATTCTTTATTTCAAGCAATTTTGGCTGCCTGCGAGTCAATTTCGAAGTTCCGTTTCAGGCTACCAGATGGCAGGGAATTTTCTCGGCTCAAAACAACGGAATTTGTCACCAGAGATCTTCACGCCGATATTGTTGTCAGGGTAATGCTGAAGGTATTTGGAATACGGAAATCGGCGCTTTAAAACTGATTCACAGAGGGAAATTACAGAGAAAATTAATCTAGATAGTTGACAAAAACACCTCTTACTTAGGCCGCATTGTGAAGAATCTCAAATATGAAATGCTTCAACGAATTCTCCAAGAGAAATTAGTTGCCAGATGTGGTGATGATTAGTTTTTTTAAAAAATTCCCTTTGGGGAAAATTAAATGGTCATAAATATGTCTTTTAATAAAATGTGCAACGCGATGTTACCTAGCAACCGTGCACTCTGTGATATGAAGTATTGGATGGCCATGACGTACAGATACATGGCCTGTGCAGCTCTCAAGGTACTGTTGCTAGGTAATATCGCGTCACACATTTTGATACATAGCACAGAAATTTTCGGATTACTGGCAGCTCTAAAACATAGTTACGCCAGAAGGCAAATGGCTCTAAATATACAAGATCGCGCATCAATGAGAACAGGTAGTGAACTCTTCCTTGCAGCCTGTAATCACATGAAATTATGCCCTGTGATTGGCAACACAGTACTGGATAGGCGATAGAAGTAGTCCCAGGAAATTCACTCCACAAAACACACATGCCAAGCTGGAAAATGATCTTCAGCTTGTTAATGTTGACGCACGAAACTTTCCTTTCAAACGCTGTCACAAGTCTGAAGTTGTCGACAGTGAGGGAGATGTTCTGACACGCTCAAGAATCATGTCAGGTGGCCTTGTATTGTGTTACTGTACCCGCTCGCTCCTGACACACACTGTCTGCGATGCATACTGTTCTGACTTTCTCTTTATGTGAGCTAAATATTTTGGAGTGTTTTTCATTCTAAAAGTACGTGTGTTTCCATCATTTTGCAAACTGTTTCAAGAATGAAGCAGAAATAAATGTCACTTCTCTTATATTTGATATTCTTTTTGGACGAATTGTGCTTCTGGTTTCCATTTGCAGTAGTAATGAAATTTCTTTAAATTAAGCTTTTGAAATATTCAGGAAATTCCCTTAAAGTTAAGAAAATATTTCACAATTTGTTCTGTTCTTTATCACATTTTCTAGCAAATATTATTACAGACATCGATAGCCTTCGTGTAGGCGAAATGAACGGCACCTCGCTGTCCAGAGTTGTACTAATTTTGCCGCCCGGTCAAAGCTCCGATATCGCCTCAAAATTGCGTTTACGCGCACAGTTCGTTGTTGCATCATCTGACCTTCAAAGCTAGTTGGGTAGACTCTGTGCACTGTTCTCTTTTCGAGTCCATTTCTACATTATTTTTTTTTAGCTTTTGTAATTTTGTCCGGCTGCTTCGCTAAATCGTCAGTGTAATGGTCTTCGATTCAGAGGTCTCGGACTCGATTCCCGGTTGGCTCGAGGATTTTTATTCTGCATCGTTAATTCCTGTAGCTCGGGAACTCGGTGTTTGTGTTAGTCTCCATACAAATGTTCACGTAACACTGCCTACCACTACATAAACATGATATAGTGATTACTTGCCTCCATATGGGCTTGGCGTCAGGAAGGGCACCTGCTGTAAAACAGGACAAAATAAACACTTGCTGACCCCACGAAATTGAAATAATAATAATAATAATAATAATAATAATAATAATAATAATAATAATAATAATAATAATAATAATAAAAATACACTGGCGGAAACAAATAACTAAACACCATGAAATAAGGAATGTAGAATACAGAAATTTTGGCAGTGTACTTGTCGATGTAACATATTTAATTGATATTAAAGGTACAAGACTACAGGTTAATATCCGCACGAGAAAAGCCGTCGCAAATGTGCCATGCTGGTCCATTATTAACCAGTATAAACGCCTGACTGTTGAATGCAGGCATGCAAACGTGCATGCATTGTGTCGTTCAGGTGCCGGATGTCAGCTTGTGGGATGGACTTCCATGTCTGTTGCACTTGGTCAATACAGGGACGGTTAATACCGGTTGTGGATGACGCTGGAGTTATCGTCCTATGATGTCCCATACGTGCTCGATTGGGGACAGATTGGGGGATCGAGCAGGCCAAGGCAACATGTCGACACTCGTTAGAACACGTTGGATTAAAACTGTGGCATGAGGGCGTGCATTATCCTGTTGGAAAACACGCCCGGGGTTTCTGTTCAAATGGCAGCATAACAGGTCGAATCAGCAGACGGACGTACACATCTGCAGTCGGGGGGCATGGGATAACCACGAGGTCCCGGTGCAAGTCCAGTGTGTCGACGCCGCAGACAGGTGGAATGCAGGCGCTCACCAGGCCTCCTCCCAACCAACACACGGCCATCACGGACACCAAGACAGAACCGACTCTCATCGGAAAGCTGAACGGACCTCCACTCCATCCTCCAATAAGCCCTCGCTTGACACCACTAAAGTTGTTGACGGCGGTGGTTTGGGGTAAATGGAATGCACGCCGCAGGACGTCTGGCTCGATTTTGAACGGTTCGTTGCGTCACTGTGGTGACAACTGCCGCTCACATTGCTGCTGCAGACGCAGTTCGCTGAGCAACAGCCATAGCCGAATACGCTAGTGCCAAGAGGACGTCCGGAGTTGGTCTTCTTGCGAGCGTACCTTCTCGTGATCACTGCTGCCAGCACGCATGCAGAGTGGAAACATTCCTGCCAAGTCGCTCTGCAATAGTGCGGAACGAAAATCCACCTTCACGTAGTCCTATTATACGGCCTCGTTCAACGGCAGTGAGCTGTTGATACTGGCCTCTTCTTGACCCACTCAGTCACTCGGTGCAATCTCACAGGTAACTAACGCTCTTGAAGCAAACCTGATATGGAATGTCATAGGAACGCTACTACCGCCACGCTAATGCGATTTGCGGGGAATTTGAATCAAGGTCATCTTTCAGATGACTCCTACCAACATTCGTTAATCCAGCACAACCCCTTCTTGGTGTGTGGATATTTTGTTCCTCCAGTGTAGTAATAATAATAATAATAATAATAATAATAATAATAATAATAATAATAATAATAATAATAATAATAATCCTCCTGGTGGCCATAATCGTTGAGGCGTGAATTCTATGTTGTCTGACACTGTGGTTAGGGGGTTCGAGTCCCGCTGGTCAAAAAAAAATCAACATCAGAATGTTGGCCCGCTGCGTAGGAGGAGGGTTATGCAATTTATAATCACTAGATTGCGTGCCAAAAATTCTGGATTAAATGCCAAATCTCTCAGCAGTGATTATATGGAGTGAGGTCGTATGATGCTATGGTGGTGACGTTAACCTTGAGCAGACCCCTCGGTGCTATTCGATAGGAGTAGGCTATGTGCCTTCCTACTGCCATATATCCCGTCATCATCTCTTTAACTCCTGTGATGAGGCTGACGTCAGGAAGGGCATGCGGTCGTAAGAACTTCGTTACTGAGACGCATTTCACTTCATACCCTACCCTGTTGAGAAATGGGACAAGGGTTTGGCACATGATAATATTATACCCTCATGTGGTGGTGGTTGTGGTGGTGGTGGTGGTGGTTATTATGTTAAGAGGAAATACAACTAGGCAAACATCCTCTGGACTGCTTGGATATAAGTGCCGAGTTGTTCCCAGAAATCGTCCTTATCCCCAACGAGGCATCCAGTTTGTGGAGCGTATTCACATATTTATTATTATAGAGTCTATGATAATCGACATAATTCGATGATGATGATGATGATTCTGATGATGATGATGATGATGAAGAAGAAGACCTTAATCTAGGCCGCTGTCGCTTCTTTCCTACTTCTAGTCCTTTGCTATCCCATCGTCGTCTATCTGTGTCGCTGCAACGTTAAGCAAATTCTAGGAAAATAAGGTAGTCGTTGTCCGGTATATCAGTCTTGGGACCCAAACTAAATTCATATTCTACGTCAAGATATCCGGAGAGCATCAAAAGCAGAATCGAATGTGAATGTTAGGAGAAGATAAAACAAGCAGCACTAGGACTTTTAGACCGAGAATGAATACATATGAAAAAATGAAACGCTACGCTATATGTTGCGGATAACATATCCTTGAAGGAAGATGGCTGGCAGTTGAAGGGTCAAGATGAAACAGGTCTGTGATCGAGATGCTGGTGGGAAGTGTTCCTGATGTCCCCATTGTGCAGCTGGCCGTAGCGTATTAATTGGCGGCGGTGTAGGCGGTACGGCGGAGTACTGACCCGAGTGATGTATTTGCGTCAGCCTCCATAGCCTGTGATGTATGAGCCGGGGGCGGTTGAGGTCTCCATCACACTACTGCCATCAGTCTTCGAGCTGCTGGAAAAGTTTGACACTAATTACCGGGCAGTCGCAGATGATCACTTGACAGCTGCATTCAATTCAGTTCAACCCTCCTGCGAATAATAGTCTACTTGTTGAAGAGATGTAGAAAATTATTATTATTATTATTATTATTATTATTATTATTATTATTATTATTATTATTATTATTATTATTATTATTATTCTTTCTTTCTTTCTTTCTTTCTTCGTTATGTCCATTCAAAAAGCGCGTTTGCACTTGTTCGTTGGCCTGATGGATTTCGCCTTCTTATCCTCTCGAAATCTCTTCATGAATGCACTGTGTTCCATCTTGCGTTCTGTGGACCACTTCCCACCAGTTTTCTTTTTAGGTTTCTCCACGAATTTTTGCGTGGCTACTGTTGTGCTAACGGCTCCACGATCTTCTGTGATGTCGTCCTTGATATTCATTTCTTGGAGGTCCGCCTTAGTTTCTTCTAGGCAGTTTGTTTTGTCCTTCTTTGAATTGATTACTTGAAATAATCTTTTTGTGAGTCTTTTGTATTATTATTATTATTATTATTATTATTATTATTTCTTCGTTATGCCCAATTAAGAACACGTTTGAATTTGTTTGCTTGGTCTGACGGCTCCCTTTTCCTCTTATCCTCCCAGAATCTCTTCATGAAATCGCTGTGTTTCTAGCATTCTCCTGTCCACTGCTTTCCAGTGGTCTTTATAGCTTTCCCTCCGAATTAGCGATTTGCAAGCAGAGATCCGAGGTTTCATGATTTTCGATGCTATCATCTGTAAAGATTGTATTGTAAATTCTGCTTAATTCATTCTAATCAGTTCATAAACTTCGAATTGATTATAGTAAATCTATTATTGTCCTTCCTACTGATGCGACGGTAGAATTTCAAGCGCGTCCTGTGTGTGGCATCAATGAAGTTATCTGTAGCTACTGTATTTACATTTCTTTAATTTTCCTTTTAATCCATATGCCATTTACAGTAGAGGGAACATGTATTGTCTTAAGAATGTTTCATACTTGCTTACCGATTTCATCAATTTTAGAGTACCTCGCAAAGATATAGTTTCTGAGGCATATAATGCTTCCGGCAAAACAGCTGTCATGTGCAAGTTTTACATTTCGCCATATCATTTTTTCACTTTAGTAATTCCGTGTTAGTCTGTGCGCCTTCTGGAATATTATGGTTGATGGTGGTATGATTTCTTCGATATATTTGAAGGAAGACACACATGAAATTGTTTTATATTTCATCTGTGGTGGTAGTAGTAGTAGTAGTAGTAGTAGTAGTAGTAGTAGTAGTAGTAGTAGTAGTAGTTCATGCCTTTGCTAGCGGGAAATAGTGTTTTCAATACCCGAAGTATCTCGAATACCGATAAAATTTGAATCCCCCAACACTCATTGATATTACAGTGGGAAAAGAGGAAAAATGTGATACATGAATTTAATGACTGTGATGCCCCGAAGAAACGTCATCAAAGTTTCGATCGTCCGGCAGTTGTGATTGAGTGCTATGAATATGCAACAGTTCTAAGTTATCCAGTCTTGTTGCAAGTTACTAGAACGTTTCATTGGAACACGGAGGACGCCGTCGTAGCCGCGCGCTCGCGGAATTTGTTATCACGAGGAAAGTGGTTTCGAGTTCTGCACTTTGCCGTTGCTAAGCAACGGACGACCCCGAGCTAAGCCTGCTGAACAGCGGTTGTGATGTTTCATTTCTTCATCAAGTCGGCCGTGGACGTGGCTCCATCGCTTGCAGAGAAAGCAATTTGATTGGTAAATTAAAAAATGTGGGATGGACTGTGTGTTTCGACTCTGTTTTTCATATTAAATTCGGTCGAAGTGTAATTTTTGTTCGTTGTATGAAAGAGGCTATTTCATTTTTTTTAGAATATAATGCCCTGCTATAAAACAACCGTTTAACTGTGTTGTAATTATAAATGGAGGGTATTTTTGATTAGAAATTTTGATATTTGGTTGTGGGAGTTGCGTTAATATTAGTGTCGACTTTCGTAAAATGAGATACAGTAGCCTATATGTCAAGACCAGGAGTAATCTGATTGTCCTGATTGAAATGTGCTGTAGGGACTGAATTTGTAATGAGATGTCAGACTGTCCGTTTGGGATCTGATGTGCAGAATATTGTCGACATATTCTTTTGAAGTATGGTGGGTGATTAATCTTGCTCATATTTAGATTACATTCAAATCTGCGACCGCGCACAGTTGTCGCTGACACAGAGCGGCAGTTCACATCGTTCCAATTCGTGTGACTGATACCAATTTTTTTTTTGAACAGCTACTGAACTCGTCGTTGACAGGTTAATTTTTGTACAATTGCGACAATAATGTTATCTAAGGGTGATGACTCTAAACCCCGGATGTCTATGCAGTTATAGGTTAGAATGCAAACTAATTCGGTTATTAGAAGGTTTCGTCTAAGCCACTCCTCCGTAACGTAGTGAGACAATATAAATTCTAGGGGTTCTGGTGGAATTAATCCCTGACGTTTATGCAAAACCGTTTATGCAGGATAGGGTATACTTGTTACTTGCTTCAGTCAGTTTGCTTTCAACCTATCACAGCCTAAACATCCGGTCTCTAATGCCTATTAAAACCTACTAAAGCAAATAAGTTACTCTACCCGAACAGCAGTTCTGTTATCAGACTTGCAAAAACATTAGAGTCCCGACTTGTTAGAACCTCTAGAAGTTATGTTATTCTCGCTACACTTTGGAAGAGCGGGTAGACAAGGCGTTTGTTTGCACTCTAACCTATTAGAGCCTGAACACCTAGACTCTAGTGATGTGTAGCTGCAGAAAGAGAACAGAACGTCTCAGCTAACGCAATTTATTGTTCTGTGTTGGAGACTTTGGATTCTGTAAGTCGTCATGCAAGATGATCCAAAAGTTGGAAGTGGAGAGGTAATAATTGACAGACATGATCGGCATGTCATGGGGTTTTATTGACACCAAAATAAAGTAAATAAAGCTTCACTAACAGAGCCTTTTCTGGTAACGTCATCATGCCACGATTGTAGGCGCATCTGACGCCTTCTCTCACGACAGCTTCTTTTATAGCGTACACGGGTCTCATGCGCCACCACTGACGTGTTGCTGTCCAGCACCATCTGTTGGCCTGTCTGTGCACTTGTTGTTGGTGTCAATACAACTCCATGTCATGTCAAGTATGTATGGCCATTTGTAGCTGCTGTGTTTTATTCCAGCGCCATCTGTTGGTCATTTTGTGTACTTCATTTTGGTGATGGTAAAACCCTTGTTATGCCAATCATGTGTGCCATTTATTACCTCTCTACCTCCACTATTCCGTGAAGTATTGCCTCGTCAAATGTTAACGGACGTTTGGCTCACCTTGTATTGTGTTATCTTCGGCTAGGCGATGTTTGAACATCCGAGCTTTGGGAGTCCACCGCCTCCCTTTTCTGAATTTCTTTTTCCCTCTTTCCTTCACATGTTTTTCACACTTCGATACTGATCTTCATTGTCGTCCTCACTGAAAGGGGAACATAGGTATGCACTAAAACACATCCTCCATATCCCTTGCCTGTCGCAACAGACCTGGGTGGTGGTCCTAGGTGGGATTCTGACTCCAGTCCCCTGTAGAAAGACTATTAAAGAACTGGTGAGAAAAATGGACACTGTATTGCGAACACTTAGAAATCGAAATCTATGCCCTGTCAAGAAAATTCAGGTAAATTGCAGTTCTGTAGTCATACCGGAATGCTTATTGCTTATCTGCAGCCAGTAAGGGACTCTCAAACCTGGGAAAGGAAGACAGGAAGTTTCTTAAGTAAAGATTCTTGGACCCAGGAAACGAACAGATGAATTTATTTTCCGCTTAAGACCAAACTAAGGACTTTATCAAAGATTTGAAAGAAGAAAAGATCGGCTTTATTTGGACATATTAGAAGCCTGGAAACAGAAAGGCTCGCTTACAGGATTCTCTTTACAGGAGAAGAGGAAAACGCAAGTCCCATGGGTGAAAAAAGTCCATTGTGATTTAGAAGAGTGTGGAATCAGGGCAGAAGAAACAGGGAAGTCTTGAAGAAAAGATGCGTAGGTAAATGATATGTCCGACGAGAAAACGAGAAAGAACAGAGTATTTTCGGCAGACGAACGAGCGCGAGGAAGCCAACGGTTGGCGGAATAATAATAATAATAATAATAATAATAATAATAATAATAATAATAATAATAATAATACGGGACACCGACGGTTGTCGGACAGGTTGGATAACGTGAGAGTGGCTTATTCAACTATGTACGATGTCAGATTGGCGCAGAGCTGTGTGATTTTGACAAGGAAATACCGTTCTGGAGGGGACTGAATGTGATCTCTCCTGCTACCCGGACGGAAGGTAAGAGCGATGCTGCGCGATATAGATCCTGGGATTTTGGAGGTACATCTCCTCTGTATCGATCACCTTTAAATCGATCCTTCTTTCTGTATTAATATTCCGGACGCATTCGTGATCACCCAATATAGTAGAAATTGCTTCGCCAGGAGGAACTTTTCACTAAGCACCTGATTCTCGTGCGATTCCCAAAAGAGTAATATATATATATATATATCCTCCTTCTTTCCTTGGGGATCATTTCTCTGTTATTGAACTTTCCCGAGAGGGAAGTTTTGTTTGTGACCTCGCCATTTAAAATATAGGCCATTCGCGCGATCGATACTGGAGGTCTGATAAAGACAGCCGGTCAAGCGTCGTGGCGCCCAGAGCGTCGCGACGAGGTGACCCGCTAACGTCGGTTGTTCTGCCAAGTGCCAGAACTTCCATCTGAGGAGGTGCTATAATTTAATTCATACAACTAAAGCTGCCAAACCCCAGGGCACATACATTATTCGCTCTTCGTCAGCTCTTTGACCTCCTCGTCCTAGTTTGCTGACTTTTAAGAATTATTACCGACCAGGAAAAAAAGTAAAAATCATATATTAAAACAAAAACCACGGAACGATACCGCGCAATGAAATATGGTTACTGGAACTACAGTATCACTCTGTTCTTTTTTCTTCTTCTCAACTTTATGCCCAAGTAAGGAGCGTGATTGAACTTATTTAGCAGGTGATTTTACATTCTCAGCATCTCTTCATCCTCTGGCTATGATTTTTCTTCCTTTCTTACGTCCATGCAATGGTAGTTCATCATCTTGAATTTTTCAGTAAAATTATGTTTGTTCAACGTCCTAAATGAAGGCCTGTACCATATAATTTCATCTGTTACGTCGATTTCTTGAAGGCCTTTTTCACTTTCGATTATCCAGTTATTCTTCACTTTCAGTGAAGAGACTTGATTAAATGTCCTTTTACTAAGTCTTTCATTGTCCATGATTTCAATATGGATATAAAATTGCAATCGTCTTTCTCCAGTAGTGTCTGCTATTTTCTAAGAATTCTCTTAAACTTAAGATACGTTTTCATCTACACCTCCTAAGTATTGTACCAGGAAAAGGTTTTGGGTAAAGGGCATGAGTAGGACCTCAGGGAGTGGAGCTTGGTTTTGGAGCCGATACAGAGTAGGATAGACTCGCAGAGCGAATAATAGATGGTTAAAAATTTTTTTTCAACACAATTTATTAATTCTTCACCCTGCGATATGATTATTGGACTCAAATCTGGCATTGAAATTAAAAGTTTGAACGTAATCTTCCTGAATTCTGTTCATGAAAATGGAATAAATATCACTGATTCCAAAGTCTTTCATATGTGAGAATATGAGGTATTGAATTTCCACCTAAAGTCTTTCTAAACCTAAGCACACACTTGTAATTGTAAGTTGATTTGAGAAATTAAATTTCTGTTAAAAGGTTTCAGTTTTCAGTTTGTAAACCTTGATATATAGCACACTTGAAAAACCTAAAGTCTTTCTACGAGATATAAAAATGAAATTTGAAATTAAATTAATCACTTCTGAGAAATTATGAGAACTCTGAAATATTTGTTCACACGCGGCACTGAAGTTTCCACTGTTCAAAATTAATGAAAAAATTTTAGTCAGTTTGTTACTACTCACTTACGGAAAGAAATGTTGCTACAAAATGTCGAAGGATGGACATCTAGAATGTTCCGTGGAGAATCAGGATCGGCGATGTTCCCTTAACACACCATGTTGACGTTCCCGATGAGATGATGACGGCTGGAACTGGATCATGTAGAATTGCAGCTTGTTAGGGTGATTTTTCGCACACGAAAAATTCACTTAGTGCGAGTAGTTATCACTGACACTGTCATTTACTGTTGAACACTATTTATGGCGTAATTGAATTTCAAGACGTTAAATGAAGAATCACAGTCCTTCCTGTATGAAATACTATTTAAAGTCGTTACTGAAACGTTCATAATTACACAGTTCACACTTGAAAAGGCAAATCATAGTCGATAATCACAGTGTTTGAACACAGTCATTAAGTCACTAAGGATTATTTTCTGCTTATCTTGTTATTATAACGTCATATTACCTCAGAAAAAGTTCTTAGTTTTCACTCAAATTACTACTGTAAGTCGTATACTGATGTGGCGTGAATAAAGAAATACAGTTCAATACTCGAAAAGAAATGAGTTCTAGTGATTCTACACATTAGTTTCTGTAGAAGTTCAATATCATTTGAAGTAACCTAAGTCTACACGTAATGACATATTCTGTGAACGTTAAATATTTGATATTTGCACTTCAATAAGTTCACTCGTATTATATTCTTAAATGACTTTTAGGATTAGGCTGTAGTCGCGACGCGATGTACTAAATACAGTGCGACGTCTTTTATAATTCTGTCGGCGATATAACTTCGTGTTCCGGAAATGCGACGGCAAGTACTTTCACCGTGACTGCGCGAACATACTGTACGCGGGTCGGTCTCTCCTCTGTCTCACTCACACACATCTGTATACTCGTCCTTGTACTGGCCTGCTTGCTGGCTAGCCTTGACATATATAGATACCAGCGCTGGGAGGGGTAGCATCTCTTGGCCATGTGACCGTGAGTGCGTAATTTCTTTAGACTTTAAATTATTATAACTCAACAACCATGGGATGAATTAATTCGAAATTCACAGGGATTAACTTTTATGACGTCCGCTACAATTCAGCGTTTGTCCCGTTGAAATTGGTTAAGGCGTTGAAAAGCTGGTAAAAGAAAATTCTTTTCGAGAAATATCTCTAGGGGAGGTGAGCTTCGAGCGACAGGTGACGTCACTTGACTCCGCCTAGTGCACTCGTGGGGTCTGGCACATACTGGAACATTCTTTACATAGATGTTCGTACGTCGGTCGGATCTTTTATGCTGGAATAACGTTTCTTTCGATTGATATGGACCAGGACCTAGGCTTTCCTGGTACAGTATACTGGGCCAAATATTTTTCTTCCTTGTTTTTCTAAATTTTTAGTTACTGCTCTACCTCCAATGGTCAGGGTTTCTGAACCGTATAATGCTTCAGGCTTAATTACCGTGTTATTATGTTTTAATTTAGTGTCACGTGATATTGATTTTTTATTATACCTGTTCCACGTCCTTCCATAGCTTTTAGTGATTTAGGAATTCTCTTAGTTTTCCTCATGATTTAATCCGAATGGTTGTATGATTTCCCCTAAATATCGGACATGTTTTACTTGAGTGATTTTTTGCCAAACTGAGTTACCAGAGGTTGTTTAAGTATCGAGGAGATCCTTCCATGTACCGGGTATTCCTGTGAGATTTGGAGTCCAGGTTTAGATGCAATTGAATCAAGCTTTTTACAGGAACTCAAATGCTTCTTTCCTATTGTTTGATAGAATTACCAAACTTGCGAATGACAAACATTTGATGTATTATCTTTAACTGGCTTGTTGATATTAATCCTTTTCGTTCCTTTGCGCAGGTTGAGACTTCTTTCTGTTGCACAATATTGAACAATAACGGAGATAAGCCGTCTTCTTGTTTGACTCCTGTTCTAATATCAAAAGGTTCAGAAATGTCACTTAAGAACTTAACTTTCGAGTTGGTGTCAGTGTCACCGAGCCCGATAGTTGCAGTCGCTTAAGTACGGCCAGTATCCAGTATTCGGGAGATAGTATGTTCGAATCCCACTGGCGGCAGCACTGAAGATGGTTTTCCGTGGTTTCTGATTTTCAGACCAGAAAAATGCAAGGATGAACCTTAAGGCCACAGCCGCTTCCTTCTCACTCCTACCCCTTTCCTGTCCCATACTCGCCATAAGATCTATCCGTGTCAGTGCGACGTAAAGCGAATGGAAAAAATCAACACCACATATAATAATTCCCTGGTACGTTAATGTTAAGAAAGACCTCAAAGAAATGGACCTACGACCAGAAGACGCGCACAAACGAGACCTTTTCAGAAGAAGCATCGTGATTTTCGGGACTTTTCGGGATGTGTAGTGGACAGTTGGTGCAAAGTGGTCGGATGAACGCCGTGCTCGACGCAGCCGGCTAATGAAAACTTACTGTGTCAGTCGAAAATTAAGTAAATGCCAGAATGCATAATTAAAATGATCGTGCTCCCTAGTTAGCCGATTTGCGAATAACAAATAAATAATGAAATAAATAAGTAAATAAATAAATTCGGCTGGGAAAGAAAGAAGAACTTTCCGTAAATTCAAGATGTGTTTCACGTGAGAAGGTGGAGATTAAGAGTAATGATATCGTGCTGCATTCTTAGAGAATACTGTTGACCGCAGCTGGGAGCTCACTCCGTTGTATTTGTACACCATAATTAAGTTTTTTCTATTTTCCTGTTGTTGGTGAATCTTCTTGAGGTCACGGGTGCGGTGGACTTGGCTTTGTTTTACAGCCGGCTTCTCTTTCTAGCTGTGGTTTTTGTGTGAGGTATTTTGTTTGAGTACTGAATCAGAAATGAACACTCAACCCTGAGACAGAGGAAGTGGTCAGATCCAGCTAAAATCCCCAGCCCGCGTGGTATTCGAAACTGGGGACCTCTGAACCGAAGTGCGGTACATTGACCATTCAACCAGTAATGCGACTTCGAGAATACATGGTCTTAATACTTCCGATGACTCCCTTCTTTTAGTTTTACATTTCCTACCCGGCTTTCCATCGTCTTCAATTTGGTGCGTGCTGGTATCAAATTAGACATAAAATGAACGATTTGTTTTGCTATTTGTTTTACGTCGCACCCACACAGTAGGTCTTATGGCGACGATGGGGCAGGAAAGAGCTAGAAATGGGAAGGAAGCGGCCGTGGCCTTAATTGAGGTACAGCCCCGGCATTTGCCTGGTGTGAAAATGGGAAACCACGGAAAACCATCTTCAGGGCTGCCGACAGTGGGGTTCGAATCCACTATCTCCCGGATGCGAGTTCACAGCTGCGCGCCCCTAACAGCACGGCCAACTCACCCGGTAATGAGCGATTTAAATATCGATATAAGTGTGCAGTGCTTCTATAGCATCTGGTCTCCCTCATCAGTGAATATTTAAATTCAGGTCCCACCCAGTTGTTAATTAATTCCCGTTCCGAGCCCTCCGAATACTTGCAAGAACAATTTGCATGCCATCCAGCGGTGATCTTACGTCTGCTCATTGTTCGGTCGTGTTCTGTGCGTGAGTCACGGGCAGTCCTCGTGACTGGGGGCGGTGCCGCGCTCCTCCTAGCGTGTCATCTGCTCAGCTTCCGTATTGGCAACCCTGACTCAGCGGAACTTCCCAGGCTTGTTTTCGAGACTGAGTTAAATAACATGCTTACATCTTAATTTTAGTCAGACTAATTGGTTGAGTGACCAGCGTTAAGGCTTTCGATTCATGCCCATATTGGGGGATTTCAACCTTAATTGGTTAATTCGTCTGGCTCGGGGACGGGGTGAGTGTGCCGTTTTCTACATTAGACTTCATCATATGTTGGGCCCCATCATCTCTCTCGTAGCCGCCAGTTCGAAAGACCTGCGGAGGCAATATGGAAAACAGTGACCTTAAGTAGAACAGGTAATGCACATTTTCTCGTAAGTCTTACTAAAATAAATTTATTATATTCCACGAAAAAAGTATAATAGGCGCGATTAAAGCGCAAAGTAAATGTGGAATATTATGATGTATTGTGTGGGAGGTGCGGACATCGCAATTTCATTCCATTTGCAACTAGCTCCGAGGCCTAGTGGTTTGTTTTCGATAGAGAATGTTATGCATATCATTATCGACAGTTGCGTTACATGCTTCTGAAGCGCGCCCACTCAAATATGAACATAAACACGTTGAAGCCTTTGGGATGTAGTGTTGTCCTAAAGCGAAGGATATAACACGGAGAAAGAAAATATGTAACTCCTAAATACTTGGAAGAATAAAACAGTTTTTTTTTTTTGGATCTAGAATTCAACATTTTGCATTCGCGTGATCATTATATTTCCCCTCGTGGTATATGTGCCCGCAGTGTGGGCACTCCTCTGTATCGTTCAGGGTTGCCCTTCCGACCCGTATATTCTGTATATGGGCCACCGGGACGTCTCAAGGTGGTTTCAGCTGTTCGTCGCCCTAGACTCTGGATGTTTAGACAGGAATAGGTTTTAAAAAATGATCTTTTGCAGATCTTTTACCACTACTTTCACCATATGATAGGAACCTGCGTGTAAGTGTAATTGCGGAAGTGTAGAGTGTTGAATGTGAGGAAAGGAACGTTAAGGACGACAGAAACACCCAGTCCCCAGGCGAGGGATTTTAACCATTTACAATTAAAACCCTTGATCCGGCCGGGAATCGAACCCGGGGCCGTCGGGTGACAGGCGGACGCGTTTCCCCCTACACCGCGAGGCGGACCGGTAATAGGTTAGAATGCAGACTAATTTGGTTATTAGGAAGGTAGTCTAGCCCGTACTTCCGTTATGTAACAACAGTAAACTACATTCTAGGAGTTCTGATGGGCCATACCCCTAAAGGTTATACAAGACTCTTAACAGAAGCTTTGTGCAGGATAGACTATAGCTTACTTGTCACCCACTTCAATAAGTTTGCATTCTAACCTATTACTGCCTAAAATTCCGACCTCTAGTCCACCACTTTGTTCTTGGGCGGCCCCCGCCTCTCGTTGGTTCTGCGAGCTTGCTGTAAAGGATGCTGTTCCATGTGCCGTTTGACGTGCCCATACCAGCAGAGCTGTCTCTTCTCGAGTTTCCCACTGATAGCGGTGATTCAGAGAGATTCTCGCGCGTGATTCGGCCAGTCAGACCGACGGAGCATTCGCATCTCTATGGCGTGGATTTGCTGATTCCGCTTCTTCTGCCTTGCTATCCATTCACAGCTGTACATGAGGGAAGGTCTGACGTTGATACGATGCTGCTGAAGTTATCTGTATCAAAGAGTTTCACTGAACGAAAGCAACCTCGGAGGTAGTCTATACAATCCTCCGTGAAATAATGTGCGATGCATTTGAAGAAATCGCGTAGCTGTGAGCTTACATTGGGGAGATGATTCGTCGGCAGCCCCGAAGATGGGTTTCCCAGTCAAATGCTGGGGCAGTACTTTAAGGCAATGTCCGTTTCTTTACCAGTACTAGAATTTTCCCTATCCTTCGGTAGCCGAAAACTTTCAATCTACAGAAAATATTAAGGAATTCAAAGATGGCATACTTAATGGCAGAGTTATAGCTGGGATGGTGCGGACAAAGTTTAAAACGCCGGATTAGAGTTTCGCAAAAAATTACAGAATTGAAAATACTAGACTCATCTTTATAAATGTTATTAAAATTGAATCTTTATTCAAAATTGAAGTTATTTGTTACCTATTTAAAATCTTTTATATAGGGACTAGACGCAGGCCTGCCCACGGTATACCTTTTCTAGCGCCTTCTAAATACAGATTCAATTCCAACTTTAACCATAGCTAAAATTTGGGATTATTTTTAAACGTGCAATTAATCGTTAACTTTTCTCCACTGATATTCCAAAAATTCTGATTAACCTCTCTGTTCTTGGTTTCACCTGTACTTATTCCATAGACCAGATTCTGTTGAAATGAAATGGCGTATGGCTTTTAGTGTCGGGTGTGTCCGAGGACATGTTAGGCTCGCCAGGTGCAGGTCTTTCGATTTGACTCCCGTTGGCGACCTGCGTGTCGTGATGAGGATGAAATGATGATGAAGACACATACACCCAGCCCCGTGCCAGCGAAATTAACCAATGATGGGTAAAATTCCCAACTCTGTCGGGAATCGAACCCGGGACCCCTGTGACCAAAGGCAAGCACGCTAACCATTTAGCCATGGAGCTGGACACCAGATTCTGTTATTTGAGGATATTCTGTCAGGTGTTGCGTGCTTTAGAAGTACAGTACACCGTGTGTTGTCAGCTTTGTAAATTTTAATGCCTACTTTCTGCTGAGTGCCAGGCGCTGTAGAGAAAGGCTGGGGGCGAATACGTTGATACATACTGTAGTATTTACCAGTAGAGTAAACTCATGTCCTCATCCCGAGGTGGTGGAGCTCATTTCAGGCGCACCCCAATGGAAGTGAGCTGCATGTACCATTTTAAACATATACCAAACCTCCGGCCAGTCTTAAATTTCTGCCAGAACTGGGAATCGTACCCGGGCCTCCGATGATGGCAGCTGATAGTGCTAATCGCTATGCTCGGAGGCCAGTTAGAAAACCTTCCAGGCGCAGATCTCATTGTAAAAATTTTATCAATCCTTCTTTCTGAACATTCTTACAAATCATCTAGTGTTCACGTCCAGGTAGTTGCATGGAATCCTCAGTTGAATTCAGATTGTGTTGTCAAAAGAAAGGGGCTGCCTGGCCGAAGCGGTAAAGGCGTGCTCGGTTCGCCCGGAAGGACGTGGGTTCGAATCCCCGTCAGGAAGTCGTAAAATTTAAGAAACAAGATTTCCACTTCCGGAGGTGCACATGGCCCTGAGGTTCACTCAGCCTACACCAAAAATGAGTACCAGGTTAATTCCTGGGGGCAAAGGCGGTCGGGCTTAGAGCTAACCACTCTACCCCATCAAGTGCCGAGGTTGCGGATAGTGGAAGCCTTTACCTTCCGCCCCTCCAAGGACCTTCACGGCCTGTACGGAGATGACTTTGCTTTGCTTTGTCGTCAAAAGAAGCAGAATAGTTATAAGGGGTGATCCAAAAGCTTTCGTTCGACGTCCGTACAGTCCTGAATCGAGATACCAATCAGACAGGATCGCCGTGAACATCGAGGCACTCATCCTGCCACATCACCAGTGAGGAGCCCCGTGTGGTAAAACACAGTATCCCGTTGCGTGAAGAAGTCCGTACCTGCCTGCTGCACATCCTCGTCCGACAGGAACCGTCGTCCCTTCAAGGCCTTTTTGAGGGGACCGAAGACGTGATAATTGCATCGTCTAATCGCCTCATCTACCGCCCGCTTCTCGTTGCCCGTAATGTATGAGGCCTGCCTCCCAAATCGACCGGGGCCTTCTGTCGAAACGCGACCCGCACGGAACTTGGTGCACTATTCCTCAGTGATGGTTTTCTACAGACGTGATCCCTCGTACACAGTCTTCATTCTCCGATGGATTCCCACTGGCAGTATAGAACGGAATAACAGCACGTTGGTCCTGTTTGGACGCATTTGCTAATAACGTCGCCATAGTACCCGCATTTGACTCGCGCACCTCGGCACGACACGATTGCCACACTAATCCCTGTGCCTACATGTCCGTGCTTATATACCCGCATCGGATTCGAGATACGTTACATGTCCACTGCAGCTACGCCCTGAAACGGAATCTTTTAGATCACGCCATATATAATTATTCGGACAATATTAGCCTACATGTTTCTGCATTATTATTATTATTATTATTATTATTATTATTATTATTATTATTATTATTATTACGAATGACGACCGCGCCTTCACATCTAACTGTGGGGCCGATGACCTTTGATGTTAGGCCCCTTCAAACAACAAGCATCATCATCATCATCAACATCGCCCCAAGCGCTGTTGTGATGTAATTAGTTAATTTCTAAATTTCGCGGCCTGCTCTCGAATTGCCAAGTTCGCCCTACACTTCCGGTGTGGTGCCTAAAACATTCCACTGTAGTGATTCGCTTATTTAAAAAATCGCATAGGTGCTCCGTGCTGTCAGGTTCATGGAGGAGGAGTGAACTTATCAGTGGTACCAACACAACTTGTGGATAAAACTAACATTTCTGTAGAGTTAGTTAGCCGGAGCATTTCTTTAGCTTTAAGTGGAAAATCTATTGCTTAACCATATTCAAAAGATAATTTAAGCCATAAAGTAAGAGATTTCATTATTTCTGAAAGAGGAGCCATTTTAAATGTCGTGGTAATGATTTTTATTCTGATAATACCCCCGTGTGCCTGGGGGACGCAGTGTAGAATGCACCAGCGGTATCCCCTGCCTTTGGTAAAAGGCGATTGAAAGGGGGCATTAGAACCATGAGAATGCTTGTGATTAGTGCCGTTACTTGCGGCTAGTACCACCTTGCGAGAGGAAAACCATGGCTGTACATTACATAGGAGCAGTACCATTACGCGAGAAACACTACGGGTCTTGGCGTTGTTTGTGATGACGGTCATCGTGTGTGTTGCACCGGTCGGTTCCTCACTGTTCAGAATGAGTCTACGTTACCTATGAGTAGTAACACTTTATGAGAAACACCATGGGTCTACGTTGCCTGTGATTAGAACCACTATGTGACCAACACCACAGCTTTGTGTTGCCTGTTGGCGTTAACATAATATATGATACACCATGGGTCTACATTGCCTATGATTAGTACCACTATGTGACCAACACCATGAGAAGAGGTGGCTTTTGATTAGTTGCACTAAGTGAGGAACACCACGGGAATACCGGCGCCGGTGATCAGTCCTACAATGTGAGGAACACCATGGGTTTGCGTTGCTTGTGATTAGTACCCTTATGTCGGAAACACCATGGGTTTATCTGCGAGTGGTGCCATTGTGTGTGTCTTACCATGCGTCTATATTATTACCTGTGATTAGGCCCGCTATGCGAGAAACACGAGTCTACGTTACCTGTGCTTGTACCACTATAGGAGGAGCACCATGGTTCTGCTTTACCAGTAATTAAATCATTGTGATTGTTTTTGTTTCGCGATCATTTTTTCATAATCATTCGCTTTGTATTCTGGTCAGTGGATATATTTTGACGTTTAACTTTCGTTTCGTTCACCTCGTACCGTTAGGGGCCGACGACCAAGCTATTAGGCCCCTTTAAAAAACCATAATCATATTCTGATAATGTTCGCTCTTCGGCATGAGTATAATAAGACGTGTAATATACCTCACAGAGAATGTGAGTAGGAGTCCACCTGGAGCTTACTTTGACACTGTGGTAAGTGATTTTAACAGTAGCCATTGAAAGTGGAGACTGTGAGATTCTAGAGACCTTTGATGGTAACTGATCAGTCGTAGTAGGATTTCATGCGTCTCTAGTACCGTACAAGAAACAAGTTACGACCTGTCGCTCCTGCCGATTATGACACAGTTTTATGCTGCAGAGCGTTCATGGAACGTGGCTCGTAGGCATGCAGAGGTATGATGTCATACCTTGAATCATGGAGAGTTCTTGACTACTACCTTGCCTCTTTTAATGCCAAAGCTATGTCATTTATTATTTATTACCTATTACAGCGACTTCACTCGCGAGGATTTCATAATTTGATAACATTAATCGTTCCTCGGTACTGCGCTAAGACATTATCTGCAAACCGCTAAAGTGTAAAATACTCGCAGGAACACTGAGTTTTATTTACCCAAGAATCTCTTTGTAAACCACATTCTTGGTATTGCCTCTTGGGGTTGAGAAGACCAGGATATTGGCATAAATAACTCTACAACATGCGAAATGTAACAGCCTTCACTTTAATAAAAAAGTGTTTGTTTTTAAGGGGGATTCCGATTACCAGTTTTTACGCCTGTAACATGTTAAGTTTCGAGATACTCAGTTTAAAAATTCACCCCAGTTCCACTTGTTTTAATCCCCTGAAATGAATTTTCCAAAAGAAAAAATACATTCCAAATGTCAATTTTCACGTCTTTATACTGTTACTTTTTAAGATCTAGATATAATCATTTTAAAAATAGACCCCCCTCCGTCTTCATCCCCTTACCGACGTAATATCCAAGAATCCTTCCTTAGTGAGCACCTACACAGTAATAGAAATGTATCCAGAAATTGTCATTCCTTTTTGTCCAGTAGTTTTGGCTTGGCGATAATGAGTCAGTCAGTCAGTACATGTTGTTATGCTATACATATACACGCTTTCTGCAGAAGTTGTACCTAGGTGAAATATGCTGCTACTCACACCTATGCGATACTCAGTCGCCATTGAGAGCAGGAATTATCCTGCTGCTCATTTTGACGTAGACCGAATAAGTAGTTGCATGGATTTGGTCACCTAGGTATCAGCTTGCATTCGGGAGTTCGTGGGTTCGAACCCCACTGTCGGCAGCTCTGAAGGTTGTTTTCTTTGGTTCCCTATGTTGACAACAAGCAAATGCTGGAGCTGTACCTTAAGGCCATGGTCACGTCTTCCCTACTCCTAGCTCTTACCTACGACATCGTGGCCATAAGACTTGTCTGTGTCTGTGCAACGTAATGCAGTTTAAAAAATATGCAGAAATCTTCTATGGTCCACTACTACTACTACAATGTTTTTATTCCGAACCCTGAAGGGGTATGGTGGCTCTCCTAGAAGGTTAGCTTTGTCTCAGGCCAAGGAGAATTTTAAGCAGTGATTTGAAGTTCGATGGTGAGAGGGTGGCTGCCAAGGCCTATAAAAGGAATTATCCCGGCATATGCCGATCACCCCTTCCGCCTCCTGAATTCAGAGCTGCCAGGCTAGTAGCATACTCTGCTCGGTGTAGTTTAAAAACATACTTAGGCCAGTCACGGTAGCAGAAATGTGAAAGTTTTAAAATTGATGTAATTAGTAAACGCATGAGACGACAGTGTTAAGTATCTCAATTTTTCATCCGTACTAAAACGCCTGAATACCGTTCAATCATCATAATTTAGATTATTTTCATTGTCTTCATTTATTTGACGAATTATGCCCCTTTAATTCCGAAGTCCATTGTATCTATTTTTTCCGTAACTTGCTGGGAAGTTTTGGATGAAATTGGTACAGAGATGAAGCCAGGTGTGATGAATCAGATCAACTTACAGAGTAAAATTGAAGCTATTTTAATGTATGTTGAGTGCTACGCCCGTCTGTAAATACTGCGCGAGAATATAATATTTTTTTCGTTTTTCCTGTTAAATCTCGAGGCCGATTTGATCTGTGGCATGTTCTGCCATCTCTTGCGAATTCTATTGTACTACTTTAGCTTCGTCTTCAGCTTCTGGAATTTTCTGAAACATTTTACCATTACCCTCCCCTCCCCCACCGCCTACTATGGCATCCAACGGTATGGAGAAACGAAGGAAGAATGAATTCAGTAGTACGTTAAGTTGGACTTTTCTTTCACAGGCAAGGAATACCTTTTAACCTACAGTATTGCTCTGTCAAAGGGTTTGCATAAACAACAGGCGTATTGGCATCGCTAGTTTTATACAAACATTCTTACATAGTCGTAGTGTGGAAGAGATCCCATAGAATCAGATAAATAAAATGAACAGATGTGCACTCTCTGGTAATGAGCAGTTCGTTAAAAGTATAGCACATCATTATGAAACATATAGATGCCCTCGACGTCGAAGAATCCACTTTTCCGCATTCTGTACGTGCCTGATAGATATAACCCACAGAGATGGGCTCTTCTGTTGAAACTTAGTTGCCCTGCTGGACGTAAGAGGTAGAATGAGGACAAAGGAGTTGCAGAACTATTATTTACATGTTCCTGTTCTTCACAGTTTATCTTGTTTAATAACAAGAAAGAAAATACACAGTAAAGTTGCCTTTGCATTAATACATTGATATTGCTAGATAAAAATCATATTCCTATATAAAGGTTAAAAATATGTATTTCATACTGTCGATTAGATCATCTTCATGAGTGAATGAACATGTGTTAGTGATGACTGGGGATATACATAATTCGTTCATATGACTTTTATGTATATATAATGAATGTCGTGCTTTTGATCAGCAAATGATAGAAATCACTGCCAGAATATAAGCTCCTGTTCTAAAGAGTTCTTCGAAAAATGAAATGGCGTCATGTTTTCCTGTGGGGAAAGTCAAATGATCATAAATATATCTCTCGGTCATGGACATCCATTAACGATCGTTCATTTCAGCCGACTGCCAGCCATAAGACATAGCCTGCACGGTTGCTAGGTAACAATACTTTACATCACAGCCTGGGTGTTAGATATCGTCGTCGGGCCATCCCATCCCATCCCATTCCATTCCATTCCATTCCATTCCATTCCATTCCATTCCATTCCATTCCATTCCATTCCATTCCATTCCATTCCATTCCATCCATTTAAAACCTACACGGTTGCTAGGTAACACTTCCGTTGTTCCATATTCTATTTCGTTACACAAATTTTCGGGTGAGTTATTTATGTCGAAAGGAAAACCAGTACATCTCTGTAGGAAATTGAGAGAATAACTTTCATAGAAATAGTAGAAGGCCCTCACCCCGGAAGTAGGCTCAGGGATGCAGAAATGAGAAGGAGAGGAAGTGGGATGGAAAGTCCGTGTTAAGCGACCAGAAAACTGTAGAATGCGGGGACGTATGCAAGTTTTTCTTTGTCCGCGAATGTACAATTTGAGAGAATTTTACGAGGATGGGGAGGAAAGTACCTCAAGCCTTGAAATTGGGTTAACCCTTGCGAGCACTTGTCCGCTGTAGGCTATAGTACTTTGTATTATCAAGAATGTGAACATACTACCCACATCGTAATCTTTTTAACTTACCGAAAGTTTCGTCAAATATCGACCAATGTAAAGAGGGAGGTTGCTTGTATTTTCTCCTTTACTCTGAAATCTTTCCCTTGTCTTTGTGCCCCCATCTCTCCGCCCATCGTCTGCTACACTCAACAGACGGAGCTTTTAGAATGTAACTATCTCACTAAGTTAGCCATTCTTGCGATTCATTTTGTTTGGCGCCTCGCCGGAGTGTTCTTAATTCTCTCTCCTTCTTCCCTTCAGTAACGTAATTCTGTTGGTCGTGTTGGATTTCACTTTCCAAACTCTCTTAATGCCGTAAAGGTAGAGCCATTTTTCAGTTCAGTGAGTTACGATGAATTTGTCGAAAGCTTTCCCCTGTACTTCCAGTGGTAATTTGGTTTTGAATGTTATAGCTTTGTAGCGGCCAGTGTTCGCTTCCTAAAGCTGTTCGAGTAGAAATACCCAAATGTTTTCTCAGCCGCAAAACTTAGTAAATGAATGATTTTATTTATATATGAAAAAGTAATAGCGGCCGGCTCTGTGGTCTAGCGGGGGAGTGTCTGAAGGGATGAATATCCAGTTTACCTAAAATTTCTGGGTTGATGGTTTCATATGGTGCCTATGAGGATTGGTTCGGTTTCAGCTGAGTCTAGCGGTATTCGCTGAAACCTGCCTGTTGCATTTTGTTGATGGATATGCTGTTTCAACATGGGTATCTCTCTAGAATATCCCCGATACTATTGTAACAATGGCAACTATTGTTCGTCTATGTATAGTAGGTCAGTAGCGCCATCTTCTAACTGTGCGCTTTCTTACTGTAACTAGAGGTTGAGAAAATCTCGTATCAAGTGAACCCCATTCTAATACTAAGTCCAGAATTAAAATCCTTGAACTGGCCAGGAAACGAACCCAGGGCCTAGGAATGAGACCTGCACGCTACCTCATACGGCTGGGTAATAGTAATTGTGCCACGAGTAAGGCCTCCCGCTGAATTTTGAACTCAGTATTCTACGATTCTGCATCCTCTTCCAGAAAAACTGAACTTCATGAGAACATAGTAGCTTTTCCAGTTGAGGATTACATTTTTCTGAGATCAAAATGTTACCTAAGGTAGAGTTCAGATGTCATCATTGTATTTAGATGTTATTCATACTGTTGATCTTTCATTGTTTATTTTCATTCTCTGAAGTTACCTAAACTGCAATGTATTTAATCCACCCGTCTAGAGGCGTGTTATCAAGCTAATTCTCCTATCAGAATATCTATCTGTATGTATGAACGGGCATCGCTAGATAATGGCTGAAGATAATTTAATGAAAATCGGCGTGTAAAGTCCGGGAATAAGGTGCTACAGTCTAGGATTGTAACAACATTTTTATTTTCGCTAGATGAAATGGTGGTTTAGGGGAAGGTGCCTAAAATTAAATTCGTTTTAAAATACCTTTTCGGAAAACCGGGCGAGTTGGCCGTGCGGTTAGGGGCACACGGCTGTGAGCTTGCATCCGGGAGATAGTGGGTTCGAATCCCACTGTCGGCAGCCCTGAAGATGATTTTCCGTGGTTTCCCATTTTCACAGCAGGCAAATTCTGGGGCTGTACCTTAAGGCCACGGCCGCTTCCTTCCAACTCGTAGGCAATTCCTATCGCATCGTCGCCATAAGCCCTATCTGTGTCGGTGCGACGTGAAGTCACTAGCCTTTTAGGAAAGTATTACACGCCGTATCAAAAGTTATAGAGAATACAAGTTCCAATCATTTATGTCTTATACTGTTAGATATTAGAAATATTGGATTCAGACTTTTGTTGCTTAGTCCATATCAACGCCAAGCATCGCTAACATGGAAATATTGTTTAATAGTGTTAACTGGTGATGGTTCTTGTTATGATTGTCTTAATATGTAAAACTGCGTGGTCATCGGTCCATATCGAGAGATAAAATGTGAAGATGATTATAAAAGGTGAGAAAAGATCGTAGACGAAAGATCGCTTGAAGAATAAGAAAGAGAGAGCCATGGAAGAAGGAAGGCCTGCCTGTACATTAGATGCTCTAATATCAGAGTAGGAAGAAAACTAAATGAGAGAGCCTACAATATCGAAAGCTCATCAAACTGATCAACAATAATATTACATTGACCATTCTTGTGATGTGATTTGTCTATTCTGTTGTCACTCATCTCCGATAGATGGGATCACTGCTGCGTCCCGAGTAAAACAGCCTGCCTGAATGTTGACGGAAAGTAGCTGCGGAGTTCTGTATGTTTGTCCCGTCAATGATGGGAACTGAAGCTAGTCTGATAAAATTTTCATGTAATCAAATCAAGAATTTTTACTGAAAGGTCTAAATGGTTCTTCCTAAGCCCCTGTTTAAGATGAGAGCTTGGAGGATAGTGTGTCTAATCCAGCGGCAGCTTGTGTGTTTGTACTTCGAAACAAGGACAGAAAATCTCTTTCGGGAGATGAAAAGGTGGGGTTTCGGCATCATGACGTCATAATAAACAAGGAATGGCAGTCTATTTTATTAATTGAACTGCCACCTGCGAAGCTAGGGAAGAAATTAAGAGTAGGGCTTTCTCATTCAAGAACAAATGTAACTTTTCGTCTTTAGATTTATATATTTTCATTTCTCCTGCGGAAATAGTAGAAATGTAAGGAAGCACGAGTGTTTACCCTCGTCAACCTTCCTGTAAATTTATGTAAAGTGGCAATGTTTTTCTCCAAAATTTCTTTTCCTGTTAGAACTTTCAACCTTCTTATATTTAGTCACTGGGTAATATGGGATTAGTCTCTCTATCATAAGGCTGGACGACCGCTGAGGAATCTTGCTTCTTTAATTTGGAGTGCTTAGATTGCCACCTCCATTTCACTTGTACATTTAAACATAATTTTCTATTCCTTGGGTTGAGTAGTGTTTGACACATGCCTCTGTAAATCGTTTCTATTTTTTTAGGGTAACATATTAGTTGTGTAAAGGTAATTTGTACCGCGGTGAACTACTGCTTTCTTCTGTGATGATGACAGACGCGGTCATGGGTGAATATTCATAGCCGACAAAGGGGAACTTATACTCTTGATGTAAAACGAACACTGGGGTTTACAAAACCCTGCGCAGTGTAAATCTTTGGGAAGCTAAGGGTTATGTTTTTGACTGTGTAAATTATAGAAGGGATTATCTTCCACTTAGTTTCTGAAGATCTGCGGGTCAAAGATTTTAATTGTACTACTCAAAGCGAGTTGCATTTAATGCATTATACTGTGTAAACATTTTGAGCCTTCGAGCTCCTCAAGTGCAAAATTTTCGGATTAATCTATGCAAATTCTTGAGCGGTTCCACTCATTTGTGTGAATAACTGAAGGTACCTTCCCGAATGAAGTTATAGTTAATAATGCTCAAAATAGTGAAATAAAAGAAATAAACTTTAAATGTGATGGTAATAATAATAGACTGAGCGAGTTGGCCGTGCGGTTTGGTGCACGTAGCTCTCAGCTTGCAATCGGGAGATGGTGGGTTCGAACTAGTAATGGGATAATCGAATACCTTTAATAATCGAACATCCTCCATCCGATTATTTACATAATCGAATAAATAATAGAATGAGTTTCAAATTTCATTAACTTGTATCTCATAGAATATTCGGATACGTCATGAATCAGTTTTTCGATCTACGTATGTCGAATAGATAATCGATAGAAATAAGCGGATGTCTGGCTCCATGGCCAAATGGTTAGCGAGCCTGGTCTTTGGTCACTGGGGTCCCGGGTTCGATTCCCGGCCGGGTTGGGGATGTTAACGTCGTCTGGCTAATTTCTCCGGCTCGGGGCTGGGTATTTGTGTTCGTCTAAATGTATAAGTTCAATTCATCAAGTCAATTCATAATTAATAATCAGAGATATACACAATTGCAGCTGGTTAAATTGTCTTTAAGACCGAAAGCCAGTACAATCGAATAATCAAATAAAATTAAATAATCGAATAAGCGATTATTTTGTATTCGATTATCGCATCATTAGTTCGACCCGCGCTGTCTGCAATCCTAAAGATGGTTTTCCATGGTTTCCCCATTTGCACACCAAGCAGATGCTGTACCTTAAGGCCATGGTTGCTTCCTTCACACCCCTAGCTTTTTCCTATCCCATCGTCGGCGTGACGTAAAGGAAATAGTAATAATTACGAACCAGCCGACAGAACAAAAATAAACAAAATTGCTTTAGTTACTTGATTTGACCAATTCTTAATTTCAACATAACTAATATTTTGTGCATTTGTCTGTTTCAGGTAAGTTGATGTTTGCAGCAGTTCTTGACAGCCGGTGCGACATCTCGGCTGGTAAGTTGGTCTTTGGCCGTCAAACAGTCAAGTGGGACACCTCATGAGGGCTAAGGTCAGTGTTTCATTGGGACCACAGTATTGAGAAGGATTGGGATTCGTGAGTCGATGACCCCCTGCGGGTGGGGGGACAGGGATGAATAACACACCCACTGTATCCCCTGCCTGTAGTAAGAGGCGACTAGAAGGGGCGGCCAAGGGATGATAGATCTTGAACCATGATATTGCCTGTGGTTAACACCATCACGCGAGGAAAGGAACACCATGGGTCGACTTTACATGCGATTAGTACCACTATGTGAGGAACACCATGTGTCTGCGTGAACTGTGATTAGCACCAGTGTGAGAAATGCCACAGATCTGGGCGTTGCCTATGATTAGTTACCACTATGTGAGAATACCATGGTTCTACTTACCAGCGATTAGTAGCATTCGATTTTGGACCCTTATAGACTACAAGCCTCATCAATTTAGTATTCTTTAGAAGCAGTCTCTTGTTCAGTTAATATCATTGTTTTAAGTTATTTTAGGGGAAGGTGGGGGTATTGCGTGTCTACTGATTGTTTTAAGTTCATAATCATTGCTTATCGTCGTTTCTTGAATTCCAGTCAGTGGATGGATTTTTGAATTATCAAACTTTCAATATCGTGAGTTTGATCCACTTATTATATTGAATTCATATTCATCCATTCATTCTTCATCATAATTTGAATTCTGGTCACTGGATGAATTTTGGAATTTTTAATTTTCATTACGTTTCCTCTCACCTCGTACCATTAGGTGCGATGACCTAGATGTTAGGCCCCTTAAAACGACAAACATCATCGATGGTAAGGGCAGTGCAAGGTGCGATGCTGCGTTAGGAAAGAGGCCTTAGGAAGCTCACTAGAAATTCTACTTCCTTTGCTAGGATAGAGAAACAGAACAGTTGGTTGCGTATGAGGTGAACGTAGGGTGACAATTACGACAAAAAGCTGCGTCGCGTTGGATTACTGTTAATTACTGTTCCGGTATAATCCACATAATATATTAGCTCAGGGACTGTTATCCGAATGATGGGCCACACTGCAGATCGGATTACGTGGAAATCTCATTACCCCAGGGGTATTGCCGCGTACTGTATTTTATAAATACCCAGTAATTATGTGCTAATTGGTCGCCCAAAATATACGATTCTCCTATTCAAATATCGCATTTGAAACGCCAAGCTTTTCTATTGATTTCATGTTCGATTGTTGTTGAGGTCATGCGCGAGGACTGCGAACATGGGGATGAGTCCATTGTTTCGAGGAATCTGGTCTCCAGTATCAGTTAAAACTTGGCCCTGCGTAAGGGGAGATGCCAGTGGTCCGTTAAATCATTTCACGAAATCCTTCCCCAATTATTTTCTTTTATGGTGAATATTCTTTTGGTATTATTCATTCCGTCTGTCCATCCGTCCGTCCATCTATCCATCCTTGGGCCACGTTTACACAATCTACCTGCCCTTCTCTTTGCACTTTCGCCAGAGATTCTTCAAGGTGCCAACATATTCGAGCCTGGGTCGACTGTTACCATACACTAGCGAAACGTTTGCTGCACCAGTCCGTCAGTCTATAAGTATACCCCAATCTGGGAGGTTCGCTACGATTAGAAAATAGTATGTGCATTGCCTTGATTTTCATTATGATCCATGGAAAGCATTCTAAAGTGGTTGTAGTTGTTGCAGCATTATGCGTTGATGAAGAGAAGAAGAAGCACGTGTGGATGAAGAAATGGTTGAGAGATAAACCATGATTTTCTCACGTTAATACTTGAGTGTCTACTGATCTGTATTTAGGACAGTCGCCCAAGTGGCAGATTTCTTGAACGTTGTTTTCCTAGTCTTTTCTTAAATAATTGCAAGTAAATTAGAAATTTATTGAACATCTCCATTGGTAAGTTATTCCAGTCCCTAACTCCCCTTCATATAAACGAATATTTGCCCCAATTTGTCCTCTTGGATCCCAACTTTATCTGCATAATGTTTACTTCTTTCAAAAACACCAGTCAGACTTATACGTATACTAGTGTCATTCCACTCCCTTTCTTCAGAGACGGCTTAGAACATACCACGTAGTCGAGCAGCTCGTCTCCTTTCTAGTAAGAATCTATTAATCTGGTAAGAAGTCCGCACGTATAGGAGCTTGCAGATAACAAGAACTTGCGTATGGAGAACAACAGTCTTTCCGAATTGTTGGAGTTGATTCGACCGAAGAAACAAGAGACTCGCATGTTGTGTTGGCAATTGTTTTAAGAGGATGTACAACTGAGCCATCACCCTCTAGAGCCTCATATGAGAGATGCCATCAGTACTGAAGAAAGACAGTGAAAAATTTATGAAGACATGAAATTTGGCTGTCTGGTATCTCCTCAGCTATTAGGAAACAAGGATTCGCCTGCTACATTTCAATAAATTCTTCCCGGAACTACCTATTCTCCTCAAGTCGTATTCATATTCGAGGTAATTAACTTACAAAAAGTAGCTCACTCAGACATAATTAAAAATGAAAATGAAGCTGCAGACAAAAGCACGCTGAGCCTGTCGGGTAGTTGTCCATTCACACACTGACGAGTTGGCGGACCGGTCGCATATTCTACGTGCTCCCTGATACAATCCATCGACCGCTTCGTGGGTATGCCACTCGGTTTCCGTGCACCAGATTCAAGGCGCATGACTGTCCTTGCTTCTGAATCATCATTGTTTCGAATCGCATGTTCACAGTATCTAAGCCTGGCTTCCCTCAGTTTCGCCTTAGTTGGCGCAACTCCCACCCTCCTTCGAACATCATTTTTCATGGCATGACGCTTGTCCAAAGCACCACCAGAGCATTCGAATTTCCATCACGTACATAACTTGCTCATGATTTACTGTTGCTGGCAAGGATTCTGACCCATACATGGCGGCTGGGTGAATTACTGTTCTGTAGGTCTTCGACTTAAGACGCAGGGCTATCCGTCGATCACACAGGAATCTAGTCACTTGGTGTAACTTCATGGAACTCCTGTTTACACGCGCACGAGCATCCGGAACACTGCCAAAATCACTGCTGATGTACTTGGTGTTCCACGTTTATCAATTTTTTTCCACCATTACCGATGCCCCATCGATTTAGCATCCACATTCCATACTTTCAGTGTTCTTTGTATTCAGGCGAATTCCGAAATGATTGAGTAGATTATTCCATTGTGTTTGCCCTTCGATGTTCTCACATTGTGCGTTTGCGAAGATGATGTCGGCATAGAGGAGCGTCTTTGGATGAAGTGACTGGAGGTCAGATGTTACTGTCAATGCGGAGAACGAACAGTCAGAGCGGAAATAAATATGCAAGGACAATGCCATTTTATTCACAAGCAATGTGACACGTAGTTCATCATTTCAGAAGTGTATGTTTACAAATTCAGACCAAATGAAACACATGTCACAGTAAAGGGTGCCCAAAAACTCTCAATACACAGTGTACGCCCTTTGGCGGCAACGCAGGCGTATATTCGCGGATGCAAACGATCATACAGGTGCCGAATGGCATCCTGTGATAGATTGTCCCAGGCACCTTGCACCGTTAGATGCAGTTTGGCAGTGGTTCTTGCAGGCTTTCCGTGTGCAGTTGGCGAGAGATCCGGCGATCTTGCTGGCTAGGGAAGTAGAGCACGTTGCATTGCAGGAGCTGTGTGTGGACGTGCATTGTCCTGCAGACTATGCAAATCACCAGAAATGGCAGTAGCACGGGGACAACAGCCTGTGGAATGTAGCGACCACTGGTTACGCTACCTTGCATAAACGCAACCCCCAACACTATGAAGCCTGAGGTGAGACCTGGGTGTCTGGGGCGAATGCACTCTGGAATAGGCCGCTCACCAAGTCTACTCCGTACCCGTGTACGTCCATCACTTGCATACAGACAGATCCTACTCTTGATAGTGAAGACAACATAGCGCCATTCCCATCTCCGTTTGACTCTTTCACGGCACCAGAGTAGCTTGCTTGGCGGTGTCGTGGTATGAGAGGTAGCCTGGCCAGAGGCACACGTGATCGTAATCCTACTTCAAGCAGACAGTTCCCAGTGGTCCTTGGTGACACAGCAGGTGCAGGATAAGACCGGATACCGTTCCCGGATGATGTTCGGTTGGCGACCGCTGCACGCACAATGCGTCGATCTTGACGTGCGTCTGTACTACGCGGGCGTCCGGAGCCTGGTCTACGGGTGTGAGAATGTCCCACAGACCACTGCTTGAAAGCAGCGACACACCACCGATACATTGTGTCGGACATGTGCAGGCCCGCAATGCGACCCCGTTTAAATGGCTGCAGTTGTTCAACAGGAGCACGTAGGCGTACTAACCTAACCTAACTTAACCTGGAATGAATGTTGAAAATACTGTTCACTTGTAACAACGGCACAGTTACTGCGTGCGGAATCAAAACAAAGTGCGCACGGACAGGCCTCCTGAGCGCTCTCCGGCCGTCGATGTCCGTGACAAATGAATCACTAACACAATAACCCCTCAGGGGAAAAGTTGACACCTCGTGTCCAGATGTTTCTGACATACAGAGGTAGAAATTAACTAAATCTTACTTGTAATGAGTGTCAGAGGAGAGATGCCTTCATTGCGATGTCTAGGAACGCACCGTCCCGCTCCCACAAGTACATTTACGTTTATAACGCAATGAAGAGCATTACACGCCATTTTCATTGCTGAAGTACCTAGTCTCATTCCTATTGGCCAACGTGAATTGCAATGTGACGTCAGTAATGCTAATGAAATTCCGTGACCAACCCAGGCAGAAGAAAAGCAGAAGTAAATCAAACATGTGAAGGAAACAATGTAGAATAAGGAACTAAAAATAATAATAATCGTATGGCCTCAGCTACCGTTTTGCATTTGACGCCATCTGGCTGTCTGCTCGTCAATTTCGACGTTCCGGTTTACTCTGTCTGCTATCTAGTGGACCTAGAGTAAACCGGATCTCTCTTGGGCGTCTATGGCTGAGATTGAATTAATTTTGTCGGGTAAATACCAAATGTATCACCAGAGATCTTTTACATGCCGACATCGTACAACATGGAGTGTCGAATGGACTTTTTTCCGCCCTTCAAAAATCCGACTACCTCTGTCGGGTTCGAACCCGCTATCTTGGGATCCGGAGGCCGACACTCTACTACGGATCCACAGAGGCAGCTAATAAGGAACTGGAATAGTGTGATATGAAACTTAGTAGGATGCGCTGCAATCTCTATCAGGAAAAAATACGGAATGAACTTGTAATTAATTCACTTATCCATTACTAGCCTACATAGAATGCGCTATACTAATGCATACCAATGGTCATGTTCAGTCCGTACCATAACCAGTCCAGACCAGTGGTCTTGTCCAAGGTTCGCGGCTCTGACCTGGAGGCTTAGTTTCTAAGTGAATAGGTTGGTAGCCTTGTGCACCACCCGAATACGTCCTCCGCGAGAAGGCCGCGAGAAGTAAACAAAGGACAGTCGTTCCGCGCGGTGAAAATTTGATAGATAGGGAGCAACTGTTCATCCCCTCAGTATGCATATAATATACCCTCGAACCTCCGAACACTGTGTTTGGGGACGTTGCATGTTTTTTTTCTGGCAGTGTTATTGGTCAAAATCTTTCTTGCCTCAGATTATTGTTGCCGGTTGCTCGGCTACGGACAGTGGTCCAGTCTGATTACCATTTACCATGGATGGATGCCATCTGAACAAAATTGACCAGAGTCCCAACGGGCCCAAGCAGCAGGAGTTCGTGATGACAGCTCTTCGCAGGGTGATGGCGGAGAAGGACGCAGCGAACAAACCCATGCCAGTGCGGCCCAGATATTCATTCATACCCGGTGCTGAGACGCGACAGCAGTATTCCTGCGTCCTTTTGTGAAAAACTCCGTCAAAGCATCACCGGTGTGTTCGTGGTTTTGTTCGCGTTTTCACGTAAATTGGGACCAAAGATTGAATTATTTTCCAATTTACACTAAGTGGTGTGAATGTAGTCAAATGAGTATGTGCGAGTAAACGTCTCCTTTCTTTTCTAATAGCTCGAGTTCATTTCTCGTGAAGGGCGGTGAACCCTTGCGGCGACTTAAATGCTCCTTGTGGTGGTATTTATGATAGTTTTAAGACGAAGTACAACCAGGCAACCATCCTCTATTAACAATAATCGGAGGAAAAGAAAGGAAGGGATCCGACACTACAAAAACGAAGGTATCGGTCAAAGAAAGACAAAGGCGATGAAGGGCGTGAGAATGAGACTCCCTAAACCTCCAGTGCCCTAGTACTGTCGTTGTTGGAAAAGAACAAGAATTGACCAGGTTAGGTCAGGTAGCATAGATGAAAGCGAGGGGCGTAGCACAAGTGGAAGCCTTGCCAACCCAAACTTCCCCCTGTGAGTGGGGGCGGTAGAACAACACCCATGGTATCACCTGCCTGACGTAAGAGGCGACTAAAAGGGACCTCAGGTGCTCTGAACTTTGGAGGATGGGTTGGCGACCAGGGGGCCCTTAACTAAGTCCTGGCATTGGTTCCACTTGTGCCAGGCTCCTCACCTTCATCTATCCTATCCGACCTCTCTTGGTCAATTCTTGTTCTTTTCCGACCCCAACGCTATTAGGTTTGCCAGGCCTAGGGAGTTTTTCATTTTCATGCCCTTCGTGGTCCTTGTCTTCCTTTGGCCGATACTTTCATTTTTCGAAGTGCCTGATCCCTTCCATTTCTTCCATCTGATTAGTGTTTTATAGAGGATGGTTGCCTATTTGTACTTCCTCTTAAAACAATAATCACTACCACCAACCCAAACTCAGCTAAGGGCTCCGTAATCGCCAACCCACGCTTTCAAGTTAAGAGGCCTTGCTGCCCCTTCCAGTCGCCTCTTACAACAGGCAGGGGATACCGTGGGTGTTAGTCTACCGCCCTCCACACAGGGGGAGATAGTGGTGAGCTTACCAGCTATGTTTATGCGGCTGTGGGTTCCCCACCTGCCACTTCCGAATGTAGATCCCCTGTGGTAGGGGGAAGCACACAAAGAATACACCCACGGTATCCCGTGCCTGTCGTAAGAGACGACTAAAAGGGCCGACCAAGGGGTGATTACATTAGGGCCGAAATACTACTTTTGATTAGTACAACCAGGTGAGGGGCACCAAGAGCATACTTGGCCTGTGTTTAGTTCCACTATGTGAGGAAAACCATGGGTCTGAGTAGTACCATCATGTGACATACCATGGGTCTACATTACCTGTGATTAGTACTATTATTAGAGGCCAGTTATCTGGATGGAGTTTCGACCTATTTTTTTTAACAAGCATCTTCTCGGAAAATAAAAACGCGTTGTGAATTGGATCCACTGATTGATGGTTTTGGATTCATCGTCATTTTTTCATAATCATTAGTTTTATATTTTAGACAGTGGATGCATTTTGAAGTTTTAATTATTGATACATTTCGTTGCCCCTCGTACCATTAGGGGCCGATGACCTAGCAGTTAGGTCCCTTTAAACAACAATCATCATTATCACCATCATAAAAATAGTTTCCTTTCCCAGTTCAGCTATCAGTAAACTGAATCCGATTTACTTTAACTCGTGATCAAGCAGTGGTGTATTTATCATACGCAGTATTTTTTAACTAGAACACAAACTGTTGTTGGGAAAGATAAGGTATTCGTTCTTACCTGAGGCATTTGGTGACGCCCTGTTGTGAGAGGAAGTGGCAGGCCGCCAAATAACCTGAGAACGGTTAAAGGAACTACTGAAGTATGGGAGACTCCCCTTCGAATTTCTGGGAGATATGCAGTGGGGCTATGTCGTCTTCGGATCGGCCATGGTATAGCAACGCACTCCTATTTTCTGACTGTAATACACATCCTCACGGAGTGGGCGAACCTGGCCTATCTGCGCCTTATTTCCGAGTACAATCTCCCTCATTCTGAGAGACGACGAGCAGTCAGCATAACTCGCCATCCGTTTTGTGTGGGATAGTGGTCTGTCTTTTCGTGTTCAAATGTGAATTTTTTAGTTTATTACTTTTTTATTTTATTAGTTCTGTTTTAGCCTGTCGGTCAGTTTGAATGTGTTATAAAACTTTTAGTTTGATGAAACATATGCTTTCATTTCAAAGACAATACCTTATTCCATTTTATTCTAAATGTAAATCATTTTATAAGGAAAAAAACATTGCGAATTAGATCCACTGATTAATTTAAATTAGCAGTTTCCCGCTGGCTCCGCCCGCAATGTACAAAGTATGGTGTTATTCGTTACTATCCTCACGGATGTATTTGCAAAGTTTCTGCTTAATGAAATAAAGCACATGATCTGCTGTGGTAATAGAATGTGATATTATGTCAACAAAACACTTGAAAATACATCACACAAAGAAATTTAATTAAACGTTCCTTGGAACAACACTACGTGCCGAACTGTTAAAAAGTCCTTCACAGATCTTCGCCATGGAGACAAATGTACTCATAACTTTCTTCAGAATCTACCCATTTAAGTAGTTGTTGTTGTTGTTGTTAGTCATCAGTGCATAGACTGGTTTGATGCAGCTCTCCATGCCACCCTATCGTGTGTTAACCTCTTCATTTCTACGTAACTATTGCATCCTACGTCTGCTCTAATCTGCTTGTCTTATTCATACTTTGCTCTACCCCTACCGTTCTTACCACCTACACTTCCTTCAAAAACCAACTGAACAAATCCTGGGTGTCTTAAGATGTGTCCTATCATTCTATCTCTTCTTCTCGTCAAATGTAGCCCAATCGATCTCCTCTCACCAATTCCATTCAGTATCTCTTCATTCGTGATTCGATCTATCCATCTCACCTTCAGCATTCTTCTGTAACACCACATTTCAAAAGCTTCTATTCTCTTTCTTTCTGAGCTAGTTATCGTCCATGTTTCACTTCAATACAATGCCACGCTCCACACGAAAGTCTTCAAAAACATCTTTCTAATTCCGATATCAATGTTTGAAGTGAGCAAATTTCTTTTCTTAAGAAAGCTCTTCCTTGCTTGTGCTAGTCTGCATTTTATGTCCTCCTTACTTCTGCCATCGTTAGTTTTTTTTTTTTTGCTAGTTGCTTTACGGCGCACCGACACAGATAGGTCTTATGACGACGATGGGACAGGAAAGGGCTAGGAGTGGGAAGGAAGCGGCCGTGGCCTTAATTAAGGTACAACCCCAGCATTTGCCTGGTGTGAAAATGGGAAACCACGGAAAACCACTTTCAGGGCTGCCGACAGTAGGGTTCGAACCTACTATCTCCCGAATACTGGATACTGGCCGCACTTAAGCGACTGTAGCTATCGAGCTCGGTCGTTAGTTATTTTACTACCCAAGTAACAATATTCATCTACATCCTCTAAGACTTCATTTCCTAATCTAATATTTCCTACATCACCTGCCTTCGTTCGACTGCACTCCATTACTTTTGTTTTGGACTTATTTATTTTCATCTTGTACTCCTTACCCAAGACTTCGTCCGTACCATTTAGCAACTTATCGAGATCTTCTGCGGTCTCAGACAAAATAACAATATCATCGGCAAATCTCAAGGTTTTGATTTCCTCTCCTTGGACTGTGATTCCCTTTCCAAATTTCTCTTTGATTTCCTTTACTGCCTGTTCTACGTAAACATTAAAAAGGAGAGGGGACAAACTGCAGACTTGCCTCTCTCCTTCCTGAATTGCTACTTGCTTTTCTTAGCCCGTGATTTTTATGACTGCAGACTGATTTTTGTACGGATTTCAGATCATTCTTGTTTCTCGGCGTCTGATCCCGATCACCTTCAGAATCTTCAGTAGCTTGAATGAAGGTATCGGCAATAATTTGGAAGGAAATGGGCACGATTGACGTGAAAACGTGGGACACTTCCCTTGTGGGTAGAATCATTCACAGCATTCCCTGCTTGTCGTAGACGGGGACTGGAATGGGAACCCCGTGGCGCTACTGTTGGCGACCTCTAGCCGAGACTGATATTGATTTCACTAACTTCTTCTCAAGCTAAAATACATTAGTATCACTAAATATTACACTTGTGTGTGTCTTAAATGAAATGTTGTAGTAGTTTGAAGCTAAAGTACCCCTGAGGTGGTATGATAGTACCCACGGTGTACCCTGCTTGTCGTATGAGGCGGCTAAAAGGGGCGACCAAGGGATGCTAAAATTAGAACCATGAGACAACTTGTAATTCGTACCATCACGCAGGGAACACCATGGGTCGCTTTTACTTGCGCGTAGTACCACAATGTTAGGTACACAATAGGTTTGTGATTAGTAGCAACACTGTGTGGCTCAGGATGCATTTTACAATACCTGTGATTCGTACCACTATATGAGCAACACCATGGGATGAGCGACACCGTGGTTTTGCCTTGCCTATGCTTAGTACCCACCATGTGAGGAACATCACGGGATAGTGCGGGTCCCTGTGGTTAGTCCACTTATGTGAGTGTGCAGTGTGCGAAACACCACAGGTCTGTGTTAAACGTGCCAATTTCATTACCTGTGAGTATTACCACAATGTGTGCAATACCGCGAGTCTACGCTACTTTTGATTAGAAACGCAACATGACAAATAGCATGGTTCTATTTTCCTAGCCATAACTACCATTATAAGGGCCGATGACCTAGATTTTGGACCCGTTTTGGCTACAAGTATCATCTATTCCGTAGTGTGCTTTAGAGGCAATCCCGTCGTCAGTAATACTATTGTTTAACGCTAGTTTCTGGGAATGTGGGGCATTGCAGGTCGGATCCACTGATTGTTTTAACTTCATATCCATCCATTCATTCTTCGTCCTGACATTTTTGAAGTCTGGTCAGTGGTGGATTATGGATTTTTAAATTGTCATAACATTTCGTACCATTAGTGGTCGATAACCTAGATGTTAGGCCCCTTTAAACAAGCATCATCAGCAGAGTCTGTCATTGCTTCCACATTCTTACCTTAGACTCTTCCAAACCCGACAGTATTAGATTAATCAGGCCTTGGGTGTCATCATTTTCACACGCTTAGTGGGTGCTTCCTTTCGCAGTTACCCTAATTCTTTGAAGGACTAGACCTTTTCCTTTTAAAATTGATATAATTTTGGGCTGGGGAATAAATGGAATAAACGTAATCAGTTTAGCTTGGGCAGAAAACCGATACTGTGGTAACGAGGCAACCAGTATTAACATTCTTCCTTATGTTATTACCGTGTGCCAGAACGCTGCCTTCTATATAAAGTAGATACAAATGGTGCTGTGTTTGAAACGAGTTTCCACTGTCTTTGACTGGCGTTTCGTCTAGGTCAGAGCAAAGCCCCCCCCCCCCACACATGGTAACATCACTGAAGGCAGAGGAGTTTTTCCTCATAGTAGGCCTACGTATCTTGCGAATAAATTGTGTGCTGGATCAGCTGCCATATCGTTGGACGTAGATCAAGATGGTACATATTTCTTTCGATTTATCAACTCTTGTTCTCCTCCGACCTCGGCCTAGGGAGTCTTTCATTTTCTCGCTTTTCGTGGCCGATATCTTCATTTTCCGAAGTGTCGGATTCCTTCCATTTTCTCTCTCTGATTAGTGCCTGTTTGTACTTCCTGTTAAGACAATCAGCACCACCTGCATGTCGCAAGAGGTTACTAACAGGGGAACAGCCAAGAAATCTGTATTCCCTCCGTGGTCTTCTAAGGCCGAAAATATATTCGTGATGCTTTGCTTTAGCGCATGGCGGAAAAATTTACGTATTTTGTTCCCTTTGATTAGTTTTATGTCAGGAGCGTTGCCAGTTGTACTTCCTTTTAAAAATAATCACCACCAGCACGCAGGGGATAAAATAATTCACAATGCACACTATCTGTCGTAACCAAAAACCCCCACCTGTCCCTTCACTAGCAGAGAATAAAAACAATACAGAATCTCGTTCTGAATCGCATTTCGTGGAGCTGCTCGCTAATGGAGTTCCGGAAAGTTGTCACAATCACTGGGACGGAAGTACTTGAGATAAGTGGCTTCTATTTAGCGGAGCGTTATCTCATCACAGTGATAATAGTGTGGAATGTGTACACTGATAAGAGAGTCTTCCAGTTATCGCTACCTATTAATGTGTAATCGCTCCCCTAATATGTTTATCTCTGACGATTGACTTCATTCATAATGTCGCCCTCTTGTTGGTACGGTAACGCATCCAGATTTTCCGCGACGCTGAAACTGTAAATGTCTATTCCTTGGAAGGAAACTTCCGTAGCCATAATTCACGCGCAGACCTATCACTACCGAGCAAGTAGCCTGCGGGTTCGAACTCCACTGTCGGTAGCCCTGAAGATGATTTTTCATTGTTTCCCACTTTCGCACCAGGTAAATGCTGTACCTTATTTAAGTTCACGGACGCTACCCCCTGTGGGCGGCGGACGCAGATGAAGAATACACCCACGGTATCCCGTGTCTGTCGTAAGAGGCAGTTAAAAGGGGCGACCAAGGGATGGCGGATTTTTAACCATGAAATCACTTCTTATTAGTACCATTACGCGAGGAACACCGTGGGTCGGCTTTACTTGCGATTAGTACCACTATGTGAGCAACACCGTGGGTTTGTGAGTAATATCATCGAGGGTGGATCGGTATGGATTTACAGTATCTGTGATTAGTACCAATATATATGCAGAACACCATTAATTTTCGTTGCCTGTGGTTAGTAGCACTATGTGAGGAACACAACGGATCTAGGCGGCTTTTGTGATTAGTACCACTATGAGAGAAATACCATGGGTCTCCGTTACCTATGAGTGGTGCCATTATGTAAGGAACACCATAGGATTGCGTTACCTGTGAGCAGTACATTACCGGGCGAGTTGGCCGTGCGCGTAGAGGCGCGCGGCTGTGAGCTTGCATCCGGGAGATAGTAGGTTCGAATCCCATTATCGGCAGCCTTGAAGATGGTTTTCCGTGGTTTCCCATTTTCACACCAGGCAAATGCTGGGGCTGTACCTTAATTAAGGCCACGGCCGCTTCCTTCCAACTCCTAAGCCTTTCCTATCCCATCGTCGCCATAAGACCTATCTGTGTCGGTGCGACGTAAAGCCCCTAGCAAAAAAAAAAGTAGTACATTACGTGTGATTAATACCACTATATGAGGAACACCGGGAATTGACGTTACCTGCGGTTGGTACCGCTGCATGAGAAATTCCATGGTTCTACTTTACCAGCGGTTAGTACCGTTATGAGGGACCGGTGACCTGGATTTTGGACCTCCTTTAGATAAAAAGCATCATCGATTTAGGATTTTACTTTGGAAGCTTCGCCTTGTTCAGTGTGTACCATTATTTTACGTTATTTAATGGAAAGGTGGGGCATTGCGGGTTGGATCTGCTGATTGTTTAAAGTTCATAATCATTCATCTATCATCATGTTTTGAATTCTGGTCAGTGGATGAATTATGGAAAAGCCATTATGGTCTCAGTTTCAATGACGGTGAAATCCTGACATTCACCTCGCCGCGGTAGAGAGGGGCTACGACTGTTTATGACAATTTTTTAATATGCAGGCGGCTAACGAATGAAGGGACAGAGTACGTATATCTTCCGGTATAAGAAGATCCTCTCTACCAAGTCTCCTTGAGGGTGGATGAGCGGGTAGAGGTTAGGGCACTCTATTGTCCTTGGGACAGGAAATGGTCACAAAAGGCGGAAGAACCTACAACTGGTCAACAACAAAGTTCGAACTGAAGGACATCCGTGATGGCACAACTGCACTTCAGAAGATGCTTTCCATGCTGCAACATCACGTTCGGAACTGGCTATGTGGACCGCCAACCAACAAACATCTTCAGGCACGGACGCTTCCTTCCCTCTCCTAGCACTTTTCTCTCCCATTTATTATGTTCCCTGTTGGGATCTGTGGAGGAGTGTCTGCAACCCGATCTCAAGACCTCGGGTTAAATCCAGCAGAGGGAGTGAGGATTATTGAAGAGCGAAACATCGATACTCCACATCATACGATGTTGGCATATAAAAGATTTCTGGTGACAAGTTAGGTATTTATCCGACAGAATAAACGGAAACTTAGCGAAAGGCGTTCGAGAGAGGTCACGTTTAGTCTTCTGTCTACTAGGCCTAGAGTAATCATGCTGCCATATGGCGTCAAATTTAAATTCCTGCACACAGCTGCTTTGTGCCTCGATGAACTTTATAAATTTCAAGCCCACAGAATGCGAGTAAAATGTCCATCGTTGCTAAGAGGGACGAGGTTTGAATTTCCATAACATGGCGAGGCCTTGGGAATAGTTCCAAATATTTTTCTGTTTTCGAACACATTACTTAGTAATTGATCCTGCATCCACAGTACATCAGTCCTATGAACTTTCTAGATTTTGAGTTTTCTATTTACAACGAGATGTTGTTCTCAAACTGTGGTACCCGCACTCTTAGGGGTGCCCTGAGACTTTTGGTGAGATACGCGATCAGCCCTGAGAGGATAAATGGAGAAAATTTAAAATATGGAAGTAATAATAAGAAAGTTAAATATGTACACTTAACTCGAACGTTTCGCCTGGACTACGACACATCAGGAATCGGTGTCACAACATTTAGGCACGCCATCCCATTGACATTTTCATGGTTCGAAATTTTCCAATTCCAGAACTAAGATAGAACAATTTTCATCCTTAAGTATTTATTTAGTTATTTGTTTGTTATTGAGGGTTAAATCTAGCGTTTTCTGAAACTTTCATTCAAACAAGGTATCCTAGGTTCCTTTTTCATTGTATTATACTTGATATAGACACAAACTCTTACATTTCTTGTGATGTGTTATAAAAATATTTAATTTCTCTGTCTCGGCTTATTTACGATATGTATTTAAAGGGATAGTTTAAAATCCATTAAACATGCCACGTACTTGAATTCTTTTAAACCTATCATTTAGGGATTTTTCGTGCGGGGTACTTTGGACTTACAGCCATGGGTAATGGGTACAATCTCAACAGTTTTAGAACCTCTTGTTTAGAAATTAGGGGATCGTTTATAGTCTTCCATGACGAATGTTTATACCCGCCATTTGATCTGTTCGAATCTGATACGAAGTGCTTCGCACTAACATTTGTCCCCATCAAAAGAACATCTGTGGTAATGAAAAGTCTTACAATCGATTGACAGAGGGAGAAGTTTGTTGAATCAAGTGCTGCCCTATCAAAGCCTCATCATTTCCTTCGCTGGCAGATGGTGGTGGGTGTGCGCGATGCGTTCTACTGTTTCGCTGTTGACGTCATTAGCGCTATCTGTTGATGGAACTACTTGGTCTTCCACGTACAGGGGTGGAAAAAGTGTGAGCAGCTGTGTGGAGATGATTACTTCCCCTCTATGCCGGCTTTCTGAGTAGAACAGTTCGATTGTAATTTAGTCCGGTGGTATTTCATGTTGCTCAACAATACTAGTATCACGCCTAAGTAATTGCCCACACGTAAAAGAAGTCTACTCGACAAAATTCCGGGCAAACCAACTTTAAGAAAGGCTAATTTGTTTCTTCTTCTCACATTAGTTTGGCAGCCCTTATGGAGTTAGTTACTCAGAGGTACGGAAAAGTGGTATAATAATAATTTTAAAAAATCTCAGATCTGATGGTTCTCTTGAACCAACTGTTCGTCACTCACGAGGGGGTAGGCAGTATTTGGGGAATAGACTTTGGGGGCGGTGTTCCTGTGGTGGTAGTGCACTCTCAAAGGGGTGTCGTATTAAAATATTAGGGAGCACTGGCCAGTCAGCCTCCAAATAACACGCTCCAACGTATTAAAATGTTCTCCACTCTGAAGGTGCCGGGTGGCTGAGAAGATAGCGTTCCGGCTTGACGACCGCGGCATTTTGGCTTCGATTCTCCAGCCATGCATTTTTACTCTTTCCCGAATAATTATTTCATGAATAGGGCCAGGATGTTTAGGCATTAATAGGCTAGAATGCAAAATCACTGAAGCGAAGAAAAAGTTCTGCTATGAGTTTTGCATATGCAGTAGGGGCCCGGTTATCAGAACTCCTAGAAGTTATGTTACTCCTACTGCATTACGGAAGAGCTGGGTAGACAACACTTCCTACTAGCCAAAGTAGTTTGCATTCTAACCTATTACTGCCTAAACATCCGGGTTGTGTTCAGTGAATTTTCACGAGGCCTCCTCTCCCTTTTTAAACATTTTTGAACGTTCTTTTCTGAACTTTCATAAATATTTTAGGAGAAAGTCACAAAACTTGTTTAATATCTAACATTATATTTTAAAACGATATGAAAATCCTCAGCCTGTTTCCAATCGGGTCAGGAATGGGATGAATGGAACCCCCATTTTGTGGCGAGGATAGGAATTGTGCCGGCTGCCGAGGCCTGTCGCACTCCTCTGGGGCAATGAGTAATGACTGACAGATGAAAAAAATGGTATTGTAGAGTGTTGCTGGAATGAAAGATGACAGGGAAAACCGGAGTTCGCGGAGAAAAACCTGTCCGTCTTTGCTCTGTCCAGCACAAATCTCATATGGACTGACCGGGATTTGGAACCACGGAATCCTGCGGTGAGAGGCCGGCGCGCTGCTGCCTGAGCCACGGAAGTTCTTTATTTTTGTCAAATATGTTTTCAAATTGATGTATTCACATTGTATTTTATGCATGATATTGTGTTTGGAATCAGAATTTTAAAAGTAAATGCAGTGTCTCGTCGAAGAAATATTAGTTATGACCCTACGGTTTTGTACCCGACTATCACTTGAATACGAAAGGTCTGGGATGTGTTGACATGCCATGTCCTTTGACATAATTGTGAGTGATTGTAACGGAACCCCCTATAAAGAATATCTTACTACAGGACTGGTGATCCTCGTCCTCGTCTGTACCCCGGTGCCCTTTTTAACGGTAACCCTATACGGAGGAAGTATTCAACGATTACATCTGTTTGTGAAGCTTGACAGAACACAGTGACGTCTGGCAGTCTCCTTACTTTCATCTTTCCTCTCGGACCACTTTGGTCAACCCTTGTTCTCTTCCGACTACGACCTCCACGGTATTAGGTTTGTGAGACCTCGGGAGTCCCTCATTTTGTCGCCCGTTGAGACGCTTCCCGTTCTTCCTCAGATACCTTAATTTTTTCGAAGGGTTATACTTCTTCCTCTTACCTCCTCTGATTAGTGTTAGGATAGTTCTCCAGTTGTACTTCCTCTGAAAACAATAATCACCGGGCGAGTTGGCCGTGCGCGTAGAGGCGCGCGGCTGTGAGCTTGCATCCGGGAGATAGTAGGTTCGAATCCCACTATCGGCAGCCCTGAAAATGGTTTTCCGTGGTTTCCCATTTTCACACCAGGCAAATGCTGGGGCTGTACCTTAATTAAGGCCACGGCCGCTTCCTTCCAACTCCTAGGCCTTTCCTATCCCATCGTCGCCATAAGACCTATCTGTGTCGGTGCGACGTAAAGCCCCTAGCAAAAAAAAATAAATAATAATAATCACCACCAGTCTCTGTCACAAGAATTAACCAAACACTGATCTAACTCCCGACCTGACCGAGACAAACCCAGGACCGCTGAACGGAACTCTGCCACGCTGACCAATAAGTTACGGAGCCAAACATATTTTACGATGGTATAAGAGTATAACATGTTCACATCGGAGTGAAGACATCGTTTGTAGTTTGTGAATGATTCAAATACGTTAACCTACACCTAGCACACCCCTGATGGTTGTAATAATGAGAAATCGATAGTCGACGACGTGGAGTTGGATCCAGTAATGCGCACAGCCGTTACCAGATGGGCTGATATCACCGCTGTATCTGTCGAGACTGGCAAGTAGTGTGTGCAGTTGATGGAGTAAATGCTGTATAACTTGAGCCTCCATCCAGATGCTTCCCTCCACGATAACCGTTTCTCCTTAGGTCTTTCCATTTCCGGGTGTGAATTCCTGACTGTGTCTTCACAAATTTGTTGAACACGACGCGGCATCGTTGCTCAACTTAGTAGGTTCTGGGTGATGATTGCGGGTTCAATCTCGGCCCTTCTTCTTCCTCTACACAGCACGTTTTCATTCAGAGTGGAATAAAATTTACTGTTTTGTGGTTCCCGTATCAAAGTTGCCGTATTGTGTCTCATTGTCGGAAGTTCTGCACAGAGAATAATCTTTACTCAGGTACCTTGCATCACGGCGTCCCCGAAAACGAATATTATTTACAAGTTATGGTTTAGTCAACTGGCTCTGGAATCCGTCGTGCTAATAACACTATGACCAGCACTACCTCGGTCAGTGTTGTACGACGTGTCTTACCCCTGTGTCGCTAAGATTTTATTTTCAAAGTTGTTTTAAGCTCGGGTATATCTACCGAAGAAAACCTTCCCCATTTTTACAGTTTTTAATTCCGGTGACCTTACAAGGGATAGAATGGACTTCAATAAACTAAGGAAATTGCTGAGCTTCGCTAACAAATAACAGACTTTTTTTTTCGTTCGAGATATTTGAAATAATTCACAGAATGCGCACAGTTTTACTCGAATAGTTCCGTAGTGAGCATGTTTCTGTCCGTTTGTGTGTTTAGATGGTCGATATGGCCCACCAGAGCCGCTTCATGCCGCGTCCCGTCTCATATTCCAGTTTAATTAGGCGGCAGTAAGGACAGTTAGCGCCATGTAATTGCGCTGGGGAACCGTTTACTCCAGGCAGCGGACGATATCGTCTCTGATTAGCCCCTGTGCTCCCACTTGGAAGTAATGGTCAGCTATGCAGTTCTAGAATTTTAAAGATCAATTTGGAGTCTCAGCGGAATGGCCAGAATTGGCAGCTTAAAAATACAGTACCTGAACATAACATACGCCCATCAGGTGTTTAGAAAAGGTGAAACTAGTCTGGCGATGAAGGTAGAGATTACAGTTATACAAACAAACAAAAACATGTTTCGGGAAGAATGTACACCACATTTAATGCAATATATGAGTCAGGAGATGAACTGTTTCTGAATCCATGTTATTACAGATTTTCTCCGATACCTGAATCGTTTCTTGTCCAGGGAGCCCGCGAAATAAAGATTGAAATATGTATAGATAAGGTTATAAATAAATTAACAAATCCAAATTGCTTGTTCACCAGATTAGAAGAGATTGGTGTTAGCTAATCGTTTTATTTAATTTTTATTTATTTATTTATTTATTTATTTATTTATTTATTTATTTATTTATTTATTTATTTATTTATTTATTTATTTATTTATTTATTTACATAAACATTGTTGACAACATTACAGGTTTCCGCTACTACGATTCTCCCTATAATTTGAATATCGATAGCAACTAAACTTGTTCCTCAGCTTCCCCACACCTTGGTGCCGTCGCGGGTGCAAACTGTATGCTTCGTGCAGTTTTTACAACCTGATGCCAATGTTATCTCGAGGGATGCGGTTCACTAGGACTTGTATTTTTAGAATGTGGCGAGTGTATATGAATAGGAGTGTCCTTGCACAGGGAAATTAATCATATGCGGTTGAAGTCCGTGACACAGACAGGTATGTAACCCGGGGCCGTCTGAACAGAGGTCGTCAACGCTGATCATTCAAGCAAGGATTACGACTGTATATTAACAAGTAATTTAGTAAGTTGAATAATATCATGCGTTGTGATGTCATACGGTTTCCGGAGAGAAGTGCTGCAGATCTCTCTAGTTGACACCCGTGGGCTACCTGCGCGTCTGGGTTTGTGGTGGTGGTGGTAGTGGTGGTGGTGGTGGTGGTGGTGGTGGTGGTGGTGGTGAGGTAAGGAGAGAGCGAGACGGACAGCTGAGAATCGTATGATTCTAAACGGGCTGAGAAGTAAGTTTGTATGTTTCACCAAGGGGAAGAGTCTTTTTATGTTGATGGGGTGAATGTACCTCATGGGGTTCACTGTAACTACCTAGGTGTTAATAAAAGAGGAAATATTCATTTTGGTAATCACGTTAACGAGGTTGTAAAGGAAGGTTGCGGTTTTCTTCATATGGTCGCGAGGGTAGTTGAGGTTGTAGTAAGGATGTAAAAGAGACGACGTCCAATTTTTAGAGTATGGTTCCAGAGCATAGCACCCACTCCACGACTACTTGATACGACAATTGGAAAAGATCCCAGCGAAAGCAGGACGATTTGTTGCGAGTGATTTCCGACAAATGAATAGCGTTAAGAAAATGTTGGAAACTTTAAGCTGGGATCTCGACTAAGCGGAATCTTTCGGGCTATCAGTGGAGAGATGAATAAGGTTGAATGCAGTTTATAAAAATAGGGGGGATCGTAAAATAAGATACAAGTTGGAAGTTAAGGGTACGAATTGGGACAAATATTTGTTTATAGGATGAGGATTTAAGGATTGGAATTATTTTATCAAGGGAGACAATTCATAAACTTCCAACTTCTTTAAAATAATTTAACAGAAGATTAAGTAAACGAGTGATAGGTAGTCAGGATTTTTAGGCAGTAATATGTCAGAATGCAAATTTACTGAAGTGTGTAACAAGTATAGTCTATCCTGCATAGTGGTTATGCTATGCGTTTTCCATAGACATAAGGGGCACGACCCATCAGAACCCCTAGATTTTATGTTAAACCCGGTACATAGCTGAAAAAAATGGGCTAGACGACACTTCATAATAAGCAGTAGTTTGCGTTATAACTAGGGAGAGGAAGTATGGTCAAATAAAGGGGATAAAATGGTCTGAAAATACATACAAGAAGGTGCAAGACAGGTGTTGATAAAATCACGTTAGTAAGGTTTAAAACAGTTACATGAACTTTCTTTATCCCAGTTACTGGGTTCTAATAATTAATAAACTTGTTATTTTGGATTACACACAACATTTTAGTGTTTTTGACAATGTCAGTGGTGCTTTGAGCACAGTAGATTCTTATACAGAAATTTCGCTCGACATGTACAGAAACCAATGAACCAATATCAGCACTCATAGAGAGTTCAGGGGAAGTTGGAAAGATTTCCACATCTGGATTTTTCCTCAAATTTAATTCGAATTTGTCTTTAGCAAAGCCATCAATGTTTCTCGTAACACTCGTCAACTTCTTCTAATCTCTGAATCAAGTCTGGCTAATATTTGTAGCTATGTACTGCAACAAGTCCTAACACTAGGTCTTCGTTGAGTAATTGCTGGACTAACTTGATTGCTTCTGCATCTGTTGAGTCTAGGGCACAAATAAAGCATTCGATTTTATCAACATTTTCGCCCAAGATAGTCTGTTGAAGCTGAGATAAAAATTTATGTGTAATGTTTTAAAAACTCAGATGAAAGTGGGGGGGGGGGGGGAATTGACGAAGCATGAAATAGAAGGAAAAAGGTGGCAACATGTAGTAAACTCACAATAAAGGTAGAAAAAATTGTGTGTATTTCGCTTAATTTCATGTCTCCAAATACAGATATTGACCTACCTGCATGAAACCAGCTATATTTTGGGAAAGGTGCTGCACCTTAGACTCCTTTAACGAATTATTATTATTATTATTATTATTATTATTATTATTATTATTATTATTATTGCCGGGCTGAGTGGCTCAGACGGTTAAGGCGCTGGCCTTCTGACCCCAATGTGGCAGGTTCGATCCTGGCTCAGTACGGTGGTATTTGAAGGTGCTCAAATACGTCAGCGTCGTGTCGGTAGATTTACTGGCACGTAAAAGAACTCCTCCGGGACTAAATTCCGGCACCTCGGCGTCTCCGAAAACCGAAAAAGTAGTTAGTGGGACGTAAAACAAATAACATTATTATTATTATTATTATTATTATTATTATTATTATTATTATTATTATTATTCATTTCCGTGGCGTGACTCAGGCTACGAAGCCTACTGTTCTGCTAAACTATGCCTTATAATGTACAGATAGTTAAACAATATATTACACACTCACGCACACTATAATACTAAACTGTACACATAGTTACAATAAACTATTGTAAAATAATCCATAATAAAGAAACTTGTTCTAATGCATCAGTAAAATGTACAGTACTTCAATAAAATTTAGTGACACAGGGAATGAAATATCCAAACAGGATAACATAATTCATATATTTACACTAAACTTAATCCGCCCAAGTCCGCTGCCAACATTTCTTTTCTCAATGTTCGAATTGTACTGACAACAAAAGGATTATTGTAGAAGGTGGATCTGTGATTTATTACTTGAAGGGTTAGGTTAGCTGCAGTTCTTCTCAGGATTTTATGAATTTCTGCCTAAACATCTTTGCTCTAGTGGTAGGAAACCTGCCACCTAGGTGACAGTCCTAAATGCAGATCAATGGTTGATTGATTGATTATACAGAGTCATAATACCACTCACTGGACAGTTCGTGTGTGAATATTGTTAGATATGACATTTTAAGGACAAAGTCTTCTCAGCTCAGATTGTTTGAAGTCGTCAATGAACATATTAACTTTCAAAACCAGACGCAATTTCGTTGAGAAGTAAGCGAGGCAATATTTTAAAAATCCACTCACTTTGCACTGAGCAATATTTCGTTTCTGGTTATGTTCACCTAAGAAGAGTAAAAACCGTTGAGGTCCACTGAGTGATTAGCCTTCCATCTGTGGGATGAGATTGCGTGCCTAGGCCACGGGTGTGCCGCAAATGGCAATCACGGTGATGGCCCTAGGGACATGTGTTGGTTGGGTTCATGGCGAACCAGTAAACCTCCTGGGAACACGGGCTAGCCACTGCAAAGGGAGCAATTCAGTCCGGAGACAGACCAGTGCACCCATTTATATGTTTACTTACTAAATCTAGCGACTTTTTATATTGATTTTGGTGGGGTGGGATGATTTGTAAGTTTTGTTGCCTAAACTGCCTTTTTAGAAATTCCGTTCTTTGTGGCTGAACAGGATGCAGCATATTAATTGGCCGATTGCCGAAATGCCTCTCCATACAAAATCTTAAATGTGGTATTTCGAAGCAAGATTCGTACGAGATCTATTACCGTACCAATGTAGAGGGCGGTCCAGATATCTTGTAACCCTCTTAATTTTCGGTGATGTGGTGTATTGCATTTCTTCCTCTATTTCATGCCAGGCTTAAGCCACGTGCAGATTTAGCAACACCGCCTCGCAAAGCCCATTTGGATTCGCCCACGAAGTGATCTGATTAGCTAATTTCAGCAGCTGATAAAAAGACAATACCGCAAGATATAGAATTATTTATAAATATTATCATGATAAACCCTTCAGTTCTAGAAAACAATGAATAACGGCCGAGACGATTCGTCCCTTGGACCATGCGTCACTTCATAATCTGAAGCCCTTCCGAGTGAGCAGCGGTCGCTCTGTAGACCAAGGCCCATCAGGGCTATAGTGTCGTGGAAGGGGTCGTATTATCAACCCTGTAACGGTCAAGCACGTGGTTTTCGTTGTTTCCGACTATCATGTATAAAATGTGTACTTTCCGAGATATGAACCTGTGTCCTGGGCTATAACATCAGGTGTTGAGGGTAAACTTCCGTGAAAGTACACAAGAAGTATTCAAAATGCCCGTCTTCTACCATACTGTAGGTTTGGCCTCCATGTCCTCTGGAGTTACGAAGACGCACGAATATGCCCGGTGTTTTATGTATTGTTTGAAAAGACCTTAAGATTATGTCATGAACCCTTGCTTCGTTATCTTGCACAGCAGTCGCGTGACCCCACACAAAAGAAATCCAACGGATTTAGATCACGTGATCGCGGAGGCCAAGAAAGCATTAATTTCTGAACTCAAGTTTATATACACTTTTCTTTCTATGTGTGAAGAATCCAACCCTGAAGCTACATTGTGTACAGTACATATCAATGAGGGGTTAATGTACAACCGACCACAAGTGGGATCCGAACCCACAGTCTTCTGATATGAGCTCTTTCTGAAACAATACGGTCATATAAATTAAATATTCATTGAATTGTGTTACATTGTGTGATTTCTACGCACTTTGCAGTTGTGATGGCTGTAGCTTAGTTCCTTTCCAACGATACAGATATGACCTAGGCCACCATAACTCGGTGGGATAGAGCATCCGATGCAAAATCGAAAGGTTGTGGGTTCGGATCCCGACGGTGTCCGGTTGGCCATTTTTGTTATGTACTGAACATCTCGTCGATATGCACTCAACACGACCTAATACGTTCAGAGTTTATTTCCAATACGACCTATTTGTTTTTCAAGGTGATTTATATATAAACCGGTGCTTTTCAAAACGGGTCGGCGGTTGCAGGGAGGGTCTCTGCGCACAGGTGGCCTGGTCTGTGGTCCAACAGCTCTGCACTCCGACTGGCCAACCGAGCACGGGAGGGGTGGCCGCGGCTCTTGCCCTCTACCGTCATTCTACGTCTCTGTATTCGGGAAACGGAGAGAGGCTGATCCCCACCATCGGCTGTCTAGAGAATGGTATTCCGTGGTTTTCCATTCTCCTGCAGAAAGTCGAATGCCGGAACAGTTCCTAGTATAGACCACGGCCGCCAATTCTCACCTTCTCCTCACATCATCTCTGATATTAATCTCTGGGTTGAGTGACGGCGTCACCGTTTAGAAGGCCCGCCTCCCCCTTCACAGGAGGAATGAAAAGTAGTAGTAGTAGTAGTAGTAGTAGTAGTAGTAGTAGTAGTAGTAGTAGTAGTAGTTGTTGTTGTTGTCAAAACGACGCAGTTTCTCTCTGGTAACATAACTATATAATAAACGCTGTATATATCATTAGATTTATTATTAACGCAGTATTCTCCTGAGTGAAGAAACAGTCCGTTTCTTGAAAGGAATTCCCTCTTCGTGCTTTGTATTGCATCGCGATATCGTTTTGTCTCTTTATTCTTCGTACTGCACGGAAATTATCTTTGTTTCCCACTTTCTATAGCAATCCGTTTTGTTTGTTTCGCCTGGATGTAGCGAACATTGTATTTTCAGTTTTATTTCGCGTGCTCTTCTAATTAGTACTGCCGCTGTTATAAATGTGTTTTCCTCTTAGCTAGCTCGATTACGTTCCCGTGTAAACACTTTGAGCATGATAAACACAGATAACACGCGCTGCTAACTTCTTTTGTTAACTGGTTGTTTTATGACCTGCAGCAAGACGCAGACACGGGCGCCGCCTACGATTGGATCATTTGTGCGTTTTAACATCTGAGAGATGTAGGCAGTATGTTGTTGCGTTTTATACTCCTTGCTTCTGATATTTTGCCCTTCTGAATTAATGACAAAATAGTGAATTAGTAGTATGGTAAGTTCATGTTTTCTTCTCCCCCAAAATAGTATTCGTGAATTCTGGGAAAGAGAAAAAAGAGAAAAGAGAAAGAGAAAAGAAATGAGAAAGAGAAAAAAGAGAAAATATTCCTGTCTGTCTGTTAAGTCATTAGTGCAGAGATTGATTGCATCCCAAGTAACACAACCGAAATGATAGCTGATCTATTATTAGCCGTACTAGACAACATTTTGAGCGAGTTAGTTGGACATAGCTCTCCTGAATGACCTAGAAACTGCTATTTCAGTATGTCTGAAGCTATGAGTGGAGCTCGTATGTTTAGAACCTTTCATTAGAAAAGGTGTTGCATCTCTGTGGCTGGGTTGAGTGGCTCAGACGGTTGAGGCTCTGGACTTCTGACCCTACCTTGGCAGGTTCGATCCTGCCTCAGTCCGGTGGTATTTGAAGGTGTTCAAATACGTCAGGCTCGTGTCGGTAGATTTACTGGTACGTAAAAACTCCTACCGGACAAACATTCGGCAAATCGGCGTCTTAGAAATTAGTCAAGAGTAGTTAGCGGGAAGCAAAAACTATAGCATAATTTATTATTACTGAGGAAAGTTTTTTTGGCACTAATAGTTTCAAATGCAAACGTATTTAAGCAAGGGGCGCGAGCGTCCTCTACCCGCGCAGCGGTTTTGCAGTGACAGTTGCATAAGTGCTAGCGATCTGAACTATCAGAACCCCTAAATTGTCCTCTACCCGCGCAACAGTTCTGCTGTGAGAGTTGCATAAATATTAGCACTCTGAACTATCAACACCCATAAAGTGTCCTCTACCCGCGCAGCGGTTCTGCAGTGAGAGTTGCATAAGTGTTGGCGGTCTGAACTATCAAAACCCCTAAAATATACGAAACTCACCGGCATGACTGTAGAGCGTGTAGATTACACTTGCGCCTTGTTCAAATATGTTTGCATTCTAACCTGTTAGTGATTGAACATCCTTTCCCTAATTATTACATCCTCTAGAGGTGGGGGCGGTAGGTGTTCTCAGCTTTGGAGCGTGGTTTGGTGATCACGGGGCAAATACCTGAGTCTAACATTTCTTCTGCTTACTCGTGAGATGGTGATTATTGCTTTTAAGAGGATGTACAACTGGGCAACCATAATCCATAAGCAGTAATTCCTAATTAGAAATTAAATTGCGACAGAACTCTACCTTCGATAAATGAAGGTATCGGGAAAGGAGAGGAAAGGGCCGCGATGGGTGTAGTGGTGAATGACTCCATAGGCCTTGCAGATGTAATTCCGTTGGTGTGGCAAGGGAACCACCGCTAGAAGTTGGACAGAAGGAAAGTGATGTGCCTGATATATGTAGAAGCAATGCAACACTTAAGTGAGGAACAGTTACCGTGAGCCCACGCTCACCCTGGCTCCCCTTTAAGTCACAATTTATGACAGGCAGCGGGTACATCGTTTTTTACACCACTCCCACCCATTTGCTTGTGTCAATCTCCACACTTTCATCGTTCTATCTTACTTCACACTTTCATCGTACTATCTGCCCAACATTGGTCAGCTATTGTTCTCTTCCCTTTGTATTAGAATTTCGAAGGCGTAGGGGTCTTCAATTTTCACACCCTTCTTGGTTCTTCCTTTTCTTTTTCTGTCACAATCATTCCGTCAATTTGTCACATGATTAGTTTTAGAGGGGGAATGGATGGTTCTCCTTAAAATAATAATCACTACCACCACATGGAGTGTAACGCGAGAGATATTAAGGCGATGAGTCACTTTTGACATAAATATGTCTTACGGCTGGGGGTTATCCGAAAATGTGTGTGACGTTATGTGACTAAATGTGTGACGAGAGCGTAACCATAGCAACTGTGCAGGGAGTGATGTAAGGTTTTGTTTCCTAGGAAACATGCACGATATGTCTTATGGCTGGCGGTCATCTGAAATTAGCAGCCGCTCGTCATATTTATGATCATTTGATTTTAGGAAAGGGATAAATGTTTATTTTTTATGATTTAGTGGTAAAGGGTATGGAACTCAACAAGCCCATGGAGCTAAGTGCAAGTGGAACAAACGTAACTTCTCCAGCGGAGGAATTGAACACGATGACAGAATCGCGCTCTAGCAAGTACGCTACGATGACACCGACGGAAATCTTAGCTTAGTCAGTGTCTACATCTCCGTCTAGTGTTGGCGCCGATTCTTCCGATTGGTGCTCGCAAGCCGGTATTAAGCAACGTGGACATTTAGCAACACCGCCCGGGAAGCGATCTGATTGGCTAACTTCCTCAGTTGATGAAATGATAATGCCGCCAGATATCGAATTATTTTTTCCAAATTATTTATCAGTATTGCTAGCCCTCAAACGCTCGTATACCCGGTTCATATTGTTTCTCATCACCCTGTATTTTGTAGGTTTTAACATGCTTTGTCTCCAAACTTTACGCTATTCTTTACACAGAAACATTGTGCGGCCTAGACGACTCCTTGAATAAAACTTGTTAATACGTAAAAAAGATATCCGCTCCCTTTTGGTTACATAGAACGCCAAGCTGTATGTGGGTCACAGCCAGGGAATTCGATCCCGGCCCTTATTTCTTATCCCGGGATTTCGAGATTGCACTTGGTCAGTCCCGAGATCCCGGGATTATCCCGGGATTGAAGGTTACAAATTAAAAATAAGGACATCTTACAGAAATCAGCTGTTTAATTAGCGAATCGAAATTTAGACAAAATCAACATATTTTACGGTATACGCCTAGCTAATGTAATCACTCTAACTAATCAGGCTTAGGGTAAGACTAACTTAAAATCAAGCAGTCTCTATGTTAAAATTATTATTTTCCAAGAATCAGTGAGATATCTTTAAACTGACATAAATTAGAAAAGCTTATGTAACAAACTATGCAAATAAACTTTGGAAATTAACTAAAAATTTTCAACTAATCTAAAATTGATCTTAAATATGGCCTTTATTCAAAAATTTTAAAATTTCAATCTCTCTGAACATAGACTAAACGGACGACTTTTATGTAACAACATAATAAGTAGGTAGAAAGTTTCTTAGCAAAAAGTATTTTAAAATAACGTTAATCAGTCACATTTCTCGTAAATATGAAGAAAACTAATTTAATAGGAACTTTCTAATCTGAATTGCGAAAATATGATCTGAGAAATAACAACGCGTCCAGTGTCTCATCATCATGCCTGCTTCTCAATTTGTTGCACATACATGCAGCTGCTAAGAAAGCGCGTTCAGGTTCCATGGAAGTTGGAGGAATCATTAGTAAATACTTATAAGCCTGCTCTAGGTCATAGCTCCGAGTAGAATTTGAAGACCCGTATAGGTTCATTTCCTTCGTAACAATTCTGAAAAATTAATTTTCATTTAATGCTTCAGGAGACATAATTTTCATGCTGTTTTCTATTTCCAGCTGAAGCTTTACTTTGAGCGTCAGTCACATTTTTCTGTATTTGTAGGCTCGACTTGCATATTTTGTTCTTCCTTTTCGTCATTCCTTTTACCATTTAATCTCTCAATTAAAGAAACAATCTGTTGTTTTTTATCAGGACTCTGCTCGGACTTGAAAATGTACGCTGTATTTCATAATCGAACGCTAACGCCACATTGTCACTAAGAGGATTTTGCAGGTAGCATAATACGCCAGTCGACTCAGTTCTTCGGCGATCTTTCATGCGTTTTTGTAAATGTATCTTGAATTTAAAATCCAGCTCGGAGTTATTTTCATTTAACTGCTTGAAAAGAAACTTAAGGGCAGCATCACCTGAGCATAAATTCGCATCAGTGCGACATAGTGCTTCTACAGTTAATTTGACTGGAGTCAAGACTTTAATGATTTCATTAATGAACTCGAAATCCGATTCTTCCAACTGCACTGGATTATCCAAACGCACTGAGAGTTTCCTTTCACACAGTCTATTTTGCAAATTTTAAAAAATGATGTCAATACCGAAAATCCCGGGATTCTGAAAACTTAATCCCGAACACTGCGGGATTGAATCCTCTAGTCACAGCCCTTCAGAGGATGTATTTTTAAATGGACGCTGTGTTTCGTTCGCCGTATCCATTACCCATCATTTAAAATATTCGTCACAAAGTGCCGTCACTGGCGCTCCCGTTCCCCGCTAATTAGAGCGACTACTTAACAAACAACATGTAATTATCCCTGCTCTGTTATTATTACGCTCTTCGAGGGCAACATCGTGTTGGTAATCAACTGCTATAAAGTGGTTTGTTTTTCAAGTGGGTATACCTCGGATAAAGAAATTACCTCTCTGGCTGATAGCGGGCGGAGAGTGACCAAAGGTACATACATAGATTATATGCATGGTGTTCGAATTAATGGAGGGTTTTTGGCCTTAAAATAAACATTCAGGAAACTCTGTTCATGACTATTATAATTAAGCATATGGCTTGGACTGGCACAGCGCGATGTACACACACATCAGGTACTAATACAGGGCTTTATTTTGAACACTTGACTGACGCCCCTACCTTTCCGCGACCAAGTGTGAGTGTGAACACTCGGACTTCCTGCTTCAAATAATGCGTATGAAATACAATAAAATCTTAATCTCATAACAGATTTTGGAAGTGTCCTTGCTTTACGGTTCGAGTTTTAGTAGTTTTCTTTGTATTCAGAAAACAAACTACTGTAACGGCCGCAGCCTTTTGATCGTTTCCAAGACTTACTTATTGGAATAAAACCACAAATATTATGTGGATAATAAATTTTATTCAATAGATTGTCTCTGATATGAGAAATATGAGACATAATTTAAATGTAACTTACTGTAAATTGTTTTCGCTGTTTTTATTTCTCTTAGTAACTCCTCTTACGCTCTTTTTAGTTCAATTTATTTTATTCCTTCATCATTCTCTTTTCAACTCTTTTTTTTGGACATTTTTATCGAATCTTAATCAAATCTTTCTTTTCCATTATTAAATTTGTTACTCTATACAACTGCCCACGATGTATTCACAACTACAGCTAACCTCTCCAGTTGAGCACGCGAGTCAGCACAGCGCCATCTTGTAACAGAGTATGCGTGTGACGTCACATATTTAGCAAGTATTTTGTTTCAGTTTGATGTGCTATTTATTGAAAACTGCGTTTAATATTTTCATTTTAATTTTTTGTAACAGGCAGCCAGCTCGTTTGCCTGTCAGTTCAAACAATTAACATAATCGTAAGTTAAATACTCTCGGCGATATACGCGTTCTAATCAGACACCCAAAGTCTTAAAATTTTCCTCACCGAGCTCGATAGCTGCAGTCGGTTAAGTGCGACCAGTATCCAGTATTCGGGAGATAGTAGGTTCGAACCCCACTGTCGGCAGCCCTGAAGATGGTTTTCCGTGGTTTCCATTTTCACACCAAGCAAATGCTGGGGCTGTACATTAAGGCCACGGCCGCTTCCTTCCCACTCCTAGCCCTTCCCTGTCCCACCGTCGCCATAAGACCTATCTTTGTCGATGCGACGTAAAGCAACTAGCAAAAAAAAAAAAAAAAAAATCCTTTCCATGTACCCGTTGTTAAAGAATGAGTCTAGGTTAAAAAAGTAACAGCTACTTGTTGAGTTAATTTTAGAAGACATCGTTCGCGCATACATTTCGTCTTTTCAGCTGAATCCGCGCTGTCAAATTTATTTACATTATTGTGAATTGCTTTTGTAGAAAGTGGCACTTAAACAGGAAAGTTATGAACAAATTCATCACGCACCCGACGAGCTGATTCGTATTTAAAATACTTTATACACACGAACATGCGCCGCTGTAATGATTAAGGTATACTTGCAAATCGTCGCTGCGCCTGCAAAAAGCGCTATGTGATGATATATTTGGAGAAATACCGACCCGCAGCACATATATTGTGATGAGCGAGAATTCCGTGACAATATTCGCGCGAGTTTGAACCTTAGATGACGGAACCTTCCCGGCAAAAGTTCTATGATAAAATATTTCACATTGTCATTTTTGCTGGCGCAACGACGAAATGAACAATCCAAGGCTCCGATTGAGCACTCGCTATCACTGGCTACAGACAGTTTTTCAAGGAGAAAACCTATGCTATGGCGCGTCCGGCAGCGGGGAAGGAAAACTCTGTCATCAGTCAAGAGTTAAGAATAAAGCCTGTATCAAAGTTCCTTTAGTACGCCATTGAGTCATGTCACGTTAACAAAATGTCCAGGGTTGCCATGGTAAACTCTCGGGGGGACGCTCGTATCCAAGATTTTTAATTGTCTGTCTCTACACCACAACCACACTTGTGATGGCAAGTTGTTCGACTTCTGGAGCGCGTCAGCGCATACACCGTGGCCGGTCCACAGGCTTGTGAGTAGGTCTAATCCAGTATCCTTCTCCTTCATAGCGTGAAATGCTAGAACAGAATTAGAGTTCCAGTCGAGGGATCACTGGTTAGATTTACATTCTGTACTGTGCGTACAAGAGGGTTCGTTGATTTTTGCCTGCTGGACTTGTCAGCGATGTCAGTATACAATTGTTAACTGTGGATTTTCGGCTATTTTGTGAAATTCTCTGATCAGAGCGTGAAGCCGGGGGAGATTTAGAGAAGTAATCTAACTCCGAACTGTAAGGTAAAGATCATACTTAGTAGAGTAGGATGGATTGTAAACTTAGCGTAGAGAGTAACGAGTATATTGTTTACCCGAACAGCAGTCGTGTTACGTGATTTGCATGAACATTAGGGGCTCGCTTCCGAGAACCCCTAAAAATTATGTTACTCCTGTTACAATGCGGAAGAGCGGGCTAGCCAACACATCTTACTCGACAAATTTGTTTGCATTCTAACCTATTAATGCCTAAACTTCCGGGCTCTAGCAATGAGAAAGCAGAAAGTCACAAACGCTGTTATCACTGTGCATGAAAGGGTGTCATATTGCTACGTAACACAAGAATGAGGTCCCGGTGTGGAAATCAAAGCCAAAATCAGCGTAGCAAAAAATGTTTAAAAATTAAACTTCAGTTTTGTAAGCTCGTTGGTGTGCCCTGAAGTGTTGTGTATTGCTGGTGCTACTTTACGGTGAGGACGGTAGGTACTAGACACCATTAGGGAGCAGACTGCAGGCCTTTGAAATGTGGTTTTACCGGGCTGTGACTCAGACAGTTGAGACGCTGGCCTTCTGACCCCAACTTGGCAGATTTTATCCTGGCTTAGCCCTGCGGTATTTCAAGATGGTCGAAGCCCCGTGTCGGTAGATTTACTGGCACGTGAAACAACTGCGGGACAAAATTCCGGTACGCAAGCGTCTCCGAAAACCGCAAGTAGTTAGTAGGACATAAAGTAAAATAATTACATGTGGATGTATCGCACAATGTTGAATTTCACGTCGCTATTAAGGATGGGACGTAATGGGAAATCATGTGCAAAACACAGGAAGGTAAGTGAATATAGGCAGAAATTCCGATAGTGGTTCAACACATCTACGATACGGCAACTGTGATACGAGCAATACATACATAAATCTTCATAAAGCTGGGCTGAGTGGCGCTGGCCTTCTAACCCCAACTTGGCAGGTTCGATCCTGGCTCAGTCCAGTGGTATTTGCAGATGCTCAAATATGTCAGCCTCGTGTCGGTATATTTACTGGCACGTAAAAGACCTCCTGCAGGACTAAATTCCAGTACGTCGGCGTCTCCGAAAAGCGTAAGAGTAGTTAGTGGGACGTAAAGCAAAAAACATTATTATTAAATCTTCATAATAGACTATCATGCCTTTCATCATTCGGTATGCAGGCCTCTGTGTATTAACTATGCTACTCAACAACCCTCGCTTTATTACTAGATGTCTGGCATCGTTCGAATCCTCACTCCTTAATATTTAAATAATTAAAAGCCTTTTTCTCCCTCCATCACCTAATCTATTTTTCTGCAGGAAAATTTATCCTTCTCCATTTCTTTCAAATGATCCCGTTCATTAGTTCGCCTTGATTCATCGAGTTCATTAATTAATAAAATCCACAGCCTGTTTCCAGTCATTCGACCGGGTCAGGATTGGAATGAATGAGGCTCCTTCTAGCGGCGAGGATAGGAATTGTGCCGGCTGACGAAGCCTGTCGCACTCCTCTGGAGGAATGATTAATGAATGAAAGATGGAATGAAGTGATATTGGAGAGTTATGCTGGAATGAAAGATGGCAGGGAAAACCCGGAGTAGCTGGAGAAAAACCTGTCCTGCCTCCGCTTTCTCCAGCACAAATCTCACGTGGAGTGACCGGGATTTGAACCACGGAACCCAGCGTAGAGAGGCCGGCGCGCTGTCTCCTGAACCACGGAGGCTATAGTTCATTCATAATTTACAATACGCATCCTCATTGAGAGTATTCGCCTCCCATTGAAAATTCAGTTTTGCTTGTACCGGCAATCATTCTCGCGAATTTCATGTCTGTTACTTCTAATTTATGAGTAAGATATCCCCAGTCCACTCAGTTTTCATTCCCGTCCAGTAAAGTGTCTCTGAATGCAGACCAGTATAAAGGCAGTTCCGTCCGCGAACAGGTTCCCATTTTCCGAGAACCGAGCATGAAGTAATAGGTATTGTTAGGTGCGCTTGATTGGGGCTTCAACAGTGCAGAATTCTCTTCACGACGCTCGATATTTGTCATTTTGGGTTCCTGGGTTCGATACTGGTACTTAGGGGTCCGTATGTTCACCACTCTGTTGTCGATATATTTACTGGCACAATTCTGCCATTCTTGAAATCCTTTAAAGTAGTAAGACGTCAACTCAGTAATAGTAGTATTAGCATGTCCGCCTGTATGTACCCTGACTGTAACTGATGTCCTCGGAGGCCTGCGTTCGATTCTCTGTACTGTTAGTGATTGAATATTATCAGGAGGGCTGCCATGTAGTTTAAGTGGTACATGCAGGTTTTATTTTAACTGTTAGGTTATTCAGTCCACCGACACCAATATCCTGACTGACTGACTCATCATCGCCTAGCCACAACTACTTTGACATAAAGAAATACAATTTTGGGGATACACTTATATTACAGTGTAGGTGTCCACTAAGGTACATCGCTAAGGGGATGAAAAAGAGATTAAATTATTAAAATGACTGTATATGTGTCTCAAAGCAGTTTAAAGACGTCTTATTTGGAATCTCCCTTAAAATTGATCGCGTATTTTTGGTTTCCGGAAAATCCACTTAAGGGGGTAAAATAATGGAAAACGGGGGTTGAATAATTTTTATGAGGATACTTATATCTCAAAAACTGAATATGTTACAGACGTGAAAATTGGTCATCGGGATCTGATTTACTTTAAGGAATATTCATTCTTCCTTTTTGTTTTTGGTAAAGCCACTTGACGGGGGTTTTCAGTTTTCAGGTCATGTTTCTCCTACCACAGCATACAGTAGCAGTTATAGTATTGTGTTCTTGGGTCGTATTGTAGTTTTGTAAACGACGTGCAAGAGAACATATGGCAACAGTATTATACTTGAAAAAGAAAGGAAATTGCTTCAAATTTTACAAAAAATAAATAAATACAGACATAAATAGATGAATCGCCTCGAGGAATACAAGGACAGAACAATGCAATCTGAAACAAGTAACTTCATAATCGTTTAACATTATGGAGATGACATATAATTAGAGATATTACTTTTATGATTTCCATTTATAAATTGTCCAGAAGTGCATCTTGCTTTTTTGTTTTTTACACCCCTTTCGAAAGACTCAGGTGCTTTGGTTATTTTGAACGAGCAGACGCAATGTCAATCATAATTATGACTGGTCGCTTACCAGGTGACAGAAAGATTGGTAATCCCTCCGGCTGAATGCTAACAGAAATCACGACCGATGTGATGAGTTGATACGCCCATCAGGTAATCTCCCGTAACTGTGTCTCAGTGACACATATTATGGTGTTGGCGGAACGATGGCTGTGATATGAATTTCATTACATTCAGCGCCGCCAGCCTAATAAATCTGCATGTGGTTAAAATGATACAAGCAGCTCCCCTGCATCGAGATAGTATGAGAGTTGCCGGATAGTGAATGTAGAACCACTATCGGGGGCTCCGCGATCGGCATACCCTCTGCCGCTACATCCTTCTTTCCTTCCAATGATCAGTTTTACCCGACTGTATTTGTCTTCGTGAAATTCGTAACCGAAGTAGGATGCTTTCCAGAGTAAATATTTTCCATCATTCCCCGGCACGACAAGGTACCTTCTCGTTGGTGACATGGCCTACCCGTCGTCTCTTGAATATTCCACGTTCATGCACAGTTCAAGGTCCTAGAGTCGGTTCATTGACGAAGAGTTTCGTATCCATCGTTCGACGCCGTACAGAGGCACCAGAAACACACACACTACTTCACCACACACCAAGGAGTTTAGAGTCTCTTCTTCTTATAATTTTATTTACATCGCACCGAAACAGCCAGACCTTATGGCGATGATGGGGTAGGAAAGAGCTAGGAGTGGGAAGGAAGCGGCCGTTGCCTTAATTAAGGTACAAGCATGCAAAGAAATGGTGTCCCGATATAAACAAAGAATGGCGTACCCTACCCCACCTCCGCGCTTAACACAATGCTGCAGGTAGATGTGCACAGCGACGGATGTAAAGCAAAACACACACACACACACACACACTGTGCCTTTAGCACTATCCCTTCCCTTCCCCTCACTCTCACCAGCCCTGATGGTATTCCGCGGTTTCCTCATTTTCACACCAGACAAATGCTGTTTCCGTAGCTTAATTAATGCTACGGCTGCTTCCTTTCCACTCCTAGCCCTTTCCTACCCCCTCGTCGCCATAAGACCTATCTCTGCCGGTGCGACGTAAAGCAAGTTGTAAAAATACTACCCCTTCACTCCCCCCTCTCCTAAGTACTGGAGTGGAGGCAGTGTTGATTGTTTATGTCGGGACACCAGTTCTGTGCATGGGTGAACAGCCCCAGTATGGGGAAACCACGTAAAACCATCTTTAGGGCTGCCGAAAGTGGGGTTCGAACCTACTATCTCCCGAATGCAAGCTCACAGATACGCACCGCTAACCTCACGGCCAACTCGTTCGGTAGTTTCGAATCTAAAGTCACAGTAACACTCAATACGTTGTGTTTTCAGACACACATTCCTTGCACTGTATTGTCATTTTTGGTTTTCTGTTCTACATCCGCATCTCATTTTATGCGACATCGAGCTTCATAGATACTTGAAATTAGGCCCTTTCAATGGTTTGTTTCCGTTCAGAGTGGTAAAGCGTTATTCTGCTCGTCATTTCGCCTGAAATTCTGCCGTGTGAAGTAATTTTGCTTCCTAAGTTGGTCTGTCTAATATGTACAAACGTTCTAAATCCTTGCGGTAATATTAATCCAGAATAATGGGCGCAGGCAGTAAGACGCCTCTGACAAAGACAGAATATGAAATTAGTTCTTGTTCCGGTCGCCGTGGGGCTGTTTGTTCATGATTCCCCTTAATATATAGCTGTTGACATGCGTCCGGGGTTGGGGGATGAGGAAGGAGCTGTGACAATTCACATAACTAGCTGGCTGTTAGTGTAATTACTCTCCATCTATAGCCGGCAATGAACATGACTACCTGAGTACATCATGGGCCCGCTGTCGGCAGCAGTATTATTATTTCAAGGACGCAGCCAGGAGTAGGATGTACACGGTCAATCATTGAGTAGTATTAGGCGCAACTTTGTTTAATTGTTGCTATTGTTCTGCATTTGGAGTCTCGAAATACCGTATGTGACAATTAGAGTCCAGAATTTTGGGTACTAGTAGGTTACAATGCAAACTTTCTGAAGCGGGTTACAAGTATAGTCCACCCTACACAATGGTTATGTTATGGGTTTTGCATCACCATAAGGGGCACGGCCCATCAGAACCCCAGGATTTATGCTACTCCCGCTACTCAACTGGAAAACGGGCTAGACGACACTTCCCAGTAACCAAATTAGTTTGCATCCTCACCTAAGCTCACCGGACAAAAAAATTGTCGCCTCGGGATAAATCATTACAAGCATAATTTAATACCATTTAACTCCGCCTCTGGACTTGATAACCGCCTGGATTTGGTTAGGAAGCGAGTCTACAATGTTGTGCAGGTACAGCCACTCGCTGAGGATTTGATCGCGCAGTTCCACCAAATTGCGGGGGAAGCTGATGTCGGTGTTTTACCCGCTGTTCCGACATGTCCCATAGATTTTCAATAGGTTTCAAGTCATTTGATTTTGCAGGCCAGTCGACATGTAATAGGGTGGGGGAGTGTACGTAAAACCAGTCACATATGTGTCCAGCCCGTTGAACTTCGCTGTTGTCATTTAGAAAAATCGGGGTATCGCTAGCATAGAAATCATACAGATGTTCACTGAAAGGCAACGCCTGATCATGTTTAAATAAACATGCTGGTTCATGTTAGAGGTCAGCTCAGTGAGCGGGCCCAGCACTCCCCTCCCCGTCCAAACATCACAGAGCCACCTCGGGATTGAACCTGACCTTGCACACATCCAAGATGAAACGCTTCAATTGGCCTTCGGTTCACTCGACGACGTGCGTCATTGGACGTACACTGTCCACTTGAAGCATCAATATCCCATTGATCGTTACTGTCTTATGCTCACAAAGAGTCAGTACGCATGCGGTTGAGCACGGAATTCGTTCGTCGCGACATCTCTACAGGCTTGACGATACATCTGTGCGTGCGCACTAGGGTGACTGTTTTGTCTGGTGAGCTTAGGTTAGAATACAAACTTATTGAAGTGGGTAAGAAGTATAGTCTATCCTGCACAGTTGTTATGCTGTCAATTTTGCATATCCATAAGGGGTACGGCCCTTCATAATCGCTATAATTTATGGTTCTCCCGCTACGTAACTGAGAAACAGGCTAGACGACACTTCTTACTAACCAACCTAGTTTGCGTTCTAGCCTATTACTGCCTAAACATCCGGGGTTTAGATAAGTTTAAGGGGAGAAATACTAGTTCGCAGCACATATATCAGTTTAGAACGAAAATCCGTTGGTATAGTCCATTCAATACAGAAGTTTCTGGTCAGAGTTCTAAGCTGAAATATTATCACGTAGCATTTTTTAGGCACAACGGCGAAGTATGCATTCACAGCTGTGTGAAGCACGAAGAACATTAGTTGAATAATTTGTAAAGCACGTTAATATTTTCGACTTTGCAGTGCTTGATAGTTGCAATTTGAGTGGCATAGATGAACGATTCTTTGGTGCCGGGCTGAGTGGCTCAGACGGTTAAGGCGCAGGCCTTCTAACCCCAACTTGGCAGGTTCAATCCTGGCTCAGTCCGGTGGTATTTGAAGGTGTTCAAATACGACAGCCTCGTGTCGGTAGATTTACTGGCGCGTAAAAGAACTCCTGCGGGACTAAATTCCGGCACCTCGGCGTCTCCGAAGACCGTAAAAGTAGTTAGTGGGACGTAAAGCAAATAACATTATTATTATTATTATTATTATTATTATTATTATTATTATTATTATTATTATTATTGATTCTTTGGTTATGTGAATTGCACAGGATTTCCTGCATTTCCATTAGTATTACATATGGGTGGAAAACGACCCGCTAGGCAGTTCCTCGAGAAGTATCATTTACTTACTGTACATTTTCGCTGAATTGTGATAATAAACGTGTACTTAAGCTTAGCATATTTTTTGCTGATTTGTTTTGTTTTCATGGTAGCACAGAAATTCTAAACGATATTGAGTAGCTGACTCTGAATTCGAAATTTCTATGCGATTCCTTGATAATGGAGGGAAAAACGACGGAAATCCTGGTGATGACTGGGCAGATCCCTCAGATGAAATTGTGTCTAGCTTCAAGGTAGCGCTGTAGGTACCAGTAAACGATAGCTTCATCCCGGATGATTATGTTGAATTCAGTGCTCTCCCGTTTGTCAGAATGTGCACAAGATAAAAGCAGTGAATTTGACATAAATTATAGTAATGAAGAAATTGCTGTTGGGAAATACACGATATGACATTCCTTGCCATTTCACCACTTATCGTTTGCGATCCTAGTAAATGTTTGTTTTACGAATTTTTCACATCATGTAGGTTACTTGGATGCTTTTCTGGATGCACATACTGATTATTCGATTTATTCGTGAATAATACCTGGATTCACAGCTACCAACATTTTCTAGATGGCTATATAGTTTTACTGAAAATGTACGAAGGTAATTCGGTCCAGATGAGGAGCAGCTTTAAATGGATGAAACTGTCTTCTAGTTCCAGAGGAAAGAACGCGATACTCATTTCTAATAAGTGAAGAAGCCAGGCGCTGATTTCATAATTTGTGATAATGAAAAACTTTCCTCTTTCTGATACTTGCTTTACAATTGACCATACGTTGGTTATGTGAAAAATACGTTCTTGTTATGAAAGGGAACAGTAACGATTATTGATATGGAAGTGCTCATTTTATAATCGTATGTAACGTTCATTCGTAACACAAAAATATATAAATTTCCGCAAATTCTTACGACCTCATTTCCGTCAAGTGATTAGAGTTCGTTAACGACCTCTGTGTTTATACAGGGCCTAAACGAATGAAATAATTTTGGCTTATATTTATGTGAGTTGTAGTCCATATTGAAAGTATCTATGTGTTAATCTTTCTCCGAATAGAAAAACATAATTTGGGCATATATGGGTTGTTGTTAATTATCAGAAAGGTGTCTATTTTCCCTATGGGGAAAATAAAATTATGATAAATGTGTCTCAAATGTCACCCAGTCTTGGGCATCAATCAACGGTTGCTAGGTAACATTACTTTTTATCACCGCCTGCACGATTGGTAGATAACACTTCAGTCACACATGTTGTGAGGGTCATTTCTCAGATGACCCTTAGCCATTACGTATGTCAATATGTAATTCAGCTCCCATGCAGGTTACAACCCTTTGTGTATCCAAAGAAAACGCTACACCTGTGGGTTGAGTTGTTTCTGATAAATGTGTACTTGCGAGGAACTTAAACAATATCACGTTACGATTTTTTTTGACCGACTGTATATATATACATACTATATTTTTATCAGTTGGACAACATCGAACCCATCTGAGTTAGCAACTTTCACATAGACAGTTGCTAGTGTACGGGATAAATCTTTTCTTGCGAATGAGTAGGACGATATTTTACTTTAAGCATCGTACGACTTCTTTCTGCTCCTTATCCATTATACCCTCACGTTCATTACGGACAGGAAATTCCAACATTGGTTTCAGTTTTAGCAGAGTGGAATAAATGCAGAGTAGGATTTCCCTCGCTAAACCGTACGCGTTTGTTTTTAGCTCTGAGGGTCATTAACGACCCCAGGGAGACGCTGTTTTTTATACATAGGAAAAACAAGGCAGACTGCAGCCAGTTCTGTCTCTTTAATGAAACTGTAATTACGTACCAGTGGAGCACCATTAGTTGGCGAGCGCAAATTACTACCGAAGAGATACAATGAGAACTTCTCTGATACGATGTAGTAGTATCAGCTGGAAGACCATATTAATTATTAATAGGTCCTCTGTGCAGGATTTGTGAATCATATGGACAGAGTCAGAGTGCTGTTTCCATGATGCTGAACACTTTAACCAGCAAACTGTGATACAAATACTCGGTGTATGAGAAGTAATGGCATGAGGCGAAGTTTTGGACCGTACACGATAGAACCAAAAACACCTCCGCGATAATGTGATCGCAGTCGAAACGTTCGCTGGATAATGGTGGTCGTTTGTTGACGCGGCTGCACTGTTTGTGTCATGTGGCTGTCAGTTTGCATTCGGGAGATAGTGGGTTCGAACCCTGCTGTCAGCAGCCCTGAAGATGATTTTCCGTGATTTTCATATTCACACAAGGCAAATGCTGGGACTGTCCCTTAAATTAACGCCACGGCGACTTGCTTCCCACTCCTAGGCCTTTCCTATCCCATCGCCGCCATTAGGCATATCTGTCTCGGTGCGATGTAAAGTAAATTGTAAACATGTTTATGAACAAGTCTGTCAAGACCAAAGGAGCATTTTGAATAACATGAGGATAAACGGAAACTTAAAAGAAAAGAAAGCAAATCACAGCAGTGAATGGCATCGATACGTCAAGTGTGAACCGAAAGGAAGACAGAGACCACATTTCTTGTCCCAAATTAACCGTCATATTTGACTATACTGTGTATTTCAGGAGGAGAAAGTTCAGGCAGTTCTTCGGACTATTTAGAGTCACTACATTTTCGTTCTTCTGAGACCCAGAGGAGAGGAATTTTCTGCAGCAAGAGTTCTTTCGCATGCCGCCAAATCTATAGACACGAGGCTGAAATATTTGAGCACCTTTAAATACCATCGGTCTGAGCCAGAATCAGCCTGTCAAGTTGGGCTGAGAAGGCCAGCGTTCTACCGTCAGAACTACTCAGCCCCGCAAAATGAAAAAAATGCAGTTTTCAATGTGTGTGGAATTACAGATTGTATGGTGCGTATCAGAAGATAATAATTATAATTATAATTATTTGTTGTTCCGGGGTATTTGTGGAACACAGAGGTGATGAAAGAAGGTGCGGGCTTGAATGGGTCTAACTACAGTCTCAAAATTAACTTAAAACTTAAACAAAAGTTATATTTCTTAAGAATTTCAACAAATAACCACGTAAAAGGTACAATTAGCGATTTTGAAATAAGTAAAGGAAAATACAATATTAGTGAATTCAACAGGTCCTGGGCTTCAAGCCCCTCGCTTTACAATTCTTGAGCCCCCAGGTCAAATTTACAAAAGAGCACAAACGATTAAAGGGAAAAAATCCCCTAATTCAAGAGCACTTGCTCTCCAAAATACAATATCTGGCCTTCCAGAGGCACTCGTTACAATTACAAAATTTGAAAAAGAGCTAACATGCTCTCAGATTCTTACTGCCTACTCAAGGCAACATTACATCAATCTATGGTCTCTCAAACCACCATTTACAAATCGAACTTACAGGGGTATTTAATACCGAACCTACTGGGTCTTCATGGAAAAGAACCGGTTAAATAACTGGCCCCAAACACAAGGTGAATGGAAGCACACGGCGTTCCAATATAATGAACACTTAAAAACCTAAAGGGTTCTAGGCCGATGAAACAGGGGCTACACCCAAACTACTGAGGTGATTCGTATAGGAATTTCTTTAACACCTTACAGAAGAAAAGTTACAAAACGTAGTCACCTCAAACCAAGATGAAGGGGAGCTCGAGAGGGTACATCACTCTCTATCCCCGTTTTACAGTTAAAGATTTTATGAAGGTTTTTACATTAGCCGGAAGAAAGTTACATTTTAGAAAAGCTTGTTACGTCACTAAATAGTCGGACCTTTCCCTCGGGTTAAACTGCGGAGGTAGCAAGAAAGAAGTTATGTGGCCATTACCTTGTAGATGTTCTGTTGACAAATAGAAATTCACTCAGGTTAGGAAACTGCACAATAACAAAATTACTCAATATTTTAGTGGTGACATCTTCTGATTAAAGTTCCTAGTTCGTGTAGTTTCATTTTCACTGTTTTACCAATAGAGGGGTTGGTTTAGGCGCTGAATTTGAATGCGCGGCTTTGGGGTGTACCTCCCGGTACAATTATTGTTATTATTATTATTATTACTATTATTATTATTAAAGTACACAAGTAAACAAATAACGCACTGATGCACAAACGTATGTCCTTTGGAACATTCATTAATATTTGTCTTTAGGGATGGATTTTTAAAGAAGACTATAAAACAAGAGATGAATTGCTCCCTCGCATAATGCGTAGTTCTGCTCTCTCAAGACAATGGGAAGACCACCTCTCGGGAGCTAGACGTACTATTCCCAAGAACTGGAAAGTGCATTGAAGTCTCTGGTGAGATTTTTGATAATTTACTGTGAACTATTCCAAAGGATGTTGGTGTGTACATCAATAAATGTATCGATAACTAATTTGTGTTTAACTTGTGGACTTAATGGAAGGTTTCTGCATCAATAAATACATTGAAAAATGAAATGGCGTATGACTTAAATACATTAATAAGCTATTTGTCTTCAATAACTTTCTAAGGATGTCCTTGTACGTACCATACAAATAGCTGTATTTCTACATGAAGTTTGGACACATTTGATATTCTTTATGCGGAATGGTTCATACACTCTGTACTCTTAGATCTCTCGCTCAGTCTTTCTCATTAACGCCGAGATGGAAAGAAGTCCCTTTCTTAATTCCTTTTTACAAGATGATTTATTATATTTCCAGTAATCTCGAAAGACCCTTCTCCTATTCTGCCCCTTATTCATCGCTTGTGGTTTACCAGTAATACTGCCTTCTCCCCTCAAGAAGCCTCAAGCTCCATTACCAACAGCCGACCCTTGCTCTCAGACTTGGATGATTAATTTCAAGTCTGTAATTAATTTTTGATTGAGGCTCACCGGAGACAATGTCATCTTTTCATTCAAAACCAGCCATCAACTCATTTCAAGGAACATTTCTCTCTCGTTGATTCTGTCTTTAAAAAACTATCTTTTTATCTAATGGTTTAACGACGAATTAAATCCGAAAGGTTTACGGCGAGGATGGGATAGGAAAGCATTAGGACTAGTAACGAACCAATAGCGGCCTTACTATTCAGGTACAGCCCCAGAACATAGGAATTCACGGAGAATCTCCTTAAAGGATGCCGATGGTGGAGTTGGAACCCACGAATTCACTCGGTGGTAGGCTATGCTCATCACGAGTAAATAAGATGTTAGTCACACAATCAGTCACCCCTAAAGGGGTTTAAGAAAATTTCCATAATTTTTAACCTTTTAAAACTTTATTGCTGGTTAACTGGGAAGCAAACAAAGACAGTTATGCTATCAGACTGCTCAGTTTATAGTTTAACAAGTGTCAAAAATGTATTTTAATAAGAAATTGGTATTTTTTGAGATCACCTAGTAGCTACTAAAATGCATTTATTTTGAAATTCCTTTTACACAACTATTAGCATTAGTGTTCTTGATGCCTCCTACTAAATGTATTAGTTCATCATCAGTCTAGAGTCCGGATTATTAGGTGCTGATAGGTTAGAATGCAAACTTACTTAAGCCAGTAATAAGTATACACTACACTGTACAACGGTTATGGTATGAGGTTTGCATAGATATTAGGGGTACAGCCTGTAGAACTCCTTGAATTTATTCTACTCTTCCTACACTATGGTACAACGGGTTGCATAACACTTCCTACAAACCAAATTACTTTGCATTCTAACCTATTACCACCTAAAAATCCGAGGTATAATCATCACTATCCCAAGAAATATAACATTCTTTCGAAAACATAATATTTCAATTTTCCATTTTTCTTATTCTTTTTTTTTGAATGTGGTTATATTTCTCTCAGTTTTTAACAGGACGTTCCCAGTTTAATGATCTTTTATTTAAGATCCTGGTGAGTTAGATTGACCTGACTTATTTGAACCTGTAAAAGTACGTATTTCTTAGTTTTTGAGTAAATTAAGTTGGGAGTTTTGCGGTATGATTAGACCTGTTTGCTCCAACCTGGAAGTATTATAGTTCACCTGCCGAATAGGTGGGACTTTCCTTTTTCAAGTTTCTTGTGCACTTTCAAATTTTTTTCTTTCCCTGAGGTACCTCCTAAGCTAATTTTGTTTTAACACTGTTTTGAACCTGACTTCTGCGTACAGGACCTTCATCTGCTTGTGATGCTCCTGAACCTGTGTAACTACCACCCACAACGATCACTCTTCCTCTAATAGTGGAAAACATAATCCATGACACCCAATTTGAAATTGGGCAGCCCCACATCTCTTTTCTCCACCGTTTCCATATCGTAGCGTTGAATAACTCAAGTGGTATTTTGGGTCAAACCATGAGGGCATTTCGATAATATTTTTAGGTCAGTGACAGGCTTTATTGCATGCCGTGCTTCTAGTGGTATTCCTGTTTTATATTTACAAATGTCTAGTTGATTGATAGCTTTGGCTCGGTGGTATGAACTCTCTGTTCATATGAGGTACTTCTAATAACTTTACTAGCAGTTAAATGATACAATATTGTCAAAGGTTTTGTATACCATATACCACGATAAATACGTTTTGATATAAATATGCGTTAAGACTGGGGATAATCTGAAAATTTTCGTCACGACATTAGCGATACAACTGTGTGACGTGTTGTTACCTGGCAACAGTGCAGGCTGTTATGTGAAGTATTGATGGATGGCCATGACTGAGAGGCATACAGGGTGACGCAATATTCCTTTAACATTTGACAAGGTCTTACTTTACGAAATATTGGAGGTAAAAAGGTAACAATTGACACACGTGATTGGCATGACATGGTTCCCTTTATTATCAAAGAAGGGCGTTAGAGTACGGACGGACGATGTGATATTACAGGCTGTAAAATGAAGTATTGATGGATGGCCTTGAGTACGCTTGTCTACTCCAAATTACTTACATACAGATGTCTTTCTCCAATACGATCCGTTAGATGCAAATAATAATTTTAAGTTTCATTTTTTCAACGATATATTTGAAAATCCACAGCCTGTTTCCAGTCATTAACCAGGTCAAGAATGGAATGAATGAAGCCCCAATCTAGCGGGGTGGATAGGAATTATGCCGGCTGCCGAAGCCAGTCGCACTCCTCTGGGGCAATGATTAATAGACTGGGAAGATGAAATGAAATGGTATTGGAGAGTGTTGCTGGAGTTGAATATGACAGGGAAAACCGGAGTACCCGGAGAAAATCCTGTCCCACCTCCCTTTTGCCCAGCACAAATCTCACATGGAGGGACCGGGATTTGAAACACGTAACCCAGCGGTGAGAGGCCGGCTCGCTGCCGCCTGAGCCACAAAGGCTCACTAGAACGATATGTTTGATTTTTAAAACGGAAATTTGACACCATTTTCTTTTTCGAATTCAGATATGTAGAGCCCTGGATAAATTTACTCCCAGAAACACATTTCTCGTCTTTTCCCACCCGTGCGACTTTTGCCTCTCTTCGTCAAAAGTTACGAATGTTCTCTCTTAAGCATTTTTTATTCTTTAATATGTATAAAATGTGTCCTTTGCGCTTATTTCGTATAAATCCCGTAACAAGTGTCTTATCTTTCCGGTATAATCGCGACCGTGCGCCCAAATTTACGTTCACGGCGCGCTGAGAGCTATGCACGCATTCTGGTGGCCAAAACGCGTTTCTTCATGTATTAGTTAGGAGAGTATTTCAACAGATGGCAGTATTATCTATGTCAGAGAATTTACGATATTATCAACGAATCTGAAGATGTCACTCATTGTGCTATACAACATGGCTTTTCGCGGCAAACAAATTCATAATGAAAGTTATACTTTCTAAATATTTTATTTAATAGCAATCCCTCAGAAAAATGTAAAACATGACTAATATGTAGATGTTCTTATGTATTCACGCAAATATTAAACGCGCGGGAACATGCGATAGGGTGTAAAACGAATTCTAATCATAATGAAATGCAAGAAGATGTTTCGAATTCATATTCGGATGCCAATAATATTTCCATTTGTGCGTACAGTTACATACCTTCATTGTAATCTTCACTCTGAGTATCTTAACTAAAATCATCTTAAGAGCCACTATCCTCACATAAGAATATATAAATAATATTTCATAAGAGCTCCTATTTTCGTTATTGTCATTACTATTTTTATTGACATATTATTTTTATATAATTTTCCTTATTGTTTTGTATCTGCAGTGCTCATTTTACATTATCAAAATAGGCTAAATGTAAAAGTATTTCAGAAAACTGTACTTGCTTAGTAATACGTTTGACTTTTTTCATTCGCAAAACATGTTATAACGTATAAGCAGTTTTAAAATCTCAAGTGTTAGCTGCCGTGAAACAAACAGTTTTTCAAAACTAGATGCTCGAAAATGCACAAATAAGATAATAATCGTGCAAGTATCTCCTATAGGCACAGAGGTATACGTTTTTAAAAATCCTTAAAAAATGCCCAGTCCAGAAAGTTTGTTGGGGAAATCGAGGCCCAGACCGGAATGGAGTAATTTTGCACTTATCTTGGTTTTCTACCTTTTTCGTGATTTCTACCTTCAGGTACGCTCAGCTGAAATGCTACAGTAGTTAGAAATATGTTATCACTAGGGAAACTATTCTTAGCCTCGAATAAGTTCGAATACAAACGTATTTATCAAAGGTGCAAGTGTGCTCTACCCGCACAACGGTTCTGCAGTGTGATTTGCATAAATATTAGCAATCTGGACTATCAGAACTCCTAGAATTTATGCAACATACCATCTTAACTGTAGAACGGTTAGATGATACTTGCGCCTTGTTCAGATACGTTTGCATCCTAACCTATTCGTGCCTAACAATCCCTTTCTTAGTAATTACTATTGTTAGTGATATGTTTTACGGGTGTTAATTGAAAGCGTGTTTTATTACAAAACGAGCAGATCGTGATGTTTTATTACGTCTCGTGAAAATACAATATAATAATCTACTGTCAACTGTTTCGTCATTATCTATATCAACTGTCAACATACAAAAGTAAAATTCTCTAATTGTACATGTTCATAATCTTCAACATCCTCCCCACCCTGGTCGGTCGATTTCTAAGGGAACGACCAGCTGCACTGGTCTTGTGACCATTGAGCGATCCGGGAGCTGAAGAATGACTGTTCGGATTCTGTCATCTCGTCCTCGGTGCAGTTCACAAATTCGGCCTCGTTTCCACGCCAGTCTAGGCTTCAGATCCTCTTGTAAAAGTACTACATCACCTATCCGTAGTTCGGTTTCTTTTTTGATCTGCTTCACTTCGTGGTAACTCCTTAATTGAAGGAGGTATTCCCTTTTCCATCTTTGCTCAAAGTGTAAGATTAGCTTTTGTCTCTGTCTGTACACCTTAGTCAAATCTTGATAGATGGAAGTATCTGCTGTACTTGGAAGAGATATCAGCCTTTCTCCTATGAGGAAGTGTGAAGGTGTCAGGATATCAGAGTTACTGTCATCTACGGTAATAGGGCGCGAGTTTAGAGTGGCCTCGATCCCCACCAAAATAGTAATTAGCCCTTCCTCGTCTACTTGAGCTCGTCCGAGTATCTTCTTGAGGCACATCTTAGTGGACCCTACCATCCTTTCCCAGAAGCCTCCCCACCATGCGGCTCTTGGTACTATAAATTTCCATGTAACATGGTGGTGTGACATGTGAGTTTGTACTCTTGAATCTTCTAATAATTCCTGGAGTTCGGATATTTCTTTGTTGGCGGCGTGAAACGTTCGAGCATTGTCTGAATACATGGTGTTCGGAAGTCCACGTCTTCCTACGAAGCGCTGAAAGGCAAGTAGGAATTTATCAGTTGACAAATCAGTTGTAAGCTCGAGATGAATGGCTCTTGTCGTTGCGCAGGTAAACAACACGATGTAGCATCTCTTCTCTGCAGCTCCAGCCTTCACGAACAACGGGCCTGCAAAATCTACACCACAAACGGTGAATGGCCGTTGAAACTTAACACGGTCCATTGGCAAAGGAGCTTCTATCTGTTCACATCTCTTGGCGTGTGTTATTTTGCAGGGAAGGCATGAGTAAATGACCTTCTTGATTACTTGCCTAGCTTTCAAAATCCAGAATTCACGACGCAATTCTGATAACACAAAACGAACTCCCATGTGATGAAGTCTTACGTGCGTTTCTTTTATCAATAATTTAGTGAAATGATGAGAGCCATCAAGAAGTAGGGGGTTTCGCTCATTCTCGGAAAGATCTGCAAACTGGAGCCTACCACCAAGTCGAATCAGATTGTCTTCTAGAAGTGGATGGAATCGTGCAATCTTGGATGTAGCCGGTACCGGTTCCTTTCGTGTCAGGGCAGTAAACTCTGTACAGAAACATTCCTCCTGAACTCGGCGTATCCAGTAGAGCCTTGCAGCTTCTAATTCTGTGGCTGTCAAATGGCGTGGATACTCCACTCTTCTCCGTGTCACCTCCACGAAACGTAAAATCCAACAGGTGATATGTATTACCTTCCAATACGAACTATATCGTAAAATATCTATCAGTGATTCATTGGCACTGATTACAAGGACTTGAGGGTTTGCCTCCTTGGATTCGGGTAGTGATACCTTCTGACGTGAGATTTCCTGTGGCCAAGAAGTGGGAGCCTCAGCAAGCCATTGTGGTCCATTCCACCATAATGAAGAGGAATTTAGATCTGTCGCTAACATTCCACGCGTCAGAAGGTCTGCGGGGTTGTCTTCACTGGGACAATATTGACACTGAACCGGCGACAGATAGTCTTGAATTTCTGTCACGCGGTTGCATACGAATGTCTTCCAGCGATTTGGGTCACTCCGTATCCAACCGAGGGCCACCATAGAGTCCGACCATAGTGTAGCTCGCGTGCTGTCAAATCCTGTTGACTGGCAAAAATATTTCAAGAGGCGGGAACCTATCAAGGTAGCCAGAAGTTCTAGTCGTGGGAGTGTAATCCTTTTAACTGGAGACAATCTGCTTTTACTGCAGGCCAAGTGTATTGATATATTATCGTCTGTTACCGTTCTAGTGTACAATGCGGCTCCATATGCTCTCTCAGAAGCGTCACAAAACACATGGATATGCGTAGCGTTTGGCATCTGTTTACACATTCCAATCCACCTCGGGACGTTTATAAGTGACAGCTGTTTGATGCTCGAGATCCAAAGTTGCCATTTTAAGGCTATATCCTGTGGAAGAATCTCATCCCACTCTATGCCTCGACACCAAGTATCTTGGAAGATTAACTTTCCAACAATTGAGACGGGTGAGAATAACCCCAGCGGATCGTAAAATCTTGCTGTTCCTTGTAAGAGCTGACGTTTCGTGGTAGGAATGTGAGCTAGCTTTTCAGTAATTTCTCGATGATCGAAAAGGATACAGTCCAATTCTGTGTTCCACCTGATACCTAATACTCCAGTTTCTTGTTTGATATCTCGTCTCTCAGACTGCCATACGCTCTTAAGTGTTTCTGAGTTCGTTGCCCATTTATCCATTGGTAGTCGTATGTGCCTGAGCATGGAGCTTACTTCGTAATATAAGCTTATGACCCCATTGTCGTCGTCAGCACCAGCAACGAAGTCGTCCATAAATGTGCTCTGATCTATGAGTTCTGCTGCTGTGGGGTATGTGTTACTGCACCTTGAAGCCAGTTCACGTAGAGTCGCAGATAGAAGGAAAGGACTGCACGTAAGACCAAACGGTAGCCGCGTGAACCTGTACGTGACAATTTCATCTGCTGTTTGCCAGTTACCATCTTCCCCCTTCTGGACGTGATACCAGAAAAATCTGGTTAAGTCTCTGTCTTTTTCATCTAGATACAGTTGCAAAAAGGCTTGAGTTCCATCTCCGACTATTGCTTTTCGATATGTACGAAAGCGGATTAGCGTTGACAGAATTTCAGGAAGGAGGTTTGGTCCTGCTTCCAGAGCGTCGTTAAGAGATGGCGAGTCTCTCTCGTGTGACGAAGCGTCGAAAACAATCCTCCATTTGATAGCTCCATTCCTCTCTTTCTTGACAGCGTGGTGTGGTAGGTAGAAAACATCGCTTATATTATCTTCTGCAGCAGTCATTTCAACATGACCCTTCTCAATATAGTCAGTCATTTGTGAACAGTACATTTCTCGAAACTCAGCATTGTCGTGAAGTTTCCTTTCAAGTGATCTAAAGCGATTCTTGGCGTTGACGCGGTTTGATGGCAAGATAACTTCCTGTTTTCTGGGTAGAGACACTACTCTCCGCCCCTCTTTCATACGAAATGAATCGTGAAACTGTTGAAGAATGGTAGCGTCCTTCCTAGAAAGTGTTCTACCTTGCTGCTCTCTTATTCCCATAGTCTCTAAATCCCAGAATTGTCGCATGCTGTCGTCTTTAGGTTCAAATTCTTGACTTGTGTGAACATGATTTATAGCGACATGATGGACTGAGATTCCTGACTTGTTTCCGCTAAGAATCCAACCCAAGTTAGATGGGAGAAGTACTATGGACTCAGAAAGGCGTATTGGTTGGCCATCTCGGATCACCTTCCAGTAGTGATCACCACCTATGAGAAGTTCAATAGGGAGGTCGCTTTCATTGTCCTTGGAGTCTGCTAAGTGTAACGTTCGGGCGCATGATAAAGAATAGACATCGTGTGGAACAGCAGGATGCGGGGAATACTTGTTTTCGCTCTCGAAAGCTGTTATCATTATGTTAGTTTTCGACCACATGCCACTGATGTTAAACTGGACAACCCTACGTGTTGTAACCGTGTGTCGATCACACTCAAATGCCGTAACAGACGGTTTCCTTTTTTCGACAACAGTAAGCTTGAGCTGATCCACGAGGCTTGTTTCGATAAAACTGGACTGACTTCCAGCATCTAAAATACACCGTGTAAGTTTGGTCAGTCCAGTCGGGCCAGTTATCCAAACCCGAGCCGTTTGAAGATACGTGAAGTTGGAGGGCGTGCTTACATCTATCTTGCCCACCGCTACAGCTTCTCTCTCATCTCCTCCACAAATTGACACGTGGTGTGTCTTCTTGCATATGGAACATGATACCTTATTCTTCTTCGCACAGTCTTTAGAGTGATGGCCTCGTCTAAGACAAAGGAAGCATCTGTTCGCTTTCTTCAGTTTTTCAGTTCTCTCCTGGTTGTTCGTTATTGTTTGACAATCTTGACCCCAATGACCTCGATTCTCACAAAAAACGCAATACGGTTCTGTGACTTGTTTGATATTCTTTCTCTTCGGCTTGTTAGGTCTGGTGTTAACATGGAGAGCCGCTGCCGTCGGAGTATAAGTAGTCGAAAATGGCCGCTCGCAACGTATCTTCTGCGTAGTCAAGGCACACTCCACCTCTTCGTTCAAAAACTGCATTAGACGCGAGATACTGCTTTCTGGTATTTCCAACCTCTTGGCGTTAAGTAGCCATCGGCGACAAAGATCGTCAGGAAATGCGCGAAGAATTTTAGGGGCTAGCAGTTTTCCATAGACGTCTACATCTTCACCTAGTGCTGTCAGCGCTTGAATCCGTCGGTGGCACTCAATATACGTGGCATTGAGAATCTCAGGACTGTCGGAATGTGCAGGTTGCAGATGCTCCAAAAAATCCAGGTGGGATTGAATAATTCTGTTTTTATCCCCATAACGGGACTCCAGAATCTTCTTCACCTGTTCGTAAGTATCGGCCGTTACTGATATTCCATCCACCAGATGTTTGGGTTCACCGTCGAGATATCCTCGAAGGAATACATGTTTGTTTATCACCGATACCGCTGAGTTCTTGTCCACCGAAGCCTGAAATTGCTCCCAGAACCGTGGCCATGATTCTATGTCTCCTGAAAAGGTCTCTATTCTAATAGTAGGAAGCTTAACTTCGGAAGTAGCTATGGGTGACGTAGTAGTAGCTGAGCAAGCATGTGCGTCTTGTGAATTCTTTGCCTTTATAAGTTTATTAGCCTTCCGCATTGCACGTTTAGCACTGTCTATGTAATTTTCACAGACTTGTATATCCTCGTCATAGTCGTCGTTCTCAATCAGATCGTGTATAGCATCATCTAGAACGATTAAGCTCTCAAAAGTGTCTTTAAGGCGTTCCAAGCAGTGTTCTACATCGTCCAGCGCCGCAGTATCGCTGAAATCATTTATCTGTTTAGTAAAACGTGTAACGTTGGAACGCTGAGTAGTGCGTTTCCTTTTTAGCTTGTCAAGCGAGGACTGAGACATTCTTTCTTGTTAGTCGGTTAGTGTAATAATGTTCCGTGAATTTTCTCGTGACGTGTGACAATGTGTTTTCTTTTGTAGTTACAGAAATGCTCAGGAGATAGCGCTAGTTGTCACCCTGTCGTTGTTAGAGTCTCCTAGAGATTATGACCTCTTTGCAGGTTATATGACAACAACATGGCGGCTAAAATATATTGCAATCAAATAGTATTTTGAGATGATTGAAAGTCAAGGAGCACTCAACCGTGTATAAAAGCAAGTTTTTAGTGCTCTAACAACATTCAAAATAGTATTAAAACCGTGTAAGTACTTATCTGTTCCCTTGTCGTAGTGAAACGTAGGTTGACGAAGGGGCCGATAGGTACAGTTTCACAAGTTTTTCAATCAACACCTTATTACGTATTACACAAGATTAAAGATTGTTGTATGTTATTTTCTCCTGTATTCCGTATTCCCGGGGTTTCGGCACCATGATATGTTTTACGGGTGTTAATTGAAAGCGTGTTTTATTACAAAACGAGCAGATCGTGATGTTTTATTACGTCTCGTGAAAATACAATATAATAATCTACTGTCAACTGTTTCGTCATTATCTATATCAACTGTCAACATACAAAAGTAAAATTCTCTAATTGTACATGTTCATAATCTTCAACAGTTAGTCCTACTAGTACTTTATTTGAAGTTGTCATTTTAATGTTGAAAAAATGTCTTAGCAGATAAAGTAGGGGTTCCGATATTACGACAAACTCAAAATTATGCAATTTCCTCAATTGTGTTAAACATTGAAGGGCTAAAGTGCCCAGAATGGCTTCAAATTGTGAGTTTTGGATAGTTCTATCAAACTACAAAAGTGAATTTCGAAAATATCTTCCAGCCTAAATGCAGTTCGGTAAAAACAGCTTAAAATCGCTTGTTTCTTTACTAGTTTTCTTTTTTTTATTGAGATGCTAGCCAAAGTAACTTATTTAAATAATTCTTTCTGTAATGTGTCCCTTGGTTCAATAGCCTATGGCATCGATTTGGGGGTTTAAAAATGTCCACACCAAATGTAATTATAAGGGCTTAAGTGAAACCGTACATTGACTCACATTAGAGCTCGTAGTGGTAGAAAAAGGAAAACTGCTAATCTAATCGACCGCAAAACGATGATTAAGAAGAGGATTCTAATTTTTAGGAATAAATGAAGAATATATTCTCATATTTTATTTTCCTAAAATTCGTAGCTCGTATCCCTAGGATGTTGTCAGCGTTGAGTTGCTTGCTGGAAGGGCTAGAACTGTGGATTTTTATTTCATTGTCTTATTACCTGAGATCAGAAAAACATATTTCTATTCTTTTTCTTAGCGGAAGGTATAAATCTTAATGTCTGGAAAACTCCCCAGAGAGTAACAATTCACATAACCTGAAAAGCGGACCATATGAACAGCCAATGTCTGTGAAGGTTCAGAACCGTGCCTCGAAGCGTGCCCAATAATCGACATAACCAGTGCGTACTCCCCTTAAAACGGGAGTTCTCAGCACCTCGCCTGAGGAATGTCATCGATCACACTCTGTTCCAGGATAACATTTCTAGCAACTTCGAATTATTTAGCAAACAGGAATTGCGTTACAGATAGTTAGTGCTATTAGCCTGTTAGATGGGAAACTTTATAATTTAGGAATTAGTCCTCTTGTGTTTGTGGAACAAGTCACTCTGCTCAAGGAAGGAAGTTATTTAGTTTTTACCTTAAAGAAAAAACAACACAGAAGTCTTCTTCTACTTCCCTCCCCACACTTCCTGTGGTGGTTCCGAACGAGTAAACTTTTCTTCTCCGAAGACGGATACACACTCGGAAAGGAGAGGCTTGAAATATTCAAGAGAAGGAAATGGCTCCAATGATTTCAGGAAACGGGAGGTGTTTCCCTTTTTGAATTCCTCATGGAGGCATAGTGTGTGTTGCTACGTTCACAAGTCTGCGAGAAGGTTTTGTTTGACGCATTAGTTAGCACATTACGTCCCTTTGTTTGGGGATACAGTGCTAATGAACCAAACAAGACAAAGATTCTTCACAACGGATCATTTAAAACACAAGCTCTCTCTTTTCCCTTTTCTTTTTGATGAAATATATATGGTGTCCAGTCTGGCTGTATACAAATATACATGCTTATGTTTTTGTACCTATAATTTATACCTATTACCAATAAAGCAAGTGATGACAAGTGTAAAAAATACTGCACTAATTTAATGTCCTACGTTTGCAAAATTTTAATACGTGTTATTTACAGAAAAAATTGAAGGACAAGTTGAAGTAGAGTTGGGACAAGATCACTTTCCCTTCAGAAGATATGTAGGAACACGTGATGTGATTCTGATTTTACGTCTGGCCTTACAGGAACAAATCAAGAAACACAAGCCCACGTACTTGGCATTCATATCTATAAAAACATTCGATAATATGATCGGAACAACCTATTCGAGGTTATGAAGGTGATCAGTATCAGATACCGTGAAAGGAGGATTTTTTACAGTCTGTACAAAAGTTAGTCTGCGGTGGTAATCAAAGAATACGAAAAAACAGCAATCCAGAAAAGTGAGCAAAACTGCAGTTAGTCTCCTTTCCTTTCCAGTGTTTATATAGAACAGTCGGTATAATCAGTCAGAGAGGAATTTGAAAAATGAATCAAAGTGGAAGGAGACAAAATCAAAACTCTGGGAGATTTGTCGATGATATTTTATGAGTCTGCAGAAGATTTGGAGAAATGGTATGCGTGGGGTCTTGGAGTACAAGATGAAAATAAATGAATCCGGAATGAAAGTAATGCAGTGCAGTCGAGTGAAGTAAGGTGACGCAGGAAATATTAGATTAGGAAATGAAGTCTTGAAGGGAGTTACTTTAGTAGAATAACACTAACGATGGCAAAAGTAAGGGCATAGCCTACAATGCAGACTAGGACAAGCAAGGAAGAACTTTGTTTTAGCCCACCGGTGTGAATTTTAGGCTTCGCATGATTGGAAAAGCTATATTTCCAGAATATTTACGGTTTTCGAATCTTCGGATTATTATTATTATTATTATTATTATTATGATTATTATTATTATTATTATTACGATAATAGGGGTAAGAAAGGCAAGTTCTTTTTTTAATTCTATCTGTAATTTACAACAGAGTAGTGGATACGTAAATGTTACTCGTTGGAGCGTGTTGAAATTGTCATTAAAGGCAGTATTTTGATAATAAATTAACTGTCATTTTATTTATATGTATTTCCAGTCCACTGCTGGTGGAATTAATTGCTCTGATTGGTTATGCATATTTTGTTAGAGTTAACAATTATTTTGAAGCAATTTATTTCGGTTCCTACGTTAATTACATTAGTTTATATAATTATGTTTTATTAAATGCAGGTCTGCCAAAATTACGCGGCTCTAGTGTGGGGAATATGATTGTTATTATTACTGGTCTACTATCGCATGCACGGAAATACGTGTCCTGCTACGCGGTGGGTGATTTTATCACTGTGAGATCAAGAAAAATACCCGTGGGGTGAATGCAAGGAGACTTCTGTAATGAGTACCGAAAGTTAATAGAGATAGTACACAGAAATGAACCTGGAACCGCGTTCCCTTTCGGTCATACTTTAAACAAAATCTAACGCTATATATACCAGGTGATCCACTATTATATCCCGGTATATAAAACACCAATAATGGGGGTGGAATGTTAAGGCAAAATTGTACAGAACTAGTGGACCCGTGCAGCTGGGCAGGTAACTCGTCTTGATGTGCATGTTGTAGTCATATTGTTTTGTCTGCCCTTTCCATTTTTTTCTATTTGCTTTACGTCGCACCGACACAGGTAGGTCTTATGGTGACGATGGGATAGGAAAGGCCTAGGAATTGGAAGGAAGCGGCCGTGGCCTTAATTAAGGTACAGCCCCAGCATTTGCCTGGTGTGAAAATGGGAAACCACGGAAAACCATCTTCAGGGCTGCCGACAGTGGGGCTCGAACCCACTATCTCCCAATTACTGGATACTGGCCGCACTTAAGCGACTGCAGCTATCGAGCTCGGTTCTGCCCTTTCCAATAGTTTTATAAAAAATTAATACATATTAACTGATTCATTCGTGACGTAGTTCGTAAAACTTCTTTCTATACAATATTCACTGTGCCTCGACCATTCGGGCGTATCTTGATCTTAACATTTTTCAAAGGATCTTGCCCGAGATAGGGCAGCAATTGGCCATGACTGGACACTGGTTCGGGTAGGCAGACACCCACTTTATCAAGACGTTGTCCCTGCGCTTAATTACTGGTAATGGTCATACAGAAAGTTAGTCGACTTGATACCTTACCGTCTGCGCGTACGGTCGATGTTTTCTATTATTTTCTAAGTTATTAGGTAAGCTCTGCCATCTGTTAAGTATATTTAGAAGCTGGGGAAGGTCAGAGAATCAAAGAGTATATAGCACTCAGTAATATTCTTCCGTGATCAGAGCAAGTGTGTACTCTCTGGCTTGACAGGTAGTAATCAAACATGGCTGCATGCAGTGACATTACTAAAGATAAAATCACATTTCTCAGAATATTAACGAAAGTGTTAGTCGCTTAGCAACCTTCTAAGTACAGAATGTATTGCGGGTTAGGATAAGCCTTCGCCTGCAATTATTAGAGCTATGATTTAATGATTTGATTTTACGATCACTCAAAGTTGGCCGAACTTAGAGACCTATCAATGTCTCATGTTTCACCGGCAGGTGAATCCGGAGAGAATAGATCAAAAATGAAGCAGATCGATCCAGTAGACCGGACGGGCGGATTTTCCAAAGCTGTTTTTAATAAACTCTTTTAATATATAGGTATTAACTCTACATATGACTGATTAACCATTCGTGGGGCATGAATGATAAGTGACAGTGTAAATCAATTTCAGCAAGACAAAAATTCAATCAATCATTTAATGATCTGAATTTAGGGCTGTCCTCAAGTGGCAGATTCCCTGTCAATTGTTTTCCTAGCCTTTTCTGAAATACTTTCAAAGAACCTGGAAATGTATTGAATATTTCTCTTGATAATGTATTCCAAATCACGTATTCCTCGTCCTATAAATGGATATTTGCCCCAATTTATGCTCTTGAATTTCAAGTTTATCTTCATACTATGATCCTACTTGTAAAAAAATTACGCTCAAGCTCATTCATCTACTAATATCAGTTCACATCATCTCTCCTGTGACAGCTCGGAACATATCACTTAGTCGAGCAGCTCGTCTCCTTACTCCCAAGTCTTCCCAGCCCTAAGTTTGCAACATGTTCGCAACACTACTTTGTCGTAAATCGCCCCGAACAAATCGTGCTGCTTTACATGGCATCTTTTCCAGTTCTCGTATCAAAATAATCTTATACTCTAATTTGGTTCTTACCAGAGACTTGTATGCCCTCTACTAATTACGTACCGTAATTACCCTCACATTTAAATAGCTGGCCTGATATGTCAGAATGAGGGAAAAACTGGCCACGATAATTTCTAATATTGAAAACATTTCTCAGCAGACAAAGGAAGGTCCCCATACTTCGAAAAACGTAAAATTAGCAATTCCCTCAATTGTGCGGAAAGATGAAGGGCTGGGGGGTCCTTGTAAGTCTGGGATTTCTCTATCAAACTAAAAAGAATTTCGAAAATCACTTCCGGCAAATTCATTTCCGGAAGAACAGCCTAACGCTTTTTTTCTTTACTAGTTTTCTTTTTTTATTCAAATCCTAGCCAAATAAACTTTACATAATTATTTCTGCAATGTGTTCCTTGCTTCAAAACCCTCAGGCATTTTTTGATTTTATGAAAAGTGTTCACAATGAATATAGTTATAAGGGCTTAAGATAAACTCTACATTGACTCACATTAGCTCTCGAAGTGGTAGAAAAAGGCAAACTGCTAAACTAATCGAAAGAATAACGAAGCTTAAGAAAATGATTGAAATTTTTAGGAACAAATAAAGAATATATTCTCATACTTCATTATATTTTATTTCCTTAAAATTCGTAGCTGGGATGTTTTCTACACTGAGTTGCTTGCCTCGAGGGCTAGAACCGAAATAAGGATAATCCGTGGATTTCTCCAGTTCTGTGTTGTCATTATTAGCTCATTATACTCGACGATTGGTAATGTGTGTGCCTCTGAATTGCAAGATCGCGAGTTCAAGCCCGGCAAAGGTTGTTTGATATTTCAAGTGTGAAAAAGTGTCTATCTGAACTGTGTGTCTAATATCCTACGGAACCAGATATCTTCCACTTGCCGACTGGATGCGAACGGAAGTGTCGAATGAAACTTTTACTCCACTCTTCAAAAATTCGAATTCATCTGTCGGGTTTTCAACCTGCCACCTTGTGATCCACAAACCGATCCTACTACTGATCTATCGAGAGAGCCATCTGAGCATTAAAATGAGTCTCCCACTGCAGAAGGCTCTTTGGAGTAAGTCGATTCCCAAACTCTCCTCTAATTAGTGTGTATTCAAGAATTATTGGCAAACAGGACGACAGTGGTAAGAGTTCCCGACCCTTTCCCTTCGACTTAGCCATTAAGCTGGCCTTTGATGATTAATGATTGAGGGTGTGTATTGACCACCTGTGTCCATCACTCATGCCAGGGTTAGCTAGAAGAAAAAGCGAGGGTATATTTTATCTTCGGCATGTACGCCAGGGGGAGTTTGTTGTTCTTTTTTGTTTAGTGAGTTGGAGGGAGTTGGTTTTCTTTCTTAATTTGCTTCCGATCCGCACACACCCTCCTCGAAGAGAGGGGATATATTTTTCCTTACACCCCCTTCTCTCCTTGAAGAGAGATTTATCGTGTCTACTTCCTGCTGCAATAAAGAAACAACACAGTATTACCCGACACTGTTTCCCCATCCAGCTCTATCGATATACGTTAAGGCTGCGTAAGGCTTTTCTTTAGTGCGTACAGAACCAGGGCTGTCCACGCATTACTCCCTCCGTGAATAACAGTTGGCGTGTCTGGTGCAGGATGTCATATATTTGTCGCCTGTTGTGACCAAAGTTTACGGCAAACTAATGCGAATTGAGCTGACTCCAAAAACAGACTGTTACCCGTTCTCACGGGAGTCAGCCACTGTTCTCTTCAACGACTATCGTCCTAATATTAAAAGAAGCGTTCTGACACGTCCCCTGAGGGTGGGGGATTCAGACGAAGAATAACACCCACAGTATCCCCTGCTTGTCGTAAGAGGGGACTAAAAGTGGCGACCAAGGGATGATGAAATTAGAAAAATGTGAATAGTAGTGCCTAGCGATAGTAGGCGCCGAGCGCTGCGCTCGAATGTGGTGGGTCCACTCTGTTCAGAAAGGGTCTACGTTACCTACGAGTAGTACCATTATATGAGGAACATCGTAGGTCTGCGTTGCTTGTGAGGAACACCATGTTCCTTAGTACCCTAATGAGGGGCCGGCGATATGGATTTTGGACCCATTTAGATAATAACTCTCATCCCAGTAATTAGGGCATTGTGATTTGGATCCACTGATTGTTTTGGTTTCACGAGAATTGTTTCCATCATCATTCGTTTTAGATTGTAGTCAGTGGATACATTTTGAAGTTTTAATTTTCATTTCGTCGCACCTCATACCATTAGGGCCCGATGACCTACCTGTTAGATCCCTTTAAACACCAAAAATAATTGTCATCACCATCAGCTTCTTATAGGTAGCGCAGGGAAGGTCAGTTTACTAGCTGCCTAGCTGGACAGAAGGGAGTAGGGGTATGGTTGTTTGGATGTTCATTACGGTCGCCATGGAGACGAGCCTGCAGTCCACTTGGAGTTGCCAGACCTTTAACGTCTCATCAACGGCACTAGAGTAGTCCCTCCCTTCTGTGCTAGCTGTCGAAATGCTTATTAAGACCATAAGGCCAGGATTTTTAGGCATAAATAGGTCAATCTCACTGAAGCGGGTAACAAGTATACTCTACCGGGCGAGTTGGGCGTGCGGTTATAGTCGCGCGGCTGTGAGTTTGCATCCGGGTTCAAATCCCACTGTCGGCAGCCCCGAAGATGGTTTTCCGTGGTTTCCAATTTTCACACCAGGCAAATGTTGGGACTGTACCTTAATTAAGACCGCGGCCGCTTCCTTCCCAGTCCTATCCATTCCCTGTCTTATCGTCCTCGTAGGACCTTTCTGTGTCTGTGCGACGTAAAGCCAATAGCAAAAAAAAGTATATTCTAGCCTGCACATATGTTTTGCTATGAGTTTTCCACAAACATTAGGGGCGTGTCTCATCACAATCCCCTAGAACGGGGCCTCTGAAACACCCGAAGTGTGACGCGTGCAAACCCAGGCGCAGAGGATCTGTGCACCGTGCATTGGCCCAGCTCGGATCGATTCGGACTAGCATTTCGTCTCGAAGTGACTCGGCTAAGCTCGGCTCAACCCTGCACGGATAGTAGAGCGCTGCAGAGCAATTGAGGACGGGGGAAGAGGGGCGGAGCGAGCGAGACATACTGGGGATAGGGAGAGACAGCTCTAACGCTCAAACTCGAAGATTGGGGAAATTTGTCAACCTAGCGAAGTCGTCTTTTGCACCTCTCGCCGCGCAATGGACCAGTGCATGTACCATGACAGCCCCTGCTCTAGAATTTGTTACTCTCGCTGATTTACGGGCTAAAGGACACCTCATAATAAGCGTATTAATTTGCATTCTAACATATTATTGACTACAAATTCAGGGTCTACCCATTACCATAAAATAAAAACAGGAAAGAAACTAGAAACAGGCAATGATTACCTTTTATGATATAATGACATAGGAGCTGTTGAAGAGGATTTGCATTTATGCAGACGTGACGTATATGAAGGAAATTCTACGACAGGTGTCGTAATTCGTACTGTTATGTAACGCATCAGTCTCCTAATTTAATTTTCCAGGGCCTAAGCTGTACGCGAATTATTCAGATAGATCCTCCTTTCAAAATCCATTTTTCTGTTTAAGACTGATTCAGTTACGCGCTGTTTTTCATACAAAGGACGGATATGATAATTCGACGGTATAAAACTTAATCGTTTGCCAAATTTCTTCACATACCTGTTGTACGAATTCCTTTTAAAAATTAATGTTTCAGCATTACACACTCATTACTCAATGATGCATTTAACCATGATGGGTAATTGGTACTTTGTACTTTAAAATCATAGTAACTGAGCTCGTCAATTAACTCCTTACCACGAGTACAGAGCTCTATTAACGACGGAGCCTTACAGGGCAGAGGATGGGAAAAAGAGCCTATTTTCTCACGTTCGTCCTGTGAGTGTGTCGTAAACTCATGGTTGGTGTTTGCTGTACATAGAGGCTATTCCAAAATATGTATGAGGTAATCAAGGGGTGGATACCACACAGCAAAGCAACACAAACATTCCCTATGAACATGTGTCCTGCGGTCGATCTTTTACGAGTTTGAGACTTACCAGTACTTCACGTACAAACTTGTTAACAGCTTACCTGGCGCATCCCATGTCGAGTTGCTGTCATGTTGGTGTACCACAGGGATACTGCATTGCAATACGAGAATTGCTCACTGTGTCCACCATGCGCCTGAACATGCTTATCGGGCACATTCGAACACTTCAGGCCTTGTTCCACCCGATGGCGAAGTACTGCAATGTCCGTAACGGCATGCGTGACTCTCAGTGTAATCCTAAATGAGAACCGTACCTGTATTCCAGCTTTTAACTAAAACTGGCGTAGCTCGTTAACGATTTTAACATATAACAATTGCTGTGGCTCTACATTCTACGCGATCATTAGCTAACAGCTTAGCTAATTATCGCAATTAATGATTTTTAGAGTTCGGATTTTTATGCAGTGATAGGTTAGAATACAAACTTTTGTATCATGTATACGCTTCACTGCACAACGGTTATGCTATGAGTCTTGCATAAAGAGTAAGGGTACGGTCCATCGGAACCTCCTAGAATTTGTTATTCCCACTACATTATGATAGAGCGGGACACTTCCTAATAACCAAATTAGTTTGCTTTCTAACCTCTGTCTTAAAATCCGGGGTCTAATAACACTACCGTTGATTTTAAGGCGAAATGATTATTAGTATTATATAATTAGGACGTCGTAGTTGTGGCTTCCAATACCGTTATGTGATAATGTTAAAGGGAGTAATACTGACCCGCAGCACAGAACGTAACTTCTTTGGTACACTTCACGCAGTACAGAACCATTCTGGCCAGAGTTCGAAACTGGAATACTATTACGGAGCGGTTTTTCTAGGTGCGATTGGGATATGTTAAAAGTGGCAAGGAGGAATACAATAAGGTCGAAATGGAATAAGCAGTATGGCCTACGCAGACGATCTAGAAAATAGTTGCAGTAATTGTGATACGAAAATTAGCCTTTGCAAGACTACAATGATACCAATAGGTTAGAAACTTGAGAGAATTGAATGTCAGGTTGGAAATATAAAACTGGAACAGGTAGATAATTTCAAGCATTTAGCATGTGTATTCTCCCGGACGGTAATACAATAGGGGCTGTTGGATCAAGGTGCAGCAAAGCTAATGCATTAAGAAAGAAGTCGGCTCCCGTACGAAACTATCTTCTCACCAGTCTGTTTTCTGACAAAGTTAGTTTTACGGCAATGGAAACTCTGTAAATTTAGGATACAAATTATTCTTGAGTTAGAAGTAACAGACAAGAAAATAGCGAGAATAATCGCTGGTACAAACAGGTGGGAACAATGCTAGGAGGGTACACTGAATGAGAAGATGAAGCTGTACACATCAAGCGGTTTCTGTGGTGGGTCATGTGAGGTGAGTGGAGGAGCACAGGTTACCTAGGAGATGATGGAGTGTGAAGTAAGTAGAGGGCGACAAAAATGACGATGGTTAGACTCTGTTTCTAATGATTTAAAAATAAGAGGTAGGTAGGGAACTAAACGAGGCCACACAGATCGTTGCAAATAGAGGATTGTGGCGAAATTCAGTAAATTTTCATAGGCTTGCAGACGTAACACTGAAGAAGTCTATAATGAAATATGTTTGTATGTTAATTGATAATTCACCCAAGTTTGAGGTGTGTCTAGTCGAAACCAATCTGTTCCTTTGTTAGCAATACCTTGGGTCAATCACCTCTGGCTTGTCCCCATTCCAACATTATACACACGTCGGTTAAGCTACATTTTATTTTAGACTGTACCAACAGACAGAAGATGAAAAATACCGCATAGAGCAGACCAGACTGTCTAATTCATTAGAACAGTAGCAGCCAGGGAAACACACCGTATATCATTTCATTTCTACATTCCCTCTCTTTTTCCGCTCTGTTTATCATCCACAGAGCAAACAGTTCTCATGTAACAGACGATGTAATAACTTATTAACTACAACCGAGAAATATTTGCGTTGAAAAACAGAGCAGAGAAGAAAATAATAATCAAAGAAATAAAATACTGCACACAGAATGTTCACATGTTTAATGCATGTCAGAAGGAACATGTTGAGTACATTATGTATATTTATATTAGTTACAAACTTATTATGCACGTTTGTCCTTGTTAATTATATGTTAAGTCGTTAAGACCTGGTGCTGTTTCGAAGGTCTAATATTCCAGGTATGTTACTAAATTGTTTAATTATTCGTAAAAGGATTCGCAAACCAAGGGGATAAAATCAAAATACCGCAATTTGGCGATGATCTTATTTTATCTGAGCTTACAGAATATCTGGAGAAATTCCTGGACGGCATGGGCACAGTGTTGGAGACGGAGTACAAGATAAGAATTAAAAAAATACTAAACAAAAGTGAAAGAATGCAGTCGAATGAAGTTAGGCGATGCAGGAACAAATGAAGGCTTAAAAGTAGATGAATATTGTTACTTAAGTAGTAGAATAACTGATGAGATGATGATGATAGAAGTAAGGATATTGTACAGTGGAGATTAGCACAAAGAACGAAAGCTTTTTTTAACAAGATAAACATGTCCTAGTTATCACAGTCGAAGTGTTGACCCATTTAGTGAAAAATCAGATTAATAGAAAACGCGCAGGAGTATTTTCCTAGTAAGAAGTAACGTATCCTAACCTGAGCATCCCTTAGAACCGCATGACCTCTCTTCTACTGGCTCTTTCTAGCAATTTAACTGCAGAAGAAACGAGCTTAAACGCTACTTCTTTTAGAATGGTTTTAAAGGATTTAGCGAAGTTCGAAAACTTCTCTCATATCTAAATCCTATTGCAGTCTTTTGCTTCTGTTCGCAGAGAAGTCTAACCTGCGTCTTTTGTTCTGTTTTTTTTTCTCTCGAGCAGTCGTTCGGAGGAAGATCTCTAGGGAGTCGCCCCGGCTTGAAGTTGTTGTGACATAGTGCAAAAGTGATGAGCGAAGAAATAGCAAGAGGAGGGTATCAGTCTTTCTCGGCGCTAGTAGAAAACTGTGTAATAATAATAATAATAATAATAATAATAATAATAATAATAATAATAATAATAATAATAATAATAATAATAATAATAATAAAGAAAAGCACCTGGAAACAAAGTATGGAAAAGTCAAGAGGTCAGATAAATTTAAATATCTTGGTGAATGGATCCAGCCGAAAGGTGATAAAGAAGCTAAAAATGGAAGGGCCAGAAAGGTGGAGTTAGCCTATAGAAGAGTACAGGATAGATAGAAGAAATGTTTGATACTGAATAGGAAAGGTGGAATGGATGAGCTAGTGAAGGAAAAAAAGAACAATTTTGAAAAAGATCTTAGGACCCGGGGAAAAGGAAAGGATGTTACATGGAGGAGGAAGTGAAGTGAAAATCTATACAGATAGATAGACAGGCGGAGATCACAGACACCATACGTAGGAGGAGACTGAAGTTTCATAGGGACCTCACAAGAAGGAACGAGAGTCGACTAACAAAGAAAATTTTAAACTTCATTATCAACTGAAATGAAATGGCGTATGGCTTTTAGTGCCGGGAGATCCCAGGACGTGTTCGGCTCGCCAGGCGCAGGTCTTTTGATTTCACGCCCGTACGCGACCTGTGCGTCGTGATGAGGATGAAATGATGATGAAAACAACACATACACCCAGCCCCCGTACCAGGGAAATTAACCAATGATGGTTAAAATTCCCGACCCTGCCGGGAATCAAACCCAGGGCCGCTGTGACCAAAGGCCAGCACACTAACCATTTAGCCATGGAGCAGGACATTATCAAAATAAAAAGCAACCACTAAATGGGTAGAAGCACGAAAGTACATGGAGGAAGATGGCATCAGTCCAGAAGAAATCTTTTAATAGAGATATGTTTCAAGCTAAAATTTATAAATTGAAGGGGTATCAGGAAAAGAAAAATGAAAAGTCCAAGTCTATAATGCTCAGAGGTGAGAAATCGGAGCCACAGCGAAATGAAGTTGTTCTGGGTAAAGGAAAAAAGACTAACCAGCAAGTCAATTGGTTACCGTGGTCCAAAGTAGGGCCGAGGCCAAAAGTGAATAATAATAGTAATAATAATAATGATGATAATAATAATTCAGTTTTCAACCTGCGTTTACTGTAACACACGGAAAGCGCTCTGAACCTCGAATGTTACTTAAAATTAACCTTAGGGAAATAACATCCATTTTATCCGTAAAGTCAAATTGGCCGTTTATTCTATATTTCTTTCTACACAGCACACGATTATTTCTTTGGTTGTATTTCGGTTATGATATAGGGAAAAAAATTTGTATTTGAATATATCTGTTATTCCTTGAAAGCAGTATAAACAAACGCTCAGTGAAAACCTCGTGGACCTGTTCGCCACATTGTGTAAAAGTGATACTTTTCTGGATAAAGAAAACCCACAATACAGTCGCATATGTTTATGAACGCAGATGTGATGCTCTTAAGCGCCATACCGAAAATGTCCCACTAATGTAATGGTATATTGCTTAGACGTTCAACTGGGAATGAGGAACGGTACCTCGCCCAGGTGGCCTCACCTGCTATGCTGAACAGGGGCCTGCTTGGTGAATGTGAATATCGGAAGAGATAGACAAGGAAGAGGGAAGGAAGCGGTCACCTGAAGAGGAAGTGGACAACCGTGGAAAACTACTTCGGAGATGGCTGAGGTGGGACTCGAAGCCCCTCTTCTCATTTGACCTTCCGATGCTGAGTGGACCTCCTCGCACCACGTTTCCAATTTCGTGGCAGAGTCGGGAATCGAAGCCGGTTTCCAGTATACCAGTAAATCACACTAACCACTACACCACAGAGGCGGACAGTAATAAGAACCACCACAACCACTACTACTGTTTTAATAAGGTGATAATCTACAGACAAATCCAGGACAAACAACTTCCCACGTTTTACACTAACCTTTCCTGGGGAATATATTATAGAGGATATCTTGAAATATATAAAACTGAGAAAACTACTAGTCTACTTAATTTTTGTATAATGAATACTCAACTCTACTGAAGAGGGTCAGAGGGTCTGCAATATATTAGTAGAAATGTAAGCTGACATCAGCTTCTCGTCTTTTCACCTGGATACTAGCTGCCTCTGTGGATCCGTGGTAGAGTGTCGGCCTCCGGATCCCAAGATAGCGGGTTCAAACCCGGCAGAGGTAGTCGGATTTTTGAAGGGCGGAAAAAATTCCATTCGACACTCCATGTCGTACGATGTCGGCATGTAAAAGATCTCTGGTGATACATTTGGTATTTACCCGACAAAATTAAATCTCAGCCATAGACGCCCAAGAGAGATCTAGCGGACCTAGAGTAAAACGGAACGTCGAAATTGACGAGCAGACAGCCAGATGGCGTCAAATTGAAATGTCTGCACACGGTAGCTGAGGCCATACGATTATTATTATTATTATTATTATTATTATTATTATTATTATTATTATTATTATTATTATTACCTAGATACTCCTCCTCGATGCCACCAAAGTGCTGCGTGTGTGCAAGCCGATGAATAAGGCTATTCATAATTCTGTTCGTTAGGAAGTATCTCCTCCCGTAAAGAAATGCTCTCTATTAATCTGCTACAAGAGACTACCTGGCGTGCAAGACTGGGCGTGTTCTTCTTTTGATTGCTCTACAGATTAACGCTGTCCTATGGCACCGGTGGGGAAGCAGTCATGAACGAATTTATGGACATTAATACTGTTATTGAGACGTTGTTATTGAGTCTTGGGTAAGGAGTGCAAATGAAAATAGGTAAGTCCAAAACAAAAGTAATGGAGTGCAGTCGAACGAAGTCAGTTAATGAAGGAAATATTAGATTAGAAAATGATGTCTTAAGGGAAGTAGATGAATAACTAATGAAGTAAGGAGGACATAAAATGCAGACTGGCACAAGCGAGGAAAAACTTTCTTAAGAAAAGAAATTTTCTCACTTTGAACATTGATATAGGAAATAGAAATATGATTTTGAAAAGCTTCGTCCAGAACGTGGAATTGTGAGGAAGTGAAGCATGGACGATAACTAGTTCAGAAAGAAAGAGAATAGGGGCTTTTGAAATGTGGTGTTGCATAAGAATGCTGAATGTGAGATGGATAGATCGAATCACGAATGAAGAGATACTGAATCGAATTGGCGAGAGGAGGTCGATTTGCCAAAATGTGACAAGAAGAGGGGCTAGAATGATAGGACACATCTTATGACACCCAGAACTTATTCAGTTACTTTTTGAAGGAAGTTTAGGCGTAGGAACGGTAGGGGTAGAGAAAGATGTGAATTTGTCAAGCAGATGTAAGATGCAGTTGTTACGTAGAAATCAAACGGTTAGCACAGGATAGGGTGGCATGGAGAGTTGCATCAAACCAGTCTGTGGACTGATGACTCAAAGAATACCGAGACATCAACTTCGATATAACGGTACTTGTAGTGATTGATTCCTCATGAAGAAGTGAAATGCTTAAGCTATCTGCGAAGCTCTTGTCGAGCGAGATAGATGAGTGGTTTTAAAATTGGCTAATGCACATGAAAGTCTTGAAATTCCTGACGCTGTGATCGGTATTTATGTAAAATGACAGGTGCAGCACTCTTTTGCCGAACGGTTTGCATACGCAACAGGCGTTCATGTAGTCCTTCCTACAGTTACCAGTGTTGGTGAAGCTCTTGGAAACCACGTTTTTGCAACGTCGAGAGAGCCTGCTTTTACCTCACTAGCTGGTGCAAAATGACTTCCAATTGGATGTTTTATGGAACTGCGATAGAGTTGAAAATCGCATTTCGTTCCTGATTTTTATGTGAGGTTAACTGACCAGGGGCGTGGTGCAAGCTTCGACCCTCAATCACTGCGTGGTCGCAGATATCTCAGATGTCCGCATTGCTTTGGCGGCTGTTCCATTTCGCCATACGATTAATAATTTCATTTGACTGTCTCTTCACATTGTCACTCTCATTATCGGTGGTGATTGTTTGAACAGGAAGTACAACTGGGCTACCATTCTCTCTAACACTAATCAGAGAGACAAAATGGAAGGGATCCGACACTTCGAAAAATGACTGTATCGGCCAAAGAATGGAAAGGGCCACGAAGGGCTTGAAAATGAAAGACTCCTTAGCCCTCGGAAATCTAATAGCGTGGGGTCGGGAAAGAAGGGTCGACCAAGGAAGGTCGGATAAGATGGATGAAAGTGAGGAGCCTGGCACAAGTAAATGGAAACAATGCCAGGACGCAGTTAAGTGCTCCATGGTCGTCAACCCACGCTTCCAACGCAAAAGCCTTCGGATTCCCATTTAGTCGCCTTTTACAGCAAGCAGGGGATATCGTGGATTATTCTATCGCCCTCACCCACATGATATCAGTCGAACGGATGGGACCAGTTTTGGCTTACATTTTCACCGGACGGACTGGCTGAACAGCGTTGTTCAGGTAGCTGCGAGATTGAACTCGGGAGATGTTAGGTTCGAGCACCCAGATGGTAGCCCTGAATATTTTCTGAGGTTTACCATTTTCACACGAACCAAATCTTGGTGCTGTATGTTGATTGAGGCTTCGGCTTCACCGCAAAATATCTAACTGAGCGAAAGCGACGTTAAGAAGCACCAACAAAAAAAAGACAACACACAATCTTCAGTGCTTCCGATCATGGAGCTCAATTTCACCATCTCCAAGAATGCAAGCTAACACCTTCCCCGACGGAACTATACAGGTAGACAGCTCGGTACCAGCAACTGACTTGATCAACTTACTTTTTCTGAATTACTACTCTTTTTGCTCACAGCACCTACAATTTTATGTGGACATATTTTACATACTGCTTCACATATTGTCTCCTTCGATAACTTGATTCCTGATTTGGGATGATTTCTTGTTGGCCACACTGAATGGCTCAGTACGGTGGTATACGTTGTTCACATACGCCGGACTTGTGTTATTAGATTTACTCGTACGTAAACGAACTCTTATGAGACAAAATTTTGGCGCTTTCATGTCTCCAAAAACCTTGACATGTATTAGTAGGATATAAAACCACTGACATTTTTATGTTTCTCCAACCCACCAACTCTGATAAACTGTGTTCATGCGACTTTAAACCGTTAGAAATAATTTTTCTTTCAATGAAGTTCCTTCCTAATTTTTTATACACATGTTTTTACACCCTATGTCAGGTATGATGGGTCTTGTTCGGAAACTGTTTATCGTTTCGAAAGTTCCTTCTTCAATAGAAAACCTTCTCATTTTACCTCAAGTTCTCGACCGCAACTTTGCTAATGGAACCACCACCCTAGCACTCCATAAAAATCATAGGTCAACGCACACTTAAACGGTAAGTATTCTGCGCTGATGACTATATTTTAAGTACTAAATTATAAATACGAAAATAATGGAAATATATCATATTTCAAAATGAATATATATAGGTTAAGAATCTAATCAATACACAATATCATCTGAAATATTACAGTATTTATCTAACAAATGCCGACATATTTCGGCTGTTGACGCCATAATAAGCAAACACACGCTTAAATTAAGACTAATAGCAAAACTTGATGAATAATCAAGATGTATGTCATTACTACATTCATGATTACCTTCCAAATGTGTTTTTATATGCCGTTTTGTATTGATTAAGTGGTTTAGCTACATATATTTTTCTCAAGTTATATAGTGAGCATGCGCCAACATAAGCATGATTACTTGCAGTGTATCACGTCGGAAGAAAAATGAAATTACGTACGTTTAGGACTGCAGTGCACCCCGCTACTGTGCGCCCCCCTACTTTCATATTCAGTTCAACTCATTCTGGAGAGAGCCAGAGAGCAATGCAGAATACGACTCTTAATTTAAATGAAGTAACTTCAAAGTTTTAGCGCTCACATTCTCTACTCAGAAGTGTAATTAGAAAAGTACCGAACAAAACGCTAAAAAAGGGGACGAAATAAAATAAGGAATTAGCGAGTTCAACTTCTGCGGGATATCGATTGAGGTTCCGTCAAATCGCTCTTGGCTGTGGAGTGCTATTACTACTGGAAGGGGGAGACCATCCACAAGTTCCCCAATATGTTGGGCTACATTGAAAATACTTCGGCTGACTCCATGCGATCACTTCAAAATTGTCTTTTACCTTATTCGTTTTCTTTGTCTTTCTAACACACTGAATAAATTACTCATCTGTAGAGCCCGGTCTTTTTAGGCAGTCACGGGATGGAATGCAAACTTACTGAAGTCAGTATAAGTGTAGTCTATCCTGCACAGTGGTCATGCTGTGAGTTTTACATAAACATTAGGGGTACGGCCTATCAGTACCCCTAGAATATATGATACCTATCATGCACAATGGTTATGATATGAGGTTTGCATAAATATCAGTGGTACGGTCCATCAGAACCCCCTAGAATATCTTGTCTGTCCTGCACAATTGTTGTGGTATGAGTTTTGCATACACATTAGGGGTTCGGTCCATCAGAACCCCCTAAAATATGTTACTCTTGCTACACTACGGAAGAGCATGCTGCATGATACATCCTAGTAACCAATCGAGTTTGCATCCTAATCTATTAATGCTTAAAAATCTGGAACATACTCATCTCCGCCTTCCCTTTATTCATACAGATAGTTACATGATTAAAAGTTTGCATAATGGACCATAAATAAATAAATAAATAAATAAAGAAATAACTAAATAAATATCCTACTGGCAGAACAGAAAGATTAATACCCCGTGGTTAACGGAAGCTGCTAAAGATCTTCAGGAACTAGGAATAGTTGAAAGTGACATCAGAGACTGTTCACACTCAGAAGTATTATGAGACAAAGGAGGTTCCAGGACAATCCGCCCCGTAAGACGACAGGTGCCGTCTGGACAAAGGAGAGGAAAGAGCACAGCCCGAGAATGCGCACGTACTTGGCAAACACCTAAGTTGAATATCATGGTCCTTAGTTGGCCTTATCGAGAGAGAGAGAGGGAGAGAGATTAGATGAAGTAATTTGATGACTCCAGCAAATAATTCTTCCCCAAACGATTTCTGTACGTAAAGGATGAACCTACTCGATGCTCTTATGAAGGGGAAGTATGGAAGAAACTTGTTAGAATAGAGTCCTGAAATGGTTGTTTAGCCGTCGGCAATGATAGGGACAATATTCTCCAGTTTCTCAAAAGCAAAATTTTCAGTTTTGTCCTCAGGAAGTAGGCTGGTGCTCACTCACCTTTGGTGTAGGCCGAGTGAACTTCAGCGCCATATGCTCCTTCGGAATTTGAAATCTTGCTTACGTTTTAGACTTCCTAACGGGAATCGAACCCACGTCCTTTGAAGTGAACCTAGCACGCATTTACCGCCTCGGCTAGGGGATTGTTACACAACGAAACTTACTATTTTCTGATACCATTACATACGAGGGTGTTACTTGTACTTCCAAAGTTGTTCACATCTGTTGAGTGACACAGTTGGTGCTTAGGCCCTCACTGGTAGTTCCAATATCCAGTAGCATCATAAACATCAGGCTCATTGTTGTTATCGTGGGTTATTTCTATCCCGCAATCACGTGGATTCGAATCTCGAGCATTAAGCTGAAAATCCTGACGCTAAATCAGTGGGGAATTGTATGTTGAAGCAGCGCTCCATTCGCAGCTTCCCACGAGGCCACACTTCACGAGATCCATGTCACATCCGACGGTATTGATCCCTGTGTGAACACTTACTGGATGACGGTTTACTTAATCTCACTCGCAGTACTCTAGTGCACGCAGTCTCTACCCGTGTGTATATCTCCGTCCAGGATCAGTTCTTCTCTCGACGATGTGGGAATTGCATACAGCATTCGTTGCTGACAGAGCTAAGGCCATGCCATTTTTCGATTTCTTGATGAATATCCACTTCCCTCATCTTCGTTCTGTAACACAATATGCTTTCATGGTCAACAGTAACTTGTTTTAGGGAAGTTAATGTAAACGATACTTGCCTGGAGTCACTCTTTCCGAATACGCCAGCTTCGTATCTATAAAATCAGCACGTAAAAGAACTCCTGCAGGACAAAATTGCCACTCGGCGCCTCCGAGGACCGTAGTGGGACATACCGGCCTTAGAGATGGAGGGCATCCAAGAATTTGCGTAACGAAACAATGGCATGTAACAAAATGTGTTACACCATCTTACCTAGCAATAGTGCCCTGAGAGCTGCACAGGCTATGGATTTGTACGTAATTGTCATCCATCAATACTTCACATCACAGCCAGCGCGGTTGCTAGGTAACATCGCGTCACACATTTTATATCGCTAATTTTAGATGACCTCGAGCCACAAGACATATTTGTCCAAACGAGTTACAAGTGTATGTATCCAGTAATTGGGAGATAGTGGGTTCGAGCCCCACTGTCGGCAGCCCTGAAGATGGTTTTCCGTGGTTTCCCATTTTCACGCCAGGCAAATGCCGGAGTTGTACCCTAATTAAGGCCACGGCCGCTTCCTTCCACTTCCTAGACCTTTCCTATCCCATCGTCGCCATAAGACATATCTGAGTCGGTGCGACGTAAAGCAAAAAAAAAATGTATTTACCCTTCAAAAATTGGGAGTTGGTTAGTTTCATACAACTTATGGCGTGCGTTAAGATACATATCTTACAAGATTTCCTTCTTACACTATTAAAGTAGTACTTCCTTAGAAAAGTGTGTCTAAAAATTGTCACTTTCAGATATGTAGTGTTAGCTGACAACTGAGGGGAGTGGTAGCGGTGCAACCATATTTAAATACCCTTGTTGGAGTAACATACACGTTTTGTATGTTTGGATTCAGAAAAGCTTAGTCGATTGAAATAAGTGAAAAAGGAAAAATGAGACTTTCTGAGGACTGTAGTCCGAATGTTTAGGCCGTAATAAGTTAGAATGCAAATTCATTTGTTTATTAGAAAAATGTCATTTACTGTGTTCTTTCGTTATTTAGCGAGTGTAACCTAACTTCTAGGAGTTCTAATAGTCCAGACTCCCAATGATTATGACAATCTCAAAGCAGAACTGTTGCCCGGGTAGGCTATACTTTCGTAATTTTGCATTGTGACTTAAGATGCCTAAACATACGAGCTCTGTAATGATGACCTTTACACACTTGTGGTTTCTGTTGACACTTCGTCGTTATGTGGGTGGCCTAAAGTAAGGCGTTATTCACATTGGAAGTCTGTCATTCACCACTGATGAACTGATTGAGTGGTTTGAGAAAAGTTGCTCATAACTCAAGCAGTCCACTTAATTCACACGACGTGTCTCATGGAATGGCTGGATGTTCAAACAGCCTGATGTAGAAAGAACAAGATAGAGGCGCCTGACAAGTGTCTCGTATATTGCAGTTACAAATGGTAAACAATTTGAAATTGTATATCGTTTTATTTAAACATTTAAATTTGCACAGTTTTTACCAGTTGTAAATATTACGCCATTCAGATCACTTTTAATCAGATTTCTAAGACAAACGTAAGATAAAAGTCCCACTGAGCACGCGGCTTTCCACTTCGAATTATCTGCGCTACGAACCAACCACTCGTATGAACTGCGGACCTCCATGTACAGTGCCTACCTGCTTCTTGTTAACATGGATACGTTTTTGTGCTGGGGGTCTATCTGAAATTAGTCGTCTATTTCTCGACACCATTGTAATCATTTCAATCTGTATTCCTCTCTGTGTACTAGGTGAGTAGTGTCAACCTCTCACTATACGCTCTGTTACTATAATTAAGAGCTTGAGATGATCTGGTATCACGTGAATCCCTTTCTACTCCTGAGTCCTAAATTAGAATCCTTCAACTGTCTCGGAAATGAAACCAGGGTCTTGAAATAAGATGGACACGCTCTCTCCACATCACTGGATTGGCTGCCAATAATAATAATAATAATAATAATAATAATAATAATAATAATAATAATAATAATAATAATAATAATGTCAGAATTTTTGGCTGAATGGTCAGCATTGAGGCCTCCGGTTCAGACTATCTCGAGTTTGATTCCCCACCGCACCGCGGATTTTAATCTTGTCTGACTCGGGGACTGAGTTTTCGTGTTTGTCCCAACACAGAACACACCACACAATCAACACGCACTAGTGATTTCATCCCTCCACATATCGTTAGTGTCAGAAAGAGCATCCGGTCTTAAAACAGGACCGAATCCACATGTGCAACACAGTTCGCACCCTCGACCGCACAGGTGTGGGAAAGGCGGTATAATAATTGTTATTATTGTTAGTATTGCTATATGTGCGGTGTATAGAATGTCCCATTTTCTCAAAGTTCATGATGGTTCACTCATTTTTACTTTTATTTGTCTTCATCAGAACTCTTCATATTTCCCTGTGAGTGGAGTCAGTATATTAATTATCTGAACCCCCCACATGTCGTAAGGCTGCTAATAGAGAAACAACCAAACAATGTATACTCGCTCTCTTGTCCTCTAAGGGCACGAACATATCAGTCATGCTTTTCTGTGCAGTGGTGAAATGTAAGAGTGCAAGTTTCTTTTTATTTTAAATATGCTCTTCCGTTTGTGGGTGACCAGCATTGCAAATTAACGTTTTAGACACTCTCATTCGTTGTGAAGTACTCTTGATCTCATTCGATATCCTATTGAGTTTAGAAAACCCATTAATCACCCTCCCTCCGTGGATACGGCCTTGATTCTAACCTGTTACTGCCTAAAACTCCGGACTCTCGAGTCCTGTATTTGATTGATGTAGAAGCCAAAATATTTTCAATCATAGAACCTTTTAAAAAAACTGTCAAATTTTAGTTTGTGTTTTTTGGTAGATATCACCTAGGCACAAGCTGTATAGAACATTGTTAACCGTCCAAATCGTACATTCATTGTATGACTTGACAGCTACTGTGGTGTATTCATCCTGCTAATTTCAAATAATGAAACGGCTCCCGTGTATGCGGCAATTTTTGAGCTAAAATAACGTTTACCAGAGACGAGAAGCCTCAATTTCAATGAAGTTTCACATCAAAATACAGTATTTCAGAGCCGCATATTGTTGCCATGCTAGAGAGAACTGTCGATCTTTCAATGCAGAGTGCATCGGCGGGTGGAGGTAAGTGACAGGAATTTGGGACGAAGTAGTATCGCGGAAAGAGCAGCAGCAGAAAAAGAAATAGGAATGGGAAATGACAAGATCGGTTCGAGTAGAGTCAGAACGGAGGAACAAAAATAAAAATAAATGAAGTCTCCTAGAACATGAAGATAACAGCTTTCAGAAGCGAGGCCGCCTTGAGGGATTGACAATTGAGCGGGTGATGGGAGGAGCTTCGTATCAGGACGATACAGCCGCACTTATTTCAAAGGGCTCTTAACATTTCTGTTACAGAAGATATCACATCAATTCATGGTTCAGCACCCGGTCCTACTGGCTTTTAAAGCTGCTTCAGCAGTTCTATAATTAGGAATTAAATGGAGAGTAAGTGGTGTACGGAACGTTGCCTGTTTGTTGGAGAAAGGGGCAAAATCCCCCCTCCCCCCCTTCCTTGTCACTTCTAAAACCGATCTCCATTTTAGATAGGCTTCTGTGGCTTATGTTCTTCTCCAGTAATACAGTATTATTACCAAGTTATCTCTAGGTATTTTTCATTTCTTCCTTTCCCTATGCTGGAATTTCCTCTATTTTGCTTCGTTTTTCTTTTATTAAGGATAATATTACTTCTCGTGGAAGGTTGTATAATTTCTTCGATGTGGCGTTACTTTCCTCTAGCAGTATTATTTTTCTCCTCCTATACGAATATAAAGTTATTCATATCTTTTCTCCACGATTACTATATTTTTTTCAAATTTATTTCGACGAATATTTTTTTCCGCATTTCGTATGGAAGGTCCGCATTTATTCCATTTGGTATCAAGAAATATACTAATTAATTTCACATTTCTTCCAGTATTTGTTTGCGGAAATGCCATATTATTTTTGTTTCGTTTTTCAATGGACTCCGCATTATTTTCTCACTTTCACCCAAATCCCCACTACACAACTGTGGAGTAAAGTTGTATTTCTGGAACCAAACCAACTTATATTTCAGTTAACAGTTGTCTCACGGTGTACTCTGCTTGGAGAAGGTGGAGTTCACACACTTCCAGCTTAGAACTTTCACCGGTTAAGGTTCTATAATCTAAATTTTGATGTTTTACTGGTTATTTCCGTAAATTTCACTCTTCATGTGCCGCGGGTCAGTATTTCGCTCACAATATTATCACACAGGGGGTTTAGCAGGCGCTGCGACGTTGTTTATGTTGCTTTGAGTGAAATAATAAATCGTCGTTGCCGGGACAAATCCTCCTATGTGATAATATTTTTGGTGATATACTGATCCGCAGCACATACATTATGAAGAGCAAGAATACCTTTGACAATATTCACACGATATTGCACCTTAGATGACAGAAACTTCTAAGCAAAAATATTTCACATAGGAGGTTTTGTCCCGGCAGCTATGAAATATTCCAGTATAAGAATTAATACGGTATTACACCTTCACTCTGCAATTTCTCTTGATTATTTATTTATTTATTTATTTATTTATTTATTTATTTATAAAGTGATGAATTTAGTACTACTAGCTCTCTCTTACATTTAACCGCAAACACATATTACTGTAGTTCACTCTATACCAATTTTCACGCGGAAATTCCTAGATTTTGTTTACATACTTGGATTTCAGTTGAGATGTCGTGTCGGTAGATTTACTGCTACGTAAAAGAACTCCTGCGAGAGTAAAATCCGGCACCTCGGCGTCTCCGAAAACCTTAAATAAGTAGTTAGTGGGACCTAAATCCAATAGCATTATTGTTAGTTGAAGAGGTGTTGGCTCCGTTCAGAATAGTAGGCGTTGCATTTGAACACACTATTTCTATGTATCTCGCATGACGTTCATTGTTTGAGTTGCATTAACTACGCTGTTCCGTGATTAAACGAGGGGTCAGTCTATTATTTGACCTCGTATTTCGTGACTTGATTGGATAATTCACGTGAAATTTGTAAAAATTCTTCAGAGATAACTATTATCCATGGTGAACTGAAATGGCGACTTTTAAAATGAAAGCATTACCGACGAAAATCCATCAATTCTGCACTTTGAAAAGTTACAATGTTGATTTTTCTAAAATCTAGATAAATGTATCTGTTAATCTCATTGCATTGTGGTTTATTCTCCACAATAAAACTTCGGCTTTCTAGAATAACTAAATATATTGCCTTTTAGCGGTTCACTTTTGTGTTTTTTGAATACAATCTGAAAATATTTTTAAAGTGCACTTATAACCAAACACGTCACATGTTTCTTTTTTCAAAATTCTCGGATTAAGCAGTGGAATTATACAAGGTACTTGGGAACAACGTGAATAGGTTATATAATCGTAAGAGGGTTGGTCATACTGATAGGTAATTTAAAAAAAAAGGACGTGGATATCTAGTGCCGTTGTTATTTTATTAGTTGCTCAAGTTAGCCAATCAGATCACTTCGCGGGATACTTGAGATGGGCTTTGCGAGGTGGTGTTGCTAAATCTCCACATGCGTTATGATCGACTTGAGAGTGCTAATAGAAGAAAGGAACTTCTCCAGGGGAGCGCCTTGAACAAGGACAAGGCTCGGCCTACTGAGACACACGGCGTGTTAGTGTTTGATGTCCATTTCTCGGCACGGCTCTCAAGTCCGACCAAGCCAGTGCAGATTTACCAACACCGCCTGGTACAGCCCATTTGAATTCGCCCGCGAAGCGATCTGAGTGGTTAAATTCAGCAGCTGATAAAATGAGAACGGAGCGAGATATCGGCGTAATTATTTTCAAATTACCTATCAGTATGACCAACGCTGTAACGCTCACACAGTTGGTTCACATTGTTTCTCCCCACCGTGTATATACACAGAGTAGTTCAAATTTCAAGAAAATTCTCCGAACTTGCAATGATAATTACATTTTTATGAAATGTACGTCCGTAAGTTATGAAATCCTTTAGGAACTTAGTGATAAATGCATCAATGAGTTATGGATAAATTTTAAACGGACTTCTATATCCGTTCCTCCATTTTGCAACTGTTAACTATAAGTTGTCTTTTGAAATTTCATTGTTGTCTGTTAGTATGTGTGAGGGCATTTAGTAATCTTCATTGTACTCTTGGTACCTCAGAGATTTGATCAGTTTCTTACCTATCTTCACTGTTTTTTCTTACAGGTAAGTGCAGTAATACTCCTGACGTCTTGGGCTGTGGGGTAAAACGGAGGTAAGTCTTCATTATAGGTACGGTGAGGTGAGGTGAGGGTTATTCTGCCCGAAGGCAGGTCCGAACCTCCGCAGAGGTGTTCCTGAGCCGGAGTTTACGTGCGGTAGTGTGGCCAGTTCCTTTCCGCTCCTCCATTCCCTTACCCCCCACCAACAGCGCGTGGCAACCCATCCAACTCCTGACCGCGCCCAATGTTGCTTAACTTCGGAGATCTCACGGGATCCGGTGATTCAACACGGCTACGGCCGTTGGAATTATAGGTACGTGAAGACTGTTTTTAATTTGCACAAAATAATTATGAATCATGAACTAACAATTATCGTGAAAATTATACCTGAAGCTGAGGCAGAAATTGTAATTTTATTGTGATGTATTGGTATTTGGATTTCTTTTGAATGGAGGGAGACAGATAGTTGATATTTTCGTACTTTGTATTGTAAAATGTGCAGAGTTTGTCACCCTTGGAACAAATTCGTCTTTGTTAGATATGAGACTAAATGAGTAATGTGTCCTGCAGTCTACACTATGGTTTCGAAAGAAAGAAACATAATGGATGTAAGGGGCGCGAAATTTTCACAAATCTTCCTAAAGAACTCTAGTGCTGACCATTCATTGAGAAAAATACTTACTACTAAAGCGATACGTTGATACCCTTAATTGTTTGTTTTACGTTATCTGGGACGTCGAACTCTAAGTCTTTAGTTGTTGTTAACATTTCAGGAAGTGTATGTAAAAGTGGACCCTTAAAAAAAATACATGCAATCATACAAAACATCTCTCGGTTATGATGTAGCCATTAGAAGACTGCAAAACAGGTCATATGACCAGTGTATGCTCGGCCGGTCAGGAAGAGATTCGCTGTCACTGATCCGGTCGACTTGCATAGGATATCTGCATGCACATGTACTTTTCTCCCCTGTAAAATGAGTGACGCTAGGGGGGAATTTTACATTAAGGCTCTAAAACTACAGCTATGTACTGTATACACGCATTGTACGGAATGAGAACTGGAGAACACTCCCATATTTTATTTTATAGCTGAACTTCCAACATTTGATGGTAATTATTTAGCGGTTATGTATGCAATCTGCAATACATGATCGTTGCGCATGTTGCTTACAACGTGCAGCGTGCAATAGTGGGTGGCAGTTTTAGCTTTCTTTTTCTGTTTAATGCAGGATTCGACTGCAATGCTTTGTGTGAGGTTTCTTCTGATTGACTGGGGTTCAATATGGGGCAGTTGATTTAAGTCATCGCTCTTCTACCGCAACTTTTAGCGCTAATTAACTTTGAAATTAAATTTAAATAGCGTAATCATCGTAATTGCGTCAAAGTGCCAGCTAAAGGTCACGCAAGTCGTAACTAGGGAGCCGATGTTAATGCACTTACAGAGCAGATTCCGATCTTCAAGTTCCTGGAACCCTCTCTACGATCCCAATCAAGGATTTCCATAAGTATAGTAGGGGTTTTGGGATACTGTAACCTTACCGTTAATGTAGCCCGGCTCCATCCCGAAGTGGTTAGCGTGCTTGCCTTTGGTCACAGGTGTCCCGGGTCCGATTCCCGGTAGGTTCGGGAATTTTAACCATCATTGCTTAATCCCGCTGGCACGGAGACCCAGGGCGTGTGTCGTCTCCTTCATTTACTGTAATCCTCATCACGTCGCGCAGGTCGTCAAATCAAAAGACCTGTACCTGGCGAGCCGAACATATCCTTGAATACTCGCGGCTCTAAAAACCATACGCCATTTCATTGCCGTGAATGCAAATCTCCGCGTGGTACCGTATTGCGGTCCACATGAACCTCGCGACTTGTTAAAGATTGGAAACTGATAAATTAACCGATACAAATCCCGCTTTTCGAACCTGAGTTCTACTCAAAATGAGAAACATTGGTGTCTGGGCGACTGGATTTCAATCCTGTAATTACTTACCTTTCCCCTTTACCTGCATCTATGAGGAGAAACTCTTATAGTTCAGGCTTTGAACGCATTTTTGGCCGAATGGTACAACATAAAGCGTTGGTATTATTGGCACAAACGGTGACATTGATGATACGTTTTTATTCACACATAATAATAATAATAATAATAATAATAATAATAATAATAATAATAATAATGACAGTTGTCCAGTTCCATGACTGAATGGTTAGCGCGCTGAGATATGGCACAAAGGGTTCCGGTTTCGGTTCCCGACTGGATCCGGGATTTTAACCACAATTGGTTAATTCGTCTGGATCGTGAGCTCACTCTCTCTGTGTATCGTCTTAAGCAATAGAGTTCATCATAAGTAGGAACCTCACACAAGAAGGTTCCTTGTACATGTCAATTCCAAATTAATCATCAATCTGTGTTTAGGGCTGTTGACGAGTTGGCAGATTCCCTTTCAATTGCATGCCCGTTATTTTCTTAACTGATTTCAGAGAACTTAGGAATATATCACCAGGCCTCTCTGGAGGTTCTACGCTATTCCTATTGTTATTATCATTGAAAACCTACAGCCAGTTCTCCAGTCATGACTGAGTCAGGGATGGAATAAATGAAGCCCCCCATCTTTCGGTGAGATGAAATGAAATGATAGTGGAGAGTGTTGCTGGAATGAAAGATTACAGGGAATACCGAAGTGCCCGGAGAAATACCTGTTCCGCCTCCGCTTTGTCCAGCACAAATCACACATGGAATGACTGCGATTTGAACCACGGAACCCAGCGGTAAGTAGCCGACGCGCTGCCGCCTGAGCCACGGTGTCTATTATTATTATTATTTTACAATTTGCTTTACGTCACATCGACACAGGTAGGTCTTACGGCGACGATGGGATAAGGAAGGGCTAAGAGTGGGAAGGAAGTGATGGTGGTCTTAAGGTACAGCCCCCAGCATTTGTCTGGTGTGAAAATGGGAAATCGCAGAAAATAGTCGTGGGACTGTTGGAAGTGGGATTCGAACTCGCTGTCTTCCGAATGCACGCTCACAGTTGCGACTTTAAGCACACGGCCAACTCGTGCGGCATTATTATTACACTGACTGACAGAGCAAATGCAACACCAAGGAGGAGTGGTTCGAAAGGGATGAAAGTTGGGGAAAAAACAGAGTCGGCACGGAAGAATAATTGATGTTTATTTCAAACCGATATGCAGGTTACACAATGCGCACGGCATCGACTCAGTAGGATGTAGGACCACCGCGAGCGGCGATGCACGCAGAAACACGTCGAGGTACAGAGTCAATAAGAGGGCGGATGGTGTCCTGAGGGATGGTTCTCCATTCTCTGTCAACCATTTGCCACAGTTGGTCGTCCGTACGAGGCTGGGGCAGAGTTTGCAAACGGCGTCCAATGAGATCCCACACGTGTTCGATTGGTGAGAGATCCGGAGAGTACGCTGGCCACGGAAGCATCTGTACACCTCGTAGAGCCTGTTGGGAGATGCGAGCAGTGTGTGGGCGGGCATTATCCTGCTGAAACAGAGCATTGGGCAGCCCCTGAAGGTACGGGAGTGCCGCCGGCCGCAGCACATGCTGCACGTAGCGGTGGGCATTTAACGTGCCTTGAATACGCACTAGAGGTGACGTGGAATCATACGCAATAGCGCCCCAAACCATGATGCCGCGTTGTCTAGCGGTAGGGCGCTCCACAGTTACTGCCGGATTTGACCTTTCTCCACGCCGACGCCACACTCGTCTGCGGTGACTATCACTGACAGAACAGAAGCGTGACTCATCGGAGAACACGACGTTCCGCCATTCCCTCATCCAAGTCGCTCTAGCCCGGCACCATGCCAGGCGTGCACGCGTATGCTGTGGAGTCAATGGTAGTCTTCTGAGCGGACGCCGGGAGTGCAGGCCTCCTTCAACCAATCGACGGGAAATTGTTCTGGTCGATATTGGAACAGCCAGAGTGTCTTGCACATGCTGAAGAATGGCGGTTGACGTGGCGTGCGGGGCTGCCACCGCTTGGCGGCGGATGCGCCGATCCTCGCGTGCTGACGTCACTCGGGCTGCGCCTGGACCCCTCGCACGTGCCACATGTCCCTGCGCCAACCATCTTCGCCACAGGCGCTGCACCGTGGACACATCCCTATGGGTATCGGCTGCGATTTGACGAAGCGACCAACCTGCCCTTCTCAGCCCGATCACCATACCCCTCGTAAAGTCGTCTGTCTGCTGGAAATGCCTCCGTTGACGGCGGCCTGGCATTCTTAGCTATACACGTGTCCTGTGGCACACGACAACATGTTCTACAATGACTGTCGGCTGAGAAATCACGGTACGAAGTGGGCCATTCGCCAACGCCGTGTCCCATTTCTCGTTCGCTACGTGCGCAGCACAGCGGCGCATTTCACATCATGAGCATACCTCAGTGACGTCAGTCTACCCTGCAATTGGCATAAAGTTCTGACCACTCCTTCTTGGTGTTGCATTTGCTCTGTCAGTCAGTGTATTATTATTATTATTATTATTATTATTATTATTATTATTATTATTATTAAGTTTGTTTGGAATTTAATTTTCCTCGTACAAGCATTTTCACTTCAAAGCGGTAAATAATTGCTTCTCTTTTTATATTCATAGAAAACTTGTAAAAAATTATCACATTTTTCTAAAAACAATGTTACACTTCCATTTTGTTCCAAAATTTGAAAATGCCATCACTCCATATAAAAATTGTAGAGAGATTTAGAATTGAATCCAGGCTTTTGGCACGTAACATAGTGATTACAAATTATATATCAACCCCCCTCCTCCCCTGCCGGCCAACATTCTGATTAAAAATTTTCCCACCGGGACTCTGCCACGGGTCACACCATAGAAACTTGACGGCATAACGTTTATGGCCAGGCTAAAGGAAATGAAAATACTATTGGAACGAATTTTGACATAGTTTTAATTAATTTTTGTCTGTTGTAAACCAAGTATGCCTTAGCTGGTGAGACCTAGTATATACATTTTCTTCTGGTATGGGCTAGAACACTGATTTGTCTCAGTCTAATCATTGGCTTTGACAATATGAAAGTGACTGAGGTATGAGTGATGCTAGTAATGCCATTCCTTATGGAGGCAGTCCCTGCTATGAATGGTGTGAAAATAACGCTCATAGGGTCGGTTGGTGCGGGCATTTCAATGGACTTGGCAGAATGAAATGTACAGTAGTAGCACAGACTGGTTCGATGAGGAAAGCAACGGGAAGCTACACCACTCCTTATTTTCATAGTACACCACTTCAGTGTTGTCTTGGCCATCTGTGACAGCTGATGACAGAGCTTTTGAACCTCAAACCAACTTTCGTGGTGAATACTCGGCATACAGAGATCAAATGTGTCACCAGAGATCTTTTACATTCCGACCGCATACCACTTGGAGCGCTCAACGGACTTCTCCTTCCGCCCTTCGAAAACCAGACTTCCTATGCCGGGTTTCAACCCACGATCTTGGGTTTCAGAGCTCGTCCACTCTATCTCTGGTGTTCGAAAATTGGAAGGCTGAAATTTCGGTGCCGGAATTTAGTCTCGTGGAAGTTCTTTTATTTGCCAGTAAATCTATCGACACGACGATGAAGTATTTTGAGCACCTTCAAATGCCACCGGACTGAGCCAGAATCGAGCCTGCCAAGTTGGGTTCAGAAGGCCAGTGCCTCAACCGTCTGAGCCACTCGCCCGGTAATTTTAATTTTGTACAAATGTACATTAACCTCGCAAAACTCTGCGATATTGGTGCTACTTTTGTGTGTATTTGTATCCGTATGGGATAGACTCTTGACAGTTCATGTTCAGGACACCCTGCTGAGATAGCACTAAATTTCGCACGGATGTTAAGAGTTCAACAAATACTATTGATGTATGTGACCGCCGTTTCTTCCCATGCCTATCTTTCAAATTTCAGTATTACTAAATTATAACATTGTTCAGTTTTTGTGAAAAATCGACCCTGGGGTACGATGTACTACGTTGGAAGCGGTGTTTCCAACCTATAGAGAAAAATCTCACGTTACTGCTATTGTGTACAGCGATGTTCCCAACTTCAGAGCAAAGTTTTGTCCAGTAAAGTGAGCAAGGAGAGATACAGGCTCCTTCTTGTCAACTCTCCATTTGTTAGTGTAGGATTTCTAAGCCGAACTGAAAAGTTTGTAATTTTGCGAGGTTGCCTGCCTAGCAGAGAGTGGCCGCCATGACGCGACGCCGCTATTGATCCGACGCCCTGGGGGGGTCGATACTAAAAGGGAACGAGAGGGAGAGGAGGGTAGTGAGTTGAAGTCACTGCTCTGTGCCCGGAAGATCGCACCCGACCCAACTGTCCTTCAGAAACCACACCACCTGCCTGATACTGCGCATGCGTGCTCACCCGTTCATATTAATGGAAATTAGAACTGAAGGGTACTTACGATGAGAAATTCAAAGCGTGCACTTTTCTCGTCTCTTGCACTCACATCTGCATTTATCTGCGGCATAAATTGACATTCGTTAGCTAAAATAACCACTCCAGTTGGCAGAAAAAGAATTGAAACATGAAGTGACCTACTAAGACCTGACTTAATCGTAGTTTATCATACCTTTGCTTAGTAATTCGTACCTAAAAGTAGTTGTGGGGAATAGTATAGTATGCGCTCGCCTCTGTGACCAAGCACGCTTCATCGAATCCATTCACAGAGTTAGTCAGCATGTCAGTGGATAAATCTGAAATACTACTACTACTACTACTACTACTACTACTACTACTACTACTACTACTACTACTACTACTACTACTACTACTACTACTACTACTACTACTACTACTACTACTACTACTACTACTACTACTACTACTACTACTACTACTACTACTACTACTACTACTACTACTACTACTACTACTACTACTACTACTACTACTACTACTACTACTACTACTACTACTACTACTACTACTACTACTACTACTACTACTACTACTACTACTACTACTACTACTACTACTACTACTACTACTACTACTACTACTACTACGGATGTCGAGGTGCCGGAATAAAGTCCCACAGGAGTTCTTTTAGTGCCAATAAATCTACCATTGTGAGGCTGACGTATCTGAGCAACTTTGAATTCTACCGGACTGAGCCACGATCGAACGTGCCAAGTTGAAGTCAAAAGACCAGCGCCTCAACCGTCTGAGTCACACATCCCGGCTGTATCTGAAATACAAGGGGTTACGGGCCATCTTTCAGCATCCCAAGTCCTATATCCTGGCATTTTATAATACCGTTAGCAGGTAACTGGTAATCTTGTTGTGGGTTTATAATAGGACCGATCGAGGAATCATTCAAACGTGGCAGTGGTAATAGTTTTTTTTCATCATATGCTTACTGGTGAAAATATATTCCTTTGCCTTAAATGACTGCTTTACCAGGCATATTCATATCTTCACTTCCATCATGGATCTGTTGTCGCTGTAATCATTCTTCCCACATAACGGCACTTCTTTATGTGATCAGTTTTGGTACCATCCAATACATCTTCCGTAGAATAAGATTATAAGTAATAATTCCTATCTCCCCAGACTTTTCGCGTCTTTTGTCTTCCAGATTTAATTAGCGCTCCTGGAAACAATGGAGAATTCCTCTGCTATGGAACACCAGATTATATTGGTACAAGTTTGTGGCCATTCAATAAGTTGGTTTGTGAAAGAATTTATCGCTTGGTTGGGGGAGGGGATATCGGAAGTTGCTGAACAATTTGATATCCTTTCATTATTGATTACCGTTATCTAACATGGACTGCTCTGGCGGTTACCTCCATTCTAATTGTAAGGCGTGCGGTTTCGAACACTTCCAGATCTTCCGATCATTTTGAACCTCGATGAATGGCTGGCGAACAGGGGCTATGCAAAAAAGTTTTGCTAGGACACGGGATAGTAGATACTACTATTACTACTACTACTACCACTACTACTACTACTACTACTACTACTACTGGGTAGACATAATTGAACTGGCTAGGAAAATATTTACAATAGGACTGACGCGGGATTGTCCCATGATAATGAACAGCACAGATGATGCTGGACATGGCCTCATCTGAAGAAATGAAAATCTGAGGATCCCTGAGTCCTGGCTCTACTTTACTGGGAAACCACTGGCAGAACTAAACACAACTGTAAATTTGTTAGGATACAGATGCAGGTCCTTTTTCATAATGCTTCGACATGACGATCTCCTAAATCTCTCTTGCAAAGATAAACGGCATTGAGATTACATTGTACTTCGTTCCAGGATTTTCTTCACTCGAGTGTTCAAAGTGTTTCCGGATAGTTACGGTTTTTATTTGCTACAGAGCTCGTTTCACAAAGGTTTTCATTGCAGACTTTGCTGAAAGTTTTGTCAAAGCATTTCCAGTCTTAAACTCTAGTGCAAAGAGTTCCGCACAGGTTTTTCACGAATCGTGCATCGCAGAACACTCGACAGTGAACACGCGCTGTTTTATCATAGACACTGTTTTGTGTTGCACTCAACTAGTCACTAAACACGTCTGCTTCTCTCACTCACTCAGACGTAATGACACAGTGACATACTCGGGAGACGAGCACGCGCTGATATGTCTCAGCAACCGATTGATGCATCGAAATTTCGGTTTCCAGCATTTTCTGTAATGGAGAGTTCTGTTCATTAGCAAGGGTCAATTCTGCGTCAGCCTTTTAAATATTTTTCGGTCCATTTTTATTTATCCAACCCTGTACTACTACTACTACTACTACTAATACATTTTCTCAAAAGTAAGCTCATGTCTGACATTAGGATACTTCTCTTTTAATAAAAGAAGGAAACTCAGTATGGTCGTTTATAGAGCTGGAAAGTTTAATTATCTACTGGCTTTTTTTGTGTGCTTTACTTCGCAAAGACACAGATTGGTCTTACAGCGACGATGGTATAGAAGTGGGAAGGACATGCACGTAGCTTTAAGGTGCAACCCAACCATTTGCCTGGTGTGAAAATCGGAAACCACGGAAAACCATCTTCAGCACCTCTGACGGTGAGCTTCGAACTCAATATCTCCCGAATGCAAACTTGAAGATGCGCGACGATTACCGCGCGGCCACTCGCTATATCAAGCCTATTTTAAAGCACGCGCAGATTCAGCAACGCCGCTTCACAAAGCCCATTTGAATTCGCCGGCGAAGCGATCTGATAAGCTAACTTGAGCAGCTGTTAAAATGACAACTCTGTCAGATATCTACATTTTTCCCAATCATTGATCAGTATGACCAACCCCCTTGTGCTCATATACCAGGTTCCGACCACCCACATTTAAACACTGTCTCAGAGGTCGCACGTGAGACAATCCCCCAGAATACTGTATTAAGAATCCCTCTCCTCACAGCCTGCTGCTGGATTATGTTTACATCACATTTGTACTGAAATCTATTTTCACTGGCTACATAATTAATTAAACTGTTGTGGTAACCCTTTGACTCTGCTTTGTAATGTGGCTGTGGTTTGGAATTCATTATCGCTCTCTTTTAATTTTGATGGGTGTGTAAAAGCGATTATTGCTTTTTTTGTGCCTTCTAATTTAAACTTTGGTTAGAAAGCGATTGTAACCCAATTATTTGTAGTCCTTTGTTGCTATTTTGCTGATTTGTTTCGAAAAGAGTGTTTGTATCTGTGACGAGCTCTCCCTGTTACGCCAAAGTAAAATCGCCATCAGTGTTCGCAAACAAATTATGTAGGATCGTGTTAGTTTGTTGTGTTCTGCTCTGTTGAAAATTGGAGGCGCAGTAAAAAAATACATGAAGAGGTGAGGTGTTGGTGTTGAATGCAGAGTGTTTGACAGGAAGGATAACCATTGCTGAGATGTTGCACACTCATACCTCCCAATTCTGCTAACATACCTGAAACTTTGCGTTACGAAAGTTAGCGGCCCCGAATTGTAACCTAGCAATCATCCAAGTTGTGATTAATGTACTGTTACCTAGCAACCGTTCAGGTTGTGATGTAAAGTATTGTTACCTAGCAACCGTTCAGGTTGTGATTAATGTATTGTTACCTAGCAACCGTTCAGGTTGTGATGTAAAGTATTGTTACCTAGCAACCGTTCAGGTTGTGATGTAAAGTATTGTTACCTAGCAACCGTTCAGGTTGTGATGTAAAGTATTGTTACCTAGGAAGAGTGCAGGCTTTATCTTATGGCTGGTGGTCATTTGAAATTAGCAGCTGTTGATGGGTGACCATGACCGGGAGACATATTTATGACCATTTGATTTCCGCAAAGGTAAATGTGGTTTATTTTATATTGTTCCCCTGCCTCCCAACCAGTTAGTTGTTTCTACTGCTTGCAACTCACTGATTACATAAATTGAAATATATTTTGAAAATTCTGCCGTTTTAGAAATTTGCTTCATTGGCTGAGAGGCCTTGTCTTATTGGTCGTTCTGAATGTCTTCCAGACATTATCTACGTAATGGCGCAAGAAACCTTTCTCCTAGAGGAATCGAGGTATGACCTGCTGCCAGCAACGGCTGCATGGCATAGGGAGACTGAAAGGAGGTAAAAAAAAATCCACTGTTCCCTTCAGCAGAGCAACTGAATGTTGTAAACATCCTAGGGATATGAGCTACAAGTTCTAGGTAAATAAAATATAATAAAGTACGAGAATATACACTGCCGGAAATATTAATAGAAACTCGGTTAATTTTCTCCTCATATCAAACTATGTCATGTTTCAGTGTAACAGGTTATTACAATAATACAATCCATATATTTTCTGAAAGCTTGTTTTATTGCCACTGCTCAGCTGCCCAGTGCTGATGTTCTTCAGCCCACTGAACACGCTTCATACGTTGCTGTTTGGTGAGCATTGGTTTCTCTACAGGCTTTTTGGACATCAAATCAAATTTTCGCAATCTGTTCCTTACAATTCCAGAACAAAAAACCCCAGACGTTTCCCTCCATTTGTCTCTAAGTACTTCCGAGGTAGCAAATCTATTTTCCAGACATAAACGATGCAAAGCATTGTCACACCTTGGTGAAGTTTTCAGTTTTCTACCACATTTTCTCACTCTGCCACTCATAAGACTACCCGTTTCTCGAAACTTGGTCAATTGTCTCCATATTCTACTTTTGTGCACTCCCACAATTTGAGCTATCACAGAATTAGTTTAACCACATTCACTTAATGTCACAATCCGTGCAGCCATTCTTGGTGATATATCACAGTTTCTACCCATTTGTTATTACAATTTGGCACTCAAACTCTTTCAAGCAAAAAGAAAAAACTGGTAAACACGAAAACGTCTATGAGGATTCAGAGGGATTATTAACAGACAAGAAGTAGGAATGCACAACAGGAAGAAGTACCTAGCAGCTGTTTACACAACAGAGACAGCTGTGGACGGTCAGTAGCACCAGTTAGAAGCATGTAAAGTGCAAAATGTTCGTTTTTTCCCTTCACTTAAGAAATGATACACAGACTGCTATGTGAAGGGCAATAAATTAATTTGTTACCTTGCATTAGAGAGGCAAAAACAAACTTTCAGAAAAAATATAAGGTAAATCCGGGACAGATGCCGCCCCGGTAGAGATGCCGCATACACTGTAGCTAAAAGTTCCCATCGTTACAGCTAGATGGCAATATGTGTGGTTTTTCAGTTTCTAAGGAAGAACTACTGTCTGCGAGTGTGACGAAATTTGCTCGTATATTACGCCAATTATAGCCGATATCATGAGGCGAGTACATGTTTCCTCCTGACAAAGTTTTTGCGTGTGTTAATTTATTGTATATTAAGTTGGCTTCAAATGCTTAAATCAGACGTTTTTAGTACAGTAGACGTCAGAAACATAACTGTAGTTGAGAGTAAGCTAATTTTGGGCCATGATAGCCTTGAGGTATGAAAACAGGAGGGTGCGGCGTCTCTCCCTGATAGTTGGCCTTCGGGCTGAGCAGCGGTCGCTGTGCAGGCCAGAGCCATTTTAAGGGTGTTAAGTGCCGTGAAGAATCCATTGCACATGCACATTTATAGTAAATCGAAATTAAAATATGATTTTAATGTTGTAAATTATCAGATAGATTTTTTCCATTGAATGATTATATTATGTGGATATAATTGTCTTGTAGTACGTTCTAGCGTTCGGTTATATTAAAGTTGAAGAAATTGGCTTAAATTTGATTTTGTCATTAATTATTTTACTCGCGGCATCTCTCCCGAGCAAAGTCGGCATCTATACCGGGATCCAGGGAGAGACGCCGCAGATGCAACAATTCCTTTGTTCACTCCTTTCTCCCATTTACTTTCAATTGCCAATATTTTGTTCATCCCTGATCAAATGTACATGTTTTCAAATTATGCTCGATGAATTTGCAACAATTTTTAAAGTAAATATACCGAGATATAACAAAAGACATAAAAAGTGCGGCAACTCTCCCGGAATTACCCTAGATTGTATTACTTTGTAATGACCTGTCACAATGAAACATGAAATAGTTTGATATGAGGAGAAAATTTACCGAGTTGCTATTAATATTTCCGGCAGTGTATTCTTTATTTATTTTAAAAAATTACAATTCTGTTCTTAATCGTTATCCGGTGGATTAGATTGGCAGTTTGGCTTTTCATTTGCCACTACGAGAGCTAATGTGAGTGAGTGCAGAGTTTCACTTGAGCCCTTATAACTAAACTCGGTGTGGACACTTTTCAAGAAATAAAAAAAATGTCTGAAGGTATTGAACCAAGGAACACAGTACAGAAAGAATTACGTAAATAATTTAATTTTGGGTAGAATTTGAATAAAAACAAAACTAGTGGGGAAACAAGCGATTTAAGGCTTATTTTCTGAACCGCATTTAGGCCGGAAGTGTTTTTCGAAATTTGTTTATCTTGTTTTATAGAGCTATCTAAGACTCACAATTTGAAACCTGTCCGGTCCCTTTAGCTCTTTAACTGTCTGTTCATTTCAGGGAATTGCTTAATTTAGCGATTTTCGTATTGTGGCGATCCCTACTTTCTGCAAAGAAATGTTTCCAACATTAACATTGGCTGATATAAAGCACAGACTTGTGTTTGTCAGATGACATGTCATAGGAGCAGTGGAACGGAACTACGGCGCATGGTGACTAGATTTAGCAGTAATTGTTTTCGTCATAAAATAGACACACGTGAATCCACCAATGAATGCCTGCAAACTGTGCAGTCGGCAGGGTGGAAAATATAATATCCAGTGGTGCACGATGAGGGTAATATCCTTAACAGCCTCCAGCGAACTAATATAGCGTGTGTATGCAGTCCACACCGTACACTCTCTGATAGTTTGTAAAGCTACCGCATGCTACTAAAAGTCTAGGCAATGTGCATATCCGTGCGCCTTTCTTTATTATAGGTTAGAGCCCGGATGTTCAGGCAGTCATACGGTGGAATGCAAACTTACTGAAGCAAGTAACAAGTAGACTCTGATCTGCACAACAGTAATGCTATGACTTTTCCATAAACAACAGGGGTTCAGCCCATCAGAACCCCTTGAATTTATGTTACTCTCACTACATAACGGAAGAGGGCATAGACGACACCACATTGAAAGTCTCATTATTATAATAATGGCGCGAGTACTCAGATCTGGTGATCTTCATCTCTCTCGCATTGCGTTCTTGTTTTGTTTGTCGTCGTTATTACCGTGTTCAGAGGATTGATTCATGCGTGTTGAATCAGTTCAGTTGTTAACGCAGTTTAGTTTTTTTTAAAGTGGTATTCATTGTTCGTTGTTAAGTGTTAGTTCGTTTTCAGTGTTAAATTTCCGCGTTGATTGTCCCTACGATAGGACTTGGCGCGTTCGTTCAAGGTTTGATGTTATATTTGGTGAAGAAATAAAAAAAATCCCGTTTATCTCAGAGTTTTCAAAAGAATCTTCGTATATTACTGAAGTGAGAGCCGGCCCTCGGTGTAGGGGTAGCGTGCCTACCTCCTACCCGGAGGCCCCGGGTTCGATTCCAGGCCAGGCTAGGGATTTTTCCTTGCATGTGAGGGCTGGTTCGAGGTCTACTCAGCCTACGTGATTATTATTGAGGAGCTATCTGACAGTGAGATAGCGTCACCGGTCTAGACAGCCAAGAATAATGGCAGGGAATATTCGTCGTGCTGACCACACGACACCTCGTAATCTGCAGCTCTTCGGGCTGAGTAGCGGTCACTTGGTAGGCCATGGCCCCCGGGTTTGTTGCGTCATGGGGTTTCGTTTCGTTTTAATGAATCGAGAAGCGGTTCCTGCTGGTGTGACTTTTCCAGTTTTTATATTTTCGAACGTTGGCAGGTGTGGACACTCAGCCGCTCAAAAAATTGGCCGGCAAATAAACAGTCAATTTTATAAACTCCCGAAGTTACGAGGATATTAAACAGTGGATAGCCGGTGGGTGAAGAGACTGAACGGTTGTGAATAAAACGCTGTCTGTCTGATCCATCTAATTTAATTCTTGAATGACCCAATTACTATACACAATTCTATTCAACTCAAGGCTCCACTAATTGCTGTCTGTTTAAAATTCTCTGACCTCACAGTAGGCGGGTCCCCCTCACAGTAGGAGGCCCGAAGACGATAATCCTGATTGACATCTGTCTTTAAGTTCAGTTGGTCTCGCTACTCTAGTCGCCCTGAACACCAGCTGCGTTCTCTAGATAAGTTAGAATATAAGGCTACTGGCCACAACACACGGCGACTGTTCCTTGGTTCGACAGTCATGTCCAAACACAGTGAAGTACACAACACTGTCTGCACGGTGGTCTACAGTCCTTGATAAAAAACACACACAAAGCACCGCCGCCCCACTCAAACTGCTCACCCGACACACCGACGCAATAACTGCTTCTATTGCGGCGATCTTGTATTTATATCCCGGATTATGAAGTACCGGAGTCATGCTGTGGCGAGAGAGAGAGAAATAAGGTTCTCGCTTCATGTTCTAGAAGGCGCAAGGGGGAACTAGACGAAGAGAACTACAGAGGGAGAGGCTGATCATGCTCTCCAAGCCCGCTAGTAGGTCTCCGGCCTGACTCACTTATCCACTCCAGGAAATATCTGAGGGGGCTACAGCAGGGCTGTCTGTCACTGGAGCATGTACAGTATATTAATACATTTCGATAGGAAGTCTTCTTCTGTGACGACAATTTCTTGTGTGATTGAATGTACGAGGGAGGAGGCAGCTACTGAGTTAGATTAGGACGCGACAGACATACACCATTCCCTTCGACGTGGCAGTTTGATGACTTAAGTGATTGAAGGCAGGTACCAGACAAACGTCCCCAGGGAAAACCAATACAGATTGCCGTTGAGAACGTCGGGCTGAGAAGCGATGAAAGCCGAAGCGTGATACTCAACACACAGTCCAATAGAGAAGACTTTTCACTGGAGGGCAAACTAGTTTATACTGTACAACCCAATCGAAAATAGCATTGAAGTTTTCGCGGCCTGTCAATCTACCTTTGTTATATTAGGTTACTGGTTTCCCATCCCAAAAATATTCAGTTATGTTTAGAAACAGGATGCTGTTCTATCAGATTAGAGTTCAATTCTCCTAAATATAATCTCTGTAGGCTCCTTAGTTCGCATTATACTGTATAAGGAAATAGGACATGGGCACGGACTTCGAAATCCCTGCTTGTTTATACAAATCTCCTTACAGAGCTGTAGTGGAGGAGGCAGATCTCTTATACGTTGTTAAAAAATATTTGGAATCAAATCTCTCCACTCTCTACTCGAACACTCTGCTGTAGTGTTACTATGCGGTAATTTTATCCAATAATGATGCCCGACTGAGTCTCTTCATTATAAATAGTCAATGATCTGGAGAGCCGGCGGTACCGTATTGATCATGTGCAATGCTGGTGGCCTAATGGGGGAATGAGGGTTATTGGATTTCAGATTGATTACCACATTGCATTTATAATTGGGACAGCTAGTGCCATTCAGAATTAATAATACAACCCTTTTCACGGTTCCCCGTTAACCGGGGACGCCCGATAATCGAACCACATACTTTAGCGGAACTTTTAAAACAGATATCGGAAAATTGTTTCCCATGGATAAGAATCGGACATAGGCCCTAACAGTTGACGAGTAGACGTGCATATCTGAGAATGTCACTCCGTTCCGAAACCTCTGCCTGGACGATGGCAGCGGTCATGCTGAGGGTTGTTCTTAGTTTATTTAGGATAATAATAATAATAATAATAATAATAATAATAGTAATAATAATAATAATAATAATAATAATAATAATAATAATAATAATAATAATAATAATAATATAATAATTATTATTATATGAACCCGCACACGGACAACACCGACTTGGAGGCAGACAAGAACTCAAACATTACACTAATATTAACAATGACATAGAAAACGCAGGTTGCGATTCTATGGACTCAATGAAAGAATGCACTCAGACAGATTAAAAAAATAGTCGAATTCTATGAAACAAGTAAAGCCAAAACTGATTGGATTGGTGAAATCAAAACCGATTTTAAACAGGCAGAGATTACACCAACAAATGTCCAAAACGGCGTAATTTTCGGATCCAAAGTTAACGAATGGCAAGGTGATAAAGAAGGAAGACAGGAGCATCCTGGTATGAAGAGAAAAAAGAAGCCCACAGTAAAGGGATGAAATAAATGTTGGCACAAAGGAAGGCAGATTCACGCCTTTAAGTACTTTGCGTAGTCCTAATGGTCTCAGCTTTCGTGCCCGGGCATGTTCATTTGACGCCCCAATTTCGACGTCCAGTTTTACTCCAGGCCTGGTAGATGGGAGAGTAAACAAGCCTCTCATGGGCGACTAAGAATGAGCTTTAATCAAATTGTGTTGGGTGAGCACTAAATGTGTCCCGAGAGATTTTCCTCGTGGCGACATTATGCGACATGGAGTGTTGAATGGACTCTTCACGCCTTTCGAAAGTGTGAATTCTTCTGCCTGGTTTGAACCCGCCATCTTGAGTTTCGGAAGGAAAGTTGTGTACAGTCTGGTCGGAAACAACGTGATCCGGGTACCTGAGCGTTAGCGGGTTGGCCATACTGACAAATAATTTGAAAGAAGTAACTCAATATCTCTCACCGTTTTCATTTTATCAGCTGCTGAATTTAGCCAATCAGGTCACTTCGCGGGTGAATTGAAATATGTTTTTCGAGGCGGTGTTGCCAAATCTATACCTGGCTTAAGAACAACTTGAGTGTATCAGTCGAAGAATAGAACTTCGGCAGGAGAGGGGTTTGAAAGAACACCTCCGAGTTGAGGGGATCGCGCCAGCAAGTGCGCTACGGTGACACTGACTGAAACCCGTTCTAAAGTAACGTACATATGTGGCAACACCGCCGTACAGAGGCCATTTGTATTCGCCCGCCAAGCGCTCTTGTTGGCTAATTTCAGCAGCTGATTAAATGACAACGGTGAGAGATATTGAGTTATTTTTTCAAATTATTTATCAGTATAACCGAACCTCTAACGCTCCTCTACGCGGTTCACGTAGTTTAAGACCACCCTGTATATTGCTGTACATTGAAGTTCCAGATAACGTAACCAGTTTTATGTCTGTTCACACGGAGGATGATTTGAGTATGGCCGTCTTCGTGACAAAGTTGACGAAGCTCTAACAAAGTTCCCACACTTAGATCAAAGTAGACCTGGACCTAAAATCGTGATGATGATAGTTTTCTTCTTGCATTCCCGCTGTATTATTGGGGAGTGCCCAGCTCTTGAGTGAGTGGTCAGCGCAACGGCGTTCGGCTCGGAGGATCCTGGCCTCCCCTCTTTAACACCTGAGGATTTTAGCTCCGCCTGGTTAATATCTCAGGGCAGAGTGTCTATTTATCGTAATACGCACATTTACACTTCCACACAGCACACTACGACCCTCCCGCAGAAACTTTGTGTCGCGAAGAATATCCGGCCGTAAAAAAGTGGTTCGACCTCACTCTGGTATACCTCTCCTATGCGTATATTCCTCCCTCCGCATGATGCAACAGTCCCGGAGGGCCATGGCCTACCAAGCGACTAAGGCCTGCAGATTTCAAGGTGTCGTGTGGTCAGCTTCTTGGCTTTCTAGACCGGGTTCGCCATGTCATCGTCAGACAGCTTCTAAAATGTAATCACGTAGGCTGAATGGACCTCGAACCAGCCCTCAGATTCAGGTCGGGTCGGGTAAGGGACCGGCACAATACCCCCTCCACCACGGGATCGGCTTACGCGTATATTACGCACCCCAATTTTTGACATATATGTAAGTAAAGCAAAGTCATCTCCGTACAGTCCGGCTCCATGGCTGATGGTTACCGTGCTGGCGTTTGGTCACTGGGGTCCCGGCTTCGATTGCAGGCAGGGTCGGGAATTTTAACCATAATTGGTTAATTTTCCTGGCACGGGGACTGGGTGTATGTGTTGTCTTCACCATCATTTCATCCTTATCACGACGTGCAGGTCGCCTACGGGAGTCAAATCAAAAGGCCTGCACCTGCCGAGCCGAACCCGTCCTGGGATCTTCCGGCACTAAAAGCCATACGCCATTTCATCTCCGTATAGGCCATGAAGGCTCCTGGGGGGGGGGGGGGGGAAGGTAAGCTCAGCACTTGATGGGGTAGAGTGGTTAGCTCTACGCCCGGCCACCTTTGCCCCCAGGAATTAAACTGGTACTCATTTTTGGTGGAGGCTGGGTGAACCTAAAGGCGATGTACACCTCCAGAAGTGGAAATCTGGTTCCTGATGCGGAATCGAATCCACGTCCTTTCGGGTGAACCGAACCTCTCTGGGTGGGGGATGCATAGGAAGAATACACACACCGTACTGACTGCCTGTCGTAAGAGGCGACTAAAAGGGGCGACAAAGGGATGATATTAGAACCATGAGACTACTTGTAATTAGTACCATAACGTGCCATTAGGACTACCATGAGAGGAACACCATGGGTCTGCGTTGCCTGTGAGTAGTACCCCTATATGAAGAACACCACGGGTCTAAGTTGCTCCTGATTAGTAACACTATGTGAAAAACAGCATCACAATGGATCTGTGTTGCCTGTGAGTGGTACCATAATGTGTGATACGCCGTGGGTTTGCTTTGCCTATGATTAGTACCACTAGGTGAGCGGCATCAATGGTTTGCGTGGCCTGTGATTAGTTCCACTATATTAGGAACACCATGCGTCTGTGTTTTCCACGAGTGGTGCCATAGTGTGACATACCATGCGCTTGCATTACCTGTGATTAGTACCACTATAGGAAGAAAACACCATTGTTCTGCTTTACCAGTGTCCTCGATAATGGGGCCTTTTTTAATGAAAGCATCATCTCAGAAAAGACGCATTGTGAATTGGGTCCACTGATTGTTGTGGATTCATGGTCATTTATTCATAATCATTTGTTTTATCAGTGGATACATTTCGACATTTTAATTATAGTTTTATTCCGTTGCACCTCATACCATTAGGGGCCGATGACCTAGCTGTTAGGCTCCTTTAAGAAAACAATCATGATCAACAGGGTGAACCGACCACTCGGCCAGGCAACTCCTTGTCAATAGATAAAGAATAGAAATAATCACCGCATATTTAGTCCTTCAAATACCGCCAGACTGAGCCTAGATATAACCTGCCAATTTACACTCAGAAAGCTTGCATACTGTTATCAGAGCCTGGTTAGTTTCAACGTCATTCTATCGCGAATTTAACAGCTGTATTTACCGAATACTGAGTTTAGCAGTCGAACTGCGTAAATGAGTGTTTTGTAAACCCCTATAATCTAGGTCTTGGTCAAAACAGCATATGTCCGGAGACCTACATTTTAATGTTGAGAACAGACAAAGTAGGCGTCCACATACTACGGAAAACTTAAAATTACACAATTTCCTCATTGTGCCAAACGTTGAAGGGCTAAAGGGCCCGGAAGATTTCAAGTTGAGTCTTTGATAGATCTATGAAACTAAAAAAAATCGGAAGTCGATTCCTGTCTAAATTTATTTCCCAGCCTAAAATCGCTTGTTTCTTTACCCGAATTCTTTTTGATTCAAATCCCAGGCAAATTAACTTATTTACATAATTATTTCTGTAATGTTCATTGGTTAAATACCCTAAGGATTTTATTTTTTATTTTTGAAAAAATGTCCACACAGAGTTTTAAGTGCAACTCTGCATTGACTCACATTAGCGCTCGTAGTGGTAGAGAAATGAAAACTCCTAATCTAATCGGCCACATAACGATGATTAGGAAAAGGAATACATAAAGACCAAATTCTCATACCTTATATTTTATTTACCTAAAATTCGTAGCTCACATCCCCAGCCTGAAGGGCGAGAACTGTGGATTTCTCAGCAAAGATAAGAACTTGTCCAATTTTGAATGAAATATCTCACCTAAGATTGTCAAATATCCAGGTCTAGTTAGAATTTGTTTGAAACTAGTTGCGGATATCGATAGATTCCGCTGAAGCCAAACCTAAATCACGTATAACTCTCTTGTCAGGGGTGTACTTGGCCGATTTCGAACTCCACCTCTTCATTTGTAGATTCTATCGTATCGTGTACACTAGCTTGGAGTACATCGACATGCTCGTCCACATTCATTGGCTGCAGAAAACTCGCGTCGTAATCTACTCGCTGCGCTGATTCACGTTTCTTTCACACTTTGTACTTTTTACTCGTGTCAAAATAGGTAAAACTGGGGTTGTTATCTTCGTCTCGACGCGCTCTGTCCGTCACTTATTCCTGCCATCCCACTTGTGCTGCTTATGCTTCGATAAATTACATTTTCACCCTTTAGTCGGTTTCGCTCAAGAAGTTTTCTACTTTATCTTGTCGAGTGCTGATTATTGCTCAGTTGAGAGGGTATCCTGGCTCGTTAAGAATCGTTTTGCATCACTGCAAACGTTTTATCACTTCGAATTCTCGTGTTACACCGCCTCTGCTACCGCGACCCGCGGGTTCATGCCTCAATTTCACCTACTCTCAAGTATCGCTAGATGGTATCACTCCGTTCAACTCGAGGTCACTTTGGATACACTAATACCTCTGGTGATCGTTGTTTATTTTATTGGAGTATGTGATGTAGTTCAGAAATACTGTAGCGGCAAAATCTAAAAGCACAAATAAGAACGCGTACTACATTACATACTACTTCTTCGGTTCTCAACCCATAGGTTGATTTGCAGCAGTCTTCCATTTTTCCCTTCTTTCGGCGTTCCCTTTCAGTTTCGTGTAGGTTGCAAATTTCATCTCAGGCATGATTTAGCTCATATATTCCAGAAGCGAGTTTCCTCACAGATTTCTCCCTTTTATGCAGCCCTCTGCTACTGTTATTAACACAGTATTATGGCGTAGTAAATGGCATACCAGTCGATTTGGTTTAATGCGAATGTGACGCCAAAATCTAGATTCTCCTGCTCTAGCAAACATCATTCGTTACTGTATCCATCCAGCTGATTTTGTCTCATTATCCGATAGCGCCAGCTTCACGTGTCATCTTCTCTACTGCTCCCAGTGTCCATTTCTCACACTCCAAACATGTACCTTCATAATTCTCTTCCTTAGTTCGAAATTGAGGTTAATAGATACAGTCAAGTTTTTATTTCATTTGAGCGTTTTTTGCTTGTATTATGCGGCTAATTATCTCTCGTCTACTTGGACCCTCTTTTGTTTTTCTACTCGCCAAATTAGAAAATTGTCACTTCTTCCAAAACACGATTTTCTAGTTTGACTCTCAGTGCTCCATTTCTGTCCTGCACATTGCAGACCATGATATTTATTTTAACTCTGTTGATCTTCATACTTTACTGGACGGCGAGGGACTTTCCCTTATCTTTCAGTATTTTCTCTAAATCGTCTCTTATCTGTGATGATTGCAGTATCATCTACAAGCCTTAACATGCAAGTCCCTCCTTCCTTTAAGCACTTGCACTCTGTTCCTTAGAATATCTTCTTTACATACTAGGATACACTAAAGCCACTGTGGAGGCGAAGGCATGTTTGGTAATGTTGCTTGGCTTGAAGAAATTAATCTACATCACTTAGAAAGTAGGCGTGCGAAGTTGGAGGGCCACTCGCTTTGATGTCGTCTGGGGATCCAATAGACGCGGCGACGATACATATAACTAGACCCCGAAATTTGAGGCAGTAATGGGTTAGATTGCTAACTGATTTGGTTATTAGGAAGTGTTGCGTAGCCCGTTATTCCCTAAAGTAGCGAGAGTAACATAAATCTAGGGGTTCTGATAGACAGTACCCCTACATTTTATGCAAACCTCATAGCACTACTGTTGTACAGGAAGCTGTATCGTTGTGTATACTTTCTGTTCACTACAGTAGGTTTGAATTTTTATCTATTACTGGCTGAAAATTCGGGGTCTACATATAACATATGCCGAAGAGATGTGTAAGTACGGAAAAAATCTTACTCAATTCGAACGACCCACAGCAGGTGAGTAGTAAATTCTGCAGTTTTGCTAGTCGTCATGCCAGTCCTTTAGCTCAGATCCCTGACAACAGCGTAGGAATAAGCTAGGCTAGGCTAGCCAAGAAGCACTCACAGGTAGAGCCGTACAGAGAACGACTTCTTGCAGAGCGATATTCGAGCGCATTTTTCGAAAATTGCTTCCTTCGAGTGCTGCGCTAAATATCGGAGCTTTAAATTATACATAGCGTTGGCATTAAGAAGAGCATCCGGTAGTAGAACTGGGACAAATCCTTATGTTCGATAGTTCTCACCAGTGACCCTAATATGATGTGGGAATAGCGGTTGAATGGTAATTCGCGGTATTATTTCTGAGTCTTCCGGTGGAAACAGGTATGTGCTCTTCTTATAGCACATCAGATATGTCACCAAAGGTAGATTTCGGCATAAAGGTGTTGGTACTTCTCTTGTAGGGTGGGTAAACTTGTACTGTCTGAGGCACTCACCCAATCACCTTCCGTGTCATAAGTTGTACGTTATTAGGGAGTTGGACGTGCGGTTAGGAGCGCGTGGCTGTGAGCTTGCATGCGGCAGATTGTGGGTTCGAATCCCACCATCATCAGCACTGAAGACATTTCCGTTGTTTCCTATTTTCACACGAGGGAAATGCTGGGGCTGTAACATAAGGCCACGGGTGCTAATTTTCCAATCCTAGCACTCTCCCATGCTTGCGTCGCCTAAAACATTCGATTTGTTATATAAATAAGTACATAAATAAATAAATAAATAAATAAATAAATAAATAAATAAATAAATAAATAAATAAATAAGGTCAAAATCCGACATAAAACTCGTTAATAAAACTGGAAGGCTCGTGCGCTTCAGAGTGCCTTGTTTCAAATTTTAAAAAAGGGGGAGCTGCAAGAACTTGAGAAGAAAAGGAAGATTTTGAGGAAAATTCTGGGACTTTAGAAGACTACTATTTGGATTTGGATGAAAAGGCGAAGTGAGATGATCTACAAGTACACTGGAAAGGACACGGACACATTGCATAAACGAAGGCTGAATTTCTACGGGTACCTGGTAAGAATGAATGAGAAACGGTTGACCAAAAGATCTTGGAAATTACACGCCACTTCCCAGTATCTATGAGGTCAAGAGGGAACCGGATAGAAGTTGGAGTTACACGAGAGATCATTCATAACAGAAGAGAGTTCAGAAGAACAGTGGGCAGTCTAAAATCATTTGAAGAGAAACCACTAACACGGAGGTCCGAACGGATCATTTCCGAACAGGAGAGAAGGATGAGAAGCTAAAGAATGAAGAGTTTTTGGGAAGGGAAGAGAAGAAAGGCCAAGAAGCCTTAAGTTCTATGCGGTCCTAGATGACCAAATTCGGAATAAATAAATAAATAAATGAGTGAATGAATAAAGCGTACGTTAATAATGAATTCATGGCAAGTAGCGTTTATTCACTTTCAGTTTTTCCCGTTCACTGACCTTGAAATGCACATTGTTGCCAACTTTTTTTCTGCACGTCGTCCAGTGCTTTTATTTTCGTTAAGTTACGATTCTGAGGATTTGTCATGGTTGCACTGCAGATAATTTACAGCGTCTGCGGTTTGAACTTCCTTTAGAGTGCCGCGCGCGTAGGCCAGGCTAGTACTGCCTGTAGATAATGACCTCAAACATTCCATTGTCAAAGGGTATGTGCTCCGCTCCACTTAAGGGTGTTTACTGCCCGCCGCTGAGAGAGTGCATTACCGACAGAGTGGAGAGCTATCATCTCAACTTCATGGGTACAAGCTAATCATTCAGCAGACAGGCTTGTTAAAATTGTATCGTATGGTGTTGGCTTGAGACAATTCTCTGTATACTGCATGAAGTCTTAGCCAGCTGCTGACTCAGTAGGACGGTCGTTGGTTCGATGCTTGTTCAGCTCTGTTGTATTTTGAAGATGCTCAAAGACACCAGCCTCCTGTCGGTAGCTTTAGCTGGTCATTCAGTCGGACTGAGTATGTCACATGATGACGTGGAGCTGAATGAGGCTTGCTCTTATGAACTGTTCTCGATCAAGACTATGCTGTGAGAAGCAGTGTTGTGGACCAGGCGTCCGACGCACTGATGTGCAGTGAGGAGGTCCTCGGGAAATGAAGTCGCCAGAGGTGTATCGCAAGTGTTCAAAACAACCAGTTTATCATCTGTAATTCATATTTACACAATTCAACAACAAAATAATACACAATTGACCAATTTAGCAAATACCAAACATAGGTCTAAAGACAAGTAAGTTAAAGTTCAGTAAGGTTCCCGAAAGATAATTCTCCAATCGGAGCGTACTTCGACTGATACCAAATAACAAAATTAATTCTAAATGTACTATTCAGTATAGTTGATGTTCTGTCGAACATATTTGCTGCTCTGTTACATGAATCTTACATAGATTATAGGGCATACAAGCTCAAATAAGAAATAAGTTAAAGTAATAATGCCATACTGGTAATCAGAACAAGGGTGCATACTAGGCCGCATACAGAGTGCTTCAATAATATATGGTATAATTTCACGAATTAATTCCTCACATATAGAGAAGGTAAAAAGGGTATATAAACTTGGGTCTGGAATGCGTACTTTCTTGGCCTCCACGGTCACCTCATCTGGACCCGTTGGGCAAATTTCCGTGGCGATACGCAAAGTCTTTCTTGTACGCGTCTGCTGTGGATGTTGAAGAAACGCTTCATGGCAGAATTGTAAGGTGGTGGTGTTTATTGTTTTTGCTAGTTGCTTAACGTCGCACCAACACAGATAGGTCTTATGGCAACGATGGGACAAGAAAGGCCTAGGAATGGGAAGAAAGCGGCCGTGGCCTTCATTAAGGTACAGCCCCGGCATGTATCTGGTGTGAAAATGGGAAACCACGGAAAACTATCTTCAGGGCTGCCGCCCGAGGAGTTCGAACCCACTATCTCCCGAATGCGAACTCACAGCTGCGCGCTCCTAAACGCACGACCAACTCGCCCGCTGGTTATTGTTTTAAGAGGAAGTACAACTAGGCAACCATCTTATATATAACGTTAATCAGAACGAGAAATGGAACGGATCAGACCCTTCAGAAAATGAAGGTATCGGCCAAGGAAAGTCAAGGGCCACGAAGGGCGTGAACATGAATGACTCTCTAGGCCTCTGAAACCTAATACCGTTGGGGTCAGAAAAGAACAAGTATTGAGGTCGGGTAGGATGGACGACAGTGAGGAGCTTAGCACAAGTAAATGCAAGCAATGCCAGGATTAGGCTCAGGGCCCCGTGGTCTCCAACCCACGTTCCCAAGTTGCGAACTCCTTTCAGTCGCCTCTTACGACAGGCAGGCGATACCCTGGGCGTTATTCTACCGCCCGCACGCACAGGGGGAGAATTGTAAGGTCCTTTCAAATAATACCTACAACACTCGGCATATTCGAGCGTTTTTTAACTCCAGCCGACGACAAGTACAAGCCTGCTGTTTGGCAGAAGACAAGCATTTTGAACATCTGTTGTACAGTAATTCAGTGCACACCACTTAGGCTTTAGCCCACGACGTCTGATATCTCGGATACTACCCATTTTTGACGCGTATTTGTGCAGACTATTTCCTTGTCTGTATGTGAGGAATCCAACTCCGAAATTATGCCATGTAGTTTTGAAACTTCCTGTGTACACAGCACATACAGAGATCACAAACTATTACACATTCACACGCAGATTCACTGCCACAATAATCAACCGTTCACTGAAGACTTAAACTCAGATGCTTGCAGCCCAGCAGCTTTGGTTTCGAAATGAACTCCAAACTAGACAGGTAACCTGTCTGAGAAATCAGGGGAGAATGAGAAACTGTACGCATTCATCCATCAAGAATACGTTTGAGAAGGGAAATGGGACAGAAGGGGTATATCCAATAGGAAAACATAAAATAATAGCAACCAATAATATCTCAGAATACACACTCAAATAAATTTAAATAATTGCGCAGGCGCACTTCAAGTGTCTGTTTTAGCACCTTTCAGATACTGAAAATATTCTAGAGGTAATGTCTTGTGATTTGATGTTTATAAATACTAACAGTCACGGTAAATATACGCGTGAAAGCAGTGAGATCGCACGAGTGAGTGAAAAATTAAAATTGTGGTTAACAGTCAATATTCGTTCAAAAAAGAAACTACTCCACCCTTTGCGAAAATCAAATGATCACAAATGTCAGCGACTGCAAATTTCAGATGGTTGCTAGGTGACAGTACCTTACTGCTTGCTCTGTTGCTATGGTTACACTGACATCACACATTTTGTTGAGTCACGTTACACACATTTTCGGATGACCCTCGGCCATCTCGCTATTTCTCCCTGTAGTGTGTTTAGTGTTACGAGCACTGATAACCTAACACAAACACGGCTGAGTAGCTCAGGCAATAATTTACCGGCACATAAAAATGCGGTAGGAGAAAAGTTCGCCATATATACGTCTCCGAAAACGGCCTACTAGATACGAAAGAGGAACCTTGTCTTTTATGATATGGCGAGAAAATCTCCGGCATCATGAATTTTAAAATGTCTAGAGAACAGGTTGCAGAAAATGAGACTCTCATAAGAACTGGTGTTCTAGCTACGGTTGGCAACAAGTCTTGAACTGTACGTTGCCGGTGCATTTTGTGAAATAATTAGATTCCTACTTGACTCAAAGTGCTGAGAGGTAATTACACAGCCAGCGCAGTAGTAATAAGGCCGAATGCTGCCAACCTTTCGCCTTTGTAAGCTGCTCCTTACAGGATGAAAGCCACAAACTTCATCCTCTTAGGAGTGACATACACACGTACAGCCATCAAAGAGGAAGTGTTATATGTTTAACAACTTAGTAATGACGACTGTGACAAAGCTGTTCACGACTTGTAATCTTCCAGGAGTTTCTAGGTATCAGAGTGTTTGTTTTGATAGTGTTTTGTTATCATAACGTAGTGCTAACTGTTGTCTGTCAGTGATTTTTTTCTGGGAAGAAAGGTGCCGCATCAACAGCAACTTGCACACTTAGAACACAAACTCCAATAAACCCTTGTCGCTAGCATCCACCCGTTTCTCAGAATCTGTTTCCTTTTGATCTCGGGAATTTTCGGTCTTGTTTTTGTGATCCTCTTCTCCACGTGTATTCCATGCGCTGTGGGTGGGGGATGCAGACGAAGAATACATCCACAGCACGTCTGCATGTCGTAAGAGGTGACTAAAAGGGGCGACCAAGGGATTATGAATTTTGAACCATTAGAGTACCTGTGATTAGTACCATCACGCGAGGAACAACATGAGTCGACTTTTCTTGCGATTAGTGTCACTACGTGAGGAATACCATGGGTCTGTGGTTCGATCACTATGGGTTTACAGTACCCGTGTATAGTATCCGCCACTATGACGGAGGCTCCTCTCTGTCCAGGTTAGGTTAGAACATCCCAAGGAGATAGAGAGGCATCTGGTCTTGGACATAATTGGTTTGCGTTCCGAGGAACACCACGGGTGTGGGCGTTGCCTGTGTTTAGTAATCTCTATGTGAGGAACACCATGAGGTAGTAAGAGTCTCTGTGGTTAGTACAACAATTTGAGGAACATCGTGAGTCTACATTACTTGTGATAATTACCGCTACATGAGAAATGCCATGGTTGTACTTCACTAGCGATAAGTACCATTATGATGGGCCGTTGACCTGGATTTAGGACCCCTTTAGACAACAAGCAGCATCAATTCAGGATTGTGCTTTGCAAGCAGCCCCTTGGTCAGTATGTACCGTTGTGGGGAAGGCGGGACGTTTCGGGTCGGATCCACTGATTGTTTTAAGTTCATTATCATTGTTCATGGTCGTATTTTTGAATTCTAGTCAGTGGATTGATATTGGAATTATATTTTCTTTGAACATATTAAGTTGGATCCGCTGATTTTTATTCTTTCATATTCATCCATTCATTCTTCATCATCAAGATTTGAATGCTGGTCAGTAGTTGAAGTTTGGAATTTTAAAGAGTCATTACATTTCCTACCATTAGGGGACGATGGCCTAGATGTTAGGCTCCTTTAAACAACAAGCATCATCATCATCATCACGTGAATTTTCGGTGCTAGTTCTGTGTTTGACAGGATCACATGTAAATGCGATCATTTCTACTTCTTCAGTCTTCCTTATTTTGCTCATACCGAGCAAGTCGCTGCGGTTTGAGTTACGTGGCTATCAGCTTGAATTCGGGAGATGGTGGTGATTGTGATAGACCTGTGTCAGTGCGACACAAAGAAAATTATAAAAATAATGATCATTGATACAGAGTGTTTCAAAAATGCACGGCATAATTTTAGGGTTGGATTCCTCTCATACAGAGAAGGAAAAAAGTTAAGTGAACTTGGATCCGGAAATGCGTATTTTTCTGGCCTCCACGATCACCTGATCTAAATATTTTCTTTGTGAGGGTTTAAGCAAAGTCTTTGTTGTGCGCGACTGTTCTGGAGCATGAAGCAACACTTCACGGCAGATTTGTAAGGTCCTTTCAAGCAGTATGAACAACAGCGGATATATTCGAATGTGTTCGTAACTCCATGCGAAGTCGAGCATAAGCAGGGGGTGGGCATTATGAACACTTCTTGTAAGGTAATGACTGGAGTACATCAGTACATGAAAATGGCCCGCAACACTTGAGGTTCTAGCCGCGGCAGAGTTTGATAATTCGCAAAGTAAGAGTTTACGGAGCCATGTTTATGTTGACCCTTTTCTATATTTGAGGAATCGAACCATGAAATTATGCCGTGTATTTTTTAAATATCCTGTATAAAATAACTTCTTAGTGCAGCACAATGATTGCACTCGGTAGCGGTGATTGCGAATTAGAAATGGGAGTGGGGGCGAACAATGTACAGACAAGGAAAGGTACCCGGGTTTGTGGGGGTAGATACATCAGACATGGAAGAAGCTAAAAAATATAAGTTATTTGTGCTCTCTGAGGAAATTTTGACAGAGAAGTAAAGGTTGACAGTTTGCCCACTTAAGTGGGGTAGTAATAGTTTTGGAGATTTTGATTCAGTACTATACAATAAAAGTTTAATAATAATTACACATGTATTGCAATTAAATAGAAGTATGGCGTGGTTATATAATTATAAACCATTTCGTATTTGACTACACACTAAAGCAGTGTCCAGCAACTGGATGACGTGTGACGTAAGAGCGCACAATGGTCGGACGCTTCACTGGTAGAGTGGTACGACGGGACTGCCCCGCTTCATGGTAGGCACCTGCTGTGCCGTAAATATTCTTGTTAGTAGTGCTACAGTACAGTACTCCTCACCAGCTAGAATTATACATTCCTTCACGAATTCACCATCGCTGAACGGTTTAAGTTTCATTGCAGTCAAGTATGAAATTTTAAAACTCAATCGAGCTGCTCTCTCACTGATCGAATGCTCGACAGGGATATTTTAATTTATATATCAGTTCTGCAGTTATACGTACTCGTTCTTCGCCCTGATACCGATCATAATCTGTATCGTGACACAAACTGTACTGGCGTTGTAAATTATAGCATTTTACATACCGTAACTCTTTTCTACAAACTGAACATTTAGCTGTAGCATTCCTATCATGTTCAACAAACAAATGTAGGTATTCCGATAAAGATAAAAAGATAGGAGGCATAGATAGCTTGTCGCACTGTGATATGCTCGGTTCAGTGTACTGTACCACTATGTAAGGCGCAGATCATGCCTACTACAAAACGAGGCAGTCCCCTTCGTCCCAACATCTGTCCTGGCCAGAGAGTTGGCGTAACCTACTAGGTGCCCACCCCCTTCACGGAGGGAAATGAAAGCTTTTAATGCATGTATGTCGTCCCACTCTACGACTGAAGCGCCTGACCACTCTGCTCTCTTACGTCACACGTCAGCCAGTTGGTGGACACTGCACTAAAGAGACTGCCAAACTGACGAATGCGCGCGGCAAGCGGTTGAATCATACCTAAGTGCCCATGACCTTAGCAAAAATATAACCCTCCCCTCCTCTCTCATAGCACATGCAACGTCTCCAGTACTTGTAGTGTGCTATAAATTTCGGTTAGCGGCGACGAACGATATTTTGTGCGTATTTCCGTTAATAATTTTGTTAATAATTAAAGATGTTAAAGGAAACAATTAGCCGATAACACAACAGCGCTTATACAAATGCGTTCCTAGATTCAACCGGCTAAAATGGAATGAAAATGTAATGTTTTCTCCACAAAGTGTGGTGGGAGTGTGTGACTACCCCCCCCCCTGCCTCCCCCCGCCGCCCTCACTTATCACCGTTACCGACTGTACTGATTTAACTTACAGCAGATTAATTGAAAATTCTCGTGAACACCTGAATGTTGCAGAGCGTATATAGGACTGACACTCTGACATCGGGAAAGATCAGAAAGTAAACAACTTCCGTTTTTTCCGGTTGCGCTACCAACCTATGAAGCCTATGAAACATGTAAGCATGGTACCAATTTGCGACATGAAAAGTGAAAATTCAATTCGTGAAAACAGTACCATCTGGTGGAATATTTATAAGACATTTCTCTGTCAATAAATCGTAGTTCTGGATTTTAAAATCTTACGTAAAAATGTTCCGGTACTGCCGGTTGCTAGGTAACAATACTTTACAAGCGCTGGTGTGTCACATATACGGACTGTCAGAACAGAGCGGGATGAACTCGCGGTTCGTCTAGCTGCTAGCTGGCAATTGGAAGATGGTGGGTTTGGACTTCACCGTCGACAGCCATGAAGGTTGTTTTCCGGTTTTGCGCTAGGCATTTGCTGTGACTGTTCCTTAGTTAAGGCTACAATCTAGTTCTTCGCCGACCTACCCCTTTCCCATCCTATTGTCGCCGGTAACCTTTGTCCTCGTCCGACGTTAATCCACTTGCAACAATGTGTAATATTTGAGGCCATCTCTTTCCAGTTCCGACTCAGTTAAGATAGCTTCTTCCGTCAGCCGAAACTAATTTTTGAATAAATAAAAATGTACATAAACAACCTGAAAAGGAAACAATTTACTTCAGGTAGACTGACAGGTTTCGTTCTTTAAAGGACATCATCAGATTCTATCAAATCAAATTCAAACATAATTTAGCAATGTATGAAGGTTTATATTAAAATTCTGTTAAGATACTTAAAAATAATTGAAATGTTCAACTTAAGTCCTCTTTTCTCTCCGAACGAACCCCATGGTGCATCAGCCCCGAAGGGCCATAGCCTCCTAAGCGACCGCTGCTCAGCCAGAAGGCCTGCAGATTATGATGTGTCGTGTGGTGAGCACGACGAATCCTCTCGGCCGTTATTCTTGGCTTTCTAGGTCGGGCCCGCCATCTCACCGTCAGATGTCTCCTCAATTGTAATTACGTAGGCTGAGTGGACCTAGAACCAGCCCTCAGTTCAGGTAAAAATCCCTGACCTGGTCGGGAATCAAACCTGGGGCTTGCAGGTAAGAGGCAGGTACGCTACCCCTAGACCGCAGGGCCGTCTCTCTTCTCTGCACTCCACCATATAATGCTAGAGATGTGGCGAACTAAGGATTCCACTCACTGAAGCACATACCAATTATATACAAATCTAATAATAATAATAATAATAATAATAATAATAATAATACCGGGCGGTACACCTCTACGACGCAAGTTCAAATCTTGTGCCAATTTAATCTACTCTGCAGGAGAAACCCTGAACTTTAAAAACCGAACTAACTCTACGGTTTATCAGAAGATGTCACTGAGTGTTTTTGATTTACTTTTATTATTCAGTGATCAAGAAGTGTGGACATTCTCTAACAGATGTCTCTACCAAAAACTATGGTAATACACTCTGGTGCAATGGAATGAACTCTCTTGAAGAAATGTTGTATTCATAAGTTTTGTCCTTCCTAAATTTTGTTCTGTGGTTTGTGGGTTGGCAACATTAATCCTTCCTTTCCGCCTGTTTTGAATTCAGCCAATCCGTAATTTCTGTAATTAATTTTCCTCCAATCATTGCTTTCTTCTTCGAATTTCCATGTGTAATTATTAGTGAACCAATGAAATTGAGGGTGTGTGTGTACTCATTCCTGAAAGGTCTTGAATTTTCCACGAGGGTATAAAAACTGCTGACTTTCTTGTCTCCGCGCCACTAGTATAACATCTAACGCAGTGTGTGTGAATATGTAGCAGGGGCCGGGAAGCGCCTCTTTCTTCGGACAGCAGTTCTCCAACAAGGTAATGGCCTTTTAACATCTTTATTTCTTGCTAGCTCAGCAGTTTAACTCTCGGGGAGGGTTCGAAACCTTTAATATGTAAACTATTAAACATGTAATCCCTTTTCTTGGTAAACTTCAGTTTTCTTGAACTTTATTTCGGGGATAGAGAGTGCTTTACCCTCTCGAGCTCCCCTTCATTTGAAATTGAGGTGACTACGTTTTTGTAACCGTTTCTTCTCTTCCTTAATGTATTAAAGTTTTCTCATACGAGTCACCTCCCTAGCTTGGGATTAGCACCTGTGTATCGGCCTAGAGCCACTTAGGTTTTGAAATGTAGATTTAGGAGTGCAAATTTACGCCTCCATCCTTTTTGTTTCGGGCCATTTAAATTAACCTAGTTTTTGCACACTAAGGCCCAGTAGATTGGGTAGGAGATACCCCTGTTTCTTTATTATGCCTTGATGGCAGTTTGTATAAAAGTCTGTTATTGCCTTTATAGGCTTGAAAGATCGAGAGCGGGTCAGCTCTTTATGGTGTTGTGGCAAAAATGCCTTAGAGAGGCTTGAGATGTAAAGTCGGGAGCTAATGCTCCATGTAATTAAGGGTTTTCTGCCCTTTGGTATTTTGTGATTGTGAGCTGAGAGCTCAGAAATTATACTTGGGGCTCGAAGCCCAGATCTCCTAATAACCCCCTGAATAATGTGATTTCCTTGTACCTGATTTTGGCTTGTTGTTGACTTGTTAAGTTTTCAAATTCTATGTAAACTTTTGTTAACTCTTCTTGTCTATTGAAAATATAACCTTTATTTAAATTTTAAATTCATCTTTCGTACTTGTAGTTAGACCCATTCCAGCCCGCACCTTCTTTCACCTCTGACTTCCACGGATAACCCCGTAACAATAATAATAACTAGGATGAGATAGTCAACAAAACAGTTTTAAGAAATTTTGTAGTAAAAACAAATGTATGACAATTATAAAAAAATGCTCCAGAATTTCTAATAACAGAAATTGGTCGAATAGGGAAGATGAAGGAATTCAAATAAAAGAAGAAACAATTTAAGATAACTGTTAAGAAAAATGTGCCGTAGATAAAAGGACACACAAGATGGAAAGAGCATACTGTATAACAAGTAATACCTACAACAAAAACTGTATATCGAAAAAAAAACTCGAAATACAGCACTACAGCACAGTAGTCAAAGCGGAATGCCTATTCGCGAGTGAATGTCTGGTACTGAATTACAAGCTGAATAAAGTAGAAGTAGTGGAAAGAAAAATTATACGGAAAATACTCGGTCCTCTGAGAACTACAGACCTCCGGAAATCAAGAAGTAACGATGAAGTAATATGTCGGAACATAAAAAGTACAACACAAACAATACGTAAGAAGCGATTGATATTTTTTGGACATTTATACAAAATGGACTACAACAGGTTAACCAAATAGATCTTCAAATATGTTTGGAACAGAAAGTCAACAACAACCTGGATTCGTGCGGTCAAGAAGGTTTTGGAAAGAAACAATATAAGAGAAGAAGCAGCAAGAGAGAGTATTATAGGAAGAAAGTGTTAAAAATGGAAGGATTCTAACATCGGGAGGGAAAGAAAACAGGCTCAAAACGGCCCGAGGAGAGGAAAAGGTGGCATAGTGAGCAGATGGAGTATTGTAGGAAGAAGAATGAACAATAAAGAATGAAACACTGAAATTGTCACGTGGTCCAAAGAAGACCCTACAGGAGGAAGAAATAATAATAATAATAATGATAATGATAATGATAATGATAATAATAATAATAATAAAAATAATAATAATAATAATAATAATAATAATAATAATAATAATAATAATAATAATAATAATAATAATAATAATGGATTTCAAATTGTTCCATGGTACGTAAACATTCTCTACCTCCTTTCAAGACAAAACTGAGACTCTTCCAGAATGCCTCGACGCTGCGCAGACAGTGACCGATTAGTAGATACTGCGATTGACGAGTAGGAATGAAATTTACTCAGCAAGATCTTGGTATCCAGGGAGGTGGTTTTCCCTCCACCTGAGGTCGAACGAGGAATTATTTTTGAGGACCGAAAATACCACCACTATAAGAAAGGGGTGGTGGACCTTTACATACACCTAAAGAGTATGAACCCAGAGAGATTGATGCATAAAATACACATTCTTTAGGTGAAATGGAAAATTCATCCCCGTTGGCTGACAGAGGTTCACAAAATGATCTGCGTGAATTTGGTATAAAAGAAACAAACTCACGAGAGGCTTTTTTCGGAATGGAGAATAATCCTCAGAAACCACGCAAGCGTTCAGCAGAAGAACGGCAGGGGAGGACCTGATTTTTAAATCCCTTGGAACATAAATAAGATGTAACGTGAATCATATGGAAGCTGCGACTTCCTTTCTGAAACAGTTTCATATTCTAAAATGATGCGTAGCAACGCAGTAAATCTGTGCCGATGATGATCCACTTTTCAGAGTGACAGAGCTAATTGGCAGAGTGTGTGATGTAATTGATATTGAAAGCCAATCAACTGGCCGTAATTAATGTAATATTGAAGATCTTTCATATTCGATTACTGTAAATAATGAAGTAATTAAACAATAATCTGTGTAGAACATAACACTCGCTTAATGAGAAGCTGAGGCTATAATCACACGAATACGTTTCGCAGTTATTTACCCCTCTTTGCTTGCGGATGAGAGGCTGGTTGCATCACGGTAGGGGTTATATTTTCCAATCGGTTGCTGCGGATTGCCTTCTTTTACGGTAACTACGGAAAATAGTTCGATGGCTTGTATATATATTAAAATGTTTGTTGGTTATCTGCTGTGTAGTTGTCGTACTCTCTTTTTCAAGAAATGTTGGATACAATTCAGAAGGAAATAAAATGCACAACGTCCTCACACTTGGCCGTATGCATGGAGCGAATGTTAAGACTTAATTATATCATGTTTATAGCCCTGTACATCAGGACATGTTACAGCCCACCACAACTAGGCTAAAATATTGAAAATCGGAGAACGGCTTTGCGTCTTCTCATTTCAGCCCTACCAGTGCCTCGAGAGGAGAGTAATCGAGATTTGTACCTGGCAGTCTCATTTATATGTCTCATTCTACAGGAAAACCAGCTGCATTTAGTCTATCTGGACTGTCCGGTCTAAGTGGAATGCAATCAAGTATGATACCTGTAGAACTTTCTCAGCAATAAATCCCCTTGTTCTGACTGCGGTGCTATGATGTGGACCATTAAGCATAACGTTCAGAAATGCCAACTGTATACAATTTCTGCTACTTCGGATGACCTACATCCAGTCTTTTCAGAAACGATAACCTGATAGGGATAATTAGACCCCGGATGTTTAGGCAGTGATAGGTTACAAGTTCCATTAGTAGTCTTCTGCGGCCCCAGAATTTTCCACGGAGTTTTCCTTTTCATCTTCTCGAGTTCTTGCAGCTGCCCTTCTTTAAAATTATAAATAAGACAGTCTGAAGCATACAATGGTTTCGCTTTTATTACTGAGTTATGTCTGAATTTGGCCTTGTTATACCTGTTGTGTGTTAGCTTGTAGGCCACATCATATTTTCTGGCCGGACTGAGTGCCTCAGACGGTTGAGGCTCTGACCTTCTGACCGCATCTTGGCAGGTTCGATCCTGGCTCAGTCCGGTGGTATTTGAAGGTGCTCAAATATGTTACAACCTCGTGGCGGTAGGTTTACTGTCACGTAAAGTAAATCCTACGGGACAACACATACCTTTGGAACAATAATCAACAATAGCTTGGATTGATAAAGTCAAGAAAGATTTGGAAAGAAACATAGGAAAAGAAGCAACAGAGAGAGATATTTTTAGAAAGAAAGTGTGCACCTTGGCGTCTCCGAAAACCGTAAACATCTTAGTAGGATGCAAAGCCAATAAGCGTATTAACTTTTTTGACTCTTGCCATGTTTGCCTCTTTATTCATTCCGTTGCGTTGGATCCGTTTTCCCAGGTATTTGAACGTCTCTGTCCTTTCAATGTTCCTATGTTTTACCTCCATACAGGGTGGTCGGAAATAACGTGAACAGGGTACATGTGCGTTACAGCGTTGGTCATACTGATAACTACTTCGAGAAAATTACGTCGATATCTCGCGACGTTGTCATTTTATCAGCTGATGAAGTTAGCCAATCAGATCGCTTCGCGGGGGAATTCAAATGGCCTGTACGAGGCGGTTTTGCTAGATCTGCACCTGTCTTGGTCGGGCTTGAGAGTCGTGCCGAGAAATGAGCATCAAACACTCACACACCGTGTGTTTCAACGAATGACACCGTAGCGTGCTTGCTATGGGCCGAGCCTATCAGCAGGGAGGTCCTTGTTCAAGTCCCTCCCCTGGAGAAGTTTACTTCCTCTATTAGCACTCTCAAGTCGGTCATAAGCCACGAGCAGATTTAGCAACACCGCATCGCAAAACCCATCTGAAGTCGCTCGTGAAGCGATCTGATTGGCTAACTTCCTTGCAAAACCAGTAAATGAGAGAGATGCTTGGAGTTCTTGAGTATACTGGGCATCAGACCATCGCTGCGTTGTATGGTGTTCCAATAAGGAATAATGTGTTTACCGATCTTTTCGGAAGGAATCGGGCAAATAAGAAATTCGCTAATAACGTAGCAATCTTTCGATCGATAGATGCCTGTTCATCCAAGAGGAATGGGTTAAAATAACTCCCTGTGATGCAAGGGAAGTTTTCCCGAAGGCACTGTGTTGCTGGCTGAGTGCTCGGGGGCGGCAATTGGCGCCAGGAGCCTGGCCATAGAGGAGAGAATGACATGTTGAGTGAGTGGGCAATCGATGGATGCGATGTATTACCCGTGCAGCTGTCCCCAGCCAGACATATTACTGGGTTCCAGGAAACTACTCTGCCTGAATACAGATCATACTCTCTGCGATGCCACGTGCCTTCCGGCCTTCTGGAAACTCTTCAGCCTTACCTCGCTTGTTTTAAGCTATGGAATGCTTTCATATTTCCGTTGTGAAGGCTTTGCTGTCAACTTCCAAGGCACAGCGTACTTCGTAGCTTGTGGCGGAGAATTGTACCGGCCCCGTGGTGTAGGGGTAGTGTGCCTGCCTCTTACCTGGAGGCCCTGGGTTCGATTCCTGGCCAGATCATGGTTTTTAACTGGACTGGTTCGAGGTCCACTCAGCCTACGTGATTAGCATTCAGCGGCTATCTGACGGTGAGATAGCGGCTCCGGTCTAGAAAGCCAAGAATAACGGCCGAGAGGATTCGTCGGTCGCTCAGCAGTGCAAGGCCCTTCAAGGGATTTAGTACCACAATTCCCGTGCTTGCCTTCCTTGGGGAAAGGTTGTTTAACGGTGAAGCCAACATGGCGATTTTTAAAAAGGTTGGCATACCGAGATTCAAGTTATATAACTTATGTCGTTTGCTGTTCCATTCTATTGCCCGACTTTTCTTTTGAGTCGATGTTTGTGATTGCGTAGAGTCTCTGCGTTCTATCCAGCTGTCATGCAGGTATTTGTTATATTTTGGTTTGCTGTTGTTTGTGGGATGGGTGACATTTCAACCCAGTTATTAAGAAATTTGTTCGATTTCACGTCTTTGAAAAACAGAAGAAAACTAATTTCGTTAACAGATGCTGAGAAAAATTTTGAGTGGAAAAATTGTCTGTCAAAAATTACTTACTTTCCCTGCACCGCAAGTAAAATCACGACAGCAAGTACTATTTCACATCCCAAGATCTAGAAGAGTTGATCACTCTAATTCACCACTAGTTAAAACATTATCGCATTATAATTGAGTTGTTGCTTAAGTTGATTTAATCGCTGGCACTAGATTGTTCAGTAAGCAAATAAAGGAAATTTTTCACTAAATCATAATCATAATTAAATTCATTTCTGCTGGAATGCCAGGTAGGCCTACTCACAACTACTTTTGTTGCGTTCATTATCTAACTTGTTTAGTAATTTTCTATGGCTGATCTGTAGCATATATTATTATCCTTTTCATTTGTAGTATTCATTTTAAATTATCTTCTGCTTATTAGTTTTCTTCTTTTCCTTCTTATTACAATTGTTGCTATTGTTATGATTTTTGTTAGATGTATTTAAATTTAATGTAATTGGGCTCAGCCTGTGTACCATCGTACTATTAAATAAATAAATAAATAAATAAATAAATAAATAAATAAATAAATAAATAAATAAATAAATAAATAAAAAAATAATTATCAACTGAACCTCCGTGGCTCAGGCGGAAGCGCGCCGGCCTCTCACCGCTGGGTTCCATAGTTCAAATTCCGGTCACTGCGTGTGAAATTTGAGATGGGCAAAGCGGAGGTGGGACAGGTATTTCTCCGCGCACTTCGGCTTTCCCTGACATATTTTATTCCACCAAAACACTCCAATATCATTTCAGTCATTCAGTCTGTCAGTCATTAATCATTGCCCCAGAGAAGTGCGACAGGCTTCGGCAGCCGGCACAATTCCTATCCTCGCCGCTAGACGTGGGTTTCATTCATTCCATTCTTGATCCGATATAATGACTGGAAACAGGCTATGTATTTTTATTTTCATTATCAACAGAACTCGGATACTTAATACTGGTAGAAGTTACAAGACTTGACGGTCTTGTACAAGGAGTTGCATAAATTTTAGGGTGTAGCCTGTGCCCTTAGGTAGTATGGAGAGATCATTGCACGAGCGTCCTACGGACTAGCCTACACTTGCTACTCGTAAGTAATGGAAAGGAACAAGTGACGGTGATTTTGGCCTTTAGAAACCCAAAAAATAGCATTGCATTTTGATTTGTAAATTTAGCATTTGTACATCTGTAAAGAAGTAGTTTTATTTGAAATACTCGTGTGTTTCGCGTTTACATTATATAACATTTTAGGGTAAATGTAGAATTTTATTGCGGATTCAAAACTCACTAAAAATGGTTTATAAATCGCGAAAAGAATATACAAAAGTTATCTAAACGCATTTCATGTAATATCGCTGTTGGCTAGTCATGCGCAGGGACTTCGACAGGAACTAATAATAAGATGAAGTCAGTGACAAGTCAGCTCGTGAAGATGGGGGATGGAAAAGGTAACAACAACAAACAACTTACTACTCGTCTAAACAAAATTTCATCCTAACTGAAAGCAGAGCTCCTGTCGTTGCTCTCACCATTAAGAAACTGAACTTATGTTGTCCACCACTCTGCTAATTAGAATACTCCCATCCTCTTGTTTATGGAAATGAGGAGAGAGTATTTATTTTCTGCAATTAAGGTATTTTTATACATGCATTTGATTATTATTACAATTATTTTGTCTATTACTCCATAAAAATATAATTAAACCCACTTTCCAGATGAATGGTTTTTGTCCTAGATGTTAAAAAGTGTTATATAATTTAGAACACAACGTATCCTGACCTTCGTTTCTTAAATTAGTGCTTATTTATTTTGCCACTATTAAAAATTTAACAAATTGCTGCCCTTCGCATTGCGATCCACTCTTCGTTTAATAATCTTATAATTTCTGAATTTTTATCTTACTGTTTTTTATTTTATTTTATTTATTTATTTATTTATTTATTTATTTATTTATTTATTTATTTACAAAGAACGAAATGCGAAAATGGTATGTGGTTGAAAAGGAAATCACTTCAAATCTATTAAGTTACAGAAAAAATAAGATTCTATCAGGAAACGGCGATTTCAATTTTATGATCACCTATATAGAAAGGATAATAACATATTAGCAAAGACAATTTTAAACTTAGCCTTATCAATGAAAATTCACAATTGGCTGAAAGAAATCAGTGAAGACATAAATGAAATTGTAATTAATGAAGTAGCCATTCGAGATAGAATAAAATTCAGAACCTGACTAAATACGGGATGAACTGAACAACCTAGAATTGAACACAGCAAGAAGATGAAGGGATATTGGGAAAATTAGAAAAACTGTGCTAATTTTTTGGGCATAACGAATCAAAAAATCCAACAATGATACAGATACACTGAGTGCATTTCACTTGTACTGTGAACAGACTATTTAACAGATGTAAACTTAACAAGCATATCAAACAAGTAACAAGATCAGGTACACAGCCTACTAATAAAAACTCTCTCAATCGAAAACCATGAGCGTGTCCATGTTAATAGTCAAGTGGTCGTGGGTAACTTATTCTTAAGATATTGTTTACACTCCTGCTAAATATACTTTTACTGGGTACTATATCGAGCTCTTGTCTCTTATTAATAGTGTTAGAGAGTTGGGAGGCGGATAGTGAAAGATAGTTCAAGTATTGTTTGCTGAGTGTGGGGAATGTGGAGAAGATCGTTGACTCTGGTGGAGTGGAAAGGAACGCGGAGAGAGACAAGATATTCCGAGTGATAATGGACATTTCGATTCACTACCCAGGTATTTGAGCCTAAGTGAATCTATCTCCCTACATACTCTTAATAAGTGTACCTCTTCCATTATTTCTCCACAAAACAAACAATGATTCTCGTTATGTTTCTCTCTTTGGCCACTGTTCTTATTGTGTGGTGGTTAATGGATATCTAAATCTCTTCTCTTCTCGAAAGCTTTCTTCTTTATTGACGACTTTTTTACTAATTTCACAAAATTCCAGTGATGTTCCTTTGGTCCTGTATTTTGACATATTTGTTTCTCAGTATCTTTCACTCTAATAGATACATTCTTATTCAGTTTCTTTTCTTCGCTTTGATCTCTTTTATCTCATCCACGCTGCTGATAAAATATCATCAAAGACAGCTTCTTACAATGGCTCATCACTCTACAGGATGTGTAATATGTTTAACACTGCATTGAGAAAATTGTCTCTCTGTATCTCGGTGACTCCCTTCAGAAATCTGTAGTATTGTCTTACTCAGTGGTAATACGTGAACAGTAATATTTCCGATGTACAAGATAACTCTTCTGAAAAAGTCCACAATTAAACTGGCTGTATTCAGGGCGGCACAGCGCGGGCTGCAATGATCGTTGGAATCTTGAAATTTTGTAGATATGCTAACTAAGCATTGCGCTAGCGAATTATGCCACAAAAAGTTTAGTTCCAAGTCTTGCCACTAGGTGAATATAAGGCGCTGCAAGATGTCAGAACGTGCAATTTTCTTTAGCTCTGACGTCAGATTGTTCTCCCGGTGGCATTGCGTTGTGTCACTTCCTTGGTTGTTGCAGGAACGACCATTGCATTCAGATTACGTGGCTGTTTGGTGTGGTTTTACAAGCTACTTCATTCTTGGTTCGTTTTTCTTTGAGGAGTGACCCCTCATGGATCTGGGTGTGCAGTGACATCCGTGCGTTATAGGGACCTCCTTGTGTAACACGTAATTCCAGGTTTTCTAGAACGCAACTGTGACCACACAGTTATTTTCATGCAAGATAGACATGCACCGCATTTCGCTTGTCAGGTGAAAGATTTCCTTCGAGAAACCTTCAATAATGACCGCCTCATCTCTAGGCATTTTCCAGATGCGTAACCTTCAATATCTTCCGACCTAAATCATGTGACTTCTGGTTGTGGGGATATATGAAGGATCGTGTCTATCAGGTACATATCCGGGCTAAGGGCTAGCATACAACGGCATGTCGCTCTCATTTCGCCTGATATGCTGCGGACAACTGTCGAGCATGCCATGTTACGGATGCGGGATGTTGCTGAGTTGGGAAGCCGTATCGAACAGTATCTGAAACCATAAATTCCAATAAACGTGCCATGACCACCATTGTTATGTGTTGGATTTTTCCTGCCTCTTCCTGAGAACGTATCACTTCTTACAGCGCCATAATTTCACCTGGTGGCAAGACTTAGAAGTAATAATTTTTGTGGCATAATTCGCGAGCACATTGCTTAGCTAGGACATCTGCGAAGTTTCAGACTACTATGATCATCACAGCTGAACACAGTCAGTTTAATTGTGAACACCCGGTGTAATTAAATACAAGTTTATTAAGTTAAACTAAGTTAAAAATGTAAATATAATGCAAATATTCGATAGCACGTAATTTAGTAATTAATTTTATTTATTATTTTAGTACAGTCATTAAGCTTTTGTAGTCCCTGTACATGACCTAACCCTTATTATTCTCGTTGTTGTTCTTGTTCTTTGGGGTCATCAGTTCAGACTGGCTTATGCAGCTCTCCGTACCACCTTATCTTGTGTAACCTTCTCATTTTTACGTACTAAACACCCTACATCTGCTCTAATCTGCTAGTTATATTCATACCTTGCTCTACCCCTACCATGCTTACCCCATACACTTCCCTCAAAAACCAACGGAAAAAGTCCTGGGTGTCTTAAAATGCGTTCTGTCATTAGGCTATATCTCTTCTTCTCGTCAAGTTTAGCCAAATTGGTGCCCTCTCACCTATTCGATTTGGTACCTCTTCATTCCATCCATCTCACCTTCAGTATTATTCTGTAACACCACATTTCAAAAGCTTCTGTTCTCTTTCGTTCTAAGCTACTTATTGTCCATGTTTCACTTCCATACAATGCCACGCTCCAGTCTTCATATTTCTATATCAATGGTCGAAGTGAGGAAGTTTTTCTTGTTAAGAAATGCCTTCCCTGCTTGTGGTAGTCTGCATTTTATGCTTCTTAATTCTGTTATTATTAGTGATTGTACTGCCAAAGTTACAGTATTAATCTACATCCTTACGGACTTCATTTCCTAATCTAATATTTAATGCATCGCCTAACTTCGTTCAACTGCACTCCATTACTTTGGTTTTGGATTCACTTGTAATCCTTCCCCAAGGCTCCGTCCATACCCTTCAGCAATTTCTACAGATTGTCTGCAGACTCAGATAAAATATAAATAACATTGGCGAATCGCAGGGTTTTGAGTTCCTCTCCTTGGATTGTGATTCCCTTTTCAAAATCCTCTTCGGTTTCTTTTACCACCTGTTCTATATAAACTTTTGAAAGGGGAGGGGATGAACTGCACCCTTACTTCGCTCCTTTCTGGACTGCTGAAGCTTTTTAGAAGTGCTTCATTCTTATCAGATTATTATTACTACTATTATTTTTAATCAATTTTTGCCAATTGTGGACCATATAGATCCTAAGGCTATGCTGTCAATCTCTTCTTCTATCCCAAGAACCTCTTCCTTCTTTCACTTCTGACCTTTCTTTGATTCTCGAATATTATCAAATTTGGTGGTTCTCTTCGAATGTCTTGATGTTTTCAATTAGGCTTGTGAATTCCTTATGTTAATGATATATGTTCCAAGTCTAATTTCCTCTGCGTCCCTCTCCCACTTGCTTACTTCTGGCCTTCAATCGTACGATGTACTTGAAGATCTTCTTCGCCAATCTGTTTTCATCCATTCTAATAAGATGTCCACGGATTTTCAGCCTTGTTTTCCGCATTGAGTTTGTGATCTTTCGTCTTTTCGGTTTGTTTGTTTCTTGTTCTTTTTCTTCCATATTCCACCAGCATCTCTTTTAGTTTCCCTTTGTTATTCAGTGTTAGGATTTCGAAGCGATACAGGCCCTCTGGTTTTACTACTACTATATTATTATTATTATTATTATTATTATTATTATTATTATTATTGTGTCCCTGTGAAGATTAAGGTTGTAGGTTCGAAGACTGTGCGTCCATCTCGACGAAAAACGAACAACTCTATGAAATCATAGTAGCGTTTGCATTTCAGGAGTAATGTCTTTGACATCAAAAGTTACGTAATCTAGAGTTCAGATGTCATTACTTGTCAGGGAGAATGTTTGTATTTAGATGCTATTCATACTGTTGATCTTCCATTGTTTATTTTAATATACACTGACTGAGCAAATGTCATGGGATAGCGGAGCACTGTTGCGCAGGTGTGTTGTCTGCGCACCACACGCCCGCTGTATCAGCGGCAGTTGTATAGGCGACCTTGTGAGCAGTGGATGTGCATGTGACAGGTGTAACATGGAACGTCGTGGTGAGCTGACACCGTTCGAACGGGGTATGGTAGTCGGTGCCCGACAGATGGGAAGTGCGATTTCGGAAGTGGTGCCGGAATTCGGCTTCACACGATCAACCGTGTCCAGGGTGTATCGTGAATGGTTGAATGCGGGTGTCACCGTCCACAACAGACGAACGACCGGCCGTCCAGCCAGCCTCGATGACCGTGACCGGCGACATCTGAGATGGATTGTCAATAGTGACAGACGGGCAACCGTGCAACAAATTACGGCTCAATTCAACACAGGCCGTGCTAGACACGTCTCCCAGTGGACAATCCGTAGGAACATGGGTTCTATGAGGTATGGGAGCCGACGCCGCACACGGGTGCCACTGTTCACTGAACGTCATCGGGCACAACGACGCGCATTTGTCGCCAGTCACCAGGGATGGACACTGGAACAATGGTGTAACGTAATATGGTCGTACGAATCACGATTTCAACTGCACCATGCCGATGGGAGGCACCGTGTATGGCGCAGACCACATGAAGCGATGGATCCCGCCTGCCTCGACGGTGTGGTTCAGGGCGCTGGTGTCTCTGTTATGGTCTGGGGTGCATTTTCCTGGTATGGAATGGGCCCCTTAGTTGTTCTGGAAGAGACTTTGAATAGTACGCGGTATGTTGAGCTGCTCGGAGAACATTTCCACCCATTTTTGGCCTTCCAGCGCCCAGACGGTTCTGCGATGTTTCAAGATGATAACGCGCCGCCACATCGCTCCAACGTCGCCCGGGAATGGTTTCAGGAACTTGCAGCGGATGTCCAACGACTGCCATGGCCACCCAGGAGCCCCGATATGAACCCTATCGAGGATATCTGGGATGTCCTGGAACGCAGGCTCCGTGCCATGGATCCTGCACCCACGAACAGACCAGCATTGGCGGCCGCTCTGCCAACGATTTGGTGTCAGCTGCGTCAAGAGGGCCACCAGGGACTTGTCAACTCACTTCCACGGCATCTCACTGCAGTTCGCAGGGCCAGAGGAGGCCCCACGCGCTATTAGGTGACTATCCCATGACATTTGATAAGTCAGTGTATATTGAATCCGCTCCTCTACAGGCGTGATATCAAGCTAATTCACCTATCAGAATATCTGATATTCCCTTTTATTTAACCCGTTCAAGAGGTTTCACTATAAATTCTAGATGGTTCTGACAAAACCTCTATATGAAACGAGCTTTGAGGGCGGTGTGTCTGATCTTCCGTCAGCTTTAGTGTGTGTACTACAAACTAATGGGTGAGGAAATCTCCTTCGGGAGATAATGTGGCGGGGGTTTCGGCACCATGACATGAGATTGACTAATATTGCTGCATTTTCAGGTCCTCTGTTCTTTCTTTTCAGTTTTATTGGTGATAGCTTGCGTTCTTTCAGTTTTCATTCCAAATTATTATTATTATTATTATTATTATTATTATTATTATTATTATTATTATTATTATTACATGTGTAATGTATCTGTGCAGCTGCGTTATGTTTGAGGACGCTTGTGCCCTATTATATGCCGGATTTATATAATTAAATCTACGCTACTGAACGGCTGATGTAGTCCTATTCAGAGATGGAGAAACCAGCTACTGATGAGGAGGAGAGTCGCGCGCACATTTAATAAGCCTAGGGAGGATGGGAGGGGTTTTACGTCAGCGGATCGTCATCTATAGTGTGCTGTTCCATGTCATGAATAAATTATCTTCTCGCCTCCCCCCCCCCCCCCTCACGTGACTCAGCCGATGTGGATGGAGGGAGGAGCTGAGAGAACTTCCTTCTTACTACACGAGGTGTGGCGCTCCCAACATTCTCACGTGTGCAGGGGGGACCGCACTGCGGTATCTGCCTGGGAGGTAGAGCATGATCTCACTGAGCGGGCCAACGTTATCAGACAATGATACGCACGGATAATAATAATAATAATAATAATAATAATAATAATAATAATTAATAATAATAATAATAATAATAATTGTTATCGAGGTTCCTTGGCTCACAGAGGAATAGGTAGCACCTGGATTGAATGGGCAGACAAGCATTATTCAAAGTATAAGTGAAATTAGCAAAATTCCAGAAGTGTTAGTTCATTCTTCTCTAATAATCTTTGATTTCAACTCGGTTAAGTTTACAATTCTTGGAAGAGCAAGGCTACTCGATAAACCCTTACCACTTAGAAAAAATACTGGCGCTCATCAGTTCGAGAAAAGAAGAGAGTTAAAAATCTCTTGACACCGGTACAACATGAGCCTATTGGGTCCTAACAGGTACAATGATTAAAGGGATTGAGCTTCCATTTACATGAACATCATCATGATAATGTTGAGTTGATTCATACTCAATTCAAATAGAGTCTAACCTTAAAATTTGATAGACCTGTCTTCATTATCACACTTCTCAACATAGGTCAAAACCCAGATCAGCCCCTAATAAGCTATTGATACAGTCTTTCAATTTGCATTAGTGATCACAAATTCATCTATTGGGTTGAAGAACAGTGATCTAGCTTACTTTCCCTTCTGGAATCTTATATACAGAGCTCCAAAATTCTATGCTACTTGGCTACAGCAAAACAGATTTAGAAATGGAAAACTTCACGATAGGCCGGTAACTAGAAAGGAGACGGACAACAAGCACTCCAACAATGGAAAGGTTAGAACCGTAAGTAGGCTGATGACTCGATGAAGTAGAGACTAATCCCACACTACGGGGTGAGTAAGTGGGAGAAACATTTAAAGCCGAAGAAACGTAAGTTCAATTTCATAGTTACAGAAACTTGAGTCACCCAGTTTAGTTTGAATGGAAAAAATACGAGGGTAACTACTCGTGCTCCCTTACATTCAATCAATTTCCCATAAGGGAAATAATTACATAAGTTCGGAGACCACCCTATATTACGATGATAAATAATGCCCTAGCTGTTACATTTTAAATTAAAACTGATAAAATCTTCTACACTTCACACGTAGGTACGTACAGTTAGGTAAGTTTATTCTGCCTTACATAATTGGTTGGAAATCTCTCCCTTTCACGACGCGCACACAATCACAACAGCAATGCAAGACGCTGAGGGTGAAAATGCCTCAGCTTATATATATATATAGCCAGAGAGAGAGAGAGAGAGAGAGAGAGAGAGAGAGAGAGAGAGAGAGAGAGAGAGAGAGAGAGAGAGACGGAAAGATCTCGATGTTAACAATCCAAGATCGGATTGGACGGTTTTCGTTAACCAAGGGGGAGAGCCAAATCAGTCAACCAATCAATCACTACTAATCTGCATTTAGGGCAGTCGCCTAGGTGGAAGATTCCCTATCTTGTGTTTTTCCACTTTTTCTTAAATGATTGAAATTATATTGGAAATTTATTTAACATCTCCTTTGGTAAGTTATTACAATCCTCAAGATCAAATTGCTCAGAAATATTACGTTCTAGCTTAAGTTAGGCTGACGGAATTTGAGGTGGGCTGGAGGAAGTATGTGCAAGTTCAGAACTAAAACAAGAGCAGCATTCTATTAAGTTTACAAACAAAGAAATAATACAAACTTTCCTTTAGATTGGTTAGGCTTTTACCCTCAAGGGGTCTCTTATATATCAATGACAGAGCAATCTAACCATACAAGAAAGAATTGTTACGATATCTCAAAGTTCAAATTCGTTAGCAGAGGTGGATTTAGTACAGAACAGTCAAGAGATGCATAGGGAGACACTGTACCCCCAGTATAATAATAATAATAATAATAATAATAATAATAATAATAATAATAATAATAATAATAATAATAATAAAATAATAATAATAATAGCTGACCTCTACTCATTCACTCATGCCGTACATAAGAGACTCCTGAAATTTTATGGCTATATCTGTAGAACGAACAGTGACAGACTAGCCAATTTTATTTTAATCACCTCAAAGGAGGTCGACGTAAACTGGCTATAAGAATTTTTTGCTAGTGGCTTTACGTCGCACCGACGCAGATATGTCTTATGGCGACTACGGGATAGGAATGGCCTAGGAGTCGGAAGGAAGCGGCCGTGGCCGTAATTAAGTTACAGCCCCAGCATTTGCCTGGTGTGAAAATAGGAAACCACGGAAATACATCTTCAGGGCTGCCGACAGTGGGATTCGAACCCACTATCTCCCGGGTGCAAGCTCACAGCGGCGCGCCCCTAACTGCACGGCCAACTCGCCCGGTATAAGAAATTAAGGCGAACTTCCAAGATATGAATATCACGGACGACATAATTGGGTATTGTGGAGCCTGTAAAACAATAGTAGTCTAGCACAAATTTGTGGAGAAACCTATAAAAAATTAAGACTGGTAGGAAGTAGTCCACAGAATGCAAGATGCAAGACAATGGATTCATGGAGAGATTTTGGGAGGTTAAAAGACGAAAACTATCGAGCCAACGAACAAGTTAAACAAACGCGCTCTTTGAATGGGCATAACAAAGAAATAATAATAATAATACCAGGGGTACCTTACCCACCTGTTTAAACTGGGCGCCTTTGCTACGACTAAATGGCTCAATGATCGATTTGTTAGCGCACTCTCATGGACTAAAAACAAACTAAGAGCTTAGGAATTTTCATTTTTGGGACTTGGTAAATCTTTTATTTGAGGATTGTTTTGTTTATTTTGCGAAGTTATCAACACTTCAGCTGGTTCCTCTATTGTACTCTACCGATCAAATGCTTGTAAATATGTTCTCTAGCCAATCATACCCGGGGGTGTGTATGGGAATTCAGCCTATCCGCAGAATGTAGTTCAATTTAATCTGGAAACTTCCCTCATGAAACTATAAAAGCAGGACACTTCGGGGCCGTCTTTTCTGAATTACCCCAGTGCTTGGAAGTGCGACTTGACGGACGCCTATTAGACAGCGGTGAGGTCTGCTTGAAAAACATCCAGCGATACAAGGTAATGGCAGAATTTACCTAAACATGTGATAGCGCCTGCGGCTAGTTAGAGGGGAAGGTTCCAGCAGTTTCCTTTTAATGTAATTTTGTAATCTGGTGGTTTAAATGTAAGATTTTCGGCGAAGTGTGAGGACCTTGTGCCAATCACAATTGGGAAATATGTAATGTAATGGGAAACGTGAGTGGTCGTCTGCCGTCTCCCATTCAACCTTTCAGTTGTGTAACTAATGTTTTCAACCTATAAATATGGTAAATCTTGTCTCGACTGTAAATGTTCCTCCTTTACTCACTCTTTCAATATGGGATTATACTCTTAAGGCCGTGTAGTATGGGTAATTGTGCCTCTGTTTAGTGTATATTATTCGTAAGGTAATTGTTTCTACGTGTTAACAGTGACTAAAATGATTATTGAACAATGGACAAGCCCACCATGTGTATGAAACTTTAAAGTGGGGTCACCAGATAGGTTCCTTAGTGTAATTTTAGTGTGTCTAAAGAAGCTGATTGCCTCTTTGAGGCTAGACTCTAGTATTTTGCAGCTCATACGCATGTGAAGTGTACCTCCTCGGACCAAATCATACTCTTTCAAAATATTGTACCTATCAGGAGCAGTAATGCTCTTTTATATGTAATTTAACGACTAGGTAATTTTCTCGAGTTCTGTACCTGAATTGAGGACTTCCAAGTCCAGGATTTCGTAAGAGCCGACGAGCTCATTTATTAACCTTCTCAATTTTTCTGTTATCGTATTTGATTTTCTATCTCCCAATTTTATGAAAGGAAAGAAATAATATTTCCAAATTTGTTATGATAAATGAAGCTCTAAGTAAGCTCTTCTCCAGCCATTCAATTCAGGTTCCTATCCCTCTGTGAACCACAGAAACTCCATAACAATCACAGAACTTACGCATACGAAACTTTCAGCTGTTAATTCTGTATGTATTTGAATATGAAAGTTCAATAGGCAGTAGATGCTACTTATTTTATCAGTCTAGCTCTATATTTCCATTATTTGAAGCAGAACATACCTAAGAAAAGACATTCAAGTGAATTGCTTCTTACGGTGGAATTCAGCGGTTTAGCTGAGCTACTCTGATATTGATCTTGCGGAGGTTATTTCATATGGCGCTAGAAATGAACGTTTTGGGACGCATGGAAAGACGAATTCGCCTGCACTGCGGTCTGGTACCGCGGTTCACCGAACAATCTCCCTCACACACACTCCAATCGCTAGCGAACCAGCCATTTTACGATAGACGGAAATTCTCTCCACCTCTGCGGGCACTGTAATCCTCTTTGGCTATTACCGCATGTCTTATCTGTTATGATAAGAGCTTTGAAACTGGAATTGTAGTACAGCTGTAGTTAGAGGATATAGAGGGCCATGTATTTCGCTTGCTTATTCAAGTGCCCAGTACGGCTGAGTATTGTTGTATCGGAACTTAGTTTTGAGCCTCGCATTCTACGAAAATGTAACCGGAATGCAATATAGTAGTAGTTGGAACGTCGCATGACACGTTTTATTCGATACTCCATGTCGTACGATGTCGGCATGTAAAGGATATCTAGTGACACATTTTCTGTTGACTCAGAAATTAAAAACTCGCCCATAGATCCGGTTTATTTTGCCACCTGCTGTGGAGTAAATTGAAACGTAAAAATTGACGGGCATGCTACCTGAATGGCGTTAAATGGAAATGCACACAGTGGCTTATGCCATACGATGGTTATTAATATTATTATTATTATTATTATTATTATTATTATTATTATTATTTGATTATAATAATAATTATTGTTGTTTTGTAATGACAATTCACAGTGCGCCTTTTTTACAAGTTACTTTACGTGGCATTGGTCTTATGGCGACAATGCGATATGAAAGGACTTGGAGAGGGAAAGAAGCGTCCGTGGCCTTCATTAACGTAGAGCTCCAGGCATTTGCTTTTTTCTGAAAATGGGAAATCACGGAAAACCATGTTCAGGGCTCCTAACAGTGGCGTTCGAACGCACTATCTTTCGAATACTGAATATTGGCCGCAATTACGTCACTGCATCTATCGAGTACGGTCTTCTAAAATTTCTTCATGAACTCTCTTCCGTTCCGTTCTTGTGACCTCTTTGTACCAGTCCTGCTGCTAGTTTTACCGGGCGAGTTGGCCGAGCGGTCAGAGGCGTTCGGCCGTGAGCTTGCATTCGGGAGACAGTGGGTTCGAATCCCACTGTCGGCAGCCCTGAAGATGGTTTTCCGTGGTTTCCCATTTTCACACCAGGCAAATGCTGGGGCTGTACCTGAATTAAGGCCACGACCGCTCCCTTCCACCTCCTAGGCCTTTCCTATCCCATCGCCGCCCTAAGACCTATCTGTGTCGGCACGACGTAAAGCCACTAGCAAAAAAAAGCTGCTAGTTTTCACCACAAATGTGTGTTTATTGACTGAAGTCCTAAAGACTAAGATTTTTCATGATGTCTTCTCCGATGTTCAATTCATTCAGGTCCCTTCTTGTTTCCTCCAGCCACCCTATTCTCCTGTTTTGGGAATTTATTACGTTGAATAATCTTCTTGGGAGTCTATTGTTATCCATCCTAAACGTGTGTCCAAAAAATTTCAAACATCTCCTCCGTACGGTATTGATGAAATTATCTGTGTGACTATAAACATCTGCAGTTCGCCTTTAGATCCAAATTCCATTTTCTTAAACAACCTCAGAACATCAAGTGGCACCTCTCGATATCAACAATCTAGTTATAATAATAATAATAATAATAATAATAATAATAATAATTTCGTGTGGCTATTTCTAGCCGAGTGCAGCCCTTGTAAGGCAGACCCTCCGATGAGGGTGGGCGGCATCTGCCACGTGTAGGGTACTGCGTGTTATTGTGGTGGAGGATAGTGTTGTGTGTGGTGTTTGTGTTGCAGGGATGTTGGGGACAGCACAATCACCCAGACCCTGGGCCACTGGAATTAACTAATGAAGGTTAAAATCCCCGACCCGGCCGGGAATCGAACCCCGGGCCCTCTGAAACGAAGGCCAGTACGCTGGCCATTCAGCCAACGAGTCGGACAACAGTCTAGTTGAAATCGTGTGATTACTCTCAACTTGTAAACCTGGCATTATATTATTATTATTATTATTATTATTATTATTATTATTATTATTATTATTATTATTGATGTTATTGCTTTATATCCACTACTTCCGTTTTTGAAGTTGCCGAGCTGCCGGAGTTTTGTCCGGCAGGAGTTCTAGAGACAAAAATCTGATATATTTGAGCACCTTTAGATACCACCGGACTGAACCTGGATCGAACCTGCTAGTAGGCGTCTGAAGGCCAGCGCTCTATCATGTGAGCTACTCATCCCGGCATCATCATCTTCATCCTATTATAATTCACATAACATCATCATTTGTACATCATGAGACATCTTACAAATTCCTTCTGATATTTGTGACACCATGCATTGCAGCCCTAGGAAATTCAAGGGATTACGACTATTCCATACTTGTTGGGAGACAGTTCTAACATCGAACCAACACATCGATCCAGACAAACATACCTGACCTGATCGGTAGTCGAACCCGGGGCGTATCAGTAAGAGGCATATTCGCTACCCGTAGAGTGTATGTGCATTTTACACTGTAATTTGAGACTAGTTTAATGAGCAGTATTTCTGGTCTTCTCCTGAATGTATGCCGCCGGCACGTCAGCCGTGTTCTCCTCTCGGCATGACTCATGGGAGTCATTAGTTTGAGAGACGTGTATTGAAATATCGTTGTTGTAGAAGAATGTCTTAAGCTGTTCCCAATTTGTGTGGGAAATGTTGGGACAGTGATATATTTATTTGCTGACAGCTTTCTGTTGTTCCACAATACAGGCTAGTTATGTATGCTCAGAGTGGGCCCGACAGTCAACGTGCAATATTTCGTGGTGTTACTGCCGCTGAGAGCTGAATGCGAAATGCTCGCCCTACACCGGCGGACATAAGGTTTTTATTTTTCTCATGATGAAGTACTGTGCTCTCTTCTTTTGTTTCATTTCTGGCTGTCGTTAGTTGTGGCCTTGCTGGATGAAAATAGATTCTTTTTAATTTCCAGGGTGCTGCAAAATGATCACGTTAAGGAGTACAGTGTACTGGACGTTAAAGACCATTTACACTATCCCCACGAAAGTGTTAGGAGCGATCCCCCCTGCGGGTGGGGGGCGCAGACGAAGGATACGCCCATGGTAATCCCTGCCTGCCGTAGGAGGTGACTAAAAGGGTTGACCAAGGGATGTTGTTTTTGGAACCATGAGAATACCGGTGATTAGTACCACAATGTGAGGAACACCGTGAGTCTACGTTACTTGTTATTACCATGACTACATGAGGAACGCCACGGTTCTATTTACTAGCGATTACTGCCATTATGAGAGGCCGATGAACAGGATTTTGAACCTTTTTTTGACAACAAGCATCATCGATTTAGGATTTTGCTTTGGAAGCATTTCCTTGTTCAGTTTATACCATTGTTTTATTTTATGGGAAGGTGGGTTGGTTGTCGGATCCACTGATTAAGTTCCTCACCTTTGTTCTTCGTCGTCTTTGGATGGACTTTGGAATTATTTCAACTTTCAGTATTTTGAGTTGGATTATTTTAAATTCATATTAATAATTCTTGATCATCAGTGAATGAATTTTGGAATTATAATTGTCATTACATTTTGTCTGATCTCGGACAGTTAGGGGCCGATGGCCAAGATATTAGGTTCCTTCAAACAACAATGATCATCATCATCATGTGTTAGTGATACATGTTTCTTACGTAGATCAAGTGATGTACACCTTTCCCACTTGTATTTCTTGATAGCCAGGCTTGACCAGGATGGATTCATGATGTGACGCGACCATCTCGTAGCACACGGAGTACCTGTCTCTATTTTCTCGTGTGTTTGTGAACGTCACAATTTTCGTTAAATATCGCTCGGAACGTTTTCATGTCTTGCTTAACGAAACAAAGCCACAGCTTGACAGTGACTTGATGCAAGTTTGCGGTTCGTTGGAAAAAGAGACCCCTCTCTCCTCTGGCACACTTACACTTTCGAACAGGCCCCTTCGCCGCGCCATCGCTTCTCTCTCGTGTGTGGTCCTAATAAGACCGCCTCCAAAACCTTTGATGACTTCGTCCATGATTGAGCATCGAAGCCTTCCGCCTCGACCTTTCTCTTCACTGATGTCGTCCGCTTCAGGATTGAAAAGACATGCATTTAATTTTTAATGTTTTTAATATTCTCCGTTGTGAAAAACCTAATTCTCTTTTCGGGAACTTGACCTTTCCATTAGGAATTGCTAGGCGGGCCACAATTCCATTGTAGAGATCTGTAACCGTGTAGTGTCTCTACTAATGGGCTTCTGATAAGTTCACCTGAAAAAATAAAAATAAATAAAAAGGGGAAACATAAAAAAGAAGAGATGGGAAAGGCAGCACACTATCAGTGGTGGAAAATGCCTGTTTTGTTTTCTTATCAATTACAAACAGTAGCGAGAACCATTTGGTTAAATAACTCAGAGGAGACATTGTTGTGTTTAATTCGCGTTTCCTACTAAACTATCAGGAAGCACGTTCATTTATTGCTCATAACAAGTATTGTAATCTACAATGTATCTCAAGATTCGTTAGCCAAGACGCCCATAATCCAACCTCCCTCTCTTCTGTCGTCTCTATTTATCCTCTCCCACATCTAACACATCACTTTTAACCTCTATAAACCTCTTGGTCAGAGAATTTGTGTTCCTTACTAGGTGGCCCGCCTCTCTCTTCAGGGTAGGAATGAAAACTTTAGTAGAATTCACCTGCAGTGGGCGAATGCACAGTGAAACTCAGCTGGTCTGCACTCCGACCGGCCAACCGAGCAGAGGAAGGGTGGCTCTACCGGAGACGGAGAGGGACTGGACTCCACCTTCGTCTGTCCTCAGAATGGTTTTCCCTAGTTTTCCATTCTCCTGCACTAAGGCGAATGCCAGGTCAGTTCCTACTATAGGCCATGGACGCCAACACTCTAACCCTGTGCGATATAAATATTTTGGCCTAAGAGGTGGCGTCACCGTCTGGGAGGCCCGCCTCCCCCTTCAGGAGTAGTGATCTCCACACAGGCCATGAAGGCTGTTGTAGCGGTGGAAGGTAAGGACTTCCACTAACCGTAACCGAGGCACTTGGTGGGGTAAAGTAGTTAGCTCTACGTCCGGCCGCCTTTGCCCCCAGGAATTAACCTAGTACTCATTTTTTGTGTAGACCGTGTGAACCTCAGGAGGTGGAAATCTCGTTCCTTAAAGTTTTTGACTTCCTGGCGGGGAATAGAACCCACAATCTTCAAAGTGAACAGAGCACGCCTTTACTGCCTCGGCCAAGCAGCCCCTAAAAGGGAATTTAACCAATGGCACGTGTTGTTCTCATCCATCCAAGTACCGACCACGACCAATTTTGCTTAACTGTGGTTATCGGACGAGAAGCGGTCCCCTTCAAGTGAGGAATGAAAGTACTACTACTACTACTACTACTACTACTACTACTACTACTACTACTACTACTACAATTACCTACACCCCAGAGCCAGTGGGTGGGGCCTAAAACACCTCACTCTGATGAGTCTAATGTCTAAGATGCAACGCTAGGGGCAAAAGATCTATATAGGTCGACGCCGCGAACAAGTAGCATTTTAATAAAAAAAAGATACAACGCTAGTTTTATAGAGCAAATACATGAAATGTCTTGCATCTAATTTTCAACAAAAATTAGATAGCTCCAAGAAATAGGAATAGCGTCCCTGCTGTTGCGCGGATGTCCAGAGTTAGATTCGCGGCTAGCCCATTGTTGTGACAAGTTTGTATATTCATAGGTAATACGTCAGATGAGGTTCATTGAAGACCCATAAAACAGTAAAAGATTCGTGAGTGTTCATGGACGACGGGTGGGAGTGTTGACATGCCCTAAGCTCAGCTGTGCTGGCTTGTGCCTGCCGTAACGTTATCCGCAGTAACCAGACACCGTGAATTGCTACGGCTGCCTCGAACAGGCACGATTAACCGGCTACAAGGCTGGCTTGATGTGATGTGTGTCTGGAGGGGAAGTACAGTCTGACGAGAAATTGACCTCCGGTGCTAGAATAATTAACCGCCCGCATTTTCTTTGTCATTTACAAACTCTTGGTTCCTTTCAGCGAGAAGACAGACAACCAAGTACATCACGTGATAACACGCTCGCACTAGAGAGAAGCTGTGTTTGAACCCCGCCAGAAGTAATGAAGCCATGAGGAGTGTTTCGGTTGTTTCCCCTCTTCGCACCTAGCCTGAATGTACCGCTCCATGGATAAATGGTTAGCGTGCTGGCCTTTGGTCACAGGGGTCCCGGGTTTGATTCCCGACAAGGTCGGGAATTTTAATCACAATTAGTTAATTTGCTTGTCACGGGGACCGGGTGTATGCACCGTCTTCATAATCATTTTATCCTCATCACGACACGCAGGTCGCCTATGGGAGTCAAATCAAAAGACCTGCACCAGGCCTCTCCGGAGGCCACATGCCATTAATTATTATTACCTAGCCTGAATTACAGGGATGTATCTAATTCAGGCCATTTCTTTTTCCTCACGGATTTGACCCTTACCAAGTCCTCTGTTACTGAAAAATCACGGTCCTAGCTATTTCCTTTCGGGATTTCAGGTACACTGAGTGGCCAAAAACGTTTCCAGAGTTAGTTTTCACTTGTCGATACATCTGTTGGTGATATTTGTACGGGCTCAGATATGCTCGATTCGTGTCGGTGAATTTACTGACACGTAAGGGAATTGCTAACTCCCCACCACACGGCGCAGCAAAACGCGAAGGGCCATGGCCTAGCAAGTGGTCTGCTGCTCAGCCCGAAGGCCTGCAGGTTAGGAGGTACGTGGTCAGCACGACGCATCCTGTCGGACATTATTCGTGGCTTTCTCGACCGGGGCCGCCTTCTCACAGTCAGATAGCTCCTCAGTTGTAATGACGTAGGCTGATTGGACCTACAACCAGCCCTCAGATCAAGGTAAAAGTCCATAACTTGACTTGGAATCGTACCGTCCGGTAAGAGGCAGACACGTTACCTCCAGACCGCGGGACGCACTCAGTTTTATTATGGTACCCGTAAATTTCACTTAACATTAATAATCTTACTTTTCATGAAGTGTAGCATTTTCAGTTCCTGTAATCCCGATCACACTCAGCGTGAAGATTTCCTGGGGCTGAAATCCAGTCTTACTTGCAAATCTGCACTCTTCTCCCTCTGTTAATAACCTCTTCTATGGGGCTCCCTCTCTTTGTTTAATACGATCCTGTTTCTGGCCATTTCCTGATAACTTGGTGATATTAGTCTCAAAGACATCGCAACACCACTGAAACGAAGCAGTAAATTACGAACGATTCTGCCATAAGATTTCTTCAGGAGAAATGTCTCGACTAGAAATGTAAGTTGTCACCCCACGGTTAGCAAACACACATAACGTTCAACAAGAACTCAACTCTTAAATTAAAGATTTATTCCGTACTCTTACTGCTAACTACGTTCACTGCCTTGTCTGACCGCGCACTCAATCCTCACCACTCTAGAACAAAGCAAGCACTCCCCATTCACCTGGGCTGTCTGGTAACTCTTCGCTACCTCTCCCTACAGTAGATTGAAAATATAGTAATGGCAATTTATAGTGATGAAATATAACGAAATCGGTTCAGTTTTATATGCATTTACTTGCCTTTAAATATCGCTTGTATTTAGTATTATATCACACTTAATTTTAATTGCCAAAATACAGCTCAACCCCATGTAAATGAAAACTTGGAGCCATTTGAAACAAAGAAACTGGGCAGGACAACTATAGGGATCTGAGAGCGAAACGACGAATAACATAATTGTAGACTGCGCAGGGATAGATACAGCTTGGGAAATAAATCATTCACAGATGCGAAACTTGTTTATCAGCAAACCGCGGTAGGGATTGTGAGATAGTATAATAAAAAAATGAAAACAATATAATGTAATAAAGCTGTGGGGAAGAGATAACGCAATAACACTGGGCAAACTGTTGAACGATCGTGGTCCCATGCAGTCCCATCGCACTGTAAGGTGCAAGTCCCTTTCTTTAGACAGAATCAAGACAAATTTATTCGAACTACTTCCATATCAAATTCTACTAAGTTTTAGCGTTCTGATACATACAGTCTTCTTTGTCCTCCAAATCCTCAATTTCTACTATGAAAAGCAGAATTTTGCTACGGCTGGTAATGTTGACTGCATAGTTGTTAACGAGTCCGTCTTATCGTCTGGGAGTGCGCTGTCATCAGATTGTACAGCCATCGTCAACGACGATTGGTCGATATAAGCAGAAGGGGGAGTTCGGCTTGGTCTTCTGAATGTGTGTGTTATATGGCCCAGGGTAGCGCTTGCCTGTCTGTTGTGGTAGTAAGTGGAAACGGAGGTTAGGGCAGACAGAGTGAGAATGAAGTATACCCATAGTATTTCTAAACTGGTGCTGTTTAATGCGTCCGATGACACCTGGCTTTTCAGATGGCTAGGGAGAGTGAATTATTAGAACCTAGGCCCATAATAATATGTACCAAAGACAAATATATATAAATTTTCAGACTTAAAAATTGAAATTGATAGCACAGTGCGTTCCTTTGTTGATGTGTCGTGGTGTTGCGGAAGTACAACTGAGCAACGATCGTTTATTAACCCTAATGAAAGGGAAGAAATTGAAGGGATCAGACACATCGAAAAATGAAGGTATCGGCCAGTCTGGGCTGTCGTGGCATGGTGTTTGTTTTGTAATGTGTAGAGCCCGGGTGTATAGACTCTTATGGTCTAGAATGTAAAGTAACTGAGGCGAGTAACAAGTATACCCAGCCCGGACAACAGTTCTGCTTTGAGGTTTGCATGAATAGTAGGGGCTTGGCATCTTAGAACCCTAGAAACTGTTCAACTCGCTACATTACAGAAGAGCAGGCTAAACGGCACTTCCTGCTTGCCAGATTAGTTTGCCTTGTATACGGGCAGTAGTAATGTACTAAGGTTACAAGGCCGACATTCCTAAGGTTTCGTCTGTTATAGAGAAATTAGTAGAGCGCGGTAATTCTAATACATGCGATTGGCAACTGTGAAGAGTTTCAGCCACCCGCCACCTACAGCGCCAGTTGTAGATAAACACAAATGGCGACTCGTTTGGAAAACTGGTTTCGCGAAGAAATCCGCTAAGTTATTCGATTTCTATGGGCGAAAGATGTTCGCAAGAGCAGATTCACTGGCAGCTGGTAGTGGTTTACGAAGAGACTGTAATGTCTCGTCAGCATGTCGCAGAATGCTGTTGAAAGTTTGCGGCCGCTACAGGAAGTCACCGACCAGGATCGCAGTGGCCGACACAGCACATCATCAACAGATTTGAATTAGGAGGGAACGGCCAGGAGCTCTCACCGAGGGTGCCGTCTTTCTTCCTGAAAACGCGCGACCTCATACAGCCCGGCAGACCACCACGCTATTCAAACAGTTTCGCTAGGACATCATAGAACACCCTCCTTACAGCCCGGGCCTCGCTCCAGGCGACTTTCACCTCATTCCTCACTTGAAGGAACACCTATGAGGCGGACGATTCGTTTCAGACGAGGGCTGAAACACTTCGTGGCAACGTTGCTGAACATGCAAGGACAGGATTTTTACCAGGAGGGAATACTCGAACTCATCCCACGAAGCAAAAAGTGTCTAAACCGATGTGGAGACTATATCGAAAAATAACCTAATGTATGTACTATCAGTTGGCTCTTTTGATTGTTTGAAATAAAGTGTACACGTATCACTGCAGGCTCTCTAAACTTACTTTTCGATTACCCTTCGTGGCTGAACGCCCGCAGCTTGCCGGTGAGTCTAGCGATGTTCCCTTGCACTGTGCATATCACTGCATCTCTCTGTAATAGGAAGTAGCAGAATAGTTTCTCTAAAAGCAGAGATATGTGATGAGAGCAGATATTTTGGCTTCGGCAGGTTGGGAACGCTGCATGCACTCCACAAAGTGGGGCACTAACTGCGACCAAAGCATTTTTCTCCCTGTGCAACTTTAACACGAAAATCAAATCTCAGCGGGAGGTAAAAGAGGAACAAACTTCATTTCACTAATGTGGTTTCGCTCTCATTTTCTTGACGGGAGACTCCACTGCGGCCGCCGCGCGTAAGCTTCAAGGAACATAAAGCTATGTAATGACTCTCCCCTTTATCAAAAGAGTGAGGAGAGAGAAAGAGCAACGCACTACACAACAGCGCGAAGGAATGCCTATATAGGCATGCGAAAATGCCATTACGTAAGGTCGGCTACGAACTTCACTGTTAATACCGCTCTCTCTACAAAAATATGCGGTGGTAAAAACGAATTTCTTTGAACAATAAAGTGAAACTCGACTGAAATACTTCCAGACGTATTTAGTGAATCGGCTTGTACACATCCTGTCGAAAATTTCAAGCGGGCTGTATAGAGGTCTTGGGCCGCAGGTTCTGACGTATTAGACAGAGCCGCGCTACGGTTGCCGGTTTTCCTGCTTCCCGAATGTCGGTAAAGTAGTGTGCGGTCGGCGTCATAACATTTCCGTACGTCCGTAGAAAACCTATAAAGGTTCTTCTTTTAAGACGCAGCCTTCAAACGGAGTTTAGCGATCCACGTAGCCAGCTCTGATCTTAGGGGAGACGTGCACGAAAATTCCTTTATTTTGTAAATTCTCAGTAACATGGATACTATTTGAGTTATAATCTTGAAACTTTACACACTGATTTAAAATACATTGTTCTTGGCTATAAAAATTAATAATTTACTGTAACTTAGATTAAATATTTTAAATATTTTTTTTCAAATTTTGAATTTTGATCCTATTGATGTACCTTTCCTCGGCAACGCTGAGGTTCTGGACCTTGTAATTTTGTTTGACGATTCCAAAGACCTTGTTCATAAAATCCATGCAGCCGTTTTCTGATTTCATGCCTATGTAGGTTTTTAAAAATAAATGAGTTTTTCTATCTGAAAATTTTAAAATATGCATGTATATGCATTTCAAAATTCCATAACAATGTCATATTTTGTAATTTAGTTACAGGAAAATTTGTGAAAGGGTTTAGCTTGCAGCATGAAAAGCTTCTTCTGATGTACATCTGTGGCATCTTCGAATGTCTTTTTAGCCATGAAATTCTCAAGTCTCCCAGCGGGCTTTTTGCGTTGTATCTTCCATTCAATAATTAGCAAGCACCGGATGTTTAGGCATTTATACGGTTCTACTGTGAGATTTGCATAAACATTTGAGGCCCAGCCTGTTAAAACTCCTTGAAGTTATGTTACTCTCGCTACATTACGGCAGAGCGGGCCAGAGAACTACTACCAGCCAAATTTATTTTGCATTCTAACATATTACTACACAAACTTGCTATGTCTAATATTTCGCTGTAATAATTTATACCAATCGCTCCTCATACCATGTCATTGGCATTGCGTTTTCCTTTACTGTGTAGTAAACAGCAGTTCATTTTGCCTTTTTATTCAACGAATGACGTGAACATTTGAAATTTTCAATATTCAAAGTATCCTCAAGAGAATATGATAAAGATACATTTCTTAGCAGACAAACTAGAGGTCTCCGTACTACGAAAACATAAAAGTAATCAATTTCCTCAGTTGTGCCGGAAGTGGAAGGGCTTAGATTTTTGGATAGCTCTATCAAACTAAAAGAACAAATTTCGAAAATCGCTTCCGGCCTAAATGCAGTTCCGGAAAAACAGCCCAAAATCTTTTGCTTCTTTGCTCGTTTTAATTTTGATTAAAATCCTATCCAAATTAACTTATTTACATAATTCATTCTGTAATGTGTTCCCTGGTTGAATACCCTCAGGCGTTTTTTTGGTTTTATGAAAAATGTCCACAGCGAAGTTATAAGGGCTTAAGTGAAACCCTGCATTGACTCACATTAGCACTCGTAGGTGTAGAAAAAGGTGAACTGCTAAACTAATCGACCGGATAACGATGATTAAGAAAACGATTGTAAAATTTAGGAATAAATAAGTAATATATTTTCATACATTATTATATTTTATTTACCTAACATTCGTAGGATATATTCAACATTGGGTTGCTTGCCTGAAGGGCTAGACTGTAGAATTTTTATACAAGTTGCTTTACGTCGCACAGACACAGATATGTCTTATGGCGATAATGGGTCGGGAAAAGACTAGGAGTGGGAGGGAAGCGGTCCTGACCTTAATTACGGTACAGCCACCGCATTTGCCTGGTGGGAAAATGGGTTTTTCAGAGTGGTCGACAGTGGGAATCGAACCCAATGTCTCACGGATGCGAGCTCACAACTACCACACCGACAACTCGCCCGATTTGAATGCTAGTAAGGTTCACATTCGAACATAGCATATCGGCGACCTTCTATGCTTTGTCTACATTCACTGAACTTGCCTTTGTGCTGTAGTGTGCCCTGCATGCATTCTAGTGGTAGTTAACCTTGATATGACTGGTCTATACATTTCATCTCATTTTCAGTCTTAGCCAGTATTTTATTACATTTCTAGCAGTATCTTATCTGACAGCACAAACACTTTATACTTATTCTCTCGGATTCTTTTATTTCGGCTAATACCTGCCTATATCTCTGTTAACAGTATTAATTTTCATGGATGTGCTATAACCGCCAGGAAGTTCACTGAAAGAACCTATAGGGAACGGATTAAAAAGAAGATCTAATTTGCAAATTGAAGGGTCCCTAACGATGGACTAAATGGCAATTTCATTTGACACTGGGCGTCAATCAGAATGTTCCACATGCATACACATGAGGCTCGATCAATGTCTCGCTTGTCCGATGTTGTCCGTGTGAGGTCGTCGCTCGTAGACCAGCAAAAAAGATGCATACATCTTCATTATAGACTGTCAATGCATTTCAGCGCTCTGTATGCAAGCCTTTGTGAACTAAGTAAACATCTCCAAAATTTTCTATTTTCAACTAGTCGTTTAGTTCCGTTCCTATTACACTGATGTACAAAAAAAAACTTATTTTTGCTACCGAGAAAATGTCACATGTTTTAGACTGTAATTGATGCGCTGATTCCAGACCTGCAATCAGATTTATCACAACACGTCAGCTGTTTGTTATGTGACTGTAACACTAATTCTAAATCCTGCTGTTCAGTATGTATCTGTACCTTAAAGTAAGAGATGTAAGTAGTCAAATTATATACTTTGAAAATTTACATGGTTGTATTTTTTAAATATATTATAACAAAATATACATTTACAATATGTAGTATGCACTAAAAACTGTTAAGAATGCTTGAGACCTTTGTTTTTTCTTGTTAGTTTAAGTTCTTAAACAATAGGAATCAATAGATTTACCTCATGTTATACTGTCGATACTGCGATATTATCGAATAATTATGGAAAACTAGTAACGATACCGATGCTGAAATTATTGAGTAAAGTGTATCGATACTTCCTGATATCGATAATATCGTAATACCCCCATCTGAGAACCTCAAAAGGAATACTAAACCTTACAACCTAAATATAAAAATGAAATGATTTAAAACACTACGGGAATAACAACAGTAATACTTATGAACAATATGGGGTGATAAACAAGGGACGCAGGTAACACATTGTACACTTCTATTATAACCAAAAAAGTGACCGAATCGTTTTGGAAAGGCGCGCAAAAATAGCTGACTAAGCGAATCGCAGCGCTGAAATGTCAGAACTCTTCTCGTATTGGACGACCTTTAGTAGTGAAACATCAACTTCCATGACTTGAATACTGTACGCTGTGTGGGATAACTTGGTGTTCAGTTTCTGGTAATATGCTTCAGCACGTAAAAATTTTAATATACGACGTCATTATTCTGCATGCTTGTCCGTGAATATGATAAGAGTAGTTGAAATACCCGTTTTTCGTGCGGATTTATGAGCAAGGATTGAAGTATTTAAATTAAAGTGGCCTGCAAGTATATGTGTGTTTTACAACATGCTATTGTAGGCAGTATTTACGGCCTTATCGGGTACTTAAATATATATGTTATGCCCCTCAACACTCTAGAGCACGACTTCTAAAGCTGACTATGATTGAAGTACTGGTTCTCTAGAAAATGAAACTTGAATTATAAACTCACTAAATATGAATCCTAAAGAATTTTAAAAAGTTAGAAACACGACATATTTATATAATACGATGATGATAATAATAATGATGAAAAGTGAACAAATACACTACAGTCCACAGCATTTTTCAAGCATTGATGAGCACTTTTAGCACTCTAAACAATAAAACTGTAGAATGAGTAGCGTATCCATTATTGAATACGACCTCAGAAAAAAAACACTCGAAAATTTCTGAGTTATGAAAAAATGCATATGTCTTTTCTTGTAGAAAATTTAATTTCAGGGTCATTCGGCGCACTTAATTCTTCGATAGGGTCAATTGTTTACCCTTTATTTAGTCGATGTAGGGCGAAAATTTCCTAAATTTGGGACATACCCCTGTAAAATTCCCCTCTAGTTAGAAACGGTGAAATGCATTAAAATGAAAAGTATCCCATGTGTGTTTCGGGATTTCAAGCTGTATCCTTACCAAATTTTAGCTCAGTCAATCGGGTAGCTTTCGAGCCTATCCGCAACAAACAAACAAACAAACAAACAAACAAACAAACAAACAAGAAACACCATCGCATTTGTATAAATCGTATACGCAGATGTGGAGGAGAAGATCGGCAAGTGATAGTGAAACAAAGGAAGGATATTGAACCTGAGGAACAATCTGTTAGTGAATCAGTGCTAAGTTACAGGGTTTTGCAAGGAACATGTGTCCCTGATGACGGAATATTGCCGTCATGACAGCAACCTCTGTTCCGTTGAGCTTGCCACGTCACACTCAAAGCTGAGAGATTGAAGCATAATTCTGAGCAGTAGCTCGGCAGAGGACAGAACATGCCCACCACACATGCTTCCTTCACAATCGTAGATTGTTAATAATGAATACATGCATCAGTACAAAGATCTCTGGTACAAGTTACCACACAGTTATTACTTGCACCACCGAGCTCGATAGCTACAATCGCTAAAGTGCGGCTAGTATCCAGTATTCGGGATATAGTGGGTTCGAACCTCACTGTCGGAAGCCCTGATGATAGATTTGCGTGGTTTCCCATTTTCACACTAGATAAACGCTGGGCCTGTATCTTAATTAAGTCCGCGGCTGATTGCTTCCCACTCTTAGCCCTTTCCCATCCAATCGTCGCCGTAAAACCTGAGTCGGTGAGACGTAAGACAACTTGTAAAAGGAAAAATACTTGTACTGAGTACATGGACTGATGACCAGGACGTAGCTGCTTAAAAAAGGAAAAGTCTTGCACCTGACTCATTTACACTAAAATATACTTGGAACAATGAGCAGGAACGGAAACTGATTGGTCTGTCGTTAATGGTTATTATAGCAGTGCATAATGCTGGATCTGTTACTAGATCTGTGGTCTCGCTTAGTACCACACCACTTTTCTTTGAACTGTTATCTGATGGATCGTAAGTCCGTTCGCGTTGTAATCTGTGCAGAGCTAATATTCAGCCTGAGTGGACCACAACCTGCTCTACAGCAGCGATAACTCAGTTGTCCTAGTACAGGAAGGGCTAGGAGTTAAACCGGCAAATTGTCTGTCCATGCCGTTAAGTGCCTATGCATAACTTTCAGGCGTTGTAAATGGGGATACGAACGAACTTTATCCCCACGAGATAAAAACATGATCTAACCGCCGCGTTGACCCGTTCGTATCGCCCTTTGCTTCCCTTACCCTCCTTGTCAATATCTGTTAATATAATCCTCGTCCTTTCTCCTTACATTTTGCCATCACCGCACATGGTTCATGCGCACAGTTTCCGTCAGTGTTCATTCTTAATTTAGCCCTTATCTCTTCGTTCCAAGAATCCTCCTGGTATTGTTTTTAAACCTGTCCGTACCAGCAATCATTCTAACTACATTTTCCAGATCCTTAACTAAATGGTCAGCGTAGTGGCTTTCTGTTCAGTGGACCCTATGTTCGATTCCCGGCCGGCTCGGGATATTAACTTCCTCAGGTTCAGAAACTGAGTGTTCGTGTTTGTCTTAATTTGATTTCCAGAGCACACCACTAAATCGCAGAAACACGCAATCTTGGATACATCCCTCCACTTAGACTTGGCATCAGGAACGGACTGGAGCCGTACAGCTGGGCTAAATTCATACATGTCCCGGTCCAAGTAGTTGAGAAATGGCCAGGGAAGAGCAAAATCATGTTCATTAATTTCATGCCAGTTACTTCTAACTTGGGAATGAGAATAGTTCAGTAATCTCTGATTTTATGTTTAAGAACATTCCTTTGGAATATATAACAGTGTTTTAACCGTGCGTTCTGTTTATTTTCAGGTAAGTGATTGACCTTCCCCAGGTACAGAAGAAAAACTTGAAGTCCCATTTCGAACCATCCTACGTCTGACGAAGTTCTTTCATGAAGTAAGTCCTTGGATAATTTTACGTTGTTAAGACTGTGTTTTCATATGGTGATAATCATTTCGGTGGTAACGCATTTTTTGAAGGAATATTGTGATAAACTCTTAGCTCGACGCAGCAGAAATCCACATTTGATGTCTGCACCCCGACTTTAGACTTGTGTGTTAGCCAGAAGTTTCAATGGAGTTCGGATCTATTCTGTCAAACGGAGAAACAAAGCACATACCTCCTACATTATATGTATGCTAATAAACAACCAACCATTTTATCGGTCTTTGATCAGACTCTCTTTCACAAATACTGCAAGAAGGGTGGACTTCTATATACAAATGCGTTAGAATCCTAGTTTAGTTTCCTAGTTAACCCTCTCTCCCGCACAATGGTTGCGTAAGGCGAGTTGAATCAATAGCAGGGACTTTAAATAGCTTTACACCTAACGTACTGTACATGCGAAACGTTTAACTGAATGATGCTCTAGACTACAGGAGGCTGGGCAATTAAAATTCATTACCGCTTTCTACTGCATAAATCTGATTGAGTGATTCAGACTGTTATGGCGCAGGCTATATGAGCGCAAGGTGGCAGCTTCGATTCTGGCTCAGTCCGTTTGAATTTGAAGATGCTCAAATTAGGCTACGTCAGGCCTGTGTAGGTGGATTTAACGGCACGCTAAAGAAATCCTGCGGGAAAAATTGCGGCACCTTGGAGTCTCCCTACATCGCCATACTGACACGGCTGAATAATCAACACGGAAGAATTCGGTTTATAAGGCCGTAGTCTTGATTTCCAACCAGGTTGGTGAATTTAGACGTATATGGCTAATCTGTCTGGCTGGAAGACTCGGTGTTCGTTTCAATATCCACTGCTTTACGCACAGGCATCATATCAACATGCAATATGGAGTACATCCGTCCAGGTAGGTTTGGCGTTTGGCAGCAAATTCGGCCAAGTTCAGATGAGGTTAACAGTTCGCACCCGCGACCCTAATAATAATAATAATAATAATAATAATAATAATAATAATAATAATAATAATAATAATAATAATAATAATAATGATAAAATTATAATTAAATAATATAATTATAATTATAATTATAATTATTATTATTATTATTATTATTATTATTATTATTATTATTATTTAACCGTGAGTTATTTAAATTGTCCACCAGATCTACTGCAGTGTAGCCTACTTGAAATTTCTTGAACTCTCTGATGGAAGAAGTTTCAACTCTAAGAAACAGATGTCACTACTGGTGATTCACTAGCGCAGTCTAGTATTCAAGGACTTCAACTAAAATGAAACTGTTTTTATTGGAGTTTTCGATCATGTAATCGGTATTATTTTGTTTCTGTATATGCCATCCCAGCTAGTAAAGTGGTCCTCCAATCATAATGCTTCTGTCCTGAATCTTTTCATCCAATCACGTCTTGTCTTTTTTTTCTTGTATGTTCGCCCCGGTGGCTATCTAAGGGCGGGTTTTCGCAGTATTATTGGTCTTGTACGCTGGGGTTGTACCTTAATGAAGGCCACGGCCACTTCCTTCCCACTCCTAGTCCATTCCCATCCCATCGTCGCCATAAAACCTACCTCTATCGGTGCGACGTAAAGCAGAGCTTAGAATCCTTTTTTTGCTAGTGGCTTTACGTCGCATCGACAGAGGTAGGTCTTATGGCAACGATGGGATAGGAAAGGGCTGGGAGTGGTGAAGGAATTGGCCGAGGCCTTAATTGCCTAGTGTGAGAATGGGAAACTACGGAAAACCATCTTCAGGGCTGCCGACAGTGGGATTCGAACCCACTGCCTGTCGGATGCAAGCTTACAGCCAACTCGCCCGGTGAGCTTAGAATTGGTTCCTCTTTTAGGTACACGCTTCAATACACTGGCGAAACATCTTCTGTGATTGTGTTCTTCCTATGCCACCTCACTGATCGTGCACGGTGACGGTAGGTTGCGCCCATGATTGTACAGTGTTTTCAACAGCGGACTTTTTCGGATAGTAGCGGCATCTGCCTACATGACAACACGCCCTGCCGCTGCATGGAACGTTAAATATTTCCAGTGGTTTAATCAGTCACTCTGGGTAGCGCATCTGTTGGATTTAAAAACGAATTCAACATGTGTGGCTTGTACTTGAAACAAGTTCCTACGCATTTGGGATCCAGCATTATCAGATAGACAACAGCTCAATTCGGCGTTGTGTTCATTCGCTGGAATTTTGTTTTTAAACCCGACACCGCTTTGAAAAGGTGAGCATATTTTACGCAGAGGCTTCTGTGGAAAAATGAATTTCTCTCAGATAATAATAAAATTCCGGCAGCACCTCGGCGTCTGAAAAAGCCGTTAAATGGTAGTTAGTGGAACCTAAAAACAATTACATAAAATATATACCATCATAGATATTCAGCCCGGCAGTAGGATGAAAATCAAGCCTATAAAAACATTAGTTCTTCCAGAATTCTATTACTGTGATGCTGTATTCATGCAACTAATGAACAAATTACGACGATACGAAGGGCCATGAGAGTAGGCCGTCCGGATAGGGGTGTGCAGCTGTGAGCTTACAATGGAGCGATAGTGAGTTCGAACCCCACTGTCGGCGGCCTTGAAGATGGCTTTCCGTAGTTTCCCATAATTACACCAGGCAAGTAGTAGGGCTGTACCTGAAGGCCACGGCCCGCTTCCTTCCCACTCCTAGACCTTCTCTACCGCATCCTCGCCATAAGACCTGTCTGTGTCGTTGCGAGGTGCAGCAAGTCGTAGAACAAAACATGTAAGGGCAGCATAGCCACATGGTGGTCCTGATCGTTAAGACGTCCAAGCCGGTTCAAGTCCCTTTTGGTCGAATACATTTTCACCATCAGAATATTGGCCGGGAGGATAGGAGAGGTGGCGGTATACAATTTATAATTACTAGATTGCGTGCCAATAGCCTGGATTTAGTTTCAAACCACTCCACAGTGCACATACGGAGTGATCCGTGAGTCGGATGGGGACGATAAGCTTTTTGCACACCCCCTGGTGCTATTCGACACGAGTAGGCTACGTGTCCGCACCTGGTTTAATCCTCTCACTTCCCACTGTCATACATGGCTTCATTCATTTAATCTCATTAACTCTTCTGATGGGATTGACGTTAAGAAGGCCAACCGGTCGTAAAAACTCGCTAAGAAATTTGATCTCGCTTCTTATCCGACCGCGTAGAGGAATGGGAGACAAATCTTCATCAAAGGCTGGAAAGCCTTTCAGCGTTCATTCCGCAACCTTCAGTGAATAGACTAACCGCTTCCTGTGTTTCCAAATGTATCTATGGTCTCGTTTACTTCTACTCCTCGTATCCTTAAACTATTAACATGTGAATGTTTCACCTTTGTGTCCCTCCATTTCTTTTACTCGCGATGGGAGAGTCAATTATTTTCCTAGGTTAGCTGTCCTCCTCCATTCGCCTCACTTAGCCCTTCTACCGAAGCTGTTTTATGTACAAAATTTCATCCATCGTATTCAGTTCTGACTTAGCCTGCTTCCTACTGCCCTATTCTGATTGTTCCCACCTGTTTTCACCAGCATTCATTCTCGCTTCTTTCATGTCCGTTATTTCCAACTTATCGTGAGTTCCGTGCAACTACGATAATTTCGTACGAGCGTTCACTTTTTTTATACAGAGATCTGTTGTTGCGAGGTCGGCTTTGCTGCATCTTGATTCGGTTTCCGTTATTGTTAGTACACTTCAATCCTGGGAGGGTATACATCCTCTCGGCCGTTGTAGACCGAGTACCTCGCAGAACATTTATCAGATCCAGGTAACATCCCTGACTTGTCCGGGAATCGAACCCAGTACGATTGGGTGAAAGGCAAGCTCTTTACTATTATGCCGTGGGTCGGCAATACAATAAATGATGGATTTCATAAAATCCCACAAACGTGCCTCAACATAATACCAGAGGAAATCTTGTGTTCATTTATTACCCTTTCACCTACCTAGAGAATACCTCTCTCTCTCCATATTTGATTAACGAAATTGCGTTTGCCCCAAGTGAAATTCTCTCCTCATACACTTACCACGCTTCTCGCTCCCCGTTCAGCAGAAATTCTCTAATTTGCGTGCTTACGTAAAACTGATATTAATTCCTTTTCGGATTAGCAATATCAGACGTTATGTCACTTTACTTGCTAAAGGATGGTATTCTGTGGTTAATTTTTGGTGCAGAGCTAATTAAGTTTTTACCATAAGCTTTTATTTTAAAATATTGCCTCTGTCTCTAACAAATTCAGGTGCAGTATTAAACTGGGAATTGAATAAAAATCATCTTCCACTACTACTACTACTTGTCCTTTCAGAAGACTTATCATAGCATGGTTTTCTAAGTACTGATTCTGTAATTATTATTATTATTCTTGATTCGTTATACCGAATTAACAGGAGCGTTTGAACTTATCTAGCACGATGTTCCTTGTCTTCTCAACGTCTCATTATTCGCTCACTCTCTTTTGACACAAATCAATGTCTCATGGCTGCGAGATAACCGAAATTAACAATATGAAACGTACGACGCGATGCTACGTTCCTGCCGTTCAGGCTGTGGTGTGAAGTATTGATGGATGGTCATGACTGATAGACATACTGAAGACACTTTTATCAAAGTGGCCTCATGTCATTATACGCTAGAGAACTGGTTCCTTCATTCATGGTATTTTCATAGAACCTGAGACTGTTTCCAACTTTCAATGACTGAATCCTACACTTTATCTACTCCAGATTCCAGACAGATGGATCTCGAGGACGATCTGTTAGACTCAAATGTGTCAATCGTTATTGAGTTCAGTTATTGGAAGACATGTTTGTGATTATGTCATTTTCAAAAAGGGAAATTTGATGCCATTTTGCGTTGTTTTGTTTATCGTGTATATTTTCTTTCAAGTTTCTCAACAAAATTGTTTGTTTACTAGGCTTTTAAAATTCGTTCTTTCATGAATTGATTGTTCGGCAGACTCTGCTTATGGTGGTAATGATAGTGGTGCGACGGCAAGCAAAGAAGTCAGCTGAAGAACTAATTTAGCACAGAGAGAAAGGCTGAATTACAAGCTGACTCCGTGGATCTTTCATACTCGCTTTTAGAATACAATACTGCTCCACAGAAATGTTTGGTGGTTTGTCGATGTAGCCGGGCGTCACATTATTTTATTAAAATTTTGTCAGTTATACTCGCTTATGGAGGGCTCTAGTCCTATGACTATTATCACAATAAAAACGAATGCAATGAAACATACGACCTGTTTTCCAGTCAGTGACCGGGTCAGGAATAGAATGAATGAGGCCCTCATCTTGCGGCGAGGATAGGAATTGTGCCGACTGCCGAAGCCTGTCGCACTCCTCTAGGGCAATGATTAATGACTGGCAGATGAAATGATATTGAAGAGTGAATCTGAAATGAAAGATGACAGGGAAAACCCCGAACACCCAAAACAAAACCTGTCCCGCTTCCTCTTTGTCCAGCACAAATCTCACATGGAGTGACCGGGATTTGAACCATGGAACCCGGCGGTGAGAGGCCGGCGCGCTGCCGCCTGAGCCACGCAGGCTCATTATCACAATATAAATAGTAACGAAAAACTTCTAGTTTACTTGATAAATACCATCCCAGCATCTTAAACACTCAGTGTGTTTGCTGGACCTTGAGCCACTTCCAGCTCAGAACTCGCTAGGCAGGACCGTATTTCCAACTCCTCATTAGAGTCCACTCCTCGGAGCTAACGAGGAAAAGGATGTCATTAAGGAGCGTGATATTGGATTCTATCATCTCCGAACATTCGGAAAACTTTTTTAATTTTAACTCATTTCTTGACAAAAGAAAGCTCGCCAACGACTGTTTGAAATATGATACCTGTGGAAGACTGCCTTCCTAGCTCGCTTCATTTTACAAGAAACTTTTCTAACAGTTTTGATTTGTTTTTATTGAAACAGAAATCAGGAAAGTTAAAATATCTTATAATTGAGAATTTAACAGCCTCCCCACCTTCGTTTACTCCGGCCCCGGAGAGGAGAGCACACGTAATTGAATTCGTAATCCCAGCTAGCCTACGTATTCCCAGCCTGTCGTTAGAGGTGACTGAAGGGAGCTGACCTGCCCCAGTTACTTAGGCAAATATTCCAACTTATTCGCGAGAATTGTCGTTTTCGGACTTACTTCTCAGGGCGATAGATCGACATTTTATGTGATTATTTTACGTCGTTGATGGGAGTCCCTCTGCATGCAGTCTTGGATGTAGGGTGATGGCAGCGATACGTTCTTCATCGAAAAACGCCTGAATACTGGTCCCTTTGAGTCAGATATTTTCATAAAACGTGCTAGTTCTGTGACTCTACATCTCGCCACCCTCTTGTGACTTTGATATATTTGCTAGGATGGTATGTCTCTTGAATGGGCGTCATTTGGATCAAGAAAGGAGATGAAACAGTATTGCAGAATATATTACAGCAGATTGCAAAAGATTACCTTCGGTGCTTCAAGAATTGGTGGCTGAGTGGCTCAGAAGGTAGACTGCTGGCTTTCCGACTCCCAAGTTTGCAGCTTCAGTCCTAGCTCAGTACTTGAATATGCCAATCTCGCGGCGGTAGATTAGCAGCACGTAAAAGAACTACTGCAGAGTAAAATTCCGGCACCTCGGAGTCTCCGAAAACTGTAAAAGTAGTTGGTAGGACGTAAAGCAAAAAACGTTTTTATTACATTTTGATTTACGTCGCACCGACACTGACAGGTGTTACGGCGACGATGGGATTGAAAAGAGCTAGGAGTGGGAAGGAAGCGGCCGTGACCTTAATTACGGTACAGTCCCAGATTTTTCCTGGTTGGGAAAATGGGAAACCATGGAAAACCATATTCAGGGCATCCGATAGTGGGGTTCGAACCAACTATATTCCGAATGAAAGGTCACAACTGCGCAACCCTAACCGCACGGCCAAATCGCTCGGTGCCATTATTATTATTATTATTATTATTATTATTATTATTATTATTATTATTATTATTATTATTATTATTATTATTATTATTACATGAATATGGGCAGCCATTATATTTGGACATATTTGTTTGTGAATTGGGATTTTATCTCCCCTTAAGCTCCAAAGAAAATATATTTGCTCTAGTGTGTGTGTTGACGGTTTTACCCGTATTACATGGATTTTCCTGACGAGAAAGATGGATGCTCAGACCACTATATCCTGTCTCAATTCGATCTTTTCTATATGTGGTCCTCCTAAGTTTATTGTATCTGAAAATGCTAGATCTTTTGCTTGCAACCTGCTTAGGAAATTCTGTTATATTTCATGTTACCACCACACCTTACTATCCAAAGCCCAGTTTTGCTGAAAGAGTTAACCGAAACTTACGTACTGCTCTCATTGCATACCATCATAACCAGGCTCTGCTACCACACACTACTTTAACGCCTAAGGACACAGACAACAATCAATACAGAGATATGACATAATCAACATCAAAGCACAAAATTACTTACTTTGTGGCAATAGCATACGTACATAAAACGTGGAAGAGCCCAGAAATGTTAAGGAATAAAAAAGGACGGGCACCCCCTCAAGTGTTAATTTTAGATCCCGTCCTCTTTATTCCTTAATATTTCTGGGCTCTTCCACTTCTTATGTACATATGCTACTGCTCCAAGGTAATTAATTTTGTGTTTTGATTCGTTTTTATTGAAAATTAAATCAGGAAAGTTAAAATATCTTATAATTGAATATATAAGGGCCTCCGTGATTATGTCATTTCTCTGTATTGATATCTTTGTCCTTGGGCGTTGTGGTTATTATTATTATTATTATTATTATTATTATTATTATTATTATTATTATTATTATTATTATTATTAAGGGAGTCAACAAAAAAATCTTAAAAATGTAAAATGCGGCAATAAGCAATACACGTTTCTAGACTACTGACACATAAGGCACATTGGCATGTTAAATATCTTGCCTTTTAAATTATAACCAGAAACTATTACAGGTATCACTATATTTTCTTGGAAAATGTTGCTGATCATTTAAATAATGTTAAAAGGTTTTTTTTTTTTACCGAGCTCGATAGCTGCAGTCGCTTAAGTGCGGTCAGTATCCAGTATTCGGGAGACAGTAGGTTCGAACCCCACTGTCGGCAGCCCTGAAGATGGTTTTCCGTGGTTTCCCATTTTCACACCAGGCAAATGCTGGGCCTGTACCTTAATTAAGGCCACGGCCGCTTCCCTCCCAGTCCTAGCCCTTACCTGTCCCATCGTTGCCGTAAGACCTATCTGTGCCGGTGCGACGTAAAGCCAATAGCAAAAAAAAAAGTTTTCAAGCTGTATTTATCCGCGTAACATAGCACCGAAGCTTGAAATCTAAGATACGAAGATGTCTGAAGTGTTGTCTACCATTGTGGATTGTTATCAGTTCTGTATTTATAATTGAGATTTCCGTATGTGGCTCCTTTGTTCTGAAGCAATTCGTCGTGAGCAATTGAATCTCCTCCTTGCATCCAGTATGTAGAGCGCGCCACAGTAAGGTTTAACGCTCTTGTGAACATCAATGCTGGGAGGGTCCTCACTTGGGTGCACCTCTACTAACATTGAACGAGAGCTTTGTATGTAAGCTGCGAGCTTGTGAACCTTTTACTGCTAGTCTTGTCACTGATCGCAGGGAACTGTAAAGTGTATTCGTGCACCTGGGTGCGATAGTGAACTCTGCCGGGCTCGTTGAGAAGACACTTTCCCCAGTTTTAAAGCTGCGATCACTAGTGCCTGATAGACAGTAGTGTGTATTGCTCCCCCTTTGTTCCATTTCCTGATACCTGGTTAGGGATTACGAGATGTTTTATGGCAGGATGCTCTCCATGACGCCAGCCTCGGTTGTGGAGATAATGAAGCTGAATTAAATCAGGTGAGGAGCTGGAAGGAATCAGCTGTGGTCTATGAGTAGGAACTGTCACTGATTACCTGGGAGTGAGAATGGGAAACTACAGACAGCCGACGGTGGGATTGGAACCAATCGTCTAGCGAATGCAACCTTGGCTCAATTTCCATAACAAATATTATCGGGTGGTATCCAGGACTCTGAGTATGTTGTAAAAGGGGGATGAGCTTACCAGCTTAAAACGGTATGGCTCTGATCTCCTGTACTGGATTTCCTGGGTTCGATCTGGCCTCAGTACGGTGGTATTTGAAAGTGCTCAAATATATCAGCCCCTTGTTAAAAGAATAGCAGCACGTGAAAGAACTCCTGCGGCATCTGCGGAAACCGAAAACGTACTTACTGGGACGTGAAACCAAATTATTATTAATTACAATCAATAAACCTCATTATGTTGAATGAGAAAATGCGACGGTATGTAGGAGAGAGGCTGTTCTTAACAATTCTGTTAGTAAAGTCCGACCGAGCTCGATAGCTGCAGTCGCTTAAGTGCGGCCAGTATCCAGTATTCGGGAGATAGTAGGTTCGAATCCCACTGTCGGCAGCCCTGAAAATGGTTGTTTTCCGTGGTTTCCCATTTTCACACCAGGCAAATGCTGGGGCTGTACCTTAATTAGGGCCACGGCCGTTTCCTTCCCAATCCTAGCCCTTCCCTGTCCCATCGTCGCCATGAAACCTATCTGTGTCGGTGCGACGTAAAGCAACTACCAAAAAAAAAACGTAAAGTCCGAAATTACGCAAGACGTAAGTTTTCTAACTATAGAAATATTTACGGACCTCGTTTGAAGCTTTTCTACTCAATGTTGTTAATTCTAAGATAATATACATACTTCTAGGCCTCATTTGCCATTTAATTGTTTATTAGCATGCAGGATATATTCAACAAGATTATCTTCGTTGGAAAAGTTCTTTGTACAAAGTGTTTTTGTAGATTTTGTCTGAGTCGGAAGTAATCTGCTTTGTTCAAATCTGTGTACAGTTACAACATTTGTACCATGGAAACGTCGCACCCTTAACACCGCAAGGTAAAGTTTCCATGACAAAAGACTGGTTCAGAAATTTTGCATCATCTGTGCAACACGATGCAGAAACGCGCTGACGTCTTCAGCCTTAACGTTTTATGTACAACGATGATTAACTGTAAACTGTGAATGGCTACCGATTGGTCGGCTATTAGTACGGGAACACTGTTTTAATGACGAGTGGCAGACATTGACTAGCCCAAAGCAAACTGTCTATGCTGAGTAACGGATGAAGACCAAAAAGTAAATAACCTATAATAAATTGGTCGTGCTGAAAATTATTCACGAAACCATAAAGAGTACAACGCTGAGCAGTCCACCCACCGTACCCATCGTTGATGTTGGTTACATACATTGCCCCTGCATGATATCGAGGATAGTTTTACCGGCCTACGAGTCATGTTTAACGGGTTATAGACCAGGCGACGAGAATAGCTCCTTCCATCCAGGCACGGCCTAACTAGTCTACGTCTGATCCGTCTTTGAGGCTGAGCGTCAGGCGGTACAGTCTACAACTGAGGGGTGTATATATAGCCATCCCATCCTACGTGTAACCACTTCTTTGTGGTTTATGTGACAGAATCCTGAAAAATGTCAGTTTCACGCATTATTTCACACGTCGGCTTACTTCTGCGCCATCCCTTATCTCTCGTAATCCCCTCTTCCCTCTCTGACATCAACTTCGTCATATAACTTTTCATCTCTCGTCTGCCCCAGCCCTATCTCCCGTGCGCAGGGACAAGTGAAATTTAATGGCATAATTACCTGCAGTTCTACACCATCTGCTTGCAAAGTGAACCGATCACTCTCTCTTTCATTTTAATGGGATAGGCATATGTTACAGCCACCAAGAAATGTTTTTGTTTGTAGTCCAACTGCAGCAGTACAATCTAATGAAATATTTACATAAGTTTTGATGTTGTCATTTGAACATAAATACAAGGACGTAGCCAAGGGAGGTTACTCGGGAGTTACAACCACCGCCCCCCATGGAATTTTTACAAAATGAAATATAAAGAAACAGAAAATAAACATGTGAATGTCGACTCGGTGAAATGGCTGTTTTGAACAATCATAGAAATAATTAACTGTAAGACTAACCGATCTCTTGAAACTATTTTCTAAGAGGCTCGAAAGTTGGATTTTAGATTGTAAACTGAACATACCGTTCGCTGTAAAACTGCTGACTTTGATCGTATTATCATTGTTCTGTATTCTAATGTAATATTTTGTAGTGTACCCCAATCCGAATATCAACATAATTCACCTGTATCAGTGTCCCTATAATGACATCCATGCATGACCGCACCACATACGCAGAAGCAACCTCATTATGTTTTACCATAATTTTGTAACCATAACCCATCCCCATAGGTCGATCGTGGCTTCGCTACTGCATCAAGATGTCTTTTAGCAATCAGTGAAAATTTAGTGTGCTAGTACATGCATGAGACAACTCAATTGCTAATTTCCCATAAACTAAAAATTTCAGTAATATGGTTCCATCATAGAATCGGTACTTCAGTGTCTCTCTTATAAAACCCAGACCGAGTGCTTTGCGCTTCAGCAGCTGCCTCAGCCCACCTTACGTCGCGCATGGCCGCCCTGCCTTAAGGGTGTATACAGTCATACATGAAATCTTATCTTATATAAGTTGCTGGAAGTGTCATCTTTCATAATGATGGTCTTCATAAACACCATTAGGATTTTCTGCACACCAATAGCGCGAGTTACGACTGTTCACACGACCATTAAGATGAAGCCAGGTCCCATCCGAAAAGAACACAAACTTTGGGTCGAATAAACGATCATTTGGTGATGTAAGATTCCACTCACAATATCTCACTCTTGTGACTAAATCAGTAGGTTTTAAACAATGGGCCCGTGTAAACCTCTACGGTTTGGTGTGCACCAGCTTTGTAGCGCTGTGTGCAGAATAAACCGAATCCACTACTTGTGTTTATTCGGTGATCGTTCAGGATTCGCACCAATGTCATTTAGCTTTTCCTCTGTTAAAACTGTTCGTGTGCGCGTATATTTTTTATGGAGCACTGAGCTAGTAGTTCCAAATTTATTTACCATTACGTGAATTTGTCCTCATGAAGGTGGCATATCACCAGGAAATTGTTGAAAAAATACGTCGCGTGCCCGTCTAGCCGACTCGTACTTAAAAATAAGGTTTATATGCGAAAATACGGCGTTGAAATGATAACTGTCTCGCCATGTTAACAGCGGAGATTTAGACTGGCTAGGTCGAACACGTGCTCGCTCCTTGCGCGCGCCTTCCGTACAGCTGCCTAGGTCACGGAGAGTAGAAACTCCGCTGGACGGTCTGGGTTTATGAGAAAGACCGTGTATGTGTTGCATATTAGTGGTCATTTCCGCTTGTAATTTTAGGTATAACGTTTACAAAAACGACCAGAATCATGCCCCTATGATTGATAGTTGTGTAGACAAAAATTATCTGCATCTAAAGAGTGGACCAAAACACGGTACATTAACAAATTTAAATCTTCTACATATTCATATAAGTGGTCGATTTTAAAAAATACAATTACTCATCAAAGGAACGTTTAAGCATACAGCAGATTTTATTCTGTTGAGGTGGAACCGATATCTTATTATTTAATGTGAAACTCCGAATAGTAAGTACATCAAAAACGTACACTTCCTGGTAACTTTGGACCCAGTGTGTGTGTGTGTGTGTTTTTTTTTTTTTTTGGTATTCAGCCCGAACACTGGTTTGATCCTCCACAGCTCCGCCAACAGCCGCCATAGATAGCATAGGTGCCATTGAAAAGGCATACCAGGGAAACTAGGAGTGAGGTAGTTTCCCATTGCTTTCATCACCGGGTCAGAAGTTGCTATTACACATCAGTCTGCCAAGCCCACTGAAATGCATGCACCAACCGACCCCATGAGCGATGTTTTCACACCATTCATAACAGGGACTGGCTGCATAAGGAACGGTATTACTAGAATCAATCGCTCATACCTTGGTCACTTTCATATTGTCAAAGCCAAGGATGATACTGAGGCAGGTTAGTGAAAGTAACAAATTTATTATAGCCCATACCTGAAGACACAGTACTTTGTGAAAATAACATTTCGCCAGCAAAGGCATTTGGACCCAATATGAAAAGAAAATCTCTCAGTGTGTGACTTAGAACGTTTTCCACAACCTGGAGACAACACTTTGCTTCACATGAACAAGGCCGGCAACGCCAACTTACCTAATTTCCCTTGCATCAACTTGGTGATTTTGATGCTATCTGCCATAGTCAGTGTATGGCGAGGCATTTTTGTGCACAGTGCGTAGAAGCGAGGCAAACTGAGAATTGTGCTTGAATGTCACCTCGGCTCTAGTTTACTAGATTTGTTTACCAGTGGTGAATCGAATTTCCCTTGCTATGAAGAAGGCGGGTTTGCCATAATTTTTCAAATTTACTATTTTGAAAATACGCGTTCATGCTGCCTCAAGCATGGTATGGCGGCTGGTATAAGCAGAGTGGCAAACGAAGCTACTGCCTACTTCACAAACATTGCTCTCTATAATTCAAGCTCCTCCCGTGGGTAAACCATTTGCTAAATTAAATGTATGTTTTGAGAACTGCGAATGTTCATCCCTAACTTCCATAAGGTTATTTCTACTTAACCCTCAATAAACCCCTTTATCACTTGGTGGATATGTAGTCTTTCCTCGTTATCCTTTTCTTCATGGGCCCTCTAAATATTAGTTCCTAATTATCGTCGACCTCTAAGATCTTTTGCTACCATGTTTTTCCTTCATTCACACCTAGATATACCTGCTCCCTTCACAAAGCTGCAGGTTGTTCTTATTGGGTCTTCTTGGATTTTTTCTCTCTCTTCACCTGGTAGTCCTAGAGTGAAGAGTCTGATTCTACCCAACGCCTCACATTCTAAACGCATGTGTTCAGCTGATTCCTCTGCATCATTGCATTTCCTACATATGTTGTCTCTTATTACTCCAATTCTATGTAGGTGTTTTTTCAGATGGCAGTATCCTGTAAACAGTCCTACTACCCATCTTATATTTTCTCTCCTGAGTTTCAACTGTTCTTTAGTTTGTATGCTTCTTGTTTGGTCCTTTTACCAGTTTCTTTGCAAGCCTGCATCCTGGAGTGTTTTTCCAGTTTTTCATTTGTTTCTTTTGTACCCATTTTCCTGTGTAGTGTCGGGCTTGTCCATAGAAAATCCCGCATACAGGTTCTGGGCCTACGAAATGTGTTTCTGTCCCTTTCCTGGGCAGTTTATCTGTCTTTTCATTTCCTTCTATACCTGCATGCCCTGGTACCCATATTATTTTGACAGTGTTGTACTTTGAGAGCTTCAGGAGAAGTGAGTGGCAACACCAGACAATTCTGGATATCATCCGGACTGCCTCTAGTACCTTAATGGCCGCTTGGCTGTCCGGAAAAATTGAAAATGATCTTATTCCTATAGTTCATTTTCAAAATTTCTTAAAGACTTGTTGCGATAGCTATCACTTCAGCTTGAAAGACTGTAGTGTGTTTGGCCTGACTCATCTGGATTGATCTCTCAGGTCTTCGCCCGTTGATCCCTCCTAGTCTTTCCTGCTACACGCCATTGCGCTGAACTTGAAAAAGTAACTTGCTGAGGTAAAGAACGGCACACACCAATGCGAGCGTTAATACGATTATGAACTTGTGAACGCACGCCAAAGCCGACATTTCACGCGGTCTGTCCTTTCTCATTCATTGAATATATAATGAAGTTTTGACGAGGCATGGAACGTGCTTTACTTAAAAGCAAATAACCCCGAAGAACATAACCCGTGAGCAGACATAGAAGTTTAACTCGTCCTGGACCCTCAGTCAACGTTATCAAACCTCCTAAGACTACTTCTATATGAGAGACAGAGGAATAAGCAATTAAGGCCTTTACGTCCGTTTGATATCAACAAATATTCTTACAAATACACCACCTATCAATCTAATTGAAATCCAAACATATTATACTTCAAGACCAAAGACACTGTTCTTGAATAAACACGCATTAACCCATAGCCCCCTAGGGTAGCAACCATCCCGCCACAATCATTCACCCTGACACAGGTGCCTCTCTTTGGAAGCGCCACAACAAATCTGGGCGCATTGTTACGACATGAGGGCGGGCATTGTCAGGTAACAGATTAACTCCATCTGACAATATTCCAGGTTAAGTGTTTGTGTCCGTTAGTCCATTGCGTGCTATGGGGACGTTTGGACGAATCAATGGCATGACCGTACGGACTATAGTCTCATTACTTCCGTATCTTCCGAACCTGCTAATAGCATAAAACAGATTTCTCCCTGATATATGTAATCATTAGAGCGCAAAATGCAGGCTAGTAGGAAGTGTCTAACCCGCTCTTCCGTAATTTAGCGAGAGGAACATATTTTTTAGCGGTTCTAATAGGTAATGACCCTAATGTTTATGCAAATCTCATAGCAGAACTGTTGTGTGTGCTACTTCAGTTATTTTGCACACTAACCTATTAATGCCTAATTATCTGGGCTCTTGTATTTATCTACCGGCGCATGTTAAGTGTTGTTTCTTTGGGTATGAAGACCCCATTTAAGTTGCAGTTAAATTTCGCTCCACGATACTAACGCAAGTGAAACAGAAAAGTACAAGACAACGCAGGTCATTTTCACCTACCGCAATTGTCCACAGTACGTCTGCGAACTCAGCAGTCATCCCCAAGTGAGCTTGTACGCCTGACCGCTCAGTTAACGTGCCCACCGTCAAGTGAGTGCCGCGGCTTTTAGATCCATGTCTCACATAGTTTGCGCTCGTGCTTGTTTTCGCGTTTACGTTCGCCTTCGGAGTGCGTGGGGATAAATTTGATGGTGTACAAGCACTGTTTTGGCAAAGTGTTTCAATGACCGTCACACTGGAAAATTTATATTCTCTACTGTTTTCCTGCCAACGGCCGTAGCCGTGTTGAAACACCGGATCCCGTGAGACCTCCGAAGTTAAGCAACATTGGGCGTGGTCAGGAGTTGGATGGGTTGCCACGCGCTGTTGGTTGGGGGTAAGGGAATGGAGGAGCGGAAAGTAACTGGCCAACCTACCGCATGTAAACTCCGACTCAGGAACACCCTTGCGGAGGTTCGGACCTGCCTTCGGGCAGAATAACCCTTACCTACTGTTTTCCTTGCCTTCAGTGGAGTATGAACCCAGTGCAGTGGTTTAGATTATTTAAAGTGCGCGGCAATGGATAGCGTAATGGAGTCGCTAAATTATCATGACACGTTGCTGAAAGCTGAAATGTCTGCACATAATACGAGGTTAGAAAGGGTACGTCAGAGAACATTACCGTTACTGGTAATGATATGGCAACAGCTAATAAATGAGATCCTCCAACTTAATGCATCCTGACACTAGCGCAGTGGCGTACAATTTAAACGCATTACAACCAGCCCAATCCCCCGGCAGATGCTCGGGTCTGTAATCGCATTGCAGATCCTAATTACATCAACAATACAAGGAAATGATGGGAATACTTCCGAGTAAATCGCAACCTAACTCGATTAATTCAGTACAAATGCTTGCTGTTTAAAGGGGCCTAACATCTAGGTCAACGGCCCTAATTCAGAACAGCGCTGATTGAGATACAACCAGCGTTCTTATTCATTACCACTAAGATCTATGGAGCTCTGTTCTCTATAGGAGTAGGAACTTGCAGAACTTCTCAGTTTGTAGCATTGAAGGTGCATCGTTTGTGAGTTACAAGATTTAAAGGGTGGTTGAATTAATCCTCGCTTGAAGTTGCTCCTCATTAACATTTGTACATGGAGATAATACTGGTTCGGTTACGACGTAATTGGCGAAAATATACAGAATAAATACAATACTCTGATTTTATATGTTAATTGAGGTTGGCATATTTAAGGAGACTAGGGGACCCGTGCGAGAAATCTCACACGTTCATGCTGGAGTAGCCCCTTGGTGAATTAAAGAATACACAAATCAGTACAATATTAGACAGTCTTACTTACCAGTTAATGTAATATTTGATTTTGTTTGGCATTTATGGTATTCACTTGAACGGAAGCAAATGCAAGTGCATTATTATACTGACGAATGTTCTGGAAGTAATGTTTTGTTTTAATATCATTATTTTCTTACCTGCTAATTACAGCGCATTATATTGACATAAAACTGGCGTCTCGGCGGCCAAAATGTGAAGTGGGCAGCAATAATGGCGCGTATTTTTCTACAGCAACGGTATTTGCAAATCGCACACTTCGTACAATTTTTAAACACATTTTTTTAAAGAAATTATAGGTATTAATGAAATGAGAGTGTAATTAGTCACTGCTAATGTCTATTCTCTTTTTTTAATGCTCATTTGTCACAATTGGTTACTTGTGGGCACCGCAAAAGGGATCTATACCACAGAAATAATATACATGATGTTTTCACGTTAAGTGTAAAATTGTGAGAAATTTTTTAGTAGTATATTTTAGAGTATATTACACAATTTGTTGTATATTTGTGTTTCAGTCTCTAATTAATGTGTCGCCAAGGCGTAAGTTTTGAGGATCGAGCCTTTACCTAGTGTACGTGCCATCTGCAGTGTTTTCTCGTTCTAAAGGAAGATAACGTGGCTGCATACACTAGAATGATCCGAACACTTAATTGAAATGTGGTACTGAACACTTACCTGTTCAAGTGTGATCAGAGCCGTATTTAGGCAAGCGTCTTATGGGTCCGGGACCAGGGCGCCAAAAATTGAAAGATCTGATAGATTGAAAACATTTTAGAAGGCGGCGCGCAGTTTTCATAGTATTCACAAGCGAAAGCTCCCGTCATGAATAACGCAATGTTCGATCCACTTATGTGTGTGAAAGCTGTCGGTAATATTATAAATAGAGCCCGGATTTTGATGCATTAATATGTTAGAATGCAAACTTACTGAAGTGAGTAGCATGCATAGTCTACCTTCACAACGATCGTGGTATGGGGCTTGCATAAACATTAGGGGCACGGCCCATCAGAACCTCTATAATTTATGTTACTCTTACTACATCATGGAAGAGCGGGTGGCCGGCACTTCGTACTAATCAAATTAGTTTGCAATCTAACCTGTTACTGCATCAAAATCCGGGCTTTAATTATAAATACCACAACAGTTGAATAATAATATTAAAAATATAGACTTTTATGAGTGTTTATATTTTACCTTGAAGGCATTCTATTGTAGCAATTTTGTCTTATAAAATTTAAGGAAGGGGGCGCAAGATTTTGGGCCCAGGGGCGCTGTACTAATTAAATTCTGTCCTGAGTGTGATGGTCATAATTGAGTTGTATCTGGTTCTAGTTCCAGTCTTTCAAACGTTCGGCGATAGAAGTCAGGATGTACTGTACGTAGTTTGAACTATTGCCAATAGATACGGCTCTCATCATGTTGTACATGAAGCAGATAATTAGCTGAAAGAACGTATTTCTCTTTAAAACGTACACAATTCGTAGTCATAGGAGGTGCATTGTGTTGTTCTTGTGAGGGAGACATAACAATCTATAACTGGTACCATTGCAACTGTTGAAATGCTCTCATTTTATCATTATCGCTGTGAATAAAAGTCAGAATAGGAACGTAATGTTGCGAAAAATGGCATAGTGGGTCTCGGCGCACAAATGGCTAGAGCTCTGCACTCTGACCGGCCAACTGAGCAGAGAAGGGGTGGCCACGGGTGTAGCCCTGCGGCTACGTTTCCGGGAGACGGAGAGGGGCTGGTCCCCAGCGTCGGCTGCCCTGAGAATGGTTTTCCGTTATTTTCAATTCTGATGCACTAAGGCAAATGCCCGGACAGTTCCTGGTATAGACAACGGCCGCTAACCCTTTCACCTTTTCCGCAAATCTCCTTCACCGAACCAAATCTCCGGATCCAAGAGACGGCGTCATCGTCTAAGAGGCCCGCCTCCCCTTCAAGGCAGGAATGAAAACAATTTAGTAGTAGTAGCCCTTCTCTTAAAGTCAAAACTTTGTTTGTAGTTTTCTCCTCACCGGGTAACGAATCCATATTATATTTTCTAGAACAACCAAGCCTGCCTTTGCAGTCTCTTCTGTGTAGATACGATATCCTTCGTATTTCCTCAGGTCACCCTTCTCTCTCTCTCGAGATCTTTACAAATAGCAATTGCCGTATAAATTTTCCCTATTCATTCACTTAGATTCCGTAGCACGCCTCTTTACTCATTTCCTTTCTTGTCTGTATCTGGCAAGAATTCATTTGAAAATGCACTCCTACAGAAGTGATATCGAAAGTTCCCCACCTCCAGTAGCGGATATACATCGTATCGGGGAGAAAGGAAGCCTTCCAATGTGTCGCCATTTCAATACGGGCTATTGAGTTGGTATCCTCCTCTCCTGAAGCCGGATATTGATTTACTGTAATCGCTGTGCACGCGCTTCTCATTTCAGATATTGAACTTCTAAAAAAAGGCATAAAAAAGCGTTGTTAGTACTCCAGAAATAGCAAAGAGAACCGGATGTTTTGAGGATGAATACTCACAATTATTCACTCTGTTTTAGTTAATTTTCATGTATTTTAATGCTGAGCGACTTCGCCTCATGGTTAGTGTCGCGCAGCTGTGAGGTTGCATTCAGGAGATAGTGGCTTCATATTCCACTGTCGACTGCCGTGAAGATAGTTTTGCTTCGTTTCCCATTTTAATACCAGGCAAATGCTTGGGCTGTTCCGTAATAGAGACTACGGCTACGTCCTACCCACTCCTAGCCCTTATTAAGCCAATAATAATAATAATAATAATAATAATAATAATAATAATAATAATAATAATAATAATAATAATAATAATAATAATAATATTTGCTTTATGACCGTGGTGTTACGGGCGTGCAGCTGTGAGCTTGCATCCGGGAGATAGTGATTTCGAACCCCACTGTCGGCAGCCTTGAAGGTGGTTTCCCATTTCCCATTTTTCATACCTGGCTGTACGTTAATTAAGACTACGGCCGCACCCTTCCCATTCCTACCCCTTTCATATTCCATCGTCACCATAAGACCTATTTGTGTCGCTGCCATGTAAAACAACTTGTAATATATATTTGCTTCACGTTCCACGAACTACTTTTACGGTTTTCGGAGGCGCCGAAGTGTTGGAATTTAGTCACGCCAGAGTTCTTTCACGTGTCAATAAATCTACTGACACGAGACTGACGTATACGACCACCTTCAAATAGCATCGGACTGAGCCAGGATCGAACCTGCCAAGTTGGGGTCAGAAGGCAAGCGCCTCAACCGTCTGAGTCACTCAGCCCGGCGAGATGGTTGTCCTGGGCGCAGTATTTCAGACAGTGATAAGACATTAACGATACAACCCTGATAGAGAAGCTCTACATAGGAAAAATATTCTATGATGGTCACCAGACTTCTGTGAGTAGGTGGCACAATTCTTCTTCTTCCACTTCTTCTTCTTCTCCTCCTTCCGCTTTCCCCACGCCCTGTTGGAGCTCGAGTGCGGCGGTGTCGCACTTGTGGACTTGCCGTGATTAGAGACGGATGCCCTCGCTAACGCCTATGCATAGAAATGCATTTACTATTACGCGTTCATGTGGTGGTTGTGGTGTCTGTATGAAGATGTGTTGGGACATAGACAGTCAGAGTCCTCGGAGCTGATGTATAAACCAGGCGCGATTAAAATCCCCAATCCGGCCTCGAATCGAACCCATGGCTCTCTGAACCGAAGAGAACGACTCTGATCATTCAGCCTGGGAATAATAATAATAATAATAATAATAATAATAATAATAATAATAATAATAATAATAATTAGTTCGTATTGGTCTACTAAGACCATGTTATTTCAGCTGTCTTCTCTGGGCTTCTATCTTCACCCAGTGATTCCTCATTCGTCGCCGGTGTTGCTCTTTCCTTTCCTTCGTCCACTTTTTTCCAGTCTTCAACTTTGGCTTTTCTTGAAAACCCTGATGGTCTTTCAGTTTTCTCCCGAGTGGGTTGCGTTCTTGTATATCTTCGTAAGTGATCCCCATCTCCTGTAGGTCGCCTTACACCTCCTTGAACCAAGGTGGCTGGATCTTCTTATCTTTAAAATAGGCAAAGACCTGATTCAGTAATCGTGTGGGTTTCATTCTTAGCAAGTGGTCATAAAATGCAATTATCCTTCTCCACATGACATCAGAAATCTTCTGGACATGAGTATGCAGGTGATGTTTATGCCGACGTCTATATTCACCTTTGTCTTTAATTGAGCCAAGAAAAAATTTCCCTTAAGATCTTTCTTTCTTTCTTTCTCTCTTTCTTTCTTTCCTTCTTTAATTTCCAGTTATTCTCTCAGCCCTTTCTAGCTTAGATCAAGACATCCCGCTGCATACAAAGTGTCTGGTCTTATGGCAGTGCAATAATGTCTTGAGTTTTGCGTTCAAGGATGTAAACATTTTGTTGTAAACGTCCTTGCCCAGTTGATAAGCCTTTTTCATTTTATTCATGTGCGACGCAAAAGCTTCTTTTTCAGAACTATTCGGTTCTGTACACTCACTAAGATATTTAAACTTATCTGCTGTGATAGTACAAATATCACACCCTCGCACTGTACTGTATGTAGAAGTTATATATATTATTGTCAGTATTCGATTTATTATTATTATTATTATTATTATTATTATTATTACCAGTATTTCATTTGTATATTTTGTCATTAATCTTTGTAAACTGGAAGGTAACCATATATGTAGTATGAGTAATTTGTTTTGCATGAGTGGGGAAAACATTGCTATCTTGGACTCTGGTAATTCGTATGACTCATGCGGGCATCCCAGTGTCTGATGAGATGTGTTTGTTGATGATGTTTGTTGAATCATGTATATATCCCAATCTGATGAGAGGAGCTTATTATTGTACTAGGGAAGTTCTATGACTCATGTGATATACCTCAGCGTTTGTTAATGTCAGTAAGGCGGAATAATTGGAGTGTGGATAGCGAAGAAATTGGGGGTCCATTAACATCGACGGTGTTGATCTTCTTAGAACAAACCAGTTTAAATATATCGGTTCGATCATCATTTCAGATTGCGATACACTCCTAGATGTAAGAAACAGGGCAAACGCAGCTTAAATGAAGTGGTAATGAGTAATAGAAGTTCCTTTCGACCGGAATATCTGTTGTAATTATTAACATTTACGATTTATAGAACGGTTGATCGTCCAATAGCCCTATACGGGACGGACTGTTCGTTAGTCACAAGAAAATACATCTCCATATCAAGGAAATGAAGATGCTTCGATGGCCATTGCGACTCTCTTAATTGGATCATGTAAGAAACCAGGATGTCTGGGCTGCTCCAATTACTGGGAAAATGCAGAAGGTTCACCTAGCATGGTATGACAATGCACTGTGCCCCTGCGGTATCTCAGTTAAAAGGATGGTGCTGAACTTGAGCCCTGAGGGCCGCCATCTACTACGGGGGTGGCCGAGGAAGCTATGGCTCAATGTACTTTGGAAATACGAGTGATTTGTGGACGTCACTACAGCTGACGCAAAGTTCGGATGTGATGGACAGCAATGTGCAGAAAAGCCGACGCTGTGAAAATGTGCGACAAATCCAAAGAAAGAGAACCACTACTACCTGCGGTAGCACGTACCGCTCACCTCGTCTCATGTACTGTATACTGTGCATACATAAATATGATAAATTTAAAGAGAGACGGTATATGAAATGCTGTATCATTACACAACTGATCATTCTTCATGAAATTTCCTGGATATTGCATTGTGCCAATTCATTGTATATCTCCGATTATCAAATCGCAGTTACCGCATTAGCAATAAATCTCACCCCATCGAAGCTAATCTTGGGTTTAGTGTTACTTGGCAGCCTCATATAAACTTTCGAAGTTGAACGTATTCAAAGGCTTTTATGGGTAGCTACTAAACTCTCGCTCATCAAACAACTTCCTCGTTTATAAGCTTCAAAATTAATTCACCCCTTCACACACACCCAGACTCCCTCCCTCGCGTCGTTGTAATCACTTCACCCTCCGCTGCACCCTCGTAATCTTTCTACTGTTCCGAGGATGTAGTATGTACGTGTTGACGGACATAGTATGAATAAATTGACGTTAATTCTAGATATTGTATTCAGAATACTAGGTTTGCTGGTAAGGTATTATTATTATTATTATTGTTATTATTATTATTATTATTATTATTATTATTATTATTATTATTATTATTATTATTATTATTATTATTCCAAATCTCCTTAAAATAGGTGTCCATATAAGGATGCACACCGTAGATATATGAACAACTTAACATAACTCAGTTTGGCAGAAGTTCCAGTATCCAGAAAAATCATTCAACCTTCAGAATTACATCTTGAAGCAAGAAGATAATATAAGGAGCCTATATAATCACCTGGAACAGATTTAGGAAAAAAATAAATATCTCGGAAAACAAAACCAAGACACTAAAACACATCAGACCCAAAGCATTATACGCTTCGGAAACCTTGGTTGTTGGAGTTAGAGCGCTAATTAAAGAGAGAGGCAAAAAGGTGAGATCCTGAGCGGAAATCTTCGTTCCTGCGTGCGTAGAGGGAAGTTGGATGAAAGCACCTACGCGAGAATCTTACTCCCGATGGCCATGAAAAGTAATCGCTAGGGGACAGGCTAAGGAGGTATGAGGTGGCCTTTAAACTGTGTTGATACCAGAATGCCTCTACCGGTCAAATTAGACAATCCCACATTTGAGAAATAAAAGTTTCTTATGAAAATTCCAGGATCATGGAAATATCGGGGGGTTTTAAAATTCCATCTGAAATCCAACCGCGAACTGTATTAGAAAATAGAAAAGTTTACCACCACAATTAGAAAGTGTTCGCTGACCTCTCAACGGACACCTGAAGAGAATGAACTTGGTACAAGGGCGTGTAGAATACCTGGTCTTCAAGATAAATGGCAAACTTATCCCCGTGTGCTCAAAGAAGCGCGCGAAGATATAAATAAAGAAGACATAACCATTTCTAGGAAGAAAGACCTGAGGGAGAATCGTGAGAGACGTTATGCTAAACCGCGCAACATCTCGGTGCAAGAGTGACAGAAGAGGAGCCTGAGATTGATGAACCTTTGGCTGTCTCCGAAAGAAAAATGGCAGGTAACTTGTGTAGCCGTAGTATCGAAATAATGCTATGATAATCATCACGTGGTTTCAGATATGTATTTTTATGTGACGCCACTTAAACTGCATGAGCGTCAATTTCGGTTTTCATTTTCTTTACCTGAGTACGTCGAATGGATGGCTGTTTTATACATATTTTACATTGTACGATGTGGAGGGTCGAATGGACTTTATTCCGCTCTTCAGAAATGCGATTACCTCAACAGGGTTTGAAGCCACGGCCATGGGAAATAAAGGCCGACTCATCGCCATTAATCCACTGACAGAACTATTTCTAGCCTTATAAAATAGTTCTCATCACTTCGTTATTCACACCCAGTCTTCATATTCTCTCTCCTCTCTTGTTAGGCCCACCCATCATCCTATCAAGCAAGGAAAAACCTTCATTCTAAGTCTCACAACATACGATTCCTTTCATTGATTCACTTTAGCATTAGTGGTGGTGATCATTGTATTATGAGGAAGTACATCCAGGCAACGTCCTCTACTAACATTAATCAGAGGGAACAATGTAACGGTCGAAAAATGAAGAAAGATAAGAGTCACGAAGAAGCTGAAAATAAAGTACTCCTTAGGCCTCGAGTGCTGTAATGCCGTCGGGGCTGGAAATGAACAAGAGTTGACCAAGGGAGGTCGGATAGGATAGATGAACGTGAGAAGCCTGGCAGAAGTGGAAGCAATGCCAGGTCGCAGCAAATGGACTTGGGGTCGCCATCCCATGCTCCCAAGTTGAGTTCCTGGGGCCCTGTCGATTCGCCTTTTACGACAGGTGATTTCTACCGCCCCCACCGACAGGGGGATGGTTCACCGTAATAGAGTCCTTTTTATCGTCGGCTGTATTAGTATTTCTTCATTTGTGCGTCCCTCTCTCTTACCAGGCTATCCAGAACGTCCTCCTCCACCACATCTTAAAGGTCTTCTTCTTCTTCTTCTTCTTCTTCTTCTTCTTCTTCTTCTTCTTCTTCTTTCAACTGTTTTTTCCTAGGGCTTTAACCCTTCTCCACAATTCCTGCATTCAATGTGTGTTTTCCTTCTTTCGTCTTCGTTTAGAATGTCAGTAACTTCGTTTTGTATGAAAAGCATGCTGAGCGTCAAGCTTTCCCTTAACGAGGATCACTTTCTTAGATGTCATGATGATGATTGTAATAATAATAATAATAATAATAATAATAATAATAATAATAATAATAATAATAATAATAATCGAAACCCGGAATTATTTGCATTACTAGGTTAGAATACCAACTTATTTGGTGACCAAGTGTTTTCATGTTCGCTCTACAGTTCCGTTGGGAGAGTTGCATAACTTACAGGGGCTCCAGTTGGCCTTGTCCCTAACATTTACACAATTGTCATCTTTAAGTATAATGTTATTGGTTTTATGTCTTTTTAACAGTTTTCTGAGGCCGAAATTTCCCCCTTTGGAACTCTCTTATGTGCCTTTAAATTTACTTACACGAAGCTGGCGTATTTTACCGTCTTCAAGTGCCACCGGTCTGAACCCGTGTACAATCCCGTTCGCTTGGGCTTACAAGAAAGGTACTAGGAGTTCCTTATACCATTACCCGGTAGTAAACGGTGACCAGTAGTCGCCGAGAGTTCATGTGTTTGGGAATACCCTGTGTTCTCGCTGTCGGCACTTGTCGCGGAGTCATGTTTCGCTGCCAGGTACTACAATAGGCTGGTGACAGTTGAACCGCTGTGGCGGGCGCGCTATTTTAATCCTCGCTAGGATAGTGAGAGGTGGGTGAAGGGGGGGGGGGGTTGAAATGGTGTTTGAATTATTCACCAGTAATATGACTGATGGATCTCAATATGGTAATTTAGTCCTAGCGCTCAGCGGTGGCTGATCTTTGAAACACTCCTCCCTCGCTCATCTTCATGCATTATTCCAGGATGCACATTTTTGTTGCCTTCATCATCGCCGATGGAGGGCGCTCTTCTGTTTCTATAAACCGAGAACTTCAAGCCGTTCGTATTCTAGCGCTCGGTCTTCAATGCATCTGCCGTATCGAAAATTCATGCAGACTAATTTTTAACCAATTTAGACAGCGTTGATAAACATGAGTGTCTGTGCGAACTAGATACGTTGGATATGATGGGGAAAGATGAGAGGATTCCCTGTAGGGGAGGAAAAATGATCAGAAAAAGTCTAGGCGCAAATAGGGAGAGGGGACTCAAATCGAACAAGGAAATATGTCAAAGGAGAGAAGTAGTGGAGTAGTTGGATTGATGTGGAAGAGTAGGAGTACAGTCCTGTAGGCATTTGTTGAGGATGGGCAATAACCGACTAAGAAAATGAAGGTCATCAGTTTGTTTCCAATTATTCGACGGGGTCAAGAATGGAATGAGTGAAGCCCCCATCTAGTGGTTAGGACAGGTACACTGCCGGCTGCCGAAGCCTGTCGCCCTCCTTTCGGCCAGTGATTAGTGACTGACAGATGAAATGCTATCTGAGAGTGTTTCTGGAATGAAAGATGACAGGGAAAAGCGGAGTGTCCGGAGAAAATCCTCTCCCGCCTCCGCTTTGTCCAGCCCAAATCTAACATGGAGTGACCGGAATTTGAAGAACGGAACCCAGGGATGAGAGGCCAGCGCGCTGCCGCGTGAGGCACGGGGCTTTAAATAACAACGGACTCAATGAATTTTTGAATTTTTCACGAAGAGCAAGATAGAGTGGAAATGATGAGATTGAACTTGGAGGTTACGAAAGATATTATGGATAGAAATCGATTTAGGCAAGTCTGCAAAAATTTTGCAGTTTCCAGAAGAATGGGGAGAGAGTAGTGAGGAAAGGGAGATCCTGAACAGAATAAGGAAGCAAGAAAAGGGATGAAAATATACTGGCAGGAAGTAAAGGCAGAGACTGGTTTAAGTAATGAAAAGATTGTCGAACGCGTTGTGTGGGTTGCCGAAACGAAATAAAATAAGGGTTATTTATTGACTATTACGTTGTTCGATATAAATATCGATTACGATATCTCTACATAGTACACAATACTTTCGATACTCTCGTTCTAGCTATTTCTTTATAGTCAGAGTTAATTTGGGTAGCTATTCAACAACCGCTGCAAGAGACCACGAAATAATAAGAATATCATGGATGGGTAACTCACTCCTTCAAGAATGAATTGTGAAGAGCAAATTGTGCTGTATTTGTTTCCAGGGAATCCTGCAGTACTTCTAGCGCACAGTTCGAGAACAGGAGAGTAATTTGGGACAAATCATTATCCACGGCAAAGTACAAGGGGAAAGACCTGCGAACCGAGACTAAATAACGGAGATTGTTTTACAGTTCGGCTTACGTCGCATCTATTCAGATAGGTCTTACGGCGGCGAAGGTATAGGGAAAGGCTGGGAGTTGGAATGAAGCGACTGTGGCCTTAATTAAGGCACAGCTTCAGCATTTGCCCAGTGTGAAAATGGGAAAGCACTGTCAGGAATGCCGACACTGAGGTTCGAACCCGCTATCTAACAGAGAAGACTAATCGAACGTTGAGCCAGCTAGTCCGCGATGTCTAAGATTGAGGACAATGAACATGGACAACAAAAATGTACCCTGTGATGGGTCGCCAACTTTCATCTTTGAAAGACGAAGAGATAGTAATTTTGCATCAAATGGTACAGGACAGAGCAAAATGGAACTTCCGTCGAAGTCAATCTCATCTATGGCTGTGTCTGCTCCTTGATGTTATGATGTTCAGTTAGCCTACAAAGGTCCAACTTAATGTCTAGATGGTTAGCATACTAGCCTTTGGTCCAAGAGGTACTGGGTTACATTCCCGTCAGGGTCTGGGGACTATACAACTTAATTGGCTAATTCCTCTGATTTGGAGGATCGCTGTTTGCGTAGTCTGTCTTAGGTAGGGCCATATTAATACTGACGCACACGTCGTCTACAGGCCTCTTTATTATGGTCTACGGCGGACTCCCTTAACATATCTTCATGAAAACTCTCAGTTATGCAGTGCCAAACACAAAGTTACATAGTAATCTATTTTATATTTTATGTATGTATGTATGTATGTATGTATGTACAGTCCTCAGCCCGAAGGCTGGTTGGATGTGCTCAACAGTTCCACCATTAGCTGCCATAGACAGCCTACACATCATTGAAGAGAAAAAATTGAAAGGAAATTTGGAGGGAAGCAGTTTCCAGTTGCTTTCCACACCGAGCCAGAAGTTACTGTTACATATTAGCCTGCCATGCGCACTGACATGCACACACCAACCGACCCTGTGAGCAACATTTTCACACAGTAGGGACTGTATTTATAAATTTAGCATAAGTCTGTACAGAGTTCTTCTCCGCATTCAACAGACACTATGCATGAGCTGAATAACTGAATGGCTACATGAATTAATTAATTCATTGCGTGACTGAATTGTATTCATGCATGCAAGAATGAATAAATACTTTTCCTCCCAGTTACGGATAACCACCAACTGAGGAGAGAGCATTCCTAATTGAGTTGAGTCGATGGGTGAATGCGTGGATGAATATTAATGAATAAAAGCGTGAATGGATGAATTAAATGCACTCGGCCTATAGCTACGAACCACCAGCAGCTACGTAGAGACTATCCCATTCAGAGTGATTGAATGGCATCCATGCATGCATGAAAAGCAAAGGAAACTCTTCACTCTCAGTAACGGATAACCGGTAACTGCGGAGAGAGCCCTCATTATTGAATGAATGAATGAATGAATGAATGAATGAATGAATGAATGAATGAATGAATGAATGAATGAATGAATGAATGAGTGAATGGATGGGGTAATGGACGACTGGATGAGGAATGAATGTTCTCATCCTACAGCTACGGAACACCAGTAGCTGAGGAAGAAACATCCCATCTATTGGACCCTGACCCATTACATGCAATTTAACAGTTACATCATGGAGTACTCACAACAACGACAGTACAATGATACTAAATTATCAATACTGGCAGATTGTTAACTCAAACATCTATCCGTAATCTGCTCCACCCGAATTACAGGATGTTGTAACTTTCTTCTATATTATAAATTTCTAATTACAATTAATAACTTACTGAGATTTCTAGGCTTATACCACCCTTTGCTTATCATCCTAATAATTCTATAGTCATTCTCTTCCTCGCGTATCATATGCTGTTCTTTGCTGTTCAAAAATTTCCTTCTAACCGCTAGGGTTTCTTTACAGGATTTCAGCATGTGAAATTCTTTATGTTCACTACAGAGAAGGCACCTTACTGTATCCTTACCCCTAATCTATCCATTATTTTTATAAAGACCCATCATCCACCATATCAAACCTCGGGTTTCTCTTCTCTTTACATTCACAATATTTATGCTCATACCTTGCCTTATTCAACTGAACTCTGTGAGTGTCGCCCTGCTTCTACATTCGGATACCAACCACTGTCTTTGAATATCACCTAGTCGTATAATAATTAGTTCACTCGTCGATATCTCGAACCTCTCGAGGTCCTTCTCCCAATAATTCCCGAATCCAAACCTGTCTAGAATACTTTTAACTTTAGTTAGCCAATACTCTCCGTGAATATTTTCTCTCTGATGTTGATATGCAGTCTGCAGAAGCTCGCCACCCTCTCTTCTTAACAAATATTTCAAAATTCTCTTGAGAGTATCTACTTGAATACTTTCTTCATATATTAATCTTACTCCACAATTTGCTGTACAGTTTGGTAACCTCATTACAATTTTACGAAACTTATTAGCTGATTCAGCATCTCACACTCTTTCTGTCCTCTCCATAGTTCAGCTCCATATAACATTCGATTTTTCACTACAGCTTGCAGGGACTGGCTGCATTTGGAATGACATTACTAGCATCGCTCAAATCTTGACCACTTTCATATTGTCAAAACCAAGGATAGGGCTGAGGCAGTTCAATGAAAGTAACAAAATTGTTGTAGCCCATACATAGTGTACTGTAAGCAAAAGGACTTGCCAGCAAAGATAATTATACTAGTAAAAACTGAAACGATCTAGTGAAAGAACGAAATAAGTAACTCCAGGTGAATGAAGGGGCATCACTTCCCTCGCCGCATATGGAGGTCACGCGGCTGCCGCGTCGTTCTGATATTTCTGAAGCCTTTGTCCCTCTGTAACATTTTCTGGGCTGCGTCGTTCAATCTCATTCTTTCCTTTTTCACCTTTTATGACAACTTGTTGCTATGACGGCCGTCACGGCTGGATATGACGTCCGACCGAAGTAGCTGACATTCTTTCCTGACTTTTCATTTCTATTCTTTTGTGTAAAAGAAAGAAAAAATGTAAGAGCTGCTAGTATCTTCTCCCGTCGCGACGACTCTCCCGGCCCCAGGCGCTGTCGGACGACACTCCCGGTGACTTTCATCCCTCCGGCAGGTACTCGGGCTATTCCAGTTCATTCATCCGCAACACCTCGCCATTTAAAATGTCCTAGATTCTTGCAGTGCGAGGAAGAACGATGAGAAGTGGGCTGGGGCGGGTAAAGGCACTTGTAATCAAATGTGTGATTTAATCTGTACTAATATTACAGAGGATTTAATGTTGAAAAACTTGAAATTAAGCTGTTTCCTCAATTGTGGGGAAAGTTGAAGGGCTGAAGGGCCCGGAAAGGTTTCAAATTGTGAGTCATGGATAGCTGTATGAAACTAAAAAATAAATTTACAAAATCATTTTCCGGCCTAAGTGCAGTTCCGGTAGAACAGCCTAAAATCTCTCGTTTCTTTACTCGTTTTCTTTCTGATTCAAATCCTATCCAAAGTAACTTATTTACATAATTAATTCTCTAATGTGTTCCTTGCTTCAATACCCTCACGCGTTTTTTTGAAAACTATCCCCGCCGAATGTAGTTATAACGGCTTAAGTGAAATTGTACTTTGGCTCACATTAGCGCTCGTAGCAGTAGAAAAAAATACAAGCTGCTAATCTAATCGACCGGATAACGATGATTAAGGAAGGATTGTAATTTTTAGGAATAAATAAAGAATATATTCCCACACTTTATTATTTTGTCATAGAATTCGTAGTTCATATCCCTAGGATATTTTCAACATTGAGTTACTTGGCTGAAGGACTAGAACTGTGGATATTTTTGAGGTTCTTTGTATGTGGATGAAGCGATGTCAGTCATTCTCCCGCCACGAGAAAGCTCTTGATGTAAATACGTCGTGCGCCTAATCCACGATACCAGTTTGAAAGGATGAGCGGGACGAAAATAGGGATGTGATCATTTTTCGAATTTATGTTGTACATTTATGTGCCCCAGGAGAAGTGGTCAGTATTCAAGGATATGAAAGGAACTATCATGTAAAGCAAACAAAACTTCATCACCGAGAAAGAACACATTTATTGTAATTTGTTTTTAGGCCAGTGGCGCACACATGTCTTCACGTATGGGGATTTAAATGAAAGTTACAGATCTCTTCATATGGTTACATGAGTGTTTAGTAGTTGTAGCGAGTATGCATAGGAAAGGAAGAAAACCTAGCGTATGGGACCCTCACCAGGATTGCTTTATTTTAGAACTGGGATAATATAAAGAAAAAACACCTCGATTTGTTCTGAAAAATTTCTCACAAATTGTAGTGTTACAAAAATGTTGCAACGTTTGGGCTGGGAAGACTTGGGGGAAAAGGAGACGAGCTGCTCAACTAAATGGTGTGTTCCGAGCTGTCGGTGGAGGGATAGCGTGGAATGGCATTAGTAGACGAGTACGTTTGAGGAATGGTTCTAAAAGTAGTTAAGATCTCAATATGAAGGTAACGTAGGAATTAAAGAAGACTAATTGGGAGTAATACCCGTTTACAGGAAGAGGAGTTAGTAACTGGAATATTACACATACGAGTGAAAGTAAGTATTTTGTATCCTTGAACATATAACATCCGTGTATATTAGCGTAAGTTTGGTAACTACGCGGTTAATGGATTCTGGAGAAAGAAACGACTTTTTCCCTTTGCGGAAATCAAATGATCAGTGTCTCGGTCATGGCCATCTATCAACTGGTGCTAATTCCGGATGACCGCCACCCATAGGACATAGCCTGCACGGTTGCTAGGTAACCATACCTTACATCACAGCCTACACGGTTGCTAGATAACCATACCTTACATCACAGCCTGTACGGTTGCTAGGCAACATCGCTTCCCACATTTTGTATCGCTAATTTTAGACGATCCCCAGCCGTAAGACATATATTGTCAAAAGCACAAATAGATAAAGAAAACATGTTTTATGTAAATAGGCTTCTTTTTTCACATTCTGAAGTTCTGCTTAACAATGGTTTATGATAACACTGTGCATGTGTAGCATATGAACTGGCAGATCCTCTGATGAAAACGTATTCTAAGTTATCCGAAATTGATTTTTACGACTGCTCACGAAAACATCGACTTTCGTGACTTTCTATATTTCCCGTTACTGTTAAGTTTGTGTTTTCCTGGACTTGCATCTAATCACACCCTGGATGGTGGTGGTGGTAATGAATATTTTTGAAAGGGTAACCGTCCTCTCTTAAAACTAATCATTAAAAGAATGGAAGAGGATCTGTTCTTCGCAGAATGAAGGAATCAGCCAAAATAAAATAAAACAAAACAAAACGAACGGGCCACAAAGGGAGTGTATAAGGGCAGACTCTCACACCTAATACTGTCGGGGTGAAGAGGTACAAGAAGTGACCATGGGAAGATGAAAGTGAGGAATCGGGGAAGATTAGAAGCAATCTCAGGCTCGACTAGCAATCGCATGGTTGCCTACCTATGCTCCTAAGATTAGAGCACCTCAAGGTTCTCCATTCAGTCCCTTCATATGGCAGACAAGGAGAATGCGACCCCACCCCACCCACAGAGGAGAACACACAGGCAGTCTGTAAGGATGTAAATGGCCGGGTACATAATAAGAACTTTTGTAACACTGCCGAGTCTTGTTTGTTTAATGGAGTAAATGTGTTCTGCTAACAACGCAAACACGGGGAGTTCCTGGAGACAAAACAAGGTCAAAGAAAAGTCCACTTCCTTCCAGACAATTTATTTCATTTTGTTCCGCGCTGCTGCGAGTGGTCTCTATGCTCAGCATTATACTGCTCTCGGAACATTTGGCGGGCCATAACGTTGTCGTATCGATTGCTTGTGTGGGTGGACAGGTGCAGGTAATGTGCCGTGGGCGTGCGTCTTCAAGACTGGAGCTGACTGCCTTTATTATACCTCCATATAGATTGCTTTGGCGGTACAACATGTCTGGGTAATCAAGACTCCCACACAGGAGAGTTCAGGTTTCAGAGAACGAGTTGAGTAGAGTACTGTACTCCAGGATGAAATGTGTATATCAGTGTTTGATTCTGACCAGGTTAGCTGCCACAATTCTCATCGGTACCAACGAGGAATTTTAGCCCCTCGATCCAATTTGGGCCTTGAGTGCTATTTCTTAATATAATACTAGCTAAATCTGCATTTTCGTTGGTATGGTTGTGGAACTTTGAAATTTTAAATCACGCTGAGAGTGTCGTTACGGTGTCATAGTTACCTATGCTCTCCTGATCAGCGGATTTTTGCTCTCAGTGAGCGGGTCATAACATTTCGCAGCTGAGTTGCGAAACCTGCTATGAATGGTAGGGAGCTGGTACCGTTCATGCAGGTCGTTATTTGTTTCGTAGCAATGGGCAGCTGTTAAACGGCGCAACGCACGGTTCTGCCCGCGCTGTACTTTGAACAGCTGCGTCTTAGCTGCAGTGCGCCAAATAAGGCTGGCATAATGAAGTATCGGTAGAATAGTTGATTTGTAGAGCAGGAGTCTGTTTTCTATTGTTGGCCCATTCTGGTTAGCCCAGGTTACAGAGTGCAGGTAAATCTACTTTAAATACTACTGGGCGGAGCCAGGATCGAACCGGCCAACGTTCGTTCTGAAAACCAGTCGGCACGGACAACGGCAGAAATATGGACCGCACCAATGAGGCAACGCTTTTCGCAGAAACATAAACTTACATCTCAGCGGGTTCCATGCTAACAACTTGCCGAAATTCTGATTTTATTAAAGCATATTTGAAGAGCTTATTCCCAATATGTCTTAAATCCATTAAATGGAGCAAAAACGGTATAAATCACATTTTTTTCATATAAGCAATTTCCAATAGTTTTCGCTATAAATAATAATAATAATAATAATAATAATAATAATAATAATAATAATACTTGCTTTACGTCCCACTAAATACTTTTTTACGGTTTTCGGAGACGCCGATGTGGCGGCTCTACCGACACGAGGCTGAAGTATTTGAGCCAGGATCGAACTTGCCAAGTTGGAGTCAGAAGGCCAGCGCCTCAACCGTCTGAGCCACTCAGCCCGGCCGTTATAAATTGATGATTGTTGTTCAGAAGAGGACTAACATCTAAGTCATAGGTTCCTAATGGTAAAGGACGAAATGTTAGTCAGTGAGTACATTTTAAATTTTATTCTAAGATTTAAAAAATAATAATCACGAGAATGATTATGAATAATTTCAGCATAGTCAGTGGATAAAATTTGCAGTGCCTTATTTTCTACAAAAAGGTTGTAGTTGTTTGGGTCATCATCCTTAGACTGGTTTGATGCCACTTTCCATGCCACCCTATCCTGTGCTAGTCTTTTCATTTCTACGTAACTGCTATATTCTACCTTTTCTCTAATCATATTCATACGTTGGTCTAACCCTTAGCGTGATTAGCTGCCACCCCCGGAGGCCCGGGTTCGATTCCCGGCTCTGCCACGAAATTTGAAAAGTGATACGAGGGCTGGAACGGGGTCCACTCAGCCTCGGGAGGTCAACTGACTAGAGGTGGGTTCGATTCCCACCTCAGCCATCCTCGAAGTGGTTTTCCGTGGTTTCCCACTTCTCCTCCAGGCGAATGCCGGGATGGTACCTAACTTAAGGCCACGGCCGCTTCCTTCCCTCTTCCTCGCCTATCCCTTCCAATCTTCCCATCCCTCCACAAGGCCCCTGTTCAGTATAGCAGGTGAGGCCGCCTGGGCGAGGTACTGGTCATACTCCCTAGTTGTATCCCCCGACCAAGAGTCTGAAGCTCCAGGACACTGCCCTTGAGGCGGTAGAGGTGGGATCCCTCGCTGAGTCCGAGGGAGAAAGCGAACCTGGAGGGTCCACAGATGATGATGATGATGATGGTCTAACCCTACTGTTCTTACCGCCTACACTTCCCTCAGAAACCAACTGGAAAATTCTGGGTGTATTGATATATGTTATATCATTCTGTCTCTTCTTCTCGTCAAATTTAGCCAAATCTATCTCCTCTCATCAATTTGATTCTGTATCTGTACGGTCTATCAATCTCCCCTTCAGCATTCTCCTGTAACACCACATTTCAAAAGCTTCTGTTCTCTTTCTTTCTGAGCTAGTTATCGTCCATATTTCACTTCCGTACAATGTCACGCTCCAGACGAAAGTCTTTAAAAACATCTTCCTAATTCCTCTATCAATGTTCGAAGTGAGCAAATTTCTTTTCTTAAGAAAGCTCTTCCTTGCTTGTGCTAGTCTGCATTTTATGTCCTCCTTACTTCTGCCATCGTTAGTTATCTTACTTTTGCTATTTGCTTTACGTCTCTGTCTATAGGCCTAGAATAGCTGTGTGATGATGTGAAGGGCGTGGAACATGTCAGACTGATGGGATAGCTTGATATTTTTCTGAGCCCTCTGAAGCTTTTTAGGGATATTTTATTGTTTCTTGGAGTCAATTCTATTATTTTTTTTGACAAAAATATTTTGTATAATGTGGAAATGCATAGGATCAGAAACGTCGTATTGCTTGCTACTTTCTGCAAATTTCACAAAGGTGTTTAAGGCTTGCGTAAACTAAGGCCATGAGATGTTCGATATAGAGAACATACTCGCTGTACGTACGAACTCTTCACTGTGCGGTAATCTATTTGATAATCACACACACCTAAATTTTGATACAATACAGCGAATTTATTAAATAACTAAAATAAAAACGCACTGGTGCAAATGTAACTATTGTAACTGTAGATCTACTGAACTGACCCGTGCCTGCTGGATCAACCTTGTTTGCCATTTCCATACTCTGTGTTTAGTGCTGTGGGTAAATCTCTAATATTGGTCATGCATTTATTATTATCAAAAGATACCTGAAGTCCAATGTCTCCGGCTGTTTCTCTCACAGGGTTGATTATTATTAACAAGAACACTGGCGATTGTATCCTCAACTCTGCGCATTGTCAAGCATATATTCTCTCCCCCTGGAAACTGTTTCCCTAACATGTAACTTGTGTGTACGGGCGGGCTACACAATGTCAGGCTGTGTGAATACCTGCTATTCACGAGAGCAGGCTTGCCAACTTCCGTCCGCATGTCAACGTGAAGTGTTTTCGTGGAAAACGAAACAATGGCCTGCCTTGTTTCGGACGCCACTAACTACATCGTGACGTCAGTACAGGACTCGTCCAGTTTACGGTGACAATACGTGACTTCTAGAGAAATGGCACGTCGTTAGCAGAGGCTATTGCCCTTGCGTGGCATGCTCGCTCAGAAGGTTCTAATTGGAATTGTTATCCTGGCCATGTCAGGGATTTTTACCTGGATCTGAGGGCTAGTTCGAAGTCCATTCAGCCTACGTGATTAGAATTGAGGAGTCATCTGACGGTGAGATCGCGGCTCTGGTCTAGAAACCCAACAATAACGGTCGAGAGGATTCGCCGTGCTGACCACACGACACCTCGCGGTCGCTTGGTAGGCCAAGGCCCTTCAGAACTCTAGTGCCATGGGGTTAGTTTAGCTAGGTTAGTAATAGGATAAAATGTAAACTTACTGAAGCGAACAATAAGTATACAAAACTGCCTGCACAACGGTTATGCTCTGAGTTTTGCGTACCGGGCGCGTTGGCTGTGCGCGTAGAGGCACGCGGCTGTGAGCTTGCAACCGGGAGATAGTAGGTTCGAATCCCACTATCGGCAGCCCTGAAGATGGTTTTCCGTGGTTTCCCATTTTCACACCAGGCAAATGCTGGGGCTGTACCTTAATTAAGGCCACGGCCGCTTCCTTCCAACTCCTAGGCCTTTCCTATCCCATCGTCGCCATAAGACCTATCTGTGTCGGTGCAACGTAAAGCCCCTAGCAAAAAAATGAGTTTTGCGTAAACATTAAGGTTGCGGCACATCAGGACTCCTTGAATTTATGTTACTCTCACTACATCGCGGAAGAACGGGCTAGACGACACTTCGGAATGACCAGATTTGTTTACATTCGGAACTATTACTGTCTAAAATATCCGGTGTCTAGTTATATCATACTTCTGAACAGAGGGAGGAAACTTTGGGCCATCCCATATCATATGAAACAAATCTAGGACACGGCGCATGTTCTAATGCCAGCACCTTGGAAAGTGCTCTATGCAGATGGCATTGTGTTAATGGCGGAAGCATTTCAAGAAATCCAAGAAAATCATGAACGTTGGAAGAATGCTCTTGAGTGAAATGGCCTGCGGGTAAGTCGAACGAAGACAGGAACATACCAAACAGTTTCTACACCACTTTGCAGGTAACGTCTTATGTTACTTTAGATGGTGCAATACTACAAACAGTCAATACATTTACATATTGTAGGTTCTGTTCTTTATTCTTTCAGCGGATGGTACAGTAGGCGCAAGTGTCTCAGTGGGATGTTGTGCGACAGAACAGTGCCTGTAAAAACTGCTATTCGGCCGGTCATGCTTAGTGGCAGTGAATACAGGGTTCCCAAGAAAGTTCAGAAAAGAACATCCTCACTAGACATGCGAATTGTGCGATGATCAGGGGGAGTAAGGAATGAGTACACTAGAGGAAGTTCAAAGTGAGGCCCATCATGGAACTTTTAGTCGAGAACAGATTGAGGTGCGACAGGCACATGAGTATGTAGTCAGAAAGTGCCTTTCACTACAAATAAATTACGCCCTGGAAGACTTCTGGCTGCTTGAAAATGATTAAATTGGAACATGAAAAATCTTAGATTAATGGAAATAATGGCAATGAACAGAGATTAGGAAAGCTGACCCCATTCAATTTCATGATTCCGTTCTACACGTATCCGTAGGTTTAGGCAGCCCCTTAATCTCACAGCGTCCAGCTGTGTGCACGAAGATCTCGGGGTGCAGGCTTGTGGCGAATGGAGACCGAAAAATAATCTGTGGCTGTTTTTTGCGACGCGTTTAGAAACTTGAACTCCATACAGCGTACAGAAAAACTTTGCTTCATAAATTCAAAGTGTGCTAAATAGTTATAATACAAGTTTTATGAACGTAAGAACCATAGGTGAACTGACAGACTGTTTCTTTTGGTTTGTACTTTTAGCTGCACACAATTAACGGACAAACGCTCAGTACGTGAGAACAGACCTTGGAAATGTCTCCCAACTTGCCGGCACAATTCATATCGACACAACAATGATTCGCGTATTGTTTAGAAAATTACCGGCGCTTTTCTGATACGGTGTGCAAGACTGCCGACGGACAGAAGGAAGATAGTAGAAAGATCATGCGAACAGCACCTCAGCAAAAATTAAACTACCTTTCCCTTTGCGAAATTCAGTAATCATAAATATGTCTGCCAGTCATGGCCAGCCATCAACGGCTGCTGATTTCGAATGGCGTCCGTCCCTCCCTCCCTCCATTCATCCATCCCCGCAAACCTATGGTTCCTATGTTCAGAATACTTGTATTTGTACCCACTAACACGCCGTTGATTCTTAAAACAAAGTTTTTCTGCACCCTGTATGTTACTAAGATTACATTAAAAGAAAACTCTCCCCTCAGTCGGTCTTCATCCGTGATTGAGAGACAAAGAGTATTCTCTTCAATTAATTCATTCCAACTGGAAAATGCCGAACATTTTGGCTGCTAGACAAACCTTGTCGTATGTAGCTGACGACCTCCTTTGATATTTACACGAAGCTCATCATTGCGGTATTAATTTTTCCCTTCTCGCAGCTGAATTTTTGCCTATATCCATACCCATTTCAGACCAATCTGTGCGATAATTCGGACACAGCCCTGTCATGTCTGCTCCATGATGGATAGAGGGGGCAACAGGTCTCGGATCGATTGATGACGCTGGACTTGGGATTATGTGCTCTGTACATAGGATCAACAGGCCGTGTTGAAAGTTTAACAAATCACCGTACAGATTGGCACAGTCACAGGCACCAACCATCTCTGTGTATAACGACACCTTTGATGATACTCTTCGAAGGACACATTATACAGGGTGAAAGAGAAATGGTTGTACAAGCCAGAACGGTAGAACGCACACAGCAGGAGAATCAAAAACACCTCGGTGAACATCGATTCCCAAAGAATCCTTCGCGAGTTAATGATGGATTTATATGTTGACGCTTCGTCACTGACATGATTGCTTTTACGTGTGGACACACCGCGTGCTTTGATCAAGGGAGATATTGCATGGTAATATTGGCAGCCCTGAAGTTTTCCTTCCGTGGCTCCTTATTTTCATACCAGGAGTATGGTGGGACTGTACCTTAACCAGGGCTACAACCGCATCCTTCCGAGTCCTAGTCATTTCCTATCCTACCTTCGCCGAAAACCCATTAGACTTCATGCGACGTTAAACCGCTCTAAACAATAGAAATAGCCAAGAAAATTACATGAAATTGTTTCGGTCCTGCTTCGTCCATTACCGGCGCTCCATCATAGTACTCGGAACCTTCAAACGATCTGTGATTGTATGGGGAAGTATGGCGAATATCGTTCTGCTAAACCCGATCCTGAAACATATTGGCGGAGGAACATCCTTTACTCGGGAGGCTCCTGAGATTAGGACAAGAGTAACAATCCTTGTAGTTAGCGGCAATTGAAGAAAGTAACCCAAGACCAAAACGTGTAGCTTAAATATCGTGACTTAAGACTGGGGACGTCCTATATTCAACTTATGTTATTATTTGGTTGAGCCTATAGTCTACGAATCCTTCAGACCGGTCTGTAAAGAGCATGTAAGAAAATACCGTCATTGCGCCTTCCAAAATCGCCGTGTGATCATATTTTGGGGAGGAATACTGACCCGCAGCACAAATGAAATAAGAGCGAGAATTCTTTGAAACTACTCGCACGAGACAGATGTCAGAACCTTACCGGGCAAAGTTCTAAGATGAAATACACAGTTCAAAAAATTAGGGTAACATGTTTTTGAACGTATGCCATGCTCCACAAAACTATACCTCACACCCAGGTATATTACCAACTAAATCTTTATTGTTTACCATTGAAGTGCACAAAAGAACATCGATGGGTCCGCGTTCATTTTCAGAACACAAACTGAAATGTCCAAATAGGAGCGAAAACACAGTGATAACTCCTCCAGGGTGGATTTTTATCACAGTTAGAGGGCTTCAGTATGGTGTATGTCCTCCACGAGCATTTACCACATCTTGGCACCTACGTGGCATGCTCCGTATACGTCGATTGAGGTCATGTTGCGGTGTCAGGTCCCATTCTTCAATGAGAGCCTATTCAAGGTCTTGGAGAGTCTGTGATGGAGCAGGACGCCTACGAACACTTCTGTGAAGCCTATCCTACACATGCTCGATGGAATTAAGGTCGGGACTCGCTGCTGGCCATTCCATCTCTTAAATGTCTAGTTCTCGCAAGACAGCTCTGGTGATGTGCGCTACATGAGCCCTGGTATTGTCGTGCATGAGTACGAATTCAGGGCCAACACCGTATGCAGCAACCAACACATGCTGTAGCAGTATCTGCTCGTTGTACCCCATAGCGGTAAGATTACCACGGACGGCGATAAGATCCGTACGGCCATCAATACTGATACCACCCCACAACGTCATAGAATCTTGTCCGAATCGGTCGCCTTCTTGGACAACATTTAGCATGTACTGCTCACCATGCCGTCCCCATACACGATGACGTCCATCACGCTGTGTCAGGGGAAATCTGGACTCGTCTGTGAAGAACACAGATCTCCACTGGCGAAGTTGCCAGTTGACGTGGGTACGGGCAAACAGAAGGCGAGCTGCACGATGTTGCTGCGTTAAACGCGGCACTCGAACAGGACGTCTGGTTCGTAAGGACACTTCTCTTAACCTGTTCCCTACTCTCTGGTCAGACACCGTGACTCCAGTGACCCATGAGGTCTTGTTGCAGTTCTAAGGCAGTTGATGAATGACGCCGCATCGCACAGATAGTCAGATATCGGTCATCCTGTGGGGTTGTCATGCGTCCACGACCTTGTCCAAACCTTCTTGTGAACTGGCCTGTCTCTTTGTAGCGATTCCACAAGCGTTGAATAACTGACGGAGAGACATTGAGATCCACAGCAACACGACGAAAAGTCCATCCTTCCTGGGTCAAAGGGACGGCCCTTGCGACTTGAACCTCGTTAAGATGTCTCATGGAATGTGCTGATTTACGTACAACCTGCTCAAATGACCGCAGTAGTCTGTGTACCTCACAACGACACACGGACGCACCGCTATTCACTTTATTTTGAGGGGTCCACCTGACAATTTAATGCATGGCTACGCCTACAGATGGAGTAATACTTCGATTTGACATACCCTGAGTACCTAAGGTCTCAAGGTATGCTGTATAACCACTGGAACCCTATCTACCAAATTAACGTTCACATACCAGACGTTACAAACATTTTACCCTAAATGTTTTGAACTGTGTATTTCGCATAGCGGTTTTTGCAGACGCAGAATTTCTTAAAACGAATCAAGGTCTCCATCTTATATCTCATGTATTAATGCACTTATCGACAGATACCTCGTAAGTGAAAAATTAAAATTAATAAAATATCCTTGTACTAAACAGTACAATCTTTATTAAAATTATTTCTTAATTTGTAATTAACATAATTTTACTCCGCTTTAACCACATAAATGTTTTATCGCTCCCCTGTAAAATCCGGTTTTTGTTACTGACGAGATCTCTATTCTAGGACGACGATATTGTGTCAAGCTCGACGCGAAATACGATTTTCTGAGATACACTTTAATTCTAGTTGCAATCTTCCCTTGAGTGTCAGAAGTTGAAGCGACCAACTTGGTTAACCTGTTATAATGCAATCTCTCTGTAGTCGAACTTGTTTATACATTGTCTCCCCATGGACCTACGACGGAGCCTTGAGGAAGGCAGTTAAAAAGCACACCATGTACTGACAGGGAAAGCAGCTTCCTTCCCTAAATAATTTAACTGCTCAATCCATGTTTTATGCAGGTTGTTTGTTGGCTGAGGTCCGCTATAGGGTGTGGTACAAAGGAGGTAAAACAAAACACACTGCTGTACCTTGCAAAGAAAGTTAGTAACAGCAATATAAATGCCCCAATTCATGTTTCTTTAAATATACAGGTAATAAATGTAGTTAGCTCTTCTTTTTCAAGCTACTTATCGTTGTAACAGAAGTAGACGAGGGATGGGGGTGCGAGGGTTGAAAGGCATATTAAAGTATAACTCGAGAATTTAAGTGACTTAAAATATTAAATTTAGAAAACTATCTTCAGATTTGCTGACTGATGCATATCCCGTACTGCGAAACCAGGTCACTCACAACGGTGCTCGAGAGGAAGCAGATAGATTTCCATGAAGCTTGTGTGAATGATTAGTTAACATATTCTAAATTTAGTAGTAATAATCGTTTTGCTGTAAGTCAACTGTAGTCTTATGAGTAATCGCCGAAAAATAACTGGGGTGCTCGGAGCTGTCAGCTGATAACGTAGAATGCCCTTGCTTATGCAGTGTGCATGTATACCGGTCTTTTCTTCTTCTTCTTCTTCTTCTTCTTCTTCTTCTTCTTCTTCATTGTCCTCTCAATCATCAGGGTCATGATGTTTGAGGATATGTCTCTGTATCGCTTCCTTTTTTCGCGGTGCTCTGCCAAGCGGGTTGCTGATTTGAGGGTTGCAATCTGTCCAGCTTGTAGGAGCTCGTCATCGCTCTCTTCCAGAGGCCATTTCCTAACATGTGTTATTCAAAAGCTCCCTCTGCATCCCGTGACGTAGCACACTGGTGACAACCTGCTCCTTCTGAAGGGTCTCTTTGGTGCAAGGTGTTGCCCAAAGTATGCGAAGAATTCTTCCCTAGCATCCCATCTGAAATGACTTGATGCTCTTCATATCTGCACCTCGCAAGGTTCACGTTTCTTCATCGTTAAGGGAGACGAAAGAAACACAGAGTTTGAACTAATCTCGTCTTCAACTCAGTTTACTGGCACCTTAAAGAACTGCTGAGGGACAGTATTATGGCACCTCGGCGTTTACGAAGACCGTAAAAGTAGTGAAATAAATAACATTATTAGGTCATTTCCGCTTACGTGAACTTTTTGGAACTGAACTATATCTGATGTCCTTTCTAGAACGAAACATGTCATTCTATTGTAATGAAGTTCTCAGGTATAAGTCTGTTATCCGCATGCTTTACTTCTCGGATAGTTTCTAGATTTATGTATTCAAAGTTAATTTTGGCAGTCTGAAGAATCTTTCGATAGAGGATTATGGAGGAGCAAACTTAACTCATAGGCTTATGGACTGAAAGCTGAAATACATTTTAATCTACAATATAGATATGATGTATACGATTTTTTAAAAGATGACATTGTTGTATTGTCGGTTGTATTTGTGTTATGAATACAACATGAGAAACATATCCTTAATTATCTCTCACGATAATATAAGAAATAAGAGTAATAGAGGGTGGTTTATGACTTCGTCTGTTTCAGCTGGAAACTTCCTTGGCTGCTGAAATGTCGGGGAAAACCTTGCAATACTTTTCCTTATTCAGAACTGTGATGGAGCTACTGTCATGCCTTAACATGGGGAGGGAGCTATCCCTAGCTTGGTTATTTTTTTTACTAACTTAATGCCCCCCAGCGGTAGTGGTGTGCCAACGTCCAGCACTGTAGGGGTATTACACCACTCATACAGCTTGAACACCCCCTCTAGCTCCTTCCTCGAGCGGGCGGAAGTGTGTACGTGGAGTACACTAGCACTGGGGCTGACGTCACGTGGTACAGTCGATTAGCAGGGCTGCCAACCTGGTGACTTGGTCATGCTGTATTGATCCGTTCGTTCTGTCGGCCGGGGTTGGTTATGTAACATCGCTGAATGCCTCTGTCTCTCGACCAGTGTTTCATCCTGATCGCGTCACAGAGTAGCTTACAAAGAAAATAGATGGAGCGGCTGTGACCATTTTTCGCGGTTTTAAGGTGGGTCAAGTGGGGATTGGGACTTTATTATTTTACGAAAATGGGGGACTACAGTAAAGAGTTATTGCTTCGTTCTGGAACCCCATTATTAGGGCCATGAGGTTCGTACAGAACCACTGTGTTCAAGCTGTATAAAGCCTGGCGTACAGATGACCTTTTTTGTTCTGCTTCGTGCGGAAAATCCCAGAATGACGTGATGAAATAGTGGTTGCTATTACGGCGACCACTGCAGTATTCACGAGTCTTTTATATTTTACTAGCTGCTGTACCCGTTGGCTTTTATACAAGTACGGTAGTAATACCATCTGGTATAGATGACTGACACCAGAGAAGATGGAGCACACCTCAGCTAACAACAGTCGCTCACTTGTACGTTATTTCTGATTCGTTTAGGGGGATTAGAACACTGTAAACCATCAGTTATTCTTCCGACTCCGCGATGTCGGACTATGCCAGACGTGGGGAATCCCCCACCATGCACCCCCACTACCAGGCCCGTTTTATGATTCATTTCCCTATCAATCTTATGCTGCTTCATTAACGCATTTCTTCTCATTTCCATAATTATTTTCATTGAGTTTCTTATTAAAGGAGGTAGATGACCAGGAGGTTATGCACCTTACAAACCACGATTATCCCCAAGACATCTCGATTGGTGTAATAAAACATTGTGTTTGTGAATATCTCTATTAGGATTGACACTATCAAAAATACGTTATTATAAAATGTCCAGAATTAAAATCAAAGGAAGTTTTTTTTGAGTTTTCGAAATAAAGCTGATCGTTCTCTGAATACCAGAAATTAACACTTCTACACTTTACCCCATTTCACTATTGATTATCGTAATACCAATAAGCCAACATCTAAGGTAACACAATTGCAAAATATATGCCGAGCTCCAGAAGAGCGTGCCATGTCATCTTCGCGTTAGATAAATAATAATAATAAGAAGAAGAATTCACAGTCATATCAGTCAATCACCAATGAACTGCATTTAGGGCAGTCGGTCACCGAGGTGGCTTATTTCCTATATCTTGTTTAAGAAAAGACTAGGTAAAATTTTGAAAGAAGTTGGAAATTCATCGAACATTTTCTTCGGTAAATTACTCAAACCCCTAATTCCTCTTCCTATAAACGCGTATTTGGCCCAATTTTTTCCTACGAATTCCAACTTTATCGTAATATTGTGATCTTTCCTACTTTTAATAACAAAACTCAACCTTATTCTTCTACTAATGTCATTCCAAGTCATCTATTCACTGACAGATTGGAGCATTCCGCGTAGTCAAGCTGTTCCTCTCCTTACTTCCAAGCCTTCCCGGTGTAATGCTTGCATTGCATTTTCGTAATAGTACCGTAAACCGGGGTTACTTTGCACCTTAGGTGTAACTTTGCACCATCTTTGGAAAACTTTTCGGTGGCGCTCCAGTGGCGTTTGGGAGAATCAAATCGGTTCGTTCTTCGCTTACGCCGATAGATGGCAGACGTATACATTATTTTAGTCCCTTTTCGCGGTAATGCTTTATGTTTATGGTACTTCTGTGTCTTAACTAGTGAACGTGTGCAGAAAGTGATTAAAATATAAGTGAACTTAATTATCTTTCATCACGGTCAGTGTGCACAACAAGAAGGTAAGTTATATGTCAAATTGCACCTTATTTATCCACTTAGACTTTCTGATTTAGTTTGTACACCTGATATAAGAGGTAAATGGTAATAGAATCATTATATTAACCAAGAGAGATTTGAGGTTAAATCGGGGTTACTTTGCACCAGTGACCAATATTAGAATTTCTTAACTAAAATTGCATTATTTTCCTTAGAGAAACTTTCTAAAGGATTAAAATGTATCATTTATATATTTTATTGCAAATAAATTACTTTAATTTGTTTTTTTACTCATTTTAGTCATGCCGAGGGTGTACAAACGCACTACAGGCGCCAGACCGTATCGTAACTACTCGGAAGATGTAATGAAAGAGTGTCTTCAGGCAGTGAGAAGTGGAACGATGACCCAGAGAGCAGCGGAAACTTATTTCAAAATCCCCAGGAGGACCATTAATCACAAATTGAAGGGCAAACACTCCAAGAAGCCAGGTAAACCTACATTGTTTTCATTTGAAGAAGAGAAAGCATTTGTCGACTGTGTTATACAAATGAGTAATTTTGGATTCCCAATTGACACATTCGACCTGAAGCATATTGTAAAGGATTACTTGCAAGTTAGGGGAAGGACTATACACCAGTTCAAGAACAATTTGCCAGGCGATGATTGGGTTAAATCATTTATGAAACGGCATCAGACTCTGACAGCCCGCTTTGCCACGAACATCAAAAAGACAAGAGCTGGAATCAATGAACAGGTACTGCGAGGCTATGTGAGCAACTTAAGGGAGATTGTGGAAGGTGTACCAAAAGAGAACATCTGGAATTATGACGAGACAAACTTGAGTGATAATCCCGGCCAGAAGAAAGTGCTTACCAAGAGAGGAATAAAATATCCAGAGACGATACGCAACACATCAAAAACTAGCATTTCTTTGATGTATTGTGGAAGTGCAGCAGGGGAACTTCTCCCCCCTTATGTTGTATATAAGGCTGCCCACATGTGGAATACATGGACTGAAAATGGACCCAAAGGAGCCAGGTACAACAACACACCAAGTGGTTGGTTTGACTCAGTGACATTTGTTGATTGGTTCCAGTCGATGCTGCTTCCAAGGCTAAAACAATTGGAGGGGAAGAAAGTACTGATAGGAGACAATTTGTCCTCGCATATCACGCAAGAAGTACTAAACTTATGTCTGCAAAATGACATCTACTTTGTGTGCCTGCCTCCGAATAGCACTCACCTAACGCAGCCCTTGGATGTTGCTTTCTTTGGTCCATTGAAGAGAAAATGGAGGCACATTTTGTCCCAGTACAAAGAAAGTCCAAATGGTATCAGAAATACTGTGCTTCAAAAGCAAGATTTCCCAATGCTCCTGAAGGAACTGCATGAAAACATATTAGCAAATGCTGCTGCAAACCTAAAATCGGGTTTCTTGAAGTGTGGAATTTACCCATGCAGTCTTGTACCCCTCCTAGACCAACTACCAACATCAGGTTTCAATGCCGAGGATGTTCAGTCTAGTTTCACAAGATTCCTGGAAGAGAAGCGACAGATAGTTACCAGTGCAGGTGCAGGTCCAAAACGAGGCAGGAAGCGAGTACAAGTGGAAGCAGGAAAAAGCATTGCTCATGCGACTGATTGTTGTACTTCTTCCACAACTACTTCAACATTGCCATCACCTTCAGCATCCAATACAAAGCGTAGGAAGAAGGAAATACTTGAGTCCGATTCTGAAGATATTGACAACAACCTTACAATCCAAGAACCATCAGACTCTGAAATCAATTTTAGTGTGAGTGAAGGGGAAGGCCATGTCCATAAGGAAGTTTGGAAATCGGTCCAGAGGATTTGCGGGGAGTTTGTTGTGTTTCAGTATGAAAGTGAAATATTTCCTGGAAAAATACTGGAGATAAAAGATGACAGTGCAGTTATCAAGGCTATGCAAAGATCATGCAAATCATGGAAATGGCCTGTAAAGGATGACATTATGGAATATAAATGGGAGGATGTACTTGGAGGAATAAATCCTCCCAAACAAGTATCGAGGAGAGGCTTCTATTCCGTTCCAGAACTTGACATGAAATGGTTCGTGTGACTTTTGACAAGACTCATTTGTGTCTCAAATTGTCATTAACAGATCTCCAATTAATTTTCAAACAGTGTCTCTTTATGTTGATATTTTTTGTATTTCTCCAATAAAAATCTTCTGATTTACAATTTAAAGCAATATTTGTATCATGTTGTCATTTTCCTGACCCTGATAATGTATCTTTTGATTATATTTACAAGTTTATGGTGCAATGTAATACTTGGAGAGACAAACATTGCACCATCTGTCATAAATCAGTAGCAATGTAATAGTGGTGCAAAGTAACCCCTTCCTATGGGTAACTTTGCACCAAAATTTTATACATTATAAAATTAAATAATAATTTCATTTTTGAAGATATGAGTGGTTAAGCACCTTCCTGCATCCTTCTAGAATGTGTTAAAAAAATATCATCAAAAAATTCAAATTGTAAGTATTATATACTGGCTGAAAACAAATTTCCGGTAAGAAAACGGTGCAAAGTAACCCCGGTTTACGGTACTCACTTGTCGGAATTTACCCAGATCAAATCGTGATGCTCTCCTTTCTGATATTTTCCAGTTCTTGTATCAAGTAATTCTAGTGAGGGTCCCATACCCTGAACCACACTCTAGTTGGGGTCTTACCAGTAACTTATACTTCCTCTCCTTTACATCCTTACTACAACCCCTAAATACCTTTATAACCACGTGAAGAGACCTATAACCGTTATTCACACTCCCGTTTATTTGATTACCCCAATGAAGATCCTTCCTTATATTAACACCTAGATACAGTGATACCCACGATTTACTTTTACCCCGTGACCACTGGCCTTCAGTTCAACGGGTCCGGCGTACGATTACCGGCTGGTTCGGGGATTCTAACCTTCATTGGTGACTTCCAGTGGCCCGGTGCTGGATGTTTGTGCTGCCCCTACATCCCTGCAACTCAGAAACCACACATAACAGTATCTTCCACCACAATAAAACGCAGTTAGCTACACATGGCCTCACCGGAGGGTCTGCCTGACTTTTCACCCCGTGTCTGCTGACTATCTTACAACATTGTCCAGGTCTTTTAGCAATCGTGTAATTTATTATTCCGTACCAGCACTGTCGAACCTTTACATATACTGGAGCACACATGACTCTTGGCTATGGAGGTGCGGGCACCGTTTAATGATAATAATAATAATAATAATAATAATAATAATAATAATAATAATAATAATAATAATAATAATCTCCTGAAAGAAACAGCGGAAAAAGTCGGCCTCCAAATATCGTTTGAAAAAACTGAATACATGACCTGCAGCAAAGAAGCCCCTAAATTCATGGAGACAAAATATGGCAAAATAAATCGGGTCCAGCAATTCAAATATCTCGGTGAAATAATTCAGGAGAATGGAATAGAAACAAAAGCCAACGAAGTTAGATGCCAAAAAAATGGAAACTGCATATAGACTCACCCAAAATATCTATAACAAAAAGTGTCTCTCCAAGCATGCAAAGCTAAGACACTATAATACAGTAATAAAACCAGAATGCCTCTATGGATCAGAGACACTAATTTTGAACAGGAAAACTGATCTAGAAAATATTCAGTAAAAGGAACGCAAGATCATTAGAAAAATTTTAGGCCCAAAACTCGTAGATGAACAGTTCCGCCTTAGAGGGAAACAGAAAATTGTTTGATTTCCTAACATTCACAGCGACATCAGAAAACGCAGATTAAGATTCTTTGGACATATAAAAAGGATGAACCCAGATAGACTTACCAAGCAAATAGTTGAATTTTATGAAAACCGAAGTAAAGCCAAAACGGACACAATAAAATGGATTGGCGAAATTAAAACAGATATCAAACTGGCAGGAATTACACCTGAAGACATCCAAAGCCGGGTTATCTTCAGAACCAAAGTTCATAAGTGGCAAGTTGACCAAGAGGAGGAACCAAGGAAGAAGACCGGAACAACATGGTCTCAAGAGAGAAAAGAATCACACAGCAAACGAATGAAGGAAGTGTGGGCACAAAGAAAGGCAAATGCCTGTATCTAAGTACTTTGCGTAGTCCTAATGGGCTCATTCGCTAATAATAATAATAATATAGAAACAACGGGGGATAATATTATTTGAATATTTTAAAATGTATCATACGTACTTAGCGTGACCATCGCATGTTCGCTGCAAGTTGAGGAACAGTATTGCTCCTTACATTCATTATTAAAACAGTAGGTCCCTAACCATTTATTCTTGATTAGAATCTCTGTAAAAAATAATAATGTTAATTAAGAATTCATGTATGCGCAGTCAATATAAATAAAAATTGAGGTCGTGAAAATGTAATTACCGAGCTCGATAGCTGGAGTCGCTTAAGTGCGGCCAGTATCCAGTATTCGGGAGATAATGAGTTCGAACTCCACTGTCGGCAGCCCTGAAGACGATTTTCCTTGGTTTCCCATTTTCACACTAGGCATAGGCAAATGCTGGGGCTGTACCTTAATTAAGGACACGGCTGCTTCCTTCCCACTCCTAGCCCCTTCCTATCCCATAGTCGCCATAAGACCTATCTGTGTTGGTGCGATGTAAAGCAACTTGTAAATATATTATATATATAATTCTTCAGTGAATATAAATAAAGTTTAAATCGAAGTTAAATAGAAGAGCAAAGAGAATGTGCTTGTAAAGAAATAGTACACTGCTACCTGTCACGTATCCAAATTCAACTGAGGAATATTGTCACACGGCCGTGATCAGCAGATGATTTGTAAGAATGTTGGAAGAAAGGATTTATAAAACATTCACAATGCGATCATTTCATAAAAGGTGTTCTAACTGGGAAATATAATCTGTCAACATATTTACTTTATCCTCCAGACTCTCTCTAAGACGCATAGCTCTCAACAGAATGCAGAGATTAATATACACAGTTGTCACAACACACGGTGTACTTCAGTAGCACACAGCAGCTGGGATAATATTCTGTGGAATGATTGAAACTAAAATTAAGAAAAAAAAAAGAGGTGGCTCAGAATTATGGTAAATTATTCCAACCTCTAATTCCTCTTCCTATAAATACGTATTTGCTCCAATTTGTTCCTATGAATTCAGACTTTATCTTAGTACAGTATATTGATCTTTTCTAATCACCTTTACTTGTATATTCAAAAATATTCCCTAACTTTCATCTACAGTTAATGTTGGTACATTTACATCTGCGTTTGGATGGCGCTAAAAATATATACCAAGGGTGCCATGGTGCCATACTTCATTTTAAACTGGGCGAGCTGGCTGTGTGGTTAGGGGCGCGTAGCTGTGATTCTGTCCGGGAGATAGTGGGTTCGAACCCCACTGTCGGCAGCCCCGAAGATGGTTTTCCGTGGTGTCCCATTTTCACATCAGGCAAATGCTGTGGCTGTACTTTAAGGCCACGGCCTCTTCCTTCCCATTTCTAGGCCTTTCCTATCCCATCGTCCCCATAAAACCTATCTGTGTCGGTGCGACGTAAAGCAAATAGCAAAAAAAAAAAAACTTCCTCTTAAAACAAAAATTACCACCACCACCTGCCATGGTGCCCGCGGGCACCACGTTGGATAGCCGTTCGGTTTGTATAGTATACCATCATCTGCAAAAGGCGTATCTGTGATTCTAGTGATATGCAAATACAAAGGTCCAATGGTGTTTATTCTTATTTCCATTTCTTTTCCTGCCAAATTTCCCACACTCTGTTAGGATCGCAGGTACGACGACCTGTGTCGAATTTGTAATGTACTCTGTACATGCGTCTTACAGTGTGGTCACTTGAGACATTGTATCATAATAATTACATAATATAACTTACAGGGTCAGTTGGTGCATGCATTTCAGTGGGCTTGGCAGACAACGTCTGGCTCAGTGAGGAAAGCAACAGGAAACTACCTCTTTTCTTCATTTCCCTAGTACGCCTCTTCATTGACGCCTAGGCCATGTATGACAGCTGATTCTGGAGCTGGTGAGGATCCAACCAGCCTTCGGGCTGAGGACTAAACATACATACATACATACATACATACATACATACATACATACATACATACATACATACATACATACATACATACATACATACATACAACTTATGGAAAATAATTTGTTTGATCTTTTTAATGCGAAGTCATTCTGTGTTATTTCTGAGTGTGTTGTAGTGAGCTCAAGAGGAGGGCGGATTTCAGACCAGCAAAAGTTTGAATAATTTACAGTCTGATTCTCACCCTGGTCCTAATTAAATGTTTTATGTACAGAGGGTGCTGCTGCCTCTGTTTGGTTAGAGAGAGATTCAGAGGGAGGGGTGGAGGACGGACTCTCACTTGAGGTAACAATGAGCCTCACATCCGTATCAGTACACATGAGGTGGGAATAAATTATGACTTATACTGCAGTGGAGCCACCGGCCAAGGTGTTCATTAGCCTTGGAGTGAGAGGTTTGCTTTTATCATGAGTACAACTCGGAACTGTGTTGAAATAATAATAATAATAATAATAATAATAATAATAATAATAATAATAATAATAATAATAATAATAATACTGCCGGGCTGAGTGGCTCAGATGGTTAAGTTGCTGGCCTTCTAACCCCAACTTGGCAGGTTCGATCCTGGCTCAGTCCGGTGGTATTTGAAGGTGCTCAAATACGACAGCCCCGTGTCGGTAGATTTACTGGCACGTAAAAGAACTCCTGCGGGACTAAATTCCGGCACCTCGGCGTCTCCGAAGACCTTAAAAAGTAGTTAGTGGGACGTAAAACAAATAACATTAATAATAATAATAATAATAATAATATCTAGGAGAGTGGATAGAACCCAACATGTCTGAGAAAGATGCCTTCTTGTCACGCAGTGGCATGCCGTATAATCAAGAGTGTATGCAACAAAAGATCAATATCCTTGAATACCAAGTTCGAACAGTACTCCACAGTCATTCGTCGGGAGGCCTTCTATGTAGCGAAGTGCCTTCCAATGAACAAAAGAGGCCTTACTGAGAAACTTGAGATGAAAGAAAGAAAGAAAGGGAAAAAGAAAGGCACAACATCGGAAGGAATAGGGGAGAATTCGGCGTATGTTCAAGCCCGGGAAAGGAGACGCTTGAAATTACCTGGTTCTTAATACATCGAAACGACATGAATAATAATAATAATAATAATAATAATAATAATAATAATAATTCCTATTAATATAATTAGTGAGATTCCTTGGCTGAATGGTCAGCATTGAGGCCTTCGATTCAGATGGTCTCGGGTTCGATTCCCGGCAGGGTCGGAGTTTCTAATTGCGTTTGATTAATTCTCCTGGCTTGGGGACTGAGTATTTTTGGTGTCCCAACTTTTCTCCTCTTCATATTAAGACAACATACCACACTAACAAACACCACAGTAACCGCAAAAGTGATCATATCCCGCTACATAGGTTTGACGTCAGGAAGGGCATCAGGCTGTAAAAGAGGATACAAATCCGTATGTGCGACGTAGTTTACACGACCGACACCACAGGTGTGGGGAAAATTGGAAGAAGAAGATTTGTTCCGCTTCTTCAGAAGCGGAATATGATCTTCGAAGAATTTGGACTTTTTCCCGTGGTTAGCCTCTCTCTTTTAAAGGCCAGGAACTGAAATTATTATTATGTTTGAACTTCTTCTGAGGAACGTAAATTAAATCCATTAAAAACAGTTAACTAGAATTTATCCGCAGTTCTGGAGAACAATATAAATATGTATGAGGAACAAAATGTATAAATAAATAAATAAATAAATAAATAAATAAATAAATAAATAAATAAATAAATAAATAAATAAATACTTCATAATATATTGCCACTTGCCTTTAAGCGTTCAGTCTACACTCCTCTGTGAATTAACTGTTTCCTCCTTATTTTCTATTTGCAGCTTGTTCTTTTACCTAGTTCATTTGAACACCACCTGTCTTAATTGTAAATCGAGCTGATTTTCTCTCCCTCTCTTGCTCTTCTCCTCCATTGTTCTGCTTGTCTGTCGTGAACATTCTCCTTTTTAGATCCCCGCGAATGATTGTCTTAAAAATGCGCATGCCTAGTTTTCTGGGACGCCATCTACTCTTTTGCTATTGCCAGCATTTCCAGCATCTCCCTTCTTAAAAATTCGCGAGTCCTTCTTTTCACGTGCCCGTACTACTCGAACCCAGCTTCCTTGAGCTTTTCCAAACTTTGATCACTTTCAGCGTTCGTCTCTCTTCTTTGTTTGGTATTTTATACATTCTCGTCTCGACCACGTACAGTTTATCAGTCCACTTTCCTGTCATCTGCCAGGTTTTTATCTCTGTGTCATAGGTGTTTTGACTACTGTCTTCGTGTACTTTTTCGTTTCGATTCGTCTGGTACCTTTTGTTACACAACACTCGAAAAACCTTTCCCCAGTTCTACCCTGCGTTCTGTAATCTCCCCAAATATTGCACGCCAAGCTTGACACCCCATGTGTGTATAGTTATTACTCTGAAAATAGCAACATATATTCACAGTGCCCGTCCTCGATGACACTTTATTCCGGTGGATATATCATTGTACATGTCACAAGCGGATTGCAAGCTTTAGGACAGCCATTAAATAATATGTATTTCATAGTCAAAACCGAGGATTTTTAAATTTTAAACCTATCGTCCCATCATATTAGATATTTGTTTATTTCAAACTTTGGACTCCGAGGTACTACATACGTTTTTATAATAACGTAAGTGATTACGCTGAAGTCGCCAACACTACCTACAATGTAACCAGAAGGCTCCTCCGAATTCCTCTCGTATCCCCGTTACGTATGCAGCAGATAAGAAGCCTCACATGCAACGAGAGAACATTTTTCACAGCCAGCGTCCTTGGAAGTGGTCAGTAATAGCGCTGTATCACGAACTAGCAAAATTAAATGATTTAGCATTCCAAAAACAACGGTGTCGCAGTTTAATCTGATTGTCGCTGATTGGCTGGGAGGGGCACGACGTCACTGTCGCTACTACTGTGCTCTGTTACGTGACTGGAATAAGAAGCTCCGAGATGGCAAGTAGTCACCCTGCAATTTAGATGTCTCATTTCTTCCTCGGTGCAGGTAGGAAACGGATTTCCTTGCTGCATACACAATCCCGCGCAGTGGCTGAAGTCTCGTAATACGACCTAGTAAGAATCAGTCTTACCAGCGTATTCTCATTAGTACATCGGCTTTTCTGTCTCAGTTAATATTTGATAACCGCCGTACGTTCTTAATGAATTTCTTCTGAAATAAGGAGACTGGCACCACTGTTTTTATTCCTCCATGTTCATTTCTATTTTCTCCAAAATGTTTTGATAAATATAATGGTGTCAGATTTCCCTTTAGGAGAAGTAAATGATGATAAAAATATGTATTTCAGGAAATGAAACGCAAATTGTTAATTGTTAATGATCAATTTATTTGCACATAACGGGTGGAGTTTGAGACACATCTACAGGGTGGCGCACGAATAGTTGACACATTTGAAAAGCAAATATAAAATGCAACTTACGTATTTGCTTTTCAAATGTGTCAACTATTCGTATGCCACTCTGTATATACTGTATTTAATTTGATCGTGTAAAACACTATTGTGAGAAAAACTCAACACTAACACCTACGTATTATACACCAAAAGAAAAGCCTCCATCTCAGGATTACCAAATATTATTTATTTCATTAAGTCCTTCATTTGCATAAAATAGTCATTTAATATAATTATACGATGCTTATTTCGTAATAGTTAACTGTACTCGCCGGTAGATGACTCTATGACAGTTGTCCAGGCAGATCTTTCTATGTCAGTCCGATACATATCTCCGTGAAATAAAGTTATCACCAGAATGCCTTTTGTTGTTCCATGTTGCTTCTAATTAGGAAGAAGGATAAACGAATCCATCCTTCAGAAGTCCTCTGTTATGAAGCTTACATTTAATTATTCAGTTGAGGGTTATTAAATGAAATCTGTGTGCAGTTCCAAGCACGGAATTTTGCTGCAAAAATCGTAAGTGGGCGTTTTAATTTGTGTTGCCACAATGGTTACCACAACCTCAAGTAAACCACGTACTTAAATTTATGATGCAACAGGTTAATGATTTCATGAACCATACATCTTTGCATTCTTCTGTGCTAACCGTAGCCGCATTCCAGGTTTAGATCCTTTCTGTTTTAAGATTCAGGGGATGATTCACAGGTACATTTCAGGTTTGCTGACTACTGAAAATTGTCGAGCATTATACGGACAACTTTGTCACAGATAAAAGGCTTGTGAACAGAATTCGTTATGAAAATTCTATGAATTTCCAAGGTCCAAAAAATCCAGATGTATAGTAACAATGGAAGTGTAAGTTTAAAGGCAAATAATGTTCTTCCAGAGTTCAATATATTTTCCGTTACTTTTTCCACACTTCCTTGATTATAATTTTAATTTTTATTCTTTGTTCGCCGCCATTGGTGCGACAGGCCACTAGTCGGTATGGAGTTTGGCGTCAAGGATAGGATTCAGTGCTTTGAAGGTAGGAAAGTGTCTCAGGGCCTAGGAAACTATCACGAATCAAGTAATCAGTTCTCTAGACCAGGGCCTTTCAGGGTGCATGTACTGTGCACGGTGCAAAAGACGACTTCGCTTGGTTGATCAGAGACAAGACCCCCACGCCTCAGTTCGGAGCAATAGCGCGGTCTCTCTCTTTCCCCACGCCTGTCTCGCTCGCTCCGCCTGTCTCCCTCCTCCTCACTTGCTCCGTAGCGCTCCAAATCCGAGCCGAGTTGAGCCGGGCTTAGCCGAGTAGCCCAGAGACGAAGCGTTGGTCCAAGCCTAGCCGAGTAGGACCGATGCACTGTGTACAGGAACTCTGCGCCGCTGTTTGCACGCGTGAGATTTTGGGCGTTTGAGAGGCCCTGCTCTAGAATATGATGATAGGATGCCCCTTTAATAGAAGTAAGAAGGCTCTTTTATCAGTGATGGGCATCTATCAGTACTTCATCTCACAGCCTGCACGCATCTCACATTTTGTATTACTGATTTCGTGACGCAAATTTTCAAGTGACTCCCGGTCATAAGACATATGCCAAAAGTTACGCTGACTTTTTAGCTACAATCGCGTATCAGTATAAGAAATTTTTATCACTAAGAGCACCTCGCACAGTTCATTAGCGTGAATAAAGTTATTCCGTGACTTGGGTCGACTGGTTTAGTGCATAGTGTAGGATCACGGTTGCCACCGTCCTTTATTATACGGGACGTCCCATATTACCTGTTGTTCTTTCTTTTTCGATAACAAATTTAAGTGATAAGTGATTCAGAGAAGAGAAAATTAGAGGGAAGTTTCTTGCAATTTTATGATGAAAAATATATCCGCCAGTCCTGTGATTTGTCTCAATAGAATCTCTTTCGAACTTATGCCATATAGGTGTGAGAATGGGGTCCTATCTACGATGAATTATCATAAAGCATAATGATGTTCATGGACGTATGAAACGTAAACAATAGGTGCGATTAGTGCTTAATGTTCCTGTAAAGCAGATGCCTTTGTTGAGAATACATTTTCCTAGCTGGTCTGAATCATTAAATATATTCTCACTGTCTATAATAAAGAGTGAAATTCTGATTTCAACGGATCTGAAAATGCCATGTCAAGGATTTCGTACCATGATAAATATCTGATGCTGACGTTTTAAAGGCGGCAGTGTCAGTAGCAATCAAATCTGAAAGAAATAAGGTAATTGAATCCTATTTTAAAATCAGTAGTATCCGTTATTTCTACAGAATGTCCGAATAGATGGGCTTTTGGAGCTCCACAGGGTTCTGTCCTTGGTCCTCTCCTTTTTCTCCTCTGTATTAATGATATTACTTTTAAAATTATGTATAATAGATGTCACAATTCTTCCGATTATCTCCATATTTAATACTACGTTAATATAAAAGATATGAGGCGTCTAGTATCAAAACCGGCCAAGTCACTCAAGGCATATTTTTCAATATGGACGAAAAACCTGTAGAGACAAAGCAATGATGGTCAGAAAATATTTTTTCACAGTTATATCCTTGATGGTTTAATATTTAAGTTCCGCTGTTTTGAGAAATCTAACTCATAATTAACCCATCTTTTTTGTTAATTTAAATTTTGACTTGGCCGTTTTTGTTACAATTTTGTACAGTTTCACAAGGTATGAAAGTAAATCTTTCAGTTCACCACTCGGAACAATATCCACGTTACAGCACACAATAATGACAAAAAAGAGCACACCGGAAATATGATTGCTTTGGCGCCAATGACGGTAAGAAGCCCGCGAATGCGTAGATCAGTGTTGCAAACGAACAAAAAACAAAATATTATGACTTCAAAGAATATACATTACATGGAACGATTTTTCCTACTGATATTATCACATTGTTGCTTAATGTAACAACACAAGATTCCAGACAATAATGCTGCATCATAAAGATTGTCGCTCGTTCCTTGACTTGGCCGGTTTTGAATTCACTGGTTGCATGACTTGGCCGATTCTGTTGCACGACTGAGAATTCAATGCTCTATAACATGGAGACATGGACGATTTTAAAGCATATTCTTGTTTCACCTGATAGTGCTATACTTCTACTTCAAATTGATAACCTTAACTCATTTTCGTAAATTTTGTGACTTGGCCGGTTTTGATACTAGACGCCTCATATATCGAACGCAATACGAGATATTAACTCCGACCTTCATATGTACGCCAGTGCAAATTCCCTCTCCTTAGTAGTATATTTCTTTTATTTAAGCATTATCCTGTAATTTACGTGGTTATTGCTATTGTCGAAATTTAAAAAAAATGTCCAGTGATATATCCCTTATTTCGTTTGGCGAAAGAAGACTACCTCACTACAATCTCGTGTCGACTGATGCATAATTGACATTCAGTAGCCAAAGTCTCAACTCTCTTTCGTACTATTATTTATCCCCTGTGAAGGTGAACTTCCAGCACGGACTCTGATTTTACGAATACTTTCTTTGTTCTTTTTCTCTGCTACAATCTTGCTTCTTCCTTACACTGTAATCCTTCTCGGTCCCTCTTGTGAACTGCAGCCATCCATCCTGGAACTTGCCGCTGGGTTCCCTCAATCCATTCTCCTGACGTGACCATAAATACTATTGCAAAGTCTTCTGGCCCGCAGTGTTTGCTCAACTGCGTCTGAGGTTTCTGCTGAGTTCGTAATGGCCGAGCAAACTTAGTCCAGTAATATAACTGCCACTGTCACATCTTGGACGTGAACGCTCATACAGGTCAAGTGCTATTTGATACTGACAACACAGTCTAGGTCTCTATATATGCAGATGTCGTGTTCCTTTTATTGAACGATTCGTCTTTGTGAAGTGAGCTGAATAAAGTGTAGTGGTTGTAAAAGGCTTTCGATGTACAGGAGTGAAGTGTGGGCTGGCTGGTTAATGAAATTGTCAATTGCGTGAAGTAATCTGTTGGGGCACAAAGAACGGCTCTCTGCATATAATCCGCTGAAATTGAGGGGAATCGTATTAGGAGGAAAAAAATATAGGAACTTATTGACTAAGTAAATGGTACGAGATGGTACGAGAAGATACCAAGAGCTCGTACGGGGAAACTTCGTTTTATTGGCAGATACAAAAATACTCGTTAGTAGTTGTAGTAACGGCTGCTGGGTTGAAGCTGATGAAGCGCCACTTCCCCTGTTCATAAATGTTTAAAAATTTGTTCTACATATTTTTAAGGATAGAAGGTAGGTAATTGTTACCATTTTGCCACTTTCTTTGGAAAAAATACTAACCAATAAAACTAAGCTCCCATTCATATACACTAATGAAATTTTTCACCACATACATGTAGAATGTTTTTAACTGTTGTCACACATTTAAAAAATCCTAATGCAATATGTTCACCTGCAGTGCTTTTTAATACATAAAATTTGAGTTGTCAAATATTCATGCTCACATTTCTCAGCAACTATTTGAGATAGGATTTTGGCTTAAAATTGTTTACGTTATTGAAATTGAAGCTGTTTCGATTACTTAAATTAATATTAGCAAAACTTTATGCAAAATTGCTAAATAATAGGTTATTTTAATGTTTTGTTTAGTACATAACACACCTTATGTTATATCCAATCGAAACGTTTAGTACAAGAAAATTTTTAAATTTATGAGAAAATTGTAACTAAAAAGACACATGCGCGAAACGAAATTTATTTTATGTATTTTCCGAAAAATACGCTGCAGGTGAACTAATTGTATTAGAATTTTTAAACTGTAGAACTTTCTTCTCTGTTATTACACATGTGGAAATTTCATTAGCCTGTTGTGAACGGGAGCCCAGCTGTGTTAGTTTGAACTGTTCCCGAACCAGTCTGTAAAATGATAGAAATTACCTACCTTCTGTCCATGAACATTTTAATGCGACTCTCCATTTATCTGTGTTCGAAATACTGTATCTTCAAATTTAGAAATATTCTTTCTTCATCATGTTCACTGGCAGCCACTAGTGGTAATAGGAAGAGGGTGAACAAGGGCTACCGGTGTTATGTCTTATGGCTGGGGGTTGTACGAAAATTTATGCAACGTGGAGCGAGAGAATGTGCGACGGAAGTGTAACCATAGCAACAGTGCAGGCTGCGGTGTAAGGTATTGTTACCTGGCAACCGTCCAGGCCATGTCTTATGTCCGGCGGTCATCTGAAAGTAGCAGCCTTTGATGATGGATGGCCGTGACCGGGACACATATTTATGATCCTTTGAATTTCACAAAGTGAATGTGGTTTATTTTTATTTAGCAGTAAATTATATTAAAATTTACTTTCTCAATTAATTCATTTATTCTTTCTTACTCTGTTTACCTTCCAGGGTTAGTTTTTCCCTCGGACTCAGCGAGGAATCCCACTTCTACCACCTCAGGTGCAGTGTCCTGGAGCGAGAGACTTTCGGTCAGGGGATACAACTGCGGAGGAGGACCAGTACTTGGCCCAAGCGACCTAACCTGCTATTGTAATCAGGGGCTTTTTGAGGGGATGGGAAGATTGGAAGGGGTAGACAAAGATGTGCGCGGCCGTGGCCTTAAGTTAGGTGGGAAGGCACGAAAATCACTTCGAGGATGGCTGAGGTGAGCGCTCCACGTTCCAGCCCTCATACCACTTTTCAAATTTCGTGGCAGAGCTGGGATTCTAAACCGGGCCTCTGGGGGCGGCAGGTAATCACGCTAACCACAACATCAAAGAGGCGGAATTAAATTAATTATAATGGTTATGTATGTAGACGTTTCAGTTCCGTTTTCCTAAATCCGCAATAATCGGCTAAATAATTGCTAGTAACCTTGCAAGTAATAACTATTGTAGAAGAGACAAAGCACAATAAACAGGACACGTACTAAGGTTTCTTGATGTTACCATCAAAGGGATCCACTGCACAATTTACAACCTTTACCATCAGAGTAAAAGATGTTTAGAGGACGTAATAAGCCAATTAGATCTTCCATTGCTGGAGTAAAGCCTAACTGTGGAGTTAGTTCTACGGCGGATTTAGCTGTCTATCCCTTTATTGAATTACGTTGCTCGTCCGATGTTTCAAGAGTTTGTATTTCATTGCATTGGCTGTCTAGATGTCTCCACTGGAAGATTATATTCGAAAAAACTAATCCACTAGCGGATTATGTAAAACAGGGAAGTAGTGTTGAAGGATATGGCTTGTCCATTTGTGTCTACTGCGGATCCTGAGAAGACAATGAGGATGAGTTTAATAGCAGAAATAAACGTATGTTCACTTATTTGATTTGTCCACTAATATGTACGTGTAGATTGTTAAGAATCTGAAATGCCAGGTTGAGTATCTGAGATGGTTGAGAGCTGGCCTTCTGACCCCAACTTAGCAGGTTCGATCCTGGCTCAGTCCCATGGTATTTGAATGTGCTCAAATATGTCAGCCTCGTGTCGGTAGATTTACTGGAACTTAAATGAATTCTTGCGGGACAAAATACCGGCACCTAGTTGTCTACGTAAACCGTAAAAGTGTAGTCAGTGGGACGTAATAATTATCTTCATCTTCTTGAAAATAGTACGTCATTATATTACACGACCAGATATAATCGCTGGTACATTCTAAAGTTTTTGAAACTTTATGTTGTAGTACCATATTAAGAGCCTCCGAGGCTCAGACGGAAGCGTGCTCTCCTCTGACCGCTGGGTTCCGTGGTTCATATCCAGGTCGCACAAGGGATATTTGTGCTGGACAAAGCGAAGGCGGGGCAGGTTTTTCTTCGGGAACTCCGGTTTTCCCTGTCATCTTACATTCCAGCAACACTCTCCACTATCATTTCATTTCATCTGTCAGACATCAATGATTGCCCCAGAGGAGTGCGACAGCCTTCGGCAGCCGGCACAGTTCCTATCCTCGTCGGAAGATTGGGGAATCATCATTCCATTCGTGACCTGGTTGAATGACTGTAAACAAGCTGTGGCTGGCCTTCTGGCCCCAACTTGGCAGGTTCGATCCTGGCTCAGTCCGGTGGTATTTGAGGGTGCTCAAATACGTCAGCCTCGTGTAGGTAGATTTACTGGCACGTAAAAGAACTCCTGCGGGACTAAATTCCGGCACCTCGGCGTCTCCGAAAACCGTAGAAGAGTAGTTAGTGGGACGTAAAACAAATAGCATTATTTTAACAGGCTGTGGATTTTAATTTTTCAATACATGTTCATATTCTCCATTCACAGTTTCTAATTGTTTATGTGATGATATTGCTTATCTAGAATTTTGCCGTAGCAAGGTACCGTATGTACTTTCCATCTCTGAGCGTGGTGCTAGGGGCGCTCCTATTGCTGCCGTAAATCTTCGTTAGCGCCCTCCGTACTCAGAGACATCATTTAGGTATTTCCTTCACATGTGTCTCATCCTATCCTATCCCTTTCCCTATCTAATTTGAAGGCATGCTAATCTCCACACGGCTACCTTTGCAAATTGTAATTAATGCCTTCCGAAATTGGTGGCGGTGACTGTATCTTATCCTCCCCGTTATCGCGCCAGATAATTCATGTAATACGCGAGTTGCTTTAATTACATCAACTTTAGGGATTTATTGTTGTCTTTCACCCGCTCTGCACTGCCTTATTTGCCTTAAGCCTCTTCTCCCCGCTTTGAATTTAAATATTCTTGCGAATTGGTGTCCTATTTCGTAATTATTCGAATGCTTTTTCCATACCTGTGGGGCGACAGGTGTGAACTGTGACGTACATCTGGATTTGGCTCTGTATTACGGCCGGATGTCATTCCTGACGCTAACTCTATGTAGAGTGATGTAATCACTATTGCGTGTTTCTGTGGTGGTTGGTAGGAGGTGTGTTATCTGAATATGAAGAGGGACGAGTTGGGACAAACAAAAATATCAATTCCCCGAGCCAGAAGATTTAATCTTTTTTACGATTTGCTTTACGTCGCCTCGACAGAGATAAATCTTATGGCGACGATGGGATAGGAAAAGGCTAGGAGTGGGTAGGAAGCGGCCGTGGCCTTAATTAAGGTCCAGCCCCAGCGTTTGCCTGGTGTGAGAATGGGAAACCACGGAAAACCATATTCGGGGCTGCCGACAGACGGGTTCGAACCCACTATCTCCCGGATGCAAGCTCACGGCTGCCTGACACTAACCGCACGGCCAACTCGCCCGGTGAAGATTTAATCAAATGCGATTAAGATTCCCGACCCGGATGGAAATCGAACTCGGTACCCTAGCTCGGACACTCTCTGTTTTTGTTCGTCTTAATACATATCTTAATTTACATACAACTGACTGCACCACCAACCACTATAGCAACACGTAATATTGAATAACTCCCTTCATATAAAGTTTGCGTCGGGAAGGCCATCCAGTCGTAAAACTGGGCCTAATGCCTATCGGTTGTTGACTACAAGAAATTAGGGAAATGACTAAGAAGAACAGCACGGACGAACGCTAATCCTTGCATACAAAAGTCCGCTAACTGTTTGTGTCTGCAGACCCTGCAAAAGGCACTTGGACACACTTCATCACAGCGGCAAGCTGCGTAGTATTATTCTTACTGGAAGAGTTGTCCGCCTCCATAGCTTAACGGTTAGTATTATTAGCAGACATCCTCGGAGGCTGGGATTCGACTCCCGGTACTGGCAGAAATTAAGGTTGGTAAGAAGACCGGTATGTGTTTAAAATGGTACATGCAACTCACCTCCATTGGGTGTGTGCCTAAAAAGGGCTGCACCATATCGGAATGAGGACACGAATCGACTTGCTTGCTTGCTTGCTTGCTCTGTCAGTTTCAAATTTAAAAATTCAAAAATACTCTGAGACAGATGTTCGGAAGTGACGAGCTGCAGCAACAATTACACTGCACTATAAGTCTAAGCTTCCTCTTTGCCCCGAAGAGACACTTAACGTTTGTACTTCTAAAAGAAGGAAGAACACTGTGCACCGAATATTGGCAAACACATCTCAGACAGATTTTCAGCGAGGTAGACATCAAAACCTTGAGCGTGTCAGACTCCCAGAATAAGTCTGATCAAGTGCGTAACTTGGGACGAAGTAAGGTATCAACCCTGGCCCACCTGATTGCTTGTACTGGTGAGGCAGGGATTGATTGCTCCCTCCACTCCTTGTTTTGAACCAACCCTTCCAGCCGACTCTCCCTTCTATTTGCTGTAATGTGATTAGCTTGGCTGATGATGTACCGTGCCAGTTTGAATTTCAAAACGATCTCGTTTATTTCCTGACCGAAATTGCTTGATGATTGACAGTAAAACTCTATAAGGGGAGGATTTACTGGGAGGGAGGGAGGGAAAACATGCGAAACAGACACTTCATGATCTGATTTCCCTCGTAATAGTCAACCATATCGTATTAGATTATTTAGAAGCTAAGCTATGAAGTGCCCAAAGTTCTCAGTCAGGAAAGGGGAATTTTCTCGTCTAGAACACTTTGTTGTCAGTCTCATCACGGTAGATTTAATGGCACGTAAAATAAGTCTTGCGGAAGAAAATTCCGACACCTCGGCGTTTCCGAAAATTGAAAAAGTAGCCAGTGGGACGTAAAATTAATAACATTATTATTTGTATTTTTTTATTTCTTCATTAGGGTCTTCTAGGGGCCATGTGACAATTCCAATACTTCATCCTTTGTTGTTCCTTCCTCCTCCAATACTCCTTCACCTGCTCACTATGCCTCCTTTCCTTCTCCTGGGGCCTGTTTTCTTTCCCTCCCAACCTTGCAATTCTTCCATATTTTACATTTTCTTTCAAAAAATCTCTGTTGTTGCTTCTCTTACATTGTTCCTTTCCAAATCTTCCTTGACTTGATGATGATGATGATGATGATGATTATTATTATTATTATTATTAATATTGAACGCAGAATCTTCCTCTTCTTCTTCTACCGCTTTTCCCACACCTTGCAGGGTCACGGGTGTGAACTGTGTCGCAATTGTGGATTTGGCCATGTTTTACGGCTGAATGCCCTTCCTGACGCCAACCCAATGAGGAGGGATTTGTTCAATAGTGTGTGTCTCTGTGATGGTCGGTAGTGTTGTGTATTGTGTTAATATGAAGAGGAGAGTGTTGGGACAAACAGAAACGCCCAGTTTCCGAGATAGAAGAATCATTCAAACGCGATTAGAATTCCCGACCCAGTCGGGAATCAAACCCGTGATCCTCTGAACGGAAGGGCAGTACGCTGACCATTCAGCCAAGGAGGCAGTCCACTATTAAACTGAGAATGATATTCCTTTATTTTATTCAGGATAACATCTTGTAATTTTTCGAATCACATCGTCTGTATTATCACTATGCCTCGGATTTGTAGGTGGTAATAGGTTAGAATGCAAATTAATTTGGTTTGCAGGAAGTGTCATGCAACCCGTTGTACCATAATGTAGGAAGAGTAGCATAAATTCAGGGAGTTCTATAGGCTGTACCCCTAATGTCTATGCAAATCTCATAGCATAACCGTTGCACAGTGTAGGGTATACTTATTACTGGCTTAAGTAAGTTTGCATTCTAACCTATCACCACCTAATAATCCGGACTCTAATTATCACCTACAACGTGAATCACTGCTATCATTCAAAATCGACCGGTATACTGTGGCAAAATCTTGATAAAACTAGCATTGGTCAATATTTTATTTTATTATTATTATTTTTTATTTATTTTTTACTTTTGTCTTCGCGTTCATTCTCAGAAGTTTTGGTGGCTACATTCAAGTTCAGTCCTTTTTAGCATCTTTGCTTGTAGTTTCAAAGGCTGGTTGCGACATGTCGATATCCTTTGTACCGCTTTTAATAATTTTGTACCCTACTTCAAGTGCCTGATAACGGATTGTCTATGAAGCAATACGTTAAGAGTGTTATCAATGATATACCTGTTAGGTTCTTTGGTAGATTTTATCTCAAACTTGTATTGACACAAATTTCATTACACTAATTTATACATATACAGCGTCCTACAAAAGATAAATATTTTCATGTACAAGATTGATATTTTATTACCGTGGCCTCGAATAAAAGTGAAATGTGAGATTTGGCAAGTGGTGTATTGCTAGTCAGTATTGCTAGCTATACCACCTTTCAACTTAGTTCTTTACAGAGCTGCGGCATCCTGAAATCCCCCAGGGGGAACCTCAAACTAATAATGTTCCAAGCTAAGATGTCATCATCAGCACAGAAGCCAAAGATGATGTCAAGATGTTTACAACACGCAGAAGATATGGTGATATTATCTGCATCACGTCAAGTGGGAAAGTGACTCAGAACCTACTTTATGAACTTCCTGCCAAGATCCCCACAGAGACAAAATTGCAGTGAAGATGCGGGCATTTTCTGTTTATTACTACCCTTTTAGTGGCCAGGTGAAGTACTGTATTACTGGTTGCACCAACATTCGTAAAAGAGTCTTGAAAATTGAGAGTTAGCGATTCGAAAGGACATACACGGCCAGGAAATAAGAGAATCTGGATCAGTTACATTTTCCAATAGTTGCATGGTTGAAAAAAATTACGTAGAGATTTCGTAACCTGGCGTCGCTATCTATAAAATTACAAGTATGCAGGCTATGTTTGTTCGTCAAAGTCACCCAGTCCAGTTACATTATTTGTGCGCATTCTTTTTACATACATACATTTTCCTAATTCTGTCGCTTTTTGTTTTTCGCCCTTAATCCGTGCCACAGAACTTCCTGACACCCTAACAGCTGCTTGTTACTCTTCCCGGCACTTTCTTACCATCTATCACAAACTTCTCTTGCATTGTTTTCCTTTCCATAAGGTCTATAACGTTAGAGATTGCTGCACGAGTCTGACTTTAGCACATTACCATGCAGGCTACTTTTAACGGCTGCACACTATCATATATAGGCCTAATGTACACCACTAACCGCAGTTACAAGATAACGAGAAATTAGGAAACAGGGCGCGACTGAAACCTGGAATCGAGAGTGTTGACTCCATCGACTCGAAACACCGGGCTCGGTTTGCTCGAAGCCTCGCGACTCCAAGCTAACTTGACTCTCATTGAGGGGCCGCTAGCATGTCGAAGCGTGGAAAATAACATGAAATATGCATGTTTGTGCTCATTTTCCCATTGTTTTTTGTTTTCAAGAGTATTGTAGAATGAAGTACGGTGTCGTTACCGAAGACGACGATTGTAATGGTGTAGTTCAAATAAAATAAACCTTGTCAAGTCAGAAAGTATCGGCATGGTAGACCACGGGCATTTCATTTCACGTCTTTATTTGTCGTGATCAGGAAATTGATAACAAATATGGATGGTATACCATTATGAATTGCACATGAAAGATGAAAACAAATCTAATATGGGTAAAGCCACTCACATAATTCGAACTTAGATGAAACAATTAGAAATAAACACTGTGATCGAAACGTTAACCAACAACGCCATACATGTTGATGGCTATACAGTGTAACAATGAACACTGAATAATATTCGTCCCACAAAAGGCGTTTCACTAATGAACTATACCGGTGATGCCCGTATGTAATTCGCGCATGTTTCACCGTCATCACGAAAGCTTGAGATACAGGTAAGTCCCTAACCTGGCCGGAATCGATCCCGGGGCCTCCATAGACTGCGGAGGTGGCTCATATGATGCACAATAATTAGTAAAATATGTGTTGTAAAATCATACTCTAAGCACTCTTATTTTCTTTGTTTTACGTCATTGAAGTTAATATTGGTGATTATACTGTCAGATTATTATTACAACTACTATTATCGTCGTCATCATCATAATCATCGCCAAAATAGACCTACAACATTAACAACAACGATGAAAATAACCCGAAACAATATTTAATGTTTGCTGGCTAATAATCCTCTTGCATTCATCGTTATCACAAATTATTAAGGGAGGAACGCGAAACAATAATTCCAAGCAGTTCGGAAAACAGTTGCTAGGCGGCCTCAGTGCATCGCTGGAGTTGGGAGTGTCGGTTCCAGAGGCAGCAGTCTCGAATCTTCGTGACTCCGTTCGCAACCCATCCCTATTCCTTGCAGCAGGAGCTCTTTTAGGAGGGGATGCGCTACTCTGGATCGTCCGAACTGGGCATGCGCGAACAGACGTCTTCTTAGCTCGCCTGTGTCGGTGCACCGTAAAGCAAATTAAGAAGGAAAAGTTCATCCATGCTCTCGTGATGCACATACAGCGAGACAGACAGTTTAAAGACATGTATTTTCTCTTTACTGTAAATCTATCGATACAAAAATAAACTCTGATTTTACATATATATAATCCATAGAACATGTACAGGAACAGTACCTCAAGGAATGTCCTTTCTCGCGTATTCCATTATTGAAATCCCTTGGCACGAGCGGGGTTAAACACACTAACATAACGTCCTTTACACCTTCATATGGTTGAGATAGTCTTTCCTTCACGCCTTTAGTTCCCTTTTTTCCACCTCCCTGAAAAATATAGACACGACTAACAACTGCATTTTGAATTTGGCTTCTTCCGCAATGAAACTGATTCGCTAAGTCACGTTGTGATCGTCATTTCACTTCCTTTAATCAAGGAAATTATTTCGTCTATTTCTCTCATTTCAAAGACAGAACAATTGCTAGTGTATTTCGTAATATTATAACACAAAGTACAGTTTTTTATTACCTGCTCCCACACCCTTACAAGAAAATAGCAGGTTACTCGGTCTGTGGTGAGTGATCTACCGCTAAGAAAGGTACCTGCAGGTCAAGCTCTTACAATAGCAATGTTTTCGAGCGGCTTTGAGTCTGTATGCGGCAGACGACGGGGGGAAAGTACAATACTGTTAGAATGAATGTAACTACTGGGTGGAACATGAATGACCATTGTCACCACCATGTACTTGGACACGCTGTTTTCCGTATTTCTGAGAAAATAGAATCGATGCTATACAAATGGTTTTCAACGTGAGGGTGCGAGCCAAGAGTGTTCGTCTTCAAGGGTCTACATACGACATTTTGAGCCTAAAATGAGTGTTTGTCGTCCAAAAATGGCGGTTATCTTATAGAGATAAACTAAAACATACATTCAACTTATGGAATAATAATTACGTCCCTGAGGAAAATGGTCGTCGAAAGAGATGATCTGACCAAAGGGGTGGCCGTTTGGTGAGGTTTCATTGTACTGCACAGGTTTTGCTTCGATATATCTTCATTATCAGAGAGTGACAGGCCACTTTCGATCGCCGGGAGAGACAGCAGAGTGGCAGATACAAATTGTTCTGGATGAAATTCCTAGAGGTATGAACACAGCCTTCAGGACCAAATTTAGGAGGACTCTGCAAAGGAATCCTTAAGGAAAAGTTGTAATCAAATGAATGATCTTCTGTGGAGCTTCCTCAGTCAGGATATTAGAGCTGTCACCAGTGTAACCTATCATAATTAGATAGAGCGAGTTGGTCGGCTTGCATTCTGGAAATAGTAGGTTCAAACCCCACTGAATGCAGCCCTGAAGATGGTTTTCCGTAGTTTCCCATTTTCACACCAGGAAAATGCTGGAGGTGTACCTTTATTAACACTACTTCTAGCCATTTCCTATACCATCGTCGCCGTAAGAGCTAACTGTTTCGGTGCGATGTGAAACGGATTGTAAAGATAAGCCCAATAACATCATGTGAGTTTGAGAGGAAAATCCTCTAGATTAGGAATATTCTAACTGAAAGCAGACTTTATTTACAACAGAATACATTAAGATTATTAAGCGGTGATCTCTAATGTAATTGGTGAGTAATTTTATTAGATTTCAGTGAATTTATTGTCGCAGATTTGAAATCAATAACAAACTGGCCCTTCGAAATACAATAAAACACTTGGTCTGGAGATCATTTGAGTTTTATAGTTCAGTAGTTAATACAAAATTGTATAGGGTATTTACATTTTAATGGCCACTTAGGATGCCCGAAGGAATAAGATTTTTGATCCCCCAATGTCCTCAGAATAGTTATTACTCATTGTAGTTAAGCGCACTCTTCAACATTCGTGTCGGCTGTAATTAGTCAGCTTCACGCGCCATTCGCATCGGACGTGATGGAACATCGGTCCCCGTCAGTCGCAGACATACAGGGGCGTGACGACGATCGATATTAGCCGTCGACTTCTCGTACTGCATTCATTCTCGATGTTCAGTGATTTGTTTTAGAACAGTTCCCGCCCCAGTTCAGTTAGAAATGTATGTTCGATCTGTTGTTAATGGGTGACTTGATGTCGAGTTGTGAATGTGATCTGCTGCAAACGAGACAGTCAAAATGTTGAAGTGACGCTATTTATGTTCCTCTGTCACAATAACGGGAAGATATTTGAAAATAAACGTGAAATATTGAGCAGTTTTTGGAATTTTTTAATAGAGAGTTCGCACGAAATGAATATTGCGATTCGTAGTGAAAAGTTGGGGCACCCTTGTTCGGCAGCCATGCACATTGGCGTGATTAGCTGGCTGCGTAACTTATTTGGCCAGGCGCTTCTCTTCAGTACGGTATTCAAAGTTTTCATTATCGGGCAAGTTTCGCAGTTAGTGTCACTTAGCTGTGAGTATCTGTGAAGATGGGTTTGAACCCCACTATCGACAGCCCTGACGATAGTTTTCAACGTCTTCTCATTTTAATTAATTAAATTAATTAAATCCATGATCGCTTCTTTTCTTGTCGTAGCCCATTCCTTTCCCATCGTCGTCGATGCCTGAGTTAGTGCGTACGTTAAGGCAATAATAATAATAATAATAATAATAATAATAATAATAATAATAATAATAATAATAATAATAATAATAATAATCTTAGATACGATACAAATTATAAATTATTATATTATTATTCCCTCAGCTACTGAAGTGGTGTCATCCTAGCGGTTTGTCTGCCAAATCTGACATTCCAATTGTGCTTCTGTCTTCGGGATTTTACTGTACTCGATCTGTTATTGAGTTAATTGAATTTTTTCTTGACACTGAGAGATGTCTAAGATGCCTGAAAGAATAACATGGAAGGTCAGAAATTTTAGACTGACTTTGAGATCGAATACGTCAGCTGGAATAGAGCCTGGGAACTTGTGACAACTAGTTGGACACGCTACAAGGTCACAGTCAGCTGGTATTGGAAGCATATGCCAGATATTCGTGCCCCATTTAATGCCATGGTGAAGAACATATTTGATCAAGATTCCAGCATCCTGGCATACCGTACGACCGTGAGGGAGCGTGAAAAACAAGTATCATCAAGGCGACCATGGTTCGAATCCCGCCCAATGCACATACATTGCATTTCTACAGTATGGTTTGCGTAAACATTGAGGTAATCTGGAAGCGCTGAAGTTCATGCAGTTATCCCTAGAAGACCATAGATAGGCCAAGACTGTATACTTGTTTCTAGGTAAATAAATTTGTAATAATACTAATGTTATGGACTTTACGTCCCACTAACTGCTTTGGCGGTTTTCGGAGACGCCGAGGTGCCGGAATTTTGTTCTGAAGGTGTTCTGTTACGTGCCAGTAAATCTGACGACACGAGGCTGACGTATTTGAGCACCTTCAAATATCACCGGACTGAGCCGAGATCGAACCTGCCAAGTTGGGGTCAGATGGCCTGCGCCTCAACCGTCTGAGACACTCAGCCCAGTTAAATAAAGTAGTATTCCAACTTATTAATCTTACTATCATACAGGCCTTGCACATAACATAGATCTGTACAAAGTGTCCCAGTAATGTACATTAGATAGTATGTGGCATCATTGGTTCAAAAGCTCCTCGTTGGGAATTTGGAATAGAGGCTTGCACACTGACTGCCGAAAGCCATAAGAGTCTACAGTGAAGATATGATTATTTATAGGAATTCCTGATAACATAATCCCCTATCCATACCACCGTCCTCATGATCCCATGCTGATCTCTCTATTACCCACGAATTTGTCTCCTTCATCGTCATCTGCTCTTTTTTCCCTGTTGTCAACCCTTCGTATGGTTGATCCCTTCCTTTAACGTGACCGTATCATCTTTCCGCACACTGTTCCTGGACTTTCTCCGAAACCCTTCCCATCTCATCTATCTCGCTTTATCCAACCTCGTATAACGGCTTCAAAATCTTGGCACTCTCATCTCTGCCGAATCCAATTTTAACCAACAATAATCTTGTTGTCTCCTCATTCTAGACGTCTAAAATGGCCTCTCAATCGCCTCTTAATAACTTCCAGAATATATATGAAAAGGCAAAGGCAGTCTAGGGTTTGACGATTAAAAACATACACACACATGATTGTTCCTTAAATCCTTACATTTCATACCAGTCATTTTTGCACTATTAATATATTACTTAATGTCAAATTACTTGTGTTGAAGAAAACAGTTTATGCCTTACTGCTTTTACAAAATAAACTATCGTTAAAATTTCCATACAAGAATCTTCACTGACCGATCTCGATAGCTGCAGTCACTTAAGTGTGGCCAGTATCCAGTATTCCGGAGACAATAGGTTCGAACCCCACTGTCGGCAGCCCTGAAGATGATTCTCCATTTTCACACCAGGCAAATGTTCGGGCTCTCTCTACCTTAAGGCCACTTTCGGCTTCATTCCCGCTCCTAGCTCTTTCCTATTCCATCGTACTAGTCGGACGTAAAACGAATTATAAAAGAATAAAAGAAAATTATAAATTCTGGAGCTCTTGGTATATAGCATTACTATAGAAGATGGTTTTTAATATCCAGTAGTCCAACATTCGTTGTACTTTCCAAGTTTGTGAGAAAAATGTTCAGGTGAAAGCCGGGGTGGGGGCAATGAAAGGAAATGTGTAGTGAAAACAAATATCTGGAACTTAAGTGTAATATGTTAGAAATGCAAAAATGTCCTCTATCGAGCTCCATAGCTGCACTCGCTTAGGTGCGGCCAGTATTCAGTATTCGGGACATAGCGAGTTCGAACCCCATTGTCGGCAGCCCTGAAGATGGTTTCCCATGGTTTCCCGTGGTTTCCTATTTTCACACCGGGTCAATCAATCAATCAATCAATCAATCAATCAATCAATCAATCAATCAATCAATCACTACTGATCTGCATTTAGGGCAGTCGCCCAGGTGGCAGATTCCCTATGTGTTGTTTTCCTAGCCTTTTCTTAAATGATCGCAAAGAAATAGGAAAATTATTGAACATTTCCCTTGATAAGTTATTCCAATCCCTAACTCCCCTTCCTATAAACGAATATTTTCCCCAATTTGCCTTTTGAATTCCAACTTTATCTTCATATTGGGATCATTCCACCTTTTAAAGACACCACTCAAACTTATTCGTCTACTGATGTCCTCCCACGCCATCTCTCCACTGACTGCTCGGAATATACCACTTAATCGAGCAGCTCGTCTCCTTTATCCCAAGTCTTCCCAGCCCAAACTATGCAGCATTTTTTTAACGCTACTCTTTTGTCGGAAATCACCCAGAACAAATCGAGCAGGTTTTCTTTGGATTTTTTCCAGTTCTTGAATCAAGTAATCCTGGTGAGGGTCCCATACACTGGAACCATACTCTAGTTGGGGTCTTACCAGGGACTTATATGCCCTCTCCTTTACATCCTTACTACAACCCCTAAATACCCTCATAACCATGTGCAGAGATCTGTACCCTTTAAAACAATCATGTACCTTAATTAAGGCCACGGCCGCTTCTTTTCCATTCCTAGCCCTTTCCTGTCCCATCGTCGCCGTAATACCTGTCTGTGTCGGTGCGACGTAAAGGCAGTAGCAAAAAAAAAATGTCCTCTGGGTAGTGGAAATGGCACGCTAATCACTGTGAAGACTGAGGAGTGACAGGTTGAGTTAAGTTTATTATTGGATTGCTCACTATTGGTACGAGCATTGTTCCAATCTAATGCTGACTTCGAGGCGGGGAAAATCACGTGGCTGCCTAGTTATATTGTGAGGTGGACCATCTGAAAATTTACATTACGAAGTCAGCGTGACGGAAATGTAACCTAGCAACCATGCAGGCTGTGATGTATAGTATTGTTACCTAGCAACCGTGCAGCCTGTGTCTTATGGCTGACGGTCATCTGAAATTAGCAGCCATTGATGGATGGCTATGATCGGGAGACATATTTATGATCATAAGATTTTCGCGCAGGGAAAAGTGGTTTCATTTTCTTAATATTTATATTAAGGCCATATACTCTCCCGACGTATCCTGTTTCCGAAACGAGATACTAAGTTGTAATTGTGTCTAATCTATAATAACATTTCTACATAGATTGAGTATTTAAAAGAATTAGATTTGTTGCAAAAATGAGCTGAATTGACAACAATGTGCTGTGACACTTAGAGTTGCCACCCCCAAAATGTTGCTGGAGGAGTACATAAGTTTCTATGATGTCATAGCGAGATCGTTGCACTAGATCGAGCATGTGGTAGAGCTCCCCCATTAGAGCGTGATATGGTCCACCCCTGTTCGCTTATTAAAGTACGCCTGACACGTAACATAACACGCTTTCCCACTCCACACTACTGTAATATCCGCTCGTGAACGTCGTGATGACTCTTCTGCACTGCGGAAACAGAGGGTGTGCTGCCAAAACACGCGCAGTTGGACTAGTCTTCACTTAAGCATTCACATGTAAAGTTTAATATATCTCTTCATTATTTTATCTATATATATAAAATAAGAGTTTTGTCTGTACATTGCTCAGAATTTAAAAAGGATGGTATTTCTGTATCAGTCGTGTCCATAGTAACAATAAAATGCACTTCCCCCCCCTAATTTATGTCTGTACACGTATCACGAGAAAGTGACTGAAGATAATTTAATGAAAATTGGTATGTAAAGTCCGGGAATAAGTCGCTGTAATATAGGCCAAAGTCGCTATAATGTAGGCCATAAATAATCTTACTCACGCTGAGAGAAATGGTAGTTTAGCGGAAGGTCTAAAATTTAATTCCCTGGCATTAATTACGGTACAGTCCCAGCATTTGCCTGGCGTGAAAATTGAAGACACGGAAAACCATCTTCACGGCTTTCGACACTGGGGTTCGAACCCACTACCTCCCGGATGCAAACTCACAGCTTCGCGCCCCTAACCGCACGGCCAACTTGCCCGATCGTACCGAATATAACAGCCTGCCTCAATTTCGCGGGAAATAGCTTGGGAGTAAGATAACTTTCTTCTTTAGCATGCCATTTCTCTGGTTCATAAATTTTCTGATACTACTGGTACGTAACAAACTGGCTCATCATAGATTTCGATCTATGCGAACCCTACTCTGAGACACTGATTATAATGGATAGTGCGCACAATTAATGGAATAATGGCAGAGGAGTGTTCACGGCTGTCTGCGGCCCTGGCATTCCAGCACTGGAAGTTCGGACCTTTAGATCGGCACCTTAGTACTGTTCGTTAAAAGTGAGAAAATGTGCGGTTCTTTTTCATTTGATCGGGTATTGTATACGATAACATTCCTTTTAATCGCTACATTCCTATTCACGTTTTTGTAATGACCTATGTTGACTTCAGTTAGGAAAACCACAAAGACACACTCTCTGAGAATCCCGTAGTGAATCACGGGTACATAAGCTAGTTAGTACTATATATAAATCTGAATATTGGTCTGCTTTAATCTTGAAAACATTTCTTAGCAGACAAAGTACCGGTCCCCATACTACGAAAAAGGTAACATTGAGCTATTTCCTCAATTGTGCTGAAATTTGAAGGGTCAGGGAAGGTTTCAAATTGTGAGTCTTGGATAGCTCTATCAAACTGAAAGTACGAATTTCGAAAATCCCTTCCGGCCTATGTACATTTTTGGGAAAACAGCCTAAAATCGTTTGTTTCTTTATTCGTATTATTTCTGATTCAAATACTAGCCAAATTAACTTATTTGCATAATTCTTTCTGCAATGTGTTCCTCGGTTCAATACCCTCAGGTGTTTTTTATTTTTTTGAAAAATCCACTCCCAATGCAGTTATAGGGGCTTAAGTGAAACTCTGCATTCATTCGCATTAGCGCTCGAAGTATTAGACCGAGCTCGATAGCTGCAGTCGCTTAAGTGCGGCCAGTATCCAGTATTCGGGAGATAGTGGGTTCAAACCCCACTGTCGGCAGCCCTGAAGATAGTTTTCCGTGGTTTTCCCATTTTCACACCAGGCAAATGCTGATGCTTTACCTTAATTAAGGCCACGGCCGCTTCCTTCCCAGTCCTAGCCCTTTCCTGTCTCATCGTCGCCATAGGACCTATCTGTGTTGGTGCGACGTAAAGCCAATAACAAAGAAAAAGTAGTAGGAACAAGAAGCCTGCTTATCTAATTGACCGGATATCGATGATTAAGAAAAGGATTGCAATTTTTAGGAATACATAAAGAATATATTCTCAAACTTCATTATATTTGATTTACTTAAAATTCGTAGCTAGGATGTTTTCAACGTTGAAACCACTTGACTGATCGAGCTCAAGACTTGATCACCGTACAGGGTACTCACGATCACACTCTCCCTTAAGGGGTTTGCTCAGCGTAGTGAGAGTAAAATGTACGTCCCGGACTCTTAAAAATGAATATACTGCCTAATTAAACTTTCTTCAGATTATCCCAGGTCGCTAGATTGACCCTGTCGCGTTTTGGTTTTTGTCAGGGGTTTAAGACGGGTTGTACTTTCTGACTCCTCGTGGTTGTTGAGATTCAGAATCGACCGGGAGTCGACCCTCGGCCATCCGGGTGGGTAGCCAGCATGCAAGCCACTGAACTAATGACGTTCCCCAATATGCTGCCTGAATGATAGCGTAACAAGAATACTCGGAATTGTGCAGTTTCTTTCTATTTCCAACGGTTTTCCTAAAAAAGAAATGCTCTTTTTTGGCTCATAATTTTTCACAGTGATGATATTACGATAAATGCTAACAAAGGCTTGTGTGGTTTTTTTTTAATTTTAAGTTTTCACAGTATGTAAACTCTTTAACATATAAAATATGTTCAAAAATGAGATATAAATACGAAACAGACATCAGTTTCAAATATGCTTCTATCTATGGTTGGGTTCATGTGAAATTAGTGATACAAAAATGATGTGTGACGCGATGTTATCTAGGGAAACGTGCAGGCTGTGATGTGAAGTATTGATGGATGGCCCTGACTGAGAGATATATTATCAAATAGGGGCGTTAGATTACAGATGGTCGATGGCATCTTGCAGGCTGTGATACGTATTTTATCAAAGAGTCCTAATCTCATCATACTATATGGAGAACTGATTATTACATCCGTGGTAGTTCAATAGCTCCTGAGTCGGTTTTCTTCCTTTTGATGGATTGAATCCTACACTTGACTCCAAATTCCATACGTAGGGCTAACGAAAACTATTCGTTAAATGCAAATAAATTTATCGTTATAAATTTGAGTTTCATATCCTGAGGGAAATTTGACACAATCTTCTTCTGTTATCATACACACATGGATTTCCGTAATAGAATCAGTCTTGAAATTTCTGCAATGTAGTCTTCGCATGATATTAGGAAATTATGGCCATGTAAGATACAGGCTTACCCATAAAAGTTCACGAAGAAAGAAAACTGGAGTATCTAAACCGTTTAGGAGGAGAAAGAGTGGTGGGAGGCTTGATAAGAGTGGCTAATTCAGTCCCTCACGCCACGATGGTGGCCGTTTGGATTCGTACTCTTGCGTTCAGGCTTTTTGAAACGAAAATACACATCCTTTTGGTTGAGATTACACTTAAAACTGGAGTTTCTCTAAATATCGATATGCAAGTAGAACTACAAACTTGCTGCAAAATGGACACTACAGTTTAGTGTGTGAGCACGATTATTGTAGCTGTTCTACTCGACTGTGCCTCATGAGTTAGGACCCAACTAAACAAACCTACTTAATAAAACTCGGTGTTTAATTTCCCAAGTTGAAAGTAAAGTGGCATCTCTGTTTTACCTTGTCACTGTTGAAGGGTCGCTGCTTTACGCTAATGATAAACCGTCAGTAAATTGAGTGATAAAAAGTAATTTCCTGTTGCTTTGATGCGATATTAATAACGCTTGGCCGTACCTGTGCATTACCTTGGAGTGGAGGCGAGCAATATGCTAATTGTGGTGGCAGTCATGCCGCTTCGCCTGTTAGACAGATAACCACTCGTATAAGAGAGTTAGGAGGGCTGTATTCTCACAGGGGTAGACGGATACGACCTCGATTCTGTCTAATGACAGACCAATTAGAAAAAGGGAAGCTTACGCATGACGCTGAATTACTCTTCTGGGGATGCCGCTCCTCCGATAAAATAACACGGAAATAAATTACACTGGGTCGTATTTCAAAATACACCGTCTCTTTCTTTAGCTGTTTTATACCCACCTATCGAGTAAGATGATCGTGCGGTTAGGGTCGCGTACATGTGAGCTTGCATTCGGGACATAATGAGTTTGAATCACCCCGTCGGCATCCCTCAAGATGGTTGTCCGTTCTTTCCTATTTACACACCAGGCAATACTTGGGCTGTTCTCTAAGGCCACGGCCGCTATCTTCCCGTTCCCCTCCCATCGTCGCCATAATACCTCTCTGGGTCGGTGCGCGTAAGGCAATCTGACTCCAACTTGGCAGGTTCGATCGTGGCTCATTCCGGCACCTCGGCATCTCCGTAAACCGTCCTAAGTAATTAATGAGACATAAAAACAAGGCTGCTTGAAGTTAGAAAAGATTGTTAGGAAACTAGCATCGCATATGACATTGTATTAGGCAGTTCTAAGTTCAGAAAGTTAGTCGACGATCACCGCGTTTACACACCATCCAGGCTCTAGGCCACCACCAACAAAACCTGGTCAGATGATCGCAAGAGAAGCCACAGCGATAACATGAAGAGATTTGGGAAGAAGAAAAGGCAAGAACGTCAGCTAAATAAGTTAAATCGCGCACCTTAGTCAGACATAACGAAGAAATAACGGATTTACAAAACATTAAAGTTATCGGAGGGTTCTATTATATATACTGACACGAGGTCGGTGTACTAGAGCACCTTCAAATAACACGGGAGCGAGAAAGAATCGAACACGGCAATGTAGGCACGCAAAGCCATCTCGGCAATAACTGCCATAGGTAGGAAGACATGGCGAGTTGCATCACACTAATAACATGGACCTCATATTCTTGGCATCACCTTTGAAAGGTAACTAAATGTAACTTTGGAATATGTAAGAACATCTCCCCTATACAAAAATCTCTAATTTGAAATAACGGCGCTTTTCTAATTTCGCCACTAAACGAGAGTATCGGTTCCATTATCTCCTGATGGTTTTTATTTCCTTTTCTGCAATTGGCAGCAATGCTCTCTTCTGCAGAAAACGGGCGAAACTTTTGCAATAAGCCACACGGGGTTTTAATAAAAACCGTTGAGGCAGATGACGGAAGTAGCCAACATGAGGAATGCACGACATGCGCTGCTATTACACATTCCAGGGGCCGAGCATCCGATAAGGGAGGGAGAGCTTCTCTTGCTCGAGATAGTGAGCTTCACGGCGGCCTTTGTCATTCAACTCTTACAAGTAACTCGCTCGATTGAAACTTCATTAAACTTTATTTAGAAGCGCTCCAACCTGCCAAGGTATTTATTGAGCTACTTTCTATGCTGTGTAAGAGAATATTCGTAAAGCTTTCGTACCCTTCACGGGAAAGATAGGTTATATATCCAACACGGCGCAGCCCAGCGCATTAAATGACACAGCACATTAGCGCATTCTATGTTCGACAGTGAAAACAACTGGAATTTAGTCATTTCTTGGCGTGCCGACAGGACCATTGCTCTGCTCTGGTTACAGGAGTACCCGACCTGTGTCGTGACAGTTACAAACTGCTGGTTTTCACTGTGACCAGATATGATGCGAACGCCATCGTAGATAATATGAAAATTGTCTTCATCAAAGCTAGCAAATTACAAGAAATGATATCGAAACAAGACATTTATCTTTGGGAGAATCAAATGATCATTAATTTGTCTTTCACTAACATGTGCAGGCTTTGATGTAAAGTATTGATGAATGGCCACGACGCGCCATTCAGATCCATGGCATGTGCGGCTTTCAAGGTACTGTTGCTAGGTTACACAGTAATTTGTTACACGAAACTGTTTCGTTACACATTTTCCTATGACGAGATGACAATTTTCTGAGAGGAATTGACAGTTACGTTTGTTTCATAGAATTCGTACGTCAGAATACCGATGGTAAAGGCAATGAAGGATCATTATAGGCAGTCAAGCGAATCTATGCTGATAATCGGGGCGCAGTAGGAATTGAGGTTGAGTGAGTTCTTGGCCTAAAGAAGTTACAGGTGTTAGACAGGGCTACAGTATTTCACCTTTGTATAATAGAATCATTTACAACGAGGTATAAAATGGTAGGAAGGGATTAAGTTCGGTGAAATTGTAGTAAACATCTTGGCCTAAGCTAATGACTTCGTCTTACTAGCAGTCTGTGATGATTGCCTGAAGGTGAAGGGAGATCCAATGAGTAGGATATTTCCTAGAATAAAGTGATTTCGGAGGGGAAGGAATTAACCAGACTTAAATGTCTGGTAGGAATGACAAAATTGGAACATATCCTTCCAGGATGGTAGTAGTAGTTAGCAAGCCCGCCATCCTCCTAGGACGATGGTGTCGCACCTTGGTTCTTTTACAACATCAGCAATGATTGAAAGGTCCCGTTGTCTTCCTTGGCACAATTTTCATATGTGAAGGTAGAGGAAGCACAACCAGACGCTGATCTTATCTTCCACAGAGTTCTATTTGGACATGAGCATCGTTTCGGGTCTTCTCTGCTGTTTGGACACTTTGCTTAACGACTGTCTTCCAGGCATGTCACTTGCAATGATTTCCTAATCCTTAAGGTCTATTGCACATTGCCTCAGGTTATTTTCTTGTCGTATGGGCTAGAGCAATGGTATTCAAACTTTTTGGTTGGCGTACACCCCGGAATCCAATTGTTATACTTTCGCACCCCCAAAGTACGAGTAAATTACAATTATTACCAGAAATGACAAGTTATGGTTGTTGGATGCCAAATAATAATAATAATAATAATAATAATAATAATAATAATAATAATAATAATAATAATAATAATAATAATAATAATAATAATAATAATAATAATAATTTTACCGGGGGTACACCATCTCCATGCATTCAAACTAAGCGCCTTTTAGAAGGCTCTCTATAATATGAACAGTGAAACTCATTTTTGAAGAAGTTTCAAACTTTATCTCCAGATGACTCTAGTGTTGAATAATGTGCTATCTCTGGTGAGAGGACGGACAGTTAAATTTCAAGAGAACTTTGTGGTGTTAAAATTTTGATGCTTGTTGTTTAAAGGGGGCTAAGATCTAAGGTCACTGGCCCGTGTTAAGGTTTTCAAAACTGAACTGTTCGTATATTGTTTTCCGTGTTCTAAGGTTACTAGCACTTCTATCTCTTCCAGCCTGCTTAAAATCGTAGCCATTCAAGAATTGTTGATATTTATTTAATCAACCAATAGTATTTTTGTGTGTCCAGGTCTTCGGCCCAGAGAATTCTGGAACCTTCCTCTCCGCTATAAAAGCTGGGACCTTTTGGGCCTTGTTGTCTTTCGATCGCTCCAGTCAAGAGGTTTAGTGTGTGTTTATAGTGGAAGCAGGGAGCTTGGCTCGTCCATCTCCGGAAGGCCCACTAGCTCAAGGCAATGGCAGACATCTTTTATTCAAGTAATAGTCTCAGAAAGCTAACTCGAGGGGAAGGTTACAAAATGCTCTCAATGTAAATCTTAACAATCTCTTCAATGTAAATTTTCAAGCAAGTCTAGAAACATTCGTTTGACTTAGGGAATAAGGAGTGTGAACCCTCTGTTATTCCCCTTCAACTTGATATTGAGGTGAATATGGTTTTGAAAATTTGAATATTCTCAACCATCTAGTCACCTCCGTAGTATAGGCTTAGCCTCTGTTTTATCCGGGTCATAAGCCGACAAAGGAGTGCAAGTGTCCGCCTCGTAACATTTCGATTTACTACCAATAACTTTAATATTTTCTTTTTCCACTAAGGCCATGTAGATTGGCATTTATTGCCCCTGTTAAAGTTTACTTCCAATTTAAATGTAATGTGGAGTGTCGAGCGAGTAAGGCAGTGGAATCTGGTTGTAGTTTTACCTAATGTAACAGTTAAACTGTGCCTTGGAAAGGCTTGAATATTGTAAATTTTGGAGATTGGCCTCCTAATTAATTGTGTGGAGCAAAGTCGCTCTTTCTAATGTTGTAAGTTTTGGAACCCAGTTTATGACGTGCCGTTGATTGGAGCAGAAGTACTCTTGATAATATTTTAAAGTTGTCATTTCATTACGTCTATTGTACCTGATTTGAATAACTATTCGTATACGAGCTGAAGAGTTTCCCATTCTGACTATCCAACTGTTCCTTGTTTAACAAAGTTTAAGATCCGAAAAGAAACAAAAAAGGAAAGAAAAAAGGAAAGAAAAAATTCGAATTTTCGAATTTTAAATTATACTTTGGTCTTCTCTCTCTCTACCCATTCATGCCCGCACCACCTTACACCTCTGCGTTCCACGATATCCTCGGAATAATAATAATAATAATAATAATAATAATAATAATAATAATAATAATAATATAATGATATAAGTTATAATAATATAATAATCACCGGGCGCGTTAGCCGTGCGGTTCGGGGCGCGCAGCTGCAAGCTCGCATCCGGGAGATAGTGGTTTCGAACCTCACTGTCGGCAGCCCTGAAGATGGTTTTCCGTGGTTTCCCATTTTCACACCAGACAAATGCTGGGGCTGTACCTTAATTAAGACCACGGCCGCTTGCTTCCCATTCCTAGGCCTTTCCTGTCCCCCATCGTCGCCATTACACCTATCTGTGTTGGTGCGATGTAAAGCAAATAGCAGCAATAATCATCACCATCATCCACAGCTTATCCCGCTTGCTCAGAGTCCCTGCTCGCACCGAGGCATAAGAGCTGTGGCCGGGAATTTAGGTCGCATGACTTTTCTGATACCAGGAATCAAACCGCGGTCCCTGGGATGACAGGCTAGCAGCTAAGCCGCTACACCACCTTGTTCCTCAATAATAACAATAATGTATTGGATATAATCGTCACTGGGCAAGGGAAACCTCGTAACTCCTTTGCAGCAAAGTTTGCAGAAGCAGCCCAATACATTGAGAGGTCAGCAATTGTCGGGGGACTGTTCCTGGCATTTTCATTGCTTACGACGGCCCAATTGTCCGACAGTGGAAGTCTCATATTTCCTTCTCAGGCAACGCGGCAAGCCTTCAGAAGACAGGATGAAGAAATGTGGTTTTCTTGTCAGTGGAATGGAGGTGTTCATCACCTACCAACGACACTATACATGTATTATTAATGCAACAGTTACTGTTGTACTCTGCTAGCGAAACTCGAGTGAGTGGATTTCAGAACCAAAAAAATATTAAAAAGAGCAATATAGCATGATTAAGCATTATTACATACATAGTCAATGCGACGTAGGCCTGCAAACTGACACTTCCCCCCTGTGGATGGGGGACGCAGACGAGGAATACACCCACGGTATCCGCTGCCTGTTGTAAGAGGCGACTAAAAGGGGTGACCAAGGGATGATCGAATTAGAACCATGAGACTACTTGTAATCAGTACCACCAGGCGGGGAACACCATGGGTTGCTTTTACTTGCGCCTAGTACCACTATGTTGGGTACGAGATAGGTTTGTGATTAGTAGCAGCAGAGTGCGCTGTCGGCTATTACAGTACCTGTGATTGGTACAACTGTATGGGCGACACCATGGTTCTGCCTTGCCAATGATCAGTAACCACTATGTGAGGAAAACCAAGGGATAGTATGAGTCCCTGTGGTTAATACGCTTATGTGATGTGCCTGTAAATGGCGCCGCAATGTGCGAAACACCACAGGTCTGCGTTACATCTGCGCATTACATTACCTGTAAGTAGTACCATAATGTGACTACGCTGCTTTTGATTAGAACCGCAACTTGACAAATACCATGGTTCTACTTTCCTAGCCATGAGTACCATTATGAGGGGCCGATGACCTGGATTTTGGACCCCTTTAGGCTACAAGCATCCTCGGTTCAGTATTGTGCTATAGAAGCAGTCCCTTGGTCAGTAATACTATTGTTTTACGATAGTTCTGGGAATGTGGGGCATTGCGGGTCTGATCCACTGACTGTTTCAAATTCATATCCAACCATTCATTCTTCGTCCTCACGTTTTGAATTCTGGTCAGTGGAGGATTTTCGACTTTTATTTTGTCATTACATTTCGTACCATTACGGGCCGATGACCTCGATGTTAGGCCCCTTTAAACAACAAGCATCATCATCATAATCAAAGTGACACTAGTTCGCAAATGTCACTCTATGCAGTTGTACACAAAAACGCTAAATCAAAACAAGATTTTATTGAAAATGAGCAGACTCAGGCTCACCGAAAACAGAAGCTACGATAAATTTGCTTATCCCTAGTGGTAGGCGTACCGCACTTTGAATACCACTGTGCTAGAGGATACTTGTTGAAAATCCATAGCCTTTTTCCAGTCATTTGACCGGATCAAGGATGGAATGAATGAAGCCCCAATCTAGCGGCGATAGGAATCGTGCCGGCTGCCGAAGCCTGTCGCACTCTTCTTGGGCAATCATTAATGACTGACAGATGAAATGAAATGATATTGGAGAGCGTTTCTGGAATGAATGATGTCAGGGAAAGCCGGAGAAAAACATGTCCCGCATCCGCTTTGTCCAGCACAAATCTCACATGGAGTGACCGGGATTTGAACCACAGAACCCAGCCGTGAGAGGTCGGCGCGCTGCCGCCTGAGCCACGGAGATTCTGCAAAGGATAATTGTTACCCTCCTAAAAACCCGGACTCTAATCATGGTTATGATAAATCTTTCTAAGATACAGTTTACGACAATGTATGTTTTTCTATAGATTGCTTTGTGTTGGATTTCGATGTGGTGTTGATTGTGGAAGTGGTCTCGAGCATGACGCCCTTAACACTTCTCGAAGGACGGGCGGGGAGAGATAAGAAATGCGGAAGAGTAACAACAGCGATAAAAGCAGTTCCCTTATTACGGCTAACAGCGCGATTAAGTAAGGAAGTGGGGAGGGAAGGACGGACATGATGAACCGACCGTCAAAGGCCGAGATGGGGAGAGACGCGGCCAATGGAGCGGGTAATCAAGATTACTTTGGACATGCCCGAGCTACTCGCGACTTTCACCAAGATATATAGCACGGACCTGCCCTGCCGTGAAATACTGACACCGCTATATTCTTAACACACCACTTTCCATTCGATATTCATACGACCCTGTAATGTAAGAGACTTCTCCATATAGTGGAATAACCTGTTACTGCCATAAATTTCAGCGGATGTTATTCTGTGCCCTGTCATCTATTGCCTCCCAGGTTGCGTCTTCTTATGTAAAAGAAGAATCACCAGAAGTCACCCTGAACCACTCGATATGCAACCTGCAAAGCTAGTGAACGTAACGTAGTTCGGAACGAACCGTCAGATGGAGGCAGTGGCTATTGTTGATTCTTACACATTACATTCTATATGCACTTTAGAGTGCAGCAGGTGAACAAATAGTAAATTGCAAGATTTTGCTTTTAATTGAATTTGTTTTACATTTGCCCTATCTTTAAACATATTCAGCACATCCGTATTTTCATTTCGAAGTTGTTAATCGCAAACCAATTAAAACACCTCAAAACGGTAACTTTTTAAAATGTTGAAAACATTTCTTAACAGACAAAAGAGTCCTCCCCCACCCCCACCCCCAACTACGAAAAATGTAAAATTAAGCATCTTCCTCAATTGTACCGAAAGTTGAACGGCCAAAGGGCTCGGGAAGGTTTCTAATTGTGAGTCTTAGATAGCGCTATCCAACTTTAAAAAATGTTGTTTTCTTTTTGATCCAAATCCTAGCCAAATTAACTGACGTACATAATTGTTTCTGTAATGTGTTCCTTGGTTCAATGCTCTCAGGCGTTTTCGATTTTTTTTTTAGAAATGTTCACACCGAATGTAGTTATAAGGGCTTAAGTGAAATTCTACAGTGACTCACATTAGCGCTCGTAGTGGTAGAAAAGGGCTAACGGCTAATTTAATCGACGGGATAACGATGATTAAGAAATGGATTGTAATTTTTGGGAATAAATATAGAATATGTTCTCATACCTTATTTGCCTTAAATTCGTAGCTCATATTCCAAGGATGATTTCAGTATTTAGTCGCTTGCCTGAAGGATTTTTACGATCATCTAATCACCAACCAAGATTCCCTATCAGTGTTTACCTAGTATTTTCTTAAATGTCATGAGTGAAATTTTGAACTTCTACAATTTCCCATTTATCAAAACCAAGTTTAAAACACACGCACACAGTAAGATAGAGCACCACACAAAATTTGGAGTTGATTAATTAATTGGTTGCAGAGTTATTGACAAATAATTTATATTTTTATACTGTATGTTGCATGGGAAATGCTCTTTCGTGCACAGTATTTGTTTTTTTAGCTATAATTTGGCAGATTTTCCAATACATACATATTTAAGAAGAAATTCGGATTTTACAGTCAGGTATAAGGTGCAATATATATATTTTCTACATTTTCGTTATTCACCCAATAGCCAAAAGTCTTGTTTTCTGCTACATAAATTGTGAAGGTAATATTCAATTGATACTAAAATGAAGAACTAATTTCAATTCCTGTACATGTTCAAACATTCTCTGAAAATATCAGGTGAATCCGATAGGAACTCTGTGGCAAGGAGCATTTTATGCGTGAGGAGCTAAAAACGTTTTAACATTGATAAAAGCAATTGAAGGTTTTAAGAAACACACCCTAGACTCTCTCAGATGTCCTTCTCTTATGCACAACGTAGACCTACTACAAGGTAAATATATTCCAGCGGTGTTATCGAAATGGTATTCCGAAAGAACATAAAAGCTATTTTTTTTGACAGTGTGAGCGAAAGGGGTGTGGGATTGTTCTGTATACGCCGTATCACATTACCCTTTAAGTTCGGCATCTCGAGCTTTAAAACTAGCGTTGGAGAAAAATTGATAATGCGATTTGAAGGAAGAAAAATTGAGGAATTTTCTTAACGTTAAAATTGAAAATTTGGTTTCTTGGACAAAAATTTGCAACATTTCAGTTATGACTCTCCTTAGATATTTTCAAAAAACATTGTTATTGATCAAACATTTCTCTTGGCAAATTATTCCAATCCCTGCTCCGTACTTCCTAATTCCTGCTCCTGTAAGCCCTCTTCCCTCCCCCCCTCCTCTGAGGCTCACTGATGTGCGGTACCTGAACAGTTCAGATTGGATCTTGAATTCCGAGCACACGATTCCGTTACGTTAAGGTTGGAATGTATGTAGCCTGATTTTATAGACGTGTTTCGGTCAGAATTAGGCTAGAGTATCCCTCTTTTGGATTTAAATATTATAAAAGAATTCAATGTATGAACGGTTGGCGCACTGCTATTACGTTCATGGGTTCCGGGTTCGATTTTCGGCTGGTTCAGGGATTTTAACTGCGCATAATTAACTTTCTGGAAAAGAGCTTTTGACAATGTCAAATAGAAAAGGCTGTTCGGAATTATGAAACTTTCAATTTGGACTGGAAGCACAGCAGAGAAACACTAAACCTCTACATTAATCACGGGATAAATATTGATATTAATGAAACGATTTGCAATGTTAAAATCAGGAAAGGAGTGCGGCAGGGCTGTTCTTTATCACATTTTCTGTTAAATCAATACATTGAAGCTACAAATGAATACCTTATGTCCCAAACACCTAGAATAAAACTAAATGGAGCAACTATGCACTGTATTAGATTTGTTGATGATACTGCACTTCATCGAGCAAGTTTGAGCGGTTTGAGTGACTTGGCTATGAGCTTGCATTCGGAAGATAGTGGTTTCTAACCCCACTGCTGGCAGCACTGAAACGTTTTCCGTGGCTTCCTTTTTCCACACCAGGCAAATATTTGGGCTGTACTTCAAGGCCACGGTCGCTTCCTTCCCACTCCTCGAGGCCTTTCCTATCCCATCGTCGCCATAAGACCTATCTGTGTCGGAGCGACGTAAAGGAAATTGTAAAACAAGAGATATTGCACTTTTGGGTGTTAGCTAATATAATGTGCATATGATGCTGAATAAACGAATAACCGTCTTAAAAGGAAAGAATTAAACTAAATATTCGTATGAAGAACCTGTTATTGTTGTAAGCAAATCAAAAGAAAAGATAATGCATCTCAAAATGGGAAGAAAGGGCAATACAGCAAGTGCCGTAAGTTCAACTTCCTAGGATCAGTTCTAACTGATGAAAACAGGTGTAATGCAGAGATGAAGATAAGAATAGCATTAGGTAAAAATGCCTTTGAAGAAAGGAAACGGCTTATAGTGAAAAATCATTGAGCATTCAACAAAAGCTCATTAAGCCATTCATTTCGAGTGTGCTACTCTACGGCTGTGAACTCTGGATTTTCTTGAAGGGGGGTGAGAAACGGCTACGGGTGCAAAAATGTGGATATGCAATCGATAACGAGAAACAGGTTGACCGATAGGAAAGCCAGTTATGAAGTGCTAAAAAGCAATCTCCTTCTGGCAACAGTACGGCACAACAAAGGCAATGTAATGGGTACGGAGGACAGAGGAGAAGAACGCAAGAGTGGAGATCACGGGGTGCCGAGGTTACGCAATGTGAAACGAACTTTGGAGAGAACAGATCAATAGTTGCAGTGACAAGGTGTAGTCTTTAGGAAATGATGATGATGATGAATTCCTCTGATTATGCGATTGGGTGGTCGCCTCAGTTTACATTTTCATCTACATGAAACACATCACACTATAAATCAGCACAGTAACACTCAGTAGTCAGTACACTCTTCCATATAGAGTTGGCACTGAGAAGGGCATCCTGTTTTAAAACTAGTCTGAATCTATACAATGTGACGAACCCAGGTAACTAGGAACATACGAAGAAAAGAATGCTACAAATTTTGTCTCCATTGTAAAAAAAATAAACGCTGGTGGCCATCACATTCTGCACTCCTCGTAACTATCAACAGTACAACGGACGCAATTCGCGCGCTCGCGTGGCCCTAGCGCTATGTGACCCTGAGGAATTACCCAGTCGTACTAATTTCTTCATAGATTTGCTTCTTCGGTTTTACTGTTTGGGTAGAACGCGTGTATTGCCGAAAGTATTTAACTTACGGTTATGATTAATGTCTCAATTCTTAGATAAAAGGGGGAGCTACCTGCAACCAAAAGAACAAATGAGACGTAGGTTTCATGACATAGCGCCTCAAATAAGGTAAAATTTGTGTTAAATATGTGACGTCAGACTCATACTCTGTTGTAAAATGGCGCTGTGTTGACTGGCGCCCCCAGCTCGAGGTTGGCTGTCGTGAATACATTGTGGTCAGTTGTATAGAATAACAAATTTAATAATGAAAAAGAAATATTTGATTAGGATTTGACAAAAAGTGCAAAGGAAAGACTTGAAACGAAAAAAGTGAATGACGGAGGAATAATAAAAATGAAACTAAAATATTAGTTAGTATGAGAAATTGAATCTGAAACAATAAGTAAATTTAAATTATGTCTCGTATTTCTCATATCACAGACCCATATTACACAAAGTTATTACTCGCATTCCAATTGTACCACTTTTCATTCAATACAATTTATTATCCACATAATATTTGTCTTTTATTTCTAATAATAAGTCTAGGGAATCCTCAAAACACAGTAGTGACGGCCTACCGCCAATTTTTAAATTATATCTTTGGGGTCATCTTCTCTCCAAGATTCTGACGCTGTGATTCTTCGTGCGTTAAGACTATATCATTTACTTTTCTTCTCCCTTTTCGATTAGCATCTTAGCCATAATAGCGTAAAAGAATCTTTTCTTTAAATAAAAACTATCATAACCAGAAGAAGAAAATGCCTGTTTCCACAACAAAACTTGAATCCGCGGTCCACTTACTATTCTTGCCTTTCTTTCCTTTGTTAAAGAAACTCCCCCACCCCGTTTCACGCAAGCTGGAATTCATAAAACAAGTTAACGAGCCAGTAAATTGTATATTTATGTTCATTGCCATGTAATTACTTGCATTTAAATGAGACTTGAGTCTGGTCCGCTCGCTCGATACAATAAACTCAGGCAAGCTCTCCAGATGGCAGCAGCGTTCTCCTCCCCAGGCCATGCTGCTCTAAGAATGACCAATTTGGAGATTAAACTATAATTGAATGAGACAGTCCCAAGTTTTTTTAAAGTAAGGAAATGGGTTCTCATGAAAAGAAACGTTGTCATGTTCTTTTAAAAAAGGAATGCACAAAAGGATGAAGTAAAAAGGATCACAGACAAATTTAAAAGAGACTGAATTTGCTTAGGGTGGAGACATATTGTATCTGCCATTAACTCTGCGCTGACAAAAGAAGTACGAGGCACGCAGGTTAGTTGAAGTTACTAAATGTATCCCGCTCTTATCTAAATGTCCCTGTCTCATTGGCTAGATGATTTGTGTGTCGTGTGTCGCTTTCTGCTGTAATTATTTAATACGAACCAGAATGTTCTGGCAAGATAAGGAGCTATCTCCTATTTTAAAGAGGGACGCAAGTAAAACAAGAGTAGAATATAAAGGAGTGGCATAAAAATGGCGAGAGAAGGTGCAAGATATACAGGGTGTAGAATAACTTTCCATACACCTTGATACAGCAGCTAGAGGACACAAGGGGCCGAATTATTTTAGATGGGAATGTTTTCCCACTGGAATAATCTGTTGGTACTAGACGATTTTTTCGAAGTTAGTTGGGCCGGGTAGTGTATTTCTTAATTTATTTTTTACAGAAGGTGCTCAAAGTATTGATTTTGGTACATAGTAAAAACATCCTCGGCGTGTCGGAACGGGTTTTTGTAACTACAGCATTTGTTGTGATAAGGCTCTCTTCAGGTTCAGCGGGAGTCTCATCCCCAGAAGAGAAATTGGGACAAGTGAGATCAACCGATTAGAGCTGTATTCCAGTATGTTTAAGTTTAGTTTGATGGAATGTTGGTTGAAATTTAGGGGTCTTGTACCGGGTCTTCATGAAAATCAGAATTATTATTTCGTATTCTTTCCCAGTGCAGGTAGTCAGGGCTGAAAACGAGCGCGAAGGAGAGCTGATGACTGGGAAAGAAATATAGGAGAGTAGTTGTATGAAAGCTGAGTTTGAGACATAAAAATAATATTGAAAAGTACAAAATACAACAAAATGAAACAGTCGTCTTCCTTTTCTTCATTTAGAACGACACCGGACATATATTTGATTTCATCAACTTAGCGATGTCAGAGAAAATAGACCAGTTCGGAGATAAAACTATAATTGAAACACAGTCCCAAGTTATTTTAAGTAAGGGGATAGCTTCTCGGGAAATGAAACGTTGCCATGGTATTAAAAACTGAAACGCACGAAAGAATGAAGTGAAATAGGTTGCAGGTAAATTTAAATGGTAAAAGAAACCACTTTTCCCTTCGCGAAAATCAAATGATCATAAATATTTCTCCCGGTCACGGCCATTCATCAACGGCTGCCAATTTTAGATGGCAACCAGCCGTGAGACACAACCAGTACGGTTGCTAAGTAACAATACTTTACCTCACTGCCGCACGGTTGCTATGGTTACACTTTCGTCACACGTTTTGTCGCGTTACATTATACGAATTTTCGGATCACCTCCAGCCATAAGACATATTTATGTCAAAAGAGCAATATGTACAAATGTATAATTCTACTTCGAATGAAACACCTGACAGACATGACTTAGTTATACTCACATTCAGTTCTCTTTGACATTTGGCTGGAGCCTGTTCGTGACAGACAGACATTCTACCACTTACCCATAGAGTAATTCTTCTGCAAATATACAGTATTACAAAAATACATTTAATATTAACGTCTAAAAGTAATGAAAGAAAATTATCTAAGGTAAATCGGGTAATATTTTATGGACTCTTATTTTAAATGAATACTCGTGTCTCGCTAGTCACTGAAATTAGCTCATCCTACTGGTTCCAACCAATTACCCTCTTGATGTTCTTCTACTTCTACTTCTGTGCACAAAATAGAATTTCAGTAATAAAGAAAATAATGTTCCCAATCAAGGTTTAAGAGATCGTCGTTTCTAACTTGGTTGCTTTTCTGTTATTTCTTAGCTTGTATTTTCTGGTTTTGCTTTCCCTACTGCGCTACACGACACCATCAGTCTGAGCATCAGCTGCTGTATATCCCTTGCAGCACTCTTAAAGTTATCGTCGCCCTATGTGTCTGCTGCAGGCGACTCCAGAAACGTAATTGCTTCTAGTTGTATTTCACTCAGCTGTCACATTACTGGAGATTGCAACGCGCAAATAAGCGAGGAGCTATCAGTGCGAAGAGTGGAGCACGTATCAGCCTCGAGCTTCAAGCGATTACTTTCCCTGCTAGTGACCTGATCCTTTCATTAACGGGTGAAAGACTGCAGTTTTAATTATTATCGTCCTGAAATATCCCACTTTCGCTGTCTTGATTGTTGTCCATTGTCTTTATCTTCCCTTCGAAGCGCATGCCACTGTCGATTTTTCTAACCATGCGAATGAAAAGTGCTTGCAGCTCTCTAATCACTATTGTTGGGAATGGGCCTCCTTGTATCTGCTAATGTGATCGTTATTGTTGCCGGGTTTTAAGGATTTAAGCAAGCAAAGAATCCCGTGGCCTTAATGCATATGGGAAATATTTTCACAATTTCATTACTGTGGAGTATACGTTTAATAATACTGTAATTGGCTTTACGTTCAGCTAACTAGTTTTACGGATTTCGGAGACGCCGAAGTGCCGGAATTTAGTTCCGCGGGAGTAAATCTACCGACACGAGGCTGACGTATTTGAGCACCTTCAAATACGACCGGACTGGGCGGGGATCGAACCTGCCAAGTTGGGGTCAGAACGCCAGCGTCTCAACTGTCCGAGCCACACAGCCCGGCAAGAGTGTAAGTTTGTAAATTGTCTGGTTTTAAAGGAAAACTGAGTATCACCTCAAGATTTGATTGAACTTTGAATGAGAAAACAACAAATGAATATGAATGAGTGGTGCTAAATTTAGTAAAATATCAAATCGAAACATGTACAGTATTGTAAGACAACACTCTTAGATTCACAAACTGAGATACATACATACATACATACATACATACATACATACATACGCACATATATATATGTTAGCGAAACATTGGAGCAATACATATTTGCGAAGTATTGTTTTTCTTTTTTTGCTATTTACTTTCCGTCGCACCGACGCAGATATGTCTTATGGCGACGATGGGATGGGAAAGGTCTAGGAATGGAAAGGAAGCGGCCGTGGCCTTAATTAAGGTACATCCCCAGCATTTGCCTGGTGTGAAAATGGGGAAACCACGGAAAACCATCTTGAGGGCTGCCGACAGTGGGGTTCGAACCCACTATCTCCCGATTACTGGATACTAGCCTCCCTTAAGCGACTGAAGCTATCGAGCTCGGTGCGAAGTATTGTAACATAGAAAAGAATTGTATGGTCGAGATAGAGCAAAATAACACACGGGAAAATTGAAAAGCTGCTGACGGCAGAAACTATTAATTTACCGCTATGAAAAGGATTTGCTATATAGTTCGCATGAAGTGCCGTTTATATGGCGCAGGTACCTGGACATTGAGAGAAAGATGATGCAGTTCTGGTGTATTTTGAAATATGGCCATAGTGGAAGATGGTCCGAATAAAATGGACAGACAAGACAAGGACTGGGTAAATTCTGCAGAGGGTAAACGAAGAAAAACGAAATTTCAAGGCAATAAGAGAAAGGAAAACAAGTTTGATTTGATTCTTATAACGGGCTAGATGAATTGAAAGTGGAGTGAAACGTAAGTTCCGTTCAATGACAACAATCAAATTTGAAGTACTTCGGGGGCGTATTTTCGTTGATAACCTTCCTGCGGAATAATACACAGATGATGGTGTTGATGATGATGATGATGATGATGATGATGATGATGATGATGATGATTCTAGCCCAGAATTTTAGGCAGTAATACGTTAGATTGCAAATTTACCCCGAAGCGGTTAACAAGTATAGGCTATCCTGCACAGCGGTTGTGCTATGAGTATTGCATACGCATTAGGGATATTACTCATAACAACCCCTCGAATTCATGTTACTCCCGCTACATTACGGAAGAACTGGCTAACCGAAACTTCGCAGAAACCAAATTAGTTTACATTTTAAACCTGTTATTGCTTCCCTAAACATCCGGGCTCTAATGATAATTGGTAAAATAAAACGACTCGTGAATTTTTAGACGGTTGGCCGATCCTTTCGGGACTCCAGTCTGGATTCAGAAAAGGAATAAGGACAAGTGATAACATTTATAATAAGCAAAATGCAGTAAGTCTAATGGATAAATACTTGAAAGAAGAAAGGAGGCAAATTGTGCATCACGGCAATAGATTTTTTCTCGGTGGATGGACAGCTAGATCGTAGGTGTATCAACGAATAATCTAATATACATATTCGAAATTTAAATTAAAATACCACTTGTCCGCCTGTTGTAATTGGGTCTGTCCCTCTTATGGAGGTATGAATGAAAATGAAAATTCACAGCCTGTTTCCATTCATTTGACTGGGTAAGAAATGGAATGAATGAAGCCGCTATCTAGCGGCGAGGATAGGAATATCGCCGGCTCCCGAAGCATGGGGTAATAACTAGTGACTGGCGTATGAAAAGAAGCATTGGAAAGTGATGCTCGAATGAAAGATGAAATGGAAAACCGGAATACTTGTAGAAAAACCTGTCCTGCCTTAGCTTTGCCCAGAACAAATCTCTCATGGATTGAGCGGGATTTGAACCACGGAACCTAGCAGGGAGAGCCCGGCATGGTGCCGCCTGAGCCACGGAGAATCTTATAGACGTATTAATTAATTAATTTCAGTAACGAAGGATTGCTTCAAATAAAATTAATGTATTATGAAATAAGCATTTCACTTATAACAATAGGCCCCGTATTTAAAACTGGAATATGTTGATTAATTTTTTCATCTTTGACGTAACGTTGTCGTATCCTGATGTTCTGAGCCCTTAGCTTGTTACTTATAAAACGCCCTGTTTGGTGCTCCACCGTAAGAGCCTACAGTACGAGAGATGAACAGAACATCACTTAACGGCAGAGTTAATTAAGTTTCCCGTCGTGAAGTGAATCTAATTTCTTCAGATGTTTGTTCGTACTGCAAACAAGAGAGGACAATTTCACACCCAGAAATTTTACTTGCACAGCGCAGCGCTCGCCAATATTTGCTGGCCGCACCCTTCTCTGGATTGCTGCCCATTCCTTCTCGTCTCATTGCCATTTTACTTCTTCGTCCAATTTTCTTTTCTTCGTTCTCTGGAATTACTTGGAGACGCAGGATTATTTTTTAATTTCCTCAATCGCCCGCCTGACGAAGTTTGGTGTGTTACAAAGAGGAAACTTTTTGTTCCTAATGTTTTGCAGTTTTTGTTCAACAATCCTATTTAGTCATTAGAGAAACCTTAATGATGCATAATAATATCGTTTGTAATTATCTTGAGGGCTTAGTTTAAATGCGAGCCTCGGTGTTTCTTCTGCTTGTAGCCTCATTATGTAGGTTAGCATCGCGATATTCCCGTAACAATCAAGTTTGGAAACTATGGAAATCACATTTGTTATACTCGGGAGTGAGAAAATATTAAACTGATTCCCTTCTCAGATTTCCTCGCGATGTTGGGTTCAAATCGTACTATGATTCCAGTTGTTGTTGTTGTTGTTAGACATTATTCCATAGACTCGTTTGATGTAGCTCCCCGTGCCACCTTGTCCTGTGCTATGTAACTTCTACATCCTGCATCTGTTCTAATGTGCTGGTAATATTCATACCTTGGTGTACCCCTACCGTTCTTACTGCCTCGCCTTCCTTCAGAAACGAACTGAACAAATCCTCGGTGTGTTAAAATGTCCTACCATTCTCTATCTTCTTCTAGTCAAATTTACCAAAATCGATCTCCTCTCACCAATGCGGTCCAATGTATCTTCATTCATGATTCGATCTATCCATCTCAACTTCAGCATTCTTCTGTAATGCCCCATTTCAAAAGATTCTATTATCTTTATTTCTGAGCTAGTTATCGTCCATGTTTCTCTTTCATGCATGCCACGCTCCAGGCGAAAGTCTGCAAGAACATATTTGTAAATCCTGTATCAATGTTCTAAGTGAGCAAATTTATTGTCCTGAGAATGGCCTTCCTTGCTCGTGCTAGTCTGCATTTTATGTCCTCCTTACTTCTGGCATCGTTAGTTATTTTACTACCCCAGTAAAAATAATTCCAAATGGAAATTCTAAGCTCCCAAGGAGGGAATTAGACATTCTTCCACCAATAGAGCATGTCAAAAAAGAAAAGATCAGATGTAAGGATTTTCAGGCGTTTGCTCTATTAACCAGCGTTTCGTCTTAGGTCTGACACTAGACTCGTCAGAGTGGGATGTGTCAGACCCTACCCACTGACGCTGGGTAAATGCAGGTGAACTTATTATAAGCCTATATAAGAGGCACAGTCCTATAACTGCACACGGGAGATAAAACTCCAAAATGGAATTATTGCCCGCCTAGCAATTCAGAATGGAAATTATCAGTTCTCACGATCTAGGGAACCCGCCCCGCCTTCGGACGGGGAATGAAAACCTCTCAAGCAAGCAAGTTCACCTGCATACACCCAGCGTCAGTAGGTAGGGTCTGACACATCCCACTCTGACGAGTCTAGTGTCAGACCTAAGACGAAACGCTGGTTAATAGAGCAAACGCCTGAAAAGCCTTACATCTGATCTGGCCAGTAAATATATTCATCAACTTCCTTTAAGACTTGATTTACTAATCTAATATTTCTTTCATCACTTGACTTCTTTCGATTTCACCCCATTACTTTTGTTTTGGGCATTTATTTTTCGTCTTGTGCTAATTCCCCAACTCTTTGTTCATACAATTGAGCAGTTTCTCCAGATATTCTACAGTTTCAGATTAGATAACAATATCATCGGCAGATCTGGTTTTGACTTCATTACCATCGCGGGTGTATATCGTAACTTTGGTTTACTTCTTACTAGAATATTGCAGGATCAGCCAGTTTCTTGTGTCCAGAACTGTACTTGATGGCTCAACATATTCGTGTCCTGTGTAGACCAAATGTCCACATGCAAAGATACACATGTTAATTATGAATATCAATGCAGTTCGAATTTCCAAAAAAATTTTGGATGTGGTCCCAAAGCTTGATTGTGTAACTTCACTATTAACATCCTAACCTCTGACACATATAATTTCTTATAGACATGTACAGTAAGCAACGAATGAAAATGTTGCATTCCATAGTTGAACTTCTGTCAAGGTTACGCAGTAACGTGCTTGATTTAATTTTGCAGGTAATCGCTAACTAATAAAAATAATTACAATAGCTCCATATTTTCTCTAGATAAGTTCTGAAGCTCTCATTATATAACTACAGAAGGAGCTATACGAAAATAATGGAGAATTGCTATAATTGCCCCAGTGTACATAGGAAAGGATGATAAACATAATCTGCGTAATTAGAGGCCGTCAGCATGACATGTGTTGCTTATAAACTCTGTAGAAGCATTCTTTCTGAATACATTAGTCGCAATTGTGAAATTACTAACTGATTTTATAGAAGGTAGTTCTGGTTTTAGAAAGGTTATCCCAGTGCGGCTCGGCTTGTTGTGTTTCAGCAAGGTATAGTAGATAATTTAGATTCAGGATAGCAAATTGTCTGTATCGCTATTAACCTATCCAAGGATTTTGATACAGTAGATCAAGGGGGAATGCTGCTGCCGAATGTGAGGGTTATTGGACTAGAAAAGAGTGGTTGAATTGGGGGCTAAATTTGTAGAAAATACTACTCGGAGAATTAGAGCAGCTGTAACGATGAACATGAGATACAGCAGGACAGTTATTAGACCTGTGTTTCCTTGTATGTATATATAGTACTAGCAAGATACCCGTGCTTCGCTACGGTATTATACTGAAATTTATAATTGAATGCTAATTGTTTTAGATATATAATCCGCCGAAATTCGCTATCTGACTCGTTTTCTGCGAGAATCCGCCAAAATTCGCGATCTGACTCGTTTTCTAATAGATTACGGTATGTTTCCTCACATTTTTCAATCTTTCTTTCCAGCAATCGATTTCGTACTTCCCGGGCTAGGTCCAGATATTCCACCCCGTCAGTTGGGTCCCTAAATCCTTGCCATCTTTTCCTATAAGCGTTTTTAATATGGATCAAATCCTTCAGGAGATCCGGCGTGGTGTCGTCTTAGGTGCCTTGGCGGTACTGAACCCGCGGCCGGACTGCATTCTTAGTCATTACCCGTCCAGGACCATTTTCCAGGGAGGGACGGCACATTTGACAACGGTCCAGAACATTATTATTATTATTATTATTATTATTATTATTATTATTATTATTATTATTATTATTATTATTATTAAAAGATGTTATGAACCCCACAGCAAGCTGCAAGATCGCTACTTGGCGGTAAATTACATCTGCTGCCAGTGTCATTGTTACAATGTGACCAGCACCATCGTCGCGCGTAGGCAAGTGTGCGGGATTTCTGGCGATACCAATGACATACTTCCGTGCATTGTTGACCTTATTATAGAGGTGAACAATTGGACGGTCCATCTCATTCCTATCGTTTATTTCAAATGTGTTTAAATTTTTATTTACATGCCAGGAGGATCTACTGTAATCTAAGAACGTTCTCCGAAGGAAAAGATGGCTGTTGAAAACCAGCCCAGGAAAGATTAAAAATGATCGGTTAATGATCAGAATAAGTACATCGAAACTATATAGCCTGTTTCCAGTCATTCGACAGGGTCAGGAATGGAATGAATAAAGCCCCATCTAGCAGCGGCAATAGGAATTGTGCCGGCTGCCGAAGCTCACCTCTGGGGCAATGATCGTTGAATGACAAATGAAATGAAATATTGGACAGTGTTGCTGGAATGAATGATGAGAGAGAAAATCGAAGTATCCGGAGAAAAACCTGTCCCGCCTCCGTTTTGTCCAGCACGAATGTCACATGGAGTGACCGGGATTTGAACCACGGAACCCAGCTGCGAGAGGCCGGCGCGCTGCCGCCTAAGCAACGGAGGCTCCTTAAGTACATTATGAACAGTAAAATCAATTGATCTCACCTCCTTTTACACCCCACCGCCGTTAAGTTTATTTACACCCCCCCCCAAAAAATAGAAGACGTGTTTCTTTATGTTTAAAAGATATTCCAAACACCAATGTTGACATCTGTTACATTCAGTTTTGAGATATAAGTATCCCCATAAAAATAATTCACTTTATTTTCACTTCCTTTCACACTCCCCTCCCCCCCCCCCACCCCGTAAGTGAATTTCCCGGCAAAATATACTTGTTTCCTTAATAGTAAAGGATCTTCTAAATAGTAATTATCACGACTCTAACTTCTTCAGTTTTTGATTTATGTGTCTTCATGAAAGGAATTCAACTCCTTTTCACTTCCGCCCCCCAAACGCGTTTTTCTTTGTTTAAGGAGATTCAAATACCAATTTTCACGTCCGTAACAACTTTAGTTTCTATTAGATGTATGTGTTCTCATACAATTAATTCAATTAATTTTCCAATTCTTTCACCCCCCCCACCCCCAGCCCCCTTCATTGGATTTTCCGAGAATACGTGTTTCTTTACTTTTAAAGCAGATTCCAAAGCAGATTTCACGTCTGTAATATCTTCATTTTTGAGATATCAGTAGCCTAATTAAAAGAATTCAACACCATTTTCAGTCACTTTTACCCCCCCCCCCCTTCCACCCAAGTGGTATTTCCGAAAGCTGAAAATACACGTTTCTTTACTTTTAATAGAGATAAAAATACCATTTTTCACTTCTGTAACATGTTAAGTTTTTGAGATATACTGTAGAAATTCGCTTTTTAAAATTTCACCCCTTTTTATTTCTCCTTACGTGGAGTTTCCGAAAACAAATCACCTATCTTTCTTTACATTTACAGGAGATTCCAAATACCCACTTTTTACGTCTATAACATTTTACGTTTCTCAGATATTCTGTAGATATAGTCTTTCAAAAAATTCACCCCAGTTTGTCACCCCTGTTTAACCCCCATTAGTTGGATTTTCCAAAAACAAAAAAATACGTGTTTCCTTATTTTTAAAGGAGCTCGCATATACAAATTTTCAGTTCCGTAATATTTTCAGTTTCTGAGATATATGTATCCTCATTAAAGGCATTCGTCCCATTATTCACCCATTTACACCCCTCCTATTGGGATTTAAAGAAAGCAAAAAATACGTGTTCTTGTATTTTTAAAGAAGATTCTAAATACCATTTTTTTACATCTGTAAACTTTTAAAGTTTTAAGATGTAGACACACTCATTTTAAAAATTCACCCCCCTTTTCACCCTCCATTATTTGGATTTTCCAAAATCAAAAAAATACCTGTTTCTTTATTTTTAAAGTAAATCCCAAATACCAATTTTCAGGTCTGTAATATCTTCAGGTTCTGAAATATAAGTAGCCTCATTAAAGGCATTCAACCGCTTTTTCACCCTTTTCCACCCTTCCGATTGGGATTTTCCGAAAACAAAAAATACGTGTTTCTTTATTTTTAAAGGAGATTCTAAATGCCAATTTTTACATCTTTAAACTTTAAAAGTTTTGAGATATAGATAGACTCATTTTAAAAATTCACCCCCTTTTCACACCCCCCATTAATTGGATTTTCCAAAAACAAAAAAATATGTATTTCTTTATTTTTAAACGAGATCCTAAACACCAATTTTCAGGTCTGTAATATCTTCAGTTTCTGAGATATAAGTATCCTCATGAAAGTCATTCAACCAAGTTTTCACCCCTTTTCACCCCTCCTATTGGGATTTTCCGAAAACAAAAAAGTACGTGTTTCTTTGTTTTTAATGAAGATTCTAAGTACCAATTTTTACATCTGTAAACTTTAAGAGTTTTGAGATATAGATGCACCCATTTCAAAAATTCACCCCCTTTTCACCCTCCCATTAATTGGACTTCCCCCAAACAAAAAAATACGTGTTTCTTTATTTTTAAAAGAGATCAAAAGTACCAATTTTCATGTCTGTAATATCTTCAGTTTCTGAGATATAAGTACCGGTATCCCGATTAAAGGCATTCAACCCCTTTTTCACCCTTTTGTGCCCCTCCTATTGGGATTGTCTCAAAACAAAAAAATACGTGTTTCCTTATTTTTAAAGAAGATTCTAAATACCAATTTTCATATCTGTAAACTTTTAAAGTTTTGAGATATAGACACACTCATTTTAAAATTTCACCCCCCTTTTCACCCCCTTAGCGACGGAATATCCAAAAATCCTCTCTTAGCGAGCACCTACATCTTAATATGAATATATCTCCAAAATTTCATTTCTTTATTTCCAGTAGTTTTGGCTCGGCGATGATGAATCAGTCAGTCAGTCAGTCAGTCAGTCAGGACAAGCTACTTTATATATATAGATAGAGTATAGAGATGGAATCACAGATGAGGATTTTTGTAGATGATGTGTTACTGTGTAGAGTAATAAGTTACAGGGTTTTTAGCGACTGCAAAGAGACCATGACAGTGTTGTGAGATGGACAGTGTACAATCGTAAACACACTGTGAAATGAGGCTGTAAGTTATACGGTTCACAAAGTGAAAAAGACCTCCCAGTTTTAATCACTATCTCATTGGGGGTGGAAATACATTACGGGATCACTAAGTACTTGCGTGTTAATCTAAGGGAATATCTTCATTGGGGCAGTCACATTAGCGAGGTTGTACATAAAGATCACTTCATATGTTTAGGATAACAAGTAGTGGGCGTATAAGTCACTGTTAAGAACCCAATGAGAATATGGTCCCATTATGTATGACTCACATCAGGATTACGTGATTTGAGAATTGGAAAACATCCAAAGAAAAGCGGCTCGATTTCTTCTTCTAATTATTGTTATTACTGTTAACAAATACATCGCATTTGGGATATATTCCGGTAGTAGTGATCACTTACAGTAGTATGATGATAAAGTTACAAAATAATTACCCAACAGCAAAAATAACAACAACAACAACAATAATAATAATTTCTAGGGAAAGAAAATGTTATAGGAAATACTACTAGTTTAACATTCTAAATCCAACATCATCATGTACAAATTCAGAGACAACTTTGGAATTTTCAGTGTTCAAAACTGCGGCTTCCAGTACTATAGGTTGAGCCTAACATTACAACACAGTCATATACAAATTCACGCGTACCTTAAAGCATTTCAAAATTTTACAGTATGTCTTACAGTAGATTGAGTGACCCAATCACTATTATCTTAGCATTGAAAATACAGCACGTTCATGTAGAAGTTCACACATGCATTAACATATGACACCATCACATAGAAAATTACACAAAATGTATTTCCGTACTCACAAAAGAGTACTGTCACGAAAATGTCGCAGAATTTGGGCTGAGAAAACTTAGAAGTAAGGATAAGAGCTGCAGATCAGCGGTGATTGATTGCTAAACGGCTGTTTAACCAGTTTATTCTACCTATGGCTACAGATTCGGACCCAGAATCTGTTGACGAAGGTGAACAATATATTTACGATATAAGTGAACGTTAGGTCAGGAATTGCACATCCCAAGTTCTGCACAAGTAGACAAACTGTATCTGCTAAATCTCGGAGAGGAATAAACAAGTTACTGCTGTGGTTGGACATTAGGAGTAACAAAGTAATACCACTGTATTATCCGCAATCGAACGCGTCAGTTCTGAAGAATATAGGCTGTTGCATAACGATGTATGTGCTGACTTAGTCCGGATTTAGGCAGTAATAGGTTTGAGTGCAACTTGACTGAAGCGGGTAAAAAGTATAGCCTAATCTGCACAATGGCTATGCTATAAGTTTTGCATAGCCGTAAGGTGTAGGGGCGATCGGAATTATGTTAATGCCGCTACATAAAACGGACTAGACAACACTTCCTAATAACCAAGTTAATTTGCATTCTTATCAGTTACGGCCTAAACACCAGGGGGCTAGCGATGATAAATAGGTTTGTCAGGAGAAAGAGACTCGTTGTGAAGAAGAATACTCGCTAGGTTTGTGCTTACGTTGATGGATACCCGTAATAGCAAGCTGTGAAACCGCGGGAATTTAATTATCGACTTCACTCGCGCTGGCTGGGAACATTCATCGACATACGAGCGAGCTATCGATTGCGTTCAACCCTCCTCACGTCCAATGCTCTGCCGAACTTAATGAGAGACGGGCGGTCAGTGACACGAATGTAGACACGAGCATTAGCTTTCATGAGCAGGGACAGAGAAAAGCTCTACTTCTCTGGAGCATTACCAGCTACCAAGCACCCGATGAGAGCACTCACATATTAGGGACAGTATAATAATTGTGTTTTCATGATATTATTAATGCTCCTTGTTGTTCCCTTTTCATTCCTGATTCCCTACTTAATGTACACGGTGACCCAAAAGTCCGTTAACATTTGACGAGACAATACTTCACGGAATATTGGAGGTAGAGAGGTAATAAATAACGCACGTGATTGACACAACGTGTTGTTTTATTAAACCAAATTTAAAGTGTACAAAATGAACAGAAGATGACATTTCATACGATACACAAGCAATAATTAGTATAAAAATCGAGGTTCAGCAAAGACGATGTTCTTTATAATACATGCCCAACGTGTTGGCCGTCATTCATCTGTAGTCGAGGCACAATGTTGTGAACAGCACTGTACAGCATATCCGTAGGTATCGTGAGAAATTGCCGTCGGATGTTGTCTTTTAGCATCCCTAATGAGGACGGATAGTCACGGTAGACGTATAACTTCAGGTAACCCCACAACCGATAATCACACGGATTGGGGTCGTGGGAGTGGAGAGGCCAAGCATGACATGCCGTGATTACAGGCGCATCTGACACCCTCTCACACGACAGCTCCTTTTAAGCCGTTCATGCGTCTCATTCGGTATCACTGACGTGTTGTTGTCCAGCGCCATCTGTTGGCCTGTTTGTACACTCCTTGTTGGTGTCAGTAAAACACCATGCCATGTCTAGCATGTATGGTCATTTATACCTGACGTGTTGCTGTCCAGCGCCATCTGTTGGACTGTTTGTGCACTCCTTGTTGGTGTCAGTAAAACACCATGCCATGTCTAGCATGTATGGTCATTTATACCTGACGTGTTGCTGTCCAGCGCCACCTGCTATTTATTTTGTGCACTTTATTTTTATGTCGATAAAACCCCATGGCATGCCAATCATGAGTGTCAATTATTACCTCTCTTCCTCCAATACTCCGCGAAGTATTGTCTCGTCAAATGTTAACTTACTTTTGGATCACCCTGTACTTGGATTTGTTTAAAATTCCCAGCTCGGCCAAGAATCGATCCCCGAATGCTCCGCGCCGAATATCCCATACCACGTCGTACTACTGCCCTGATGGGCGCTGACCTATCAAACGACCGCTGTTCATCCGTAAGTCCTGCAGATCACGAATTGACGTGCCGCCATCCCGCCGAACCTCCTCGGCCGTTATTCTTAGCTTTCTAGACCGGGGCCGCTATGTCACAGCCAATAGCTCCTCTGAGTTGTGACGTAGGCTGAGTGGATCTTGAACTACCGTTCAGATCCAGGTAGAATTCCCTGAGCTGGCTGGAAACCACACGCGGAGTCTTTTAAACCATGATGGCATTCGGGAAGAAAATGGATGATGTCGATGTGTCCTTGTCGCGGTGGGGAGGCTTGCGTGTCCCAATGAAGCAGGTAGCAGAGCCGTAGGTGCAACCATATCGGATGGGTATCTGTCGAGAGACCAGACTAACGAATGATTCATCGAAAGAGGGTAGCAGCCTTTCGGAAGTTGCAAGGGCGGCAGTCTAGATAATTGAATTGTATGGTCTTGTAATGGTACTCAACATGGATTAGCTGTCTTGATACTGCTACACGGCTGAAAGCAACGGGAAACTATAGCCTTAACTAATTCCCGAAGACATGCAGCTCTCTCTATCTCTCTCTCTCTATGAATGATGTACTGACGATGGCTTCTTTCCGGGTAAAATATACCGGAGGTGAAATAGTCCCCCGTTCGGATCTGCGGGTGGGGACTACACGAGAGGGGGCAATCATCAGGAAGATTGATGCTGACATTCTGCGAGTCGGAGCGTGGAATGTTAGAAATTTGAATCGCTGTGGTATGTTAGAGAATCTGGAAAGGAGGATGGATAGACTAAAGTTAGATGTAGTTGGTGTAAGTGAGGTACGTTGGCAGGAAGAACAGGGTTTTATTGTCAGGCGACTACAGAATTATCAACACAAAATCAAACAATGGAAATGCAGGAGTAGGTTTAACAATGAATAAGAAAATAGAGGGCAGCGGGTAAGCTACTATGACCAGCCTATTGAAAGGATTATTGGGGTAAAGATAGACACTCAGCCAATGCCCACCACAATAGTGCAGGTCTATATGCCTGCTAGTTCATCGGATGATGAAGAAATAGAAAGAATATATGACGAGATAGAAGATTTAATACAGTATGTAAAAGGTGACGAGAATCTAATTGTGATTGGAGACTGGAATGCAGTGGTAGGCCAAGGAAGAGAGGGTAACAGAGTAGGAGAATTCGGATTGGGACAAAGGAATGAAAGAGGAAGCCGGTTGATTGAATTCTGCACCGATTACAATTTATTCCTGGCTAACACTTGGTTCAAACACCACAAACGACGGCTGTATACATGGACGAGATCTGGAGACACTGGAAGGTATAAAATAGACTTCATTATGATTAGGCAGAGATTTAGAAACCAGATGTTGGATTGCAAGACTTGCCCAGGAGCAGACGTGGACTCTGACCACAACTTGTTGGTCATGAAATGCCATCTGTAGTTGAAGAAATTGAAGAAAGGAAGGAATGCAAGGAGATGGGATCTGGACAAGTTGAAAGAAGGTAGTGTGAGGGACTGTTTCAAGGAACATGCAGCACGGGGACTAAAGGAAATCCCTGAAGTAAATACAATAGAAGTAGAATGGACAGTCATGAAGAATGAGATCAGTAAAGCTGCTGAAGAAAAGTTAGGAAGAAAGGAAATATCTAAGAAACAATAGATAACACAGATACTAGACCTGATTGACGAGCGATGAAAGTACAATGCAAAAAGAGGAGGGCAGAAAAGAAAACAGGCGAATAAAGAATGAAGTAGATAGAAAGGTAGCTAAGGAAGAATGGCTGAAAGACAAGTGCGGGCCCTAGGAAAGGTAGATGCTGCATACAGGAAACTCAAGGAAACCTCTGGAGAAAGGAAAAGTAGGTGTATGAATATTAAAAGCTCAGTAGGAAAAACCACTTCTAGGGAAAGAAAAGTCGGTAATGAGTAGATGATAGTGTTCTGGAACAAGAAGAGGCTGTTGATGCTGATGTCATGGGGGGGCCCAATTTTGAGGTCAGAGTTCGACAGAGATTTGAGAGACCTAAGAGGGAACAAGGCACCAGGAATTGATGACATACCCTCAGAATTACTGACTGCCGTATGAGAAACCAGCATGGAGAGATTGTGCCGTTTAGGGTGTAAGATGTATGATACAGGGGAAATGCCATCCGATTTTCGTCAGAATGATGTTATACCTATTCCCAAGAAGGCCTGTGCTGACAAGTGTGAAAACTACCCCACCATTAGTTTAGTATCTCACGCCTGCAAGATTTTAACACGTATCATTTACAAAGGAATTGAAAGACAAGTTAAAAAACTGAGTTGGGAGAAGATTAACTTTGCTTCAGAAAAAATTTGGGAACACGTGAAGCAATCCTGACTTTACGCCTGATCTAAGAGTACCTAATTAATTTTTTTTTTGCTAGGGGCTTTACATCGCACCGACACAGATAGGTCTTATGGCGAGTACCTAATTAAGAAAGACAAGACCACGTACATGGCATTCGTAGATAATGTTGATTGGACCAAGCTGTTCGAGATTCTGGAGGTGATCGAGATCCGATACCGAGAAAGGAGAATTATCTATGGTCTATACAAAAATCAGTCTGCAGTGATAAGAATCGAGGACTTTGAAAAAGAGGCAGCAATGCAGAAAGGAGTGATGCAAGGCTGCAGTTTGTCTCCTCTCCTTTCCTGTGTTTACATAGAACAGGCAATAAAGGAAATCAAAGAGAAATTTTGAAAGAGTATCAAAGTTCAAAGAGAGAAAATCAGAACCCTGATATTTCCCGATGATACTGTTATTTTATCTGGCTCGGCAAAAGACATGGATACATTGCTGAATTTTATGGACAGAGTCTTGGGAATGAATACAGGATGAAAACTAAAGTAATGGAGTGCGATGGAACAAAGTCAGGTGATGCAGGAAATATTAGATTAGGAAATGAGGTCTTAAAGGAAGTAGATGACTATTGTTACTTGGGTGGTAACATAACTAATGATGGCAGAAGTAAGGAGGACATACAATGCAGATTAGCACAAGCAAGGAAGGTCTTTCTTAAGAAAATAAATGTATTCACGTCGAACATTGGTATAGGTATTAGAAAGATGTTTTTAAAGACTTTCGTATGGAGCGTGGTAATGTATGGAAGTGAACATTGACGCTAAGTAGACCAGAAAGAAAGAGAATATATGCTTTTGAAATGTGGTGTTACAGAAGAATGCTGAAGGTAAATGAAATGGCGTATGGCTTTTAGTGCCGGGAGTGTCCGAGGACAAGTTCGGCTCGCCAGGTGCAGGTCTTTTCAATTGACACCCGTAGGCGACCTGCGCGTCGTGATGAGGGTGAAATGATGATGAAGACAACACATACACCCAGCCCTCGTGCCAGCGAAATTAACCAATGATGGTTAAAATTTCCGACCCTACCGGGAATCGAACCCGGGACCCCTGTGGCCAAAGGCCAGTACGCTAACCATTTAGCCATGGAGCCGGACAATGCTGAAGGTGAGATGGGTAGATAGAATCACGAATGAAGGGATAGTGGATCGAATTGGTGAGAGGAGATCGATTTGGCTAAATTAGACCAGAAGAAGAGATAGAATGACGGGGCACATCTTAAGACACCCAGGTCTTGTACAGTTGGTTTTTGAGGGAAGTCTAGGTCGTAAGAAAGATAGGAGTAAATCAAGGTATGAATATGACAAGCAGATTAAAGCAGATATAGGATGTATTAGATATGTAGAATTGAAAAGCCTAGCACAGGATAGGGTGGCATGGAAGGCTGTATCAAACCAGTCTATGGATTGATGACTCAAACAACAAGAACAATAATAAATATTTTGATGAGTATGTACAGGACTGGAAACTTAAGTTAAGCGTAAACAATGCCCCATTGTGTGCACCAGATTTATAAACTAGACCTGAATTGCTCTCCCAGTTCCTTCACCACTTTATCCCCTCCCCACTCTTCTGCTCACATCCTTTCATCTTTCCCGTCTGGTTCACTCTGCTGCCTTTATGGTTGGCTTCCTCCTCCAATATCCCACATAAGGTCTCTCGAAATTTCAATTTACTAATCGCCAAAGTACTCGTCCTCCAGTAATATACACAATCAATAAAGCAGATGGTGAGTTCTAGAAGCGCTAATAGAATGGACGCCAGTGTATTAAGTCATACAAAGGAATGGAGTTTAGGTGATGGGCATTGTCTTAGAAACTTGTTCACGTCGTTTGGAATGAGAAATGTGAATATCGGTCTAAATAGAGGGTTTTGTTCTTCCTTACGGGGGATATTTCGGGCGGATAATTTATTGACATTCAGCTGTTTATTGTATTGTCTAAGTTTACTTCGTTACCTCCCTCTGGGGTTCACTGGCAGAGTGGTAGCCTGGGGAGCGCAAAATGGCGGGTTCAAATCTGGCAACGATATTAGGTTTCTTGAAGGGCAAGCAAAAATGTCCATCCGACTCGCCATGTCGTACGATGTAAGCATTTCGAAGATCTCTGGTGACACATTTGATATTTAGCAGAGAAAATTAACTAAAACTCGGCTGCAGATGAATCTTCGAAATTGATACGTAGGATTCGTAAGTCCTTGCAAACGCATTGTGCGTGACGTGTAGAGCTTAAAATGAGACTTAAGTGTTGTAAGTTTCAATAAAAGTTGCAAGTGATTTATTTCAGAGTTACGCTGCGCAGTGTCCTATCTTGCCAGGCATTAAACACGCGGACCAGTACAGCCTTCGGATGTGTCATATTGGCTTAAATAACGATTCACAGTTACCAGAATGAAGAGAAAATTCAATCTTCCCGTGGCCTGTGAAAGAGAATTCTTACATGACCAGAATAATGTTGTAAATTTCCTTGCTGATTTTTGGTTTTTATGTTTAATTCTTAAGAGACTGTTCTCTTCATTAGCGACTGCAGTACAGTAGATAATTGTACACCCTTCTACGCACAGTTGAGTCCGATATGAAAGGGCCGTATTAACACTCTTTTGGTCTGGACGAGGTTTGTGACGAGCAGCATCACTCTGTCTGCACTTTCATGGGCGTCACTTTGAACATGCTTTGTGGCAAGCTGGATGCAGTGGGCGTTGAATTTGTGATCCTATTGTTTAGTTGGACTCCAGGAGGAATTAATTTAATTTTGATCTGAAATAAATAAGTTTCTCTAAGTGTTGTATATAAAATTTTAGTGTTATATTTACCTCTACATTACACCTTAAAAGTTTGTACGGTGATTTTTTTACTCACCTTGTATGCGAGACAGTTTAGCGAAATACGGAATACCTAGGCTCCATTCTGTATAAATAAAATGTGCTGATATACTGGCTCGGTGAATCTTTCCTTTCCGTCCTATCCTGTCTTTACCTCATATCGTGGTAACTATCGCATTCTTCTGTAATAATTGTCAGTTGTCTCCACATCTCAATTTTTTTTCTCATATTTCATTTTCATCTGGGCTTAGTACACACACTCAAACTACATAAAGATTTAGGTATGTCATGTAACGTAATGTATGAAGCTCGAGTGCTAGGCAGTAATATGTTAGAATGCAAACTAATTTTACTAAGAGGGAGTGTCGTCTAGCCTTCTCTTCTGTAGTGTAGTGAGAGTAACAGTTTCTAAGAATTCTCTATGGCCAGACCCCTAATATTTAGACAAATCTCAAAGCGGAACTGTTGTCCGGGCTAGTGTATTCTTGTTATCATATGCATTCATGTTATGTTTGTTTCTAGCCTTAAAAGTTATAAACTGAAACAATATTGAATAATAATAATAATAATAATAATAATAATAATAATAATAATAATCTGTGGGCAAAAGAAGACAACGACGGCGTGGATTAAGGAATTTCGTAAAGAATTAGAGAAGTCCAACATCCAGGAAGTTCAGATGTTAGACAGGAAAACATTTTGGACCATGATTCAAAATTGGGAAGGGTTTCAAGTGGAAAGAACTGCAAAGACGGGATGGATAAACAGACGAAACAGCATAACGCCCATGTGAAGGAGTAACTGAGGAAGAGTAAACTTCAGACAAAGAAAATAATGAAATTGTAGCGTGTAGTGATCAATTCAAAAATAAATAAATAAATTTTATTTGCTTTACATTCCACTGGCATTTTTTTACGGTTTTTGGAGACGCCGAGATGCCGGAATTTAGTCCATCAGGAGTTCTTTTACGTGCCAATAAATCTGCCGACACGAGGCTGACTTATTGGGGCACCTTCAAATACCACCGGACTAAGAAAGGATCGATCCGGCCAAGATGGGTTCAGAAGGCCACGGCCGCAACCGCCTGAGCCACTCAGCCTGGAAACACTATTATCAGAAAACTTAACTCTAGAAAGACAGATGTTCATTCTCGTTGGAAGGAAGAATGGGACAATGTCGCATGCAGAAAATATTAGTCGTTTTTTATTTAAAACAATGTAAATTCATTGATAACTAGAACCCGCATATTGGTCAGTAATGGGCTGGAATGCGAACTTACTGAAGCGAGTGACAAGTATCCTTTAACCTGCACAATAGTTATGTTACGAGATTTGCATAATCATAAGAGGTACGGCCCATGAGAACCCCTCGAATTTGTTACTCCTAACACATCGACTGAAAAACGGGCTAGTCGACACTCCCTAATAACCAAATTAGTTTACATTCTATTCTGTTACTGCCTACACATTCGAGGTCTATTGATAACTAATAAATAACTGTTTTAACAATATAATAATAAAATTTTAATTACCAAAGGAATATAGGGCTTCGATAATATTCAAATTTTTGTGGTAACAAGAACACTCTTTATGAAAACCAATTTATCAGTCTTACATTTGACTTAAGGGAACCGGAAAGTGTCATAGGCTCAAAAATGTCATTTTTTTATTTTTGAGCTTAAAAAATATTAAATCTTCCCTGAAGAATTTGGTCTATCAATTATTGTGCTGAAGTTATATTTGAGGCAATAAAATTATTCTTAAACATAATTCTGCGCACAGAATATCATTAGATGCCAGCTACGAGTCAAACATTCTTTTTGGATTTTCTGTAAGTCATGTATTTTTTAAATTTTGTGTACTTTTTGCCTGGAAACTATCATATCAGTGTATTTGAAACTTGTTAGTGTCTTAGACACTATTTATATCTGATTGTGGAAATAAATTATTCATGTATATTGATTAGTTCATGTAAGCCAGCTTGAAGAGCACTGAAGATTTTAGAGAAAATTTCAGTTTCAACTAGGATATTAAAAATCAGTTTCTCAACTCCTGTAAACAGTATGTCAATTTTACTTCAGCGGCTCAAAAGAGGTTTATATATTATGCATGCGAAGTTTCTTGGGTCTGGTCGGAGTATTTTCTCAGAAAAAAAGGTACATTAGTTGACGGAATTTTTAACGGTATTTGTAAAATGTATAATTTTTATTTCTTTCTGACGGAAAATATTAATCTTCGAAGGTTCATATTCTATTCAAAAAATGACAGATGTCTTTTGAATATATCAAAGGAACATTCAACGAAATACCCCCCCTTAGTTTCTGATATATGTAATTTAATATCGGATGTTACATTTTCCTATCGTTTCACATTTCCTGGTTCCTTTAAATAAAGCCCCTTTTTCCTCTCCAACACATTTGTAGCAGAAAATCTTTCCTTGTACTACTTTTCCCGTAGCTGCAGTTTTGCTGGATTTGGACTGAATAGATCAACTCTAGGCGTGAGTAAGGTATTTTACTGGGGATGGTATGTTCTCCCTCAGTGATACATGGACCAGGCAAGTTAGAGTATTTAAGATGAACCTTTTGGGAAATTCAGAAGTGAGTGCACACTTACCTTATTTCAGTCTTCCTAATTTGGTTTATTTTTATACCATACCTGAAATATTTAAAAAGTCCTATGAAGCGGTTATTTTACATCTCTGTTGCAGTACGGAATACCTATCGTGCTTCCAGTGTTAAGCGCCGTGTTAACTGTTTAGTTGTAAGTGGTGTGAAGAGTGAATCTCTTACCTCCTCCGTTAATGAAACTGGTAAAAAGAAAATCCTGGCTTAGAGGAACGAAAAAGGAACACGAGAGTTCGATACTGTACGTTCATTGTGTAACCTTTGCGCCGTGCTGGAGTAATGGCCTCAAGAAATGTGATCCACTGGAATGAACAAACTAAGGGAGCTTAAGGAGGAAATAGTGCGCGTCTGGAAGAAAGAGTTGGGAGATTATTAAGGATAACACGGCGATTTAACTCGCTGCAAGACACATTGTCCAGATAATGGAAACACAAGATGTAGGATTTCACTAACGGAGCAGGAGAAAACGAAATGATAATGAAAGCTACAGTGCGTCGGTAGTGGAGGTAATTTCCATTTGTCTTCACTGATATGCATGTTGAGCCACACGTGTAATGCAGGTAGTGTGATAAGAAAAAATTCTGTTCAGTAATAACAGATCGTAGTGATGCTGATGAGTAGAATTTCATCAGGGATTCGAACCTATTTTGTTAACTCCCAATTTTTATCCAGATTAAAATGTAGCAAGTAACTTAATATTAGTTCAAGCTTTCACGGGCACAGATTAAAAAATCACAACAGTAGAATCAGCCTTTGTGTTAGGGCGTGTGCAGCATCTCGCCCAGACCGTACCATTTGGGCTTGTAAAACTTGAACAGATCGCGTAGACTTCCATCTGAGCAGAGCTGAGTGGCTCTGGCCTTCTGACCCCAACTTGGCAGGTTAGATCCTCACTCAGTCCGATGGTATTTGAAGGTGCCCATGCCGGTAGATTTACTGGCACGTAAACGAACTCCTGTGGGACTAAATTCCTACACCTCTACGTCGTCGAAAACCGTAACAGTAGTTGTGGGACGTAAAGCCTATAAACATTATTATTAGAAATATTACGTTACTGTCTTTACTTGAGTCTGGATGACACCTGGTTATGAGGATGTACGAAGAATGACCACGCAACTCATTGTATGGATCTTTAATGCGTCCTGGGAAACAATGGATATTATTCGAATAAGATTGATATTTAAATTATTCAAATTAGAACACGTGACATGTACAGTTCTGTGAAGAAATGACCTTGACATGCAGCGCCACTACTACCAAGCCAGATGGTCTGCAGATTTTCGAGTGTCACTTGAATCTTCTAACGCCCTCTTAAGCCTTATTTCTTAACCTGCATAACCAGGTATCCTGACTTTCATGCCAACAGCTTCTCAGTTTACCTTACAAGGCTGAGTGAAATCAGTTTCAACTCCATGTCCAGTGCTGAATCGAACCTGTGACCTCCGGGCAACATACAGTAAAGTTACAAGAATGGTCAGTTCAATTATTGCGTAAAAATTCGGTCTTTTATTGTAGTACGAACGGTACCCGAGCGTTTCGCGTAAAGTATAAATCACAGCGGGATTTAAGAGAACAATTCTACGAAACGAATGGGTTGCGGGGCGTATTTATAGTGCGATTTTTGTTGCCGGGAGTACTAAATATGTTCAATTCACCTGATGCAGGGCTTTCTATATCACGCCCATAGGTGACGTGCGTGTCAGGATGGTGGATGATGATTTTAATGTAGGTGGAAGGGTGAAACTCTGTGTCGGCACGTAGCCTACTCCTGTCGAATAACACTAAGAGTTATGTTCAACGCTTATCGTCTCCATCGGACGGACGAATCGCAAACAGCGCCGTATGCCCTTACTCTATATGAACACTGCGGGCAGGTTTGGAATTGAATCCAGGTTTTTTGACACGAAATATTGACATACTTCGTTTAATTCCTAGATGGTCCGGCCCCACTGTTATATGGTTAATGTGCTGGCCTTTGGTAAGAGGGGCCCCGGGTTCTATTCCCGAGAGCGTCGGCTGGTTAATTCCCCTGGCACGGGGACTGGGTGCATGCATCGTCTTCAACATTTCATCCTCATAACGACGCCCAGGTCGCCTACGGGAGTCAAATGAAAAGACCTTCACCTGGAGAGCCGAAGTCCTCGGACAGATCCCGGCACTAAAAGCCATACGTCATTTCATTTTATTCGTAGGTGAAGCATAGGGCCCCGACGAAATTTATCAATCTTGTTCTGCCTGCTGCCTTTACTTTCACCTCTCTCCATGTCTTGTTGACTCAGCTATCTTCCTGTCTATGGTTCTTTCCCAGGTAATCCTCGGTCTACCTTGCCTGCGACTACCTTGTGGATTCCAGCTCAATGTCTGCCTTGTGATACTTCTCAGCGTTTGCCCAATCCAACTATATTTTCTTCTCATCTGTTGCTGTATTGAGCTTTGACTTCTGGCCTCCCAGGAGATCTTTATATGAGATGGTCTTTGGTCACAATATTCTCATAATGGACATCAGACAACGATTTGTAAATGTCAGTAACTTTGTGGTAATGTCTTCGATTACTTTCCACGTCTCACTTCCATGCAGTAACACCGATTTAACACATTGAAAACTGAACAGGTGAAGTTATATCTGAGACTGTGGACTGAGCATTTTAGTGCGTTTTCACATTTTGTACACAAATAACTGATAACATTATTTACAGTCACAAACCTATTTGAGATTCAGCCACGTTTGAGCTACGCATGCCTTTCAATATGGGAGCAAAACCACTAACTTTTATGAATCAATTCAAAAACCCTTTTTTCTACTTTTAATTTTTCAAATTTGCACAATGCATATTAAAAACATAAAGTTTCATGTAATCACACACACCATGATACACTTATTAAACACGACATACATACTAATCACTGAGAAATGAGAAATACATTAATTGTGGAAATTGGCTCTATTTGTCGGCCCCGCGAGATCGTGCGGCTATTTAGCTGCCTCGGTAGTACCAGCTTACCATCATAACAGAATTAGTTTCCGATGATGTGTTGCTACCTGGTACGTCGCTCGTCTTCAAAGTGTGACATTTGAGATACGGAATCTAGTAATTAAAAATTGTATACAACAGCCTCGCCTTCCCCGCCAGCTAACATTTTTTTTCCACCAGTGAGACTCGGACCGTTTAACCTATGTGTCACACATTCACAATCATGGCATCAAACGGCTCATCGAGAACTCCTCCTGCTCCAGCCTAGCACATCTTCTGCCCCAATCGGTGAAAGTGACTTCGAACTCATGACCTGAAAGATCTATAAGTTTGTTTACATTAAAAAATACAATGGCATCAGTAAAATATTAAATACGATGAACATTAAAGTACTAGGTGCTACATTTTTTTGAGCGACTATACCTGTTTAAAGTACTTTCCCGGTCTTTGTGATGAGTGTGAGAACGGTCTGTGGACGTTTGATCAAGCTGATCATCTGAATGACGATGAGTGTTTGCAAAACCATTTCTTTTCCTAATATTTAGTATCAGAAATCCCTTTAGCAGTTCGACCACAGTAGGTAGTTGAGATGCATTATTTTCAAGAGAAATTTGAAGGAAAGTGGTGACTCTCCCACTGCTGGTTTCCGTTGTTCAAATGCCGGCAATCCATGTTAGATTTTTGCTGGACAGGTTTTTCTCCGGGTACTCCGATTTTCCCCGTCATCTTTCAACACATTCCGATATCATTTCAATTCATGTGTCAATCATTTATCAGTGCGCCAGAGGAGTGTGACAGGATTCGGCAGCTGGCACAGTTGTTATCGTCGCCGCTGCTTGGGGGGCTTCATTCTTTTCATTCCTGTCCAGATCAAATGACAAGAAACAGACTCTAGATCTTCATTTAACATTTGAAGGAAAGGGGAAGAGAAGCAGTCAGTCGGGTAGTGCGGTACATGACACTCATTCGCCAACCAAAACTTGTTCGCCAAGAAGCACGATAGTTGACCCACGCACATCCATGGTGGTGCTTTTATCACAGGGCGACTGCCCTAAATGCAGATCAGTATTGATTGATTGATTGATTGATTGATTGATTGATTGATTGATTGACAGTTTGATATTTTGAAATAGATCACCCATGAGCTTGTGCAATATGTAAATTTTTCTTCTGACTACCAGGCATTCGATATTTTAAATTTTCATCTTGAAAACATTTCTTAGCAGACAAAGTAGGGGCCAATTGTGCCGAATGTTGAACGGTTAAAGATCCCGGAAAGATTTCAAATTTTGAATCTTGGTTAGCTTTTTCAAGCTAAAAGATTTTTTCGGAAAACACATCCGACCTAAATGCAGTTCCGGAAAATCAGCCTAAAATAGCTTGTTTCTTTATTCGTTTTCTTTTTTAATCAAATCCTAGCGAAATCACTTATTTACATAAGTCTTTCTGTATGTGTTCCTTGGTTCAATATCCAAAGGCGTTTTTTAATGTCCACACCGAATGTAGTTATAAGGACTTAAGTGAAACTCTGGGTTGACTCATATTAGTGCTCGTAGTGGTAGAAAAAGGCAAACAGCTAATCTAATCGACGGAATAACGATGATTAAGAAAAGGATTGTAATTTTGAGGAATATATAAAGGATATATTCTCACACTTTATTATATTTACCTAATTATCATAGTTCGTATCCCTAGGATATTTTCAACATTGAGTTACTTGCTTGAAGGGTTAGAACTTTGGATTTCTCAATGAAGTGTTGGAACAAGCAAGTTTTATTCGAATGATCTAGGTTAGTATCGTCATATGAATGAGTAAAGGAATGGTTTGAGATGTAGCAGGATGCCATTCTGCCCCACCTGGAGCACTGTTTGCATCACCCGTTTCGCGCTGGTAGGTTTGTAACAGCATGCTTATCGCTGTTCATGGTCTGCTTTTGTTCGCAAACCTCTCTATCCTTTTCAGACTGTCAAGTGTCCGGGCTTGAATGCCAGGGAATCAATTGTGCGCCCCATTCGATTACCGTGTGTGGATGTTGAATGGTTGTGGTCAGATGAAGGCCATTACTGCGCTCCATTTGTAATTCTGTCCCTGAGCTGAGACCTACTGAGGGCTGAAGTTAATCAAGACGATTTTAGGGCCCATTGGGGCGTACGGGGCTAATTGCACCATATCAGGAACATGCCGTGCAACCGAGTACGCTTGTGCTACAGTGTGTGCAATCAGTTGCTGGTATGTTTGTTTTACGAAGTTGCACCTAATGGTGTGGAGGGATATTTTCTGGCTCACGAATCAGCGATTGTTGTCGACTTCTGTTCAAACCGTGCGAGGTCACTCTTCTGTCGATAGGCCAATGACCTAGTTGTTAGGCCCCTTTAAACAACAATCTCCTGCTGTAAATATATTCAGACATTTCTCAGTTGCTAAACTCATACGTACGTACATACATACATAAATACATACATCTTCATTATAGACTGTTCTGCTTTTCAGTGTTCAGTCTGCAAGCGTCTGTGAATTTACTAAACGCCACATAATCCTCTGTTTCTGTTTAGCTCCGTGGTCTCGTTCAGTTCTATGCCAAAAAAGCCAATCGGAACCCGAAGGGCCATAACCTACCAACCTAGCCCTGCTGGGCCCGAAGGCGTGCAGATTACTAGGTGTCGTGTAATCAGCACGACGACCTGTACTGCCATCTCAGTATCAAACAACTCCTCAGATGCAATCACGTAGGCTAAGTGGACCTCGCGCCAACCCTCAGATCCAGGTAAAAATCCCTGACCTGGCCGGGAGTCGCACAAGGGGAAGGCACGCTAACCTTACACAGCGGGGCTTGGTTACTTCTACATCTCTTATATTTAAATGTTTAGAAACTGAATCTAACCATCGTGTTTGTCTACTTTTCTTACCCACCGTAAGAGTCCACCATTACCCTAAGTAACGTATCCTCCTCCATTCACCTCACATAACCCCACCACCGAATCCTTTTTATGCGTACACTGTCCTAAATTGAGCTCATTCCTAATTTAGGCTTCATCTCCTCATTCCGATTATCTTCTTGTAATTATTCCCACCTGTTTGTTCCAGCAAACATTCTCGCTACTTTCATATCTGAAAATAAAAACCTACAACCTGTTTTCCAGGTAGTGATCAGGTCAGGGAGGGGATGAATGAAGCCCTTATATTGCGGTGAGGATAGGAATTGTGTCGGCTGCCGAAGCCGGTTGCACTCCTCCGGGCAATGATTAATGACTGACAGATGAAATGTATTGATAGTGGCGAGTGGTTCTGGAGTAAAAGATAACAGAAAAAACCGGAGAAAAACCTGTCCGTTCGTGACAGACTCCAGACTGAATGTCTCCACCCTTCCAGAGTTGCGTTCTTACAGGCGAGTGGGGGATTCCAGTAGTTTTTTCCTCCGGGTCATTCAGGGCGCTCGATTCATTGTTAATCAGTAGGGAGTGATTTTCTCTGCGGTAGTGGGTTAAATTTCAACGAGCAGAAAGCTTGTTGAAGGCCGCACAACGCTGAAACACAAGGGCATCGCCCTTTAAGACCCCTAATATTTATGCAACTTTTCCTACTGAACTTACGTGCAATATAACCTATTACTCCATAGAAGTTCGCTCCAGCTGCTTCCAGGAGGTCATCACGAGCCTCAACAATTCGCCGGCGCTGTTATTTGTTCCCTGCCAGTGCTATCCACATTCTCGCCATTATCATCTCCCGCTGGTACTCTTGTCAGCCTTCATTGTAGCAATATGAACCGTAAGGAGAAGAGCCCGGAATGTTTGTGGATTGGAATGTAAACTTTCTGAAGCGAGTAACAAGTAGACTGTTGACCGCACACTGGTTGTTTTATAAGAGTTGCATAAACATTAGGGGTAGAGCCTATGAGAATCCGTAGCATTTAGGCTATGTTACTCTCGCTAGATTATTTGTCTAAAAGTGAGCAATCACCTCTGCACACATTGCCAGGTTCTGCCTCCATCTACCACTTCGTTCCAAATGACATGTTGTTCGAGGTTTGTCCATAGATAGTTTAAAGATTTCATACAGGCCCGGCGTTTTGGCGAAATGATCAGCGTATTCGTCTTCAATTCGGAGGGCCATGTGTGTGTTCGACTTAATAAATAGGACTCATTACTCGACGAACCATGTCAGAAACACACAAGAGCGAATACATCCCCTCACATTGGACTGGCGTCAGGAAGGGCATCCGACCATACAACGCCAGGTGACTAGAGAAGGGCAGAAATAATTAAACAAAAAATAGTGGTGTTGCAACGATTTAAGTCCAACCATTGTACGTTGGCGCAATCCCGTGATTAATTAGGCATCCTCACTTTGAGTTACATGCATATTATTCAAATTCTTTTCATGAAAATTGTGTGGAATTTCCTTTATATATGTAATGACAAGGGGTAACTAATAGTTGAATGCCCACACTTCTTGCTGTGTTATGATTTACCGAGCAAGTTGGCTGCGTGGATTGGTTCACGTAGCTGTGAGCTTACATGCGGGAGATCGTGGCTTTTGAACCCTCCTGACGGCAGAACTGAAGATAGTTTTCCGTGGTTTCCTCATTTGCACACAAGTCCACGACCGCTTCCTTGCCATTCCTAGCGCCGCCCTAATTCCTTTGCCGCTGTAGGACCTCTCCGAGTTTTTAAGATGTGTCTCCCTCCTCTCCCCCTCTCTATCTCATTCGTTCCCTCAATTCTAAGAATCGTTATGTCCGAGGAGGAGTTATATTCTTGAAAATGTTCGACCATCGAATGGGAACTAGTCTACGATCTCTCTTGCGAGGGACATTTTCGTGAGTGATCAGTTTCTTTATGTTGCATTACTAGGCGAGGACGTTTGGCGACAAGCAGCTAAGATTCCTACCTTCTTTAACTATCCCTGTATAGTCATCATCCCGCAATACAGTTCCACATTGACAGGCGTTCACAAGAGCTCTAGCTTAATCCTAACCGCTTATGCAACTTTCCCAACACAAGTGTACTGCTCGTTGCAGATGATAGGAATCTCCCCTCTCGTCGCAGTGTGACGTGCTGCTCAGGTTCCAACAGACGAGGGTCAATCATGTCTCCAATTATACCATCAAACACCACATACACATCACTTATTCGTGCAGAACCAATCAGGAGCTTGGGTCCACTCAAATACTGTTTGTCCTGGATTCCCACGACTGATCCGATCTGCGACCACATCTCTAAATAATTAAATGGTGGTCAATGGTATTACAGTAATTAGAATGGAAACAGTATCTCTGGTTGCCCACACAGAACTTACTGTATGTTATACTAGCGGTAATCTGTATGCTTAATCATACCTTCAACTTCCTGCTTAATTACTATTCAGCGGTATGTAAAGCTGTTAAAAATGAATTTGCTTAGAATCTTTTCCGGAATACTTCATTTTCTGGAGAATAATTGAATGTTTTATAAATATTTTTCTTTCTGTGATCAACTTTATGTTAATATTATTTTAAGGTCAAAATTATAAGTTCCTTTTTCGTGCAGTTTTAAGTTATATTAGACAAGTACAGAAACTGGCCTGAATGTCTGGCGAGATGATCCTAGGTGGGGATTAAAAGGTACATGTTTCAATTTCTGTAACTTTTGCGTTAAGTGGGATGTCCAGCCGTCTTTGCCCCCAGGTGTAGGCTGAATGAATCTCAGGGCCATGTACACCTTCAGACGTGAAAATCTCGTTTCTCAATATTTCAGTATCCTCATGGGGAATTGAAACTACATGTTTTCGGAACAGAGTACTTCAGCAAACTGGCTAGGTTTCCTTGTGAAGTTAGAATTGTGGTCAACTATTACGAGATTACGAAAATAAATTATCTCAAAGTCGAAGTGTATGGATTAACCTGTCTTAACTATCCCCATTCTCTGAAAACTGTATAACCAAACCAACATTTTATAGTTACAATGAAATCGTGTCTCTTTCCCGCTTCAAACTGCATCAAAATTACGCCAGAGGCTTGAGATAAGGTTGAAATGAACAGGCATGAAGTACTTGGTTTCTGAACCTCTCCGAACGCTAGATATTTGGGACCGGGCGAGTTAGCCATGCGGTTAGAAGCGCCCGGCTGTGAGCGTGCATCCGGGAGACAGTGGGTTCGAATCCCACTGTCGGCAGCCCTGAAGATGGTTTACCATGGTTTCCCATTTTTACGCCAGGCAAATGCTGGGGCTGTACCTTAATTAAGGCCACGGCCAATTTCTTCCAACTCCAATGCCTTTCCTATCCCATCGTGCCATAAGACCTATCTGTGTCGGTGCGACGTAAAGCCACTAGCACAAAAAATACAGATATTTGGGGAGACAATTTGTTTAACCTCAAAGTGGTATGCTTGTCCAATAGAACTGTTGTGGAGCAATAGGAGTACATACGCGAATAAACAATGATAGTAGAATCGAGCATGAGTGATAAAACAACGTCAAACCGTATAATTTCGTGGCTGAAAAATGTTTTAAGGTGGAGTTTGGAGGCCTTTCTGTCGTTATTTTGGATTCTTGGTCGGGAAAACAAACCTGAACTACTAACGAGAGCATTACCTCATAGAGACAATACACTTCAAGTAAAAGGTTGCCCCCCAAAACAACAAACTATAACAGTACAAGACATTTGCCTGAAGGCTACAAGACGGTAGCCTATTCGTTGTGATAGGAATAGTACCCGAAATATTCTTGAGAGAATGGCACTCTCTGACTTCACCAAAATATCAACCAATAAGCTTCGCTGTGCTTGGCAGTAGGAAGATTTTATTCCCATTGTCTCTCTTGCTCAATATTTAAATGTTCTAAAAATCAGTTCTCTACTGTCAGAAATGGGGAAAACGGACAGGTTCGAGATGTGGGTTTACCGACGCATTCTCCTAATTTCTTGGCCTGAATACGGAGCTAATAAGTCAGTGCTGTTAAGAACTAGGCATCCAGAGGAGGCTTTTTGAGCGAATCATCCAGGATTACTTTCGGTACTTCGGACACGTGACCAGAAAGACGGGCCCCTCGTGGAGGGAGAGTTTAATGGCAAAAAAGCTCGGCGAAGAGAGTGACAGACAAGATTTGGGGAAAGAAAATCAGGACAGTAAAATCTTGAACGCCGTCATGACCTGTCCAGGGTGTAGGATTGAGGAGAGCGTGAGGTAACTGTGCTGCAAATATGTTCATGGTGTGTTCCTGATGCGATAATTAACTCTATATCGAATATTGTGTTCTACAGCTGTGTTATCATGAAATACCCCTATAACATTAAACGTCTGTTTTACAGGCAGTTTATGCTAATTTTGATTAGTGTTATTCTCTTCAGTTGGGATGCAAGTTATGATACGTATTGAACTGATATTACGTTTAAACATAATTACTATCTTCCATTTTACGAAAACTCTTAGGTTGCCTAACTATAGGAAACAAACTTCTTAAAGGTTTTTGCTTTCATGTCGGTAACATATATTATCACTAAATTTTAGACATATCTGTAGTGGAAAAGTCGATGGGTTCCCACGGTAGTACTATCGTTGCCTATTTAAAAATAAAATAAATGAGAGGCAATAAGAATTGTGTTGTCATCAGTTAACCTTGGATATCACCTGAAACTCTCTCTAAGGTAACAGTAATTCATATACAGGGTAAGGCAGAAGTCCGTTAACATTTGACGAGGCAGTAATTCACAGAATATTGTAGGTAGAGGGGTAATATATGATACACATGCCTGACATGACATTGAGTTTCATTGATACCAGCAACCAAGGTACGACGTTTAGTGCAGGATGGCGCTCCACCCCGATATTGCTACACGTGCGAACGATCTATTGCGCACATCGTTTGGTGAGGATCGTGTGCTGAACCGCCACTTCCGTCATGGGTGGCCTCCCCGGTCCTCTGACCTCAATCCGTGTGATTATTGGTTGTGGGGTTACCTGAAGTCGCAAGTCTACCGCGATCGTCCGACCTCATTAGGGATGCTAAAATCAAACATCCAATACCTACAGATATGCTGTGCAGTGCTATTCGCTGTAGATGTCAACGAGTAGAAAGTTTATTGAAGGTCGCACAATGCTCCTGTTTAAAGAGTTGCAGAAACACTAGGGACACGGCCCGTTAAAACCCGCAATAGTTATGCAACATTCGCTAGTGAACTCACGTGCAGCCTAGAGGACGACTTCGACACATTGAAATCTAACCTATTACTGCATAAAAACTGATGAATAATGACTGACATGTTGAGCATGCGTTATAAAGGACATAGTCTTCGCTAAACATGGATTGTAATGCTAAAATATGCTTGTGTATCGTATGAACTGCCATCTGTTGATCATTTTGTGCACCTTATTTTCGTGTCAGTTAAACCCCATGCCACGCCAATCATGTGTGTGAATTATTATCTCTGTACCTCCAATATTCCGTGAAGTATTGCCCCGTCAAATGTTAACGAACTTTTGGGTCATCCTGTATCTCAACTGTAATCACTACAGTGGCCTGTCATGAAAGTTGAATTGTTTTCTAACTATTTTCAAGTAGCTTACTATATATATTGCGTTGTTTTTGTAGCGAGGCCATCTACTCTAAATTACTTCTTCGCCTTCGCCAGTGTATTCTATGCAACTTATCGTACTGCTCCGTAATGCGGGTAATCTATATTCTCACACTTAAGCGAGGATGCTATTAACTTCTTGCTGTTGTCGCCTTGCATTAGCAGCGATTTTATGTTGCCCTTAATCTTCACCTTTAGAAACTTTGAAAAGCGTTCGAGGTTCAGTTCGTTAAATTAATTGGTTCGAACCTAGGGAAATCTTGTGAAAAATGTTACGATGGTAGACACTCGTAAATTGTGACGCAGATTCCAGTTTCATGTTCATGTAGTCGAGATACAGTATATATAGAACTCCTTGGTCTTAAATTCCCAACTTCGTGATTAACCTCTGAAGCAAGAATCGAACCTTGAGAGAAGAATAATGACGACCTACTCTGTGACTTACTGTATAATCTAGTGCGAATTCAGTGGTTCGATACTCCGATTGAGCACCTTCGAGGTACATAACTGACACCGCTACTGGCTACTTATGAAGGCGACCGAGATTCACATCTCGGTCAGTGCAGGTGTGATTTCTTAATTTATGGAAAGGCAGGCCCTAGTGTTTCGGACTCTGCGTAAACCTGGAGGTCATATGGCAATTATTATGTCATTTCATATGAAACTAAATTCGTGCCGAGATGAATGGCTGAGACGCTCGCCTTCTGATCCCAACTTTGCAGATTCGGTCCTGGCTCAGTCAGGTGGTATTTGGAGGTGCTCAAATACGTCAGCCTCGTATCGGTAGATTTACGGGCACGTAGAGGAACTCCTGTGGGACTTAATTCTAGTACCTCGGAGTCTTCGAAAACGGTAAGAGTAGTTAGTGGGATGTAAAGCCAATAACATTATTATTCTAAATTTCATCCGTCCCCTATAATTCTATCGAAGTAGTGGAACTTCTGTGCTGGCACTCCTATTCAGTGATGCCTAAGCCATCTATGACAGCTGATGGCAGAGCTGTTGAAGGTCCAACCAGCCTTGGGATTGAGAAGGAACATACACTGCTATTTTCAACACCTATCTGCATCAACAATCATTTTCGCTACTCTTTCCGAAATTATAGTGTGCAGAAAACTTTGTTTCGTAAATTTAGGGAGTGTTAAAGGGTACAAATACTTAGAGTATTGAGCTCGTAGGAAGCATAGGTCTACAGTGAGTGGTTTCGGCTGCCTACCTACCAGGCGCTCGAGCGCTAACGAGTCGCACTGCTTTGCTGAGGCGCTGTCCGCGTGATCTTTCTTCGGTCTTCGTTGTGTCCTTCCGCCTGTCTGTCACCACACCTACACATCGTATCTGAGAAGCACCGGGAATTTTCCAAGAGTATGCGAATAATTTTTGCGTCGATGTGTCTTGTGCCACCAAGTTGGGGAGACATCTACTCAGGGTACTGTAGGTTTGACCCTTATCATTGCATGCAGCTAAAATGTCAATAAGGAAAAATCAGTGTGTGACGTTTACGCTCGAACGCCTGAGAACATGACAGCAGAATGACATCTTTAATCGCGCGTAGCACCGAATCTAATCATCGCAGACCTTTGGATCCTATATTCAAAATACTTGTACTTTGCCATCTAACACTTCTTCAATTTACGAAGCAAAATTTTCTGCACTCTGTATATGAAGAAAGAGTGTTTCCAACAGTGCTTCCAAAAGCTTTACCAACATTGGAAAACTGTGTAGTTGCCCAAGTTGGCCGTATATCTTTGTGTTGAAGAATTCACGTCTAGTCCTCGAACTTCTGGATACTTCCTCGGAGAATTCACTGGGTACTTCCTCGGAGAATTCAACGCAGTTGGCATGGAGACATGTGTAAAGCCAACCAACCAAAGAGTCAACTTGACGGTGAGGAGCAGACGGAGCCGGTGGGTTGGTCACGTAGCCAGACTAGTAATTGATAAAACACCTCAAAACTTCACCCCCTGGTAGACCAAGGCTGCGGTGAGGAGCGTCCATGAAAAACAGTTCTATTTCATACTGCGTTGAATTTGTCTATACTCTTGGAAATAATATCTAATGTAGAAATTTTCGAAACTGTATTTGTTTACCGCACTCGAATACACCATCAGAAACCTTTTTGAAAGTCTGTAAAATAATTATATAGATACCACATGGGCACATGCGTACGAGTCTATAAATCTATATCGAATGATTAAATGATATTGATTATTTCATGCCATGCCATACAGACCCACGGCCTGTGCAGCTGTCAAGGTACAGTTGCTAGGTTACACTTCCCTGACAGGATTTTTTACGCACACGTTCGTTACACAAATTTCCAGGTGACCGCCAGCTCTAAGACGTATTTATGTCGAAACATTTGATCGACAGAGATACGGGCACGTTTTTAAGGCAACGCGAGGTCTTAAGCGCCTGTGGTCACTGAATGATGATAAAGTTAAGATAAATACAGAAACTGAGGAATATTTTAAGTATGTTATTGGTGGTAGTGAATTCCTCTTCAGTGAATTTTGAATAACGTAACTTTGTTGTGGATCTAAACGAACTCCAGATGGCGGGATGAGTGGCTAAAACGGTTAAGGCGCTGGGCCTTCTGACCCCAACTTGGAAGGTTCGATCCTGGCTCAGTGTGGTAGTATTTGAAGCTGATCGAATACATCAGACTCTTGCCGATAGACTTACTGGCACGAAAAAGAACTCCTGCGGGACAAAATTCCGGCACGCCGACTACTCCAAAAACCGTAAAAGTAATTAGTGGAACGTATAGGGTGGGAAATGAGTGTACTTTCTTCTAGAGATGAACTAAATTGATATCGCTAGATGTAAATGGTGTTACTAAATCTGCCAGAAATGTTATTGAACAACGCTCTTGGTTGTGCTGCATCAGCTGTCAGCTTGTCTACTTGCGGCACGTCACAGCTTTCAAGACAAGCGAAGCTGGCAGCTTCACCACAACCAGCACCTTGTGTGTACGACGTGCGTAAGTACCATCAACTTACTTGTAAAACTCTGAGTAGGTGGTTAAGTCCTTACAACTTCAGCCTCTACAACCAGCGGTTGTAGCTCCTATTCTATTTTTCATCGTGACTTAAAATGAGATAAGCTGCTTCTTTTCCCTCCACTCATCGACCAGTAAATTATTTCCAATTGTGGCTAATTCCCATGTTGAGTTTAGTTTTGCTTGAAATAAAAATATTTGATACAAGCACCTTGTTTCTGTTCTTATCGTAGGGCACATCCTCAGAGCTTGTTAGTAAAATTATTTGGAATTTATTGCATGTCTAGCGATCTTTCAGTGGTATGTTGTATCATCTATGGATCACTTGAACAAACTACGAAATAAATGATAATTTAATTCCATTCCGACCTTGTTTAAGTTTGCGTCAGGTGAACACATTTAGAAAAATCCATAGTTGTAGCTCTTCAGGCGGGAGACTCTATCTTGAAAACATCCTAGGGATATGAGAAACGAATTTTAGGCAAATAAAATATGATAAAAGTATGATAATATATTCTTTATTTATTCTTAAAAATTACAGTCCTTTTCTCATTCATCGTTGTCCGGTCGGGAAGGTTACCAGTTTGCTTTTTTCTAACACTACGAGCGCTAATGCGAGTCATTGCATTGTCCCACTTAAACCCTTCTAACTACTCTCGGTCTGGATATTTCAGAAAGATCATCCATCCATCAAAGGTTGCTAATGTCAGATGACCGCCAACTATAAGAAGTTGCCTGCACGGTTGCTAGGTGACAGTACCTTACGTCACACTAAGCACAGTTGCTAAGTTACACATCCGTAACACAAGTTGTTACGTGAAACCATTTCGTTACGCACTTCCAGCTCAGACATAATGAAGTCAAAGGGTGTAAACCAATTTGATACGATATGCGAAAGGAGAATGAAGCTCAGGCAAAGATCAACAAATGGCAGAAGACTTTTAGATTACTGAGACGGGGATTGTCATTAACCTCAGTACTTCAGTGTGAACTTCACATCGTGCATGCTACCTCCATATGACGTTGCTATGTGCGATGTATTAGTGGACTTTCCTTAACCAGAAGAGACTTGTAGCAAATGTAGGAAATGGCAGAAATTATAATTACCGGGTAGGGTGTTGTCTGTGCGCTAGGTTTTGTGTTTTAGGGTAAAGGCAATTTTCTGTCAAAACCTCGTGTACAGCAGGGGATAATCCGCTAATAATAAAATATTACATTCAGGCCATTTGGGTTGTCGGTAGCTGCTCGACCTCTACAGGCTATAATTGCTGGAGGCTTTCTCGTGCAATTTGAGACTCACATTTTCTCGTTTCTTCACCGCTGAAAGAGCAGACATTCCGGGAATGCATTGTCAGTCGCACCCCTTGTTGTCTGTCAGCGAATGAAAGGGAGGACGCTTCATGTGTAATGGAGACCAACACATTTCTATGGCCTCTCTACTCTGCTGCAGAGCGAGAGCCAGGAACTCAGACAGCCAATTGGTCTCCCGAGACATTTCATCACCAAGTTTAATCCTTTCCTGAAGTTGAAAGAATTTTAAATACATTTCCTAACTTAGTGGAGTCTCGTAGGTGCAGTTAAGTCTCCACTAGCTGGTAGTTAACTTAAGATATTCCCCTCACCATCTACAGAGCTCGACTTAATTTATATAACATTATTAGGGAGTGATTTCCGTGACCTAATAAGTTAGAATGCACATTTCCTCAGGATTCTGTAACCCAAGTTTCAATCGTTTTGGAAGGTTTGTCTAACTCAATGGGGTAGATATTTTCAAAACCACTGCAGTTCACGTAAATTCAACATCATGTGGGTTTGTCCAAGGTAGGAGCTATTTATTATTATTATTATTATTATCATTATTATTATTATTATTATTATTATTATTATTATTATTATTATTATTATTATTATTATTATTATTATTATTATTATTCCGGCGATTCTGTGGAACGCAAATGTGTAAGAAGGTGCCGGGATGAATGGGTGGACAGAGAAAAGATCGAAGTATAATTTAAACCTCTAAATTTTGAAATGTATTTCATTCCTTTTTTTTTCTGAATTTAATCCGTGATGAACAACACCAAATAACAGTTAGATAGACAAGGTTAGCTCGTTAGCTCTTGTAAGAATAATGATTAAACTTCATGTACACAATATCCAGAATGAGCTTGAAGCTCCAAAATTACAATATGCAAAAGAGCATCTTTGCTCCACACAGTTACCCTCTAGGAGATTGAGCTCCAAAATATACCACATTCCATGGCAAAATTCACTAATCCAAATATTAGATAAATCTAGAAAATAAATTTTACTGTCTTACCAGCTCGACAGTCTGTTTATACTTGAATAGGAAGAGTTAACATTTAACAAAGGCCCTAAGTACTCATTCTATAGGGCCTTAGTGATCAAAAGAAAAGGTTCAGTGTATCGGCCGTAAACCAAACTGCTAGAAGACGAACACTTGCACCCCTTTGGAAATACCCGTAGAAACACTTAAAACCCGATTTGGGCTTATGGCCTGAAGTTACAGAGGCTAAGCCTATACTGCAGAGGTGGCATGATGGAGAAAATATTATTAAGTTCCAAAAAAAAAAAAAAAGATGAATTTTAAATTTTACTGGCTCATTGTCACCCCGTTACCAAGTTGAATGGGAATAAAGAGGGCGAAGACTCTTCGTTCAGTAAGTTAGAATAAAGTCCTTAGAAATGCTTGAAATACACTGAAAAGATGATGTTGAGTTTAAAATTAGGAAATAATTTTGAAACATTCCCCCCAAGCCAGCTTTCTGAAACGATCACATGATTAAGAGATGTCTGCCATTACCTTGAGCTGGTGAGCCTTCCGATAACGGGCAACTATTGCCCCCTGCCTCCACTACGTAAGCAGCACTCTAAGCCTCTTGACTGGAGCGATAGAAAAGATCACATGTCCCAAAAGGTTCCAGCTTTTATAGCGGAGGGAAGGTTCCAGAACTCTATAGGTCGAAGCACTGTACACACCCTCAATTCTGATTGGATAACTAAATATCCAAATATTTGATTGGTTGATAATTTCATGGAGGATGTAGCTGTGCTAGTAACCTTAGAACACCAAAACAATCTACAAACATTTCAGTTATGTAAACCTAGAGACTACAAATTTCTTTGAAAATTACTTGTCCATCCTCCCACCAGAGGGGGAAGGGCACATAAACCGACAGTAGAGTCATATGAAGATAAATTTCGAATCTTCTTCTGGTACACGGTTCTCGCCTTACAGATAGCCTTCTAAAAGGAGCCCAGTTTAAATGTATGGAGTAGGTGAACTACATTTATTATTATTATTATTATTATTATTATTATTATTATTATTATTATTATTATTATTATTATTATTATTATTGTACCGGGCGGTACACCTCTACACCGTTTATTTAAAAGTTGCGCCAGTTGAAACTCCTCTTCTGGAGGAAGGTTGAACTTTATCTATTCTATTAATTCTCTACTTTCTCAGAAGATGTCACCACGTGGAAAATTTTGAGTTTTTGAACTGTGTCACTTTTGATGTGTTTTTGTTTCGCTTGAAGTAAGAAGTGTGAACTTTCTCTTCTAGAGGACACTACTGAAGATCAACAATAGCGCACCCTAGTGCGGAGTCAAAGAACTATTTTGTTGGAGAAATTTTTATTTCAAAAGTTTGTTTCTTGTTAAATTTCTTTCTGTTATTGTTTAAGTTGGCTGTATACCCCTCTTTTCCCCTTGTTTTAGATTTATCCAATCCCGAATTTCTTTTAGTAATTTCTGACCAATCTGGTGTATCTTCCCCCAACTTGTATCCGTTGCGGGGTCCTATCCAATAAAAACATTGTGGGCGGGTGTTTTCATTCCCCTAACGCCTAGAAACTTCCGCGAGAGTATTTAAACTGCTGATTTTGGGGTCTCCGGGCCACTTCTGTTCCATCTTTCAGTGTATTAAGTACATAGCAGGAGGCGGGAAGCGCCTCTTTCTTCTTCAGCCGTTCAACACCAGGTAATGGCCTATTAATAACTTCTTTTCTTGCTAGGTCGGCAGTTTAACACTCGCGGCGGGTTCGAAGCATTTCCATCATGTAACCTTTTCCTAAAATGTAATTACTCTTTTCATCTTTTTCTTGTAAAGCTACATATTGGGATAGAGAGTGCTAACCCTCTCGAGCTCCCACTCACATTTGTTTTGAGGTGAACTTATTTTCTCAAACTATTCTTCGTTTATGTAATGTAAAGTGTTCTTCTCTAAGTCACCTCTGTAGTATGGGATTAGCCCTTGCGTTAGCGGCCCAGAGCCAGATTAGGTTTTAAAAACAAAGTGTATTAGGAGTGCAAGTTCGCCTCCTCTCAAATTGTTATTTTAGAGGTCATGTAATCAACCTTCTTTTCATGTAATAGACCTCCGTAGGTTGGGTATTTTACCCCTGTGAATACGTCCTTAGAGGACAGCTTGAAGGTAGAGTTTGGTGTGGCCTTGTGATAGGCTTACAATTTTGAGAGCGGATCGCTCTTTGAAATTTGTTTCTGTATGCCTCGTGCAGGCTTTATGTGTAATGTTTGGAGCCAGTGCTCCTGGGCATGAATGGGGTTTTCTGCCCCTTGGCTAAAATTTTTTTTGGAGTAAGGCGGGGCTGATTGCCCAAGAGTTATGAAGTAAGGGCACTGAGCCCGAATCCAGTAATATTGTACCTACATTTTTGCTACTCTGTACCTGTTATGATTGTTATCTCTTGTTTTTGAAAAGAAAATATAACCTAGTTAAATTTTAAATTAATTTTACATTGCACGTTAATTTCGTAGCTTGAAACCCATTCACACCCGCACCTTCTTTCACCTCTACCTACCACGGATATCTCCGTAACAATTATTATTATTGTGCCAGTGATTTGACACTTCCGGCTGTTTAAAAATTACCCCTAATGGTACTGTACTGTATTAGATTCGGAAAAGAGTAAAACTTTTCATGATTTGTGAATCATCTTCTTTTGCTACAGCTTTTTCCCACACCTGTAGGGTCGCGGGTGCGAACTGTGTCGCACATGTGTATTGGCCCTGTTTTCCGGCCGGATGCCCTTCCTGACACGAACCCTATATGGAGGGATGTAATCACTATTGCGTTTTTCTGTGGTGGTTGGTAGTGTGGTATGTTGTCCGAATATGATGAGGAGAGTGTTGAGACGGACACATACAGCCAGTCCCCATGACAGAAGAATTAATCAGAAGCGATTAAAATCCCTGACCCGGCCGGGACCCTCTGACCATTCAGCCAGGGAGCTGGGCTCTCATGATTTGTGAAAATTGGAGTAGATGACTCTACGTCTTTTGTAGCGCCTCCTTGTGATGATTAACTATCTGGGAGAAAATTGGTGTTTCAGAGTTTGATAACCTGCCTTCACATTCTATTTTTCTGGGTGGCAACGATTCTTGTTTACCTTTTTTCCCACCGGTTGTGTCCGTCTTCTCGAGGAACTTTGAGCCAATGGGAGAAGACATTGTCAATTTGTTCTGGAAGTAACCCCAGCCCCCTGTATAAACTGGGTGTTTTTTGAGTGTAAGTCTATCAACGATAGGGCTGGGTGAAGTATGGCCGGCGGGGGTTGGGGGGTACTTTTCGAGTACAGTGGCATTAATGGAAATGTACAGGATATTGCTTTGGAAGCAGTCCCTTGTTCAGTTCACACCATTGTTTAGTTATTTTATGTCAAGGTGAGGCATTGCGTGTCAGATTCATTGATTGTTTTAAGTTCATAATCATTGCTCACCGTCGTACATTTGAATTATAGTCAGTGGATGCATTTTGGAATTTTAAATGGGCATTACATTTCGTCTCATCTCGTACCGATGACCTAGATGTTAGGCTCCTTTAAGCAGCAAACACCATCGTCATGAATCCAGCTCTCATGCTTACCAACAACAAATAAAATAAATACCTTTCTTACATTATTCAGTGGCTGAGTGGGCTTTGTCGTGAATTTCAAAATTTAAAAAAAAATACCTTGGACATGAGAAAGAGTTTGTTACTCTCTGTGGCAATGCTGACAGGGGGTGTTTTCCTGGTACATTTTGGTAAGGAGCGAACTGCAATATTATTGGCAGTCACCTTGTTTGCTTGCTGCAATTCTGAGCATGAAAGGCCGTGGTGATCCGATATAGACTTCTTTAGCTAATGTAGTTTCTATGGTGTTTATTCTCATCACAAGTTTGAGCAGTCTGATACAACTGTCTTCTTTGTTATCACATTATCAACTGCTGGGAACTTCTCGAAGATGTGAGAACATACAGTTGACAGTGTGACGCTGTTGCGCGGACTGCCAGTCTCCGCCTTTATCTGCTCGGAGTGTCATCTGTCGTTAGCATAGTAACTACTGAATCTGAATTGCAAATTGGCGTGCACAAAACAAAGCGCATAGTGGTTGAGCGCTCGCTCAAATATAAATGACCATGTTGTAGATAAAACAGCGCCATGTATTCGTAGATCAGTCGATATTATTAATGATCAACACACTGCGGCCCATCAAATCAGATCAGCATGCAGAATATCTTGCTGTGCTTTTATTATTCCGTAGTTCACCGCGTGGATCACCTGTAACCTCCCTCTCATGCGTGTGTTTTATTCTTTTCGAACCGGCCCGTTACGTCCTAAGAGTAGAAAACTGAGACTTAGAACTTCATTCCTACTAAAAACTGCTGTGATGAGGTCGTCACTTACTGAGCGAGTACAGGTCGCATAGCTATAGATCTGCATGATGGAGGATTTGGGTTGATATCCTGCTACCGGAGTTCCTGATAATGATGATCCATTTTGACCCTAGGCAAGTGCCGGAGCTGTTCCTTGCTTTTATTATTATTATTATTATTATTATTATTATTATTATTATTATTATTATTATTATTATTATTATTGCCGGCCCCGCGGTCTAGGGGTAGCGTGCCTGTCTCTCACCCGGAGGCCCCGTGTTCGATTCCTGACAAGATCAGGGATTTTTACCTGGACCTGAGAGCTGGTTCGAGGTCTACTCAGACTACGTGATTAGAATTGAGGAGCTATCTGACGGTCAGATAGCGGCCGCGGTCTCGAAAGCCAAGAATAACGGCCGAGAGGATTCGTCGTGCTGACCACTCGCAATCTGCAGGCCTTCGGGCTGAGCAGCGTCGCTTGGTAGGCCAAGGCCTTTCAAGAGCTGTAGTGCAATGGGGTTTGGTTTTGATTATTATTATTATTATTATTATTATTATTATTATTATTATTATTATTATTATTATTCAGTGTGTCTTACGATGAATGGTTTTTTCTCAGGTATGACAGGAATGATCATTTGGAGCAATAAACTTCATATGCGCTTTCCGAATTGATTCCGAGATTGAATTCATTTAATGTACATTCATATGTTTTGTGCTAGTGACGCTCACGGGTGTGTAGATTAAGGGGATAAAAGTAAGAATTGAATTAAAGGAATATCGGCATGTATAGATTATATCGTCAATTTAGGCATTTTAGGCGCTATAGGATCAACGTTTGAATATTGAAAACGTTACATTAAGTAATTATCTCACTTGTACCGAAAGGTGAAGGACTGAAGGGTCCGGAAAGGTTTCAAATTGTGAGTCTAGGACAGTTCTATCAAAATTTAAAAACAAATTTGGAAAATAACTTGCTGCCTAAATGCAGTTCCGGGAAAACAGCCTAATGTCACTTGTTTCTTTACTAGTTTTCTTTTTGATTCAAATCCTAATCAAATTAACTTATTTACGTATTTTTATAATGTGTTCTTTGGTTCAGTACCCCCAGACATTTTAGATTTTTTTTTAAAAAGTACACACTGACTGTAGTTATAAGGGCTTAAGTGAAACTCTGCATTGACTCTCATCAGCGCTTGTAGTGGTAGAAAAAGGCAAACAGTTAATCTAATCGACCAGATAACGACGATTAAGAAAAGGGATTTTGATTGTTAGGAATACGTAAAGAATATATTCTCATACTTTATATACCTAAACTTCGTAGCTCATATTCTCAGGATGTTTACAACATTGAGTTGCTTGCCTGAAAGGGCTAGAAATGTGCATTTATAGTGTGTAAATAAAACTTCATTTTAAGTTATCTTCAGGTACAAAATAGATTTTTGCCTAAAATCTGAGTTCTACTGATCATAAATAGAAATACAGAAGGAATCGTGGACGTGGGGGTAGATGATTTTCTTGGACGTGGAGCCGTCACCAGTGGTTCACCATCCTCGACACCGCAGCTCTTATATGGAAAACAAAATACGAAAACTTCCTCCATGATTTTCGCCACTTTCTATGAGATAACAAAAGGAAGGAAAAAGAGAATTTAGACATTTGACAGAACTTGCTGTGAAAGATCGGGATACACCCCTGAATCTACGATGGCTCCCCGGATATAAACCTCGTTCTAAAAATATATCTGCTCCTTAAATTACTAACTAGACACATAATTTTTTACATATAAGGGTTAAAAAACAGATCATGATAATATCCACTACTCATTTCCATCATGTCGGCTGCGCTTCACGAGGGGAGGAGCAGAAGGAGAAATATTGTTCGACTGTGTTGTGTTGAGCATATATTGTATTGTGGGGAGGATGTGGGATACGGTGGGGTGGGGTGGGGTAGAGGACAGGCTGGTAGCAAACGCTGTGCACTTTGCGGCCTGACAAGCGCTCAGCAAACAGTTGACGATAGGGGAGAAAGGGTTCATCGCTCTACACATTACATGCACTGAGTAAACAGTGTTGATGCATCATCGAACAGGATAAAATATCTATCGACTGTCCCTCCAGCGCTATGTCCACATGCCATGCACATCACAGATTGTAAATAATTATTATACGTACACCTTATTACATGCTGATTTATATTACACTGCGCCATCGAAATCCTACATTATACAGCATCCACCAAAATTAAGTGGCATGGATTCCTCATATAGAGTCAAATCATGTGTTCGAAAATGCATGAATGCATAGTTATGCGACCTTTGAATTCATTCATAATCAACATCAGTCGAATGCAAGACAGATCTGTGTCCCGAATGGTAAAATTGCAGGGGGTTCAAGTCAGGTGAGCGTGGCGGCCAAACAAATAATATACCTCTACCTATCCAGCACGGCAAGAATATTGTGCGTTAGCATATCATGCTGTCGACGGGATGTAAGTGGTACGCCTTACAAATAATCAGACAATGTAGTACCAGTAAATCTGTCCGGAAGGACGCAGGGTCACAACAGGTGGTCACCAAGAACTGTAAACGACAGGGTCTCATGTGCGGGGGGCCTACAATTAGGTCAAGCCCACAACAAATTTCTTCGAAACTTTATTACTTGTGTAACAATTGTAAACGCTGTCTCCCGTTTTATTCTGACACAGAGGACATGTCGGTATGCATTCAGAAAAGCTTGCGGATTCGTTTTTGAAGTGTGCGATGCACATTGACTCCTTTGTCCATTTCCTCGGCTCCATATTTCCCAAACCAAGGAACAAAGAAGGCCTTGGCTTCCAATATCTTGAAGAAACAGCTTGATTGTTTGTTGTCCGCCTCGTTGGGTTTCACTTTAGAGGATCCCAGGTTTGATTCCCGACAGTGCTGCAGATTTCAGCTGCATCTCATTAATTAGTTTGGCTCGAGTACTGTGTACTTGTGCTTATCTCAGTACACAACTCTTAATCTTTTAATATAAAGAGAACACAGCCGTAAAAGCGCTGGCCTTCTGAGCTGAAGTTCGTGGCTGGCTCCGGGCTCAGTACGATTCATGTTTTTCGCAAAACTTTGCAACCGCAACGATTGGGTGAAGATGAGGGATTTAGAGAGCAAACCGATTAGTTAGGTTCATATTCTTTTTTTAAAGACACAAGAAATTTGTTCAGTTAAAAGCGGCTGTCCTGGTGAAATATAGAATTATGACCGATTCTAGAATCTAACTTTGTAGATGTGAACTTGCCAGAAAAATTCAAGTTGTTGTTATGTCTGTCACTAATGATGATTTCGTGTGGCTATTTCCAGCCGACTGTATCCCATGTAAGGCAGACGCTCCGCTGTGTGTGGGCGGCATCTGCCATATGTAGGTAACTGTGTTTTATTGTGGTGGAGGATAGTGTTATGTGTGGTGTGTGAGTTGCAGGGATGTTGGGGACAGCACAAACACCCAGCCCCCGGATCATTGGAATTAACCAATGAAGGTTAAAATCCTCGACCCGACCGGGAATCGAACCCTGGACTCTCTGAACCGAAGGCCAGTACGCTGATCATTCAGCCTACGAGTCGGTCTGTCACTGATAGCATGAGCACTTGCATTCATCAGCATTCTTCGAGTCTAAAATTCGAAATAAATTGCACTGACCAAAATATTGACGAGAGAGAGAGAGAGAGAGAGAGAGAGAGAGAGAGAGAGAGAGCTTATCAAAGAGTTTCTCCGGAGCAAACATGAAAACCGCTGAGTTTTTAAATTAATGATCTTGTAGTTCGTTTTGATATCGAACGTCTGCTCAATGCAGGCAACCCGCCGCACACATCTGTAACAAAGTTTGCTTGTTCCAACAGTATATTTACTTGAGCTATAAAGTACTGAGGAGGATTGATGGCAGAATTCATTACACTACATGTGGGAGGTAATGAGTTCCTGTAACTTCTAATGGAAATGCGTTGGAGTAAGAGTATGTTGGTTCATATCCTGACATCACATCAGGTTTTGAACCACAATATCCGCCACATCCTTCACTTCCAAGCTGGCAGAATTAGTTTCGCAGCTATATACATTGGATGGACGTGTATTCTGAGGAGTTGCCTGTGACTGAAAGCCAATCCTAATTACAGGTAAGGCTCAAGTAACTCCGAATTAGAACATTGAAGTACTCTTTCGACATCGCAGTTAATTAAGAACCGAACATTGTCCTTCAGGACACAGTTGACTAAGATTGCTGCTAAACAGAGGGCAAGGAATAACATCATCCAGAAACGTGCGGGTTCAACATGGGGAGCTACTGCGTCCACTCTTCTATAATCAGCAATGGGTTTAGTCTACTCGACTCCAGAGTACTGTTCTTCTGTATGGTTGAACAATCCATATGTTACGCAGATCGACACAGTTCTGAATCAGACAACGCGCATCATTATTGGTACAGTTAAAGTCCATTACTCTTTTTGTTCCGTATTGAGCCATATCTAACCTCCAAGAATAAGGAGATCTAATAATCTGATCGGTGAGTTCACAAAAATATCAGGGAACGTCGTTCTTCCCATGCATGAAGACATGCGAAAGAACTGATCAACAGAGGGTTTAACGCTTCTGTAGAATGGAGACAGGAGTGGCGGTCTCTGTTTAATACCCAACATCCACCAGCAGTTTGTGATCTGCCTCGTAAAACGTGGATTGCTCTTAACAGTGTACGAACCAGCCGTGGGAGATGTGACTCGCTGGGGCAGAGAACTTCACCCAACTGTAACTGTGGTGCGGAAAAACAGAGCGTACTTGGGTTCGCTGGAAGACTTTGCTCAAGCCTCTAGAATGGCTATAGAGTGGCTGGACAATTTAGATATAAAACTTTGGATACTTCAGTTGCCCAGCTGATTGTTTTCCTTTTTAGATTGTTAAACCGAAACTGTCATTTTATATTATTTTTAAAAAATGGGGAAATTTCCATAATGTAATTAAATAAACTGATTATCAGGATGACATTTTACAACCATGTGGATATCTATATCTGGATTGACCTATCGAAGGCGTCTGACAGGGTAAATCATAATGTTAGTGCAATTGGACTAGACAAAAGAGTGGGTGAATGGGAGGGCTGTATTCCTAGAACATATAACTCAGAGAATTGGAGTTGTTGAAGAATTATCAGAACTTTTATTCATTAAGAGGGAGGAATTCCTCAAGGCAGAATTATATATATAAAGAACTGGAATAAGGCTCTATTTCGGACGATCTTATACTGCACAGAGTAATAAATGTATGTACGAAATTGTGATCTTCTGGAAAAAAATACCTCATTTTTGAGAGATTGACAGCAGGCCCTAGTGTGATGATAAACGGGATGGAAAGTCATCTTGTGAGTTTTCCAAGGGAGGTTTCCTTCGGTTTAATCACTGAGTTGATGGGGTGAAATTTTCTCAGGATAATCATTGTACTGTAAGTAACTAGGTAATATGTTTTGAGGTAATGACGGAATTTCAACTGGAAGTTACTGATCTGTTCCTATTGACATGTCTGTATTTGCGTAAGGATGCAAAGAAGAGGGCATGTAAGTCTCTAGTAAGACCGGAATTAGAGTATGGTTCCAGTGTATGATACCCTCACCAGGATTACTTGATTCGAGAACTGAAAATAATCCGAAAAAGAGCAGCTCTATTTGTTCTGGGCGATGTCCGATAAAAGAGTAGAAAATGCTGAAGACTGTGGGCTGGGAAGCCTTGAGAGAATGGAGAACTGTTAGACACAGCGTAATATTCCGAGATGTTGGTGGAGGGATGGCGGGAAGTATCGCAGGTTCACCCTGCTTTAGTCCGGTGGTATTTGAAGGTGCTCAGATATGTCAGCCTCATGTCGTTACATTTTCTGGCCCGTAAAGGAAATCCTGTAAGACTAAACTTCTCCACCTTGGCATCTCTGAAAGCTATTAAAGTGGTCAGTGAAACGTAAGGACAATAAACTCAAGGCAAGTCTTCTTATCTTTGATTAATTCGCATTTGTTAAGGAGCGTAGAGATCATATTCACAATTCTCTTCGTTTTATTTTCCTTTTTCTCATTGATTCGGCTAATACTACATTAGCTGTAAAAATTCCTTCGCCGTTAAATAATTCTGCATAGAATTGAGGTCCATATTGCGATATACAAAAATTGCAATAACACAAAGTTATCGCGATAACAACTTTATGTTGCGGACTATAACTTTTAGACGTAGTATTACCTGTATTGGTAGTATGTTCCCAGTGCCAGTTCACGATTGTCTTGTGTGCGACAGCCAGAGCTGTGCCCTCATCTTGCTGCTGGTCCCCAGTAATCCTAGTTTTAACCCGGCTTTGGCCGGCTCTGCTCCAGTAATCCCTATACCACACACTAAGCCTCCTGCCAACCTCGGCTACATATTGCACTTCGTTATGATGCTCCCCTCCCTAGCCCCTCCCTCTGATTATGTACTGGACACTCCACTGTCTCATTCATTAACTTCGTTCCCGATAACCCGTATCATTATAATTAGCGTTGTTATCCCTCTGCAGCCGCGAGCTTGCGGTGGGGCGCGGGGGGGGGGGGGGCGAGTGGGTTCCACGTTGAAGCATGGTCTATGCAACAAGCAATGCCCGTTCCAAGACAGTTTTGTCATAAATGTTTATTATGGCTAGGAGTCTCTGAAAATTTACTTTGCGAAGTTACCGTTACAAAATATGTGGGGGGAAGTGTAAATCGAGCAACGATGCAGGCTGTGATGTAAATTATTGTTACCTATCAACCGTGAAGGCTGTGTCTTATGGCTTGCGGTCATCGGAAATTAACAACCATTCACGGATGGCCATGACCGAGACACATATTTGTAATCATTTGGTTTGGAAAATTGAAAATTGGTTTCATTTTTTTCTCTTGAATGTTGGTATAACAACGTATATAAAACTAGGCTACGTACTTTCTGACCGTACTGTAACAAAATTGTGCCATGAAATTCGGATTTAGAGCCTAGGAAATGACTAGATGTGATTGGCTGAGGCACCGTATCATTGTAAATGTACGACATAGTAGAAAACTACTTAGTGTGCCTCCGTTAAATGCGCCGAGTGACGATTTTGAGGCATATGATTTGATTTGCGATTTATTACTCCGAAACCGGAAAGACGTATGGAGGTAGTTAAGATAGTCAAGATAGACCATTTGAAGCTTTACATTCACATTAAAATGGCCCAAATACAGAAATAATAAAATATGAAGGGAGAAGAAAAAAATTTAAGGTGGACTATTTTCTTGAAGAATCCAGTGAGGGGAGAAGAGTCACGTGTGTACTACTTCAATAATATAAGTTATAACACTTCAACAAGTATTAGAATGGTGGACACAGGTTTTAACATAAATGGTTTTACACTTATTATTCATCAATTAATAATAATTATAAATGAAGGTGTGATTTGATAGAAACTGATGATGTCCATTCAAGAAGGAAAAATGTACTTCATTTATTCCTTTTTATGTATAATGTGTTCTTAAATGTTTTCTTTTTCAGGTTCTACATTTTATTTAATCATGCATTAGTTTAGACAGACTGAAGGACTTAACACGTACAGATTAACTCCGTGGAAACTGAAAATGAAAGGCCTCCGCTATTACAAAATATATCTAACATTTTGGCACTGCAGTGTGTTATCTAAATTAGCAACCTGAGAAGTCCAAAACACCATTTTATTTGTAATAACTGTAGCCGGGATGTTTAGGCTTTAATAAGTTAATATGCAAACGTAAGTGATTGTCAGCTAGACCACAGTACAGTTGTGTTATGAGATTTGCATAAATATTAGGGGTAGCGTTTTTTGAACACCTATACATGGTTACCCTCTCCAAATTGCGCAAGAGCGGGCTAGATATCATTTCCTGCTATCAAAATAAGTTTCCATTTTAACCTATTCCGCCTAAGCATCAGCGCTCTAGAATGACTGAACTGTTATTCTTGTTTTAGTTAAGTAATGTGTTTTTCTACTTTTGTCCACAGGCCCTTTCCGGAACAGCTGACCTACCCGCCGCGCATTTCGAACCCCAGGTAGCGATGTACTGCGGAGAGAAAGGCCAGTCGTACCACAGTCAGTATATGACGGAGTCTGGTCACTGGGTTACCGATCTCAACAACAAGGCTACCTGCCTTAAGGACAAGCTGGAGATTCTCGAATACTGCAAGAAGGTAACGTACTCTAATCACCTCTTTGTTTGGAAAACTTAGTGGTACAAATGACTAGATTAAGACTTCATTCCTTCTTTCACATATGTTTGTTACTTTTGGCATGTCAGCGTCTTATAATTTTATCTGTCGGTAGGGGTTGGACTGGGCAAGTTGGTGTAACTAAATCCTGTGGGGTGTTTGAAGTCTTCGTGCGATAGTGACGGATTTCTATTTTTGTACTGTATGAGTGTATAGGACATTTCCCGCTCTACGCGACTGTATGTGCCTAATGGAATAAGTGTTGCACACGGCGTTACAGGGGTGAGTGAGATGTATGTAATGGGTGGAGTAAAATTGTGGGTGCACAGTGAAGTTGCAGAAGTCTGTGTCATTACATGCATTGTGCGATTTACAAGTAATTTACTCTTGAATGTTTAATTCCTTGCAACTCACAAACTACAAACTAACGCTATCCTCAACTACAATAACACGTAGTTTCCTATACACGGGAGATACTACCCTTCCTCTTCGGAGGGTCTGCCCTTACAAGGTCTGCAGGAGGCAAGCAGTATCCACAGAAACGTAATCCCACCACATAGGTTTGGTGTCAGGAAGGACATTCGTCGGTAAAACTGGACCTAATCGCAATCCGTGCGGAACCCAATAAATATATTGGGGGAAAAATGAGAAGTTTCGATGTTGTTGTTGTGAGTGTATAAGTAAATTTTAGTGCAATAGGAGCATTAAATCGCGTTGCAATGGGCGATCCACCGTAGTTAAAATTGATAGAACGTGCTCGGACATATAGATGATCAAGAAAGTCCGCTATGAGTAGGATTTAAAGGAGCAGAAATTGCAGGGAATGCCAGAAAATGGAGCATGCAAAGGCCCCTCAGCCTACCGACTATTCTACTGCTCAAATGTACCTATTGCGACATCTAGAGAGAGCATCCCACGACGAATCCAAAAAGGTCTCAATCCCATCTGCTCAGATGAAAAGGAAGTAGGCCTACAGGGAACATCGGGAAGGGATACGCGGTGAAACAAGCACGGCCAAGTAAGCGATCACATTAATCTTCTTCGAGATTCTCACTCCTAGATCTTTGAAAACTATATCTCCATCAAATCAGAGTTGTATAATTACAGGATTCTTCTACTATATCTATAACGCAATAGAATATCGACGGCTTACTTCTAAAACCTCGTATGTCCCGATGCTCTTCCTACGCATTATTTTCCTTAAGGCTGGCCACGCCTCCCGGCTACATATGGATATGCAGTCCATCAGAACAATTTACATTGTGTTCAATTTCCTATGCTGATGTGTAAAGGAAAATGGACCTTAAGCATACCGTACAGTAGGGATGTTGTTTGCATCACGTATTTACGCACTCCTACAGTATAATGCATTTAAGGTTCAGTTTCCTTTACACATTAGCGTAGGAAAATGAACCCAACGAAAATAGTTCTGATGGGCTGCATATCAATATGTGGCTGGGAGGCGTGACCATTCTTAAGGAAAATAATGGGTAGAAAGAACATTGCGAGATACGAGGTTTTAGAAGTAAGCCGTCGATATATTTATTTAATCCGGCATGATTGAGGCCATAAGGTCATCTCATCCATCTAGCCAGAAAATTCAGTACGAATATTTAAACTTGCATCTTAAAATAAGATAATAATGAAACATTTTACAACCAATAAACCATTCGCTATGTATGTCTGCTTTGATCCCGTTCACTTGATGTGGGGCCGGGATGAGGTCGATGAGGTTGTAAGGTATCTTCACTAGATCTAAGGCTTGTTTCCATTTAAATGAGGAGGTAATGAAGATGAGATTAATGATGTTGAATGAAATTGGGTGAGGAGGTGGAAAGAATCAGCTGTTTAATACTAGACTTTCACGACCACTAAATGACATAATGATATAATGATAATTATTTGGGGATATTAGGTCGTTTCGATCCTGCGACAAGGATCGTCTTCATAGCAATAACAATTGCAAAATGGCAACTGTCACTCCATAGTAACCAGACTCAAGATAGAGAGAGAGAGAGACCCTGTTAGAAATGTAGTTCATTCCAGGGCCTCCAGAGTCATGGAAAAAGATGCTGACGAGGAGTTAACTATGGAGGGTAGCCATGATCTACTCAGTATATAGCCGTCACCTTTGTTGAAATTATTCGGGCGTTCACCAGTTTCTATCGCCTCACGAATGACTCTAGGAATAAAATGTTTCTCTTTAAAAATGACAGATGAAAGGCTTGAGCGTGCAAGATTGAAGACAACGCTCTTCAAAATCTTGCTTATAGAAATCAGCTGTTTGCCTGCAAGTGAAAATGGAAAACCACAGAAAACCATACTCACAATAGCTGACGATGGGGTTCGAATCCACCCGTCTCTTGAATATACAGCTTTGTTTCATAGCCGTAGCGCGTTATGAACACCCACGACCACTGCGTTTGGCCATACTGAAGTTTTCAGCATTATAATAAAACAAATGGTACTTAAAGACAAAAATAACATGAGGATGAAAATGATGTACACTACTATAATATGACTATATTATTCACGAAATATTTCTATCATACTTAGTGACAACAGTTGGTAATATACATAACATAGCTTGAAGAAAGGCAGATCTTCAATTATTAACATACCTAGGTGAATTATGGACTCTGTTATGGAGGGTAAAGGAAGTTGAGGGAGGTCAAGACGACGATTGTTATACTCAGTTTCTAACGATTTACAGATAAGAGATACAGAAATAAAGGAGGCCAGATAATTAGTTACAAGTAGATTATTGTGGCGGCGTTTAGTACATTCACAGAGGCTTGCAGACCGAACTCTGGAAGGCATAATAATCTATAATAAAGATGTATGCTTAGGACATAAAGTAGAATTTAAATTATTACCTTCTAGATATGGATGACTGCGTTTCCGTAAACTAGCAGCAGAGGGCTCTCTGTTGTGCTGAAGAGATGACAAATGAGTTCAAGTTTGTCTACTAATGTGCTTCACCGGTATTTCTTTATGCCTGACGTGATGCCTTCAAGTCACAAACTGTAAAAATGAATCGGCACCCACTCTCCGTGGAAGTTCCGGTGATCAGATAAGAGACATTTGTAGATTGTGCATTTCCTTTCACAAAGATCTCTTACTTGTGGTTTTGAATTAAATGTCTTGAATCTGACACTTGAATTTATTCTGTACGTGCTCTGTCGCTGTTTCCTGGGGAAGTGCGAACGAGAGGTGCTGAGTACAGAAGAAACAAGTGACGTCCGTTGCTGGGAAACGAGGCTCCTCGTTAGAAGATGTTTGAAGGAGAGCACGAGCAAGTCTCGGGGCGCAGTTCTAGCACATGAATTGTATACACTAGTAGGTGGCAAGTTATCCGACTCTCTCCTTGCTGTGCATTGACAGCATTCTAGAATGTACGAATAATAATAATAATCCGAAAGTGTTGCATGAATAGGCTGGAGTTTTGCGTATTCGAATCCCTGTTACTTATGCAAATCATCATACAGAAGTGTTGTGCAAATTGGACTATCCGAAGAAACGTCTCGTAAAAGTTGCAAATCACTCTAGAATTCATTTCTTTACGCCCGTTTGACAGACCTGTGGAGGGATGGAACACTATCTTCAGTCTTTTTAGATCCTCGTTAATTTATTATGCGCGTGCAGATGCAACCCGAAAACTTTCTACTTGACAGATGTCACTTTTGTTAGTGAAAGCCTTGATGTAAGAATGTCTGGTAAACATTTCGAACGTATGAAAATACAAAATGTATTATATATCCTGCAGCACTGTAGTCGGGCGTAGAGCTGACCACTCTACCCCACCAAGTGCCGAGGTTATGGATAGTGGAAGCCTTTATCTTCCACACCTCCATGGGCGTTCGGGCCCTTACGGAGATAACTATTTTGTTTTTCTTTGATGATGAAGCTTGTTGTTAGAGGCATAACATCTACGTCATCAGCCCTTGCTTTGATTTTCTTTGCTACATGAGAGCAGTGTTACAAGTATTAACTTTAATTGTCTTGTCCAATACAAATCATTGTCATTTACTATTTTTGTTACACGTTGCTATACATCCCACCTACACATGTCTTGCGGCGACGATGGGACAGAAAGGGCTCGGAGTGGAAAGGAAGTGGCCGTGGCCTTAATTAAGGTATAGCCCCAGCATTTACCTGGTCTGAAAATGGGAAACCACGCAAAAACCATCTTCGGGGCTGCCGAATACTGGATACTGGGCTCACGTAAGCGACTGCAGCTATCGAGATCGGTAAAAAAACATGTGTAAAACAGTAATGCAAAAATTTTTTTTAGTGAGATAAAATACAATGAGTAATTGCATTAAAATCCATGTTCAGAAATATCCATTGCTTCAGTCTTGTTCTAAGACGAATCTAGTCGTAACAGGTGTGGGTCCAAACATATTTACCATAACTATTGATTGGCTGGAGGAATGCTTTAAAACTATGAGAATTGTCAAACGCCATCTGTTTTTCACACTTCTGGAACGGAGTGATGTTTTTGAGCTCCTTATATTTCTTCACGGAGAATAAGAACGTAACCAGGTTTTCCTCTTTCTTCCAGACCTGTGCTTGTATAGTTTAAGTTGAGTCGGTGTTGATCTTCACACTCCTAGCACTAAGAGGCACAATCTAGTAACTTTAAAACACACGTAGTGGATTTATATTGTGCCTGCGTTCCGAATTATATCTCACTACCCATGCCTTACAAAACACCCCTCGTAAAAGCATGATCCGCCAGGGAAAGGGGAAACTCAATCGCTGCATCGGACTATCAATATCCGCGATTTGATTTGGACCATGGAGGCTCTGTGCGTGTTAACAAATACATTGCACAGGAATGGCAAAATGAGTAATTAGTTTGTTTGTGCGTCACTCTTAACGGTACATTTTTGTTTCGTTTTACCTGTGTGAGCACACAGCTTTGTTTACCGTAATGGCTTTGAAGATGATCGTGAATCATTCAGTTATGTGTGCGTTCTTATTTTTTAGGAAATAAATTACAGCGACGCAGTTATTTATGGGCATTATATATTGCGATCCAATGCCCCATTATTTACCGGCTTCATTTGTGCGTATATTTCACGTTTTAACATCTCTCTATATATTATATACTAATTATCTCATTAGGTTTCCAGTGATTTTATATGCACCCTTCTTTCCCTTTGCACAACAACAATTATAATATTAATAATAGTTGTGTTTTGAAATGTTCGTATTGGCTACTCTGCAACTTTTGTTCCGCTGCCCCATGTAGTGATGGCAACCCATTAATTCTCTAATTGAAATAAATGAACGTTGTTCTCCATTACAATATTTCCCCAGAGTAATTTAAATCAGATTTAGGTTTTGCTTGAATGCGCCAGTGATCGTTTGGCTGCTCTTGTTAAAATACGTCAGATTAATGTAATTCTTCGTCAATTGTGTTAAGAGATTTTGTTTCCGTTTTTGCAAAATTTTTGTTGCACAGCATTTAGATTTCCAGGTTTTATTCGCTAGAAACTAAAGTCACACAGGCAAGGTTATTAAATTACTTGGTATCCTCTGTTTCACAGAAATCTCCCATCCCATTGCTCTTGTCGGGCTGAGCGGCTCAGACGTTTGAGGCGCTGTCCTAACCCTAACTTGGCAGGTTCGATCCTTTCTCAGTGCGGCCGTATCTGACACTTACAGAAACTCCTGTAGGACTAAATTCCTACATCTCGGCGTCTCCGAAAACCGTAAAAGTAGTTAGAGGGACTTAAAGCCAATAACGTTAATTATTACCATTGTTCTTCGTCTCTTCTTTACGATTATTCTCTCCTATATCTCTTCTGTCCTGACCTCCTGTAGGGGGCGTGGTAGCCTTTGTGATATCACAGATCATTTGTATCCATGATTCCTTGACTTCCATCATTACCTCATGGATTATTCTTCCAGATGTACTGATAATTTGGCTAATGCATTTAGTTGGATCCCTTCCTCGTGGCCTTTGTTCGTTGATTTTTGCCTGAATTATCAACCTCTCCATATCTTCTGGTACACTCTTCATTACATCGCCTAGGTATTGCAGTTGAAATATCCGAACCTGACCTGAGAGTTTCCTTTCAATTTTAACCTCCTATAAGGACGAAATTATCAGTACAGTGATCGATCCACGGAATTTTTAACATCCTTCTGTAGCAAAACATTTCTGTTGCATTGATCTTATGCACATCCTTCTTTCAGAATGTGCACGATTGGCATCCGTATAGGAAACACTACAGAGTTTATCAGTCTAATTATCAGATTTTGGGAAATCTCTTGGTCCTTGCAGACAGATTACACTTTCGCTTTATCTCTTCTCCTGATGACCCAGAATTTATCAGAGATCAGTCTGCTATACTTCTGGATGACTGTTATTCTGCCTGTGGATTATAACTTTCGTTTCGAAGGTGTTCAGTTCTAAACCAACATTTTGGCTCTCTCTTTTTTTTTTTTTTTTGAATTAACGGGATGATATATTATTCTTCTTGACAGTTTGCTAGCAAAGTTGTATCGTCAGCAAATCGTTAACTTTTGGCCGTTAACTAAAACGTCTCTTTCCCTTTCGTGGAGTTGTCCTCATGGTATACTCGGCCTATATTTTGTAAGAGTTGAGGGGAATTCATTTAAAAGTGTCTGGAACTCTCAAGATTTGTCTTTCTTCAATTACAGCTCTGCGATTTGGATAACTGACTTCCCTCCTAATAATACCTAGGTTTATTTATTTATTTATTTATTTATTTATTTATTTATTTATTTATTTATTTATTTATTTATTTATTTTTGAACTTAATAGGTCATGAGTCCCATTTACAATTTCCACGACGGTTGTTACTTAAACGTTAAAAAAACAAGTTAAAAATGAAATATATAGCTAGAATTGAAAAGTGTTCTTATTTCGTTGACAGGGGACGATAACATTTGATAATATGTGGCCCCTTAAAACAATATGCATCGTTCTCTTGACTCGCATTCTGAGGAACAGAAAACCAGAGTCTAAATACCAACTTGACAGCAATGAACCTAGTTTAGCCGTAGGTGACACGTAACGGGAAAACTTATATACGCGAAGTATTCAAATTAATGGACAGCTTTATTACTCTGGTAGGTAATTTTAACTATTGCCCCATAATTATGAACCTTTATACATTTTTATTCATGTTATAGTAGAAGGGCAAAGTATGTTCTAAGACAATGAGTGCTGTGCCAGCATTTTCTCAAGCTTTTTTGAGTAGTAACACTATGTGGACTCTAGGTCATTGACCTAGTAATTGACCTGAGTGTTCTTGGCCAAGTTCAGTGACCTATCGCTGAGGTTAAGACGCGTGATCATGTCATAGCGTTACGTATGGGAGCTATGCTAACCTCGCAGGATCCATTGGAGGAGCCCAATCCGGTCAGGGAATTGCATGGGGTGTTCCTGACCCCTAGGTGAGGTTGTCACATCATTTGCTTCCGTACGAGGGCAGTGCCAATCTAACGGGCCGCTTTTGAGGAGCCAAATCGGTTAGGTGACCTGCAGATGCGGTTAACATGTCATTATCCGTAGTCTGTTTCCTATATTTTTATATGGGAAGTTTCACGTGAAACGCTGAGTTCTCGTGATTACGTTTCCATGGAAGGCTTCTTTTTTGTATAGCTTAGCTCACAAAATTAGTAATTACCAAATTCAGTGAATTTTGATAAGAGTAATTCTGTAAACTCAATTTATATTTCGTTCTCGTCACTGCTGACCCATTTTTCTCTCTCCTCACGTTTTATATCCACTTGTAGATGTCGGTAATATATTTCACTTTATAGCCTGGCCACAGCATTACTGGTACCGTGGCACTGTGTGTTTTTAAAAAGTTAGTAACTTGAAATATGAACAGAAAATCCCTCGCCGTGTGTAACTGTCACAGAAATCCGACAAAATAAATCAGTCAGCTATGTTTTATAGAACCCCTTCACCTCTCCAGCTCGAGTTGTTGTGCTGGGGGAGAAAGATCAATTAGTTTGTTGGGTTCGAGCACTGTGGACGTTGTGTTTTCTACAATACTGCGCAAACGGAAGTTTGCCTTTTTATTACATTCAGTGCAGCTATATTTTGTCAGGAAAACAAATATAAAGTTTCTCCCTTCGAAGAGCGAAATGCGCCAGGATTTAAGAGAGAACTTCAACTACACATTAGCATTTTACAAATTGTTGTAGATGGGTTCAAACCCAACGAGGAGAGTCCGATTTTTGAGGGGTGGATAAAGTTTGATATACGTTGTCGGCAGGTAAGGGTGCTCCAATTAAACCTCGCTGTTCCACACAAGATCACGTTCATACTAGGGTTCGGAGTTTGAAGAACTATCCACCCGCCCATGATACAACAGCCCCGAAGTACCTTGGCTTACCAAGCGACCGCTGCTCAGCCCGAAGGCCTGCAGATTAGGAGGTGTGGTGTATTCAGCACGACGGATGCTCTCGGCCGTTATTCTTGGCTTTCTAGACCGGGGCCGCCATCCCACTGTCAGATAGCTCCTCAATTGTAATCATGTAGGTTGAGTGGACTTCGAACGAGCACTCGGATGCAGACAAAAGTCCCTTACTTGGCCGGGAATCGAACCCAGTACCTCCGCGTAAGACGCAGGCACGCTACCCCTACACCACGGGACCTATATATTGCCGAAAAGAACCTGTAAAAAGACCTAAAATATACACAAAAAGGACTTAAAATGCGATGCAAATTCATTCATAATTTTTAGTTTTAATTACATATATAATGAAGCAATATAATATTTTAAAATTAATAACTCAGGTGGTGTGCGACATACAGTGAAAACATCAGTGAAATCTTTCGGATATTATATATTTTAAGATTTACATCATTAAAAAAAAAAGGAATTAACCGTTTAAAAAGGCACTTGCAGGATTTATAATGAAATGTTTTTTCCACCTTGAATGAATTCAGCGAGCCCGCAATGGACATCTGGAGAAAGAAATTGAAATTAGTATAACTGGAATAGTACGAGATTTGTCTTAACCACACGAGGGTTACAGAAATTGGAATTCTAAAACCTGACATCAGTTGGCTTTGCAGTGTATCACAACAGTCATCTCCTGGTTCATAGGTGTAAAGTATCGACGGTTTTTGAACAGCACGTTGCGAACCATAGAGCAACTTCTCTTCACATCAACAGATAACAAGTGACATCTTCCTCCTCCTCCTCTTCTTCTTCTTCTTCTTCTTCTTCTTCAAAACCACTCAAATTCTCCTTTTAAAATTTTACGTAACTTGCCGATAATTTGATACATCTGATTTTTCGCAAGCATTAGTTTCATTTCATTTCCCCTCCTATTAGAGAAGAGGTTATGGATAAACTTATGGTTATTGGAATCGAGAATGGGCTTTACACACGCAGTCGCAAGAAGATGTAAAAATGATAATACGTAAAAAGGGCTAAAGAAGACCTGTAAGCAAAAAAAAGCCCCAAAAGCAAAAAAGACAAATAAATCCAACCATTTTACGACCTACAGTGACCCACAAGGAACATATATTATGTTGGGCCGCGTTTTCGAACACTCGCGAGAAAAAACAAGGATTTTTCCTCAACTTCCGATCTCTGTTTATTACCAATGAACGTGCATGATATCTTACCCAAAGCAGAGTTCATTGAAAACTGCAAACTTTTCCCTCCATTCCGGTATAGAATTGTTCTTTTGAAGCAATCCCATCTTCAAGCGAGTTTTTGATATCTCGGTTATTAATCGCCCCATGAGAATACGTAGCACATTACTTTACAAGCTCCTGGGTATCATTTACGAATATGAAAACAGAATACCGATATCTTTAATGGCTTAGAAGTTATTTCCGTGCAACATCTTATGTGAATAACCCTGTACGCTCCCCATAGCAACAGACTATCTCTCTCACTTCCCTTTTTGTTAACAGCTCAGTCCTTACCACCATATTTTTACTTATTTTACCACATTCTACAAGTATCCCCTTGCAATTGAATAAGTTTTTTCGTCTGAAGTTTTGGGGAACCGTGCAAGGCTGTGCCATCTGACAAAAACCGGTGTAAATTGTTCTCGGAGCTTGTGACCAGCAGAACTGAGAAGTGCTTCAGATTAAAAGAAAAAAACGAGCCACCCAGCTCTGTCAAGCAACTATCGAAGTTTATTCTTTCCCAGTGTGTCAGACTCCATCGCCGAATTTCACCGCAGTGGTAATGGGCATGGAAAGATAAGTCCGTGTTAAGGCAGAGAAATGTAAATATAGTTAAGGGGAGTCATGTCTGAAATTTCGAACATCTACAATTTATAAAAACACACACAATTTGCAGTTGATTAGTTAATTGGTTGCAAAGTTATTGACCAACAATGTTTTTCTGTGTTGAATTGAAAATAATCTTTCGGGGCACAGTTTTCATTTCTTTGGGCTATAATTTGTCAGACTTGTCAAAAATACTCCTATGTTTATGAAAAAATCCGGGTTTTACATCAGACATAAACAATTGGAGATAATTCGTTCAGTAGTCAAAAATCTAGTTTCGTACTATTTTAGGAGCTGAAATATGAAGGTGATATAAATCTGATAGTAACATGCAGACCTACTTTTAATTCATGTATATATTCAAACATTCTCTGAAAATTTCATGTGAATCCGATAAGAACTCTGTCGAAAGGAGGATTTTGTGCGTGGCAAAGAGCTGAAGGTGTTTTAAGGTAGAAAAAAGCAATCGAAAGTTTTAAGAAACCTGCTTGCTTTGAAACTGCCCTGGACAGTAAGTTACTCCCTTATCCTCAGCGTAGGCCTACTACGAGGTAAAGATATTCCCGGCACATTTTTGAAATAGTAGTGCGGAAGAACACGGAAGCTAGTTTTGCTCTACAGCGTCAGAGAAATGGGCGTAGGCTTGCTCTACATTCCACGTACTACTACCTTTAAATATGGCATTTATAGTTTTAAAAATGGCGCTTGGGAAGAACTGATAAAGGGACTTGAAAGAGGAAGATTTAGGGGAATTTGTTTAGTTTCAAATTTAAAATTCGCCGGGCTGAGTGGCTCAGACGGTTAAGGCGCTGGCCTTCTGACCCCAACTTGGCAGGTTCGATCCTGGCTCAGTCCAGTGGTATTTGAAGGTGCTCAAATACGTCAGCCTCGTGTCGGTAGATTTATTGGCACGTAAAAGAACTCTTGCGGGACTAAATTCCGGCACTTCAGCGTCTCCGAAAACCATAAAAGAGTAGTTAGTGGGACGTAAAACAAATAACATTATTATTAAATTTAAAATTCCATTTCTTTTCGGTGAGAAAAATCGCAAATATTTCGGTCATGACTCTCCGCAAGTCAGTGAGCTGATTTCCTTTTTACAGTTCACTCACAGAGAATCGTGATTGTAAATTTGACGTTTAAGCAGGTGACACCCATATTTATCTATCTATGTTGAATCCCTTCGCCTAACTCGGGATAGGACACTTGTCTAAACGTCAGACTGTACGAAACTGAATCCATAACATCCACTGTGTAATGAGCAGCTTTATCGTTGCTAAAACCTTGCAGCTGAGAGAATGAATTATGAAGCCTTTAAAATGTCTCTAATGGCTTTTGTTGTAACACAGTCTGTTTGATCTTGCAGAGCAACGTGATATTTTCGAGTATCCCAGGCTGCAAACTCCCAGTAATAATCTGGGGCATATTCAGCTCTGTGCTTTGCTGTTGGCTTTCTAAGTGATCAATATTCGAATCCTATGAATTCGAAGGCGGAATACGGGTTCTGTTCCCTGGTGAATATACGGCAGTGTTGCCAGTAATAAACGAACTGCTGAGAGTTATAAACTGGCTCGAAACTTCAGTATTTGGAGTTCAGATAAGGAGGATGTCTTTGTTATCGCATCTTCGTTGACTACTGGGTTTTCAGAACTAGCTAATTACTTCAAAAGCCTTGTTGATTGTTGTGAGTGGCAGCAAAGGCTGATTATTTTTTAAACAGGTTGGGAAACCCATATTCTTTCACAAATAACTACCGTACTTCTATTGACGAAAGAAGCTCTACACTACGACGGCCTACGTTTGGTATAACCCTCTGTAATACAAATAATACTGTGTTGTTTGCTGTATCTTTATCAATAAGTAAAATCACTCTTCGGCTAGTGAATTAAAACAGTCATGGGCACCGCGGCATCTGCGGGGTACTTATTGCCGCCACTGCTCAGAACACCTGAACCATATCGTACTTGTAAATAACACTGTATGTCATTAAATTGAATGGTCTCTGTTGGAGAACAAATATACGTCCATTAGTTTCTCTTGGGTTCGGTTTTTTAAATAACTAATGAGTCTTATTTGTCCGACTTGTTTTTGTGTTTGAGAGTCTCCATTCAGTCGTAAATATGTCAAAAAAGAATAGGAAGTGTATTTGACTGTGTGCTTTATGTTACAGAACTGCAGTGTGGGCGTGTGTACGTCTATAATTAATAGGGATGGGTGGATGTTTGGAGGGTGAGTTGGGAGAGCTCGGCCTATGAAACAGCAGCAGTGGTTTAACTCGTAACCAGTGGGTGGTGACGTAAACCACTTGTGACTTAGTTTTTAAACCATGTTTGTGTAGTTGTGATTTGTTCAATATCTCCCGAGGTTTGCTCCGACAGGAACAGAGAGGGAGAGAGGTGATGGACGTGAGGGAGTATTCATTACTGGAGTTATGGGGGGAGGGAAGAGACTGGAGGTTGGTAGAATTGATAGGATGGACCCAGGACGTCGGCTACCAACAGGAGTTGCAAATTAATCACAATACGATTATTCTCCCCCCTCCCTACAATATGAACTGTTCTCATGCTAACAGCGGCAATCCACGGAAAATGTTTATAATTTGATAACTGATTCGGATATTTTTGTTATAATAAATTACAATTTGTCATTTTGTAAATATACGAGCCATGGCTCCATACTAAAGTGTGACATGGTTCCCGAACACAGAGAGGAGAGCAAATTTGAAAAGCTGTCGGCACGACCACTCCCTTAGATAAGAATACCGGTTCGAACCACTGCTAATAAACAGTAATGTACTCTATGTTTTCTCTTTAATACCTAATTTACGTGCCGCTAGCAAAGATGATCAGTTCTGAGAGCGAATTTCCATGTAGTAGCAGGTTAGATTTTAACGAGTGGAAGGCGTCCTCGAGCTCTCACATAAGCACAGTAGGAAGAGTTGTATACATATCAGCGATTTTAAAATGCCGTGCACCTAGTGTTTATGCAATTCTTTAAACAGGAACGTTGCGCGGCTTGGCTGAAGCTTTCTACTGGTTGAAATCATAACTTATCACTGCCATCAAATCCACTCTCTAGACTGTCACGAAGTAGAACAACACAAGCCAACTAAGTCTTCTGTAAGGAAAGGTCATTGCTGACATCTAAGGCAATTAGCTTAGATGTTCGTAAGAAATACATTAAAACTTTTTATGTGGAGTGATGGACTCCATGGGTCGGAAAAACGGACTGTCATGGGCAGGGATTAAAAAGAAAATCCAGGGCTTCGAAATGTGGTGCTGGCGCAACGTGCTAAAATATTCTGGACCAGTAGGGAAACCTATGAAGTAGTTACAAAAAGTTTGAATGAAAAATACCAGCTGCCAAAAAGACTAGAAAAAATAAGGAATAGATTCGTAGGTCGCATTCAACCTGGTGCACCAATCTGATGGAGGGAAGATTTGGAGGACAAGAGGAAGACCAAGATGATGGATATAAAGAATGAAGAATGAACGACCGTACACAACAGTAAATAAGCACTGGAGAGAAGACTTCTATCGTGAGGAGACATTGCTGCCAACCTACCGTATATGGTTGAGCAGATGACGGAAAAGAAGACTGTCAGTATGAGCTTGTTTCCATTCATTACTTTGTTTTACTTCCCGTCTCCCTCTTTTTTCATACTTTTATTTCCCTCTCCCCCTTTTTACTTACTTAATCTTTTGGTCTGTGTTCCCTTGACATTTTTCTTTTTTTCTTTTTGATTCCTTCCTTATGTTTGCACTTTCACTACTTTTTTTCTCTTAAGTTTTTTCTTCCCATGTACTTTCTTTCCTTTATTTTGTCTGTTTATTTTTTCTCGGCTCCTTTCTTCCATCTTCTTTTCTTTGTTGTTAATTTCTTCCTTCCTTCCTTCCTTCCTTCCTTCCTTCCTTCCTTCCTTCCTTCATTTGCGTTATTTTTCACTCTTCCTTTTGACGTAGGCTACGTTTATAGTCTCGGAGCATTACTTGGACGACCAGCTGTGAAAAACGTGATAGTTTAAAAAATCTGGATAATCTCTAGATACGACGTGCGTTAATGGTGTGTTCGGTATCTCATTGTAAAGTGGAAGGACGAACGTACAGGGTGACTCTAAAGCTCGTTAACATTTGATGAGGCAACACATGGCGGAATATTGGAGGTAGAGAAGTAATAAATGACACACATGTTTGGCATCACATGGGGTTTTACTGAACCAAAATAAAGTACACAAAATGACAAACTGCTTTTTCTATCATTTTTCACTGTCTTATGGGACACGGAAGGTTTGTTGCTTTGAGGGACTTCGTGTTGCTGTTGAGAATTTTCTAAGGTTGAGTTGGCGACACTGACTCTTTGACACCACTCGGTGCAGAGACCAATCGTGTGGAACAAATCAGCTCGAGAGAGAGTAAATTTTGAAGAGGCTCCAAAGCCTTGATTAGGTTCGTTTCTTTTTCTGTTCCTTTTCAGACCAGATCCACTCAGCAACACTGTCGTCGTCTAATTGAATGTCCCAGACGTCGTTGCCTCCTCGTCCTCCCCCGGGCGCTAATTAAGGCCCCGGCGTCCGCAACTCGACTTGCCCGCACGAAACAGGTGCTTCTACACAACTTCAGCATTGTCTGTAACACTAGAAAGACCGCGGTCATCAAAACAATGTTCTTTATCAAAATAATGATTATGGTGGTAAACATTTTGTTTGTATTAATTGATGGAGTCGGAAGTTCGTTCGCTTTGTGATTCACACAGTAGCAATGTTCAGCGCGAGGAGGCCACAACCCGCTATCTGTACGGTGGTTGGTAGTGAGGTCTGTTGTCTGAATCTAAAGATGAGACTGTTGGGACAAGACACACAATTCCCGAGCAGAATAATTAATCAGAAGGGATTCAAATTCTCGACCCGGCCGAGAATAGAACCCGGTATCCTGAACTGAAGGGCAGTACGCTGACCTTTCAGACAACGGGTAGGACACTTTTTCTTTTATATCTGCAATAAATTTTGTTAAGCATTTGCCATCATCGCAGGTCGAGCAGTTGTTTGTGGTGATCGTGATGATTCTTTTAGGAGGAAGTAGAACTGGGCAACCGTGACATATTAACACAAATGAGAAGAGAAATTGGAAGAGGTCTGACATTTCGCAGAATGAACGTATCGGCCAAAGAAAGACACGGGTCAGAAAGGGCGTGAAAATGATAGACTCCGCAGGCCTCGACACCTGCTACCGTTGGGCTCGGAGAAGAACAGCAGTTGACCAAAGAAGGTCGGATAGGATAGATGAAAGTGAGGAGCCTGGTACAAGTAAGTAGAAGCAATGCCAGGACTTAGCTAAGGGCCTCGTGGTCGCTAATCCATACACTTACGAGAGGCGGGTGTTACCGTGCGTGTTGTTCTACCGTCCCCGCATACAGGGGCGAACACTTCTTTGACCACCAGTCCTCAGAATGGTATTCACATATATAATTCTGGGCAGTGTCATTCGTATGCTACAGGAGATATTTCTGGTGACACTCCTAAGACCTCTCATCGCAAGAGGAATGTTCACGTGCAAGTTTGCTGCCAAATAACTTAAGACATCCTTCCTCCGAAGCTCTGCAAATTTAGTGCAAGCTGTTGTGTTCGCAAACTTAAAAAAAATGTCCATTGTAAATAGTTACATAAAACAATAACTTCAAAGCTTAACCCAATGACAGTTGATACTTCAGATAAGTTGAAGTTCTGTGGGAAGAGTGAGTGGAGTCTGATAAGAACATATTTTGAAATAACAAAAAAAAAAAAAAAAACTTTAGCATGCTTCTGTCATTTGATTATTAAAAACTTACTCCACTCTTTATGTTCTGATGGCTTGAAACTTATTTTGTTATAACAAATATGATTTGTTTTCAAACTGCACTGCTTCGCCAGAAATTAAGTGCTTTATCCCATGAGTATTTATAAAAATACTTTTACAGAACCGACGGTAAAGAAAATCAAAGAGGAGTTTGGAAAGAAAGGAAATCGAAAAATGAAAACTCTGAGATTTGTCAATTATATTATTATTTTAACTGAATCTGAAAATTAAATTTCTGAATGTTACGGACAAAGTCTTGACGATGAAGTACAAGATAGAATAAGACCAAAACAAAAGTAACGGAGTGCAGTCAATGCAGGAAATATTAGACTAGGAAGTGAAGACTTAAAGGAAGGAAGTGTATAATATAGTTATTTGGATCGTAAAATAACTAATAACAGAATTAGGCAGGACGTAAAATGCAGACTAGCACAAGCAAAGAAGACTTTTCTCAATAGAGTAGAAGAAATTTGCTCATTTCGAATACTGGTTTAGGAATTAAAGAGATGCATGGAACATTTTCGTCTGGAGCGTGGCATTATCTGGAAGTGAAATATAACATTATAACTAGCTCATAAAGAAAGAGAATAGAATCTTTTCAGGGTTTTACAGAAGAAAGATGAAGGTGCTATGGGTGTTTCAGAACAAAAGTGAAGAGATACTGAATCAAATTGGTGACAGTAGAAAATTTTGGTTGAATTTGACGCGAAGAAGAGATAGAATGATAGGGTACACATTATGACAGCCAGGACTTGTTCATTTGCATTATTAGGGAAGTGTAAATGGTAAGAATGGTAGGGGTAGACCAAGGTATGAATATGACAGATCAGAGCAGATGTAGGATGCAGTAGTTACGTAGAAATGAAAAGTTTAGCACAGGATAAGGTGACATGACGAGCTACATCAAACCACTTGATGGACTGATAACCCAGTCATCATCATCATTTATAAAGAACTGCTTTAATAATTACTTCTGGTACTTATTTTCAGTGTCATATATAGGCCTACCTCTCTCTGGAAAACTACTGAACGGATCAGTTGAAATTCAGATCTTCATTTACGGTTTAAATCAATTACTTAGAGCAATATAACCATAATCTTAAAAAATTGTTCACGTTTTTTAAGTCAGAGACTTATGATGTTATTTCCCCTCAAAGATGAGATTTAAGTAAAGGGAACTCATCAATATCTCAATTCTTAAGAACCACTTACTTATGCTACATTGAACTTGTAATAGTTCTCAGCATTATTAAACTCAACCAAGCAATAATCACATATTGTAACTCATATAATTATGGCTGATTGAGGAGACATAGGGCAGGTACGACGTTCGCTCAGCCTACGTGATTAGAATTGAGGAACTATCGGTTGGTCAGATTCCGACCCCGGTCTAGAAAGCCAAGAATAACGGCCGAGAGTATTCGTAGTACTGACCACACAACACCTCATAATCTGCAGGCTTCGGGGCTGAGAAGCGGTCGCTTGGTAGGCTAAGGGGTTTGGTTCAGAGGGGAAATATCAGCATTGGAATATATTGGAGAGGAGTTCTTTAGAAAATGGGTGGCCTGTGTATGCCCTGTTCAATATTAGTATTTTATATTCTACGTGTCGGTAATAGGTGCGCTTACTTCATATCATCACGTGGAAAAATACTGCTTTATGCTGCATGAGTAATTGGCAATTTCCCGCGTTTGTAGCTCGTGCAGTATGTCTCTGTCTGTCTGCTTGTTTACTGCGGCGCAAGGTGTGTTGTATGCATTGCGGTGCGTGAGGTTGCGCCGTGACCTTACAGCTCGTCTAGACTCAACACATTACACGTGCACTTCATGTCTATTCACGACCAGGGATGTTGTAGCGAGCCTGCTCTAGCTGAACTAGAGACCTACACGAGGAAATACAAATGTCACCGATTAATAGTCGCTGGATACTTTACCCCACGAAAAGAATTTCATAATCGCAGCACCATCACATAGTAGGCTCATAAAAATACAACGCGCTCATGTCTCCTATGTGTGTGAGGGTTATAATAAATCCACATTATCGCCTGGCTATCTTAAAGAAAGCCCGCCGTGGCTTTAAAGTTGAGATTGTGTGGTGGCGACCAGAGGGCATTTAGATGAGTATACCTTTTATTTTACTCACATTTACCAGGTTCTCACTTTCCGACCTCTTTTGATCTGAGTTTGTCCACTTCCGGCGTCGAAGTTTTGTGAGACTATGGAGTCCTTCGTTTGAACGTCCTTAGTGACCCATCTTTCCCTGTCTTTTTGTCGGTAATTCAATTCTTGAAATGATCGGTTCGCTTCCTTTTTCCGACCGAATAGTCATAGGAGACGATGGTTGTCCGTTTCACAGAACGTTAATCACACCACCACCTCCTCTGTGGCAAAGCACCCAGGTCGCTTTTTACCAAGTTAAGTTTAAAAATCTATATCAAGAGAAAAGATGTCTACTAAATGGAATGAAGAAGAGGGAACCTAAGTTCACTGGTCACACACACCGACGCGATACTCTTCTCCAGTTAATTATTGACCGACGAATTCGCCGTGTGGTTAGAGGCGCGCAGCTGTGAGCTTGCATCCGGGAGATAGTGGGTTCGAACCCCGCTGTCGGCAGCCCTGAAAATGGCTTTCCGTGGTTTCCCATTTTCACCGCAGGCAAAAGCAGGGTCTGTACTTTATGGCCATGACTACTTCATTCCCACTCTTAGACCATTCCTATCCCTTCGTCTTTGATCTGTCTGTGTCGTGCGACGTAAAGCAAATTTTTGAAAAAGTTAATTATTGAGTTTAAAGATCTGGGGAAGAGAACGCCCGGATGATCAATGCAATTTAGTATTAAGAAAACTGTCCTTGAAGTAGGTTATTTGTTCGTGGATATGAAGAGGATGGCAGTGGATCGTCAGACGTGGTTGCCTCGACAAATCCTTGAAGAAGAAGAAGAAGATGAAGAAGAAGAAGAAGCTATTTTTGTTATTTTATTTTTTGCTAGTTGCTTTACGTCGCACCGACACAGATATGTCTTATGGCGACGATGGGACAGGAAGGGGTTACGAGTGGGAAGGAAGCGGCCGTGGCCTTAGTTAAGGTACAGCCCCAGCATTTGCCTGGTGTGAAAATGGGAAACCACGGAAAACCATTTTCAGGGCTGCCGACAGTGGGTTCGAACCTACTATCTCCCGAATACTGGATACTGGCCAAACTTAAGCAACTGCAAAGAAGAAGAAGTATAAGAAGAAGATGAGTAAGAAGAAGGAGAAGAAATTGAACTCATTATTTTTTCTAGTTTTTGGGAAGAGGATCCCTCGGTTATATAGGCATAGGATGGAAGGATTGAATGTTCTGTAGGGCATACAAAACATGTAATCATTTCAGACGCGCCGACTTTGGGTGATTATTGGGCTGGCGGAGGGAATGATTAACATGAACACAGGCTTGAGAAATGAGGAAAAGCTATAAATGCAAACATTCCTATATAATAACAATATTCACGAAAAGGACAAGAGTAGAGCTTGTTTCTCAAATGCATGTTGAACGAGTCTTATGTAGAGAGTTCTCAATAACATTTACAAGTAAACAGAGGAAATAGAACTTCATTCACAAATAAATATTTCGAAGGTATGTTTTATGTATGATGCTATAAAAATAATCACAAGTATAATAATTGATAACTTGCTTCATAAACACATTTTCTTAACAAATATCTTATAACCGTACTATGCATTGTGCATTTCATGGATAGATGTAACAAAGCTAATCCAGTGAGCTCGCAGTTGCCATTCATGGTAATCTGAAGGAATGAAGTCAGCCCCCGGACGAAAATATCTTTATATGGCTTTGTTTTCATACCAACTCTTCTGTGCGAGATAGAAAGGTGCGTGGCACCAGCAAATCTCATTCATAATTCGGAAATAAGTGACATTAGTGCCAACAGGTAGAAACAATGACAGGACGGATCTCGGACTGAAGGCATACAAGCTGACAATAAGATAGGAATGAAGTCGATGAATTAAGCTATACGAAAAAACCGTGTTCGGTTGTGGTGGCATGTGAGGCGAATGGAGGAGGATAGGTTGCCTGGGAGAATAATGGACTCGGTCGTGGAAGCTAAGACAAGTAGAGTACACGTAGGCGACTACGGTTAGACTCTGTTTCTAATGGTTAAAAATAAGATCTATGGAACTAGACGAGATCATAGAGCTATTTATAAATAGAGGATTGTACTTGCGTTCAGTTAATTCACACAGTTATTTGCAGACTGAACCTTGAAAGGAATAAGCGACTCCTTTGAATTTTTATCTTGATATAAATATGTATTTTATTATACTATATGATTAAAGCTTGTGTAACCAAATAATATATTATAAGAGGATAATTTTGTTGTTGTAAGTTTTGTCCGGATTTATGACTTTAAATTTTACTGATCTTGATATCCGCTTCAAATGAATGTTTTGTGGTTAAAAGAATTGTAAAACTAGCTGGCTTCGATAGTATAAAGTTATCAAAATACAAAATCAAAATAATGGTCGGAATGTGGCTTATCCTTTGCTGGTCTTCTAAGAAAACTTTTGACAATATAGAAATTTGTTGAGTCATATTTCCAAGTTTTTATGCCCTACTTTGGTATACTTTAGGGCACAAGTGCATGGATATTTCCATAGTTTTAGGTTGTACAAAATTGGGATCTAAAATTTTTTAATTGATTACACCTACGGCTCCACATTTTCTGCGCGTTGTGAAGCAGGAGTTAAACTTACTATGTCGAGCCACGACATTCTACCAGGGTTGTTTCTAGTAGTACTTTTCATATTCGCGGTATTTTATGACAGTCATATTCATTAATTAAAATAACTCAGGCAGTAAATCATGGGTTTGACCTCGCCTGTGTTCAGTGGTATTTGTAGATACACCAGTTACATATCGAATATAGGTTATGACTAACTTGACTTGAAAGTGGCGTGCCCACAAGATGGTTTTCCGTAGTTTCTGATTTCCACACCAAACAGATGCTGGGACTGGACCCTAATTAAGGTAACGGCTGCTTCTTTCCCACTCCTAGCCCTTTCCTATCCCATCGTCGCCATAAGACCTATATGTCTCGGACCCGCTCTTCGGTAATGTAAGGAGAGTAACATAACTCGTAGGAGTTCTAATATGCCGGCCCCCTATTGTTTATCGAATCTCAAAGCGGAACTCTTGCCCGTGGTACAATTGGTTTTTTTTTCTGCAATTTTGCTTTACGTCGCACGGACACAGATAGGTCTTATGGCGAAGATGGGAAGGGAAAGGCCTAGGAATGGGAAGGAAGCGGCCGTGGCTTTGATTAATGTACAGCTCCAGCATTTGCCTGGTGTGAAAATGGGAAAACACGGAAAACATCTTCAAGGCGACCGACAGTGGAATTCGAACCCACTATCTCCCGGATGCGAGCTCACAGCTGCGCGCTCCTAACCGCGCGACCAAATCGCCTGGTAATTTAATTGTTATTCCGGTTCTTGTCTGAATGCAACTATTACTCAGCAGCTCCCATACTGATCTGAGACTTCAGTGAAAGCTACATTTTACTCTAGCTTGTGCTAAATTACTGCATCCGTCGAAAAAAGGCAATTGTCTGCTTGCGTATTTAAATCAAAATTCCACAGTGAGCACTCAAATGGTATCCTTCCCCTGTTACTTTGACGCCAGAGATATTGCTAGTCTCCATCCGTACCATAGAGAAAATGACGACCAGCAAACGAAGCGTCTCTTTCGGCGTTTATTTTCAATACTTTCATATCTCTGGACAGCTGATTGATATGTCTGTACTGAAAAAGAAATATTAAAAAGGAATAGAGGGAGAGAAAAGTCCATATCCAATAATTGAACACACTCGTACAGAGGAGTTGATTTTGTCCAGCACAGTCCCCTATTCAGTGAACGCATGTCAGATACCTCTAGCGAGGAGAAAAAAGGGAGAGTTTTTTTGTTCGTCCTTCTCTTCTTGTATAATTTGACACTTCATTTCCATGCAGGCACCGTCGAACATTTCATTGACAATTGTTCAGCTAGAAGACACATTCACTGATCTGAATGACTCGTTCTCCCTCGTCACACGGCAGTGTGTTTCACCATTCACTACACTCCTTTCAATCTATTACTTTTTTATATGTATAAAACTTGACCAATCAAAATAAAGTTTCAATTAAACTTTGTCCTTCTTATCAACAAAGGTGCTTTTACAAGGACGTAATCTATTTTTCATTGTTCCTGACTATCCTTTCTATCCATGAATTTCACCTTTATAGACCTTGCTTCTTTTTCCTCCAAGTGATTAACAATAATTTTAAAAAAATAGAGTTGATTGATGATGTAATAAAAGACACCCGTTGTTCCCTCAAGTTGATTCTCGTTTCTCAAAGCTCTTCAGTTTATATTATATATGCTCCATTCTTGTACAGTTCGATTGGGAGAAGGAGGCTCACCCCCTGGTTGATGGTTATCCATGACGGTAGGGTGGAGTTGTAGGCACATGCACAAAAGGATACTGTAGGTAGACTTATATTCCAGATATCATCCGATGTATTATTTTGAGGAAATTCGGTAAAGATTTCTGGAAATAAATATTCAAAAATGTTCCATTCTGCTAGCTTCATGTTTTCTGTCACTAATGACTTAGGTTACATTCCCTAGAATGTAGACAAAATTTCTGATGCTGGTTCATACTTCCACGCGATCTACGGTAACATGGTTCTCGACGGCTTTAGAACATGACCAGCCTAAACGACTATATACATCACGGAAGTGCTAAAGATGTTATCACTCACGGGATTCCAACTCGTTTCGTCCGTTCTCTTGGTGTCAGCTTGGTTGTTAGACACACGAAAGTCCCAGTAAGAGCTATACTTCTCATTCTTATTCATTTACATGGGTCGTGCACCGCATTATTTCAACCGTTTGCATCCTTGAGCTTTAATTCTTTCCCAATATTCCCGCATTCGCTTTCTGTGAGTTTCCTTTCTTTCATCAGTCTACTTCTCTCCTGTTTTCGACTTCATGGAATCACTGCTATGCTCAAAATTTCTTGTAGGGAAGTACAAGTTCCTGGATGTCTTCATGTGTGATCCCTACTTCACGAAGTTTAAAAAGGCCTTCGAGAACTGCGGTCCCTACTTGTTTCCTTTTTTGCCTACAAAGTAGAGAAAGATCCTGTTGGTCCATCTCTGCGAGCTTATACGTGTTTTATATAGCCATGAAAAATCCTTTCCGGAAGGCGTTCGTTATAATACACGCATTGAGGTATAGTTCGTTGTTATGCCGTCTTCTGTACTCTACATTTTCTCTGATTCCTCCTCCTCCTTATTATTATTATTATTATTATTATTATTATTATTATTATTATTATTATTATTATTATTATTATTATTATTATGGAAGTTACAGCATCGTTACATTCATTACGTACTCCATTGTGCTTGAATTTCACTCGTCGACAGTTTCTAACAAGATAAGATCAACCCAATGTTAAATGAACTGTTAAATTTTAACGGCTGATATCTCTATTTCGGAGTGAAGTGGTGGGAATTACAGCTCCGCTTACTGCAGAAGAGAATGCAGTTACTGATACTGATATTTCATTCATTTCCTATCGGGCTGGACTGTAAATTAAATAATGTGCGGATCTGGGGCAGGGAGTGTTGTACGCTGAATTCGTTATCCTACCGATTTAAATTCTGCTCTTTAACGTTAATCATCATTTTCCGCTTACCGATCCAAGTGCATAGATGATACGCGAGGCTAGAAAATACTAGAAAGTAACCAGGTAGTTTGTATAATGAAGACATGAATAATTATATTGGACTTACATTAGTACGTCACCATCGTTGCTCCGAGATAACATAAAAAGGAAAAAACTGGTTTCTTTGAATTATAAATTCACACACAAGAACACTATCGTATTCCTAGAAGTCGTTTTCGTGCAATAATTTATTGTTTAGGAAGCAAATTATTTGTCGAGCAACTAATTTCGCCTCCTCGTTGTACGGCTATGTAAGGAGGGTTGCATAAATTGTACGGGGTGTACTTCTCGTAGGTTGAAGTAATCTTTTATGCTGAGTAGCTAGTGTCTTCTAGCCGCTCTGCAAGGAGAGTCCTGTAACAGGACGTACTGCTCAGAGGTTAGAAAGCTCAATTTTTTGGCGAGTAAATTTCCTTCTAGCCGCTCTACAGCTATGTAAAGAGTGTTTCGTTAATGGAGGGGTGTCTAATGGTAAGGTGGGAAGGAAATATACTTGGCCGCTGTACCATTATGTAACGAGAGTTGCATGAATTCCAGGCGTGTACTCTTAATTTGCTCGTAGTACGTTAGAATGAAAAGTTTATTTCGCGAGTAAGTAGTGTCGCCGGAACACTGATATTTACTGGAAGACGAACTGAGGTTCTCTTCCTTTCTTACAATTTATTTTGTTCTTCCTACTTCACAATTTGTAATTGAATATCTGGATTAAGTCTTTTAATTGAATCACGGTAACTCCTGTAGTAGTAGTAGTAGTAGTAGTAGTAGTAGTGGTAGTAGTGGTAGTAGTGGTAGTAGTTGTAGTGGTAGTAGTAGTAGTAGTAGTAGTAGTAGTAGTAGTAGTAGTAGTAGTAGTAGTAGTTCCTACAGTACATTATGGGCTAAAATGTAGATACAAGACCACCTGTTCTCTGGCGAGCTCTGAGATGGGAAACTAACAGTACACAATAGATTACCCTCTAAATTTAATACACGTTTCTAGCGTTTCAACACCGAAGGGAAAAATGTAATCGTACACGTGCCTGGAAAACTGCTCTTTGTGGTCGAGGGGAACATATTTTAGCAGCGAAAAGAATGTGAAAAGTTGCTGTGGGGGGAATCTCCTGGCGATAAAAACGTAGAGGTAGTTCTTAAAACAACGCAGGTGAGGGTAAGTTAACAATGAAGATGATTTGTAAAGGAAGAAAGAAACAAGACGTACATTTAAGTAAAAGAACGCGCAAAGGAAGGGAGAAGGAAATTGCTTAAGAAAGAGGTAATGAGATGGCGGATATTCATTACACGTGTAAAGCAAGATAAAATATAAAGATGCTTACAAGAGAATACTATATACATCCATATAAAGAGAAATAAGGATTGGAGGAGGAAAGTACTGACTTTGTTTTAAGAATGCAGAGACTTGCCAACTTATCTTATGATGATAATACAGACTAGCTGAGAAAGGATATCTTGAGATTAAAATCACATTCCCCTCATAATAACAAAGGAATTTAGTCGAAAAAATTTGTAGATTTTTCTAGGGAAGGAAACATTTTATTAACTGGCAACAGAAAATATATTAGGCCTACATGTGTGTTCTGTTTATGAAGCATGTGCTAGTTAGGAATTGCCGTGGAAGTGCTCCTTATAACGTCACTGGTTGTTACGACGTACGCAGTCGGAGACATCCCACCATATTCTTGCGCCAGACATGATTTCCAAGTGATCTGGATGTCAGATTGGGTGTACAAAGCTGGAACAGTTGAGAATGTCAAGTACCGGTATTTAGGAAGCGTGTTCTGCCAGAATGGTAGTATAGTAAGTGAGATTCAATAAGGTGCAGTCAAGCTAATGCTGTGAGCTCGCAGTTCCGAACAACAGTATTCTGCAAGAAGGAAATCAGCTCCTGGATCAAACTATCTTTACATCGGTTTGTTTTAGACGAACTTTGCTTTACGCGTATGAAATCTGGGTCGACTCAGGATATTTTATTCATAAGGTACAAGTATTAGACGTGAGTGTAGCGAGAATGATAGCTGGTAGAAATGGGAACAAAGGCAGGAGGGTAACCGGAATGTTCAAATAAAGACTGTTAGGAATGAACTCGATTGATAAAGCTGTACGCATAAACAGACTTCGGTGGTCGGGTTATGTGAGGCGAATGGAGGAGGATACATTGCCTATGAGAATAATGGACCCTTATACTGGATATGGCGAGTCTAGGAGACCAAGACGACGATTACTAACTTTAATATTAAACACTAATTCATCAAGTGGGATACACTCCTTTATAACAATGGCTTCAATTACACTTAATCATTAACCGCGATGTTCACTACAATGTTTAAGATATTAGAGTGGAGGTAAGGTTTCGGTAAATCGACTATTCTTTTGTAAATTTCTTGGTTCAGAGAATGAAATTCCCAACTGCAAACCTGTTTGTTCAGCTTTATTTTTTTCTGTTGTCTAATTCCCTTATTCTGTTCTTCCAACAGGTTTATCCCAAACGTGACATCACCAACATTGTGGAGTCTAGCCACTTCCAGAAGATCTCAAACTGGTGCAAAGTGGGCCACAAGAAGTGCAAGGGGACACACTACGAGTGGGTGAAGCCCTATCGTTGTCTAGGTGAGTGTTCTTTGTGTCGCTTTTATTCTATTTTAATGGGAATAAAGTATCTTTGTTGCGTATTTGAAGTGTCCAATCCTTACTCATTTGAAGATCATCTTCAGCGCGTCATGTTGACAACAGTAGCCAGGTTGAGCTGTCTTATGTTCAGTTTGGCGGATTTGATCGCGACTCAGTTCGGTTGTATTAGGAAGTCCTCAAATACGCCAGCCTCGTGCACGTGGATTTACTGCCATTTAAATAATTTCCGAGGGTCATAATTCTGGCACCTCGGCGTCTCCGAAGACTGTGGTAGTAGTTAGTGAAACATAAAACCAGTAACATTGTTACCCACAGTACAGTTTTGTACAAGGGCTGGTATGAATGGCGGGAATCCGACCTTAGGAGAGCCCCTCCAGGTTATGCAAACCACCTCACAGGAGCATCGTGTCGGCTGCAGGATATAAGGTGTTGCTCCTTACCTTCTTATTACGTAATAAATATTGCTCCTTGCATGCACCATGCTCTGGTGCAAGGCCATACCCAGGATTTTTTTTCGGAGGGGCTTAACATTTGGTGGGGAGGGGATTCCGGCAAATTAATAAATAATTTTTACTGACTAGGGCCTATTTGAATTCACGACCGCATAGTAGTCGAAATCGACTTTCAACCTATTACATCGTGTTACATACAGTAGGCCTACTGTTCGAAAGTATAGGACTTCATAAAGATAATTCGAAATGCAATCTAGAACCTAAAATTCTGCCACTATACGTCTGTAATTGTCTTTCTGAGCTTTCATATTTAATAGGATATATGTCACCTGATTTCATTGAGTTAGTCCAAATACTTTAGAAGTTATGAATGTTTAACTCTTGAAAAGTCACACCACAAACTCACAAAGTTTGGTAATATGGTGTACTGTATACTATAATTGGTTGCTGGTATCACTACCAAGATTTTCTTTGTAGTCTTAGCAGAAGGTGGGGGCCATTTTCGCATAAATATAAACATTCTGAAAATATGCGCCACCTGTTTGTTTCGTGTTTCATTTCGAACCAGCACCAAAACGGTTGATTTTACTTTGCCTTTGTCATGAATGGCCCAAGGTCTCGTGGCAAGCTGTCAGCGTCTGACTTACCTGCCCTGATAGTTTCATTTGCACACTGCAGATGGCATAAAAGAACACATTTCTGATGCCAATTGCTACACTGAGACCTATGACAAGAACAACGAAAAACTGAATATTTTAGGGCTGGTTTGAAAAAAAAAACGCACGAAAATCGGTACCACATTTTTTCGACATTTGTATATTTATGCTAAAATGACCCCCAACCATTGGTAAGTCTACAATAGAATCTTGGTGGTGATACTTGGAACCAGTTATAGAATATAGAATATAGTACATAATATTTCCAAAAGTGTTGGCTTCCTGATGTGACCTTCCAAATGTATAACTTATACAATACTTGGAGTAAATCAATGAAATCAGGCGGTGTACGAAATCATAATAGATGCAAAAACTCGGGGACAAAAATAGAGGTCTAGTAGCACAATTTTAGGTTCAAGATGGAACTTCATGATGTTTTAATGTAGTCCTAAACTTTTGACCGGTACTGTACATGTAGTACATGTTGAAGAGATGTACAGAAAAAATGACCAACTGGACATCAGTGGAATACGAACCCACAACGGGAGACTTACACGCACTCTACGGTGTGTAGCTTAGATCCTTTCCAACAGAACAAATATGACCTAGACCACCTTAGCTCAATTGGTAGAGCGACAAACGTAAAATCGAGAAGTTGTGGGTTCGGATCCCACTGATGTCCACTTGGTCATTTTTTATGTACTTAACTTTTCTTCAACACGTACTACATTTACGTAACATGACCTAATAAGTTGAAAGACCATTTCGAAATAGTTTTTACTTTCAAATAGATTGTACAGAAAGAAAAGTTTGAGCTAGTTTTAACCGGGCGAGTTGGCCGTGCAGCTAGCGGCGCGCAGCTGTGAGCTTGTATCCGGGAGATAGTGGGTTCGAACCCCATTGTCGGTAGCCCTCAAGGTGGTTTTCCGTGGTTTCCCATTTTTACACCAGGCAAATGCTGGGGCTGTACCTTAATTAAGGCCACGGCCGCTTCCTTCGCACTCCTAGGCCTTTCCCATCCCATTGTCGCCATAAGACCTATCTGTGTAGGTGCGACGTAAAACAAATTGCAAAGGAAACTAGTTTTAGAGCAGCACCTTTTACAACTCAACCAGATAAGTAGAACGGCAAATTGATAGCGGTCTAGTGGGCAGAACACGCTCTAACATGGGCGGGCACTGCGACACTAATATTCCTGTCATTTGTTTAAAAATGGAGGTAACGGTATAATGTAAACGTAAGGGAAGTAAAGTGTGTAAATTGTAAGTGTGTGTGCAAGTGTCTGTGTGAAAGAGAAAAGAGGACTGAATTAACGAGCTAATAAGCTGCATATTGTGTGGGTGTGTAATTTAAGCTTAATTAGAAAATAGTACAAGTAGTGTAATTAATATTAGTAATAGGCAGCCTTAATATTATTTGTTGTATTGTGGTTAAGTGTAAGAGAGGGCCGTGTGCCCTAACTTCGCCACATGAAAGAAGCCATAATAAATAAATAAATAAATAAATAAATAAATAAATAAATAAATAAATAAATATTTCACTTTAAGCACTAAAAGTATTTATATAGGTTTGATATCTTCTTAAAAATCCTCAACCGGATTAATAACATGAAAATATTTCTATATGTTCATTGAAATTGTATTTTATGCTGAAAATGTATTAGGAGAACAAGAAAACAAACAATTCGTATATCTCGCCAAAATTAATTTCCATGTATGTTTTCAGTAAATTTGTTAATTTTAAAGATGGCACAGATTCTATAGGTTAAATTCAATTGTTCATTTTGGAAATGCTTGTTTTAATAATATTTCAAATTTATTGTAGGTTATTTCAAAACCCTTTTACGCTGTTTAAATACACCTAGTTCACATTTATTTCGGACGGAGATCGAAATCACCCTCCCTCCTAATCACCCCCACCCACCTAATCTCTGCGTACAGTTTTGCTCTGGTGTCCTCATTCCTGGCTCTGGAATAGACGTTCCTGTATCCTGTTGTTTTTTTTGAGTGGGTACGCTGTGGAGACACAAATAACCTTTCGACACTGTTATCTTGAAGGGCTTTTGCGTGTAGCACATAAAAATTGCACGTATGCAACGCGTCCGTCTGTCACCCGGCGGCCCCGGGTTCGATTCCCGGCCGGGCCCGGGGCTTTTAATTGTAATGATTAATTCCCCTGGTCTGGGTACTGGGTGTTTGTGTAGTCCTTAACATTCCTTTCCTCACATTCAATACATTACACTTGCGCCATTGCATAATACACGCAGTTTCCTCACATATGGTGCCTGTAGGGGCAAACGATCTACATAGGTCGACGCCCCGAACAAGTAGCATTTAAAAAAATGCTCGGTGCTGAGTTTATTCTCTTTACCAGCACGGGAAGCGGGGCTGTGTTAAGAGGATACACCTTATTTTGTGCAGAGCAGAGAATTTTACCGATGTTGTGGATAGCAGAAGTGGGTGGGTGGAAATAGTTCATAGTTGAGATAAATTTATTTCGGTATTGCTTGACGCCTGTTTGTTGTTCATACAAGATACATATTTGTTATAAGGCGCCAATTGCTGAATATAAGTAAGATTTCGGTGGGGATCCTTCGCTGAGTACCCTGTGGATGTGGGACGCACAAAAGAATAGGCCTACAACTACGCTATTCCCTGCCTGTCGTAAGAGGCGACTAACAGGGGCGACCAATGATTGATGGATTTGGAGTCTTAAAATTACCACTGTGAGGGGCCCGTGACCTGCACTTTGGACTCCTTTGGATAATCAGCATCATCTCAGGAAACAAGGCTGTGCGAATTGGATCCAATGGTTTTATTTCGGATTCATGGCCATTCGTCATCATTCGTTTTAGATTATAGTCAGTGGATGCATCTTGAAGATTGAATTATCTTTCGATGTCGTTGCACCTGAGACCTTTAAAGGCAAATGGCCCAGCTGATAGTACCTTTAAACAACAACAACAACAACAACATATTTTACTGAATGGTCAAGATCCTATCAGTGGGTCCCGTATTCTGTTCCGAGCTGCATCGGAGATTTTAGCCGCGTCTAGTTAAAACGAATCGCTGCCATGAAACAGTCCAACATTTTCTAGTCTTAGCTTAAGTTAACTTTGATTTTATGCCTTGTCTTACCCTCTCGTTTATATACAAGATAAAATATATTTTACTGAATAGCTTATTTACCTGTGTGGCTAGTGGTCACCAGCTGATACTTTATCGCAGAAACACGTTTTCGCTATTTATTTCTGTCTGCTGCAACACCCTCGTTAGTCCATCTTCCTGGTGGATACATTCCCTCTGGTACACCATAATACACTTTCTGGATTATGGTATTATCTTCCGCTATCAACGCATGTCCTGCTTTACCACAATATCACGGTCTCACAGTTATGCTTGATTCTCCCACCACTCCTCTGCAAGACCTTTTCTTCGAAGGTTATGGTCTTTCCTTCTTTCTCTTTATTCAAATCCACTTCTCTACTGGGTATGAATAAAATATTTGAGCAGTATTTTATTCACATATTGACTTATCAGCCGAACAGTGGTCTCAAGAAGGGCGGGGGTAGTCGGGGAGTACTGGACTGCCAGTTACTCGCGAGCTTGTGGCTGGAGGTTAGCTCTGCTTTGTGCAGATCAATAGCAGAATGCCGCAAGCTGCAATCCTCTACTTCGCCTTGCTCCTATGACGAGCTTACAACATCCTTCTTTTATCACACATGCAGGCAGGCATGCCTTCAAACGGACTACTTTCTGTAAGAAATAATTAGAGTGATGGTTGAAGATGTGTTTGTTAACTACGTCGCATCAATAAATTGGCCTCACCAAAGCGAGTTTGTCGTGCGGTTAGGGGCGCGCACCTGTGGTCTTGCATTCGAGAGATAATGGGTTCGAATACCGCTTTAGGCAGCCCTAAACATGGTTTTCCATCCTTTCCAATTTTCATACCAAGAAAATGCTGGGGTTGTACCTTTATTAATATTATTAAATAATGAATTATAATTAATTGGATAATTAATTAAATATATAATAATAATAATAATAATAAAATATAATAATAATGTTATTTTGCTTTACGTCCCACTAACTACTTTTACGGTTTGCGGAGACGCCGAGGTGCCCGAATGTAGTTCTTTTAAGTGCCAGTAAATCTACCGACACGAGGCTGTCGTATTTGAGCACCTTCAAATACCACCAGACTGAGCCAGGATCGAACCTGCCAAGTTGGGGTCAGAACGCCAGCGCCTCAACCATCTGAGCCGCTCATCCCGGTTGGACCTTAATTTAAGGCCACTGCCGCTTCCTTCCCATTCCAAGACATTTCCTATACCATCGTCGCCACAAGATTTGTCTGTGTCGGTGCGACGTAAAGCAAAATAGTATAAATTGGCCTCTGTGACTTGGAAGGGAAAACTGGTCAGCTTGGACCAGACCGGTTGCAATGAAATTTGGTATAATGATTGATTAAGACATCAAATATCGCTTCACGCCTGCCATTCTTATATAAGCCGTCTACAGCGTAACAAAAATTAGGGGCTCTGAACAAGATTTCCTGTTTCCTTGGTGATTTTACTAATGGAAGATAACATCAACACCAGGTGACCCACCCGCGCCGTGCTTTCTATTTTTAAGTGTCCCAGATGCACTAATGACGAGTGGGATGTCTAATGACTAATTTCCCAAGGGGTACTACTGCCTGCAGGAAGTTTGTGAGTACGAACAGGCGTCTTCTTTAGCGTTGCCAGTCTAATGCTGTTCCTTGCGTTAGTAATCCATGTCTTTGAATGCTTAGTAGTAGGCTGGTATGTGGCATAGCAGCGCAACAACTGCTGTCAACATACTGGCAATGGCTGCTGTGCTCAGCAATGACAAATACACAGATATAATCTACGGAGAATCTGGTCGGAATGCAGACGAATCACGCAGACGTATGGGCAGGAGTTTACAAATAGCCGCCTGTCTTCTATACACGTATTTCGCCGAACAGAGTTGCAATTAAAAGCTAATGGATCGACCTGGTAAATACTACATACAATCAACTCTTTAGCACAGTGTAATGTCTTTATTTGTATACATTAATGAGTTATTGAACTGTATTTTCTACGTCTTTGGCGTAGGGCCTGTTTATAAATTAATGCACATTCCCTGTGGGTGGGAGACTCAGATGAAGAATAAACTCACGGTGTCCCATGCCTGTCGTAAGAGGCGACTAAAAGGGGTGACCAAGGGATGATTGGATTAGAACCATGCAACTACTTGTGATTAGTTCCATCACGCTGGGAACACCATGAGTCGCCTTCACTTGCGGGTAGTACCACTATGTTAGGTACACAGTAAGTTCGTGCTTAGTGGCAGCAGAGAGTGGGTTCACTGCGGGTTTACAGTACCTCTGATTAGTACCACTGTATTAGTGACATTTTGGGTCTGCGTTGCCTGTGATTAGTGCTCACTACATGAGGAAAACCACGGGAATACCGATTCCCGTGATTATTACACCTATAAGAACACCATGGGTTTGCGTTGCCTATGAGTGGTGCCATTATGTGACGAACATAATAGGTCTGAGTTACCTGTGCGACGCACAGTATTTGCGATTCGTACCATAATGTGTGGAACACCGTGCATCTACGCTACTTTTAATAGTACCGCTACAAGTGCAATACCATAGTTCTACTAGCGGTATGTACCATTATGAGGGACCGTTGAACTGGATTTTGGACCCCTTTAGACAACAAGGATCATCAATTAAAGATTGTGCATTGGAAGCAGTCCCTTGGTCAGTAATATTATTGTTCTAAGTTCATATCCATTGTTCATAGTGGATCGATTGAGATTTTTTTTTAACTTTCAGTAACTTATTGTGAGTTGCATCCGTTGATTATTTTAAATTCTTATTCATCCATTCGTTCTTCATCGTCTCTTTTTGAATTCGGGTCAGTGTAGGAATGTTTAACTTTAAATTCTCGCTACATTTCGTACCATTAGGGGCCAATGACCTAGTTGTTAGCCCCCTTTAAACAAACACCATCATCAACATCAAAACAATGCAATCCGTCCGCAATGACTATTATTTTTTGCACATCCGAAATATAGCACGTCGTAGCGCTCATTTGTAAACGAGCGATTAGGCAACCCATTCAACGTTAGTGCAATGGCACACTTATAAGTAGAAGGTATAGGACTGGAGGGCCACCTGATTTATATGACTATACTTGTACACTACTTAATATTTTAGCTTTTATTATAAACGATGCACAAGTATTAAAATAGTAACATTTGATATATTTATGTATTATACGTACATCCCGTATGTCTAGGCTAAAGTAGATTTAGAGTGTAAGCTAATTTGGTTATAGGGAAATGTCGACTAGCCCGCTCTTTCGTAATGTAGCGAGAGCGACATAAATTCTAGGGGCACAGATAGTCCATACACCTAATGTTTATGCAAAGCTCATAGCATGACCAGTCTGCAGGCTAGAATATTCTTATTATTCCCTTCAATAAGCTTCCATTCTAACCTATCGCTGTCTAAATAACCGGGCTCGAAACGTGTTATTAGAAGAGGTTTATAGAGGGTGACAGTCTGTTCGTATTCTCATGGCCACTTTTTAGGCATAACGTGTTTATGTAAGTTTCAGATAGAAGTGCTTGGTGTGGAGTGTTGCTTTTTATGGTACAGAAACTTGGCCGATTAATAACGATGAGAGAAGAATTGAAGGGTTTGAGATTTGGGTATGGCGTAAGAGAAGAAATCAATTCGATTGATAGTGATGAATGAGGAGGTATTAAAGTGAGTTTGAGATGAAGGGAGCATGCTGCATATAGTGAATATTACGAAGAACTCGTTAGGACACTTAATTACAATTTTCTCAACATCGCACTGACACAGATGGATCTTACGGTTTCGATAGGATAGGAAAGGTCTAGTAGTGGATAGGAAGTTATCGTGGCGTTAATTAACATACATCCCTCAGCATTTGTCTTCTGTAAAAATGGAAAAACCGCGGAAAACCATCTTCAGGGCTGTTGACAGTGGGGTTCGAACCCGTTATTTCCCGAATGCAAGGTTCTACGTCACCCAAACCGCGCAGCTAATTTCTCGGTTCGTGACTGTTGATGTCGTAGTCCTACCCACGGAACCTCCAGTTTTATGACACTGTTGATATCCTGGGCATAGCTACGGGGCATCTGGTTTCTCGTGGAATCATATGTTATGCCTCAGAGACTCGACTTTTGCATTTCAAAAGTCTCACATGTATTATCCGGTCTTACAACAGTGGTTGCTTTGGTGAGAATCCTGCAACAATGTCACTTTTTTTTTCCTAGTTGCTTTACGTCACACCGAGACAGATAGATCTTATGCCGACGATGGGCCAGGAAAGGACTAGGAGTGGGGAAAGAAGCGGAGCTGTGGCCTTAATTAAGGTACAGCCCCATCTTCAGGGCTGCCGAGAGTGTGATTCGATCCCAGTGTCTCCATGATGCAAGCTCACAGCTGCGCGCTCCTAACCGCACGTTCAACTTACCCGCTACAATGCCACTTAGCTACTATGCTCTCTCCAGCCATTAGTGCCAGAAATAATCAACTACTTACTTGTGCATTCTAACCTCTATCGTACGGGACTACTTTCTCCGTTTGAAATGAAGATAATGTGTTTGTCTGGGGTTAGCGCCAGATGGTCGGTCTGCGGCGATAACATGCTAGTGTTTAAACACGACTTCACCAAGCTGTTCTCTCGACAGCAACCGCACAAGCAGTTTCTCTTTACCGTGGAATTGTTTGCTGCGGCATTTACTGTAGTGTATTCCGGAAATGCACGCGCGATATGTTAATTTTACTGCGACGTCCTGTGAAAAGTGCTACAGGAGAGTTAAAAGTAAACGCCCGCATCGAACAAGATCCACCTCCTTACTATTGTCCTATTGAAGAACATTAATGCTTTCTCGTCAATATTATCAAACTTAAGAGAATACTTCTTTTGCTAGTTGTTTTACGTCGCACTGACACAGATAGGGAGATAGTAACAAGTGTACTCTCTCCCGGACGACAGTTCTGCTATGAGATTTGTATAAACTTTAGGGGCTCGGCCTATTATAATCCCTAGAAGCTATGTTACGGATAACAGTTCTGCTATGGGATTTGCATAAACATTAGGGCTCGGCCTATTGTAACCCCTAGTTGCTATGTTACGGATCACGGTTCTGCTATGAGATTTGCATAAATATTAGGGGCTCGGCCTATTGGAAAACCTAGAAACTATGTTACGGATCACAGTTCTGGTATGAGATTTGCATGAACATTAGGGGCTCGGCCTATTTGATCCCCTAGAAATTACTTTACGGATTACAGTTCTGCTATGAGATTTGCATAAACATTAGGGGCTAGGTGTATTAGAACACCTACGAGCTATGTTACTCTCGCTATATTAAGGACGAACGGGCTAGACGTCACTTCCTACTAGCCCAATTAGATCGCATACTCACTAGTGTCTAAATATGCGCCTTCTGCTCATAATATTAGCAGATTTGTGTATGAGACACTTTCATATTGCGATCTGCGGCCAGGTGGTTGACGAATGCGCTTCGTGTAACAAGGGGCCGGGCGAGAAACGTCACAACAGGTGTACGACGTGATTTCCGCCGGCACGACTCAGGCAGCGCAATAAGATACATGTTCCCCTCCAACGTTGACAAACTGTAATTTATTATTATTATTATTATTATTATTATTATTATTATTATTATTATTATTATTATAATCATACAATAATTATAGTATAATTATTATATTAATTAAAATAAAACAAACACCTGAAAATATAATATTTGGGTCCTGTTTTAAAATGCAGTTTTTACATGCAAAACAATTGATCATCTAAAGTATGTGTTGTTGTTGTTGGTATATTATTCAGTCCACTGACGTTCTGGATACCACGTGTTTACCGCGACCTACTTGCTGTTGAATCGTAAATCTATTATCTGATGCCTTTGTCAGTTTGCGTATTTCTCAGAAAGGTATCCGACCACCTATAGAGAAAAATTGTGGAATGATTTTCCTTCATTGGACAGCTTAGGATGGCTTTATCACTGGCGTTCTAATACTTGAAGCGAACCACATACAGATATATAAAACTCGCATTGTGTAAAACGAAATTAACAAACACGTAAGTTAGTACTCAGGAACTTCAACAATCTGACTGAAATGTATTCAGTATTTTGTACGTACTGCAGTGAAAATACCTCCTCTCATCTCCAGGGATGTGGATTTCCAATGAGTACGGATAAGGTTACCTTTATTGCAGTTTGGAACTGAGTACTGAATATTTTCAAGTTTCAGTGTTCTCACTGATTAAAAACTCCGATATTCAGATATGTTGATTACTAGGCTGCGGATTTTCCGGCAGTAATAGGCTAGAATGCAGACTAATTTGTTTGCTAGGAACTATTGCCTAGCCCGTTCTGCCGTAGGGAAGTGAGAGTAACCTGACTTCTTGGGGTCTAGTTGGCCGAGCCCCTAATATGTATGTAAATCTCATAGCAGAACTGTCGTCCGTAACATAAATTGTAGGTGTTCGAACACGCCGGCCCCTGATATTTATGCAAATCCCATTGCACAGCCATTGTGCTGGATAGGGTATACTCGTTATACTCTATTGAGTGCCGAGCGTAACTGCTTAAAAATGACATAACAACGTAGGACAAAGAAAAGTGCCTTTAAAACCAAGAAATTAATGTGAAAAATAGCTGAAAATGTAAAAAAACATGAGGCTAAATTGAAGAAATGACCTAAAAATATTAAACTGGAAGAAGTCATAAAATACGCATTTTTGTATGATGAGGATGTATATATAAGTTAACAATTTGAGGGAATTGTCCTCTACCCCGCTCTTCCGTAATGTACTGGGAGGAGCATAAATTGTAGGGGCTCACATAGATGTATCCTTAATGTTTATACAAATCTCATAGAACAGTATGCAGGCTAGAGTATACTTCTTAATTGCTTCAATGAGTTTGCATTCTGTCCTATTACCACCTAAAATTCCGGGCTCGAGAATGACGAATTGATAATGATCTTGTTATAACAATAGTTTCATTGCACCTTAATATATTTTTACGGTTTTTGGAGACGCCAAAGTGCCGGATTTTAGTCCCGCAGGATATATTTTACGAGCAAGTAAATCTACCAACACGTGGCTGACGTATTCAAGCACCGGACGGATCCAAGATCGAACGTGCCAATTTGGTGTCAGTAGGCCAGTGCTTAACCGTCTGAGTCTCTCAGCCCAGCATGATCTTTGGTCACCACTCATTAGGACGGACTCTTACCCTCCTGCCAAGGAGCACGTGCAATGACACCATCTTCGATCCCGTACTTCTAAATATGTATGAGGAGGGAGTATTTTAGTCCCCTCGCTGACTTATCAGGCGAGAGCGTTTACATAAATATTGAAAGTAAATGGAAAGAGATCGAGAACAGTCTTATTTGTTCTTCGTAATGTTTGAAGCTTCGCTAGAATAAAGTCAGGGAACAAAATCCCTGCAGGCTTTCACGTCGCGTCGTGCGAGAAGCCTGACGTACGCAGGAGATTTGTGTTTGTCGGGAGCGAAACGAAATTAGCCTGCTCACTTTGGCGCAAGTCAGAAGTAGTCAGGGAGGACCTCACTTTGTTTGGGGGAGAGGACAGTTATTGACTAGTCTTTTACTTCTCCTTCCCTTTATCAAGGCCTGATCTTCTGCTCATCCTCCCCTCCAGTAGGGCGTGTCTGGTAAAGTGGAGGGGGTACTGAAGACAGGAAATCAAAACAGGAAATAGAACTAATTTGTGATCGCTAATCACATTCAGTTCACGAGATCGATGACTCGTATGACAAAATATAGAGGGGAAGAACTTTCAATTACTCTAATAACGGCTCTTAAGTTCCTGATAACTTTGTAACTTTCGTCCATCCAGTGCTCGACACCTCACTGCCTTAGTTTAGAGAAATTGATGATTTATCCAAAAAAAAATGTTCTTCTAGGGAAGGATTTGTCTCTGAGGACCCCTGAGAATATCCCGTGCATGTCCAAGGAACCGTTAGCCACAGAACATAATACTGCATTCAGTAAACAATATACAGAATTTTTGTAATGTTACCATGTTTAATTTTATTCATATAATTTAGGACTAATATTTACTTTCTTCGAAAGTTTAATTTAACTTCATTTACATAAATTTTACACATGCGCAGAAATTATAAAATAGTGTGGCACTTGGCTAATAATTTCAATAATTTGAATCTGGAAACTTATTTTAGTTTGCACGTGTTGCGGTTGTTTGAAAAACGGGACGAACGGTGCTGTATTGTTTTCCAAAGACCAAGCCTTTGACAAGCGTGGCCACTCGAAGCCGAAGGTGAGCCTCTACATTATCTCTGCTTCTGTACTTATTTTTCTTCATTTGTGTGAAAGCAGAACTGGTACACTCACACCGGTGTGTGCAATAAAAAGCATTAAACTCAGTATTTTCTTTCTAGAAATTGTAGGGTATACGTGATTTCATGAATCCGAAAGTCGATCAGAGTCTGTGACACATTCATGGAACTTCCTGGAGCTAAACATGCCACTCCATCTGATTGTGCACCCATATCGTACTTCCCTTTCTCTATGCCAAGAAACTTCGGCTGGTTGATCTTCCTCAAGGTAGGACAGTTGATGTTCAGTTTCAAAGAAGCTATTTTTGATCCACGAGGCGGAAAATAATAATAATAATGTTATTTGCTTTACGTCCCACTAACCACTATTTTAAGGTCTTCGGAGACGCTGAGGTGCCGGAATTTAGTCCTGCAGGAGTTCTTTTACGTGCCAGTAAATCTACCGAGACGGGGCTGTCGTATTTGAGCACCTTCAAATACCACCGGACTGAGCCAGGATGGAACCTGCCAAGTTGGGGTTAGAAGGCCAGCGCCTTAACCGTCTGAGCCACTCAGCCCGGCGAGGCGGAAAATATGGTCAGAGTGTGGATACTAACAATTTGAAGTGTGTCACAGTATCACATCACTCACAATGCCTTGTAGAATTTCTTTACAGTAGCGATCTCCTGTATTCTGTAAGAGAGAAGTCAGCTTCCGGACGAAACTATCCTTACAACGGTCTGTTTTCAGACCAGTTTGGCTGTACGGGAGTGAAATCTGGGCGGAATCAGGATATCTTATTAATAAGGTAGAAGAAAGATACGAAAGTAGTAAGAATGATCGTTGGTACTATCTATGTGAAGAATGCCAATGAGGAGATAGAGGCTAAGTTAGGAATGAACTATATTGTTGAAGCTCTACGCATAAACCGTATCTGCTAATGAGGTCACGTCAAGTGGAGCATAGTTTACCTAGGAGTATAATGGAATTGATGGTGGAGGGTAAGAGAAGTAGCGGGAGTCCCAGACAATGATCGATAGACTGTTTCCAATGATTTAAGGATAAGAGGTAGGGAACTAAATGAGGCCTCACATAATTAGAAATATACGATTGTGGCGGCATCTACTTACTTCACAGAGGATTACAGACTAAACGCTGACGACGTAATATTCTATAATGATGTATCTATTATTATTATTATTATTATTATTATTATTATTATTATTATTATTATTATTATTATTATTATTATTTACGACGAGGCCTCCCACAGACCACATGCCATTCTCAATTCATGCTTCTTTGTAGTTTCCTCTTACGTTCTTTCCAGTATTCCTTCATCATTGCACTATGCTTTATTCTTCTCCCCTCACACCACTTTGAACCGGGTTTCTTTTCATTCTTCCTTGGAATCCTTACATTCTTAAAAATTTACTTTTAAAACTTCTCTTTTTACAGTTCCCTTTTGGCTTACTTTATTCCTTTTTTAAATATTTCTTGACTTCTTGTATGGAGCTCGTTGTTGACTTTTTCTCCCAAATATACTAGAATATCGGTTTCGTCAATCTCTTATCATCCACTCTATAGATATGTCCAAAAAATAGCGATCTCAGTTTTCGTATTGTTTCTGCTATACTTTCTGTTCTGGTATCTTTCCTTATTACTTAATTTCCATTGTTCTCTTGTTTTCATTGGACCTAATATTTTTCTCATGATTCTTCTTTCTAGTAGGTCCTACTTCCAGTTTATTATTATTATATTATTATTATTATTATTATTATTATTATTATTATTATTATTATTATTATTATTATTATTATTATTATTATTATTATTATTATTTACGACGAGGCCTCCCACAGACCACATGCCATTCTCAATTCATGCTTCTTTGTAGTTTCCTCTTACGTTCTTTCCAGTATTCCTTCATCATTGCACTATGCTTTATTCTTCTCCCCTCACACCACTTTGAACCGGGTTTCTTTTCATTCTTCCTTGGAATCCTTACATTCTTAAAAATTTACTTTTAAAACTTCTCTTTTTACAGTTCCCTTTTGGCTTACTTTATTCCTTTTTTAAATATTTCTTGACTTCTTGTATGGAGCTCGTTGTTGACTTTTTCTCCCAAATATACTAGAATATCGGTTTCGTCAATCTCTTATCATCCACTCTATAGATATGTCCAAAAAAATAGCGATCTCAGTTTTCGTATTGTTTCTGCTATACTTTCTGTTCTGGTATCTTTCCTTATTACTTAATTTCCATTGTTCTCTTGTTTTCATTGGACCTAATATTTTTCTCATGATTCTTCTTTCTAGTAGGTCCTACTTCCAGTTTATTATTATTATTATTATTATTATTATTATTATTATTATTACCGATGTGATCTTTTAGGGTGTCACCGCGTGATTCCCTTCTCTCCTGCATCATACCGCTACTGGCATGCGCTTTACGCTTTAATATTGTATTTGTTTAAAGATCATGCATAGGTACGCTGTATCTTATGATAACACGCACCGCCGTGTGGTTGGCGTCGTGCAGCTGTAAACTTGCATTCTTGAGATAGTGGGTTCAAACCACAGTGTCGGTAGCCCTGAATATGTTTTTCCGTCGCTTTCCGTTTCCCACCGGGCAAATGCTGCGGTTGCACCTTAAGTAAGGCCCCGGCCACTTCCTTCAACCTCCTAGCCCTTTCCTTTCCCATCGTCGACATAATACTATCTGTGTCAGTGTGACGTAAAGCCGGCTGTAAAGTATTGTTAATGCGCTCTGATTTATTCTACGAGAACTGGAAGTCATTTATGAAACTGCAAAGAAGAAAGGCCAAACTTATGAACTAACATTACAAATAAAACTTTCTCAAACAGTTCATAGCATGAGGGTCATTTTCTGTTTACATTAGCTGTTTTTTGCTTGAAAACGTAAATATTTTCTCTCCGTCACTTATAACTAGAGCAGTGGTTACAAACCTTACCCAAAAATCGAAGACTTGACAACTGGTGAGTGGCAAGATGGGGCAATAGAATAACTATGTATAATGCAGCTTATATTTAATCTTAGAATTTCCTAGTCCGCGTATACAGAGATCAAGAGGTAAAGGGAAAATGAGAGAAAGTTGCTTTTATCACTGTTTTACTTTCGGCCTTCATAAGCCATGGACCGCCGAATGGGTCTGACTGCCTCTTCTGGGTTTGAACCTGCTCCCTATCTGTCCGGAGTTAAAAAAATTTAATATTGATCTACAGAGCGAGCTGGCAGAGTCACTCTGCCGATAACAAAGAGCTTGCGCTTTTGTTCAACTCTAAGCATAAATTCCTCGTCGAAGTTGTACAGTTCACTTCAATGTAAAATATATTTACCTTTGTTTGAATGTTCCAAATTATATTTCTACGCAAGTTAAATACCTCCTTTCCGTTAGCACGCCTTAAGTTCACTCTTTATGTAAGTTCACCCATGAACAAAAGGTAGTCTGAATGCCAGGAATCCCTAATTAGGTAAACTAATAAGATTCCGAGTCCATTGTATAAAATGATCGAGTTATATATCATGCCTCTTGAGGTCGTTGCATTGTTCACTGGGATCCTTCTTCATCGGTTTTGAGATTTATGTTTCGTACCTTCGTGCAGTCGCATGATATATTCACATTAATTTCAATGAAGTCCATCGAGAAAGGTTCGTTGTTTGTAGTTTTCGTTCATTAAAATCTCATTCTCTGCTATTTACCTACATCGATGGCTCCCGAGAAATTGTGCTTTAAAATGCCCAACGTAGCGTTATTCGTCTGAATTTTTTCTGTAGCCTGCATAAACTTTCCCAGGATCCCATTTATACTGTTTGCTAAAATATCGGCAAGGAGGATTGCATCTTGAAAGTAAGCCCCTCAGTACGCAGGACCTCGACAAATTTCGGATTGATTGATTTCGGGTTGATTTACGGAAAATAATACGAGTTGATGGAGGTAAGGGAGTGTGTCGCTAGTATTTCGTGCCGACGTAACTCTGTTTGGTGAAATGGAAGCAGGTTAATCACCATGTGGTCCTAAGTCTACCGTAGTCTGTCGTAGGATTCCGTTTTCGATGATACACACATCACTGGTTCGATTTTATATTCAGAATTTAGTATGAAGCACAACTTTGTCCCTAAGGCCTATAAGGCAGTCGTTCTGGTATTGTAATTTTGGAAACTGAGAGAGCTTTCTTATGGAGGCGCACATTATAGAGTCGGCTTTGACAGTTAAAAAAAATGCCAACTCTAAATTGCGGGTCCCTCCGTTGCTGTGTTTTTCTTCTGCGATTCGGACTTTGTTTTGGTATGCGAGAGTCAGGCGCAAAATTATCTGCCTATAGAGGTTTAATGACCTCCTTATATCTCTCATTGTCATAGTTATTCATCGCAAACCATGTCAAATACCTGGGAATCGTGACGTGTTCAATGATAGCCCACACCCCGCATATTTAACTGAGGCTTTCTCGGTATGTCAGTGGTAGAGTGTCGCCTCAGGATCCTAATACTTCAGGTTTCGAACCCCGCAGAAGTAGTTGCATTTTTGAGAGGTAGACAAAAGTCTATTAGACCCTCTATGCCGTGTGATATCGACAGCCGAATTAGGCAAATGGTGGGAAAGGAGATTTCAACAAATGAAATCTGTAAGCAATGAATTTTTCTCGGTCGACTTTTATTGAAATTGATGTGACACATTTGGTGTTTACCCGATAAAATGAACTCACAGCCATGGACGCCCAACAGAGATTCTGTTTAATCTGCCATCTAGTGGGTCTACAGCAAAACGCAACGTCAGAATTGACGAGCAGGCAGCCAGATGTGGTACGATTAAAATACCTGCATACGGCAGTTGAGGCCTACGATGATTATTATTATTATTAGTAGTTTTTTGTTGTGGCAGGGGAAAATCTTTTAAAGACACCACTCTGTGTGGGAGTTGGATTTCTACAAACTAAAAACCCATGCCCTCTTCACTCAGCCTATTATGGAACTGCGTGACGGCATGACATCAGAGTAGAGTGATGTATATTATTAAGTTATTCCTTTCTCTTCTTTCTCCTTCGTCCCTATAATGCTTGTCGCCATTGCCTTTACTGTGTTCCAGGCAAACGGGCTCTCCAACATAATCTGAACCAGATTCCCTGGCGTGAGTCGTCGGCCAAGTTGTTGTTAGGTTTTTGTTCGGTCTTATTCCCATCGAACACAGTAGAAAAAAGTGTGTTCTACTGTATCCCTTTCAGAACAGTACTGACAACCATCTCCCTGCGCCTTTCCCATCTTCATGGCGTATACGCCGAATCTTTCATGTCCTGTCAGGATCTGCGACAGATAGTAATCTACCTGCCAATGTCTACATTTAAGCCAGTCTCCTATGTTGGGTATTAGCTTTTTTGTCCATTGGCCAACATCGGTTGTGCCATCTCATCGGTCTTTCCAGTCTGGTAAGAGTTGGTTCCTCAAGGCTTTATTTTCTACAGCAGATATAGCCGTACCCCTTTCATGCCCAAATTTTCTCTCCACAACGAGGAGGTCAATGGGAATACTGGCAGCTACAACTTGTAGAGCTGCTGTCGAAACAGTTCGATAAGCACAGATAACTCTGAGCAGCATCTTACTCTGTACTCTTTCCATAGCTATTTGGTGAATCTTCCTCCTGAGTGCATTGTGCCAGATAGGTGCAGCATAAAGTAAAATGGAATATACTGCAGAGCACATAATCTGTCTCTTAACTGTTCTTGGTGCCCCGATGTTAGGCATAAGTCCAGTTAATGCCGATGCCTTCTTCTCTGCCTTTTGAGTTACTGCCTTCACATGTGCACCAAATATGCAATTCCTGTCAATAAGAACCCAAAGGTATCGTACAGACTTCCCTGGGATAATCACTGTATCATTTAATAAGAAGCGGACATTCTTCCAATTCCTGGAACCTTTCAAAATTACAGCCTCAGTCTTATGTGAAGCCAATCTATTAATTGAACTTGGCAACAATAAGAAGTGAAACATTCTCTGTACGTTCTGAGAACGGACACGTAAACATTTATCTCCTCGTTCCGACCTATTCCTCAATTAATACCTGTTCTCTCTGTCATCTGCTACTTCTTCAATCTCCAGCAATCGTTCTCTCCATCTCTTGCTCATGTCTTCTCTTTTCTATTTCTCCCCCACTCCACACCCCGTTTCTCATAAAGACTCGCCAATCAAAGACTTCCGTCCTTTTGGAATGGATTTCTTTGAAGCCTTCGGGAGTTCATTTTATGTTGTAACCTGCCTTATTCTGATTCTTCCCTCTGCTCCAACTCGCCTTCGCCCCCTCACTGTCCTTCTTCTTTCTCCTCTGAAGAAGAAATCTTCCTTCTCTGTCAATGCCTTTCTTCCCTATGTATGTCTTTTTTATAAAGAGTTTCGCGTGTGTTTACTGTCCCTTGAAGCCATAGAAAGATATTTGATCTGGTATAAGCACTGTAATGTCTGTATTGACGTGGGTGAAGTACGTTCTTTTGTTTTCTTCCGATTTTTTACCGAATGTTGCTAGATTGGAATTTGATTTTTATATTGTGTGTCGTTCACTTTTCGGTGCTGGTAAAATATGATTTCTTCAAATATATACCTCGAATTGAGGTGGTATACTTGTAACGGAAGTTGTTCTTTCGACTCTACAGAATATGTCATATATCCCACACAGTAGTGATTCTTCTAACGCACTGAGATTGTCTGACTTGCTTTTGTTTTTCTTCATGTAAAGTTATATTCGAACTCTCTAAGCAATTTATGAAAACTGTACAGAGTATAACCTATCTTGGATATATACATATTGTGAAATATTTACAATATCATAATTCATAAAATAATTGCATTTTAAAATGTACCGGATATTCTTTAAAAAACGAATAATAATAATAATAATAATAATAATAATAATAATAATAATAATAATAATAATAATAATAATAATAATAATAATTTGGAGTTAAAACCAAATTGGCAGGTATAATCAAAGAAACCCTAACAAGCATAACCTCCAAGGTAAACTTCTTCGGGCTTCTCTCGCAATCATTTGAAATCAAGACAGCCGTGAGGCAAGCGGATGGACTATCCCCGCTCCTATTCAACTGCGTAAAAGATAATATAGTGAGAATATGGAACTCAGAACTTGAGCATCAAGAGATAATCCCGATCAGTCTAGGGAGTAAATCATGAGGGATTAAAGCCTACTGCCTGGCTTTCGCTCACTACTTTGCTATAGGCTTAGGATTGGAAAGTCCAGAGGTCGCAACCATCCAGATTAAAGTCTTTGAATGAATCGCCAGCCAAACAGAACTGAGGATCTCGGAAGAAAAGACCAAATGGGACAAACTTCCTGGAAACAGAGGTAGGAGGGATAGAAAGGGTCAAGAAATTCAAGTACCTTTGGGAGAGTATACAGGAGAATGGACTAGACAAACCTGCAGCGCAATATCGGATCTGAAAAATGGAGAGAGCATATGGCTTGACAAAAAAATCTGCTTATCCTGGATTGCCAAAATAAAACATAACACTGTGATTAAAACAGAATGCCTGTGCATGAACTACAAGCCGCAGAAGCTGGAGGTCTAGAAAGGTATAATCCTTAAAAAATGATACGAACTGTCCAGATTGAAAGCGGATGGGAACTTAGGAGAGTTTACCAGAAAGTGGAAAGAATCTTGGAGACGATGATGAAAAGGAGACTGGCGTTCCTGGGATATCTGTACTGAATGAACGCAAAGAGACCAAACAGATATTTGATTACATCTTTAAAAAAAGACCATTACAGCATGAATTGAGGAAACGGAAAGTTTAAAGATCTCGGAGGTCCAACTGTTAGACAGGAATACATTTAGGAACTCACTGAAGAATTTGGAAGGTGTTCAAGCCGCAGGAAGGACTACTAAGAAGACTGGAAGAGGCTGTACAGATGAACAACGGAAGAAGGCCAGCGAACGCATGAAGGAATTTTGGACACAGAGAAAACACCACACGAAGAGAAAGAAACGATCCTAAGTGTTCCATTCGCTTGTTAATAATAATAATAATAATACCGCCTCAGCTACCACGTCCGAGCATTTCGATTTGACGGCATCTAGGCGGTCTGCGTGTAAATCCTGCTTATGTTGCATGACAGAATTGTTCCGGGTCAAGAATGGAATATGTGGAGGAAGATGTTTAGCAGTAATAGGTTAAAATGCAAACCAATTTGGCTACTAGGAAGTACCGTGTAGCCCGTTCTTCCGTAGTGTAGTGAGAGTAACATAACTTCATGGGGTTCTATTTGGCCAAACCCCTAATATTTATGCAAATCTCATATCAGAACTGTTGTCCGTTACGTAACTTCTAGGGGTTCCAATAGAACGGCCCCTAATGTTAATGCAAATCTCATAGCAGAAGTGTTGTTCGTAACATAACTTCTAGGGGTTCCAATACAGCGGACAGTAGGCCGGCCTCCAGTGTTTACAGCTAATTTTGCAGCAGAATTGTTTTGCAGCCCGGAGTATTCTGTCACTTGCTGTAGTAAGTTTTCATTGTAACGTATTTATACCTAAACACCCGGATTCTAGTAATAAGTTACAAGGGTGGAAAATTAGTCAGTATTATAAATAAAGGGTTAATCGTGAACGACGTCCCATGCTTAAAATCGTACGATGTTCCATATTTACAGTCAAATGACTGTTGTACCATTCTGATGGGATTTTCAATTCTGCAGCTGTAAGCCTGAATGTGAGCCCAGAATTTCGTTACATTAAGGTTTGGTGTTACGTCAAAGTGCATTACCAGGGAATAATGGCTAACTCTCTTTCCTAGTAGAATAAGGAGCTCTGTATTATTTTATCAGTCCTTAATATTAGCCTGTATCACGAAGAATGTTCCCGTCTGTCCATGTCCGCGCGCGGTTCCGAGCATTGGCGTTTGACTAGCGAGCTAGCGGAGTGCTCTTTCATGTCCTGTCAGCGAGTTTAGAGAGAGCGGCGAGTGCCACGTAGGAACGTAATATTGTGAGAGGCGAAGGAGGAGGTTACTTCCGAGTGAAAACTCGAGAATCTCAGGGCCAGTTGCACCAAAAAACGCCCAGTGTGTTTCACGTTTGAACGAAGTTCACAAGTGAACATTTTTTAAAAAATTCAAGTTTTATAAAGTGATAAAAACAATTCCGTAAATCATATGGATTTTTTAACTTGATCTATGGATTATTTTAAAAGAACATACTCATACTTTCTTAAAGAATATTTAAGTGAGGAATGTAGGATGGTTTTTTGAAATGTTAATTTATTACATTGTCTACGGACCCTTAAAAAGTAATAGTACTGTTCAAGAGACTGCAAGACCTCTCGAACGATCGAACTGTCACTCGTCATGCGTATAGATTTTATCTAACACAGTCCTTCTCTTGGTGATCTTATTCTGTTCAGTTTTGTTATTTGCATTTTTTAAAACGAATTAGGTCTAATCTCTGCTTACATAACTTTTGTTTTATTCAACGTGCCTTTTTTATAAATATAAAATAGGCACATTCTTAAAACACTACTAAAAATCTCATAGGCCAATCTTTAATTTTATTCATAAAATTAACACATCCTGTTAATGAAGTGAACTCGCCTAACCAGTGTAGAATATCATACTTTCACAATGGAACCAGTTATGAGTCTTCAGCTTTTATAGCCGTGAATTCTTCTAATCAGATCTTAGTTATACACGGATATTTAGACATTAATAGATCAGAATGCAAACTTAGCAAAGCGAGTAAAGTGTATATACCAGACCGGACAGCAGTCGTGTTAAGAGATCTGCATAAACATTAGGGGTTCGGCCTCTCAGAACCACTAAGAGTTATGTTACTTTAGTTACAGTACGGAAGAGTGGGCTAGGCGACACATCCTACTCGACAAATTAGTTTGAATTCTAATCTGTTCTTGCCTAAACACCCGGGCTCTGTTCATCACCTCAGAAGAATGTGGAATATTGTCATGCCACTTACATGGCTATCGTCAAGAGTAGACGCTATCAGGAATCACACTTTTATCATTTGATCTAAAATTAGATCCTCTCGCGAATTCACAGCATTGATATACATCCCACAATTACACTGTTGTCACTACGTTGTAAACTGGTAGGTCGAGTCTGAGTCGCCTAGCCCGCTTTTCCGTATTATAACGGGAGTGACATAACTTCTAGCGGTTCTGAGAGGACGAATCCCTATAATTTATGCAAATCTCGTAACACGACTGCTCTCCGGGATAGAATATACTCGTTACTCGCTTTAGTAAGTATGAATTCTAACCTATTACTGCCTAAAAATCCTGTCTGTGCAAATATGTGGGTGGTGTCCACTTCAGAATGTTCTAAAAAGTCACGTTTAACGCATGTACCGCTGAAAATGACACGTTGCCCCTAAGGAAGAGGGGAGAGCATTGTAGCGCGATCTACCCACTGATCTACTAAGCGAAGACATCAAGACAAAAGACTATCCATGTTCGATTCTTTTCTAACAGCTGGACTGATCCTGGCAACCATAAAGAACGAATGTAATGTCAAACAAGTGTCCTCCGCTCTTTTTTCTAATCTGGCAACCCTAGGCAGAATCTGCTGCCTTTTTCAGTTAAAATTTCCGGAGAAGATTAATGTGCTGTGGTAAGCGAGCAAACAAGCAATAATAGTATTAATTAATAAAAAATGTATATTAGTGATCTGTGTGAGACAGCGGAATATTTGTATTACCTCCTGCTGGACGTGTATGTCTCTCTCTGTCACCCCGGGTTTTGATGTCTGTGGTAATTAAGTTAATTACTTATTGATCTCATTTATTGGTTGATGACATGTTGAACGTCACCAGCATCTAGCAGCGAGAACTCTTGCTGTCTAAAGTACAGTCACCTACCATAACAACAGAGCCTTGAAATACAAGTCATGTGCTACCTGTGTCCACTCTGGCCAACAGGTATAATTCTCACTAACACTGGGTTGAAATGTCTCTAAAGCTGTCGCAGAATGAAACTTTGTGACCTTAGTCTACGTATTTCAACTCTTCCATTTCTAAGTGGTATCAAGTTAAATTAAACACCACTATAATTAATATCTACGTAATAAGTTGTTCATAACATGTCTAATTCAAACATATAAAACACTTCACAATTTTCTTTATGTCCCACTGACACAGGTAGTTCTTACGGCGACAATGGGACAGGAAAGTGCTAGGAGTGAGAAGGAAGCGGCCGCGGCCTTAATTATAAACCTAAAACTCATATTTTTCCTGGAGATATCCTCTGCCTTAAGTTATTCATATATTTAATCAGATAATTGTCCTCTGTGTTCTAAAAAAGTACAAAAGAAAGATCGATTGAGTGAGAAAACTCGTGGGTATTGTATTTTTCTCGGCAATTTGATGTGGGTAAATTTCAGAGGGAGTTATAAGTAATGCTTTCTCTGAAAGGTACATGAATGTATTTGACTACTTTTTGTTTTAAGCACTGCATCACAGATTTTTTCGATCATCAGACCGTTCTACTTAACATCCACTTTTCAGTCCATATGTTCTTGGACTCCATAAGACTGATCCATACGCTAATTAGCTGAATCGGTTTTGTAATGGCATCCGCGTCAATTCAAGCGCTGCCTCTTTATTCCTGCCTATAATGAGTGTGTCGTCAGCAAATCCTATAACTTTGAGACGTAGTAAATATAGCGAGTGTGATTTATCTTATTGCATACATAGTCTTTCTTTCGAAAGTTACCGAAAATATAGTCTGTGGGTATATTGTACAAAGCTGGTAACAACACAGAACCTTCGTAGAGAGGTCGGTTTGGTTTTCACGTTCAACATCTCCACTTCAGTGGGGTTGTCTCTTTTGTAAGCTCATTGTTATATCGACTACTTTAGGAGGAGTAGGCTCATCAGCTAGAGTCCTTCTGAGATGATTGTGGCATATATTATTGAATCTCCTCTATTTTTCTAGGAACGCTAATGTGACACCACCTTTCTTCTCTTTAGATGACTGGAGATTCCTCATAATATGGATGTCTTAGAGGTTCTGGCTGATTAATAAATCCTCTTTGATGCTGATTATTATTATTATTATTATTACTATGATTATTATTATTATTATTATTATTATTATTATTATTATTATTATTATTATTATTATTATTATTATTATTATTATTATGTTTCACATAGGAATAGGAAGCACCTGAGTTACCTTATGAGTAATGCAGGATAAACAGGGGCATAATTACACATATTACATGGCCTTAAGAAAAAAGAAAAGGTTGCACATAACCGGCCATGAACAAAAGGCGAGGCGGCGAAACACCATCACTACTTGTAACGGGCGCCAGGAAATGTTCTCCGCAGTGCCTACCTGCTGCTTCGTAAGGGAGCATCAGCTCGGTGTCATATGTCAACTTCGCTCGCCGAGAGGCCAAGGTCAAGAGGATAGCAGTACAGAGAAGGCCACACGTGTGAGCTGTCGAAATCGAAATCGTCAGTGTGTATTGCATTAAGCAATCATTCAGATAGATAATTGGAATAGTGCAACAGGATTCAAGTGGTAATGTTTACTGCTGAAGAGAGAGCTTTTCTGGTGGAATACGCTTTTCGCGAAGGCGAAGGTTTACAGGAAATATAAAACTAAAATTTCAGGCGCGGTTTTCTAATTCAAAGTGTCCAAACCAGGATACCGTTCGTGATTTGATAGGTAAATGTGGTGTGACCGGCTCAGTTCACGATGTACCGAGAACAGGCAGGCCTACGCTTTTAACAGACGAAAAAGGATTGATGAACTTAAAATTTATATCACTGATTATGTGCAGTCCATTACGCATGACACTTCAGTGAAAGTCTTCGACAATATTTATAGACGCGTTGAAGTTTGTCTTCAAACACAAGGACAACACTTCCAGCATCTGTTATGAACTGATTTGGTGGGTACAAAGTTTACTGTGTGTTTGTTTTGTTTCGATACAAGTGGTAGCAGCCGTGCTGCCAACTTAACTGCTGATGCCACCTCGTGCGCCGGGAACATTTCCTGATGTAGAAATTACTAGACACGTAAGAAGGCTTACGGCCCAAAGAGAGATAGGCTAATCTCATACTGAAAGACGTGAATAAAGAAGGAACATTTAAGGCCGAGACAAAATTTACAAAATTTAGATGTTGAAAACTTCAGTCACCCAATTGCAACGTTGAATGGGAGACGGCAGAGGCTAAACACTCTTTTTTTCCTTACATTACATATTTCCCAGCAGGGAATAGAAGCATAGAACTCAGAATTCGCCGAAATTCCTGCATTTAAATCAACAGTTTACAAAATTACATTGATAGAAAACGTCTGAAACCTTCCCCCCAGGCACTATCGCATGTTTAGGTAAATTCTGCCACTACCTTGTATCGCTGGATCTTCTTCAAGCAGGCCGCGCCCCTGCCTCCCTAGGCCTCAGTCAAGTCGCACTTCCAAGCACTGGAGCAATTCAGACAAGACGGTCCTAAAGTGCCCTGCTTTTATAGTTCCGTAGGGGAAGGTTCCAGATTAAATTTCAACTATATTTTGCTTATGGACTGAATTCGCCTACACATCACCTCATTTTATTGGTTAGAGAACAATATTTACAAGCATCTGATAGGTAGATTACAATAGAAAAGGAGCCAACTGAAGTATTGACAACTTTGTTACATTAAAAAAACAATCTTTCGGTAAAGGTTTACCAATAGTAAAAAGAAATTTCCTAAGCTCTTAGTATGTTTTAGTCCGTGAGAGTGTGCTGTCAAATCAATGGTAGGCCCATCTAACCGTAGGAGAATAAAATGTTTGGAAGTTTAAAAGTTCAAGTCCATTGGCATGGATAGCCGTAAAGAAGGCGCGCAGTTCAAACAGCTAGGGAAGGTGTACCCCTGGTACAGTTATAATAATAATAATAATAATAATAATAATAATAATAATAATAATAATAATAATATATTATCATTTATTTGATGTTGAGGTCAGAAAAAAGTTAGGAGGATAGAAAAACTAAATGTCAGAATAGAGAAGATTAAATCGAGATGGACCGGGTGAGATGGCCGTGCGGTCAGGGGCGTGCGGCTGTGAGCTTGCATCCGGGAGATAGTGGGTTCGAATCCCACTGTTGGCAGCCCTGAAGATGGTTTTCCGTGGTTTCCCATTTTCACAGCAGGCAAATGCTGGGGATGTACCTTAAGGCCACGGTCGCTTCCTTCCAACTCCTAGGCCTTTCCTATCCCATCGTTGCCTTAGGACCTATCTGTATCGGTGCGAAGTAAATCACTAGCTAAAAGAAAATCGAGATGTGTTGCGAGGATGGAGGAGGGAAGGATACCAAAAGAAGTGTTGGAGGATGATAGAGGGAGGAAGGGGCAGAATAAGATGAATGTACTCTGCCAAGAACAGTAGGAGCAAAGACGGCAGAGGACCCGTGGAAGGTGAGGTGACGGTGGAGAAGTACCCATCAAGAACCCGTCCTGGCAGGAGCTGGACAAGGTGAAATGAAAATCCTTATTATTTATTGGATACAAGCTATATCTTTTTAAATTATAACATACTACTTTCTGTCCTTTACCTTGTAAAGCTCTGATATTTTCAAACCGAGCTCGATAGCTGCAGTCGTTTAAGTGCGGCCAGTATCCAGTATTCGGGAGATAGTAGGTTCGAACCCCACTGTCGGCAGCCCTGAAAATGTTTTCCGTGGTTTCCCATTTTCACACCAGGCAAATGCTGGGGCTGTACCTTCATTAAGGCCACGGCCGCTTCCTTCCCACTCCTAGCCCTTCCCTGTCCCATCGTCGCCATAAGACCTATCTGTGTCGGTGCGACGTAAAGCAACTAGCAAAAAAAAAAAAAAAAAAAAAACGATATTTTCAAGAGAGTAAATTTTACATTCGGTCTCAGCCATGTGATTGCTGCACTGCTGTATTGTCTCTCTACTCGCTGTAAATGAAATGGTGTATGGCTTTAAGTGCCAGCAGTGTCCGAGGACATGTTCGGCTCACCAGATGCAGGTCTTTTGATTTGACTCCCGTAGGCGACCTGCGTGTCGTGATGAGGATGAAATGATGAAGACAACACATACACCAGCCCCCGTGCCAGAGAAATTAACCAATGATGGTTAAAATTCCCGATCTGCCGGGAATCGAACCCGGGACTCCTGTGACCAATGGCCAGCACGCTAACCATTTAGCCATGGAGCCGGACGCTACTCGCTGTAGTTACTCTTGTTACGTCATCTGCCCTGCACTCTCACGCTTGCACTCTGAGTGGTACTTGAATTTGCCATAACTGATCTTGCGATAGGAACCCTGCCTAACCCAGGACGGATTCCCGGCCACTTCAAAGATTTTTATCTGAATCTGAGGGCTAGTTCGAGGTCCACTCAGCCTACTTGGGAACAATTTGACGAGCTGACTGACTGTGAAATAGCGGCTCCGGTCTACGAAGACTGCAAAAATTCGTCGTGATGCCCACGTGCCACCTCATTATTAGAGACCGGATGTTTAGGCAGTAATAGGTTACAGTGGAAACTACTGTACTTTGTCGAGTGGAATGTGTTGGCTAGCCCGCTCTTCGGAATTGCAACGGGAGTAGCGTAACTTTTAGGGGTTCTGAGAGGCGGAGCTCCTAATGTTTATGCAAATCTCGTAACGCGACTGCTGTCTGGGCTAGAATATCATCTTTACTCATTATGTACAGGCCCTCGGGATGGGCAGTGGTCGATTGTTAGACCAAAGCTCGTCAGTGCTGAGAGGGTTGGGGGAATATGTGCTGCACATTGGACGTCCCGCAGCTATAAATATGAGTGGTGATGGCGTTTCCTGTATGAATGGCGCTAGGAAATGGCATGCACAACACGACATAAATGAACCGCTGTGGCGCTGCTCAGTTTACGGAAACACCTCATTCCTGTCCTCGCTGTGTTGAGCGGTACTGCTCGTTACAAACACGATTATCTCCTTGAAAACATCTTCAATAGAAACCTCTAACTCGAGAAAGTATGTTCATATTGGCTTTAAAAATAATACTGCCGGCCCCACAGTGTAGGCATAGCGCGTCTGCCTCTTACCCGGAGACCCCGGGTTCGTTTCCTGAGCAGATCCGGGATCTGAGGGCTGGTTCGAGATCCACTCAGCCTACATGACTACGATTGAGGAGGTATCCGACGGCGAGATAGCGGCTCCGGTCTATCAAACTAAGAATAACGACTGAGAGGATTCGTCGTGCCCACCATACGAAACCTCGTAATCTGCAGGTCTTCGAGCTGGGGAGCGGTCGGTTGGTAGGCCATCGTCCTTCAGGACTCTTGCACTAGGGGGTTTGGTTTAAAAAAATTCATATTAATTACAGTCACTCTTCCGTTTTTAAAACCTCCACAAAATTTGACAGGTATACTACTACTACTATTACTACTGCTACTACTACTACTACTACTACTACTACTACTAATAATAATAATAATAATAATAATAATGTATTACTTCCGGAGATGCCTGGTGCAGGTCTTTCGATTTGACGCCCTACAGACGACCTGCGTGTCTGTGAGGGTCGGGCCCTATGTAAGATGAAATCTATTGCTGAAAATGTCACAAAATCCCTGCCCCTGACCGATAGGAAATGACCAATGAAAGTTAAAATCACTCACTGAACAGGGGACTGCCCCTTGAACAAAAGGCCAGCATACTAACCATGGAGCCATGGAGCCGGCCGCACGATACTAAAATCTGATTGTGGTATTTTTAACTTTAAACAGCACAACATTTTGTTTAAATTGATTATAATATATTTTAATTAATAATAATAATGATAGTAATGGTAATAATATTGTCGGGCTGAGTAGCTCGAACGGTACAGCACTACCCTTCTGACTCTCAACTTGGCGGGTTCGATCCCGGCAGGGTCCAGTGGTATTTAAGTTGCTCAAATAAACCAGCGTCACGTTGTTATATGTACACGGACGTAAAATAACTCATGCGGGACAAAATTCCGACACCTCAGATTTCCCGATAAATGGTCAAAGTAGTTAGTGAGACGTAAAGCCAATAACATCATTATTAAAATACTGTAAAAGCTAAATGTAAATTTTGAAATTTAATTCGTAAAACATTGATGGTGAGACATGCTTGGGCCCAGAGTTTTGATGCAACGAACAGTTCGGAACCGGTTATGAACTAGTTCGGCGCACGTCAACCTGAAATTCAGCAACATACTTAACAAATTATGTTAGAAAACACCGAACGACGAATATTCATTGACCTAATTATTCATGTGAGAAGTACATGATCACGCCGCTCATTGGTCGAATATAATGCGCATGACCAGAATTCGTACCGTAGTCCCTGATCTTGACAGAGAACTGCTAGAATCGGGTCCGAAACTGGTTCTGGATTTCCTTTCGAACAGCATATATGCTACTGCGCCCAAGTATGTAATTCATGATTCATTCGGTTCTGTGTTGGAAGGAACCTGATATATCCTGAAGCTGCCTTGCCGGATTCCAGCCTTGCCATCTCTAAATGTTCTCTGCAGCATCCTTTATTTCGTTTTATAATTATTTTGGCACGCTTTTTTTTGGAACATCCTGTATAGTATTTACATGCTTCTGTAAAACTTACTGGGACCGGGCGAGTTGGCCGTGCGGTTAGGAGCGCGCAGCTGTGAGCTCGCATCCGGGAGGTAGTGGATTCGAACCCCACTGTCGGCAGCCATGAAAATGGTTTTCCGTGGTTTCCCATTTTCACACCAGTCAAATGCTGGGGCTGTACCTTAATTAAGGCCACGGCCGCTTCCTTCCCAGTCCTAGGCATTTCCTGTCCCATCGTCGCCATAAGACCTATCTGTGTCGGTGCGACGTAAAGTAACTAGCAAAAAAAAGTACTGGGAAAATTCCTCCCACCCCCACCACTTCCACCACCACCACTTAATTCTCACCTCCTCTACAACATATCTTGAGATGAGCCTTCACAGACCGGAAGTGCAGTTTATTGGTATGTTCGATGCAAATTTCAGTTCAGTCATAAAATTAAAACACAGTAATTTTCTTTTTCATTTTTGCGAACTGAATATGTGTGGCCTAGCAAAACATAATCTAATTGATAATAACGTAAAATTTGTGTTACACCGTAAGAATTAATCACTGTACACCATTCAAGAAAATTAAAATAAAGGCCATCTGTTAAACAGCGGGTTTGTACTAAGGAAAACGTTGATAACACGGGACCAATGTAAGTTCCCCGAGGAAATATGTAACGTATACACTAATAATCCGAATCCAGTTATTAGATATTAGGAATTAAAACTCCTATCAATGAGGTAACTGTCCTAAGTCACGGAATATAGAGATTAGATCAGTTCAGATCTCCACGATATGAAAATCTCGTTTAATGTGAATTTTAATAAATCAGTTTTTTTCCATACAGACATTGTAATCACGTTGTTCTTTCTCTTGGTTCGCAAAACCATTCGTCATACGAAGCTGAAATTTTGCCTGGAACATGTATATCAACTACACTTCTTCTCCACCAAGGCTCATGCCGATGTCTTCTGTGGGGGGCACGGCGATTGGTAAGGGTTCCTTCACTGTCTTCTCACCACCAGCTTGTTGCCACATTATTTTCTACTCTGTAGTGCAGATCATTTCAGATAGACAGCTCTTCTGCTGTATTTTGAAACTGTAATACGATTCAACTCATCACTTTCGTGCGTCTCATCCTACTCGCTTTTATAAGCTTCCTATTGATAACTCATTTATTCATTAGACAACGCCAGCCAGGTGCTTTGTAGAAGCAGGTTGTAGTCGGCTCCTTTGATCAACTTACTTTAATGAGAGTCGTCGGAAGTACAGGCAGGCAGGTGGCGAGGGTTACACAGTTAGATTAAGCTAGAAGAAACGTATTTGCTTTAATACAGGAGCTCCCTAACGATCGTTCGTCGAGACAGCTGACGTGAGTTGGCCCGGTAGCAGCTGGAGACCGGAGGGACACGTTACGCCCTCCCCCTCTCCGTACACCCATCAGGAGACTGTAGTCAAAAGAGATGTTATCAAAGACAACGAACAACGTATCATTATCATTGTTATTGTAGCAGGAAAACATTAGAGACGGAGTTTCTCAAGGAACTTCCTTAGGTCCCCTATTATCAACGTTTACCTTAGTACACTGTTGTTTAAGAGATCGGGATTTATATCTTTTTATTTTCTTGAATTGTGTACGGAATATTATTCTTATAAAACAATATTACAGTCTGAATGCGAATTAAAGTTTTGTGTTATTAAGTTTTATAATGGACAGTTGCCCAAAAAAAGAATGAGTGCATCGTATTGCAAGTTCCTCGCAGATAATATTTTGTAAGAGTTATTTTTTTATTTGTATGTAAGAGGAGTCCATCTCTGTGGTGTAGTGGTTAGTGTGATTAGCTGCCACCCCCGGAGGCCCGGGTTCGATTCTCTGCTCTGCCACGAAATTTGAAAAGTGGTTCGGGGGCTGGAACAGGGTCCACTCAGCCTCGGGAGGTCAGCTGACCAGAGGTAAGTTCGATTCCCACCTCAGGCATCCTGGAAGTAGTTTTCCGTGGTTTCCCACTTCTCCTCCAGGCAAATGCCGGGATGGTACCTAACTTAAGGCTACGGCCGCTTCGTTCCGTCTTCCTTGTCTTTCCCTTCCAAGCATCCCATCCCCTGTTCAACATAGCAGGTGAGGCCGCCTGGGTGAGGTACTGGTCATCCTCCCCAGTTGTATCCCTCGACCTACAGTCTGAAGCTCCAGGACACTGCCCTTGAGGCGGCAGAGGTGGGATCCCTCGCTGAGTCCGAGGGAAAAGCCAACACTGGAGGGTAAACAGATTAAGAAGAAGGTAAGAGGTGTGAATTAAAAGATTTAAGACTTGCAGACTGAACACTGAAAGTTATAACAGTCTATAATGAAGTTGGTGCCCTGTATTTTATTACGTTTTGGCCGGACTGAGTAGCTTAGACAGTAGAGCACTGGCCACCCAACTCAAATTTGGCAAATTCGATTCTGACTCAGTCCGCTGATATTTGAAGGTGTTTAAATTCGCCTGCCTTGTGTCGGTAGATTTACTGGCACGTAAGGGAACTCCTGCGGGACAAAATTCCAGCACCTCGGCGTCTTCGAAAATCGAAAAGTAGTTAGAGGGGCATAAAAAAATATTTTATTACTATCAAATCTACAAATTTCGACGCTGATTTTTGTATGATAATGTGGCTTCTTCCTTCAAATTCAAGTTTCATACGTAGTTAGTCCTGATTTGTTTTAAATAGAGGCCGGATGTTTAGACAGTATCGTAATAGGTTAGAGTGCACAGAATGAGTTGGCCGTGTGGTTAGGGTTGCGCAGCTGTGAGCTTTAAGTCTGGAGATAGTGGGTTCGAACCCAGCTGTCGGCAGCCCTGAAAATAATTTCAATGCTTCCCCATTTTCACACGAGGGAATTTCTGGGGCTGTACCTTAATGCCATGGTCGCTTCCTTCCTATTCCTAGCCTTTTCGTATCCCATCGTCACCATAAGACCTATCTGTACCGGTGTGACGTAAAGCAAATTTTGAGGAGGAGAAAAGGTTAGAATGCAGACTAATTTGGCAAAGAGGAAGTATCGTCTATCCTGCTGATCTGTAATGTAGCGAGAGTAACATAACTTCTAGGGATTCTAATAGGCCAGGCCCCTACTTTTTATGAAAATCTCAAAGCGTAAGGTTGTCCGGGCCAATGTATACTTGTTATTCGCTTCGGTATATTTGCATTCTAACCTTTAAAAACCTATGGTTCCGGCCCTAGTTTTAAGTGTTACTTCCGCGTAGTCGTCGTTGCTGCTCGAAATACCGTTGTATTACCGTATTCAGGGGAGAAATACTGAGCCGGGGCACATGTATCACTTACAAGGATCTAGCTCGCGCAACACTGAGCCTGAGATGACAGAGCCTTTCTGCTCAGAGTGCTAAGCTGAAATATTATCACGTGTCTAGAAATGTCCAACTTCTGGATATAATTTCGACACCTTTTCTGATGCCATTTGTTTTACGTCGCGCCGACACAGATAGGTCTTATGGCTAAGGTGGGATAGGAGGGGCCTAGGAATGGGAAGGAAGCGACCGTGGCCTTAATTAACGTACAGCTCCATCGCTTGCCAGATATGAAAATGAGAAACCACGGAAAAGCACCGTCAGGGTTGTCGACAGTGGGATTCGAACCCACTATCTCCCGGTTGCAAGCTCACAGCTGCGCGGCTAACTCACCAGTTCGAGACACGTAATATTCCTTCTGAATGAAAGGAAAGTTCCTGCTTTTGATTAGCGAGTAATATACTCCTGGAATGAGTTTCTTAGAAGGCCATCTGCCGCCTCTCGGCGAACCAGCAAGGCAGGTGGTGTGAATACAGGATTTGATTATATTCGGGAGGCAGGGAGGGAAACAAGTTTGTACACCCCTTCTGTTTGCTCGTTTGTAGGGTTTTCATTGCCTCAAGTGGCAGTGAGTGTATCATTGGGAGAAGTCAAGGTTGTTTAAATACTCCCGGAGTCAAGGCGACTTGACCACCGGCCTCTCCTTTGACAATGAAAACAGCAGGTAGCGGTGGGCGTGACACAGTAGGGACGTTCATCTAAGAAACAATCAATGTACTCATTTCTGGTGTGGCTAATTGAGAACATACTGGGTATGGTCGCAACAGTCCCGTCAGAGTCAGTTCAACATCACAGATCATGGTGTTTGCCTACCAGTCTGATTAAAATATGTTCTCGTATTTTAATCATGATTAACGTTTGACGATATGTGTTTAATGCCGTTCGTATTTCTCAGAGGCCTGGTGCAAGTCTTTCGAGTTGATGTGTTTAACGCGTCTCTGAGAATGCAGTACAAACATCCTAGTGCCCGAGCCCGAACAAATAACAAATGGAGGTTAAAATCCTCCACCCAACTCGGAATCGAACAAGAGACCCGTTGGACCAGAGGCCAACATGCTATGCAGTAAGCCACGGAGCCTAATTTACATGTGGCGGTACTGATACTTGAGATAACCCTTTGGTTAGCCAGTTCGAGCCCCGATGGTCGAAAAAATATCATCAGAATGCTGGCCGGCAGGGTAGGAGAGATGGTGGTATACAATTGCCAATCACTAGATTACGTGCCAAAAACTTGGGCTCAAAATTCCAACCCCGTGAGGACTGAGAGTATATAGCACTGTTGATGATAATTCCTCCGTCGGGTGGTAAGCAGACCTCATGGTGCTTGCTACTCGATAAGCGTAGGCTCGGTGCCGGCATCGGGTTTCATTATCTCCCTGACACAGCCTTCATCCCATCTCATTAACTCCTATGATGATGATATTTCCGTCAGGAAGGGCATCCGGTCGTAAACTCTATCTACGAAGTTTCATCTCTCTTCATACCCGACGTAAAGCAAATTGTAAAAAAAAGATGCGCACGTTATCAGACTGACTCCACAATTAATATAAGCACCAGGTATTGTTGACTGTGATATCCCACGCCTCTTGCATTAAATTGTTTTTGTGTGTGACATCTGTTTGAATTGAAACAGGTTGTTTCTTTATCAGGTATTTTATAAATTTGTTTATTCAAAATTAGTTTCGGGAGACTGAAGAATCTAACAATTATTTGCCTGTCGTAAGAGGCGACTAGACGGGGCAACCAAGGGATGATTGTGTTAGAACCATGAAACTACTTGTGGTTAGTACCATTACGTGAGGAACACCACGGTTCTGTGGTTTGTAGGGTCTACGATCGTGTGTATTCCACGAGGCGGGGGAGCGGTCATTCGGTTGCGCGAGCTAATGTCCATGAGCCGTAACGCTGTGTTGGAATGTATCAGTTCCCCTGTGTTCAGAATGGATCTGCGCTCCGTATGAGTAGTACCACTTTACGAGAAACATCATGGGTGTACGTTGCCTGTGATTAGCACCACTATGTGAGAAAAACCACGGGTTATGGTGGTGCCCGTATTAAGTACCACTGTGTGCGAAAACCATGGGTGTGCGTTACATGATAGTAGTTCAATTATGTGACGAATACCATGGGTTTGTATTACCTATATAATGTGTCATACACCGTGGGTCTGCGTTGCTTGTGAGTAGTGCCACCATAGAAAGAACACCTTTTTTTCTACCTCCCAGTGATTAGTATCGTTATGTGGGGCCGACCATCTAGATTTTTCTTTTTTTGCTAGTTGCTTTACGTCGCACCGATACAGATAGGTTTTATGGCGGCGATGGGACAGGAAATGGCTAGGAGTGGGAAGGAAGCGGCCGTGGCTTTAATTAAGGTCCAGCCCCAGCATTTGCCTGGTGTGAAAATGGGTAACCACGGAAAACCATTTTCAGGGCTGCCGATAGTGGGGTTCGAACCTACTATCTCCCGAATACTGGATACTGGCCGGAATTAAGCGACTGCAGCTATCGAGCTCGTTATCTAGATTTTCGAACCCTTTGTATAATAGTGCATCATCCCAATAATTCAGGCTTTGTGAATTGGATCCATTAATTGTTTTTGTTTCACTATCAATTTTTCATCATACGTTTTAGATTATAGTCAGTGGATAGATTTTGAACTTCTAATTTTCGTTTCGTTCACCTTTAAACAACGAACATCAACATTGAAAATCTTAAATTAAGCTCGGTGATCCCATATTCCCTCTCTGTTACCTCAGGGAACGTAATTTTCTTTTACAGCCCGTAGTTTAAGACCAACGTTGACGAATTGCTGACCTACAATTCTACGGACCTCAATATGATATATGATACGCAGTGTTGGCAATGCTCGCTGATTAAACTGGAATGCTCTCGGGTTCATATCTCATCCGCTGCTACAGTTTCCGTTACGTACACTCAGCGCCTCCTTGCGGTGAGAGAGATATAGAGGTTGGAGAATTTCCCCAGAGAGGGAGCGAGCGTGCCAGTTGGTCACGTCACTGGCAGCGAGGAACGAGAAAAGGAAGAGTGGGGCCACTCTTTGTGAAGTAAACAAAATTAATTGATCAGTTGCTGGTGGCGGGATTTACCGCCAAGGACTGGAAATACGGAGCCCTGGCACGCTCACTATGACACATGAATTGTAGCTCTACGACTCTTTCCTTGGCACTTAGATTCTCACCTCATATTTCCCGTTTCACCAGGTCTTGCAGAGTTTTGTTTGAGAAAGAATCCTTTAATATACAATACAATTGCAGATTTAATTGCCCCAAACTTTCATCATGACATCGTGACTGTCGAAACATATCTCGCGTAAATAGAGTTCTACTCCCCTCGGTAAGCAACTTTCATATAAGGTGTATCAGTTTGCATTGCCAAGCCAGAGTTCTAGCAGACCCCTATAGAAGACTACGGATTTTTTGGCAGTAATAAATTAGAATTCAAACTAATTGGGTTATTAAGATGTTGTCTACCTGCTTCTTCCGAAATGTAGCGAGAGTAACATACATTCCAGGGGCTCTGATGGGCGATACCCCTAAAGTTTATACAACACTCATAACATAGCCGTTGTGTGGGGTAAACTATGCTTGTTAGCCGCTTCAGCAAGTTTCCATTGAAACCTATTACTGGCTAAACTTTCGGACTGTACCCGTTCCAGTTTATCCTTTCTTTAGAGTTCGGAAACAAAATCGAAGTTTTTTTTTCATATTGAAAGTCTCGATATCTTTAAAAAATGGCTAAACAACTCCTCAACAGTTGGTGACAGATCTTTCATAAAACCTTCACGTCTAATTAAATAGGAACGGAATTCACCAGTATGTTAAATTCATCCTATTTCACACTCTTTATCATCCGACTTTTTTCTGTTTTACGTGCTCACTTTTCATTATACCTGCCTCTGTGTATCAGTGGTAGGGTTTCGGCCTCCGAATGCCAAGACAGCGGGGTAAAACCCGACAGAGGTATTCGAAGTTTTGAAAAGTTCATGCCGTAGTCCATGTGATACAATGTCTGCATGTAAAAGATCTCTGGAGACATTCGGTTTATTTTGCCACCCCGTAGGCCTGGAGTAAATCGGCCAGCAGACAGCTAAATGGCGTCAAAGTAAAATGTCTGCCCACGGTAGCTCAGGCCATACGATTAGTATTATTATTAATATTATTACTAGCAGTTACCCGCGGCTTCGCTCGCGTTCTTCGGTACTGTACTAAGACATTATCTGAAAATCCCTAAAGAATATAGCCTAAGCTCACCGAAGAATTGAGTTTCATTTACCCCAGAAACTCTTTTTAAATCACATTATTTGTGATATTGCCTTTTAGGGCTAAGATGAGCATGCGACATAGAACTGTACATGTGAGAAACAGTGTTGTCTCAAGTCGAAAACAAACAAAAACATGTTTCATTATTTTTAAAAGAGATTCCAAATACCTTTTTCCACGTCTGTAACATTTTCAATTTTTTGAGATCCAAGTATCCCCATAAAAATAATTCAACCCCTTTATCTGTCCTTCCCCCATCTTCACCCAACTTAAGTGGATTTCTTTACATTTAAAGACCGAACTCGAAAGTTCCAGTCGCTTAAGTGCGGCCAGTATCCAGTATTTGGGAGACATTGGGTTCGAACCCCACTGTCAGCAGCCCTGAAGATGGTTTCCCGTGGTTTCCAATTTTCAAACAAGGCAAATGCTGGGACTGTACATTAATTAAGGCAACGGCCGCTTCTTTCCCACTCCAAGCCCGTTCCTGTCCCATCGTCGCCATAAGCCATATCGGTGTCGGTGCGACGTAAACCCAATAGCAAAAAAAGTTACTTTTACAGAAGATTACAAATACCAATTTTCACGCCTGTAACATGTTACGTTTTTGACATGTACTGTAGATATACCGGTACTCATTTTAAAAATTCACCCATTTTTCAATTCTTTTCACCCCCTAAGTGGACTTTCCGAAATCTAAAGAATACTTGTTCCTTTATTTTTAAAGGAGATTCTAAATACCAATTTTGACGTCTGTAAACTTTCAAGTTTTTGAGATGTAGATATGCTCATTGAAACAATTCAATCCACCCCACCCTTTAACCCTCTTAGCGACGGAATATACAAACATCCTCCCTTACTGAGAACCTACACTCTAATATAAATTTATCCCCAAAATTGCATTTCGTTCTCTCCAGGAGTTTTGGCTCGGTGATAATGAGTCAGTCAGTCAGCCAGAACATATTATATATTATTACTCTACAATTTTGTCACTGTTCATCTCAGCGACCCTGAAAACTATGGATCGACACTAATATTGGTCTTTTTCGGTAATCTAGAATTCTTGAATTAACGTTGCCATGGTTAGGGCGGGTCACTTCTTCAGCCTATTCCTAGAGCCGGGATACTGAGGTGCCAGTATCTTGAAAACGGTTGGTTTTAGGGTCTTAAAATGTACGAGGTTTGTTCCTCGCGTGGCTTCAAATAAGTTTTGTCTCGTCCGTGTACGACAGATTCGATATTTCGCCTGTATTAGCCTATTGTGATGTGCCAAAGGGCCTAAATCTCGGGAATAGTGAGGACTTAACATGGAAAACCACTTCCATAACCCTCTCAGGAGCAATAAGAACAAAGTGTGAAATTTTCAGCGAAATCGGTGCAGTAGTTTTTGAGTCTATAGAGTACGAACAAACATTCATGTTTATATATAAGATTATTATTATTACTACAATGTGCTTTACGCCGCACCGGCACAAAAACATCTTATGGCGACGATGGGAGGGAATAGGGCTTGAAGTGGGAAGGAAACGACCGTGGCCTTAATTAAGGTACGGCCCTAGCATTTGCTGGTGTGAAAATGCGAAACCACGGAGAACCAACTTCAAGGCTGCCGACAGTGGGATTCGAATCCACTGTCTCCGGAGTGCAAGCTGATGGTTAGGTGACTCAGACCGCGTGGCCACTTGCTCGGCATTTGTATTATTGTGGCGCCTTGGTCAGAAGAAATTTTTCGACTCATGATGATGATGATGATGATGATATGACCTCAGCTATTATGTAGTCAGACTCCTTGGATGAATGGTGAGTGTTGAGGCCTTCAGTTCAGAAGGTCCCGTGTTCGATTCCCGCCCGGCCTGCGGATTTTCATCGCCTGTAATTAATTCTTCTTGCTCGGGGTCTGTCTTTGTCCCAACCCTTTCTTCTTCTTCATATTCAAACAACACACCGCACCACCGATCACCTGAGAAACACGCAATAATGATTACATCCCTCCACATCGGGCTGGCGGCAGGAAGGCCATCCTGTCGTAAAACACGGCCAGGTGTACTGTTCGACACAGTTCGCACCCGCACGTGTGGGGTGAAAGCGGTAGAGGATGAAGCAGCTACCATGTTCGGGCATTTTTTAACTGACGACATTTAGACTGCCTGCGTGTCAATTTCGACGTTCCTTTTTACTCCACCATATGGAGGGAAACGGGTGAACTATGACCGAGTAGCAATTACTTTTGTCAGGTAAACATCAGATGTCACACCAAAGATATTTTACATGTCGACATCATACGGTAAGGAAAGTTGAATGAACTTCATGTCGACTCTTCCGGATCTGAATTAGCGATCTCTAGGATCGGGAGGTAGACACTCTACTACTGATCCAGAGAAGGCGCTACTTATTCTGGTAAATACACTTCACTTTTAGCCTGGTAAATACTGCCGACTGCTGATATCAAAATACCCCCTACAGTGTTATTCTTTACCGGGATATTGCCTTCTTTTCAAGGGACTGTTTGTTTAACCAGTACGTTAGTGGTTGCAGTTCTGTCATCGCCGCAGCACAGTATTATTTGTTTGTAGCTCTCACCTCTTGACACAAACCCCATCTGACGCCAGCCACTCACTCTAACATGCGCCTGCTAGTGACAGCTCCTATATTTTAACTACGAGGAGGGAAGTTTTCATTTTTGCGGAGAGACCCCTGCCTCACCTCCATGGCTTGTAACACACTTTACGGCTTGCTCCAACCCGGTGCGAACACAAGTTCTCTGCAGTGTTCATGGTTTGGAGCGAAGTTGCATGTAACATCTACCACTTGGAACAGAATTGAATTGATCTTGTTGCAATTTACCACTGTGGCTAATGAGCTCCTTGATGAAACGACTACGTTGAACATAATTTGCATTGATTTATGAACAAACAGAAACTTAACTAAATGTTACACTAACTTAATAAATGAACATCTACACATGTTATGAAATAAAATCCCGGTTGTGCAGGCTGATATCGAGGACTACCAAACTGATTTTGATGGGGTTTTCACCTTTATAAAGATAATTTATCGAGGAAGGTTCAGGTTCAGTGAAAAAAATCAAAGAAAAAACGGTAGTCCGTGCGCTTACCAGGCTTACATTGTCTAAACCGTTTACGAGAGACCCGAGTATATTGGAAGAATTGTTGATCATGAACAGCTCTAAACAAAAGCCAAGCCCGCGAAGGTATTTATCAATAACAAGTATTCTCAATAAGCATGTATGTATCCGTATTCCGTCTGTTACTTTGAGAAAATGGGAACGTTGAAAGAGGTGAAAGTGGCACCAGATAAAGGTTCCAGTAAAAAAAAAAGTCTAATTTCCCTTTTGGAAAACCAAAGATCATGAACATGCTTTTCAGCAAATGAAACTCAAATTGAGAAATATTATTTCTTTTAATCTGACGAATTGTTTTCGTTAGACATCTCTATGGAATTTTGAGTCCACAAGTTTAGGATTCAGTGCATCCAAAGGAGGAGCCTAACTCAGGGCCTTTGAAACCACCACGAATGAAATAATCTGTTCTCTAGAGTGTGATAAGATGAGGCCTCTTTGGTGAAAAAGTCTTCTTTATGCCTCTCCGTCAATACTCCACATCACAACCTATAAGGTCATATCAACCATCTGTATTGCTGCGCTGCTCTTGTCATGCCATCCATCAGTAGTTCAGATCGCAGCTTGCGCGGTTGCTAGGTAACATCGCCTCCCTACCTGTTTGATTGTTGAGGTTTCTGCAGTGTGGGTGTCAGTGGGAACTATAAGGAAGTGGCAGCGTTCCATTATTTTCAACTCTCTGATCCTTCCGCATCCCGTGGAGCCTTGGAGTAGCCATTGCTGTTCTTGATTTCGTCCGAACATACTCGTGTATTAGAAGTTTTACTTTACATACCCTCAACAAAATAATGTCACTGTTGCGTATTGTGACTTATACCATTTTCTTGATTACCCAGTCCTAATGAAGCACATTATCCAATTATCTTGGAACCGGAGCTGCTGGCAGTGACCAAGCCGACAACTGCGTTGGAAGGAGAGAAACTTGCGGGGACTACCGGTTCTGTTCTGGCTTTGTGTTACAATGCAGTCCCTTACGTGTTTCAGTGTGAGCAACATCTCTGTGCAAAGTTGAGTGAGAGTGACTAATACTAATAATAGGCCAAATTATTCTATTCGACATGGAGTATTTACGATTCGTATGTCCGTACAGGGCCCTCTCGTACTGTTAGATTCTTTCAAGAAACATTCCCTAGCGTTGGAGTCCCAAATCGCGGGACTGTTCATGAATTAATAAATTTCGTGAAACGGGGAGTATGGATGATCAGAAGCGAAGAAGGGGACGTATAGTGTTAGCAGAAGAAAGTCTTAAAGATATTAGACAACGCCTGAGAAAACACTTCTAAGAAATCTCTTAGCCGTCTTTCTCAGCAAACGGGAAATTCTTACAGTTCTGTACAAAGGGCTAGGAAGTTGCAAAAGTTAAACCCCCTGTAAATGTACTGTGGTGCAAGAAATTAAACGAGATGATCGTGTGTGTAGGATTAAGTTAAGTGAATTTATTTTAAAGTCTATGACAGAGAAATGTATTCCAATTTCATTGTCTGAGTAGTTTCATAAGATGATGCCACGAATGAGTGAAAACGTAGGAAGGCAGTTGCATCATCTTCTTTAGTATCAAGAATGTCACTCTAGCTTGATCTCGTATTGACAGCCGGCAGTCACTGGGAAGAATAAACTGGAGCAACGAAAGGCTGATTCTGGTACAAAGCAGGGTGGACAATACTCGAAGAGCCACAATCCAGACCCCATCCTCCTGCGTGGGGCAATGTACGGAAGAAGAAGTCTTAAATTTCTCCAACGTTTGAGCCTTTTTCTAAGTGGGTTACGTGAAAATACATTTTGAGCATCTCTCTTGCACTCGGTGAGACTCGAATCGAGACAATCTTGATGAATACCAAATAAGTTCACTTATCATTCACTCCCAAAAGAGATATCCTAAGTGATAGCACTTGTGTAAATGGATAGTATGTTAGCTTACATTCCTGAAACAAAATATTGCGCTGTGAAACTTGTGCTCATAGTCCTAACAGCCTGGAGTTAATGGGGTGCTCTAACGAACTTTGTTAATGAGTAATCAAAGATCAGTTGTCGCAATTCTTCTTGCAGTTAATTTGCGAGTGATTAAGACTAGTCCTCCTTTAATATTTCCATAACTTCGGCGCGCTCCAGAAACTTGGGAAGTGGAGTTGTAATGACATGAATTTGTATGCTTATCAGTACGTTAACATGAGATATGGTGGCGCTGGATTTCAGAATGAATATTCATGAATTTCTCAGAGACAAACTTCAGTAATACGTGCACCGCACGGCTTCGCTTGAGCCACAATTTATTGCGAAACATGGGAAAGAGCCCCTATTTGTAAGCATTCGGCTCGTAATCGCTGGCACTTCAGAAAGCAGTTATTGGGGAAATTTATTGTCGGAGACCATTGGTTTCCTCATAGCAGAGAAGTGCGTTTTAATACCTTGATTGAGCAAGTTGCTAATCGTTCCCGGAAATCGTCGCAGTGACTGCACGTATAGCACATCTCATTTCACGAGCTCCCAAGGTTATGTATTCATAACGGCTAATCCCCCATACGGGAAGCTGTTCCGTGAGTTCAAGTGTGCTAACGTTGACGGACGTCAGTTTCGCTTTCAAAGTTTTTTTTTGGCGACGATGGGATAGGAAAGGCCTAGGAGTTGGAAGAAAGCGGCCGTGGCCTTAATTAAGGTACAGCCCCAGCATTTGCCTGGTATGAAAATGGGAAACCACGGAAAACAATTTTCAGGGCTGCCGATAGTGGGATTCGAACCTACTATCTCCCGGATGCAAGCTCATAGCCGCGCGCCTCTACGCGCACGGCCAACTCGTCCGGTTAAAAGTATTTCCTTTTCTGCTATCCCCTCCTGCAAATAGTTGGAAATCACACTATTTCCAATCTCCATGGAATCGATTAGATTATTGTGTTAGTTTTGTGGCTTATCTGTCTTCATATATCAGACGGGGGATAGTAAGTTGTTATATGATGTTTAGTGTAGGTTACTAGTAAAATTTCTCGAGTGAGTTGGCTGTGCGGTTAGGGGCGCGCAGCTGTGAGCTTCGGTTCGAACCCCACTGTCGGCAGCCCTGAAGATGTTTTTCTATGGTTTCCCCACTGTCACACTAGGTAAATGTGGGGGATATACCTTACGGTTACGGATGCTTCCTTCCCACTCGTAGACATTTCCTGTCTCACCGTCGCCATGAGACCTATCAGTGTCGATGGGAGGTAAAGCAGATAGTAAAAATGTAAAGACGCCCCGTTTAACACTAGTCGTGTCCTTCCGTAAACTATTAATAAGTTAATGGAACTGATAGTGTCCAGTTATTGAATATAACGCCAACGTCTTGAATAAATATATTGAGTCTTTCAAAGATAGCATCATACTAAGATCGCATGAATGAGTTTCAGAATCGACTGGAGTTAGGGACGACGACTGCAGGTAGCGCCACCAAGCCGCGCGGAATAACTGGACGTCCTTTACTCAGATCTCCTATAAGTGCTGAACTTGTATCCATTAACCAGACTCATGACTTCAGATCAGAGGTAACAAGCAAGATGAGATACTGGACGCTCAAGAGCAGAACTCCTCGAGAAATATTCTTTCTTTCTTTCTTTCTTTTCTTTCTTTCTTTCTTGCTTTCTTCTTCACAGTATTAGCGAGTGTTCCAATGCAGATACATCCGTGAATGTGTTAAGGACTGTGAAGCAGAAACTCATACAGAACAAACAACGGCCAGGATTGTTCGTTGTCAAGGACTCGGTGGTCGTAAGAGGGCAGTGACCAGTGGGAAGAGACCCATTCTTCTTAAATTTGTGAGATAGTATGAGCGCGAAACGGTGTAAAGCTCTAAACGTGCTCTAAAAGGGCACTCGACTGTAAATAACGGAGTATCTTACCCAGACGAGAAAGAATATGCTGAGCAATCCAGGAAATGTGTAGGGAGGAGAGAGAACTTGACCATAAGATGGATGTCTCAATTTAGTAGACAATGGCGACAAAAAGAAACACAGTGTTCTGATATGCAAAGGCTTGGTGCAGTGAAGAAGTGGTCTACTAACTATGATTACTATTTTGTACTTATTATAGAATATATTTAAATTGTGTGCATTTCCTTTCTGTATTTAATTATTATGTTGAGAGAGACCCGCTACCGTACGCTTGAAACATGCCAGTGAAAGTACTCGAGACGAAATCACATTCTTTGAAATGCATTCATACAAATTCTTATTTTATTCCACCTCACATTGATGAGCAGGCCCAGAATTTTTATGACCGAAAAACGTTTAAAAATGATCTAAAAAATGACGGAGAAAATCTTGTAAAATGATCTTAAAACTTTGTAAAATTTCATTTAAAATTTTTCATTTTACAATCAGTTTACTAATCGAGTTGGTATATGCTATATTTTTTTATAGACATTGTGATACGCAATATCAAGAGAACAAGGTGAAATTCTTTACGTTTCGCCGAGAACTTTCTCCACGTCTTCAGGAGAAAATCTCGACTGTTCTCCTGGAATGTGGACATTTCCAAGAAGTAAGGGGTGAGCAAAGTTTCTTTACTTCCCAGATTAGCGAAGCATTGTGAATATTCTCAATTCGCCGTAGTCATCCTCACGTAAAGTTCTGATAATATCCAATACCTCACCCATGAATGCTTCAAAATCCTCGAACATGTAATAAAATGACTCAAAAAGTATAAAATAGTCTGATAAATTCCATAAAATGACCAAATAATGACGTATCATTTTAGAAAATGACCTAAAAGATTGGAAATGAAAAAAAAGACAAAGAGTACCTAATAAATTAGCATTTCTACAACGCGGGATTTCTGTACAACTTAGCAGTGTCTGTTGTAACCCAATTAAAAGATGACATGTCATCAAACTCATAGCCCTCCCGATGAGCTTAGGGATCTCGTGCTCTACTTCAAGACAGCAATGTGCCTATTGCTGGATTATTTGATTTATTTATTGACTGATTTATTTACATAGCGTACAGCTAATATCACATCGCAACAATTAAATAGAAAACGTACAATATTAATCAAATGGAAAAGGAAATAAATGAATGCGTTCCTTAGCTAATACTGTAGATATCCATAAATGTTCCTGACTTTAGACAACCATAAAAGGAAAAAACAAAACTAGTTTCTGAACCACTCGCCATGAAACTACATTTTGTATAGAAACTGGTCACGGGCTAATGCAGTCAGTTGCTCTTTTAGTACCCAACAGGAGCTCAGCTGGGTTACCAGGAAAGGATCTGAGCGGGCATTCTTCAACTCTGTGCCGGACTGTTTGCTTTTCTGCTCCACAATCGCAGATTGGAGAGAGGATCTTCTGCTCCATTTGTACAACGAGTCGGCACAATTGCTACCGTTGGTTCTTATGTTTAGAACAAACCAGGTTCTACGTTGTAAATCAGATCCTGATGGTTTGGTTATGATGTAGTTGTCGAGGTGTAGCATTGTTTTGCCGTACTGCCGGAGGTGTGAAAGTTGGTTGAAGAACTCCAATATTAAGTAACATGGTCGAGATAGATGGATATCGCCTATACAGGCAGGACAGAGCTAACAAGTGATGAAATGTATTAACCGTGTACAGTAGAAACTCTATCAGATGTAAAGCAATATATGCCTCTAGTCATTCAACCGAACTGAGATTAGAGTTCATATTCTCTGGAGCTATTATTTATCAAGTAAAGGTGTTATTTACAGGCCCTCACGAATAGAATATATCACCGAACTTTCGAAGTTTAATATTCCGCACTTCCACGAAGGTGTGCTACCGGAGTAATTATGTGGATTGATCTTTCCGTGACACTCTCGTGTTGGTCCAGAGAGGGCTCAAACACGCTGGCTTATTACATTAGGGTGACCCCTGGACACGTGAGTCCTCAGGGAAGGTCTGTCATCACACGGTTGGCTGGCGACGAGATAATACAGTCCAGGGGCCATTTCCTGGTCACTTCACCGGCAGATTAATGCGTCATCAGGAAACAGCACTAACAAATGACTAGAAAATTGCTATTTATCTTTCTTTAATTCTAAAACAATTGGAGAAAAGTTAATTTTTCATCAGATTCATATACAGTAATTACAAAATGAACTCCGGATTTCTAGGCATGAGGTCCTGATCGACGAGGCATGCTAGTATAGTAGGAGAAACTCTGCTATTTCACGGAGTACCTGAAAGGCAGGACGAGAACGTGTGTGAAATGGCTCTGTTTACAGTAAACGATAATTTACAGGACACTCGGTTTTATTTTCGTTTGATAATAGATGTGTTGATTTCAGTTTCGACACTAGTAATTGTTGGCTGCTACCTACTTTTCGTAAAACTAAACTAAACTAAACTAAACTAAACTAAACTAAACTAAACTAAACTAAACTAAACTAGCAGTTTCGCGCTTATAAATATTCTATAAGATTTTAACGATTTCACTTTTTATAATAAGTGCACTACTGCAGTTGAATTTATTCTGAAGGTAATGAATGTGGCTTGATGAACTCAAAGTCCGTTCCATTAAGAATACTTTCACGGATGAACTCTAGTGCATAGAGGACGGTAAACATTCTGGTAGTGTCATAGACCATACAGTATAACTAGGAGGCTGTGATGTTAACTATTGTCCAGCAACCGTGTAGACTGTGATATAAAGTATTGTTACCAAGCAACCGTGTAGTCTGTGATGTCAAGTATTATTACCAAACAACCGTGTAGTCTGTGATGTCAAGTATTGTTACCAAGCAACCGTGTATTCTGTGATATAAGGTATTGTTACCAAGCAACCGTGTAGTCTGTGATGTAAGGTATTGTTACTAAGCAACCGTGAAGGCTGTGATGTCAAGCATTGGTACCTAGCAACTGTGCAGGCTATGTTTTATGGTTGGCATTCGTCTGAAACTAGCAGCTGTTGATCGAAAGCCATGAGCTAGAGACATACCCTATTTACGTTCATTTTATTTACGCAAAGGGAAAAGTGGTTTTCATTTTTAAAGGCTAAATGAGTCTTCGTACTTACCGCAGGTATGATGAGAAAAAATGACTGTAAAGACATATACCAGTCATGTAAAACTTGACTCAGGTTGAAAACGTTAGTGAATTCTTAGTCTCCTGATATAAACAAACGGATGACCCAAATGGCAAGCCGAAGGTGAAACACTGCCGAAGAGCTTAGTTCTGTTGCTATGAATTTTCGATGTACGGCCATACAAGCATTAATTGACATCAAAGACTATAGTTTGTCCCGGATTAAGAACATGCTGATGACGGAAGGGATGAGTTTGCTTGTTGTACTGCTGTTGTCTGATGCCTGCTACTTTCTAATTTTGCTCCTTCTCTTTTACAGGTGAGTGTTGCTGCTTATATTACTGGTGTCGCCCTTAAACATCTTGAAGGTAATATTCTCATTTCTGTCAGTTTGAAGTTCAGTTTCTGTAAATAAGACATAAATCTTCATTATGGACTGTTATGCCTTTCTGAGTTCAGTCAGCAAGCCACTTTGCATTTACTAAACGCCACAGTCCAGTATTCGTAACTAGTGCTGTGGCCTCATTTAGTCCCTTACCTCTTACATTTAAATGATTAGAAACAAATTCTATCCGTCGTCGTCTTGGCCTCTCTCTACTCCTCACCCTCCATAACAGAGTTCATTATTCTCCTGGGTAATCTGTCTTCCACTCGCCTCACATGAGACCACCACCCAAGCCGGTTTATGCGTACAGGTTCAACCATAGAGTTCATACTTATTTATCTCTTCGTTCCGAATACTCTACTGCCATTGTTCCCACCTGCTTGTACCAGCAATAATTCTCGCTACTTTCATGTTTGTTACTTCTACCTTACGAATAAGATATCCTGAGTCCATACAGCATTTATTCCCGCACCGCAAAGTTGGTCTAAAAACTGATTTTGCTGTTCAGTAAGTTTCCAGTTTCTTCGCAATCATTTTAAAAAAGGGTAGGAAAATAATATAGGGAATCCTCCACCTGGATGAGTGCCCTAAATGCAGATCAATAGTGATTGATTGATTGATTGATTGATTGATTGATTGATTGATTGATTGATTGATTGATTGATTGATTGATTGATTGATTGATTGATTGATTGATTGATTGATTGATTGATTGATTGATTGATTGATTGATTGATTGATTGATTGATTGATTGATTGATTGATTGATTGATTGATTGATTGATTGATTGATTGATTGATTGATTGGTGTAAAGATAATTTCGTCCGGGAGCTGACTTACTTTTTACAGAATACTGTTGATCGCAACTGAGAGGTCACTACATTAGCCAGTCTCACTTACTATATTACCATCCTGGGAGAACACACTTTCTAAATTCTTGAAAATATCTGCGTGTTCCATTTTTGAATCACCAATATATAAATACCAATTTAAAATGTTTGCACATGATCGCGATGTATTTAACTGTGAGTGGAGCACGGAGTTGAAAATTACTGTCTTGAAATATTGAATTAATGATTTATAACAATTGTTTCGCCGCTTTTACACCATGATGCTGAAAACTGTGTAATGAATAAACGGAGCTGTTGAATGCCAATGACTTTCCAAAATAAAGTTCTGCGAAGGATGTTGGCCTAGCAATAGACACTATATGAAGCATTTGTAGTAATCAAGCTATGTAATAAATCAGCTGTAACTACTTCAATCAGAATCAGATGCTTGGGATCGACTATACATTGTGGGAAAAATGCTTACCATATTAAGCACTGAATAGACAGCAGGTTGTAAAAGTATACTTTGGTAGGTGAAGACTTCATTGTCGGAACCAAATAGCTCGGAATCTTTAGGAAGTAAGAGGACCTGAAGAATAAGCTTAAAGTAATCATTAGCACATTCCTTTGCTAGAATAAAAGTGTGGCTAAGTATAACAGATGACTGAGAGCCGTAACTTCGTCACATGTAATTAATAATAATAATAATAATAATAATAATAATAATAATAATAATATTGGATTTACGTCCCACTAAGTACTTTTACGGTTTTCAGAGACGCCGATGTGCCGGAATTAAGTTCAGCAGTTCTTTTACGTCCCAGTAAATCTACCGACATGAGGCTGACGTATTTGAGCACTTTCAAATACCACCGGACGGAGGCAGGATGGAACCTGCCAAGTTAGGGGATGAAGGCCAGTGGCTATACCGTGTGAGGTTTCATTCCCACAGCCGGGGTTTTAACCTTCAATGGTTAATTCATATAGCTCGGGGACCAAGTGTTTTGTACTGTCTTGAGCGTTACATTTCGTCCTAGGTGGGCTTTCAGCCCTTGCAGACCGCCCAGACTGCACTAGAGCGCTCCGGGGGCCATACATCATTATGATCCTTCTTCTTTCTTTGATTTTGGCCTACTTTGTACTACGGTAAACACGTGACTTGCTCGTTAGTCCTATGTTCTTCTTCCAGAACATTTGGCTGTGGTTTCTCTTCCTTTCCTGACGTTTCCTGGAACCCCTTGAATTAATCAATTTTAGCTCGATATATATGATTATTTTATTATCATTATTATTATCATTATTATTATTATTATTATTATTATTATTATTACTATCATACTGCAGTCAACGGTGGCAATTACAACATCACCTTAGTAAACGCCGAGTCCAACTGTAGCGAGATTCGTTACCTGAACAGCATTGAGAGAACGTTAAGGTGATACCTGCGGCGGGCTATCATTTGCCGTATGCTACAATGAAGGCGTTAAATAGGCTGAGAACTGGAGTGTCCCGATGCAAGGAGAATTTGAAGATACATCACTGAATACGAGCGTTGCGAGTGTGGTGATCTGTTGATCTGCAGAAAGTTGCAGCATGAACGATTTAATTTCTGCTAATGGTAAGGCCATCACGAATGCTTAATTTTTGTCCTCACATTCCATCTGGTAATGTATTTTGTATACTTAAAGATTTCTCTATGTAAAATTGATATCTTCGACACGTAAAATAGATAGATAAATAAATAAATACATATTAATGTTATTTCTTGTCAATTCATAATCCACATACATTCTGTATGATTAAACTTAGACTCGTGTCACTTTTTCTGTTATGGACCGATTAATAATAATTACCGTTTTAATAACTCATTACCACATAATTGTTCATTTTACTTTGTTCTAATCGATTTATTGTATGATTTAATTTCCTTTCACGGAGTTTATTTGTTTATACTTCTGCTCGTTTTCTGTTTTCGTTCATTACTAATTTGTTCAGCTTGTATGTCATCATTTGGTTTGCCCGCTGGCCCTGTGTGTTACCGCAGGGCTTGTTTCCTGTGTAGGACCTAGTGTTGATATGCAATTTGCTCGCCTTTTACCGTTCCTTCCATCGACTGCTCATGCAAGGAAGTTGTAAAGGTAGTCGCTGTGGCCAAGAAAACTAACAGGTTTTATTGCTGGCAACATTACGGTACAATTATTTTGGACATATAGGTTCGACTTTCGAATGGCAGAATCCGGGGAAACATTTGGATTTATAAACCGAATTTGACCACGGCGTGGCAAACCGGAAAAACTCATCTCAAAACCAACAAACCTTGTTTGCCTCGTTTCAGTTACGGCTGCAATTGATTTCCAAAGGATCTGTCTGTCCAAGTAGATCTTTATTGTTCTTCATTCGAGTTGACTTACTCAGAGTGATTTTCCTTCATTATCATACTTCCACTGTTACTCTATCATGCTTTGTGATGTCCTGCTTTCCCTCTCGTGTAGAAACATACTGCAACAAAAGGTTTTTCCTAAAAAAACTTACATGTGATCTTCTTTATCAGGAAATGTGCAGGGCGATCCCTATGAACCATTACAATAATGACATAACTTTTGAAGCAATAAAAGCAAATGTGTACAATCTGTTCTGAATTGCAAAGTAAGTGTGCAAGATTCCTCACACTGCACGCGCTCTCTTGCTCGAAATCCCTATTCCCTTGCATCTCCGTGACTTGCCTGCTCGCGCAATCGGCGCAGTGATTTCTTTTGCTTTTTCAGCGAGCGTTGTCCATCATCATCACAATCTTTTCCACTCCTACCAAGGAGCGAAGCTGTTGTCACCATTGATATGACTTTTGGCCAGATCAGAACATTGCCCACATCAAATTTCCTTCGAAATGCTCGTTTGTTTCAATAAAGGAAATTGTCTTTTGATACATACGTTTTCACATTACAAAATGGTGTCGAGTTTCCCCGATAAATTCAAATGATAATGAATATGTCTCTCGGTCATGGCCATCTATCAACGGCTGTTAATTTGAGGTGACCACGACCCAAAAGACATAGCCTGCACGGTTGCTAGGTAACAGTACTTTTCATCACAGTCTGAACGGTTGTTAGGATACACTTCCATCACACATTTTGTTATATACACTATTTCCGTTACAAATATTTTCGGATGACCTCCAACCCTTCAGACATTTTAGAACGTGCTGCTGAAGGACAAACTCCATGTTCGTGTTATGTCTGTAAAAACCAGACTGCGAACTAATTAATAACAGCCCGTAATCACACGGATGTTTAGGCAGTTATAGGTTAGAATGCAAACTAATTTGGTTATTAGGAAGTGTCGCCTACCTCGCACTTCCTTAATGTAACGAAAGTAACATAACTTCCGGGGATTCTAACAGGTCATAATCTGCTCTTTATGTTAATCTCATATCACAACTGTTGTCCGACCTAGAGTATACTTCTTGCTCGTTTTAGTAAGTTTGATTATAGCCTATAAATGTCTAAACATTCGGGCTATATTCATAACACAGGATTCACCAATGGATGCTAAGGGTACCAACTTAGTTTCTTCAAGAGCCAATAATAGCATCAAACACAATTTAAATTTTACAATAGCTTCTTGAGAGAAACCATAACTCAAAAAATGTGTAAATGTTTATCATCCTGTATTTTATTTCATTTCTGTACGGTCTTTTTCTTTACTGCGCTAATACTATTTTTTTTTCTTGAACATTATTAACGGATCGGAACAACAGTTCCTCCCCACTCCCATACAATTTTCGATCATCGAATCTTGCTGCCATGATCCTGATCCCTTTACTCTCAAAACCTTAATAAAACAATCACCAACCACAAAAGAATGATTTTATTCAATAAATAACTTTATTTATTTTCTTATAAAAATGTCTTTATTTCACAAACGTTGTACACACATAAAGTGAAGATTTCACTTTCTAAAGGGAGTTAAGTGCCACTTTTATTCTGAGATCTGTACTTTTATATTTTTCAAACCACCGATGCACATATTAGTATAGGACTGTGAAGGAATTGCTTCGTATTCCCTGGGAAGACAGACCTTTTCTAGTACTTACAGACGCCTGGAGATTTGTTGTACACCTTCCTGAAAGTGTTGTTTAAAATTCTGTTATTTATTGCGACTCTGCGTCTGCAAGCAAATTAGACACTTAAAAGGATCCGTTTGTAAACAAGCTACTGGTGTCTATAAAATAAATGAATAAGAATCGTGGTGATATCTCTTAATTCGCTTTAAGCATTTAACTACCTTTGAAAGTTCATTTTTAATTACCTCTTGTGACTTACAATATTTTTCTCATGCACAGGTATTCTGAACATACAGCCCGTACATAGATTACACATTATAAATGGTTGATCAGTTGGTAACAGACCTTTACACAACAACAACAATAATAATAATAATAATAATAATAATAATAATAATAATAATAATAATAATAATAATAATAATAAAAAAAAAATTAACTCCTTAGACAGGGTTTTGCAGCCTTCATAGCCCGTCTATTCAAGGAGTTGCATAAACTGTAGGGGTTTTGTAAGATGTCGTTAGCTACGATGCGGTCCGGAGGACGGTGTGACTTTGAAACCACTCTGAGTTGATTATCCTATTAGTATATCAAATCCACACGCTTACGATAAATATGATGATGATAAGAAGGTTGATAACAATTTCAATTCTTTAATGTAGCACAATATTTATTTTCGGCTAGTGCGAGGTTTCTACTTAGACTCTTCAGTTTGTGAAAATATTGTCCTTCTAATTAACTCATCACTAAGGTTCAGCAATAAATGCTTAGGACAAATTGTCTCTTATCTAATGAAATGGGAATATCATAATTTACAGTGCATCATAATTTCCCAATTGATATTGCTCCTGGAACATGAAATGAACATAACACATGAAATACTAAAGTAAGACTTCCGTAGTAAAATTTTGGTACTTGTGTGATTGAGATATATTCTGATAGAAGTTGGTGCCATCTCTTTCATGACGTAATGCTATTCGAATTCAGATTATCAGATTAACTTCGTGTTGGTGAATGAACTAAACAGATTTCGTCTTCCTTATTATACTGTATTTGAGAGCCTAATTTGTGGTGTAACAATACGAAGTATACCAGTTTTTATGTAAATAATATTTGCTCATAAGATTTGACAGCTGTTGGCGGATCTTACGGATGTTATGTTACGATTGCTGCAACTCGACAAGTGTTAAACTAGAACCACAGGATAACTTTTCATAAGGACAGGTGATGAAATGTGTCACTAGCACAGTATCGGTGAATAGCAGCAATGTCATCTCATCAATCAAATAACATTTGACATCATTCAGGAATGAAATATTCAGAAATATAGGAAATACATCCATTGTTCTTTGAACAAGTATTTTGAGAATGTTGTTCAAAAGAGGAGAGGAATAAAATCTCCTCATGTTTTAGTCCATTGCAATAGAAAGAATGTAAATAAGTATTTCAGTCGGTCGATCACAATTTATGGATTAAAAACAAAATAAAGGGAAAGGGTAAAAACTGAAACAAGGGAGTTACTTAACAGAAAGTGGCATGTATCGTATAGTACAGTAGACATCACAAAATTGATCAAATCATTGCAAATAAAGAGTTTTTCTTATGACATTCATATCCCAGTCAAATAAGTGAAGGTATTTCTAATAATCTTTCGGCTAATTTGGTCGTGTCGATTACATAGTATATGCCGAAGAGGTGTTAAATTTAGAACAAAAATTGACCAGCGGGGTCTGGAGGAAACGAAACTCTCAACCTGTGAATTTCGCTTCCAATTTTGTACCATTTAGTCACGGTGGCACACACTGACTTGTTCTATTGGCAGGGATTGGAGCTACAGCTATTCTATGTTATGTAGTTTGCGTAATTTTCAAGATGTTGTTTCACCTCGCGTCCAAACAGGTACTTCTATGTTTTATGGCGTAACTTTTATTTTATGAATTGCGTTCGACTGAACAGAGTTTTTACATTCTCTCTGTTAAAAGTCGACACTGGAAAGCTGTAGCTTCCATCCAATCAGACTGAAAGAATGCCGTGATATTTTTTTTAGTTTGAATTGTTTGAAGCTGATGGAACTACGTGTTCAGGGCATTAGCGTTAATTAAATCCATTTTCATTGGTGACAGCATCGTTACTCTTTCCGTTTGAACAAAATACACTTTCGAATAAATGGGTGTACACAAACCACCGCTATGTTACAGTTTAATATGAATATGAAATCATCTTTACTCCTGAATGCTGATTCTTTAATTCAGTGTATTGGTTCCTATTTTTCACTGTTATTCTTATCGAAGAGTTCCGTTCGCGCATCTAATTGTAGATGAACTGCGTACACTGTGCACGAAACCTGCTGTCCTATAATCACAGGCTGTGGTCAAGGACAATTCAAATGGAACCCAAACTCGCGGCCTCCTAAGGAGTAACGATACGACCTCTTACTCGGAGGTCAGAGGTTTATGTCTAGATCTGAGGGCTGGTTTGAGATCCAGATACTGTGTTCGAACAGGCGAGGAACATTCTCACTATGAAATAGCAGGTGAGTTTTGACAGTCAGGAATAATAGCCGGGAGGATGCATCCCGCTCGCCTCGTTATCTCCTCGCAACTTACAGGCCTTCGTGCAGAGTAGTGGTTCCTGTGGATGCACTCGATGGTAGGCACCAATTCACTAACCCACACAATATTCATTCATATTCAACTGAAGCAAGTAACGTAACGCCGTATTAGGTGAGATCTCCGACCAGATGTCTCTCCACATCCCTCGATTAGTGTCCCCAGTATGTATTAAAACCATATATAAAATAGCATAAACTGACTGACTGATTCATCATCGTCGAGCCAATACTACTGGACATAAAGAAATTAAATTTTGGGCATACATTTATTTTAGGGCGTAGGTGCTCACTAACGGAGGACTTTTTGATATTCCTTCGCTATTGGGGTGAAAAGGGGATGAATTTTTAAAATGAGTATATGCATATCTCAAAAACAGAACAGTTCAAATATTTGAAAATTGTTACTTGGAGTCTCCTTTAAAAATAAGGAAAAGCGTATTTTTTTTCGGAAAATCCACTTAAGGGGAAGGGGTGAAAAGAAATGAAAAAGGCGGTGAATATTTTAAATGACTATATCCCATAAACTTAATATATTACAGACGAAAAAATTAGTATTTGGAATTTCTTTTAAAGATAAAGGAACAAGCAAATTTTTGTTTTCGGAAAATCCACTTAAGGGGGGTCAAATGAAATGAGGTGATTTTTTTAAATTGAATATATCTCAAAAACTTAATATGTTACAGAAGTTCAAATTTGCAATTGGAATCTCTTTTAAAAATAAAGAAGCACGCATTTTTTTGGTTTTCGGAAAATTCACCTAACGGCAGGGGGGTGAAAGGGGCAGAAAATGGGTCTGAATCCTTTAATAGGGATACTTATACATAAAGAAACCGAATATGTTACGGACGTGGAAATTGGTACTTGGTACCTTCTTTAAAAATAAAGAAACACGTCATTTCAGTTTTCGGAAAGTCCGCTTAAGTAGGAGGGGGGGGGGGCGAAGAGAAGTGAAATAATTCAAATTATGAAATCCACGCTAGCGAAGTCGCGAATAACAGGTAGTTACTTATATTGCTGAATAAGCAACTTTTTTGCACTTAGTGATCATCAAAATCCGAAAATACTTAAACGACAGGAGATTGGACCTTTGCACGTATGACGCAGTCTTGGAGAATGATTACAAGATGGAAATAAATAAATAAAACATTCAAAACTAAATTAATATGGCGCATTTGAACGAACTCAGGTGATAGAGGAAATGTTAGATTAGGAAGTGAAATCTTATAGGAAATAAATGAATATTGTTACTTGGGTAGCAGAAGTAAGGAGAACACAAAATCGCAGACTAGCACACTGAAGGCTGATCTTACGATAAGAATTTTGCTCACCTGTAACATTGATGTAGGAGTTACGTTTCGAATCGTGCAAGAAGATGTATTGAATCGAAGTAGTAAGAAAAAGATTTAGCAAAATTTGCGTATAAGAAGAGATAGAATAATAGGACATGTCTTAGAACACCCAAGGCTTGTTCAGTTGGTTTCTGAGTTAAGTGTAGGTTGTAAAAACGTTAGGGGCAGATCAAGGCATGGGTATTACAAACCGTTTAAAATAGATGTAGGATGTAGTAGTCAGCAGAAATATTAAACGAATTATTTTCATCGGCTTTGTGATTCAGTGGGCAGTGGTCGGTTCAGACGATCCTGGTTAACTTATCTCACTCGGAGACTGGGCGGTTGTGTTGGCCCCAATACAGTCTTCCTCATGCACACAATACACGCAACACTATCAAGCACGAAATAGTGAATACATCCCTCCACATAAGATTGACGCCAGGAAGGGCAGCTGGTCGAAAAACAGGACCAAGTGCATATGTGGTATGAAAATACTCCCTCCAGTCATATCGATGTTAGAAAGTAAACAAAATCCGTGCACAAACTGACACCAACTGACACGTCGAGACATCCGTGCGATAAATTATCGTTGCAAACCTACATTACGTCATCCCTCTACCTCCTTCCTCTCCCACACCTCAGTTGACTCTGAATGAAATTTGGAAATTAGAAGATACGGCCCTGTCTAAATATATTCTTCTCACGGCCTGTGATTATCAGAGGACATTTCCGTGCTCCTTGTACACGTTTCAACATACGGACGCTGTTTTCCCGTGAAAATTATCAGTCTCTTTGACGTGAGTGACAGAAGAAACAATGTCTTTTCCTCCGGTGAGGCTCATTGGAATCTTAACTGTGGCATGTTGGCTGAAGACGCTTACTTGAGCGGTATGTATCTGGGCGGGCTGTCTTTCTTCGGTAAATCATTATTCGTTGTTGGCTGCGGCGTTTTGCTCAGCATGACATGAGGCAGGCAGGTCATCTCCATCATGAGAATGCGGAGTCCCTGGACAGTCCGCAGCGAGTGCACGATGAGGACTGCAACAAACAGACAACAACGTCAACAAAGCAGAGAACAAAGTTACGAACGCTTTTAGAACTGTGCAAACTATTTCGTTTGTGCCCATATTTCTGTGGCATGGCCACAGTCCAAAACAAAAGTAACTGAGTGCAGTCGAACGAATTCAGGTGTAGCAGAATATATTTAATTAGGAAATGAAGTCTTCAAAGAAAATAGATGAATTTTGTTACTTAGGTAAGAGAGTAATAACCGATTGTAGAGGAAAGAAAGAAATATATGTAACGATAGAAGAACTAAGGATTACATCAAACTCAGACACCAGCATAAGCAAGGGAGGCCTTTCTTAAGAAAAGAAATTTGCTCACTTCAAACATTGATACAGGAATTATAAAGATGTTTTTGAAGACTTTCGTCTGGACGATAACCAGCACTGAAAGAAAGAAAGTTTTTGAATTGTGGTGTTACAGAGGAATGATGAAGGCGAGATGGATAGAGATTTTCGCATCAGGCAAATGCTGGAGCTGTACCTTAATTAAGGCCACGGCCGCTTCCTTCCCATACCTAAGCTTCTCCTATCTCATCGTCGCCTATATGTGTTACTGTGACGTAAAGGAAAGTGCAAAAACAGGATGGGCAGAGGAAGAGAACAGTTTATCAAAATCTTATCAGAAGGAGAGAGAGAACGACTTGTTCAGTTGGTTTTGTAGGGAACTGCAGGCGGTGGGAACGTTAGGTGTAGAAGAAGGCATCGATATGGACAAACATATTCGAGTAGATGTAGCATGTAGTAGTTACATAGAAATGAAACCGTCAGCACAGGATAGGGTGGCACGGAGAGCTGCATGGAGTGACAATATTCAGTTTGTTAACCGATCATTCAATCAAGTTTCATAGAAATCTCTCCGGTCCTACCCAAACATTCTCCTCGTCAGAGTAAATGCTGTCACCCGCCTAGCGCGGAAACAAGAGAAGAACATTCAAGCAGCTAGTTCGAGGACTTCGCTCGCCTGAGCACGCCGCGCGGTCCCGAAGCGAACTGCCTAGCGAAATTTTCTTTCCTCCTGCCTCAGTCACACGTTACGTAAACATATTAACTTCGGTTTTTATTAATGGTATTTTAAACAGATTTTTAATTATGGACTCTAGAACTGAACAGGATTTTTTTAATTGCTGCCCTCCTTGCTTGTGATATAGAACAAGAAGTATATAATAATCAAGTGTGTAGGTTCATGCAATCCGTGAAAATAAAAAGGGAAATTTATGAGTTATTCCATATTTTGTTCCCTTATCTATTAAACCCACAAAGGATTTTCCCCTTTATATTATCAATAATGAATGCCAATTTAAAAGGACTTGAAATCAGTCCTACATGGGCGAACAGGCAGATGTAAAATGAACCACCTGTTGCAGGAAAAATCACAGGCGAAGATATGCGAAGGGTAACGAAATGACTCGAAAGCCATTCCGCCCTTTCGATTCCTTCCACAGCCGTCGCCCGCCTGACCGAAACACTTTAACACATCTGAGGCTTTCTGCGGAAATTCTTCATAGCAGTACGGCGTGGTTCTGCAGTTGGGTGTTGAAACACCGATTCCATAAGAGGCGAACGACGAAACATTCTCCAGTTCGATTCCGTTCGGTGCGGCGCGTCTTTTTCGGATCCTTAGGTTCCAAAAAGAAAGAATTAGGCGTCTACATAGGTGGAAACAATGTATAAAATAGGTTTTTGTTGGTTTAAAATGTGCCCAGTGAAATTAAAGAAATACATCTGAAGGAGTACTGTGCAAGTAGAAATAATAATAATAATAATAATAATAATAATAATAATAATAATAATAATAATAATAATAATAATAATAAATCTAAAATATTTAAAATAGAGAATGCAGGACATTATAATGTAGCATTTATGTGAAATGCGTTAAATCTTTGATCAAATCACTAGAAGTGGCGAATAGCTTACAACACAACAACAAATGTACTATTGTAACATTGTCATTCTGGCTGCGCTTCCGCCGTAATTGTGTGTGTAGTAAATTATTAACATCACTTTCATATGTCGTGGTATGTGTACTTCCTCTTAAGACTAAAATACCATCTGTTCAATGGATGTTCTCACTGTAATATTGAACAGCGTGTATCCATGGACACCCCAATCTTGTTAAAATATGTGCTGGATGCAGGAGCAGATTTGTATAATATTCTTTAAAAGCAGCACCTCTGTAGTTACTTTATTTTAACCATTCCTCCTTTACTGAAGAAGTTAAATCATTCACTTTGGGGAGTTGATTTCTAAGTTCTTCTGCTACTTGGTGTAGTGCATGTGTAAGACAAGTAAGGGGTATAACGGTAAAACCCACAAAATCCTGGTTTCAAGCTTGTCTCACAACCCTCTGAACTAGATGCCTTCCGTGGAAACTTAATTATGTAATAAATTAATAATTAATAATATTACTGTTCCATTTTATGAAATTCATAAGATTGAAGCGAAAAAAGGTTCGTACTGGCTCAGAAATGCAAAAATTGGTCGTAACATCGAAATAGGCGCGTATAGGTGCTACAAAATGTTATTTACTGTGACTGTAGGTATATAATACGGATGATTGGCACATTTCATGTACTGTGAATGTAGGTACATAATACGGATAATTGTCACTGATAGGCTTGATAGGGTCTTACGGAAAACAGCAGGTATAAACCAAAAGATCCAATGTCTAGTGCCCGGCAGCTATCTCCAGAAACAACAAACTTATTACAAGGGGAAGGCACTACTTGGTAAATTGACTTTGGGAGCAACCTTCGCACCCTCTAGGTGGCGTTATGTAATAAAACCTGAATAAACCGTAAACCTGCCTTAAACGGACTTTTTGTGTTGTCCCTTGAATCTATAGGACAGTTTATGCAGCCTAAAACGGAAACAGACATATCTTTCCATTCCCGCCAGGAAACATTCTCTAAAATGGAAATTCTGTTAAAGTAACGTTACATATAATACCTGCGCAAGCAAGGAGTTCGACCTTGCTTTTATACTCTAATTTCTGTCATTGTTTTTAGAATTATTTAAATTGTGTAGACTTTAATTTCACAAATTCTTTCTAGATTCTTTTATTTTTAGGTTCTTTTGAACATTATATATTTCCTTTTTTTTAAGAATTTTAGGTTAAAGTATTTTCTACTTATTGTTTTCATAGAAAATTATCCACGTCTTGTTTTTCGATTCATAATTTGAAACAGAAACACGGTAAGAATCATCACCTTGCATAAAACTGGAAACCCTCTAAAACTGAATATTATTCTGGTTTCCCATTTTCACACCAAGCAAATGCTGGACCTGTACCCTAATTAAGGCTACGGCCGATTCTTTCCCACTCCTAGCCCTTTCCTGTCCCATCCTCACCATAAGAACTACCTGTGTCGTTGCGACGTAAAAAAAATTGTAAAAAGAATGTTCTTAGCTTATCCGGTTTACAGGTTGTACTGCATTCTAGGGCTCACTGGCCAGCCGACCTCGAAATTAATCGCTCAAACATTTTAATTTCAGTGTATATAGTAAAACCGTTTTTCCACGCACAGCTGGTCGAGTGGCCGAAGTGGTAGCGTTCCAGCTTCACGAAGAAGACGTTCCGGTTTCGATTCTTTCTCTTTGCATTTTCCCTTTATCCGTGTAATTATTTCTCGAATTTTTATCAGAATTCCTGTTTTGAACATTTTAAACACTTTACTCAAAGTTCATAAATACAATATATTCCAAAAAATTCACGAAACTTGTTTAATATCTGACATTATTTTCCAAATATATGTTAAAATTGAAATACTTGCGTAGTGCGTTATACAGGACATAGTGTGGGGAAAGTTATATACAATTCTTCTCATGTGAATGGTCAATAAATAACACCAGAATAATATTCACTTAATGCAGCTGAAGATTTCGATGCAATCAAATTATTTTCAACGAAAAGGTCCTTCATAACTCACTACCGCCTCATTTAATATCAATTTCGACGTTTCGCCATATACCGATTGTTGAACAATTTTCTCTTCAACTCCGGAAGGCCCAGGAAATTTTTCTCTCGTCTAACTTTTCGTCGAAGAATGTCCCCACGTCTCCCATTAGTTGGGAAGAACCCTAGACACTGCTTGTCTATTGTCCTGGTAATATAAGAGGCTTTCTGACAGCTAGCATACGAAGGAGAGTCTATTGTAGTGCCGTCGCGTGGTGTTGCCACGTTCCTTCATTCCTATCTCCTTCTTGGTCTCGTGTTCGTATTCTGTAGTAGCGTGTGATAAGATCTGAGAAGTAAAACGTTCCGCAACTCCAAGGGGACAGCAGGTACGTAACCATGGCGACCGCATTCGTTCAGCACAATTTTCCATGGCAACCATCCTCACACTCCCTTCTGTTCAGGCAGGAAGTAAACGGACTCTTTGTTTTCAGGTGCAGCTTCACAATTATTATAGAAAACACTCCTAACCCCTTAATTAATAATTATTTGATCAGTCGCTGGATTTAGTTTCAAAATTCTAATTTCATGCAAAATATCTTGTATTGAATACGCTGTAAACACCATACAAAGCAAACCCAGAGCCTATCACTCAACATCTCCTAAGAACCATGGCCTACCAAACGACCGCTGCTCAACCCCAAAGCCTGAACATTTCCAGGTATCGTGTGGTGTGAGATCTCACAGTCAGATATATTCTCAATTCTAATCACGGAGGAGAACCGAAATCTGGGCACCAAATAGAAGGCATGCACGATACCCCTACACCGCGGGGCCAACACCACATATTGTACTTCAGTTCAAAAATATATATTTAGAAAACGGTATGAAATATTAAACAAGGCCGGTGAAAAATGTATCGGAATATAAATTGAAAAAAGAGCGTTTGTTTATTTTAACGGAATGCTGAATACAATGCATGAATTAATTATAGGGGTAAAGGACAAAAAAGCATCGATCGATCTCAAAAAGTTGTGTTCGCGAAGCCTGAACGCCATCGCCTCAGCCACCCGAGGGCTTGTGATTGGAATACAATTTTTTAAACCGCTATGAATACCTTGGAGGGTTTAATTTCGTTACTGACCAGCCAGTGGCCCCTAATATTTGAATAAAATAAAATAAAATTGAATACTACCCACCGCACGAAGCCTGCCCCAAAACTCAATTGTCCAGGCAGTTCCTTCCCTTGTTAACCGAAGTGGGTGAATTAATACTTACGTGTAGCCGCGATAAGGACGATACTGAAGACGGTCGCCTCTATGTTCATCTGGAAGGCGAAGAACATGAGGATGGCGCCCAGTATAACGGTGCCCACGACGACGGACATGATGCCAATGTACCAGATCCACCACACCAGGTACTTCTCCTCGTTCTGAAACAATGCATGTTCATTAATTACCAAGTGAATATTACGGCACCCAATACAACATTGTTTTAGGCACATCAGAAGACCCCGGATGTTTAGACATTAATACGTTGGAACGGAAACTAATTTGGCTATTGTGAAGTGTTGTTTACCCGTTTGCATTCTAACCCGTTACTGCCTAAAATTCCGGACTCTATAGTCTGGCTCTATGGCTAAATGGTTAGCTTGCTGGCCTTCGGTCACAGGGGTCCCGGATTCGGTTTCCGGCAGGATCGGGAATTTAAGCACAATTGGTTAATTTCTCTGGCACGGGAACTGGGTTTATGTGTCATCTTCATAATCATTTCGTCCTCATCACGACGCGCAGGTCGCCTACAGGTTTCAAATCAAATTACTTGCATTTGGCGAGCCGAAATTGTCCTCGGACAGTCCCGGCACAAAAAGCCATACGCCATTTCATTTTTCCGGGCTCTTTAGATCAGTTTCAGCGACACAGAATACATTCTGCATGGTACTGAACATACTCAAGATTTTGGCAGCCCATTATTAAGCACGGAAATCTTCCTGTAGAAACATTTTGATAGACGTCGAGCATTTCTTCACACGGTGGTGTTCACAGAAATTGTTTCAGCACTTTCCAAACAAATAAGGGGAGAATAGAGTGGTTTTGATATGAAATAATTGGACTGTAATAGTTATAGACGAAATTCTGAAGAATTCGAAATTCTAAAGAGATTATTGAAAATTATAGAATGAAAATCGCCGTGGAAAAGAGTAAGACAATTTTTTTGATTAGAGGAATGGGGAAAGGCAAGGGAAAAGCGACAAACCCTGGGAATAATGGAGAGTTTCATTTTCTTCGAAAGCGAACTGACGCAGAATGCAGGGCTGGACATGGATCAGGGAAACGATTCAACAGAGAAGTGCATTCAAGTAGAGTGTGAGAAACCTGCTGTGGAGGAAGTAGCAGCAAAGTGTAAAGAGGTGATGTATAAGATGTAGGCTACGCGGCGTCGTTCATTGTGTGATTCATAAACATAGATATTAAAAAATTCCACAAACATTTTATACAGTGAAAATATTTTCTTTCCTATTTACCGCAATCTATTGTCATGAATATCCCACGCTTAGCAATATTCATTCAGAGATGTGGTTGCCAGACGTACCTATCTTATTCGCTGCAGCGAGGACCTTCAATGCTATCGTGCTTTTAGCAAGTAGAAGATGATGAGGTAGTAACTGCCATGTGCTGGTGTGTACACAGCACTGAACTTCTCTCCAACTTCAACAACACTCCCGTTCTCCAATGTCTACTCCGTCAGCACCCCAGGCCCCTTCTCTTCATTCGATAGTTAACTCACTTGTACCTTAATCAGAGCATGAACGAACGCTGCAATTCTCGACGCCGTTGGAAGAAAGTAGAATTCGTGAAATTCCTTACTTTGAGATCGTTAAAGAAAATGAATGAATTGAAGGAATATTCTTCTTTCTCAATCGCGATTGGCCACCAACTGACGTCAGATAGTTCACTTATTGTAATAATAACTTTACATGCAGTTAGTTGTTAGTGAATGATTTGCTTACGTGGTTTGAGTCACGCAGCTATGCGCTTTCATTCGGGAATTAGTAAGTTAGAACCCCACTGATAGCATCCCTTAAGGATCGTTTCCTGTGGTTTCCAATTTCCACACAAAATTGGACCTTTCGATCAGAGCGTGATTTATTTAATCACACTCACTTTCTTCCCAGTCCTTGCCCTGTCCTATCCCATCCGTGCCATAATATCTCTGTGTCCGTGCGTCGTAAAAGAAATAGCAGGTAGTTGTCGCCTTGGGTGAGCGGTCAGAGTTGAGGCGTTCGGTTCAATGTGCCCCGCGTTTGATTCCTAATCAAGTTGGGGTTTTGAATTGCACCTGGTTAATTGTTCCTACTCTGAGGACTGGGTGTTTGTTGGTGTTTGTCTCAACACACTTTTCTTCACACGACACTCGCACTACCAGTAGTACGCATTAGTGAATATATTCCGCCAAATACCAGGTGTATGCATAAGTTTCTGCGGTTTTGTGGTAAATAAAACACGTAATTTTCAAAGAAAATTCATTTTTGGTTTATTTAAAATATTATCCATCGGGTTCTGCGCACTTCATCCATCTTTCAGGTAAGTTATGGATACCATGCCAGAAAAACTGCTTGTCTTTTGCGGCGAGCCATTTTCCAACGTCCTCGAAATTGCTGAAGTGCTCTTCTGCGAACGCGTGTCTCATTGATGCGAAGAGGTGATAGATGGCACCAGGTCAGGGCAGTACGGTGGGTGCGAAAGGATGTCCCATCCAAGCGATTTCAAGGTGTCTTTCACTGGTTGAGCTGTGTGAGATGGCGCATTGTCGTGTACCAAAATCACTTTGCCATGTCTTTTGGCCCATTCAAGTCGTCTTTCAATCAATGCGTGATCTAAATTAATCTTTTTTTGCAATAGAATTGTGCATTAACGGCTTCTCCGGGCGTCAAGGGTCTTCTCACTCCTATGGTCTGCCAGAGCGCGCACTGTCTTACACATTGAAATCACCAGGTTTAAATTGTCGAAACCATATCTCACCTGTTCTTATCGATGGCGCGTGTTCACCGTATGTTTCTACCAGCAAACCATGACTTTCCACAGCATTTTCCTTTGATTAAATAGGAAAAGCAATGTGTGCCACAAATATTCTTACAAGGCATAAACGTCGACATGATCACTGAACGATACAACACAGACGCTAGTGTTTGGCGACTCAACTTGTGTGTGTTGGTAAGATAATGTCAGACAAACAAACTGACGTACGTGTCAAATTCATACGCTGCGTACTGTTCGCTGGTGCCCTCTCTTAGTGAAACGGAAAAGGCTTATGCATACACCTCGTAGGGTTGGGGTCATCAAGGGCATCCGGCCGTAAAACTGAGTCAGATCCACATCTGTTCCACAGTTCACACTGGTGACCCCACCAAATTGTGGGAAAAGCGGTAGAAGAAAAGGAAAAAATAATAAATCCAGTCAGTGGTTTATAATACAAAATACGAAAATTCCTCCAACTAGCAAGGTATTAAAAGAATAATTTACTATACAGCGTATATCAATATAGTAGGTGAAACTTTCAGGACACATTTCTCATACGTAGAAGAAGAAAATATGTTATGTGGAAATAGTTCCGAAAACGCTATATTTTCATGTTAGAACTCATTTTCTCCAATTCTACATAGAACATTAATAATGGGAAACACACAGGAACAGAATGTACCAGCATACCCCATGAAAGCCTCACAACTCTATCAGCGATACATCTACGTGTGAAGATTGTCTCCCGAAAGTTTGGTCGTGCATTATCGGAGCATTCTGTATATAGTAATTCTTGGACATATCTTTATTAGCCGAGCTGAGTGGCTCAGACGGTTGAGGCTCTGGCCTTCTGACCCCAACTTGGCAGGTTCGATCCTGGCTCAGTCCGGTGGTATTTGATGGTGCTCAAATATGTCAGCCTCCTGTCGGTAGATTTACTGGCACCTAAAAGAACTCCTGAGGGACTAAATTCCGGCACTTCGGCGTCTCCGAAAACCGTAAAAGAGTAGTTAGTGGGACGTAAAGCAAATAGCATTATTATTATTATTTATATATTAATTAATCCAACTTCCAGTTTCGTGGCGTTTAACGAGGTGTCCCTCAGACGTATGGATCTTTGGTTTCACTGATGCTTGTTTGTATCAACAGTAGTTCTTTGTAGCAAAGCAAAGTCATCTCCGTACAGGCCATGAAGGTCCTTGGAGGGGTGGAAGGAAAAGGCTTCCACTATCCGTAACCTCAGCACTTAGAGGGATAGAGTGGTTATCTCTACGCCCGGCCACCTTACCACCAGGAATTAACCTGGTATTCATTTTTGCTGAAGGCTGATTGAACCTCAGCACCATGTGCACCTCTGAAATGGAAATCTCGTTTCTTAAATTTTTCGACTTTCTGACGAGGAAACGAACGCACGTGCTTTTCGGTGAACCCAGCACACCTTTACCGCCTCAGCTAGGCAGCCCCAATAGCAGTTATTAGGTATAACATATCATCAACTTCCTTTAATGTATTAGGCTATGCGTCTCGTTACGGTCTTGCATTGTCACGTCACCTGTTCATCGGACGTCCTACAGATCATTTTTCTCTGGGTTGATATAGGAGAATCTCCCACGTTTCGTTCTTTGTATATATGACGTTCCCACTTTTCCTGATAACTGTAGAGATATAGGGCTATGATAAAAAAAACGTTCTGACAGCTAGCACAGGAGGGAGAGGCTTCTGTATAGCCCCAGCGCGGTGTCGCCACATTCCTGTCTTCTCTGCACTTGTATTCGTTCAGACCGCTGTATTCTGCTGTAACGTGCTACGAGATCTGAGAAGTGAAAGGTTTAGCAACACCAAGTGGACAGCTGGCTCGTCTCCATGGCGACCGCGGTGGGTGCACCCATGTTCCCATGGCAACCATACCCCTACTCCCTTCCGTCAAGCCAGTCCGGCAGTAACCGGAGCCTCCCAGCACTAGCTGTCAAAGCGATTCTTTCATTATCAGCACTATAGTCAGGTATTGGTATAACAAAATGTTTAAGTAATAAAGCTTGCTTTTTTTTTACAATTACCATAGAAATACAATTAAAATTTGCAGAGTAAATAGTTTTAGGCAATAATATTATTATTGTAGTCCACACCCATCTCCTGGTCGTGAAGAAATTGTTATTTTTACACGTCAGTAGCTCAGTATAGGGTACATCCATTCACGGAAATAAGACGTTCATCTATTACATTCAAAACAAGCATTCGAGAACGTAATTCGGATTAGCGACCCGGGGAACCGCAGGTGGAAGTGCTGACCTATACACTAGCATGCAGTTGCTGCGTCCGCAATGAATAAATCATAAAATAAGTACAATTCCATCTATTATGTCAGTTTGAATCGCAATTTCTTCGCATACAGTTGAGAGATGCATTGTATTACTACAATCCGGATGTTTAGACAGTAATAGGTTGGAATGCAAACAAACTTACCTGGTAAGAACTATCGAATATCCGCTTTTCCGTACTGTAGCGAGAGTAACATAAGTTTCATTGGTTCTAATAGGCCGGAATTCTACAGTTTATGCTAATCTCATACCGGAACTATAGTCCGAGTAGAGCATACTTGTTTTCTTCAGTACGTTTGCATTCTGACCTATTACAGACTAAACATTCGGGCACTATTTATTACTTTAAAACAGTGATATACTTATACGTAGTCTTCTCCTGACACGAAATTTAATGAAGATCGGTGACACGAATGTCCGACGCTCTTCATGAGTCCTAAAGTCTGATGCCTACTAACTACTGGATACATGCTCACTTTTTTTACTTTCCTTAGATTTTTTGCCTTATATTCCTCCGATACTACTGAAAGAAAAATTGCTGCAAATTTTGGCCAGGTCATTTTTTGGTTATATTACATTTACGTATATTGAATTGTAGTGGCCACTCTGCTTACCTTGATAACTCCATATATCAAGAGACCAGACAGGATGAAATTGATTAATTCACCAATCCAGTCGCTTATCCCTAGAAATAGAACAGAAGAAATGTATTAATTACGAGTATTGGTATGCAGGGTAGTCGGAAACAACGTGAGCCGTGTAAATGAGCGTTGGGTGGTTGGTACTGCTGATATATAATTTAAAATAAATAATTCGATATCTCGCACCCTAGTCATTTTATCAGCTGCTGAAGTTAGCCAATCAGATCGCTTCGCGGGAGCATTCAAATGGGCTTTGTGAGGCGGTGTGGCTTAAGACCGGCATGAGAGTACCAGTCCCCTGCGAGGGGACGGGTTTGAACACCGACCTCCAAGATCTCCCCAAAGTGTCACGCTACGGTGACACTAACGTGTGTTAGTGTTTGATGCTCGCCATTGCACCAAAGACGTTCTTAAATCATGTGAAGATATAACAACACTGCCGCGCAAAATCCATTTGTATTCTCCCGCGAAGCGATCTGACCAGGGTGTGAGATATCGAATTACTTCTTTCAGATTATTTTTCAGTATGACCAACTCTCCACCACTCATACCGCTCATATATCCGGTTCACACTGTTTCAGACTACCCTGAATAAAATACTAGACAGATGACTTTTTTAGGATGGTTCAAAAGAAATTTGGACTGGTGTCTAGGAATTTACACTGCTTGTCATGGCCTCTCAGTGAGCATGCACCGGTGCATTGGGCGGTGAAATGTGCAAAAGACGACTTCACTAGGTTGACAATAGTGTAGACTCCCGCTTCTCGATTTTGAGCAATAGCGCTCTCTCTCCCTTCCTCACTTGCTCTGCAGCGCTCCACCATGCGAGCGAAGTTGAGCCGAATTTAGCCGAGTCGCCCGGAGACAACTCTGGTCCTAACCGAGCCCAATCGGACTGATGCACTGTGCCCAGAACCTCTGCGGCTAAGTTTGCACGCGTGAGATTTTGGTCCTAGGATAGGCCATGCTGTATGTACTGCATCACATGCACTATATGAAAACAACACAATTATGCCACTTTGAGGAAATACAGATAACCACCTTCCATTGTTCACCCGCCTGTGCTAACAATGAACAAGTTTCCCTAGGCCCACTACAATGAACGACGCTGGTTGAGAGATGAACCACTCTCCTACAGCATCAGAAACTGCGTGATCACTGGTGACAGAAATACTCTGCAGTGCTTTCCTCTACCGACCAAAGACGTGACCGTCACTTGGTTGTAAGGCAGGTGATCCATAATAATACCTCAGAAGAAACAGACCGACGTTCTATTGTTGTGTGAGCTGCGTGTTGGAGTGCGTCACAATGGAGCACAAGTACTCTTCGTGACAGGTTTCCCCGTTAAAGCACCTTTTTTGCATAAGAATTTAATCATTTCGACGTAACCTTCAAATACGAAAATCCTTCAACTTTTTCATCTACTTAGCGGACCACTTTCTGAGCTGTTAATACAAACACCAAACCCTTCAGTACTGCCACCTCTTATCTGTCCCCTCAGTTATTTGCACCGTTGCCAGCTCTGTCCATGTTCCAATTGAACAACACGTATACTGTACACTTACATTCAAGAAGGTGAGTTAATGAGGTATGTTTAAGCTAAGACTGTTAGGACAATCCAGAGCACATTCGTTGTTAGTATGGAAAGTCATGAAGAGGGCACAGGATGGATCAGATTATGCATTTCTGTAACGAAATCTGTGTAATGTATCCCACCTATCTGTTATGTATGGAGATTTGCATAAACGGCTAGGGGATCCCTACCTTGTATGCAATACCTTCGACTTATTTGTACTGTGTGCATTAAGCTAGGATTTTGTTTAAGATGATCGCAGTATACCTTGTTGCTTCACTACGTGAATTTTTTTGTTTAACTATGACAGGTAGACAACGACGTAAGACTTCGTTTGTTATCCCTCGAAATAAACAACAAGAAAATTCTGTCCTGGACGATTATTTCTAATTGTTTTAACAGTACACTAACTCTCGGCGACGCTACGTTATAAAAGGGAAAGGTACCAGCATTGCCTTTAATTAAAATATAAGTTCAACTTTCGCCTGGTGTCAAAATGGAAATCGACGCACAAGAGTTTTAGGTTACGTCCAACCCTTCGTAACACGAATTAGTCGAAGAAACAGTCCATTCATTGTATTTCTGTATGGTTCATATAGACTAATGTGATTGAAGTTTTGGGAGCCAAAGACTGTAAAAAGGTTTTCAACTTTGTATACTATTATAGTCGCTGCCTTTTATCTAGAACAACAGCAACAAGAATGGTATGGTATGACTCGCGTAGCTCGAAACTTGATTTCGGAACAGAGCAGGTTCTATATACATATCTTAGACTACCAACTTTTATACCTGGGAAATGGCGTCGACCACTACCGGCCCAGTCCTGCAGCTTCACTACCCCAGCGTCGTCGGAACCCAACATACATGTTTGAGAGTAGCTAGATACCAAGCACGAAATAAGAATTCCTTTAGAATTTGGTTCACATTACCGTCCAAAGTTATGGGGGTAATATTCTTTTCTCACTGGAGAAAGGAAATGCTTGGATCAGTAAGAAGAGGGGTTTGTCGTGCTGACAATGGACAGAAGCAGTTAAAATGAACTGCAATGTCATCCCAGTTCGATCTCTCCCTGCAAGGAGCCTTAATACATCCCGTTGCAAAAGATGCGAAGAGTTCTAAACCTTACCTCATTTATTACGATTCTGCCGTAAGGGAGAGCTGATAAGAATCAATCGGCAAAATATATTGCTGATTGCTGGGAAGCTCCGTAAAACAACACTTGGAGGTATATGAAGAGGTAGGATATCTTTCCACAAATAGATCCACAAGACGAGGTAATGATGTCACTCATCGGGTAAAAGGTATGGGTATGGTGATCCCACTATAAGATTTGATGAAAATGAACAGCAGCGTAGATTAGTCTGAGAGGGTTAAAAAGGCCATAAATGAACCGCGAAATAAGGATCCGTTAGTTATAGGGCTTATGATTGGCGCTAGAGGGAGAATTCCAAAGGAGAGGTCTAACTTGCTAAGTATTAAGCAAATTCCCGGACACCATCCAGACCATAGTTGGACTACATTATAAAACACTCCTTGGCGGTTGTCAGACTCCATTTATACTCCCTGATATGAAACACCTTGTATTGGATTTTCTTTTTCCAATGAATTCAAAAGACATACTCCGCCTGATAGTTGACATTTTAATATTGTTTCGACTCACACCTCGCTTAGACACCATACAATAGATAAAAGAAGTATTGTTCACATGAGGTGATTAGGAGGTTGTTTTTTCGATTCCCCAATAGAGGTGGCTATCATGAAAACTATTATTGCTTCCTCGATAAACAGCAATATCATAAATTACATTATCATACAGTTCTGGAAATTACTTGCTGTCCAGATGACGTTGTGGAACCTGTCCAAGTCTTCATCATAATCTATTCTGTATATGCAGAACGCCGCATCCAGTACCGCAACAATCTGCAACGAGACAAAATATCAATATTAAAATGATATCCATAGCATGTCTATACATTTTCGCGTATGTTCTGCGCTTAAGAATTGTTTGGAGCTACGGCACAACATTTTATACCGCAATTGGTTAGATTCCAGTTATTACCCCCGAGTACTGAGTGTGCAGAAACCCGCAATACAGTGCTGTACGAAGGTCACCGTAACAACCTAACAACATTCCATATCAGTTCAGGCGGAATCTGCAAAAGATCAGGAGAAGTTGGTGAGTAGCACGGATGCAGTGTTGGAGAGGGTGAAAAAAATAGGATAACAAAATAATCCCCATACAGGGCATGAAGTCTCTTGGAGTTTACACCATTCACAATCTCGACATTAGTAAGTAACCATTCCCAAACGACACCCTAGATATCGAAATGAGCCTTTATGTATAAGAATTACAGTTTGTTCGTAAGTTCCATCGAAAATTTCACCGGTGTGTGACGAATGGTTTTGGGGCACCGAGAGGAAGAACAACCTGACCACAGCAAGTAGAAGTAAAACAGAAAATATTGTTTTGTAGCATTTTTTTACGTTTGAAACATAGTGGACTAGCAAAACGTAATAATTTTCATAATTACGACATACAATGTTATATTACACCACAATGGATGTCCGTTTCAGCAAAGTAGAATTTTGCAACATCAGAAATTTGAATTAAATAATAGGTATGCAGACACTAAATTATGGTGTCATACAGTAGCCAGTACTTAAATTATACAAACATGCTAAGAACATAAATCTACCGAATTACTACATGCAAGGTGATAACTGTAATACGTATCAGTACATCATGTATTCAAAATACGCACCGGTGTTTAAAAGGGTGTATTACATCTCTCTCATTGTTCATACCGGTATTAGTCCTGCAGATTGTCGAACATGTTGGCGAATACAGGACACAAAATGAACCGGAAAACATGATTTCAACTTGTCCTGTTTATTTTTATCTAAAATGTGGGTGGGAAGGTGTGATATCCAGGGAGTGGGAACGGTTCAGGAATCCAAGCGATCTGAAAGTACTGTTGCAGAAGGGCTGTGTGGGATATAGCTACATATTGCTGTATTCATTGGCGTTGCATTGGGAGGTATCAGAAAGTGTTCGATGTTCCGAGTGTGTTGCTGATAGGGCCTATTGTATAACATTGTATGTTATTATTAGACCCCGAATGTTTAGGCAGTAATAAGTTAGAGTTCAAACTAATTTGGTTATTACGAAGTGTTGTACAGCCCGCGCTTTCGTAATTATAGAGACCGGGCGTGCGGATATGGGGCACAGCTGCGAGCTTGCCTCGGGGAGATGGTGGGTTCGAACCCCACTGTCGGCAGCCCTGAAGATGGTATTCCGTGGTTGCCCTTTTTCACACCACGTAAATGCTGGGCTGTACCTTAAGACAACGGGCACTTCATTCTCATTCTTAGAACTTTCCTGTCCTTTAGTCACCAAAAGACCTATCTGTGTCGGTGCAACGTAAAAGAAATTGTAAAACAACTCTAGGGGACGTGATGGGCCGTACCCCTAATGTGTATGCAAACCTGATAGCATAACCGTTGTGCAGGCTAGAATATACTTCTTACTCCCTTCAGTAAGTTTGCATTCCGGGCCATAGTTATAAGCAAAGAATTTTTTTTTTCGCAAAAAAAAATTGACAGTTCTGTAATGTGTTGCTGGTAGCTGCGTGTGCGTTCGGTCACATCGCACTGAAGAAAAGTGACTCAAGCTTATAGAAACAGCTGCAGGTGTTTACTTCAATCGGTTACACCTGGAACACGCTGTCCTAGGAGAATGCTTGTTTGTTCCAAGCAGTTTCATTCAGGCTAGACTAGTGCTCCCTCCGCTTGCTTGAATGCGCACAAAAAAGTCTAGATGATAATTGGTTTCCTACCATTCGTAATTATATCCGATTTTAAGCTTCCTCCATGGATCAATGGTAGTGTCGGCCTTCCGATCCCAAAGTCCTGCGTTCGAAGCCCGCAGAGGTAATCGGATATTTGAATGAATGACATAAAAAATGCATTCATTCCACGTCAGTATGTAAGGGATCTCTTGTGACTCATCTGGTGTGTATCAGACAAAAGTAAATAAAAGTGAGTAATATATCGCCCAACAGAGATCCATTTATCTGCCATCTGGTGGAGTAAAACGGAACTTCTAAATTGACACGCATGTCGCCCAAATTGTGTCAAATGAAGATACCAGCAGGCTGTTCAGTAGGATGGCGTCTCCCTATGAAGATTGGCGATCCAATTGATTATGATAACTCATGAAACAGCGGTTTGAAAGATTTCAATGGAAGTTCGTCCATACCAGCGGCGCACGAATTTCTCCGCATCCCCGCAGATCATTTTCCTTAAATTTTCTCCTCAGTTGGTGAAGTTCATATCGTTCACCTCTCACGATGTACCTGAGCTTTCGTTCCCTGATCATTGGTAGAAGCTCTTTTTCCTTATTTAAGAAGTTCTGGGCTTTCTCACTGCTCTTTCTCTACCCAGGATCTTCCAAATATTCTTCTGAACAAGTACATTTCGAAAACTTCAATTCACCTCTCCTGCGAATGGCTGAGCGTCCAACCTTCAAAATCATACAGAAGGACAGGAAAAACATAGCATCGCAACATCCGAAAGCTGAACTGAACGTTCAGATCTCTACTGTTGGATAGGGCCCTGGTGCTTTTCAACAAATTATTCTATTATTATTATTATTATTATTATTATTATTATTAATTACTGTATTTAGTTCTTGTGCCTCTTGAACTTTCACCTGCCACGCTCTAATGCGAGGGCAAATGTATCTTTTCAGAACTAATGTCTGAAAAAAGGCTTACAAATCTTCCCTACTCTGTAGACTATGCTATGTCTACAATGGCGCAGCTCAGAAAAGGAATTCTTCAGACTTTTTTGTACCTCTAGACCGGTTACTACAACAATAAATTCATCATCTCCGTGAAGACTCACTGAAATAATATTACCTACAAATAGTAAGTAATGGATCAAATACCGGAGTAGATGCATTCCCCTTAATCAACGAAAACATTTTCTGGACCTATCTGAGATAATCTGATGTGAAAGAAATGAAGGAATCAGTACGGGTGTAAAAGAGAAAACCTGCAAGCAGTAGATATAAAGAAGACACACAATCACCACTGATCTGCATTCAAGTCTATCGCCCAGATGGCAGATTACCTGCAAGTTGGTTACCTAGTCCTTGTTTAAATGATTTCAAAGATGTCGCCACTTTATAGAAAATACCTGTCGGTAAATTATTCCAATCTTTAATTCCTCTTCCTTGAATGAATGTGAATTCTACTTTCATATTATGATCTTTCCTAATTCCAAAAATTCCACTCAAGCTTACTGGTCTACTGAGTCATTCCATTCCATTTCTCCACTGACAGCTCAGAACATACCGCTTATTCGTGCTACTCCTCTCCTCACTCCCAGGTCATCCCAGCCGAAACATCCAAAGATTAGTAATTTTTGGATGCATTTTTTTTCAAGTTACTAGTATGCAGGACAGTACGTGTTACAGAGTTACAGAAAAGAATATGGCACTCATGGGAAACATTTAGTCTTTTTCCGTTTACCATCTATTTTGGACAGCGATCTGTAAAGATAGATCTTGAACAGAAACGGCTGTTTCAAGTTAGATTGCGTCAAAGTTCTCTTACAATCGACACATAGAATAAGACGAAAGTTTACCTACTACTGAACGACAGCTGATGTTGACAGTGAAGGCGGTTGTGGGGGGACTCTAATTACAAAGTTCGTCTGAGAGCGGAAGCAAACTTCGGGCTTATTCAAATGTGTATGTCAGAGGATGACAGCCCAATAGAACAAGATTTAGAATTTAAGAACTGAAGAAAATAAACTTCACATCTAATAGCACCTTGTCATGACATTAACTATGTATTTGTTTTTTTCTTCTGCTGTAGTCTCCTCGAAGAAAGTTCATGATCGTTATGAGGTATTTTCCTTATTTTGTGCGATCCGTATCAGACGTGCTGTGTCATAACTAGAACGTGGATGTTTAGACTTCTGTAATGCAAACTTACTGAAGTGAATAGAAAGTATGTTCTAGCCCGGAGAACAGGTCTACGTCGAGATTTGCATACACAATGGGAGCCCGGCCTATTGTAACATCTACAAGTTATATTGTTCTCGCTACATAGACAATACTAACCTGTGGTCGTCACTGTCGCATGTTCCGCACCTTGGAAATTCTCAACAGTCTTTCACGTTCCCTGTCCACCTTAGCTACTACGATCTGTTGTATCCGACTCTGTGCCGCACCGAAATATGCTGCTATTCCCGTTTTGCGAGGGTCAAGACTTTACCTCCTTGTTGGCGATGTCTACCCATTGGATGTCAAATATTCTCCGGTACGTCTGCTGCACATTGCAAAGGCCTGTAGTCGGTTCGCTGACCCTGTAGCCTTCGACACTCTGCAGCACACAATACTTGAGGGCACCCGAAGAGTTTCGAATTGGTCAAATTCTGGTTTTGGTTTCCACATCCAGATTCCATTTTCCCCCTCAAATCTCTTTAACACGTGTAAAAGAATGAACTCAGCTAGTGGATCTACCGGAAGCAGACTGACTGCGGTTCTCTACGCGTTAACAACCGGCACCTCAGAGGGCTGCCAAGAAGTGAGTGAGATGGGAAGAGAAGAAGCGGAGTTGCCAGTGTTCTTTCTGCAGTACAGTGTTCAATTGTTTCAAATTGTTTCGTTCATATTTATTTTATGGTCTGATCAGTTGAGTTTCACGTTGCCAATTCCTCAGTTCCCAAATCGCTTATATCGAACCTGTGAAAAATGTAATAAAAAGATCCCGGAATTTTAGCTAGTAATAGCAAGTAATACAATGCAAAAGATCTTGGTAATTAGGAAGTGACATCTAGCCCGCTTTTCCATTATGTAGCGACAATAACATAAATTGTAGGGCTTTTGATGAGCTGTACCCCTAACGTTTATGCAAAACTCACAGCATATCCGTTGTGCAGATTATAGTGAGAGTAACGTAAATTGCGGGGCTTATGATGAGTCGTACCCCTAATATTTATGCAAAACTCATAGCATAACCGCCCACAAGGCAGACAGATGCGTAGATTACAGCATGTTGTCTTATGCTGGTGAGTCGCTCTTCACCTTGCTGTTAACGACTTCAAGGGCCAGTTTATTCTAAGGTAGCATCATGCGTACTCGAAAAATATCACATTTGCTGTGGTGTTAGCATCCAGGGTGAAAACAGCGTTGATGACTTTCTGCTCGCTCTGTGTTCGCTGTGGATGTTAAGGTCAGACTTACTTACTTACTTCTTGGCGGTATTTTAAAAAGAATTGACAGTCTTCTAAACTGGCAGCCAGTATCCCTGTGTCGTTTGCATAGTGGATGGTGTTTATCAGCTTCATCAAGGTAATTGAAAACGACGTCAGAGTATAAGGTAAAAAGGACTGGAGATAAGAGTTAACCTCAACTTACACGTTTCCAATAGCGATCTTTTTTTTTTGCTAGGGGCTTTACGTCGCACCGACACAGATAGGTCTTATGGCGATGATGGGATATGAAAGGTCTAGGACTGGGAAGGAAGCGGCCGTGGCCTTAATTAAGGCACAGCCCCAGAATTTGCCTGGTGTGAAAATGGGAAACCACGGAAAACCATTTTCAGGGCTGCCGATAGTGGGATTCGAACCTACTATCTCCCGGATGCAAGCTCACAGCCGCGCGCCTCTACACGCACGGCCAACTCGTCCGGTCCTATAGCGATCTATTCGGTGACGTGTTTTCCAATTTTTTTATTTCAGTCCACCTTCTTCATAACATATTTATTGTCAAGTCCCAGATAATAACTATTGTCAAGAGCTTTTCCATGAACAACGAAGCAAACTAAGACAGTTTTCTGTTCTTCAAGAGAGTTTTGAACTACAACTTGGATGACCCCGCATGGGTGATCGTCGCTGACGAAGAATACACCCACGCTATCCCCTGCCTGTCGTAAGAGGCTACTAAAAGTGGCCACCAAGGGATGATTCTCATTAGTACCATCACGCGAAGAAAGCCATGAGTCACCTTTACTATATGCGGAATATTACGGGCTTACGTTGCCTGTGATTTGTACCACTATGAGCTACACTGTTAGTCTGCGTTGCCTGTGTTTTGTGCCCACTATGTGAGGAACACCAGGGATAATACGAGTCCCTGTGATTAGTACACCTATGTGAGGAGCACCATGGGTTTGCGTTGCCTAAGAGTGCCGTCATTATGTGAGAAACACCGTAGGTCTGCGTTTCCCGTACGACTTTCAATACTTGTGAGTTCTACCATAATGTTTGGAACACCGTGAGTTTACGCTACCTTTGATAGTGCCGCAACTTGAGAAATACCACGGTTCTACTTTACTAGCGATAAGTGCCATTATGAGGGACCGTTGGCCTTTAGACAACAAGGATCATTGTTTCAGGATTGTGCTTTGGAAGCAGTCTCTTGGTCAGTAATATTGTTTCTGGGAAGGTGAGGCATTGTGGGACGGATTTATTGATTGTTTTAAATTCATATTCATCCATTCCTTCTTCGTCATTACGTTTTGAATTCTGGTCAGTGGATGAATTTACGATTCTCTACTTTAAAATTGTCATTGGACTTCGTCTCATTTCGTACCATTAGGGGCCGATGACCTAGATGTTATGCCCCTTTAAACAACAAGCATCGTCATCTTGGATGAACTTCAGTACGTCCCTAGTACCAAGACCATTCCTCAGCCCAGCTGAGTTTCACTGATGGTTTCCCCTTACCCTTTATTGAGGTTTTAAAATTGTGTGCTGTCATTCTGTCGTACTGGCATTTCGTGATGTTTTACTGGTTCGTGCTTAGTGGTGGATTGAGAGAAACCGGCTGAAGGAAAGCCGCATGCTACTGTAATAGCCAGCGTTCACAATTACCGCTAAATTTGGTTCAGAGTGATTCAGCTGAGATGTTCACCTCAAATACCGCAACTCATAAACCGTGGAAGATATTTGAATTTTTTTCCACTTTTATCAATTTTACCAAATATTTCATTATCCAAATTCTATTAGTGTTTCAGTGTGTCTGTATCTGCAGGATTTAACTATAGTTTGCATTTCTTAAATGCAGTTGCACGCTTTTCTAACTTAAAATTAGAGCATGGTTGATATAAATTCAGAGGTGCGATTAATTTCAAAATAAGTGAAGTAGTTTCCGCGAAAGTAGAATATCTTCAGAAATGCTTCATTCGCTAGCTATGGGTAGCATTATCCGAATGAATTGTTAAAGTGGTGGCCAATGTACACGCCACGTTTGAATCCTGAATCTCTTAAAGATTTCCTTCAGCGGTAGCTAAATATTCGCTCTAGGACATGTCTACTCCTTAGTCGAATTTCCTGATACGGAGCGGGGCATGAATTTAGATGAAAGTTATTGCATGCTTTTACGGCAGGATGCCCTTCCAACCTTAGTTCAGGAGATAATGAACATTAAATTAATGAAGGCAAATAAAATATCGTTAGGAAGTGGAAGGAATGGCCTATGACCTAGGAATAGGAACCATCCGGCATTTTCCCGGAAGTGAGGATCGGAAACCACAGACAGCCATTCTCAGGACAGACGTCAATCGTGTTGGAACCCTCTCCTATCCCGAATGCAGAGCTTGGCTCCATAGTTGTTGCGCATTAACACGCGCAGCTAAGCCGCTCGTCTAATTTGCTCTAATGTGGACGTAAATACTCTGTGACAGCTCTAGCGAGAATTGGTCGAGCCCGCAATCACTGTGTACCTAGGTTATGCAATGTGCATAGCACTTCTGTAGTGGGGGAGGACGTCTGAAAGAGAAGTGAAGCATCAGTCTGACTACGTCAAACACAAATCGAAATGAGGTCCCTTGCGCCTAGGATGTAGGAGGGGGGGGGGGGGAGAGGAGGGTGGAGGTGTGTTAGGAACCAACATAATTACATACCTAGTCTCTAGTTCCCTATGATAGCGATTAATGATTTAGAACGAAACATTTTAAAAGATATCACAGAATGTTAGAAATTAAACTAAATGGTATTTATTCTGTAATAACGTTGGATGAATAAACAGGAAACGTTAATGGTTCATACGGGGGGGGGGGTGAGGGGAGGGAATGAGTAGACGGAGTATTTTAATGTTAAAAACCTTTGTTAGCAGACAAAGTAGGGGTCCACATACTATGAAAAACTTAAAATCAAGCAATTTCCTCAATTGTGCCGAAAGTTGAAGGGAAGAAGAAGCCTTGTTTCTATACTCGTTTCCTTCCTTTGTTCAAATCCTAGCCAAATTATCTTATTTCCGTAATGTGTTCGTTGGCTCAATATCCTTAGGCGCTTTTTTTATTTTTAAAAATGTCCACACCGAATATAGTTAAAAGGGCTGAAGTGAAACTCGGAATTGACTCACATTAGCACTCGTAGCGGTAGAAAAAGGCAAAGTGCCAATCTAATCGACTGGATGACTATGATTAAGAAAATGATTGTAATTTTTAGAAATAAGTAATATATTCTCATACTTTATTATATTTACGTAAAGTTCGTAGCTCATATCCCTACGATGTTTTCAACATTGAGTTGCTTGCGTGAAGGGCTAGAACTGTGGATTTTTAGCTTGTGATACCCTTGCAAACTAAGTTGGTTATTGGGAAGTGTCGTCCAGCCCGTTCTTGCGCAAAGTAGCGAGAGTAACATACATTCAAGGGGTTCTCCTTGTCCGTACCCCTAGTGTTTATGCAAAACTCGTAGCTTAACCATTGTGCAGCTAGTTGCGTACGAGTATACTTCTTAGTCGCTTAGTTAAATTTGTATTCTATCCTATTACTGCCTAAAAATCCGAATTCTATTGATTAGCCTAACGTTACAGTCCAGGATAATTATGTTATCCTATAGACAACGTTGTGAGTCTGTCTGTTAGGTCATCATCCTGAAAGCGGGTTGGATCCTCAAATAGCTCCATAATAGTTACAGGGGAAACCGCAAGAACCATTGACGGAACCAAAGTGAGGCGTGCTAAGCAAGATCAGTAGTGAAGTAGCTTGCCATTGCCTTCCTCACACGTGTTATCTTCGACATAATTGAAGGTTTAAAGTCAGCTCTAACTCATCTTCTGTGAGCTTGCATTCGGAAGATAGTGGGTTCTCACTCCACTGTTGACAGCCCCGAAGATAGTTTTCCATAGTATCCTTACACTAAGCAATTGCTGGGGCTGAACCTTCAGGTCAAGGTAACTTGATTCTCAGTCCTAACCCTTTTCCTATCCTATCGCCAATGTCGATGCGATATAGAACAAATGAAAGTAAATCACTTCTCCTTTCACGTGAGATGTTCGTAAATCCGCGCTTTCGTGTCCATAACGAAATCTTCATAATTATAATCAGGAATTAAAATGATGTAACAGGAGTTACTTGTGAATTAGGAATATCGAATGAGCGTTTGGCCTGCGTTCTGTGATCGTACAGCCTGCGCCCAACGACACCTGTGATCGAGCCACGTCCGTGTTATTACTCCCGGCCACAGTTTATGGCTCGTATTTACAGTGCTCCAACTAGTTCTTTCCTGATTGCATCTGGAGATCTGCCAATCCCTCTACCGTGTCTTTTAAACAAACCTTCCCCTCTTTAATTATTGTTCACAAGGAGGTCAGCGTCGCCTTGTGGAGGTTTACTGCGGCACGAAACTTGATTGGTTGCGTCTGTATATATTCTCGTAAAAGCTCTATTTTCCACATGCTTCTAGTTTCTGAATTCGGCACGTCCGTCTCTTATATAGAGATATTTTCATCTTCAGGGAATAAGGCATTTCGTGCGGTTCCTTGGCTAAATGGTCAGGTAGTTGTCTTCCATTCACAACGCCCTAGGTTCGATTCCCAGTCACGTCGTATTTCCAGCCCTGTTTGGCTTCGACATAATTGAAGGTTTAAAGTCAGCTCTAACTCATCTTCTGTGAGCTTGCATTCGGAAGATAGTGGGTTCTCACTCCACTGTTGACAGCCCCGAAGATAGTTTTCCATAGTATCCTTACACTAAGCAATTGCTGGGGCTGAACCTTCAGGTCAAGGTAACTTGATTCTCAGTCCTAACCCTTTTCCTATCCTATCGCCAATGTCGATGCGATATAGAACAAATGAAAGTAAATCACTTCTCCTTTCACGTGAGATGTTCGTAAATCCGCGCTTTCGTGTCCATAACGAAATCTTCATAATTATAATCAGGAATTAAAATGATGTAACAGGAGTTACTTGTGAATTAGGAATATCGAATGAGCGTTTGGCCTGCGTTCTGTGATCGTACAGCCTGCGCCCAACGACACCTGTGATCGAGCCACGTCCGTGTTATTACTCCCGGCCACAGTTTATGGCTCGTATTTACAGTGCTCCAACTAGTTCTTTCCTGATTGCATCTGGAGATCTGCCAATCCCTCTACCGTGTCTTTTAAACAAACCTTCCCCTCTTTAATTATTGTTCACAAGGAGGTCAGCGTCGCCTTGTGGAGGTTTACTGCGGCACGAAACTTGATTGGTTGCGTCTGTATATATTCTCGTAAAAGCTCTATTTTCCACATGCTTCTAGTTTCTGAATTCGGCACGTCCGTCTCTTATATAGAGATATTTTCATCTTCAGGGAATAAGGCATTTCGTGCGGTTCCTTGGCTAAATGGTCAGGTAGTTGTCTTCCATTCACAACGCCCTAGGTTCGATTCCCAGTCACGTCGTATTTCCAGCCCTGTTTGGTTAATTCGTCTAACTCGGAGGCTGGGTGTTTTTGATCGTCAAAATGTGTTCATTTACACTCAACGTACAACATTACTAACCACCAAAGAAATATAGGACATACGCTTGGCGTAAAAGAGGGCAACTGAGCTACATTAGCGCCCACCCCAGATAGTTGGAAAGGAGGTCAAGAAGGGGATAGCGTATATCTGAGCTGTGACTACATCGATCATCTCAACTTACTATTCAGTACAACTACCAAGGGTGAGGGGAGGGGTGTTAGTAGACCGACCTCTACATTCGATAAGGATAGTTACAGTTTGTGATACCGTTTGGAGAAACCTCTAGTAGGACGATGTTTTTCACCTGTACCGTTTTTTGACAACACTTTTCCTGTGCTGCATTTATTATCATTCTGATAGTTTTAAACGTCGCACGAACGCTTCAGGTTTTCGACAACAATAGGAGAGGGCTATTACTGGGAAGGAAACAGCTGTGGCATTAACTGAGGATCACCCCAGTGTTTACGTGGGAAACGATTATCTCTGTTGTCAGAGCTGGGGTTCGAAACCAACACCCTCGAATAGAAGCTATGCAACCCTTACCACGCTGCTAACTGTCTCAGTAGTTAATATTAGAATAGATCTGGTGGGGAGTTTTTAATATCAGAAATATATGCTCATAACTGAGGCTCCATCATAACTCTGATGTGGTGTTGCAAGTTGAAACAGAAGCGTTCAGGAATCACTCTCGAATGTATTTCACTGCTTGCGTATTCTCGTCGTGTAATCACTCCGTTGAGTCGTTTGACGCGTGGCGAATGTTGGCGGCCATCCTATGTAGAGGGTGGAGTCCGACCTTCCGTGTAGTTAGTGCCATTCGTCAGATGCCACATACATTTCACATGCGGTACCTGGCATGCCAGTTTGCCTGTCACAGAACTTGAAGTCTTGCGCATGACTTTAAATGTAGTAAAACCTGCTCGATCAAAGCATATTGATTCCTTCTCGTGAATTATGGGACAGTAATTCATAGTTACATACTAGATATAGTCGCTTCGTCTGCGAAAAACCAGTATGTTGAATACATTAGGTTAGAAATTTGCAGGTAAGTCTGTCATTATTTACGAGTAATTTCTAAGAATTCTCGCTCTTGATAAGTCCTACGGGTCAGTGTTTCTACCTCAGCATCATTTCTTAGCGGTGCAGGAGCGAAGTAATGTATACAATCATTGTGAAAAGAAGTTACGCTCCAAAACGTTGTCGGAAACTTGGTATGACCGTTTGTAACGTTGATATGTGAAAGTGATTGTAATATCTGAACAGAAGGGTACCTTATTCCTAAAAACAGAACATTAGAGGGAGACTTTAGTGTGCCATTGGTCCGCTTCTAGCTTGGATTCAAGATGTGATGCCAGCCGCATGGAGGCATGCAAGGTTTTGTGGGGTATTGCGCAGAATATGAATATGAATCCTTATTTGCCCCATATAGTCCCCGAAATAATCAATGGGCGATAAATGTGGTAATCGGGAAAATCACGGAAGTGTGGCGGTGTTGCTTGGGGATCCCTATGATACCCTTGCTGTGTGCGGCCGAGCATTATCCTACAAGGAAATATTTAAAATGAGCACAGTGCCCGTGTGCTTTCAATTCCCGTGAATAGTGCCTCTTTATTCTCAGTTGAAATCGTTATAAAGAAGATCGTTCTCGAATGACTCTATAATGATAATTTTAACCAGGCGAGTTGGCCGTGCGGTTAGGAGCGCGCAGCTGTGAGCTCGCATCCAAGAGATAATGGGTTCGAACCCGACTGTCGGCAGCCCTGAAGATGGTTTTCCGTGGGTTCCCATTTTCACACCAGGCAAATGCTGGGGCTGTACCTTGATTACGGCCACGGCCGCTTCCTTCCCATTCCTAGGCCTTTCCTATCCCATCGTCCCTATAAGAACTATCTGTGTCGGTAAAGAGCAAATAGCAAAAAAAAGATAATTTTAATAAATAGCGTTCCTTTTTTAATTGGTTACTCACGTAGTAAATTAATTTCCTTGCTGTGTTATTATTGGCCACTGCCAGTGACGGCTTCTCTCTATTCGCATACTCGCACATGCACATCCGAATTGCTTAACGTGCGTGAGTATTTTGAAGTGAAGAGCATCTGAGAAGATACAAGTTTCCTATCTTGTGAACTGTGTTTCCAATTTATGCGCGCTCTTTCTCCATAGCTGTTGTGGCCTCTCACGAGCGTGATGTTTCCTGACAGAATCGAAACACTGGGAACATGCGAGCTGTCCTCTTTAGTTTCTAGAATCGAAACTGCTAGCGGGGAGCAGGGCTAAGGCAGTATCATTGAGAATATATGGAGATAAGATTATGAAAGGTTCTGTGCATGTGCTTTTGCGAGTTGCCGTGCGTCATGTAGGAAATCTCGGTAGAGTCCCCAAGAACTTTCAGCACCACTGGCTAACGTCAAGTGAGGTGTACTACTAACACTTGCTAGAGCAGGCCAGTTTAGTGGCAGGTGTTTTTGCCGCCTCGCTACTTGCCAGCATGATCGTCTCCTTTGTTTCCGGTAACATGTAAATTTGGCAGCAAATCAGGAGCGTATGATGGACTTGATTCATTGTCATGTGGTCTAAACCGTTAGACCGGGATTGTCAACGGCTGATGGAAGCGTACGTACATCTGCTATGTGCGTATTTGTGTATGTGAATCAGGTCGAGGGAGGAAGTAAGTACAAAGAGAGAATAGAACATGACACGCCACTGAGCTTGTGTTTCTCACCCCGGAAGTACGCCTGCCGAGGCAGATGGGGGTGGGGGGGGAGTACAGAATAAACAACCGAAAATTCCTGTACTGAGGAGAAATGAGTAAGTTTTCCTTTGCCTGTACACTTCATAAAGGTACAGCCGGTGTAAAAATGGAAGAGCAGTCCTCAGAGCTACACAACGTGTACCGTGTTGCCAATAAACTTGCTCGGGGTAGAGTGTGAAAAATCTTAATTATTTTATGTGTATGTTTGTTCAAAAAAGTGTGTTTCAAATGGCTGTTGGAATAACGTAACATCACCCTTCCGAAAGTGACCTTGAAGATATACATTTCCCAGACACCATAACAAGTACATCCATCGAACTCGGTACACATCTTTAAATGCCTAAAGGCTACAAGGGATGAGTTGAGGTTCCTCAGCCCATCGAAACAAATTCAATATTTAAGAAAAGTTTAACATATTATACCTGAAAAAATAATTAATTCTGTTTTAATTATTTTAACTGTTGAAATTTATTTGTGACCGTAATTTAACGTTTTACTGATTATTTCAATTATTTATTAACAGAGTATACCTGAAAAGGTCATTACAATTAGTTATATTTTAATTATTGATATATTTTAGAGGAATAATCTGTTCATAAAATAATAATGAAGATATTTCAACGAATTAAAACATTATATTATGGTAACAGATCAAATGAACAAGTAATGAATTACCTCACTTAATTACTTATCATTGAATTAATTCCGTTTTAATTATTTTATGAATTGTATTTATTACCATAATTTAATATACTATACCTGAAAAGCACAATAATTAATTTTAATAATCTGTTTTAAAATATTTATTGATGTTTTATTAATTACATTTATTTGTACCGCCATTTAGTGCTTTAATTATTTTCAGTTTTTAGTCTATTTTATGGGAACAAGTTAGAATTAATTCAGTTTAAATTAATTATATGTTTCAGGTCTTTTCTAAATTAGTTTTAATTTAAATTGTTTAAATATCGAATCAGTTGGAAGACTTCAGTACGTCGCAGTAGAAACTGAAGAAAAATTGCTTCAATTATAACAACAATATTAATAGAATGGGATTCTTTCGCGAGTCCATTTCGTTACGAAAAATATATTTCGGGTACACGTTATTGTAGGTATTGGCGTATTCACTTAAATTATAACATGAATTTTAAACGAATATCTTCAGAAAAGTTGTATCCGAATTTCTGTCTAAAATTATTGCTACATTTCTCTCTTGGTAAACTAAAGGAGATAATGTTTACTATGTACTAACTGAAGTACATGTCCCTCGTAAGGATTTATAAGCAAGGATTACATGGTTTAAATTACGGTGGACCGCACGAGTATGCGTGTCTTACAGCACGCTCTTGTAGGCAATATTTACGATATTCTCACAGGGTACATAAATATGCCCTCTCGACACTTGAGAGCACATAACTTAAAGCTGGCCGTGACTCAAGCACTGGTTGTATAGATACTAGCGAGGAAAGAAACGTGAATTATAAACCCACTAAATGTGAATCCTAAACGAAAGCAATATTAAAAAGATAGAAACACGAAGTATAAAACTATGACGATGATGATCAAAATAGATGACTAAATAAACTACAGCCGACAACTGTTCTGGTATACAAACGACCACGCTGTCAGCCTCCACACTCTCTCCGGATAATGGCGCCCTAATTCTTCAGCTGTCCTGTTAACAAACGAACGACTTTACACGAACGATGACGAACATGGCTTCGTGACCCCTACTTACGTGCGAAATTCCTAACATACTCATCACTGAAGGCCACCATAGTGAACAACACAAGAACGCAAAATTTTCTCCCAAAACATTTGAGTTACGAGAAAAATGCAAAGTATGCTTCTTGTACAAACTTTCAAGGCCACCTCTTGCATAGGACCAACCTTTTATCCGCTATCTTAGCTTATGTACGGTAAAAAGTGCTTTACATCCCCCACTAGTTATAAATTGTGAAATATAACAAAATCAAAATTATTCCATGCGTGACACTGTACTTCATTCTATATCCTTACCAAATATCAGCACATTTGAACCAGTGTTTTTGACCTAACAGGAACAAACAAACAAACAAACAAATAGACATATCACGTTTATCAATAATATAGATTAATTTTGTCCTAGTTGACATAAAAATGTTAAACAAATAGTTTCTTACTAATGAACCTTAAATCACGGAGATTTGACGTCCGCGTACCCTTAGAGCTACATTGTATGAAAATATGTTCGAACTGTGGTTTTAGCGCAATGTTATAAAGGCTTCTCGGCCTTAGTTGTTCCTCTCTGGCGGTTTTAGACGTCTGTCACGCGTCGAAGGTGAAACTGAACGTCTCTGCCCAGAACTATTGTTCTGGTCTTTAAAAACACAGTCCAGGAGCGCCAACCACCCGGGAAATGTCGTCAGGAATCTTGTTTGTATTTATAGCCCCCTCGTTGTGTCGAGACTTGGCACACTTTGCGACAATTAACAGTTCCCACAAGTTCGTAATTCTGCTACAAATTCAGACGTGTTCTGTCATCCACTTTCTCCCTCACGAGCTGTTAGGTGTATTTCTTTCTTCTAACCAAAACACTTAATTTTTTATTTTAATATCTATTTATGAATATGTTGAACTTGAAATCTAGGAAAATCATATGATCATAAGCATGTCCTATATCTCTCTCGGTCATGGCCATCCGTCAACGGTTGCTAATTTCTGATGGTAGCAAGACGAAGCCTGCATGGTTGTTAGGTGACAATACTATACATCACAACCTGCACGATTTGCTAGGTAGCAATTCTTTACATCACAACCTGCACGGTTTGCTAGGTAGCAATTCTTTACATCACAACCTGCACGGTTTGCTAGGTAGCAATGCTTTACATCACAACCTGCACGGTTTGCTAGGTAGCAATGCTTTACATCACATCCTGCACGGTTGCCAGGTAATAATACTTTACATCACAACCTGCACGGTTTCTTGGTAACAATACTTTACATCACAGCCTGAACGGTTGCTAGATAGCAGTGCTTTACATCTCAGCCTGAACGGTTGCCAGGTAATAATACTTTACAACACAACCTGTACAGTTTGCTAGGTAATAATACTTTACACCACAGCCTGCACGGCTGCTAGGTAACAATACTTTACATCACAGCTGGATGGTTGCTAGATAACAGTACTTTATATCACAGCCTGCACGGTGCTAGGTAACAATACTTTACACCACAGCCTACACGGTTGCCAGGTATTAATACTTTACACCACAGCCTACATGGTTGCTAGGTAACAGTACTTTACATCACAGCCTGCACGGTTGCTAGGTAACAGTACTTTACATCACAGCCTGCACGGTTGCTAGGTAACAATACTTTACATCACGGCCTGCACGGTGCTAGGTAACAGTACTTCACATCACAGCCTGTACGGTTGCTAGGTAACAGTACTTTACATCACAGCCTGCACGGTGCTAGGTAACAGTACTTTACATCACAGCCTGCACGGTGCTAGGTAACAATACTTTACATCACAGCCTGCACGATGCTAGGTAACAATACTTTACATCACAGCCTGCACGGTGCTAGGTAACAGTACTTCACATCACAGCTTGTTCGGTTGCTAGGTAACAGTACTTTACATCACAGCCTGCACGGTGTTAGGTAACAGTACTTTACATCACAGCCTGCACGTGCTAGGTAACAGTACTTCACATCACAGCCTGCACGGTGCTAGGTAACAGTACTTCACATCACAGCCTGTTCGGTTGCTAGGTAACAGTACTTTACATCACAGCCTGCACGTTTGCGGAATTTCAGATGTCCCTCAGGCGTAAGATATATTTACCGTACTTAATAAAATACAATATCGGTGGGGATATCGGTATTTCCTACACTCATCGTTCGTCACGTTGTAAAGATCATCCTGTAGCCTGTTTTGACATTGGGCCTGCTTTATCTCGTGTTCAGACGTGTAAGGTGCCTCTCGTTCTCGCCGCTGTTCTATTTCAATGCAGTCTGGGATGAACCGGACGGATCCTGCTCTACCGGTGTGAGGGAACTCAAACCAGCTGCTGGCCCGAGAAATAATAAACTTACTCATAAACAGAGCCTACTTTTAAAACCATGTGTTAATAGCGATCTCTTAAAGAATATGAGGGGCTTACTGCTTTACACGCCTCTTGATATGAAGTTATAGACCATGGGGCCAACAGTTGTGTGTGTAATCCGAACAATGGGACGCGACGTTCCAGTTCCAAGATCTCACTTTCATTGGCCGGGGTTGCTACCAAGACATCATTTCAGAGAGGCGAAGTCACTCCATGGGGAGAAATATTGAACGATTCGTATTCAGTGATAATTTCCAACTATGTTATGTTACCGCTGTGGAATAAGTGAGTGAATACGAAATTATCTTAACGCGATCACCGCTGCGTTGCAGGTATTACACCAGTGGGTTCATAACCATTCGATTCCTCCCTCATTCTGATATTCATTACTTGTTTCAGGCTATGGAATCTAACCCCAGGAACATAACAAAGGAAAGAGCCATCCTAGAAGTGGTTTCCAGTAGGTCCCTTGTTCTACGCTAGGCGAATGCTAGTAAGTTACCACGCGTAGAGGCTATGATCACTTCTTCCATATCCTATTTCCGAAGTACTTATGCATGTGTACGCTTGTTTAGATGCAAAAGCACACGGATTACATGGAAGACTTAGAACATGCAAAGTACGTTCAACTGTTCTAAGGACTTCAGATACAGGAATACTGACAGTTTTTATGATTTAATGCTCAAGAAAGGTACGTGTTCACAATTCAGGTGCTACAGCTTCTGATTTTATTACTGTTAAGAAAACGATCGTATTGTTTTGGTCATCGGTATATACGCATTTTATGCAGCAGACCGTGCCACCTTACCCTATGCTAACTTTTTCATGTCTATGTGACTAATACATCCTACACCTATTCTGAGCTGTTTGTGTATTTATATCTTGGTCTACCTCTACGTACTTACACTTTCCCAAAACCAAATGACAGAGTCCTAGATGTCCCAGTATGTGTCCAACTAACAAACTTTTTCTAATAAAATTACATAAAATCATTATCCTCTCACAAACTTCATTCGGTATCTCTTAATTTGTGATCCAATCTTCCGATATGACTTTCGACATTCCTCTTTGCCAAATCTATATTTCATCCAAATTTCAGCTTGTAGTATATTTCTTCCTCTCCTGTTCCAACGCCAGGAATAGTGACACTTCTCGAAACGTCTAGGTCATGGCTTTGGCAAAGGGAATGAAAGAGCACGTTCTAAGTAACAGTTTTTATTAACTGAACTCTTATCGAGCTATTTAGTACAGCTTTCTCTTTATTCCATAAATTAAGATTTGTTCATTTCACTGCTAAGGGTAAGTTATACTCATTTATTTCAGAACTTGACATGCTTTACATCACAGCCTGTAAGGTTGCTAGGTATCAATGCTTTACATCACAGCCTACACGGTTGCCAGGTAATAATACTTTACATCACAACCTGCACGGTTGCCAGGTAATAATACTTTACATCACAACCTGCACGGTTGCTAGGTAACAATACTTTACATCACAACCTGCACGGTTGCTAGGTAACAATACTTTACATCACACCCTGCACGGTTGCCAGGTAATAATACTTTACAACACAACCTGCATGTTTGCTAGGTAACAATACTTTACATCACAACCTGCACGGTTGCTAGGTAACAATACTTTACATTACAAACTTCATGGTTGCTAGGTAACAATACTTTACATCACACCCTGCACAGTTGCCAGGTAATAATACTTTACATCACAACCTGCGCGGTTGCCAGGTAATAATACTTTACATCACAACCTGCACGGTTGCTAGGTAACAATACTTTACATCACAACCTGCACGGTTGCTAGGTAACAGTACTTTACATCACAACCTGCACGGTTGCTAGGTAACAATACTTTACATCACAACCTGCACGGTTGCTAGGTAACAGTACTTTACATCACAACCTGCACGGTTGCTAGGTAATAATACTTTACATCACAACCTGCATGGTTGCTAGGTAGCAATGCTTTACATCGTAGCCTGTAAGGTTGCTAGGTAGCAATGCTTTACATCGCAGCCTGTAAGGTTGCTAGGTAGCAATACTTTACATCACACCCTGCACGGTTGCCAGGTAATAATACTTTACATCACAACCTGCACGGTTGCTAGGTAACAATACTTTACAGTTGTGCCGCTGTTGCAGCCCAGGAGGGAATTATTGTTCATGGTTCACTTCCTTACTATGGAGCGATTTATTCAAGAGTAATTTTGAAACTTCTTCATTTCTGACGTGAGCGAATTACAAACTAACACGTGTTTCTGTTAATGACACTTCCTATTTTTTTGGCTGGTATACATTTTATGCCGTGCTTACTTCTATATGAACGTGGATTGTTCACCCATAGAAATAGTGTGTGACAGATGTCCATTAGATATGAAGACATTTTACACAATTGCAACATCAAAAACGTGGGTTGGTGCTAAGATTTAATATCCAATTCTGAAGGCTTTTGCTACGATTTACAGTTGCGGATCTTTCTCCTTGATAGGGACTTTATCATTACAGAACTCATTTTTAAAATTCCCTTACGTAAAGTAACAATATTACATCCAATCCAAAATTCTTATTCAAACATCCACTAAACGGCTTGATTATCATCCATTAAACTTTCCGACAATTACAGCTTCCTCGAATGAAAGAACTGTCAAAATCATCCCACATAAACAAATTTTCAATGAACTTTATTGTCTAAGTCGCATCTGCCTCTAATATTCAAGGTTTCTACCATATACAGCATTTATAGATTTCATAGTATATTTAACTTAAACCCTGAGAGTCTAAAATTGCATGCGGAATCCAGAACGAACTGGATCAGATAAGCTCTTTACTCTCGTTTCCTTCCTCTTGCTCCGTCATAAACAGAGAGCAATAAAATTTTATTGAATATTGATAAGTATTTATAGACTTAAATCTGTAACCCGCAACTCGCTCCTGCGCGAAGAGTTGCATAAATGTCAGAGGGATTTCAAACCATCTACACATGTCACAAGCCTCGTGTAGTTATTAGTGAGAATAATATTGTTACAAACTCTAGGAGATTAAAATGCTATCTCGAAATATTTCCTGGAATAAGTTATGACACAAAGAGTTGATTTATATGGTGTTATCAGACACGGTGTCAGCCTCATGGTTGCGTGCGTACACCTTAAAGATAAGAAGAGTGGAGGTACACGAAGTCAGGGAGCAAGTCTCAAGTAAGGGATAGTGGAAGCGATTAATTGATTCATAAAAGCACGTAGGTTGGACGCCGAAAAACATATTTTCTAATGAACAAACAGTGCAGTGATAAATCCGAACAAGAACTGGAAAAGCAACGACATCTGCATTGCAAAAAAAAAAGTAAAACCGACCAGTGGAAAATACCTTTGAATTATGCTTTTGGGGAACAAGTTCTCACAAAAATCACTAACAGAGACTTTTTAGACCGTATCAGACCAAGGATGTTACTAGAGAAGCAAAATTTAAAAACAGCGTCATTCATGTTTCGTTCATAAAACGTGTTCACGTTCTTTGGAAAAGTCAATCATGCTTGCAACCTAAGTGGCAAAAAAGACAGGTCCCAAGAATTCATTAGTTTGACATCAACAAAACAGACACAAAGGTCTCAATTATCTCATCTCAAGGAAGATGTATGAAATAGAACAACCAGGCGAGCCATGAGGTGTCTTTGAGTCAACCTCAACTGAAAGGAGAAAATCATCATCTTGGAAGTATTTGGTTTCATTTTCCTGCTCCTGATAATGATAATACTGAAGTGCAAGAATGTTGTCCTTTAAAACAATTAATCTTCCATTAACTCCATCTCGTGTTCACCAATTCCTACACTCGTACGCAGCTAGCAACTGAACATAGATGCAATCCATCCTGCAGCCTTAATTACAGAATGCGAGAGACACTTAATCATCATATTTTGGCATTTACTAGCGGAAAGAATTTAGACGGATTTTTATCTTAGTCACTTGCTAGAATATCTCTTTATCTGTTGCTTGTGGATTTATTAAAGTGCAGTATGTCAGAATTTCGTATTCAAAAAGGAATTATGTAATGTAATTCACATATTCTCTCATTTGTATTTCAAGTAGCACACACAAGTAGGCTGCGAATAGCTTTAAAATATCGGTGCGAGTACATGCAACACCAGCGAGTTATAAGGGTTGAGACACAGCAAGGGGAGTTTCATGTTCTCAGTATTAGGGTAACCTTTCGGTGAGTAGTGAATGTAGTCCAGCGCAACATAGACAATGCGAATGATGATTACAAATTCGAATGTTACGTAAAATATTACATAGAAAGCCATTTACTTATTCCTGTGGTTTGTTTATATATTTGAACGACTGCTCCAAGGCACTGACGTTCGTTTTTTTTTTTTTTTTTTTTTTTTTTTTTGCTAGGGGATTTACGTCGCACCGACACAGATAGGTCTTATGGCGACGACTGACGTTCGTGGACAGGGTTCTCTAATAATGCAGGCTCGCTGTCACGAAGGTGGGAGTGGCTGAACAAGTCGCTGAGTTACTACAGACGTGACTCCAAACACATGGGCGAGCGGATATTATAAATAAGGAAGACCCGATTCATGCTTACCTGGTCATCATCCACTGAAGGACATTCCCCCAATGCTGATGTTCTGTTTCCTCATAGCAGCAACTCCTTACCTCTTTACTTGTCTGACATATAAAGTCGATACAAACTGCTTTGCCCCATCGTGACGCTTACGAATCAGTGGTTGACGTTTGCGATGTGCTCCTGACGGTTTGAGCTGAAATAATGTTATCAACCTAACTTTGACTTGGGAAAAGGCCTTTGTACATCTTGATGTTATTTTACAATTGGAATGAACGAAAATTTGTAGGGGGCCATAAACAGCGTAGTGACTTAGCTGCTAGCTTTCCATTATGACAACAGAAGCTCGATTCCCGGTCAATCTCGGATTGTAATTTCCATCTGAAAACACACGAGGTGTGAGGAAGAATCCTAGTTAGAGTCCGCCTCTGTGGTGTAGTGGTTAGTGTGAGTTTCAACTCCCCCCCCCCCCCCCGGAGTCCTGGATTTGATTCCCGGTGCTACCACGAAATTTGAAAAGGTTCGATTCCCACCTCAGCCATCTTCGAAGTGGTTTCACGTACTTTCCCAGTTCTTCCCCGGGCGAAGCCGGGATGGTACCTAAATTAAAGCCACGGCCGCTTTCTTCCTTCTTGCTTATCTATCACTTCCAGTCTTCCCGTCCCACACAAGGTCCCTGTTCAACGTAGCTGGTGAGTATACCTGGACGTGGTACTGGTCCTCCTCCCCATCCAAGTGTCTTACGCCCCTGAGGCGGTAGATGTGGGATCCCTCGCCAAGTCTGGTGAAAAATAACCCTGCACGGTGAACGGTTTGAGAAAAAACATGCAGTTATAAGAATATGTCTTGTTCAGAGTTCTACAAGTGTATTCGAAGATAAATACATCAGAAAAATATTTACTACACAATTGATGTGCCCACAAAACCAGTTGTAAATTGCTTACAGTATTTTTCCTTCGATAAGGTCTGTTATTATTTTTTCCAACTGAAGATGACTTGTCATGAGCATTGTCATATGTATAATATATCGCCGGACTGAGTGGCTCAGACAGTTGAGGCACTGGTCATCTGACACCAACTTGGCAGGTTCGAACGTGGTGGTATTTGAAGGTGCTTTGTGTCGGTAGATTTACTGGCACGTAAAAGAACTCCTACGGTATAAAATTCTGGTGCCTTGGCGTCTCCGAAGACCGTAAAAGTAATTGGTGGGACGTAAAGCCAATAAGATTATAATGTATTAAATATTATATGTGATAAAATAAATGTGTGAGTGTTTTGAGCTTTTATTCCATAAAATCCCATTTTGACACGAATGTCTTATTGCTGGGGGACATCCGAAAATTTGTGTAACGAGACAAAATGTTTGACGGAAGTGACATCACGTTAGTCGTTACCGTTGGCCTTAGTCTTCAAGGATGCTGCGCCTGTGGATATGATGCTTTTCAATCAGATTGATTTATTGAAAGACATCTTCATGATCGTTAGCTTTTCTCAAAGGGAAAAGTCTTTTATTTTGCATATTCTCCATTGTGGGGCAACATGTCCTCTTTTCTGTTCATCCATTTGCAATCCACCTCCGTAGCGTAATTACCTGCCCTCGGGTTCCCCGCTTGGATTGCCGGTATCGACAGACTTACGAATGGCAGGAGGGCAAATGCAGCTCCACCATTGGGGATGAAACCCTCGGGATGAGGACACGAGTTGAGCAGAAATCTGTTTGTAACATCCGGTCACCCACATTTGCTCTTCTCACTCCAGTACTCATTCTGCAGTGGCGCAAACTGTTAGTCGTGGGCGTTCTGTTTTCAAGATAACGACCAGCCTGAGTTCCGGGCTTCAGTTCGGCTGTTCCCTGCCGTCGGTTTCCGGAACGTTAAACATCTGTCCAAGGCAAAATTACGTCACCCGCACATCTGGATTGGCTCTTAAATTAGAACAGACATAAAGAAATGGCATTTACTCATTTCACGACAGTTGACAACATTCCTCGTAATTCATAGAAAGGGACCTGAATGTTGACTTCACTGCTAGAATGCAAGCAGCCCGCTTCGTTTGCTGAATCGTTAGGGCCACGATCTTCGGTTCGCACGGTCACAGCTTTGAATCCTGGCCGAGTGTTAATTATTCTAACTTAGGGTTTGCTTGTTTGTGTTTTCTCGCTATACAAGCACAACACAACCTGTCACCACAGAAACACACAATAGTGAACAGACACTTCCACATACGTTAGCGTCAGGAAGGGCATCTAGCAGTGAAATAGGCCCAGGTCTTCCAACGGCGGCCTATGTGTGCAGAGGAAGAAAAAACTATATAGTATTATTAAATTGTATATATACATACACACATACCTGTTAACCCAATTTCTTTATACGAGGTCGGGGATGAGATGAAATTGAATTATATGGCACCTCTTATACGGCGGGGTGCCCTTCTGTCACCGTCAGCTCAGCTAATGAAGATCAAATGAATTACAGTCAACGAAGTTTGGTAAGGAAGTGCAAGGAATCGGCTGCGGCCTCTGAATAGGAAATGTCCCAGCATTTGTATGGAAATAAAAATGGGAAACCATAGAAAACCTTCTTCGGGACTGCCGACGGTGAGGTTTGAAACTGCTCACCGTAAGGCGTTAGCACGTGCGACCACTCCGCTGGATAAGCAGTGTCATTAGCAGACTTCACATTTTATGCACTAGATTGCAAACTTAATGAAGCGAGTTAGAAGCATACATAACTGCACAACGATTATGCTACGAGATTTGCATAAACATTAGGAGTACCACTTATCAGAACCCCTAGAATTTATGTTACTCTCGCTACATCTCTGAAGAGCGGGCAGGACGACACTTCTTAATAACCAAATTCGTTTGCGTTCTAATCTGTTACTATTACTGCCTCAGAATCCGGTATCTAATCATTACATTATTTTTATTTACTTTTGATTCGTCACGAACTACAGAAAGGAATATTTCAAGCGAAATCCACTCTTAAATAAATAAAATACCAGAATCTGTTACACGAGATTAATTGATTGCCTGGCATTGAAAACGGGCTGTGAGTAGCTCGGGTGGTAGAGCTCTGGCCTTTTGAGCCCAGTTACGCAACTTCGATCATTGCTCAGTCCGATGGTGTTTAAAGGTACTCAACAACGTCAGCCTCCTGTCAGTAGACTCCTATCGAAAAATATTCTCGCACCTCGGCGTCTCCGAAAACCGTAAAAAAAAGTAGTCGGTGGTGTGTAAAGTAAATAAAATTATTGAAACGTGCCACGAATCCTCATCCTGTTATACTACCGTCTCTGAGAATACTAAGTTCGACACGCAGACGTTCAACTCTGTGAAGTCGGACTGAGTAGCCGTTCTAAGCTCAAGTTAGCGGGTTCGATTACGCCAACGCCACGCCGGTAGATTTTGCCGCACGACCATACAAACGAACCGTAGAATGAGTAAAAACAATAATATCGAAAACGTTGTTGTTTTCCCCTAGGGGGGGGGGTCTACTGTACATTTTGAGGATAAGATCCAGTTTTACGGTCGGATGGCCTTGTTGAAGGCAGCCATATGTGGAGAGATGTGTTCCCTTCTGAGTGTTTATGTGGTGTTTGGTAGTGCGATTTGTTGTAAAATAAAGAGTTGAACACGAATACCTTGTCCCCGAACCTGAGGATATAATCTCACACAGATAAAATCCTCGGCTCTGCCGGAAATCGAACTCCGAGCTCCCTGAAAGAGAAGCCAATATTCCGACCATTCAGCCAAGAAGCTGCACAATAATAATAACAACAATAATAATAATAATAATAATAATAATAATAATAATAATAATAATAATAATAATAATAATAATAATAATAATAATAATAATAATAATAATAATAATACATTTTAGGCTCCCTAGCAGACGATGGTTGAATAATTCAATAATTTTAGGAAAACATGTGTGGGGCCTTTGGTAGACACATAATAAGAATACAGAATAGTGGAAATTCTTATATCGTTCAGTGGATTGTAGACTGAACTTTCAAGAGCATATCGCTCCATGAAATGAAATTGTGTGTGGCTTTTAGTGTCAGGAGTGTCCGAGGACATGTACGGTTCGCCAGGTGCAGGTCCTTCGCGTTGTCCCCCGTAGGCGACCTGCACGCCATGATGAGAATGAAATGATCATGAAGACGACAATTACACCCAGCCCCCATGCCAGAGGAATTAACCAATGATGGAATTCCCGACCCTGCCGGGAATTGAACCCGGGACCTCTGTGACCAAAGGCCAGCACGCTAAACATTTAGTCATGGAGTCGCACATATCACTCCATAATGGAAGCGGAATGATAATGTATGTGTGCTTGGATTATAATGAACCTCATAAACCTGACTTACAAGAGCTGACGGAGCTAACGATACTAGTTTCCTTTCTCACGTGGCATAAATTCTTCACAAACTTTGAGACACCGCGGCCCGGTAAATACTACGATAGCCCTGTCCAGACAAATTTAACTCGTAAATACATTCCCGTTCTTTGAAAAAATCATACATTTCACAAACATGTGTATTAGTAATTAAGTGTTTTGTAATCTTAGAGAATCAATGCAGTACCAAACGGTGTAACATGTTGACAAATTATCAATCACTAGCGAAATAAAATTTTATAACATGATGTACTTTCCTGAAGCCAACATAATTATGCTAATTTTCGCACTCTAACTTCCCAAAATCTTGTAAAATTTCTAACATAAACAATTTTTTTTCCTTTTCCCGGATGTTGAAATATTTCTATGGCTGAAAATTCTTGGTCATTAACAGATCTCTGACACTTGCTACACAGAAGTTATTTTCGTGAGATTTTAGGATTTAGTGAGGGCACAATCACGAAAATTACAAATTTCACTAAAAAATATTCTTCGTGATAAATCCTTGGAAAAAATAAAATAACACACTCGATGAGAATTCCTCTCGGGCATATACCAGGCCACAGCCTGATGGGTGAGAAATCATTATTATAGAGTTCCTATTTCAGGAAACAAACATAGAACAACCAAGATTCGAACCGTGATTGCCTTACTAAGAAGGTAGTTGTGGAATGAGTAGAGTCCGGATTTTAAGAGGGGAATAGGTTAGAATGCAAACTTACTGTAGTAACAAGTACAGTCTACCCTGCATAACGGTTATGTTATGAGTATTCCGAAAACTTTAGGGGTACGGCCCACCAGAACCCTAGAATTTCTGTTAATCTCGCTACATAACGAACGAACGGGCTAGACGACACTTCCTAATAACCAAATTACTTTGCATTCTAACCAATTACTTGCCTAAGCACACTAAGTCTATTAACGAGATCCAGACTTACCATAAAGACCACTCCAATTATGATTGCCCCCGTCCTCAGCGGGAACAAGCACAAACACTTCTCTTCTGGCATGACTCACACTCTCACTCGTCTACCGTGCTTCCTTCTGAACCACTTTCCTTCTGCTCAGTTACATATATAGTACATGGTATAAATAGGAAACTCCGTGTACACACCAACATCGCTCAGAGGTCGCCAGCGGCAGCGAGGCCCCCCACCACTTCAGTAAGTTGCTGCGTGCTTTTATATATCGAGAGGACAGGTCAACGATTAGTGATGGGATAATCGAATAAATAATCGAATAACGTCCATCCGATTGTTTGGATAATCGAAGAAAATAATCGAATGAATTTCAAATAGCATTCGGTTGTATCGCATAGAATATTCATATGCGTCATGAATCAATTTTTCGATTTAAGCGTGTCGGATAGATAATCTATTGAAATAAGAAATGGAAATATTGTACGCCCTTTTCCAAACGTATTTACAAATGTTGAAACTAAATGAATTAATAACATCACTTTTAATTCGATTATTTCGAAAGCATTCATTCGAATGAGTAATCGAATATAACCGAATGGGAAATATCGAATAAGCAGTTATTTCGTATGCGATTATCCCATCACTCTCAACGATGGACCCTACATTTACTGAGAGATTACTGATGGTTAAACCTTGGAAATATGGAAGAGATTCGGTGACGGTTTTCCTTCGTCTAGAGAAAAAGTGGGGGAAAACGTGGAAAGAGTAAAAAGCAAGCTTGCTGTATTAGATGACTGATCGTATTATAATCATGGTTGTGAGTCGTACAGGTATACATGGAGTCGCAAATATATCAATATGGCTTTGCTTTTCAAAAATTCCGCATATACTGATCGAGATGCGAACCACAGCCACCTAATGACGATGTCCCTCAGCTGTTACAGTAGTTTGATTCCTTTATTGTATTATTATTATTATTATTATTATTATTACTATTTTCCGCCTCTATGTTGCCCAATTCTTCAGACAAATGTCCGGATGGTACCTAACTTAAGGCTACGGCTGCTTCCTTCCCTCTTCCTTGTCTATCCCTTCCAATCTTCCCAACCCGAACAACGCCCCTGTTCAGCATAGCTGGCGAGGCCACCTGGGGAGGTACTGGTCCTCCCTCCTCTGCAGCTGTATCCCCGACAAAGTGTCTCACGCTCCAGGGCTCCAGGACACTACCCTTGAAGCCGTAGAGGTGGGATCCCTCTGAGTCCGAGGGTAAACGGATTAAATAAATGAAAGTATTATTATTATTATTATTATTATTATTATTATTATTATTATTATTATTATTATTATTTTAGTATGATTGCATGTAAATGAGGAAATGTGTCCTGAATTAGGGACGGATCATGTTTCCATTATTTTCCACCTACCTCACTGTTGATTCCTCATTTCGTGCCTGCTTGTATTCAAAACAGATACATCGTCAGCATTCATAGGCAGTTTTGGAATCATCAGGGTGAAGACGTATTGGGGAAGTGAGGAGTATGATGCTTATTCTTCGCTTTTCTCACAGAGCCAGAACCAGATAATACTTCTCAGTAGAGCTACAATGGGTTAGAATTCAAACATACTAATAGTAACAAATATCCGCTTCCCGGACAACAGGTCTGCGATGAGATTTGCATACACATTAGGATATCGGCCTATTGGAACCCCTACAATTTGTTACTCTCGCTACATAACGGAGTAGAGCGTAGACCACACATCATACTGTACAAATTGGTTCGCATTTCGACCCATTACTGTCTAAACATTCGGGCTCTACTTATCAGTCTCCCAAGCCTCTAAACCGATGCTATAAGTGACAGTTTCACCCTATTGATATCAGCGACCCCATCCCAGAATCTGTTGTTCGATGGCACGCGGAAAAATGTCGAATATACAATTTCGTAAATCCGCCAGTCTTCAAGCAGTGCCTGCAAATTTACTCCCTGTAGATAGGCAGACTTCCTTACACTCCCTCGGCAGCAGAGCTAATGCGCTTTGCTCTCAGCGTTAAGACCTCGTTTTTAAACGCGAAACTTAAAAAAATTGCCACTTTGCGCAAGACGTTGATCGTATTTGCTTCTAATCTCTTAAGGATATTAAATCAGGGAAGATTGAACATGGTTGATTGTAAGGCAAGGAAGAATATAATCACGTTGACTACGTTCTAAATAATCCGTTGGTTACCTTTCAGGTGGTAAAATCAACTTCCTTTCCTCTTTTGTATGCTCCTACTCCCACACGTTCCTCACTCACAAGGTGGAATTTCTAATCAGTCCGGATGTTTAGGCATTTCGGAATGGAACGTAAACTTGCCGAAGCGAGTAAGAAGTACACTCTAGCCCGGACAGTAGTTCTGTTATGAGATTTACATAAACATTAGGAGCCCATCCTGTTAGAACCCGTGGAAGTTACGTTACTCTCTCTGCATTACGGAAGATTGGGTAGATGATACGGGAGATACTACTAGCAGCAAGCCTGTAGACATGCCCTGTATACGCACTATATACACTGAGTAGCCCTGAGTCACGGGAAGGGGTGTCGCATAGAAAATATGCCGTGTACGGCTCCTGAGCGTTGCGGATAGCTACGGCGTACCTGAACAGTCTGTTACAGACACGAGTGTCGTAAAAATGGCAACACGTCGCGAGTTAACCGACTTTCAGCATGGGATGTTGATCGGCGCACGGCGCTTGGGTCATAGCATTGCGAAGATTACACGCGAATGCGGGTTTCCGTGGTCAACAGTGTCGACGGTGGATGTTCAGTATCGCAGAGAGAATGTTACCACCTGCGAAAACCGCCGAGCAGATCGCAGGTGTTGAACGAACGGACAACACGCCGCCTCTGCAGAAACATACTGGGCGCTCATCTGGCTACTATCAGTCACATCATGGCCCAGTTGAATGTTGGGAGTCACGAACCCATTTCTACCAGCGCTGTAAGGAGAAAGTTGCACCGCATTGGCCTCACATGCCGACGACCAACTCGTGTCCCTCTGCTGACACCTCGACACAGAGAGCTGATGGGAGCGTGAGTGTGTGGCGTATTCCTCATAAAGTTATGAATCCTGCATGTCAACAAGGTTGTATTCAGGCGGGAGGTGGCCCACTTCTGGTCTGGGCGGCGATCTCATGGTCGCAGTGAGGCCCCGTTGTCTGGCTGAAGGGAGCGCCGACAGATGTACTTTATGCCTGGTCCCAGAGTATCCTGATGGAGATTCCATGTTTCAACAGAACAATGCGCCATGTCACGGCTCTGTGGGGGCACGCAGATGGTTTTAGGAGCACGCCATTGAAAGTACGACTGTGTTTTGGCCCTCCATATCCCCCAATCTTAATCCAGTCGAGCGGATGCTTTCGATGCGTGCGAGCGCTCCATGAACCCCACACCAACTCACTGTGGGTAGCAGTGTAAGATGCATGGTTCCAGATCCCTCCAAAACGATTTCAATACCTTGTAGATTCGATGCCTCGCGGTATTGCGGCCGTTTTAAGGGCTCGAGGAGGATTACCTCGTTATTAACATCACATTCAGTGTCTTCCCATAACTTTTGGCTATTCAGTGTATATCACGTGTTACTCTCCCCACTCCGGGCGCGCCAAATGTGTTCGGGTCTGGGTGGTCATAGTGTAGTGGCTTATCGCTGTACCTGTACATACATACTGTCACATTGTAATACGACCGCCAGCAGTCTTGAAGGAAACTTCGGTGTGAGTGGGAGCTACCGGCTAACGTGCGGACACGTGACAGGCCCTCTCTTCGTCTTCGTCTGGTGTCTCTTTGAATTTTTTGGAAGGAGAAACTAGAACACCCATATTTTGGCGGTATACCGAAGATACTAGAACTTCAGCACCAAGTAAGAGCAGGTCGCTGAGAAGAGAGCTTGATAACAATGTAATTGTGTTTAAGTCCCAGTAACTACTTTTGACGGTTTTCGGAGACGCCAAGGTGCCGGAATGTTGCCCCGCAGGAGTTCTATTACGTGGCAGCAAATCTACCGACAAGAGGCCGACGTATCTGAGCATCGATTCTGCCTAGTTGGGTGCAAGGCCAGCGCCTCAACAGTTTGAACCAGTCAGTCCGGCAAAGAGAGGTTCTTTTGTTGTGTTGTTGAATGTGTTAGTTGAGTAGTCGGTTAAGAATCATGAGCTGCGAGTTCAGTGGGTGGAGCGAGATTTCGGCCTTGTCTGGAGTCGAGCCAAATTTACACTAGCCGTGTACTGTGATAGCCAACGTACGTTCGTTCGAACCTGACTACATGGAACTACTGTGTGAATTGACCGGAAGTGAAAGTGAACGTCGAAAACTGTCAGTCAAGACTACGGAAGATACCTGTTGCCATAATGATCCGATCTGTGTAAATGAAGATTATCACGATCATCCTCCCCTCGATCTAAACAATTCTGCACAATATTCTGAAATCCCCGGTCGCTCTAAACCGAACGCCGCCATGTTGAGACTGGTTCCTCTCGTAACTCTCTATTTAAAACTAAATGCGGAACGGTACAGCTGTGTACTGCCTAGACGGCTTGAGTGATGACTTGTCTGTATTATCATGACAATACTCCCTGGGATACGTCAAGGTCTGTGCGACAATGTTTTTGTGGACTGTAAGGTCCTGAAAGTATACTTCGAGGCCTCAATCCCATTGAACATCGTTGCGGTAATATTAAGATTGATCCTTTCAAGGTCCGTATTAATAGACGTGGAATAATTTGAAAGCTTACTGTGTCAAAGGGAACAAAGAGAAATTCTTAAAGTATCGCGGAGACTTTGCTCCATGCCTTCAGAAGACTAAGACAGTTCTGACAATAAGGGTTGGAACTTGAAAATACTTCCCCGTTGATCTACTGTCGATGAAAGTCTCGTTTGTCACCACATGGATCACTGTGCGCCAGCCTTCGCAGTGACAAGTGTCGACGCCGTTTTAAAATGTTTCACCTTCTGTTAATATTAGTTTGATGACCTCGCTGTTTATACATGCTGATGCATTGAAAAAAACATTATTCTCATGGCTAGGGTTCGGATGTTCAGGAAATGTCACATATTCCCGTTTTCCTTTTGGGCTGATTCTTGGAATCAAGCACGATTTGGACGTCTCTGAGGATACTTATCCTTATTTTTAGCCTATAATAACTTATAATGCAAACTAATTTGGTTGTTAGGAATTTTCGTCTTAGCTGTTCTTCCGTTATGTAGCAACAGAAACATAAATTCTACGCGTCCTGACGCGGCGTGGCCCTGAAATTTATGCAAGACTCTTAACATAACCGTTGTGAAGGGCAGACTATACTTGTTACCCGCTTCAATAAGATTGCTTTCACCGGGTAAGTTGGTCGTGCGGTTAGGAGCGCGCGGCGGTGAGCTTGCATCCGGGTGATAGTGGGTTCGAATCCCATTGTCGGCTGCCCTTAATATGGTTGTCCGTGGTTTCCCATTTTCACACGAGGCAAATGCTAGGGCTGTACCTTAACTAAGGCCACGACCGCTTCCTTCCAGCTCCTAGGCCTTTCCTTTCCCATCGTCGCCGTAAGACCTATCTGTGTCGGTGCGTCGTAAAGCAAATAGCAAAAAAATAAAAAAGAAGATTGCGTTCGAACATATTACTGCCTAAAAATCCGCACTCTATTTATAGGGCATGGAAATGCATAGTTTTCCATATTTCGGTCCTTTTAGTTGTTTAAAGTCTCCACGGAAAACAAGTAGTGTGATGTCCTATGTTGCTTATGTAAATGTGTTTGTTGCATTCTGACTGAACTTCAAGCTCGGGCCTTGAAGGCGAACAGTTGGCTTGTACTGTATTCGTCGGAGTTTTTGTAGCTTGTTTCAGGATAATGTTTTTGGAGTAGTGGAATGTCACTCTTGCCAGGGTGTTTTTGTGTAATATCTAAAGCCACCTCTCTTCAATTTCAACTCAGGTAATTTACAACTATTAGGCTCTTCAGCCCGTGGAAACTGATGTCGAGTAATAAATTCATTAAATAAAGCCTAAACTATGGTAACTATATGTATTATACGTGAAAGAGAACTTAATTAAAAGAAAACTTAATTCAAAAAGAACTTAATTACAAGAGAACTTCATTCAAAGAGAATGACATGTTTTATTCTTGAAAGAACATCATCAGGTTCTATTAAAATCACCCTCAAATATTTTCGCAGGTATAAAAATTTGTGTTCATTTCTGTTTAAATACTTGAAATCTAGAAATTACCTTAATGACGTCCTCTTTTCTCTCAGTCCCAACCTACTACGCTACTCCATAATCCTGTGTACTACAAAGCGTTTATTGTTATTTTTCTTTGACACATCCGCCAATGGATTTACCTTGAGATTTCAAAATCGAGGAATATTTTCAACCTAACAACCTTTATGTCAGAAAGTTCACATACAGTACATACAAATCTGCTTCCTCCTAATAACTATGCAGTTAAGATCTGTCATTTCCTCTTTTAGTATAAATTAGTTCTCTTCAGTCTGTAGTTTCAAGTTAGCTGCCACAAATCATGCGGCGTTCGCTGTCGAGGTGTACTATTCCTCACCAGCATCTGACGATGGGAGCGGAATCACTTCAATAGGCTGCGCCCTCCTGTGAGACATTGGTTCCAACTCGGCAGCTTCAGCCTTTGCCATCTTACGAGCGCGGTACAGGTGATTGTAGAAACTGTAGACAATGAGCACTCCGTACACGTTGATCACTGTAAAAGAATAAATTACTTAATCAGACATATTGAGTACTTTCCTGGTAACAGTGAATGACCAACAAGTAAAAAGAAAAAGCCTTTCATTTTATTTATTTATTTATTTATTTATTTATTTATTTATTTATTTATTTATTTATTTATTTATTTATTTATTTATTTATTTATTTATTTATTTATTTATTTATTTATTTTTACTTTACGAACACCAGGTGCAACACATCTTGTTAAAGGGAGGGGAAAACTTAAGGGGAAATGATGGTCACATGGGAACAGACGAGCAAAATATTCGTAATATTAAAGGAAGCGTTTTGATACCCAGGACTGGAGGGAGAAGCATTCCACGGTGTTGACACATTCCTACATTCCTTTTTGCTTCCCGTCGGTACCGACTCACTTGTTCATTCAGACCGCCGCGTTCTCTTGTACGAAACTCAGAAGTGAGAGGTTTGGCAACTCCAAGCGACATGAGCAGGCCAGCAGGTTTATCTCCATGGCAACTGCAGTGGGTCCGCTTCCATTTCTATGGCAACCATAGCTCATAATCTCTTCTCTCACCCAGGCAGACAGTAAATGGTCCTCCCTCTAAGAACTGTCACTACTTATCTTTAAGTATTACACCTGGAAAAATTCTATTAGACAGTTCTTCGTTCTAACGTATACGAATCAATGAAATATATTTACATAGTTGCGAAATATGCTGAACGACTGGGATGGTCCCGATTTTGTGTACCGAGAAATCAGCCAGAAATCTATAAAAACCATTTTCAAATCCTGACTTCATAACGCACTCTGAATTGTCAGTATAAGCACAATTTGAAATACGCTGTACCCGGAAGATAATGGGTTCGAACCCCACTGTCGGCAGCTCTGGAGATGGTTTTCCATGTGTTTCCCCTTTTTTCACACCAGGCATATCCTGGGTCTGTACCTTAAATAAGGCCAACCCCGCTTCCTTCCCACTCCTAGGCCTTTCCTCTCCCATCATCGCCATGAGACCTATCTGTGTCGGTGCGATGAAAAGAATTATTTTTAAAAAAGCTGTTCTAGATTCAGACCTGTTTAAACTGGTATATTAAAGTGCCAGGAAGTCCTTCTCGTGCCTTTTCCTCTCCTCGCTTCGATATTCCCTTCCATTTAGGAAAGGATTTTGAGGTACGAATAGGTTAGAATGCAAATTTATTTAACCAAGGGGCAAGTGTTTTGTACCCGCATGACAGTTCTGCAGTGAGATTTGCATAAATAGCGATCTGAACTATCAGAACCCCTGATATTTATGCAACTCGCCGACATAAATGAGAACGGCTAGATTATACTTGTGCCATGTTAAAACACTTTTGCATTCTAACCTAATCGTACCTAGAAATTATTTATCCACAAGCTGAGGCCAATTGAACCATTCATGACTCACGATGTAACCAAAAAAATTGTTTTCGTATTTTAATGTTGTGAAGCAGCCTTCGATTCGATTCTACTTTGCGTAGGATGTCTTATCCATGCTATATTTTCAAAATACGTCGATATAAAAACTTCTCAAAAGTTTCCAATGTTTGCTCCATATCTCCTTCGGTAGTGTGTTTGATTCTACTCCATATGGGAGGATGTAAATTAACAAATCTCATTCGTAGATTTAAATTGAGTTGAGGGTTGCAAATTAATTGCTTCATTCTCAGAAACCTGCTTCTCACTAACTCAATCCTAGCTTTATTTTTACATCTCTCTTTAGTTGGTAGGCAATCGAATATCTTGATTATGTTCACTCATACATACTTATTCAAACATGTTTACTCCTGTTTAACTGGAAATGGAAAGTTACGACACTTGCTAAGAACCATAACTTCAGTTCTTTTAATGTTGAAGTGGCTACTTTAATTGGACTAACGATATGCTGTAATCCGAAGTTTGTCTGTAAAGCAGGGATGTATCATCTGTGAATCTGATGTTTTTGAAGATTATTTTATTCACTGTAATACCAGCTGTTACGTTCTTGAGAAATTCATTGCATATCAGCTCTTGAGTAAATGTTGAAACGAAGGCGGGGACACAACGTATACATAAATCGTAATGGAAGGCAATCCACTGAAGTTACGTAGTGCAGGAAATATTTCAAAAGGAAATGAGGTCTTAAAGGAGATCAAGTACCCTGGAGAATATGTAACAGGGAGGAACAGGAGAAGCAGTGGAATAAAAGGGAGGGTGAAAAGGATTAGCAATACCTACCTTGCGAGCAGAGAAGTGTACAGTAAAAGAAACATATCGACAGACGCAAGGCTCAGGCGCTACTAAGTAACAGTGAGAAGCACAGTACTGTACGTGGCCGAGACTATGACACAAGGAAGGCATGGGGCAGAGAAACAGGAGAAATATGAAACATTCTGAGAGGTACACCGGGACCAAAGAGAGGAGGAGAATGATGGGAAGGAGATCGAGGGACGAACTGCACCGAAAGATGAGGACGACATCAGGGGAAATAAGACTCGCAAGAGCAAGGATCGGCATGGATATTAAAGGAGGCAACGGGTAGGACGGGAGGACTAAGTGAGTTGTCTGGACTGAGATGGGGATCACGGAGGAAGAGACAGAGAACTGGAGAAACACACACCAACCAATATTCCAGGTACAGGAATAGGATAGAGAAATTCCAGTCGGGGAGACAAGAGAAGAGGATACAGAAAATATCAGCTGACTAACGGGAGAGGAGGAGGAGAAGAAAACCCAAACCGTGACAAATCTTCCCATCGTCCTACAAAGGCCGAAATGGAAGAAAAAGAAACAGGAGAAGAAGAAGAAGAAGAAGAGTTTGAGTGAGTCTAAACGTCGGGCTCCTTTAAGTTGCTTTACGTCGCACCGACACATATAGGTCTTCTGGCGACGATGGGATAGGAAAGAAGTGGAGAAAGAAGCGGCTATGGCCTTCAGATACAGCCCCAGTATTTGCCTGCTGTGAAAATTGGAAACCACGGTAAACTATCTTGAGGGCTGCCGACAGTGGGGTTCGAACCTGCTACCTCCAGAATATTGGATACTGGCCGCACTTAAGCGACTCCAACTGTCGAGCTCGGTGCATAGCTCTAATGACTGGCTGAGAATGAAATAAAGGGCGTAGAAACTTTCGAAATATGGTGTTACAGAACAGCGCTGAAGTTGAGATTAGTAGATCGGGTCACAAATGAAGAGACACTGAAGTGAGTTGGCGAGAGGAGAACAGTTTGATAAAATTTAACCAAAAATATAGAAACATTGATAGAACACACATTAACATACCCGAGATTTGTTCATTTATTTTGTTACGTTAGTGTGATCGGTAAGAACGGTAGGGGTAGACTTAAGTATGACAAACTAATCGGAGTAGATGTAGGCTGCAGTAGTTACGTGGAAACGAAAAGGTTAGCACAGGATAGGGTGGCATGGAGAGTTGCTCCAAACCAGTCTATGAACTGGCGACCAAAATATCACACAAGTAGACTCCGATTACTAGATCTTCCCCATCTTGCCTCTCTTCGCGTTTCCATTACTTCTCAAATGTTCACAAGAGATACAAAGGCTCAAATATCAAACCTGCACGCCATTCCTCACCATCGACTGCCGCATGTATCAACTCATTTTCTGTGTCTGCCACACGAGAATGGAACAGTTTACCGGATGACGCCAGAGGAATATAAACTACAGGGCCATTTAAAAGGGCGTTAAGAGGTACATTAGGATACGAGTGAAATGTGCGTTTCTGGTCTTTAATTGATCGTTTTATTATTATTATTATTATTATTATTATTATTATTATTATTATTATTATTATTATTATTATTATTATTATTCAGAGAGGTACACCTCTACGCCGCTCGTTCAAATGAGCGCCTAAAAGAACTCATCTATCTATCAAATGTGAAACCAATAATAGAAGAAGTTAGAACTTTACTCTGAAGATGTCACCACTAAAATCCGATATAATTTTGTTATTGTGAAGTTTCCTGAACTGTGTGAATTTCTACTTGTTTTGTTTTCCATTCATCAAGAAGTTTGAACATTCTTCCATGGATGTCACTACAAAAAACTATGATCATGCACCCTGGTGCGAAGTGAAAGAACTTTTGATTTAAAGAAGTTTTGTATTCATAAGTTGCTTTTTTTTACTAATTGATGTTCATTTATTTTGGGGTTGGCAATATTTATCTTTTCTTTCCGCCAATTTTAAATCTAGCCAATCCCTAATTTCTGTAATTAATTTTCTACCAATCACAGTCTTCTTCTTCGATCCTGAGTGTTACTTTTGAACTCTACCAACAAAATTCTGTGGGTGTGTCTTGATAATTAATGAATTATCTCGAACTTTCTCCGAGGGTTTATAAACTGCGGATTTTCACGTCTCTTGGCCAATTGATCGTCATCTGATGTAGTGTGTGTGTGTCAAAGCAGGAGGCGGGCGGCGCCTCTTTCATCAGGCAGCAGCACACCGACAAGGTAATGGCCACATAACATTTTTATTTCTTCCTAGCTCCGCAGTTTAACCTGATGGAACAGTTCGAATCATTAACTATGTAACCTAGTTTTCCTAAAAATGTAACTTTCTGACGGCTAATGTAAAAACTTCATAAAATCTTTAACTGTAAATCGGGGATAGAGAGTGATGTACCCTCTCGTGCTCCCCTTCATATTGATTTGAGGTGACTACGTTTTGTAACTGGCTTTCTTCATTTCCGTAATGTCTTAATTTATTCTTGTACGAGTCACCTCCATAGTTTGGGAATAGCCCCTGTTTCATCTGCCTAGTGCCCTTTAGGTTTTAAGAATTCATATCTAGGAGTGCAAGTACACGCCTCCATTCAATTTGTGTATCGGGCCATTTTCTTAACCTGTTCTTTTCCGCAAAGGCCCAATAGGTTGGGTACTAGATACCCCTGTTTCAATTTTTGTGCCTTGATGGCGAGTGATTGTAATTTTCTGATACTGCATTGAATAGGCTTGGAAAACTGAGAGCACGTCAACTCTTTTCAAGTGTTGTAAAAGCGCCTCTGGCAGCCTTGATATTGTAAGTTGGGAGCAAGTGCTCCATGTATTGAGGGATTTCTGCCATTGAGTAAATTCGTGCTCTTTTGTAAATTTGAGGTAGGAGCTCAAGAATTGTAAAGCGAGGGGCTTGAAGCCCAGATTTTTAAACTGTCACTAAATTTTGAATTTTCTTGTCTTGTCTAAAATTTGTCATTCTACTTGACGTTTCATTGTTATGAAATTTTGCTAAGGTTGAATTTAAGAAAATATAACCTTCAGTTTAAGTTTTAAATTATTTTCTTGACATTGTAGTTAGACCCGTTCATCCCGGCACCTTCTTTCACCTCTGCGGTCCACGATAAACCCCGGAACAATTATTATTATTATTATTATTATTATTATTATTATTATTATTATTATTATTATTATTATTATTATTATTATTGTTATTATTATTATTATTATTATTATTATTATTATTATTATTATAAGTATGCATGTCTCACTGTGGTCGAATAATGTATAATAATTGGTTTAGTGTAAGAGAAGGTCTAATGGTCTTAACTATGCCAACAGACATTTTCCTATCTATCTATAAGCTAGGCTGTTCACTCACCAACTCCCACCAGAGCGAGCACGGCGTACACTATCGCATAGAGCAGTGGGGCGGTCGCGAAGTACACGGCGGACAGCACGATGTAGATGATGATCCAGATCACCAGTGTGGTGAAGGAGAACATGAACCAAACCTTCAGCAACATCAGTTTCTCCTGAAACAAAGAATGGATAACAAATTTTCTACAAATTGAAAAAAAAACAGAAGCACAGTATAAAATTAAATTTCTTGTGGCTATTTCTAGCCGGGTGCAGCCCTTGTAAGGCAGACCCTCCGATGAGGGTGGGCGGTATCTGCCATGTGTAGGTAACGGCATGTTATTGTGGTGGAGGATAGTGTTATGTGTGGTGTGAGAGCTGCAGGGATGTTGGGGACAGCACAAACACCCAGCCCCCGAGCCATTGGAATTAACCAATGAAAGTTAAAATCACCGACCCGGCAGGGACCCTCTGAACCGAAAGCCAGTACGCTGACCATTCAGCCAACGAGTCGGACAACAGCACAGTAGAATATGGACAGTGGTGGGGGGGGCAGCCATTACAGGCATAATGTCGTATCAGACCTGTAGTTGGTAACCTTAAACGTACTGCGCAATACCATAGGCCGAAAAGAAGCATATTTTGAAAGCGTAACAAAAATTATAAAATAAAGCCTAATCTGCAAAAAATTTCGTCCTTGCAAATAGTCCTTTTTTTTTTTTTTTTTTTTTTTTTGCTATTTGCTTTACGTCGCAACGACACAGATAGTTCTTATGGCGACGATGGGATAGGAAAGGCTTAGGAATGGGAAGGAAGCGACCGTGGCCTTAATTAAGGCACAGCCTGGTGTGAAAATGTGAAACCACGGAAAGCCATCTTCAGGGCTGCCGACAGTGGAGTTTGAAACCACTATCTCCCGGATGCTAGCTCACAGCTGCGCGCCCCTAACCGCACGGCCAACTCGCCCGGCTTGCACATAGTTAACGGATTAAATGTAAGGGGTAACTTTCAGCGATGAAGGAATAGCTTTGTGGAAAAAGCCGTCTTTGGAGACGTCATTCTTCAAGTCGAAAATGCTGTAGCGTTTCCTCCATCGACTGTCACCGGAGAAAGAATCTCGTCCACTCTCAGCTCAATCCTAAATTAAATGTAGGTGCCCATATGCTTACAAACAACAAATGAAGATGGAGATTAACAACAGTGCACAGAAAAATGTGTTTAAAAACTATATTGCTGATTCAGAATTTGTTACGCAATACGTATTTCATTCAATATTTCTTTTCCACGATTGCTGATTGAAGTGTTACTTATTGACCGTATAAAATAACACTTATACTTCGACTTCACTTTAATAGACATATCGCATTTATTTAGTATCAGATTGAGAGAAGAAATATAGTTTGTTTTCTTGTTGAAAATGTATATTTATAAATGATTAAAACTTAGTATAACTTTCCTTAAAATAATGCATGAGTATGTCTGCTCTTTTGATCACGTTACGCTGTCTGTTCCGAAGTTCATGTTACCAGAACCATAAGTACTTGAATCTTGAGATTTTTATCCCCTAATAAAACTGGAATTATGTTTTTTTAAGGGGCGTACGTCACAGTCAGTAGATTCTGAAGGAAATGCAAAACTTTTTTTAAACATAAAGTATTTAAAATAAACAAGATTCAGTGTTTCTGTCATTGGCCAGCTATATAAAGGTATTGTACCAAAGAAGTATTTTCTGTGAAATGGGGAACATGTTTCTATTTCATCTCAACCTTACGACTTACGCCCTTATGAAAAATACAAACTGTGACTTGAAAATATTGACACAGAGAGTAACTAAAATTAAATTTAATTTCACATACCTTTACTTAATAAAAGCCAATATAATAATAATACGCTACAGAATGATTGATACTGAACAGGAAAGGATTGTTGGACATACTGGAGGTCCAGGAGAGGAATATCTTGAAGGATACTAGGACCGATCAAATAATATGACGATTATGGAAGGCGACCAAACCGGGAGCTATACAGTTATACTCAAAAAATGACAGACTAATCCAGGAAGACGCGTTCGAGTCTCTATGGACATGACACGAGGATTAACCCAACTAAGATGACCTACCGGCTTCTCAACCACTGGAAGAACAGGAAGACAGAGACACCATGGCTAAAGGGAGTGAATAAAGACATACAGGACTGTAGTAACTGAAAACACTAGAAACTGAGCAACTGTCGGAAGAAAAATCAAACAAAAGAAGTTTCAGAACTGACCACCTTGTAAGAAAACAGGCGGCCTCTGGACAAATGAAAGAGGGGAGAAATATAGCGAGACAATGCGCGAGTACTGGGCAAACATCAAGTCCCTCTCTAAGCGGAAAGGTTAACATCATGGTCCGCAGGTGGCCCACCCGAAATAATAATAATAATAATAATAATAATAATAATAATAATAATAATAATAATAATAATAATAATAATGTCCGAATGCGAGCTTCGGTCATGTTGCCTCCGGAAAGGCCTGGTGCAGGTCTTTTCATTTGACGTCCGTAGGCGACCTGCGGTTCGTAATGAGGACGTGCCAGGCGTTTTATCCAATTATGGTTAAAATTTCCGATCCTGCTGGGAGTCGAACCCGGGATCCCTGTGACCATAGGCCAGTACGCTAACCACTTAGCCATGAAGCCGGATTTTGTAGTAATAATATTATAGGAATCAATAATACGATATAGTAATATGCCTAGTTGTGAAGTTGGAAATTTATTTCAATCATCTACAAATGTATAATCTCTGTTCGAAAAGTAAGTTGGCCATTCACATTCATTAGCCTCCGTGCACAACCAGAACCGTGAATCTAATTGCTTCATCCGTCGTGTGCAGGTACTTTTATTGAACGCCATCTAGGCTGTGTGCGCGTCAATTTTGACGTTCCGCTGTACTCTGCCAGATGGCAGAGCAAGCCAAAGCTCTCATGGCTGATCTATGGCTGAATGTTAATCAGTTTTCTCGGATAAACACTTAATGCGTCAAAAGTGATTTTACATGTCAGCAACGTACAACATGGAGTGTCGAATAGACTTTTCTCCTGGTATTCAAAAATCCTACTACCTCTACACTGTTTGAACCACACTGTCAGCTGCCCTGAAGATGGTTTTCCGTGGTTTCCCATTTTCAAAGCAGGTAAATGGCGGGGTTGAACCTTAACTAAGTCCATGGCCGCTTCCTTCCCACTCCTATCTCTTTCCTGTACATCGTTGTCAAAAGTCCTATCTGTGTCGGTGCGACGTAAAACAAGTTGCATGTGTAAAAAGACACTTTTCTTACCCTGCATGCACCGTAGACGAGGAGCAAGCACAGGATCATAAACAGCGCAACCAGAGTACCTTGGACGCACGCTGCAACAGAAATGTTCAGATTATTACATTGGAAGATTCTCCTTAAAATGAGTACTGTATTAAAGTTATGTTCGTTACAGCCTTGACCGACCTCTGCAGGAGTTGGCTGGCGACCATAATATCCACTCACATGCCGAATGGCGGGCAAAGTCGGTGCCATAATAGAATAGTATTAAAATTAAAATATGTTAACAATTATCATTAGAGGATCTGAGTTTTCTTTGAGTAGTATTACGTCGTACATTAGGCTATACTTTTACTTTACCTGTAAATATGATTGTTTTAGTTTAGGATCTAGGTAATTATTTCAAGAAACCAACTATAGATTAACCAATATAATAATGCTCTTCAGGACCTGCTCACCTGATGAGTTAAATTGAGCATTGTCCCTGCACTGCAGGAGGCCATATCCCTTAGGGGATTCACACGGCTTAATTATTTATTTATTTATTTATTTATTTATTTATTTAATTTATTTATTTATTTATTTATTTATTTATTTATTTATTTATTTATTTATTTATTTATTTATTTATTTATTTATTTATTTATTTATTTACCGGAATTCGTGACACATATTTAAGGAAGGAAAATAAAGAAAGAATGATCCCTGCTTACACATTTGTCTCCGTGAGGAAAAATACACACTCTCATCCAGAATAAAACGTGCTCTATTTCTCTTCGAAAGTTTTTCCATCTCATAGTTTTCACTTTGCCGCAGAACTCTGGTAAAGTCACCTGCTTAATTTAATCTGTAAAACTGTTCCAAATTCGAACAGGCCGACAGTAAAATACTGAATGACCAGCCATTGTTCTGCTAAACGAGTGGAAACAGTGAGATGGGTTAGAATCGGAGAGAACTTTACTGGCACGCGCCAATTAAGGTCCCTGCATCCCTGAAATAAGCTAATAGAGTATGGTAATTCTTACACTGTGCCAGTACGTATTCCTTGTGCTCAGGGTCGATGTCCTCCGAAACCAACCTCCTTACGAGATAGGCGATGCTCAGGGATGAATATACCTGCAGAAAACAAAAAGAAAATGAAAAAATCTCCGCTCTCAAAGCGTTGGCAATAAAGGAAAAGATTGAATGTTTTAGGAGTACTGTTAATATTTGCCTTCACTGTTAGGATCGGATTTTCAGTATGCACCACGTAATTGAATTATGGCTATGAGAGGAATGAACTGTTATGTTCCGAAGATCTGAGAAGGCATGTGACAAAGTACGGAGGGATAATATGTTAGCTGCACTGATGGTATTAAGGGTAGATTATTAAAAGCAATGGAATGTATTTATGTTGGCAACTGGGCTGTTATTCTGGGCTTTCAAGACCGGGGCTGCCATGTCACCGTCAGATAGCTCCTCAATTCTGATCACGTAGACTGAGTGGACCTCGAACCAGCCCTCAGGTCGAGAGAAAAATCCCTGACCTGGCCGGGAATAGAATCCAGGGCCCCCGGGCGAGAGACAGGCACCCTACCCCTTCACCACGGGGCCGGCAAATTAATAAACTACGGTTGAAGGAAATTACATTCCAACTTACCCCGTGGAGCACTCCTACAACGATCGTCCCACACTTCAAAGGAAAGCAATAGCAGCATTTCTGCACTACACACTTCATGGCTTCTAGGTACCAGATCCAAATTCCTCAGACAGTTTTACCGGACACCAAACCACTGGAAATTCCTCTCAAAGTTTATCATTCCGCCATATCCTCATAAAACTCGACAGAGTACCGAAACTGGACATCGCAATGGTTTCATTCACTGCTCATTAAAAATCAAACACTCGCTCTCAACACACGTAAACTTGTCTTTGTATCAAAAGTAATCATGGCTAATGCAACTGTTGTTCCGATACTTTTACACTGTTGAGCATGGACTAACGAAGAGACGTCGGATATAGATCGATAGGTTGAGCCCACCTTATCACCGGGAATTTAATCTTATCTGGTTGCTCCTCCTAAAAGCCTACAAGATAATTTATATTTACGTAAGGATTTCTGTTAATAGCGAGAAACTACTCGGGTTTCCTGCGAAACATGTTGCCACAAATCCGTCACTAGCTCTGAGAAGGGAGATAAGCAGCAGCGGTCCTAAATTTCTGTACATTCACTTGGTGACCTTTGTATTTACAGAATTAATATTAACCTTTTAGGATACAATTGGTCATCATCACCATCATCGTAGGTATTCTGAATAGAACAGAGCATAACACCGCTAAGTACCGGGGAAAGTATCCAGCAACTTGTGACAGTGGGAAATGTGAGTTCAGGATGGCGAGGTAAGACCTTCGGTGTTCCTCAAGGGTCGGTCCTCGGACCACTGTTATCCATCACCCAAATTAATGATACATCAAAAGCTCTTAAATTATGCAAATTGCCAGTGTATCCGGATAATATCTGTTCAAAACCGAGTGATATCGGTACTGCAATTATTAGAATAAGTTCTGAACTACAACACCTTAGTGACTATGCAAATAAAAACTGTTTATTAATAAACCCGAATAAAACTCAAGTGTTATTATCGGTACCACTAAACACATATTTTACTTCAAGCAACGGGACATCTTTCCAATAGTTATAAATGACAAAATCGTACCCTACTCCACGTCAGTGGCTAACTCGGGAATTATTATGATCGAGACCTTAAATTGGACTCAGCAGGTGATTATTATTATTATTATTATTATTATTATTATTATTATTATTATTATTATTATTATTATTATTATTATTATTATCGTATGGCATTTACAAGCATGATCTGTAAAAATATACAATTAACATACAAATTAAAATATAGAGGTAATTAAACTAGAATGTCCAGCTTCGACAACCAGTCCACTGCACTTGGTGTCAATTCATGCAGAGTCCGTAAACCGTCCTTAAATGCTAACAGTGGACAGCTCTCAACAACATGAAGCAATGTCTGCTTCTCAGCACCACACTCGCACGCAGCACTTTCACAACATCCCCACTTTTTCATCATATATCGGCACCTGCCGTGGCCTGTTCTGAAACGGTTGAGTTTTGACCACTCATGTCGAGGAAGATCGAAACCTGGCACTTTCTTCGTTGGGTCTTTAATCAGAAAGGCGTTGGTGGTTGGACATTGTTCCCATCGCTGTCTCCATTCTGCTGTTGCACTGAATTTTTCATAGGAGTGTAGATCAGTCCAGAGTGGATTCCTGGATTTTAACCTCATCACAGGTGGATCTCGTAAGGCATTGAACAAAAGTGAGTTCCTGTGTGCAAAGGTCTTCTTGAGCAACTGTACTTTTGCTGCTTTTCTCCTCAGATCTGGTTTCATTGAGCTGTACGCTGTTTTCCCACACAGGAGCGCAGTACTCACCAGCCGAGTATACTAGAGAAAGTGAAGCACGTGTTAATAAAGTACGTAAATTCTTATAACCTCTGAAAAGGTTCTGCAATGTAATGTATTTTCGGTTCGGCTTAAAATTAGAACTAATTCTCTCTCACATACTACTTATATTTGACTATTGTGACACTGTGTTGACTGAAATAACTTGCGACAGTAACAAGAAACTGGACCGGAGACTGAACAGCTGCGATATGACCTTACTGTAAGGAGCTGTCGTGGCACCAGCGCCGTGAACTTCTCATACTTATCACTTCTACACAAAATGCGTTCCACCAATATTCCCAAATGTCTTCCTTCACCATTTTCTTATCAACACGTCCTGTCATGACCACAATACCAGATCTGGCTCCTCTCTTGCCAGACCTTTTAAACTATACTTCTGTTTACAACCGCTCCTTCATAATCTCTGCGTCCAGGTAGTGAAATTCGCTGCCTGCGAACATCGCAAGGTTAAAGTGGCTTGCCACGAGCATTTGCTGAGTATATCCCGCTGACTTGTTGGATAATTGTTGAGGGAATGAAGGAATGAATGAGATGAATGAATGGATTACTATAGTTTTGTCATTTAAGAGTACTTTTTGTGAATTTTAAAATTACTACTACTATTGTTATTGCTATTAATCACTTCAGGATGGCAAAATAAAAACCTCGGTGTCGCTCAGGGGTCGTCCTTATTTATCATCCATACTAATGGCATACAAGAACCTCATAAATTCCGCAAATCGCAGGTGTACGCGGATGATGCACAGATTCACTATCATTCAAATCATGCAAAGTGCAACCTCACGTCTCGCACATTGTTCTTTACAGTCCTGTAGATGGTTGAACGTGTTGATGAGCGCAGGCTGCCTCAAGGACACAAAACATAAATTTATCTTCTCTCTTAATTCAGAATATACTGAAATAATTAATTTTCCAGTCCAATAACCCTCCTAAGAATGTCCCCGAATTGGATACTTCTACACTGGTGCGCATCCATGTATCCCTCTCTATTTTTGTTTTCGTTATTGCTTACTTTGTTTTATTTTCCTTTGCCAGATTTTGTATTATACAAAACAATGTTGTCTTTGCTGGTGCGATCCATTCTTTGGTTAATAGTTTGGCAGTTGTGTGGAATTCTCCCTCTCTCTCTCTCTCTCTCTCTCTCTCTCTCTCTCTCTCTCTCTTTTAACCTTGGATTCGCTAAAAATATATTTTATTCTAAGTGATTCTGCTTCCTTACGCACTCTTTAATATCAGCGCCTCTTTCAGTGTTCGTTCTGTGATGCTTTATTTTTATGTATGTCCATTAACCACCACACCATAGCTCGTATTTCTCTACTTGTAAGTCTTTTTTTTTTATTGTCGTCCTGTTGCTAATTTCGCAGGCTGAGAGAATATTTCTAGAATTCTATCGAATACCGAGGGAGTTGGCCAAGCGGTTAGGGTCGCGTAATTGCGAACTTACATTCTGGAGATGGTGAGTTCGAATCCCACTGTCGGCAGCCCTGAAATTGGATTTCCGTTTTTCCCCATTTAGACACTAGGAAAATGCTGGATCTGTACCTTAATTAAGACCACCGTCGTAACCTTCCCTTGCATTCGGGTGGTAGTGAGTTCGAATACCACTGTCGGCAACCCTGAAGATGGTTTTCCGCGGTTCCCGAGTTACACACGAGCCGAATGCCGGGGCTGTATTTTAATGAAGGCCACGGCCACTTCCTTCCCACTCCAAGCTTCTAGAACCAGACGCTCTGCTGACCATAAGCTCCTTCTTGTTGTAGAACCTAGTAGTCAGTTCTTCTCTGATTTTCTCATTTTCCAGTATTTCTTTTTATCGAACTCGTGTTTTCATCGCATATGTTCAAATTTCTGTGGAAACTCATGAACAGTGTTTCCACACATCATCCGCTGAGGTGTTGCATCCTCGCTTCATATCAGACTTTAGTACGTCCTTGTGCTTTCTGGTTGAATTTTCCGTTCTTCAATTGAGAATAAATCAGTTGCTCTTCGAGGCGTGACCGCCACGTTGAGGTTAATGTTTAATAATCCTTGCGTAAATGTCTGTGATATTGCTCGCTTCCAAGATAAGAAATTGTTATCTACACACTATATTGTATTTATTCTAATGACTATTTTCTTTCCTTTTCAGGTAAGTGTTTTCTGGAAGATTTTTCCTTGCCTGACCTATGAACTACTTGCCAAGGTAAGAGTGTAAGTTACATTTGCTAGGAATTGCATTTATTGTATGCGTTACAGTAAGGGAGTGCGATGTTCCTTAATTCTCCGGACGCAACCTTCGCACCGCTGGATTGCAGGAATTATTGCATATATGACAGGAGTACAGTGATCAATACTCTATACTTGCTGCTTCTGATATACGTGTGTTATGAGTGCACATTTCAGAATCCTGAAAAGCTGCTTCAAGGAGTACTTGAACGTCCACTCATACTCCGTTGAGATAGAAGGCCCTAAGGCCTCTTATCAAGTGGCATTATTGATCATACTTATCAGTCTCGATTCCATTTATATCGCTCAGTAAGCTTAGAATTGACGTACGTCTTTGAAATTGTTCTCTTCTGCGGTGATGGAATGAAATTTAGCCGTGATACTGGCCCTACCATGTCGGTTAAAGATTGGGTGTTTCTTCACTTTTTAACGGCAATTCGATGGAACTTAAGGAATGTTAATTTTTTAACTCCTGATGATAAATTTTAAATTCTTCACTGATTTCGTCACTTCAACAGAATATCTTTTTTCTCTACATTTCTCCGTAAATTTTACACGAAATATCATCTTTTTCAATTTGAATCCCTGTATTTTACTTCAATAACCTTGAATCTCTACATTTCCCGTTGCGGGTGGAATACATTCGCACTATTCTCTGTCTGTCTTAAGAGGATTTTCAAAAGTAACCCATTGTGTCTCAATATGAGAGCGAGAATTGGTGATCTCGGAACCTCTAGCATACTTAGCCATTACATTAGCTCAATTGTCCCAGAATCCTCACCTTCATATTCCATCTCTGACTTCCGTAAGTAAACTTTAGTTCTCTTTCGACCCCCGAAGCTATTAGGTTCGCGAGGCCTAAGATATCCATATTTGCTGGACTGAGTGACTCAGACGTCTGAAGCGCTGGCCTTCTGACTCCAACTTGGCAGGTTCGATCCTGGCTCAGTCCGGGGGTATTTGAAGGTGCTCCACTAACTCATCCGCGAAAGGTGGACAGCCAACTTTATTCGCACATTTTCCACATCCTATCTTGATCTCGTTCTGTTGTTCTCTTTCGGTCATTCTTGATCTCCGTTCTCTGATGACCTTTCCCAGGTTACAGTTAAACGGCGGTGGCATTACTCTTATCTCAGACCCGTTGTTATCTCAAATGGTTCTGAGATTTCGCCCCCATGAATTTAACTTGAGATGAGGTGCCTGTCGATATCTCCTTGAATAACGCTACGAATTTGTCATCTAAACCAAACTCACTAAGGACGTTAAGCAGTAGTTGACGATCTACTGAGTCGTTTGCCTTTTTTGTTACATCCATAATTTTCGTACCCTTAGTAGCCATTTCATTCCCTTTGCTTATGAAAATCCACATCCTGTTTCCTGTAATTCGACCGGGTCAGGAATGGAATGAATGAAGCCCCATCTAGCGGCGAGGATAGGAATTGTGCCGGCTGCCAAAGCCTGTCACACTCCTCAGGAGCAGTGGTTAATGACTGATAGATGAAATGAAACAATGTTGGAGTGTTGCTGGAATGAAATATGACAGGGAAAACCGGAGTGCCCGGAGTAAAACCTGTCCCGCCTCCGCTTTGTCCAGCACAAATCTTACATGGAGTGACCGGAATTTGAACCACGGAACCCAGCGGTGAGAGGCCAGCGCGCTGCCGCCTGAGACACGAAGGTTCTTCCTTTGCTTATGCTCTCTCTTTTTGTCCAGTTTTTTTTATTTTTATTTTAACCAGCAAAGTCAGGTATACGTGTCCCCTTTCTTACATATAACCATTAAATACGTATCTTGAAAAACTGAAACGAACTACTGTAAGCTGCTACAGTGTTATCTTACACGATGTGAAATATCTAATACACTACACAAATTGAATAAAGTAATAAAGTATAACTACGAAGAAATTAATAATAATAATAATAATAATAATAATAATAATAATAATAATAATAATAATAATAATATACTTGCAGAAGTATCCTTTAAGAACAGAGCGAGTTCTTAGACGAAATTTTCTACACCGACGTGTTGATAAACTGACTTTGCTGTAGGGGAGTGAAAGCTGGGTCAGCTCACCATATCTTCCTTATAAATTTAGACGTAGCAGACACGGGGATAGCGAGAACGACTGCCGGAAAATCCGGCAGGAATGATGGCATAAGGTTACTCGGAAAATGGAGATAGAGGTGAACTTGGGAATGAACTGGACAGATGAAGCTTTACGTATAAATGGCTTCGTTGTGAGGTCATGCAAAACGTATGGAGGAGGATAGGTTACTTACAGGGGGAAACTATGGCAACGATCCTTACGCTCAGTTTTAAACTTTCTGGAGATAAGCCGTATGGAAGTAAGAGTGTACAGAGCTGATTACAAATAGACCGAGCTCGATAGCTGCTGTCGCTTAAGTGCGGCCAGTGTCCAGTATTCGGGAGATAGTAGGTTCGAACCCCACTATCGGCAGCCCTGAAGATGGCTTTTCGTGGTTTCCAATTTTCACACCAGGCAAATGCTGGGGCTGTACCTTAATTAAGGCCACGGCCACTTCCTTCCCACTCCAAGCCCCCTTTCCTGTCCCATCGTTGCCGTAAGACCTATCTGTGTCGGTGCGACGTAAAGCAACTAGCAAAACAAACAAAAAATTACAAATAGAGGACTGCAGAGGCGCTCAGTGAATTCACACAGGCTTGGAAACCGAGCGCTGAAAGGCCACAGAGAATAAACTCCCTCTTACTTGGAAATCCTCTGGAAACACTCCGCACAAGAGTTCACTTTCGTAACATCGCAGTGTAGCTCTGAACATAAATATGGAGAATAAGTGACGTGTAGATTATTTGTACTTCAAGAAGCAGAGTTGAAACGAACAATTTTACAGATGTTAGAGTGTATTCCTGTGCTGCATTAATGCTAGTATATTAGTTATGAAATTCTTACCAGTCTCATGAAGCTTTTAGTCGTAATGAGTCAAGGCTTTACGAAGAAACCAGAATACTTATTTTTCTGATCTTTTGTATAAATCTTGTTCTGGACTCAATTTTTATGTGCCATTCTCCCAAATAGGTCCCACGATTTTCCTTAGAATTCTTTTCTTTTGCTTATTCTCAGACCTGAGAAGGTATTCGAATATTCTGTTCCATAATACGTTGCTGGAAGTATTACAGCTTTATGGTGTATTCATTATTATTATTATTATTATTATTATTATTATTATTATTATTATTATTATTTTTATTATTATTATTTCTCCATTAGGGCCTTCTAGGGACCACGTGACAATTTCAATGCTTTATCCTTTGTTGTTCCTTCTACTTCCTCCAGTACTGAGTCATCTGCTCACTATCTCTCCATTTCCTATCCTCGGTCCATTCTGAGCCTCTTTTCTTTCCCTCCCGACCTTGGAATCCTTTCTTAATAATCTTTTTTTCTAATCTCTCTCTCTCTCTCTCTCTCTCTCTCTCTCTGTCTCTGTTGCTCTGGTTCTCATTATTTTTATCATTATTAATGTTATTTGGCTGACGTCCGACTAACTACTTTTGTGGTTTTCGGAGACGCCGAGATGCCGGAATTTAGTCCCGCAGGAGTTCTTTTACGTGCGAATAAATCTACCGACAGGAGGCTGACATATTTGAGCACCTTCAAATACAACCGGACTGAGCCAGTATCGAACCTGCCACGTTGGGGTCAGAAAGCCAGCGCCTCAACCGTCTGAGGCACTCAGCCCGGTATTATTATTGTTATTAATTCGTTTCGGGCAGCTATCGACAATGTCGTGAGGCTTTAACACTCGCCCTGCACTCCTGCATCTTTCTTCGGCTCCGTTCTTTGGTCCTCCACGTCTTGCCTGTGCACATTTTAGGTTTTGTTCGAAAACTCGATAGACCTTCAAGTTTCTGCTTTAAAGCGTCACGTTGCAAGACGCCTTCACGTAAGATCCCTAATTCTTGGAAATCCTTTTCCACCTCGGTGAACCAGACCCCTTCAGTTTTCTTATTCAGGGAATAGACAGATATTCGAGTGGACAGTCTTTCTTGCCTCATTCCTGTTGAATGACAACATAAAGAAATCCTTTTCCTAACAGTGTGTGTTATATTTTCCATATGCAGATATAGTTCGTGATTTTTCCTCCTTCTGTATTCTCCATTTTCCTTTACTGGGACCAAGATCTTCCTTAGAATCTTCCTTTCATTGACTTCTAGTTGTTCTGCCGGAACTTTCTTATTCATTGAGAGGCATTCTGCTGCATATAGAGCTTCAGGTCGAATTACTGTACCGTAATGTCTAAGCTTGGACTTGAAATATGTTGGTCGTTTATTATAGATCTCTTTGGAGAGGTGATAAGCCATTTCCATCGTGTTGATTCTTGATCTGAATGCTTCTTTCTCAGAAATATTAGGTTCTATCCAGTCGCCTAGGTATTTGAATGTCTCTGCCCGTATTTTCTGTTACGTCGTTATGCCCTACGTAGGAGCCCGATGGAACCAACTTAGCTGATATGTTGGCCCTCTTCTCCTTCCAAAACCTCTTCCTCCTCTCGCTGAACTGCTTCCTTCGTTCTTCTGTCCAAGTTATAGTGGTTCTGCTGTTGGATTTGTCTTCAAACTGGTGATTGTCGATTCTGGTTCTGAATTTACATCCGTCCTGCACAATATCTTCCGAGATGGTGATTTCCTGGAGATCTGTTTCAATTTCTTGATTCTTGGTTTTATATGAAATGGCCAGGTTGAGAATTCTTTTAGTCAGTCTGTTATTGTTCATTCTGATAATGTGTCCATAAAACTTGAATCGTATTTCCGAAAAGTGTGAGATATGTTTTGAGAATGACAGTGTATTTCCCGGGATTATTTTTACCTCCATATTCCCTCCATACAAACTGGGCCAAAAATTTTCCTTAAATTTTTCCTTTCCTGTTTCTCTATGTCTTCGGTTAGAAACCCGCCAACAATGATTATGGTTTTTGAAGCCTATAACGCATTTATACCTGTTCCACGTGATCCTGTAAGCTTTCTGTAATTTGGAAATTCTTTCTTTATTTGCTTCGCGGTATGAACCGGAGGACTAAATAATTTATCCCAAATATTTGAGTTGGTTCACCTGAAAGATTTTGCCGAATTCAGTTATCATAGGGTGTCCATCTAAGTATCGTGAAGCTCCTTCCGTGTATTGAGTTTTCTGCCCGAATTATTATTATTACTAATCAAAATTAAAGTTAATCGCACTTTAAAAACGCGTACAATGTATTTCAATCAACTGTAGTTATTCAAACCTAATATTCAGCTCATAACTCCAAAATACGCGGATTTCGCAAATGCGAAATTTTTACACCTTTAGTACATTCGTTGATACCTGTTCTTACACTGCTTAAAGCTGTAGTTTCTTCTACTTGAGTTGAGGCGTAAGTAATTACTTGCTGGGAAAATGAAGTTTTATGGCGTTATCCTGCTCGCAGTCTTATTGCAGCAGGCGCGCGAGATGAACTGCTCATTCTCTTTGGCGTCTGCACTTGTTTTGTTGTCCGTTTAATATAGCAGAACCTTCTTCTCATTTAAGCCTTTCCTTCTGGGAAAAAAAATAAGTGCGTGTATATATATAGTGTCTGGTGTGAAATATTTCATTCCCACTTTCATGTTTTCTGGCGCGCGCCGCGAGCAGTTGGCAGGCCTGCCGAATTTACTGCAAGGTGCACCAGTACTTCGCTGTTAATTCCGAATACGGTGACAAAGAGTGTGTAGGAAATATGAATGGCTGGGAGAACGCAGAGAAAAAGAATGGCTCTACCCTAATATGTGTGTCATTATTTTGACTCTGTATGTGCTGGCATTTGTAATAATTGCTGGCTTGCTGCTGCACACGTATGAGCATTTCGAAAATTAATTCGCCGCCTCTCGTCTTCCACTGGTGTCATCGAGTTGAAAAGTGTACGTATTTTTCTCGCCACTACATTCTGGAACGGCTTGCTTCACTTCGGACGCAAATTCACACATTTATTAACAACAGATGCATTGCAATTGGGAAATAACTCGGCGGCAATGATCACTTACAATACTGTGATACGTAATAAAGTAAAATTAAAACATAACAACAACAAAAACGAGTACAACAAGCAATTCAGTGGAAAGAAAATATTACAAGGAATACTACTAGTTTAACATTCTTAATCCAGTATCATCATATACAAATTCACACATACCTTAAATAATTCAGACGCCTTAATACTACAATTGACAGTGGACCAATGATGGTTAAAATTCCTGACGCTACCGGGAATCGAACCCGGGACCCCTGTGTCCAAAGGACAGCACGCTAACCATTTAGCCGTGGAGCCGGACAAAATCTGAAGATGAAATACAACAATTGACAGTGGGTTGAGCGTTGTATTGAAATATGACACGATCACGTAGAAATGTACATACAATTTACAGAATGCTGGAGTCTATTCTAGAAGCAACGTACATTTTGGGGAAAAGTCTCTAAAATAGCTGCAAGTCATTCATTCCAATCAATTGCCCGATTTACAAACGAATATTTACCATATTTAGTTGCTCTGCAATATACCATTTCTTTATGCGGATGATCTGTCCTGCTTGTGGCTCAGTATTCATTGTCACACCATTACCGCACTTTTCTTTTGCTAGGCCTTGATCTTACCATTAACACACCGGAAGGCCACATAAGAATGAGAAATCGGGCCACGTAGCTGTCGGCTTGCATCCGGGAGATAGTGGGTTCGAACCCCACCGTCGGCAACTCTAAAGATAGTTTTCCGTGGTTTCCCATTTTCACATCAGGCAAATGCTGGGGATAAAACTTAATTAAATCCACGGTCACTTCCTTCCCACTCCTGCCGGGCTGAGTGGCTGAGACGGTTAAGGCGCTGGCCTTCTAACCCCAACTTGGCAGGTTCGATCCTAGCTCAGTCCGGTGGCATTTGAAGGTGCTCAAATACGACAGCCCCGTGTCGGTAGATTTACTGGCACGTTAAAGAATTCCTGCGGGACTAAATTCCGGCACCTCGGCGTCTCCGAAGACCTTAAAAAGTAGTTAGTGGGACGTAAAGCAAATAACATTATTATTATTATTATTATTCCCACTCCTAGCCTTTTACTCTCCCGTCGCCGCCAAAAGACCTGTCTGTGTCGGTGCGACGTAAGTCAATTGAAAAAAATGGGGAAAAGACTAGGGCTGAGAAAGTAGCAATCTTGGCCTTAATTAAGGCACATCTGTTTGGTATGAAAACTGGAAACCGCGGAATAACGTACTCAGAGCTGCCGATGGTTAAATTCGAACAAACCGGTCTTGCGAATTCTAACGCACAGTGACTGGACCCAAAGTGCATAGCCAGTTCGCTCGGTTACTCCACATTTCATAAGATTGGCTCTCCTGATATTACTTTCCCGTGTGCAAGTTCTTCAGGCTGGTGCAGTGGCAGCAGGAGGGGGTTCATGAAATGAATGTCGTACTGAAAGGTGAGTGGGACAATCTTCTCACCTGATGGAAAAAGAATTGAAGGAGACATTTTGAAGAGCATGGAGAAGACAAGAAGTTTATTACCAATTTCGTGACACCATTTTAGCAACACATATAGTACGCGCACCGTTTAGTGATACATGCACACCCTAATGCTGAATCGGTCGACCTGCGTTATCTTCGAGATTCGTATCGGCAACCTTTGAAACACAAACTATGAATCGGTTAGGCATCGTTGTGCGACATCTGGCGTACACGTTACGTACTAGTACTGTTGTTGTTTACACAGCAAAACCAAACTATAGAATTACTGCTAGGAACAAGATTCGCATCGTGAAATGTTATATAATGTTAAATAATGTATGTGTGACACAATTGTTGGTGTAAGATAATAAATGTTTAGAAAATTCATATCGATCGATCATATTATCGATTCAATTTAGATTTCACTTACATTCGGTTGGCAGGATAACCGGAACCGGGAGAGATCCCTCCTTACTCCTCACCTCCGTACAGAGTAATATCGCTCAAAGGTGCGCGGACTCTTCTTTTTTTCCTAAAATTGTTCAATTCGAAGATTGTTCGGCAGCGAGAATGATCGCTAGAACAAACAGGTGAGACCTATATCAGGAGCGTACTCGGAATGAGTCCATAATATAAGTTTTTAAGTCAATATTCCATTATAATCACTGTATCGAAAAGGTAAATGTAAATTATAAAGGGGATCGAATGGTGAATCTTGGCGCACAAGGAACTTTTTGAAGCGTAACTAAGAATGTAATAAAATATTAAAGTTACAAAATAGAATAACGGTTTAGTTCAGTATTTGAGTCTTCTCGTGGAATTGATGTTTACTGTGAGGGAACAAGAGCTTCGAAGTTGAATACCTATGAATTGCCTAAAAATGGGCTTGCAAAAAGACAGAAAACGATCCAAAAACATAGCTATAAACTGGCAAAAGACGCAGAAATGCATATTTAACCAAGAAATGTATTATTTATTTATTTGTTTGTTTGTTTGTTTGTTTGTTTGTTTGTTTCAAATCGTACACTTCTATGGATACTCTATTAAAAAGGGCAAGTCCCATGTACATTAGCTGCTCCTGCTGTTTAAAAACGTGAACTTCTGCTGTATGAAGCATACAGTTCAAACCTAGCCTATATGAGTGGAATACTAATTTTAAATTAAGATAATCTAAGAAAGGAATTCCGTCCTTGTTAAAAAAGTACTTGCAGAATTTAGAACTTTTTTTCACGTATAATGAATTCATCGAACATGTAATGGACATGCCGGAGAATGAATTTGTAATTCGTATGACTAAATCATATTTGGCTAAACCACACCAGGCTTCCAGAAATTGTAATTCGGAAACTTTACCACAGTTGGTTTTGGATTATATCACAATAGCCACGTCCTAGTTCTTAGATGTAAAGGATCGTAGGTTTTCAGACAACACGTTTCAAAACATCCAGAAACATCTCTCACCAACGGATGTTAAGGGTTCATACATGAGGCAAGTCAGATCTTCCTCTTCAGAAACACATCAACATTTGCTCAATATTTCGCTTATCTTTCTCATAATTTTATATCCCTGTTTTTTTTTTTCAAGCATTAGTTTCTTTTTTTTCATTTAATTTTCATTTTATTTCACTCTCTTAGTACAGAAAAGGTACGAGGTGATTTGCCGCGCTGAGTGGCTCAGTCCGGTGGTATTTGAAGGTGCTCAAATACGTCAGCCTCGTGTAGGTAGATTTACTGGCACGTAAAAGAACTCCTGCCTGACTAAATTCCGCACCTTGGCGTCTCCGAAAACCGTAAAGGTACTTCGTGGGACGCAAAGCAAATATTATTATTATTATTATTATTATTATTATTATTATTATTATTATTATTATTATTATTATTATTATTATTATTATTATTATTAAGAATTGATGCGTGAACTAATGATGATTGGAATTGAGAATGGGCGGCAAAAATGTAGTCGAAAAAAGATTAACGTTCAATAAAAGACGTTAAGACCCTAAAAATGGCTAAAAGGAACCTATAAGCCAAAAAAACGCCGATCGAGGCAAGAAAGGACAAATAAAACCCACCATTCTCTGACCTACAATGACTCAGAATGAGCCGAGTTTTCGGACACTCGAGAAAAAAGACTTTTCCTCAACTTCCGAGCCCTGGCGATAAGATAAATAGTTCGTAAGTATCAAATTTCAATCATAGCTAAGCATAAAGAACAGATCAGATGGTGTTTACATAATCAGTGCCACAATTCTTCATATTTCATGTTCTAGGAGTTGATGGCCTTGGTTGTATTTTGAATCTTCTTGTTCAATAGTACTCAGCCTTTTTCTGGCGGTCGATGACCTTCTTTGATCGTTATAAACACGACGGCCCTCAAAACTTGACCCTGGCTACACTAGGAAGGTGGAGCACTGGAACGGAGTACAGGAGGAGGTCTCCAGATGGCACTACAGGTGCGGTGGGGCCCGCGCTCTCTTGGGCGTGTTCAGAACTACCAGAACAAATATAATCAGGATCACGCAAGAAGGCGCGAATCGAAAGCCCAGATTTTACGCGTTTTAAATTAATTCACTCTTTGAACAGGTTTGCTGGTACTGGGGGCAGATTTGCCTGCTGAAGTTTAGAACGACCGTCTCATCTGCTTAAATGCAGACGTAGTGATTGAAAAAATGCTTACACACCTCAGATATCTTGTATATAGTTACGGATGTATCTGTGTATATGAACTTTGTTTCAATCGCTGATTATGTATACAAAATTAGAAAGTAAGTTAAATTAATTTTTGTTTTGTTTTAAAGTTGAAAACATTTCTTGGCAGACAAAGCAGGGGGTTCCCATACTAAGATAGACGTAAAACTAAACAAACTGTGCCGAAAATCGAAAGGCATAAGGGCCCGTAAAGGTTTCAAATTGTGAGTCTTGAATAACTCTATTAAAGCAGAAATAAAACAAGTTTTGAAAGTCACCTCCGGTCTAAATGCAGTTCAGGGAAAAACAGCCTAAAATCGCTCGTTTCTTTACTCGTTTTCTCTTTTATTCAAATCCTATTTACATAATTATTTCTGTAATGTGTTCCTTCGTTCAATACTCTCAAGCGTTTCTTGTTTTTTTATGTCCACACCGAATGTAGTTATAAGGGCATTGACTCACATTAGCCCTCGTAGTGGCTGCTAACTGCTAACCTAATGGACTGAATAACGACGGTTAAGAAAATAATTCTAATGTATAGGAATAGTTTGGGTTTAGCAAAGGTTATTCCACTGAAGCTCAGCTTGTAGGATTTCAGCAAGGTATGGCATATGCCCTGGATTCAGGAGGCCAAATAGACCGTATTGCGATTGACCTATCGAGGGCATTTGATAGGGTAGATCATGGGAGACTACTGGCAAAAATGAGTGCTATTGGACTAGAAAAAAGAATGACTGAATGGGTGGCTATATTTCTAGAAAATAGAACTCAGAGAATTAGAGTAGGCGAATCTTTGCCTGACCCTGTATTAATTAAGAGGGGAATTCCTCAAGGCAGTATTATTGGACCTTTATATTTTCTTATATATATCAATGATGTGCGTAGAGAAGTCGAATCAGAGATAAGGCTTTTCGCAGATGATGTTATTCTGTACAGAGTAATAAATAAGTTACAAGATTGTGAGCAACTCCAAAATGACCTCGATAGTGTTGTGAGATGGACAGTGGGCAATGGTATGATGATAAACGGAGTTAAAAGTCAGGTTGTGATTTTCACAAATAGGAAAAGTTCCCTCAATTTTAATTACTACGTTGATGGGGTGAAAGTTCCTTTTGGGGATCATTGTAAGTACCTAGGTGTTAATATAAGAAAAGACCTTCATTGGGGTAATCACATAAATATGATTGTAAATAAAGGGTACAGATCTCTGCACATGGTTATGAGGGTATTTAGGGGTTGTAGTAAAGGTGTAAAGGAGAGGGCATATAAGTCACTGGTAAGACCCCCAACTAGAGTATGGTTCCAGCGTATGGGACCCTCACCAGAATTACTTGATTCAAGAACTGGACAAAATCGCAAGAAAATCAGCTCGATTTGTTTTGGGTGATTTCCGACAAAAGAGTAGCGTTACAAAAATGTTGCAAAGTTTGGGCTGGGAAGAATTGGGAGAAAGGATACGAGCTGCTCGATTACGTGGTATGTTCCGAGCTGTCAGTGGAGAGATGGCGTGGGAGGACATCAGTAGACGAATAAGTTTGAGTGGTGTCTTTAAAAGTAGGAAAGATCAAAATATGAAGATAAAGTTGGAATTCAAGAGGACAAATTGGGGCAAATATTCGTTTATAGGAAGGGGAGTTTCTTTGCGATCATTTAAGAAAAGTGTAGGAAAACAACAGATAGGGAATCTGCCACCTGAGCGACTGCCCTAAATGCAGATCAGTAGTGATTCATAGTCAATATTTTCTCATAATTTATTATATTTTATGTACCTAACATTCATAGCTCATATCTAGGGCCCGGATGTGTATGCAGTAATAGGTTAGAATGCAAACTTACTGAAGCGAGTAATAAGTAGAATCTGCCTGCACGTCGGTAATGCTAGAAGGTTTGCATAAACATTAGGGGTTCAGCCCATTAGAACCCCTAAAGTTATGCAAACCTCATAGCAGTACAGTCGTGCAGGTAGACTCTACTTGTTACTCCCTTCAGGAAGTTCGCGCTCTAACCTATTACTGCATAAACATCCGGGCCCTACTCATATCCCTAGGATGTTTTCAACACTGAGTAGCTTGCCTGAAGGGCGAAACTGCGGATTTTTGTTTGTTTTTACGCACGACTGTTTTTGGCATTTTGTCAGCACGGGCTATTAGCAAATTGCTGTCCCCATATTACTATGGAAAAGTTATATGAGGTGAGTGGGTCAGTCCGGTGGTATTTGAAGGTGCGTGCACATCAAACAACATTTTCGAAAAAGGGAACAGAAAATGCTGAAGATGGAAGAAATTGCTGATACATGTGAAAATAATCGATACGACGATAATAAAATGAATAATGAAAATGAAAATCCACAGCCTGTTTCCAGTAATTAGACTGGGTCGGGAATGGAAATGAACGAAACCCCCATCTAGCGGCGAGGATAGGAATTGTACCTGTCGCACTCCTCGGGGGCAATGATTAATGACTGACAGGTGAAATGTAATGATATTGGAGTGCGTTTCTGGAATAAAAGAGAAAAGCGGAGTATCCGGAGTGAATTCTGTCCCGGCTGCAGCACAAATCTCACATGGAGTGACCAGGATTTGAGCCAAGGAACGCAGGGGTAAACCCGTACGTTTTCTCTCCTACACTGAAAAAGAGAATACAAATTCTTAGGTTTTACCCCTCTTAGTAACCTACTACGACACGTCGGAGGTACAGATTATGCTTACTTTCGACTCCACCTACAGGTGAGGTAGCTTCTTCTTCTCCTCCTCCTTTAACTGCTATCTCCTCTTAGATGGTAGACCGAGTAAACCCAAACTCTCTTGGGCGTCTGTGGCTGAGATTTAATGAATTTTGTCGGGTAAACATCAAATGTGTCACCAGGAATTTTTCACATGCCGACATGGAGAGTCGAATGGACTTTTTTTGTGCTCTTCAAGAATCCGACTACCTCTGCTGGGTTTGAACCCGATACCTTGGGATCCGGAGGCCGACACTCCACCGCTGATCCACAGAAGCGCAGAGCAAAACAGAACGTCCAAATTGACGAGCAGACAGCCAGATGGCGCCAAATTGAAATGTCAACACACGGTAGCTGAGGCCATACGATTATTATTATTATTATTATTATTATTATTATTATTATTATTATTATTATTATTATTATTATTATTATTATTATTATTTTGGAGGTCGGCTACAATCATACAGATTCTTGCTTTAGATGATTCAGCGCGAAACAGCTCAGTAGTGGAACAGTTGAAGCAAGTTTTTGATTATCAATCCAAGCAATGCGTATTGACCACCTGAAGCAGATATTTCTCGCCTCGCATCACATGACCGAGATACTGGAGCTTTCTGATTGTGAGAGTACTTAATATTTCCTTCCTCTTTTCCATTCGCCTCATTACCTGACCATTCGTGATCTTATCTGTCCATTTCTCTTTCCTTTATGGTCCAGGTTTCAACTCCATACAACAGAAAACGTAACATCACAGAAGTCTAATTTTTAGTGTAAACTAAGGTCTCTGCTACAGAACACTCTCCTCATTTTACTGAATGCATTTCAGGCTTGGCCGATCCTGGACTTTTTCCCCTCAATACAGTCAACATTGTAGGTCACATTTGTTCCTAAGCGTTCCGATAAATCTAAAGAAAATTAGTATATCCACAAAGAAATGGTAAGCCTCATAAACTGAGGGCATATGCAAGGCATGTTAGACCTCATAAATATAGTAATGACTCTACCGACCTAGTATGCATAATTTATAAATAATTAAATCCCTTACTAGCCACAATTTTTATTGAATCTGCTTTTTATTGTTTTTGTTGTTCTGAAGCGCACTTCAACCAATCAGAGACAGTGCGTAAAGTAATTACAGTACAGAAAAGGACCATTTTCCGTACTCTCTTGAGTGTGGAAAGTACGCAATTACGTCACAGTATGAAAATAAATATTTTCCATCAGTTGAGGAATGTGTAAATCATGCTTTAAAACATATACTTCTGGTAAATTACATCAGTAATAGTTTGTGTGTTGACTTCATGTCTGGCAGGCTGCTAACTGTAGACCAGGGAGACACGTGCGGTCGGATTTGAAAGGTGCAATATACTTCAAATTAAACACATCCAAAATGACATTGCACCTTTTTTAAACACGTAATTGCCAATTACCTTATATCCTCTCCACTGATTGCCTGCACATCAAACAACATTTTCGAATAAGGGAACAGGAAATGAAGAAGTAAGAGAGACGCGATACATTTTCGAATTTGTAAGTATCTTCTTTTTTCAGTCCTGCAATCCAGGAAATTGGAACTGGAAGTTTCCCGTAACGAAGTTAAATATGACAGTGTGGCAGGTGAAGTCTGCGATTATTGAAGGCATGGCAGTGGTGTTTGTTGTTCGTAAGGTGAACTATAATGTAGAATTTATCCTCTATTTAACACCAAATGGAGAAGAAAATGCAAGATACGTGACTCTTCCAATGATAATTTCGAAGGGCCACGAAAAGAGTGGATTAGTAGACTGCAAAAGGAGCTAAATGCGGAGTGTGAAAAGTGTTGTGTTTGATGTGAGTAAAGAAACTGTTGAGTGTGGTGAACGTAGTAGCGCAGAAACTCCTTTTGTAGGGCCGAAAAGGAAGCGAAATGAGGCAAAGGTTTCAAGTCGTTGGAAACAAGAATAGTTTCTTCAATGAAACTCACTTTGAAACAGTGAATGGAGAAAAATTGAAGAACTAGGCACTTGAGTTAACTACCACATATGAAGGTGACTTAGGGAGGGATGAGCTGGCGATGGAAGTTGAGAATTTTAAGTATCATGCCTTTGATTTAAGCCCTAATATGAAGACTACTTCATGATCACGTCTTCTGACGTTAGTATACAAGAACGGTCTTGAAGACGCGTAGCTCACCATAGCGAGTGTTGAGAGTTTTCTTCACAATGCAGTCGCTTGACATGAAAGCAGGTTTAGCAAACTAAAGACAATTCAGATTTTGCTCAGAAACCTCGCAGGACAACAACGACTAGCCAATATGAATAGCATATCTATAAAGCAAACGTTAGCTTCAAAACTATCTTTTCAGGACAATGTAAAAATGTTTACAACCAAGAAAACCCGTAAAATTAACTTCAAGCTTTCTGTGTTTTAATTGTTTTACATTTTCTCAGTAGATTAAGAGATTGCGTAAGATGTGTGTGTGTCCAACCCTTGTCCCGTTTACGGGGCCGGATGTGAAGTCAGATGCATCTTCGCAGCGAGTTTTTACGACCGGCTACCCTTCCGGAGGTCAACCTCATCAGAGAAATTGATGAGATGAAATGAATGACGTGATATCTGACACCAGGAAGGGAGAGGGTGAAACCCTGTGCTGGCACATAGCCTACTCCTGTCGAATAGCACCAAGGGTTCTGCTCACCATCAATTGCCTCATATCCCCTCACTCCAAATGAACACTGCGGAGAGGTTTGGAATTTAATTCCGGCTTTTGTCGAGCAATGCAGTGACTAGAAATTGTATTGCACCACCTCTTCTACCAGCCGGTCAACACTCTGATGGTAAAAGATTTTTTTCAAACAACGGGATTTGAACCGGCTAACCACGGCGTCTTGCCACCATTCGTGATCATCAGGCGGGGTAGATATGTGAAATTTCTAAGTATAATAAGATAGTAACTTGAGTAAAAAATGTTATTCCTATTAATAGTACAGTTTATCATATTTAAATAACCTATTCTAAACCAGTCAATTCATTCGACCCACATATAACTGAATACACATCCCGATATCATTTGACACATCTTTTCATTTGCAGCGTATATAATACGTGTGAAAGAATTTGCAAGACTGTCAGATTATTTGTCAGTGAAATATCTTAGAATTATTTGTCTTGTACTACTAAAAATTAAATGCCTGAAAAAATTTGAATTCAAGCATTTACCGTCTATGCTCAAGATAAAGTAGAGATTGGGGATTACTATGTGCAGGGTGGTATTGTCGGGGAGGGTTTTGGTTAGTCGTTGGGGGACCGGGGTGGGGGACGCTAAGGCGAGTTTTTGCCCCGGGTGGAAATTAGCCTAGTTACGTCCTTCGAGCCTCGTAGCATCGCCCATTGGCGTTCAAAAGTATTGGTAGGCTTCATAAATAATTCAGGAAACTGAAATACAAATAATTTTATGTAACACGGTTTACAAGAAATAATTGTAATTACTGGCACTGATGTAGAACACTGATATAAAACTTGTGGTATACCACTTTTTCCATCATGTGGTGAAAGTATCACAAAATTGGTATATGAAACTGATATGTGTTTGCTAACTAATACTAACTTATTTTTCTTTACAAACTCCTCCACTTCAACAAGAAACTTCACCTTGAGCAACAATAATGTCTATCATTTTAAGGCACAAGTACACTATTCATTCGGAACATTCTAGGCATTGGACAAAATTACACAGTATATGTGAATCAACAAAGTTGTAAATTAGTGCATGAAATGAATATAAGATATTAGGTCAGTCATTTGTTTCTCTCCAATATTTGTTTTAAGAGAAAATGTTTGTTTTTCTTTTTGTTCTATTCTACCTGCAAAATATTTCCTACAAAGTCAACATTTTGGAATTACCTGTTTTCAGTTGGACAACACTTAATTAGAACTGCTGTCCAAACTAAAATATGAAGGTTTTTTGGCGTGGCACTGTTTCGTATATTCACTTGTTTGTTCAGCCGAACACCACACTGAATAGCGTAATTTTGATTTCCACCTTAAGTAAGATTTCATAGATGGGCATTTTCCACTGAGAAAAAGCTAACTCGAACATACCTGAAAAGTTATGTTGCTTGTCTCGGGAGCGAAAGACAAAGATCAACACAGACTCCATGTTTCAATATTTAGCAGTAAGTTTTGGGGATTAGCAGAGAATATTTTCTAACATACTTCTCTGTAAATATTGCTACAAACAGCATTTTCAGTGGCATCTCATCGGGGCATTTTCATCATAGTAGGCTTCATTTTCCTTTTCAGTTCGTCAGTCATCCTACAGTCCTTGAAATGTGCCTTCTTGTATAGAAATACGTGACATACCTTTAATATTTTCTTTTATGATTCCTTTCTCTGCTATCAGTCTTTCATTTATAAGACACTGAGGGATGTCAGTGTTCTCCCTAATACTAACTTACTTTTCTTTACAAACGTCTCCACTTCAAGAAAAACTTCACGTTGAGCAACAATAAACTGTCTTATCATTATCCGTTAACAGTCGGGTAGTGTGGTATTGATGGTAGCATAAGCTAACTGTTATAGAACGAAAATCGGACCGCCGAGTAAACTCCGGTATTCAAAGAACGAGGGAAACTGCAATGCAAGGCTCAAAATTACTTTGAGCCAATGCACCCCGCAGTGTTCAGAACTTACACTTTACACAAGGTCAAGTACATTTCGTTTAAGCCTGCTAACCAAGAGTCCTTTACTACACACACCTCAAAGCAGAGTTCACTGTGTGGTCCTCAACCTTGATCAGAGAAATGTGGCAACAAAATGCTATGAAAGGGCAATATTCGTTCCATTGTCGCCAGACTGCTTGATTGTTGGATTTACTGCGTGTAGGTAGCTCACTCCTTGAGGTGTGGAGGTGGTCCCGTTGCCTTCTTGGGCAGCGCTGTTCTTCCGGACGATGTCCCCAGGGAGCGGATCTTGGGTCAGCTCAGAGTAGTGTTTGTTGACCACCACGATGAAAAATGACCACAATACTGCAACAGAGAAGAGGAAAAGGAACTTTAGTGGAAAGAGCGGCGAATGTGATGCCTTTCCCTGTCTTGTTCGTCATAGCCGCTAATTCTGCCACGTTGTGGAAAGCAGTTATGTATACAGAAAATAAACAATATTCTAAACCAAAACGTCCTCTTATTAATAATAACAATAATTCCACGTAGAACGAATCATGATCCCATGGCAATACTGATTGACCTCGGTTTGTCAAGCGACAGCTCAGCCTGAAGACCTGCAGATTACGATGTGACGTGTGATCTGCGCGCCAAATCCTCTCGGTCATTATTCTTAGCCTTTTTACACCTGGACCGCTATATGCTGAGTGGACCTCAAACTAGCCCTCAGATCCACATAAAAATTCGTGGTCTGGCCGGGAATCGAACCTGTAGGTAAGAGTCAGGCTCATTATCCTACAGAATCATCCTATCTAGTCAATTATAAAAAGGTACACTGGCTAATGACACAAGAGGTGCCTAGCAAAATGTACTGAAAGGTGATACATAAACCTCAAGCACGATATGTTTGATCGCTGACTTGACGGGGTGCTCGTTAACAAATTTGTAACCCCCATGGCAATACAGCGTTGAAGGGCCTTGGCATCCTAGCGACCGCTGCTCAGCCCGAAGGTCTGTAACAACCTTGTAGACCTTGTAAAATTGTCTCGCTGGATTGTGTGAAATATTTCTGAGCAGCAAACAAATTCGGTCGTAAACTTCAACGCCGGGAGAGTGACATAGTGATGAAATTGAAATGGCGTATGGCTTTCAGTGCCAGGAGTGTCCCAAGACATGTTCAGCTCACCAGATACAGGTCTTTCGATTTGACTCCCGTAAGCGAACTGCGCGTCGTGATGAGGATGAAATGATGATGAAAAGGACACATACACCTAGCCCCCGTGTCAGCGAAATTAACCAATTATGGTTTAAATTCCGGACCCCACCGGGAATTGAACCCGGGACTCCAGTGCCCAAAGGCCATTTAGCTATGGAGCCGGACGACATAGTGATAAAAAGTCCATATAATTCTGGAATAAAAAATAAATAAATAAAAATAAATAAAATTGCATCCTCGGTGTATTTCTCGGCTTGAACGACCGCATCCTCTGCCACTCGTGTCAGATACCTCCTCAAGTGTCTCACGAGGCTGAGTGGAGCGCGCTCCTGCACTTAGTTCAGAATTACAATCCTTAGAGCGCCTGGGAATGAAACCCAGTGCCTCCGGATAACAGGCAGGTGCCGTACTTCTGTGGCACGGAGAACCTTAGTGGTCTTCGCGACCTTTGGCTTTCAGATGTGGGAGAACTGCGGTTAAACTTTCGCTTTGCGGATAAAATCTTCATCGGAGACGAGTTAAGTGTGAAGTGAAGTGGCAACGATGTGTTTCTTGTCCTAGTTGATCAGCGGTGTAACGGTTCTTAGGAAGTAAGTAGGACAACAGTGTGCTCCTTTCGTGGTCACCACAGAGTTCGAGTAACGAGCTCTCGACTTGCAAATGTGGGCTGATGACTCCGGCATTGTTTATCAGTTTCAAATTATACCCCTTGTGCATGCAACGGAGATATTTCGAATACCAGTGGTTTAAGTGTCTCGAGCATGACTTCAGACTAGCTTTTCATTTACAAGGCCTCAATTTGAACACTGGCCACCTCCTTTCTGGGCGCATCTTACACTATGGTCTGCCCATCGAAGGGAGTATAGGTGAATTCAGTTCACGTGGAAGGATTTCTGTTCATTTCCCCGTCAATAAGGCGAAAAATTGAGTAAATTACCACTTCCAGAGGGGTACGCAAGGGATTGTCCAGCTGCAGTTTTATAACAACGTTGCCCGGCGCATATCTAACTAGAATGAAGTGAAAGACACTCCTGTACTCCTGCAAGAGACGAAAGGTATCGTAGTGGGCAAGATGTGTTTCTTGTGAATAGTAATGTTACCGAAAGCAGTTGGTCACCCCCTGGCACCTATGGCTGATTATATTGCCCGGGCATACGCGAAATGCACCACTCAGCATCATTCCGTACCAGTCGGTCCCTGCGCTTAAGAATATCCGTACGGTTTTAACTTGTGACGCTAAGGTGTCTCTTTAGACATCTTAACAATTTTTATATGTATTTTGACATAAATATGCCCTATTGCTAGGGGTCATCTGAAAATTTGCGTTACGAAAATTAGCGTCTCAAAATGTGTGATGGAAGTGTAACACTAGCAACCGTGTAGGCTGTGATGGAAAGTATTGCTACCAAGCAACCTTGTAGGCTGTTATGGAACGTATTGTTATCTACCAACTGTGCAGGCTATGTCTTATGGCTGGTAAGCATCTGAAATTAGCAGCCGTTGATGAAAGGCCATGACCGAGAGACATATTTATCATTTGATTTTCACAAAGGAAAAAGTGGTTTCCTTCTTGTTTCGGAGTCAGTAAATGCAAACCGAATAATACACTTCAAAATCAGAAAAGAAAATCTCTCCCAACTTCTTTCAAGCGTATTTGACAATGTGTCATTTTATCCCATATTTCACTTTTCTAATCAAATGGCACATGGAGCATTCCGATCGGATCTTTAGCTCGGGACTGTAAGTTCGAATCGGAGCACATAATTTCGTTATTCTATACCGTTTAGTGCCGAGGTTACAAATTGTAAAAGCATACGAAAGAGGGCAGTACAGATTTTGATCGACCCCTTCCCCCGAACCATTTGTATTTTCTTAAACAGACATGCATTATTATTATTATTATTATTATTATTATTAGTAGTAGTAGTAGTAGTAGTAGTAGTAGTAGTAGTAGTAGTAGTAAGTTCAGCTCCTTGGCTAGATGGTCACTGTCGAGGCCTTCGATTTATGGTGTCCCGAGCTCGATTTCCGGCTGGGTCAACTATTTCAACCGCGTTTGGTTAATCCCTCTGGCTCGTCGACTAGGCATTTGTGTTCATCACAGCACATATGCCTACAACACAGCTCACTAACAACCACCACAGAAACACGCAATAGTAAGTACATCCCTACACGTACGATTGGCGTCGGGAAGGGCATCCAGTGGTAAAGCCGATGTAACTACAACAGGATGTGAAAAAACGGTGAAGGAATTAGTGATAGGAAATATTTTATGGCTTTGAATTTGTCGCTATGGCTCTGCGTTGGAACTACTTGTAGGGTTTATGTTAAACTACAGTAGTATGCAATTTCTCATACGTGCTTCTATTGTATTCAGGAAACTTCAAGGTATGCTTTTGATAGTTCAAGAGAACTCTAGAAAACTGACTTACCAGGACGTCCGTATATTAAGTCTAGAACTTTGTGGGTATCTTAAGGTAATAGGATATTGTGGAAAATCCAGAATTATCTGGAAACTTGGCCAGAAATGTATATAAATGGCGATACACTCAAGGTGTTGGCGAGGTGAAGCCAGTGGAGTCAGCTGTGTATAGATACCGTTGGAGAGATAAGTTTTGTGTGCGCGAGATACTAATAAACGAGTAGACGCACATGAGAATAGTTCTGTGTTATTGTATCGTTGGGCTGCGTTATAATTGCAGGTCGGATTACGCCACACAATCAGTCAAGAGTAGAATTAAACCACCACCCAATAAAATTTATCCATTTATCAGCTTACTTGTAAGAGAGTGTTTTATCGGTTTTTTAACGCTTTCAGATCTTGCTTGAAGCTGCCTATTGTAATTACGTTACCGTACTGGCTCGCGGGTATCTCAAAGGAACGCTTTGTCTGTTTATTGAATCAATATCAGAGGAACAGATGGTTTTCAAATAGAGAAAAGGGATTCTGTAAAACAGCGCTTTATCGTTCCTTTCCATTATTTATCAACAGCAAGTTGATTTACGAGTCTCTCAAATCTTGTCGGTCTAAAATAGCTTGTCAATAAAAAAATATCGACTACATTTCTTCGTTTTTAAGAAAGCTAACATAGAATATAGCAACCTTGGTTTGGCTAGAATATTATCTCGTTTCTCTACGGGGTCGGGTATGAATTGATATGAATCTTAGTGGCGTTATTTTACGGCCGGATGCCCTTCCTGACTTCAGCCTAATCACATAATTTAGTAAGATGAAATGTGATACATCGTCGCTATAAGACCTATCTGTGTCGGTGCGACGTAAAGCAAATTCTAAAAAGAAAAAATACATTTTATCAGGAAGGGAGAGGATGAAACTCGGTGCCACTGGAATAGAATCTGTTGATTAGAAACTCTATACCACCACCTCTCCTCCCGTGCCGGCCAACATTCTGATGGTGAAAATTGTTGTCACTAACGGGACACGCACCGGCTAACCACGCTGTCAGACCATATAGACTTGACTCGTGAAGGGCACTACAGCCCTTGAAGGACCTTGGCCTACCAAGCGACCGCTGCTCAGCCCGAAGGCCTGCACGACGAATCCTCTCGGCCGTTATTCTTGGCTTTCTAGACCGGGGCCGCTATCTCACCGTCAGATAGCTCAATTCCAATCACGTAGGCTGAGTGGACCTCGAACCAACCCTCAGGTCCAGGTAAAAATCCCTGTCCTGGCCGGGAATCGAACCCCGGGCCTCCGGGTGAGAGGAAGGCACGCTACCCCTACACCACGGGGCCGGCTCCTGAAGGGGTCACTATAGTGAAATTTCTAATTTCTATATTTTTAAATGAGTTTTGTTGTTGTTGTTGCTATTTGCTTTACGTCGCACCGACACAGATAGGTCTTACGGCGACGATGGGATAGGAAATGTCTGGGAATGGGAAGAAATCGATACAGTCCCAGCATTTTCCTGGTGTGAGAAAGGGAAACAACGAAAAACCATCTTCAGGGCTGCCGACAGTAGGGTTCGAACCCACTATCTCACACATGCAAGCTCACAACTGCGCGCCCCTAAACGCACAGTAATGTTGCCGAGCTTCAATATCGTACCTATAAAACTTTTTGATTCGGATTTATTACTTTAATTTTATGAGCATCGTTAAAAAAGTCCCCGGTATTACAAATTTTCCCCGTTAGCACCAAATTTTGCACAAATCAGCTGGATAGTTACGCTAACAAGTTCCTTGTTTGACAAATACATTACCCCACAGCACTTACGCCCTTGAAAGGGCTTTGGCCTGACCAGCGACCGCTGCTCAGACCGAAGGCCTGTAGATTGCGAGGTGCCGTGTGGTCAGCACGACGCACCCTCTCGGTTGTTATTCTTGGCTTTCTAGACCGGGCCCGCCATCTCACCGTCAGATAGCTCCTCAATTGTAATCAAGTAGGCTGAGTGGACCTCGAACCAGCCCTCAGGTAGAGAGAAAATCTCCGACCTGGCCGAGAATCGAACCCGGGGCCCCCTACACCGGCTCTGACAAATATATTGGCAGGTAGAAATCTTTTAAAATGCCATGCTTTTTTTGTTTTTAAATATGTGTACACACAACATTTCGTAGGTCAAAAATCATTTTCAACCACTTTCCACCATAAATGGCCATAATCATTCATGCGCCAACTATCTACTGTAACTAGTACTCTTTAAAATTTCACCTACATCAGACAAAAATTGCATAATAAGGGACCCCTCATTTTCTTATGAGAGAAAACATGAAGATTTTCCTCGGCCATAAAATGCAACTTCACTCACTTTATCATTGCCCCACACAGCAAAGTGTGTCCTTCAGACTTCTTTTTTCTCTCTTGCGGTTATATTTTCATCACCACCTTCTTTTTCCTTCTTTTCAGCTGAGCTCCTCCTTTTCTTGCTCTGTTGGGGCGTGTCCTGTAGAGCATCGGGCAATTAAATGCCAGCGCAGAGCCATTTAAAGGAGGCTCTGTCGACTTCAAAAATGGTGACACTTAAAAAATAAGGAATTTTTGACAGAGCACACATCCAGGTATTTTTTGGTGTTCTACACTCAATTTCTTTTTTTTTCCATAAAATTTCAATGTAGTGTCCCCTACGAAGAGCACGAGGCCTGCGGTGTGCAGGTAAATGAAATTGAAAGAATGTCCAATTTACTAACTCAGTTTTGGCAGATTTTGGCTCTGTCTGGTGGTTATGCGCTGAAGCATAGACATCCAACCAATCCCAAGCTGTCATTCATATCGATTTATATCGGCAGAGCACGATCTCGAAACTTAGTTGCCAACTCTGTTTACATTCACCACGTGGTTAACCTATCTCGCTCAGCTGTATGCTATTCCGGTACGGTTCTGCATTTTCCTTCAGTAATAGTGTGTTTTTCATACTGTTGGAGGGTTCCAGTGAGTCTGAGATCAGTAGAGTGTTCCCTTTGTAGGCCATAACCTCCTTCCTGTGCCAGCCATTAGCGGTGAGTGATGTGTTATCTCCTCATTCTCTTTTATTCTTAATAATATATTCTCTTATTAGTGTCAGATGTTGTTAGAAAGTGTAGTTTTTGTGAATTTGTTTCCAATCCATATTCATTAGCTTTTCTGAGTACGGTATTACATTTTACGAGGGCTGTTTATCGCGGTCGCATTGCATCAGCTGTTCTCGCGGGCGCAGCGCGCTGGCAACACAGGAAAGGCGATGCTCATTTGTTTTGCGAAACTTCAATTTAGAAGTAAGGCCGTGCGGAGTATAGCTGTTAGTTGGGGTGGAGGAAGATGAGCGTGCCACATGGCGAAGTTGCAATGACTGCCACTTTAAACTACTTGATTTGTCGTGCCCATTTACCCACAATTGCTAATGCTTTAAAAAAAATCAATTTACCGTCTAAGGTTTGTTTCTTCCTCGAACTCTGCGAAGGACCTCACCTCTGTCGTCTCGAGAGCAGTGCCCAGGTCGCGTATACAATTAGGGTGGAGAACTAGTACCTCTCTCATGTGACCTTACCTGCTATGGTGAACAGGGGCTTGTAAGGGGAATGGGAAGATCGGAAGGGATAGACAAGAAAGAGGGAAGGAAGGTGCCGTGGCCTTAACTCAGGTACTATCCCGGCAATTGCCTGGAGAAGTAGGAAACCACGGAAAACCACTTCAAGGATGGCTGTGCTGGGAATCGAACCCCCTCCCCCAACTCAGTTGACCTCCCGATGCTGAGTGGATGCCGTTCCAGTCCTACCAATTTTTTTAAATTTCGTGGCAGAGCCGGGAACTCAACCCGGACCTCTCCGTGTGTTTAATTAATAGGTATAGTGTAATCATCCGAATTACGAAATAAATATACAGTTTTATTACGTTTTTTAGAACTTCACTTCACTGCTCGCCAGGTCTGTAGATGATTTTCCCGTTACACCCCATGGGAGTGAGCCAAACGAACAACTCTGTGAAGGTGTTAGTGTAATTGTACGAGCTAGGAATGGGAAGGGAGTGACCGTGGCGTTGAGAAAGGTACTATCCTAGAATTTGCCTGGAGTTGAAATTGGAAATTATAGAAAATCGTTTCGAGGGTGGCCAACGGGGGATTCGAACCCGCCTGCTTACGCACTGTGCTAACCTGTTTTGGTCACACGAACTTACTTTTTTTTAAGAGAAGACATAATTATCATTAGTTGCCTTAGTCTGAGTTTGGCGAGTATACGCACCGAGGATGACGAGCGCTGGAACGATGAGTGCGGCGAAAGCCAGCATCCCGTGTAGAGCTATGAAGATGGCGATGGTGATAAGCACGGCGACCGCGTACAGGATGAGCAGCACCGCGGAGTAGAGAATCCAGGGCAGCAGCAGACGCCCGTCTCTCTGAAAACAGAATGAGGAGAAGAAAGCAACAGATATACAAACAAGGTGAAGATTAAGAACTGAAATGTCCGGCTCCATGGCTAAATGGTTAGCGTGCTGGCCTTTGGCCACAGGGGTCCCGGGTTCGATTCCCGGTAGGGTCGGGAATTTTAACCATCATTGGTTAATTTCGCTGGCACGAGGGCTGGGTGTATGTGTCGTCTTCATCATCATTTCATCTTCATCACGACGCGCAGGTCACCTACGAGCGTCAAATCGAAAGACCTGCATCTGGCGAGCCGAACATGTCCTCGGACACTCCCGGCACCAAAAGCCATACGCCATTTCATTTTTCAGAACTGAAATGGGATTGAGAAGAAAAAGGCGAAGACTCGAACCAAGAATGTGAGTGCGTGGTAGGTTCATGTACCTATCACCTTGCATTTTCGAACCTCACTATAGGCAGCCCTCAAGATGGTTTTCCGTGCTTTACAATTTCCATACCGCATAAATGCTGGAGCTGTACATTAATTACCACGGCAGTTTCTTTCCCACTCCTACCCCTTTCCTATTCCATCGTCACCATAACACCTATCTGTGTCGGTGCGAACTAAAGTGTAAAAAGGAAAAAGTGGAACACATTATTATTTTCTTTCTCTCTCCGTTAGGGTCTTCTAGGGACCACGTGACAATTACAGTGCTTCATCCTTTGTTGTTCCTTCTTCCACCAGCACTCCTCACTATGCTTCCTTTTCCTCTCCCCAGACCATTTTGAGGCTGTATTCTTTCCGTTCCGACCTTGGTAACTTTCCATTTTTAACACTTCCCTTCTAAAAATCTCTCTCTCTTTGTTGCTTCTTCTTCTTCTCTTACAGTGCTTCTTCCCAAATTTTTGACTTGATGAAACCAAGTTCTTGTTGACTTCTTGTTCCAAATATATTTAAAGATCTGTTTGGTTAACCTATTGTCATCCATTCTGGACAAATGTCAAAAAAAGATATCACTCGCTTCTTCCGCATTGTATCTGTTATGTTTTCTATGTTCCGATATATTTCATAATTACTTCTGGATTATCAGAGTTCTTAGCGGACGGAGTTTTTTACGTATATTTTTTCCTTGCCAGTGTTTCTAATTCATTGAGCTTGTAATTCAGTACTATACATTCACTCACATGTGGGTATTCCGGTTTGACTACTGTGTTATAGTGTTGTATTTTGAGTTTTTGTGTGTGTGGATATTCCTAGTTATAGCGTATGCTCTTTCCATCTTGTGTATCCTTTCTTCTACAGCGGATTTTACCAAACTACTTTCTTGAATTGTTTCTACCCTCCTTATTCGACCAGTTTCTGTCATTAGAAATTCTGGAACATTTTTTATATTTGTCATAAATTTGTTTTTTTTCTATAGAAATTCTTAAACCAGTTCTGTTGGCTATTTCTTCAAAGAGATTGACTTGTATTATATTGACTTGTATTTTCAGGTTTTCTGAATATATTGCAAAATCATCTGCAAATTCTAGACAGTTTATTTCAACACCTATGTTCCTTCTTCCCAGCATTATTATTTATTTATTTATTTATTTATTTATTTATTTATTTATTTATTTATTTATTTATTTATTTATTTATTTATTTATTTATTTATTTATTTATTTATTTATTTATTTATTTATTTCATATACGATGGTACAGAATACTTTCATACGCAAGTGTTTCTATTAACACAAAATTAAAAACATGTTTCATCGCAAACCATATTGTGGGTTTCTCAGCACAATCCGGAGATTGGCCAGTACAGATGCAGGCGCCTCGGAATGCCCGCGTCATTGTTGAGACTACGTCTCGGTTTGCTCCAAGGTCTCGGACTTCGGTGGTGGGGTCATGTGAGGCGAATGGAGGAGGATAGGCTACCTAGGAGAATAATGGACTCTGTTATGGAGGGTAAGAGAAGTAGAGGTAGACCAAGACGACGATGGTTAGACTCGGTTTCTAACGATTTAAAGATAAGAGGTATAGAACTAAATGAGGCCACAACACTAGTTGCAAATCGAGGATTGTGGCGACGTTTAGTAAATTCACACAGGCTTGCAGACTGAACGCTGAAAGGCATAACAGTGTATAATGATAATGTATGTATGTATGTATGTATGTATGTATGTATGTATGTATGTAATGTATGTATGTATGTATATTCATCACAAAATTTGTTTAGAATTCATCCGAATGTCTGTGTCGTCGGCCCCGCCGTGCAGGGGTTAGCGAGCTACCCTTATACCGGGAGACCTCAGTTTCGATCCCGATCAGGTCGGTGATTTTTACATGGATTTAAGGGCTACGTTGAGACCCACTCACCCTACATGGGAAAAATTCGGAGTTACTGACGGTGAGATAGCAACCCTGGTCTAGAGGGCCAAGAATAAAGGCCGAGAGGATTCGTCGCGTTGACCAGACGACATCTCGCAGTCTGAAGGCCTTCAGGGTGAGCGGCGATCGCTTTATAGGCCAAGGCCCTTCAGGGCTGTAGTGTTATGAGGTTTTTCTGTTTGTTTGTGTGTTTGTTTGTTTGTTTGTTTGTCATTGAATGTTTTGCGCTAGCCCAATTAAGGCAGGTTGTTGTACGTTCGTCTTACTTCATATATTAGACATTAGGACGTGATATTTCCACTTCAACAATTTCAATTGCCTTGACCAGAATACGAACAACTGGCCCCCTAGTAAGAGACTAGCGAGCGGTGCCGGTAGTTTAAGATCAGAGCATTAAATCATTATGCTGGACGAAATACAACGCGGTCTTGATGAGAAAGTCTAACTAGATATAATTAGAGCATTGTTTTAGAATGAAGTGTATCTTCCTCTTAATAGATAGGTATCATAATGGTTGTTTATGTTCCATTATTCCTACATCTGAAGCGATAACATTTCATGTGCAAACGATAAGGAACTCACGGCAATTGCGGCCATAAAAGATAAAAATACCTGTCTTTATGGTTGCTGCTTTGAGATGAACCTTCAGGAAGAAAATGTTACATCAACTTTTATTCCCGAGTACTTACTGTTTCGCTAAGTAAACTTAGACTTTTCTCTTTCTATCATATTAACAGCGACGTCGTGCGTTCTTTGACGATTCCGCACTTGAGTCCTTTATGAATGTATGCATACATAAGCAGGGACACTTATCTCGTAAAAAGTCCATGCAATCCATCCTACAGCAGTGTTATGCTGGTTATTCAACACCAGAATTATAATCTAGTTAAATAAAACAATCATTGCTTAGTTACCGGTAATTGTATACTGATGTTTACATCTGGAAGTGGCGTACGATATCCAAAGAACAACACTACTTTTCAAATCTAATAGGCCATTTCTATACTTTTACATTTAAATTGAAAATAATAATATTGTAATTACGTTAATACTTCAGTCAGCACAGAATACTGTCATGTACCGGATAGATTCCCATGCAGTAAGGACTCTGTCTATTAATTCACGCTGTGAACTTTATCAGCATCCTCAGGAAGTTCATGCTGTTGTTGATGGTCACAGAAGACCACGCACAGGTTCTTCTTCCTTCTCATACAAAACATAGCTATTTGAACGCGTTAGAAACTAGGAGAGAGAATTCCCAGACGGCAAAACATCGTAAAGAATGTCAGCTGAAAAATAACGGAGAACCCGCCTGGTGGTCTTGATCGCTAAGACGTCATGTCCCTGTGGTTTGACACCGTAGTTCGCCAGTTCGAGTCCATTTGGTGTGAAAAATTTAAGATCAGTATGTTGTCCGGCAGGGTATAGTCTAATAGGGGATGGTGTACAATTCCTGATCACCAGACCAGGTGCAAAAATCCTAGGTTCAATACCAGACATCTCCACAGTGTTCATAAGGAGTGAGGACATACGCTGTTTTAACGATTACTCGCATGTCGGATGGAGACGTTAAGCCTTGAGGAGATCTTCTGGTAGTTATTCGACAGAAGTATTAATTTCATTGACGGTGTCACTGGGAGTTGTGTTTGTCTGAATCATCAGTCTACAGATCGGTTTGACGCAAATATCCATGCCACCCTATCCTGTCCTAACATTTTAATTTCTACGTACCGTTAACTGCTACATCCTCCATCAGTCCTAATCTGTGTTCTTACTACACTTGCCCCAAAACCAACTGAACAAGTCCTGGGTGTCTCAAGACGTCTACTACCATTCTCTCTCTTCTTCTCGTCAAATTTAGCCAAATGGATCTCCTCTCACCAATTCGATTCAATATATCTTCTTCATTCGTGGTGTTCCCGAAAAACATTGAAGCTGAGATGAGTAGATGGCAACACGAGTGAAGAGATACTGAATCGAAATGATGAGAGGAACGATTTGGCTACCTTTGACCAGAAGAATACACAGAATGATAGGACAGATTTTTAAGACACCCAGCACGTGTTTAGCTAGTAACTGAAGAAAGTATAGGTGGTAAGAACAGTAAGGGAAGACTAAGGAATGAATGTCAGAAATAAATTACAGTGGATGTAGGATGTTGTAGTTGGGTAGATATGAAAAAATCCACACAGGATAGGGTGGCATGGACAGGTGCACCAAACCAGTTTTTTGGCATGATGACTGCACCCGGGCTTTTAGGCAGTAACAGGTTAGAATGCAAACTAATTTGGTTATTAGGTGTAGACTAGCCCGTTCTTCCGTTATGTAGCGAAAGTAACATATATTTCAGGGGTTTTGATGAGCTGTACCCTAACATTCATGCAAAACTCATAGCATAACCATTGTGCACGACAGACTATACTTGTTACTCTCTTCGTTAGGTTTGCATTCTACACTATTACTGCCTAAAAATCCCGGCCGTACTGATCACCCAAACACAAATTCGATTCTTTCATGGATGACATGGACTGTTTGAAGGGTAGTCCCTGAATAGAGCATAATGTTTATATTATTTAAGAAATCAAGAACCAAGTATGAAATTAAATAGTGTACGTTATACAGGCAAAATTCCGGCATCAGAAAGCTCACTTTCTATAACCTTATGGTTCCCCGCAGTTGCGAGAAGTCTCAAAAATGCGCATTGATATACTTACGTTGTTAACTCCAATGATGAGTAGAGCTGAAGAGATGTACGTTATCCCGTTGATCAAAGACGCTACGACAGATGTCACCTTCAGAGACTTCAGCCCTGGAACAGAGCAAAATAACCTTAGTGTGTGTTTGAAAACGGGTACAAAAATGTCTCCTTCAGAAGAACATTTAAGTCCATAATTAGACACTGGATGATTTGGCAGTAATAGGTTAGAATACAAAGCAGTTTGGTTATTAGGAACTGTCGACTAGCCCGTTTTTCAGTTATGTAGCGTGAGTTACATAAATTCTAGGGGTTCTGATGGGTCGTACCCCTGATGTTCATGCAAAACCTATAACCATTGTGCAAGATAGACTATTTTTGTTACCCGCTTCAGTAAGTTTGCATTCTAAATTATTACAGTTGGACTCGAAATTAAAGATGCAGAGAACAAGTATAAAATTACCACCCTTCTTAAGAATCACAAATCTTCAATTGTAATGATGCACAGAAGGCCTGTAGAAATTTCAGACGAATTAAGAACACTGCGATCAGAACTAATGAAGAAGTACAATACAACCTTCAAAGAAAAAATGTACATGGAAGGCTCACGTGGTTCAGTGTGGCTAATAAAGTTATTATTATTATTATTATTATTATTATTATTATTAATAATAATAATAATAATGAAAATGAAATGGCGTATGGCTTTTAGTGCCGGGAGTGTCCGAGGACATGTTCGGCTCGCCAGGTGCAGGTCTTTTGATTTGACTCCCGTAGGCGACCTGCGCGTCGGGATGAGGATGAAATGATGAATACGACAGATACACCCAGTTCCCGTGCCAGTGAAATTAACCAATGATGGTTAAAATTCTCGACCCTGCCGGGAATCGAACCCGGGACTCCTGTGGCCAAATGCCAGCACGCTAATCATTTACCCATGGAGCCGGAAATAATAATAATCATAATAATAAAACACTGTAATGCAATAGCCAGATTGTCAGTTCTCTACACAGCAGAGTGTCTTACCTCTAACTTAGAAGACTTCAATAAAAGCCCTTGAAGAACAAGAAAGGAAGTTTCTGAGAAGGATAATAGGACCAGAGATCCTCTCAGATGGAAGTCGATGGTACAAACCGAACTGTGAACTCGAACAACACGAAGAATCCCTCATAGATTTCATCAGAAGACTCCTGGCTTTCTGCGGATACTTGTACAGAATGGATTCCCACAGGCTGTCGTATAAGTGCTTCAATGTAGCCATCAGGGGTAAAGCACGGGATCGCTGTGGAGAAGGATCTCGGAGACCTTAATAACCATGCCATAATAATTAACAGAAGTAACTACCGTTCAACTATTAAAACCAGACCCTTACTAACCCACAATGAGACCAGGAAATGGTCTGAGGAACGCTAAATATAGTTCAGCAAGAAAATGAAGAAATGCTGGGTCAACAGAAAAGCTCGAGGTACGAAGAAGAAAGCAGCAGCACACCGGAGCGGCAAACATCGACAACATCACAGCTGAAGCACAAGCCCCGTGGTCCTCAGGAGGCCCAAACGAACTTTTTTTAATTCCCCGAGCCAACCATTTAAGTTTAAAATCACCCACACGGCCGGAAATCGAACCCGGGTCCCTCTGAACCGAAAGCCACTCCACTGACTATTCCCCCAAGGAGCCGGCTTTATGAAAACTCATCGACAAAATTTCAGGCAATAATTCCTGAAAAAAATAGTTATTGCAACTTGGGTCTGAAAAAGCATAATTGCAGAGTTGTGAGACCTTTACCGAGTGACTGGCTGCGCGTTTTAAGACATGTAACTATCACGTTGTATTCGGGACGAAGTGCGTTCGAACCCCACTGTCGGCAGCACTTAAGATGGCTTTCTGTGGTTCCTCATTTTCACACCAGACAAATGTTGGAGCTGTATCTTAAGCCCACGGTCGCTTCCTAGCCCTTTCCTATCCCATCGTCTCCATTACACATATATGTGTCCTGCGGTGTACAACAAATCGTAAAAAGAAATATATGTCCGACCCTTGGTTGGCCACCAAACTCTCCAGACTTTAACCCCGTGGACGTTTACCCTTGTGTACACGTAATTTCGCCCTATGTTGGACTGCTGTTCATGATGAACCAACTCTCGAAGCACACCTTGCGGCAGCCTTCCACAGAGTACTTGCTACCTGATCGTCTGCGACACTCAGTGTGAAGATGAGTGGAGGTTGAACATTTCATCTGATACGTGAAATAAGAGTGATTATTTTATAAATGTTTAATTTTACACATTCTGGGTGTTCATAAATTCAAATAGCACACGAAAATTTGTCAACTGTTTGAGAAGAATGTAATTTTCTTCAGTACCACGTAGAGCAACTCGTCCCGGGACTAAGTCCGGCTACCTGATATTAATTCTTCTGCTTTTCCTACCGCTTTCCCACACGTGGGGTCGCGGGTGCGAACTGCGTCGCACATGTGGATTGGCCCCTGTTTTACGGCCGGATGCCCTTCCTGACGCCAACCCTATATGGAGGGATGTAATCACTATTGCGTGTTTCTGTGGTGGTTGGTAGTGTGACTACCTGATATGAATTACTTATTGGATTTGTTTCATGTTTGGGCTCTTCATTGTTTTAGTTTGTTCAAAAGTGGCACAGGGAGTATGAAAGTATATCAAGCAACTCAAGATAATTTGGTCAATAAAGGACCACATGCCTGATCGGTATTATTTTAAATATAGAAGAGTAACTATAGTAATATATTAGTCTATAGCCGAAGTTTTAGAAGGTTCTTAGGAAAACATTAGATACAGTGATTTTATTTCCTATTGTACAAAATTAATTCATGCCATTTTAAAATATACTTTACGATGGACATAACTTACCCAAGATATTGTATTTCGCTATGCTGGACATGCCAAACATCCCAAGAAAATGTTTCGCTTCTTCATCGTTCGTCAGTCTAAAAATTTCTGCTGTGTATTCTGCGGAGAAGATCAGCAAGTAAAAGGCAACTAGCTGCAAAAGAAATTAGAAAGCAATTGTTACTTAGTATAGAATTTTCGTAAAATGTGTTCTCAAAAAAACTCCTAGCAACATATGAGTGATAGGTCAAAAATCATGCGATAGCAGAATATGTTATTTCATAAGGGATTGGTTACTGGAGGTGGCTGTGCTGTTCCAGTCACGTAGTTGTTAGCTTGAATTCTGGAGGAAGTGTGTTCGCAGCCTACTCTCGACTACCCTGAAGGTGGTTTTCCGTGGTTTCCCCATTTTCACACCAGGTCACGTTCGCCTCCTTTCCAGTCCAAGCCCTGTCCTATCCCATCCGTTACTGTAAGACGTAAAACAAATGGTAAAAAACGAGAGAGAGAGAGAGAGAGAGACCATCAGGGAACGAAATGATCGACCGCCTAAGCAGTTCATATGAACAATATCTCTTTTAGGTGATGTTTGGTTGTAAACGGGATTTGGGTTAAAACTCAGAATTGTCGACAATCAGGCGGACTTTCTCTTTCTGATTATATTAGAAAATGAAAATCCAGTACAGTACATGCTATTTCAAGTCGGAGAGTACAAATGGTGGTTAGCAATCGCTAACGAATTTTTAATTCCAGAGTCCGCTATGGCTTGGGTGATGTTCGAGCTTATTAATATTGAAAAGCTTTCTTAGCAGAACAAGTAGGGTCCCCACATTATGAAAAACGTAAAATTAAGCAATTTTCTCAATTGTGCCGAAATTTGAAGTGCTAATGGGCCCAGAAAGGTTTCAAATTTTGAGTCTTGGATAGTTCTATCAAACATTTTTTAAAAAAATTTCGAAGATCACTTCCGGCCTACATGCAGTTCCGGAGAAACAGCCTAAAATCACTTGTTTCTTTACTCGTTTTTCCTTTTGACTCAAATCCTAGCCAAACTAACTTATTTACACAATTATTTCTGTAATTTGTTTTTTGTTTCAATAACCTCAGGCGGTTTTTTGATGAGATCTTGAAAAATTTCCACATCGAATGTAATTAAGGACATACGTGAAACTCACATTAGCGCTCGTAGTGGTGAAACAATACACTGACTCACATTAGAGTTCATAGTGGTAGAAAAAGGTAAACCTGCTAATCTAAATGACCGGATAATGATGATTAAGGAAAGGATTGCAATTTTTAGGAATACATTTAAAATATTGTACTTTATTATTTACCTCAAATTCGTACCTCATATGCCTAGGATGTTTTCAACACTGAGTTGCTTGCCTGAAGGGCTACAACTGTGGATTTATTTTATTATTATTATTATTAATGTTAGGAAGTATACCGTCCACGTCGGTCATAAGCCCAATAACGTCTCAGTTTTTTTTAATTTCATACTTCTGCATCCTGTGGCCTTTACTTCATTTTTTTTTTTGTTTGCACACTTATCGAGGATGCTGTTCCGTTTTCCTTCAATCATAAACTGTAGTGGAATCAATCACTGTACCCGTATCCTTTGCCCTCCATTGACAATATCAGAAATCTTCGAATTTTTAGGCAGTAAAAGGACAGAATGCAACCTTACTGAAGAGTATAACGAGTATGCACAACTGCCTTCACAACGGGTATGCTATGAGATTTGCATAAATATTAGGGGTAAGGTCCATCAAAAGTCCTTGAACTTATGTTACTCTTGCTACATCGCAGTAAAACTGGCTAGACGACACTTCCTAATAAAGAAATTCAGTTTACATTCTAAGCCATTACAGCCTAAAATTCCCCCGTCTCGTGGATCCAAATTAATCATTGACTTGATCTTTCTCTTTAAAGATATATCAGCAGGGGACATTAATCATAGTTTTCCGTCTCCTTTTGCTGAATAATCGGTGTAGTGACAATCGCTTTAGAGGACTTCAGATTAGATTATCGGCCTGTCCAGGTATATTAGCCACGACTAAATTCCGAGAAAAGTGAGACCAAAGCAGTCGTCCAGGACGAAAATAGAGTGCGCAGCATTCAAAAAAGTATAGATTTAACATTTTCTAGAAACATTAATGCAATCGCTAAAACTTCTCATATCATTATATCAGAGTGATAGAACAGTGATTAAGAAAAGGATCGCAGTTTTTACTAATCATTTGTTGAAATAATGTAAGTTAATCCGGCACCGACGAGCGAATCTCTCATTCTTTGATTTCTTCATATGGCACTGCGCAGTGGTTTCGCACACGTGTCTATTCTTCTAGATATTCAAAGTTCATTATTTTCCGCATCAGCCTCCAACTGTTGCATGTAGGTGAAGGTACATTATTTTCGTTTACGATGCATTGTTAAAATCCGTACCTTAGTAATTCTGGCATTGTTGATTATTGTAAATATATTGACTATATATGAATATACTAAAATACGGGTGTCAAAAATGAACGGAAAGTGTTACAATCGATAGACGAAGTGGAAAATGAGATGAACAGGAAGGAAGGAAGGAAGGAAGGAAGGAAGGAAGGAAGGAAGGAACAGGTGAACTTTCACATGATATTTTTGACATGTGTAGTGATAATGTTAAGCAAATTGACCAAAATAGTGAAAAGGAGTTTTCTGGCATTGAAACGGAACCTGTTGTTGCAAGTTCTGACTAAGTGATACGAAACAGACGCCTGTACACAGGGAAAGATTGAGCAACCACGTGGAATGTACACTGCAGAAACACGACACGCAAAACTTGCCGTAGAAATCTCGTGGAGACATCTACCAGGTGTCACAGAATGAGCACGAAATGTAAATGCGGCAATGGAAACATGGCATTTATTTTTTTTCCTGGAGGCACTATAAAACATATTGTGCATTGTACCGATCTAAAATTGGCAAAAGTGCGTAAAAGACTGACACGTGATTCATGATACTGATTGAACAAGGTAGTATACCCTGCATGTGTAACTAAAATATTTGAGCTACAATAATTCATATGAAAATAAATACAGAATGATTTAATTACTCAAATGTATAACTATAATATAATAGCACATTATTCAACAAGCCTATAATGGCAATAATTAAGACACGAGTATGTTTCGATACGAGTGTCTTAATTACCATTATTTGAGAGTTGAATACGACTATTTATGCTCGACGATAATTATAACTCTATTTTTTAAATATTCATAAATTTCTGTCGATATGGCACTTGAGTTGAGTTTACTGAACAGAGCGCATGCGCTGGGTTATTGATTTTCCGTGAGTGGATCAGAGACCTTGACAATGTCATGTTTTCAAAGCGTTGATAGGTTATCATATCCTAGCTTTATTTCAAATACAAAATGTTTATTGTACAGTTGGTGAAGTGAGTTTGCGGGAATGTGCCGCGTGGTTGTGGAATATTGGAAGTAGAAGGTGCATTGATGTTAATGTGTGAGTCCGGTATGTTTGATTTTGGAAACAAGTGCGAAGGTAGTTCCTTGAGCGCAGGTGCGACGCTATCCTTACCTAATTGGTCAAACAGTTGTATCAGAATGAAAATCTGAACTGTGAATGGTAGAGAACCTGTATCATAATGAAACTTGAACTATAATGAGCCTTATTAAGATTCAGTTTTCTGGCATATAATATTTAGATTTCGGCATCGTCGACCATGCACCCGCTTCCGTTCCTAGTAACCTCGCGTCCTGTACCGGGTTCAAGTACATAAATATTATATTTTGGACTTTTTCGGGTGGCGCCATTAGTTCACTGTCTTAGCAGCTGGCTTTCCACCCGCAAGCCTGAGGTGCGAATCCCGATAAATCCTGTGTCGAGAGCTTTATCTCAAAAATCACATGGCGTCAGAAAGGGAAACCGCCGTCTAAAACGAAAATGAGCCTACGTGACCTCAGTGACCCCAGAAATGACAGGGATCAGTTGAAGAATTTTATTTTTTATTTTGGACGTTTGCACGCCGATTTTATTTTATTTTTAAGGTTTAGTTGATGAAACAGTACGATAATCAACAAGACATGAAACGTAAATATTCTCCGCTGTATGTCAGTTTATTGGACTGTAATGAACAACTTGTTGTCTGTAAAATGTTCGTTCGTTATACAATACGCTTGCGGCGGAGTTTTGTAAGGCAGTGTAACAGCCTACAGCACCTGTTATGATACAGGACACGATAATGGGTTGTTATCACTTCGGTATTTCTTTGTGGGGCTGCCTTCGAGCTAAAGGGAAAGTGGAGTGACGCACTGAGAGATAAACAAGTGTGTTGAGCTTCCACGGTCTGCTTAGTTCTTCGTCAAGACTGGCGTGCTCGCCGACCAAACACATCAGAAAGGCTTTTGTTCATTTCAAGTCTATGTGCATTATATACAGGCAGCCGGCGTTTCGAATACATTACCGTATTCTCCATTAAGGCCACTGCGAATTGTCACCCTGCTTCGCATTGTTTCTTGCGTCCACCTTCAGGTTCACACATATCCTCTAGATGTATTTGTATTTTTGCCCGGCGATCATTCAGGGGGTGGAATGAGGTGCTGTATTGGCTGCATACAAATTCGGCTCTACCAAGAATGGTTGAAAATGAAGGTTATTTTACTGCAGCCCCTGTAATTCGGCCCTGTTTATGCTGACGTAATGTTCGGAATTTCCTTCTATATTATATACACAAGCATCTGACTTGAATTATTAGGTTATATTATACAACGCGGAAGACAAGCAATTGCCTACGAGGTAGCTGGCTGCATTCCCTTTCTTCCAACCTTGTGGTTAGGCTTCACCGCAAGCAGTGCGCGTACCACAAACAACTGAAACTCTCTTCAGTCCAAACTCATCTGGATATTTTACTCTTTGTCCCCACATATTTACGGTTCTTGACATTCTGCAAAGTTTTCAGTGTGAAACATACTACATGCCGTTCAGAAATACAAACAAACAAAATGCTCAGGATGGCGACGCTGGAAGCGTGTTGTCAAAATGTCCTCCCATCACTTAACAATATTAAACATGTTTTAATTCACATTTTAACAAGAAGTAACTAGTACGTAATATTACTAAATATTAACAGAGTTTTTAACTACACCAGCGTGCTGACTCTCCGAAGTTTGTATAAGATACGAAGCAATATATCGTGAGTAATTCAATTATTCGTGTTTTGTCCAGCATAGTGGTAACTTGTAGATGCGGGAATGAGTAACCTGTTTGCGCCAGTTATGTGGAAAGTTATCACGCTTTTCGTCCACCCACAGTGTGACTGCGCCAGAAGTACAATTTTCAGTTTAGGCTGGCAATCTGATAGTTGGATATAATATCCCATGGCATCTACTACTGTACTACGATTATTCAGCCGGGTCAGCGCTGGTCTTCCGTAGCCCCTCTAAGTTTCTTTCAAGAAAGTGACGCGTGGATTCTAAAGTTATTACTTTAAAAGAAATTTCACGATTTGCTTCCTTAACACCAAGAACAATGACTCACAATTTTTAGTTTTAAATATTTGTCCGAAACAAACCACACAATTTGTTTTAGAAGATCTAACATTTTTTAAAGTTGTGCTCCGGAATCCCGGTTGCAGGTTGCAACATTCCAGAAGCTATAGAAATAACGAAATACCGGACAAACATAAATTTAGTGGAAAGTTACATTAACAAGTTATCAGTGTGCTAGACAGACTGTGAAAACACAGAACTCCCTAGTGTTATAGACCAGTAATGATAAGTTCACATGTGACCGCCGAGCGAGAAAAGAGTCCGACATATTCCACAAAGACGTCCTCGGGATTCGACAGGAGAGGCAGAGTGATCACCTTCGTAATTAATTTTAGCCGCCTGAGGGAACTGATAACCTCGGATTGACCAGGACCACAGCAACACAGTTAATAAGAATACTGTAATGTATTCGAAACATCATAAAATAATGACGCGATAAAATGAGGACAAGAACGTCATAGAAGTGTGGCACTCGTCCAACGCAATTTCATCTATGTTTCATTTGAGTCGCACTTTAAAAAAAAATTCGTAGTGAATTCAAATGTGCCAATACTACACTGTAATAATAAAAGAAGCGTTTTGACTGCTAGGGCTGGAAGGAACCGCATTGCACGTTACATTCCAGTGTATTGCCACATTCCTACATTCCTTTCTCCTTCCCTGCACTTCCGACTCACTTGTTCGTTTGTTTACACCGCTGTGCTCTGTTGTACGTAACTCAGAAGTGAGAGGTTTGGCAACTCCAAGAAACATGAGCCGACCAGCAGGCTTATCTCCATGGCAACCCTCAGCCATGGTCAGCGTTCGTTTCCATGGCAACCGTACCTCCTACTCCCTTCTCGCAACCCAGGCAGGGAGTAATAAACGGACGTCCTGTCTGTCAAGGTGGATCTTTCAATATTACGACCATATACTGTAATGTAAATTTAAAATTGCGCTCTCCTCTTCTTAGTAACACAGTATGCTCCTCAATACGAGATACGCACTTCGTGATTTTTCTTCGTTTTCTTCTATGGTCGTACATGTACGCATAAACGATCTTTCCCGCGCTGACTCGGAAAGAGTATGTTCGACTAGGGATGTTGTGATATTATGGATATTTCAGTATCGATATTTTGAGGTATTTGTACTATTTACTGATATCGAAAAGATCGTTAGGAAAAATTAAGGAATAGTGCTATTAGTCGAACAATGGGTCTAACAATGCAATTAAATGTAAACTTTATGAATCGCCTAGTATCGTAACAGGAAAACACGAAGTATTTTAATATAGAAGTGAGGTGGTGACCGATAACAACGAAATTTCTCTTTATATTGTTGGCTCTCCATTTAGTTTTATGTTCCTTGAGTGGTTTCTAGCGTAGCTGCTGTTGGCCTGTTCAAGCCCATCGTATATAATGTGTCTGTGTTGGTGGCTTCTCGTGAAGGTTGCTTCCAATTACGGAAATTACTCCACCGTCTAATAAAACCAAAACCAAACCCCATGGCACTACAGCCCGTGAAGGGCCTTGGCCTACCAAGCGACCGCTGCTCAGCCCGAAGGCCTGCAGATTACGAGTTGTCGTGTGGTCAGCACGACGCATCCTCTCGGCCGTTATTCTTGGCTTTCTAGACCGGGGCCGCTATCTCACCGTCAGATAGCTCCTCAATTCTAATCACGTAGGCTGAGTGGACCTCGAACCAGCCATCAGATTCAGGTAAAAATCCCTGACCTGGCCGGGAATCGAACCCGGGGCCTCCGGGTGAGAGGCAGGCACGCTACCTCTCCACCACGGGGCCGGCTCCACCGTCTAATACTAGAGAAAAATAGATAGTAGAATGTCAGGGTAATAATGCTCTAAATGTGTCAAATTAGCTGTAAATACAAAATACTCCTTCTTCTGTTTGTACTTTCTTATCATTCGTATTTCCACTTCCAGAAGCGCAAAAATAAGTTCTAAGTTACTAAAGACAGTGAAGTTTGGTGGATGTGTGTTATAAAATCAATGTTCTTCCGCCTTCTTAGTTCACGTAGGTAGTGATCGCAGTGCTACAGCCCATAAATCAGTACAGTATGGAATGATGATTCTAACTATAAAGGTAGATAGATTGAAGTATGGAAAGGCTGAGGATTTTCCGGTGCTTCTGATATGTTTTGTTTGTTATTTGCTTTACGTCGCACCGACACAGATAGGTCTTATGGCGACGATGGGATGGGAAAGGCCTGGAAATGGGAAGGAAGTGGCCGTGGCGTTCACTAAGGCCCCAGCGTTTGTCTGGTGTGAAAATGGAAAACCACGGAAAACCATCTTCAGGGCTGCCGACAGTGGGGTTCGAACCCACTATCTGCCGGATGCAGGCTCACAGCCGCGTGCCTCTAACCGCACGGTCAACTCGCCCGGTGCTTCTAAATTGTTTTAGCACGCTACTCTTTGCTCGGAGGCGGTGTCCCATAACAATTTCCCCTCTATCGAACGCGGAGAAATCGGCCGCTTTTCCCCATACTAACGCCGGAGACAATAATAACCACAAGGTTGTAAACCTGAGCTGTGTATACCATGCTACTAGCATGCCAGGTGTTACTCTCATAATGTAATAGATAGTAATAGGTTAGAATGCAAACTTGGCTAGTAGGAAGTCGTCTACCTACTCTTACGTAATGTAGCGAGGGGAACATAACTTGTAGTGGTTCTAGTTGGCTGGGCCCCTAATGTTTCTGTAAATCTCAAAGCAGAACAGGCTAGAGTATACTTGTTACTCTCTTCAGCAAATTTGCATTTTAACCTATAGAAACCAAACATCCGGACTCTAGTAACGGCTCATCGCTTAGTTGCGTAGTTTCTTCCCGCTTAGTACGCGTCCCGTTTAATTCGCGATATTCATACAGCACCCTATCGAGGTTTTACTGTAACTGTTTTACGTGCACTGAAAAAGATATTTGAGAAGTGTTTAAGTTGGTAGAATTTGAATGCCTTAAGCTTCAGTTTTCACTGTATTTTAAAGAACGTAAACTTAGGAATTTCGTCATAGTATCTAATAACAATACTCACCCCGTACAACATTCCAATGATGTTAGCCCCAGTTTTGGCTGAACAGCATCCGTCCATGCGCAGCTTCATGTTGTCCTCCTGTAACAAAAAGTTGAGATAATACGGAAAGTTCATGTCAGCTTCCCCTTCTGAGATATTGTCAGAACATACTGCGTGAGTAAAGCTCTTTTGTCTAGACAGCAGAGTGGTCTTCCTCTCATCTCCAAACTTCTAGGCATCACAGTACGTGGAGATGTTAGGGTGCGAAATTGCGGTGGTGAAGGAAGGGTTCCCCGCCCCCCATCGACGATTTGATCTCAAAGGTTCTTCCCCATTGGAATTTCCCGGGAGGGGGGATATAGAACACATATATTACTGAAATTAATGTGTTTTTACTGTGCATATTTTCATTTTTAAAACATCAGCTATAATAGGTGCCTAGTTCGAAGTGTCTGCTGGTAACTAGTATCTTATTGAACTGTGTAGTGACTAACTAAAAAAAAAAAATTGTCTTTGAACAAAAAATTTAAAATTCTTTTTTTTCCTGGGAGGAAGTGGGTAATTTACTTAGGGGAAGTGCATATCTTCTTGCCCGCCGGCTACAGCCTAAAATAAGCACTGGCAGATAAGCCTTAATGACCCTTCTCTCCCCTCCCCCTCCAAACATCACCTCCATTTCTCATTTCGACCACCCTGGATGGGTATAGGGAGATCAGGTTCTACTCGTAAATTACAAAAAAGGAACAGAAGGGAGTAACACGCTCGGGTTCTGAGCCGAAGTTACTCCGGTGGTATTTGAAGGTGTTCAGTCTGACCGCATACACTGACAAACTAAATAATTCTAAATCTTCTTTTGTTAATCATCGGTGAGCATCACAGCTATGTCCGGCTCCAGGGCTAAATCGTTAGCTTGGTGGCCTTTGGTGCAAGGCGTGCCGAGTTCGATTCCAAGCCTAGTCGGGGATTTTAACGTTTATTTGTTAATGCCGGTGCATCGGGTCTGGGTGTGTGTGCCGTTTTCACAGACACGCACATCTCCTATTAGATGCCAACTCGAAACACTTACACCATGACTCTCCGGAGGCCACATGTCATTACCTTTATTATTTATTTATTTATTTATTTATTTATTTATTTATTTATTTATTTATTTATTTATTTATACTGTGGGTACTTCCACACGGACAATTTCCGCTGGTACAAGTCCTTCAGGTTCTTAAACCATCAACAGAACAAATATGACCTAGGCCGCCGTAGCTCAACTATATAGAGAAACCAACGCGAAATCGGAAGGTTATGGGTTGGGATCCCACTGTTGTTCGGTTGGCCACTTGTGTTCTGCACTTAAGAACGCTTCAATACTTAAGTTGTACTGAATACGACCTAATAATCTCAAAGTTTTCTTTAGAGTATAATGTGGACGTGAAAATACAAAATCCATACAACAACTCATACATTTCATCTCATCTCTTCTGATGAGGTTGGCGTCAGGAAGGGTATCTGGTTATAAAACTAGCTACCAGGATTCATCCCATTTCATATCCGACGGCGCAGATAATAGGAATAAGTGTTAAACATATTCATATTAATGAACAAATACATTAAGATAATGGCACAAAGTCAGTTTAAGCGGGATGTTCCCATTTGATACTTTACGTGTACCGGCTCTTGAGATAGTTATATAGTTTCTACCTCGGGTGGATATTGCAATGAGACCAAATAACTGATGTGTAACACCGTGCTATACCGGCACTATCAACCCACCTGCCGTAATTTCCTTGCTACCTGAGCTGGTCTCGTGCACTGAATATTAGTGACACAAGCCAGAGAGAGATAAAGAGTGCAATAACTCTGTAAGATTCCCAACAGCACGGTTAAACTAAGATTCATGGGCTATAAAGGTGGAATCTACGGTGTAATATACGTCCTTCTCTTCGTCTTCGAAGTATTATCCCTGTAACATATCTCCCTTCGTGTTTTAACACTGTCTGGCTCACACCCAGCGTTCTCAGTGAGCAAATTAACATGACCCTATGGTCGCCTTGGTGCAGTAACAAAACACGTCTTCATGAAAAAATGCGTAGAATACGTTTCTTGGCCTAGAGTAGGCCAATAATTTGTCATCCTGTAATTATTTGGGGTTCCGCAAGGCACTATCTTTGGACCTTCGATTTCTTGTATATATAAATTATACTGATAAAGAACTAACATCACAGATAATGTAATGAATAAGTACAGGATTTTGAGCAACTCAAAAAGATTCTTCGGCGAAGTCACATTAACGTGGTTGTTGATAAGGGTTACAAATTTCTTTCATACGCTTATGAGGTATTTAAGCCCTATAGTAAAGATATAAAAGGATACTCTGTATTAGTCACTCGTACGACTCCCTTTCTTTCAAGAGACATTCCTCCAGGCCATACCCCAGGAATAATTATGGGGTGAAATTTAGGCCCTTTAAATGACTTTCCTGAACAGGTGAAATATTCCAGCTGCCTGTTATACGCGGACGATTTCAAAGTATTCAAAGCCATTGAAAACATAAATGACTGTAAACAGCTCCAGCTAGACTTGAAAAGTGTATTGACTGAAAATATAGTGTACTTAAATGCATAAACATGTGTATCGATGTCGTTCGCCAGAAAGAAAGTTCCCGGCCCCTACACTTACAAGCTAGGTGACAATGATTGATATACGATCGGTTCGCTTGATAAGACTTCGGGGTTTTATTCGACCACGAGCTTACTTTCAATTCACATAATGTAGGTCTACTGAAAGTCGTATCTGAATCATACAAGACCCTAGGATTCATTATCAGGTGTATAAAGCGCTTCAGAAACAAACAAGTTTGCATTCATGTGTTCAGTACCGTAGCCAGCATCGTTTGGATCCCTGAGTGTCAATCATATGTCTATCACATTGAAAAATTACAAAATAGACTTAGAAAAATAATGGCCTTGACTTCAGTCTGCCAGTGCGTGAGTTTCTAACTGAAACTGATAGCGCAATTGTATGAAGTCATAAAAGAAAGGGGGCATCTAAGAACTTTGTATTGTAAGGTGGAAGTTCTGTAATAAAATGCTTGTATGTGAATTACTTCACTTCTTTTGTCTTCAATTGAGCGAATTGGCCATGCGGTTAAGGGCGCGCAGATGTGAGCTTGCATTCGGGAGATAATGGGTTCGAATCCCACTGTCAATAGCCCTGGAGATCGTTTTATGTGGTTTGCCATTTTCACACCAGGCAAATGTTGGGGCTATACCGTAATTTAGGCCACGGCCACTTCCTTCCCACACCTGGCCCTTTCCTATCCCATCGTCGCCATTAATTATGTAAAGAGTGTTTCAGACCGTTCTACCTTTAAGTTTCCGTTACGTAAACCTCTCTGAATTAACTAAACACCTCCATTATTTTCTGCTTACAACTAGAAACATCCTCGAAATGACCATGTTCTAGGTGGTTGTAATCAGCACAGTGGCTTAAGTCTGGTTTCCGACACATTCCCATCTGCCGAATCCCCATGCTGGAATTTTCACCTGAGAAATAACGTACCGTCTGGTCTTCAGCTGCCGGCCAGCGCCCAACACTAGCCACGATGTTCCTAATGATGAATAAAAACAACTGAGATAAACTGCAAAATAAAATAGTTTAATCACTGACTTAAGTTCGAACCCCTTCGAAATGTGGTGAGAATTGTTACTTAGTAACACCACCTGGTCGGAAGAAGGGAATACGGTGTTAATTCTTCTTCTTCTTCTTCTTCTTCTCTTTTTTTCCTATACCATGTCCTGATTCGATGTCGGCTGTCATTAGGGCGATTTGGTTGCTGTTCTGAGCAACTCCGAAATGAGTGTGTGTGTGGGGGGGGGGGGCGTGGGGGTACTGTGCCCGTGCTATTCTCTTAGATTCCTTAGCCAAGATATTCTCCTTATTTCCCTACTCCTTTTTCCTTCAATTTTACTTTGTAATATAAGCTTAAGAAGTCTATATTTATCATCTCGAATGATGTGTCCAAAGTACTCAAATTTCTTCTCTTTGATGTTGTGCATGACCCATAGCTCTTTGTCCAGGTGTTAGAATAATTCAGTGTTACGTATTCTGTCAACCCACGATAATCTGAGCAAAGGATCTCAAAGGATCTAAGTTATAAATTGAGTTTGTAGGCTCCTTTGATTTCGCACAACCGTCGGAAAGAGGAGTTGAAATAAGAAATCATTGAATTTTAATAAGCTGGACAGTTTAGTGTAGATAAACAATACCCATGTTGTGGAAATCTACGTCCGAGATGACAGTCCTGTGTAATTAATAAAGAAACCAACATATTAATTAATGAGCATAATTAAAACTGTCTCGATAATTTCGGATTTATAATCAGAAAACTTTTACCATGAAATGCTTAAGAGCTAGGTATATCCGTCTCCGTTAAAGTCCACCTATACTTCGCTTGTTCCCCATGGCCGAGCTGGTTCATTCTTAAGGATAAGGGAAATCTTATCGCGACCATAATTCTGAAACCACGGTTCTCCATTTTCTTTTGAAATCCTTGTCAGTGACATTTGAGCCCGCTTCTACTTGTTGACAAAGGGATGAAACCAAGCAGCTCTTAAAACACCTTCTGAAGTGACATGAAACTAAAGCCTATTCGTTTCGAAACCTCGTAAGTGTAATGTTTTCGTGCAATGAACATGAGCGTTCTGATCGGAGCACTTTTGTTTCAAACAGTACGAAATGCTTTTTTATTCCTCTCCTGTAAAATTCAATGGAATGCAGTTAAGGGGGCTTGTTATTTGAGACGCGATATCCGTATGCATGAAACAAGCCGTTCAAACATATTTTGAAGGTGACTAATGAAGGAATGTTTAATCTACTTCACCCTCACAATTTTTCGCCGGGCTGAGACTTTCACACGATAGAGCTCTGGCTTTGCGAGCTGTCGTTGTCGAGTTCGACCACAGGTCAGTGCGGTAGTATTTGAAGATGGTCATATACGTCAGCCTCATGTCGGTAGATTTACTAGCTCGTTAAAGAACTCCCGTGGGACAACAGTGCAGCATCTGGGCGTCTCTGCAAGTCGTAAAAGTAGTTAATGGGTCGTAAAGGCAATATTATTATTGCCCCGCGGCGTAGCAGTAGCGTGTCTCCCCGTTACCCGGAGGGCCCGGGTTCGAATCCCAGCCAGAGATTTCTATGTGGATCTGAGGGCTGGTTCGAGGTCCACACAGCCTGCGGTGAGATAGCGGCTCCGGTCTAGAAAGCCATGAATAACGGCCGAGAGGATTCATTGTGCTGACCACATGGCACCTCGTAATCTGCAAGCCTCAGAGATGAACAGCGGTCGCTTGGTAGGCGAAGGTCCTTCAGGACTCTCTAGACGACCGGGATACACATCCTAAATACTTTAAATAATCCATTTGTTCCAATTTATGAATTTACGATCCGAAAGTCTTCTTCGCTCCTGATGTATTTTTCTTGAAAAATGGTAATTTTCATATCATTTAAAAATAAATAATAAATAAATAAATATTGTGATGGGGTTTAGACGTAGGTTTTACCACGAAATTCTCCATTTGAGGAACTCTAGTTTCAGCTTCAATAAAAGTCGTCTTCAGCCTATAAATAAACAGAAATATCATACTAAGTTCTGTTACATAAATACAGACTCAGTAGATTAGCCTTACAAACTAAGAGACTGGGCTGAGTGGCTCAGACGGTTGAGGCGCTAGCCTTTCTGACCCCAACTTGGCAGGTTCGATCATGGCTCAGTCCGGTGGTCAAATACATCAGCCTCGTGTCGGTACATTGACTGACAAGTAAAAAAAACTCCTGTGGGACTAAATTCTGGCACCTCGGCGTCTACAGAAACCGTCAAAAGCAGTGAGTGAGACGTAAAAAATAACATTACACAAACTAAGGTGACGTTAGTCGTGGAACAAGTTATAGATACGTGAGAATCGGCTACGGGAAATAAGTTAAGGGGTGGAACTGTACAATTTTTTAATCGCAGAGTGTCTAGCGAAAAAAGGTTGTTCATTCATACATGTCCCTTGGTTATCTCTGACATTCAATTGTGTTTGTATAATTTATATAAAATTTAATATGGAGCCCTTCGTTTCCTTATGAAGAATTTTGAGATTCTGATTTGCACTGAAGAACTGATAGTTTGTTATGATGTGTTTGGGTAACTGCGACTCAGTGGGGTTATGTAATTTCCATGATCTAATTTGTTCTTTAGTCCTAATTTTAAATTTTCGTCCTGTCCGACTGACGTACCGCTACCCGATTCTCATTTGTCTGTAACTTGTTTTGACGTCTAACGTTCAGCGGACAGAAGATTTATCTAGTTTAAGAAAAATATGTTTCTTAATTTTTGTTTAATATTTATAGGTACCCTATCTTGTAAGAATGCCGGTCCCACGGTGTAAGGGTAACGTGCCTGCCTCTTACCCGGAGGCCCCGGGTTCGATTACCGACCAGGTCAGGGATTTTTACCTCCATCTGAGGGCTGGTTCGTGGTTCACTCAGCCTACGTGATTACAATTGAGGACCTATCTGACGGTGAGATGGCGGCCCCGGTCTAGAAAGCCAAGAATAACGGCCGAGAGAATCCGTCGAGGTGACCACACGACACCTCGTAATCTGTAAGCTTTCGGGCTGGGCAGCAGGCGCTTGGTAGACCATGGTCCTTCGTGGCTGTTGCGCCATGTTTTTCTTTATTTTGTAAGAATAATGTATAGAGTCTGTGTTTATGTAAGAAATCTTAGCATATTATTTCTGTTGATTGTAGGCTTAAGATTACTTTGAATACATTTGAAACTCGAGTTCCTAAAGTGGAGGAATTCGTGGTAAACCTACATCTAAAGCCCATCATTATGAGTAAAAAACACATCACCTTGCTACAACCATTAAACAAAATATTGTATTCTAGAAACCTGTTTAGCCTTAGTAGTGCGACCTTACCATGTTAACGGAGCAGGTGTGTTCCTACGTCAGCACAGTCACGTTCAGTAATGAGGCCACGACACTCTCTCACTAATACACTCACTGTCACCTACAACAATCACTCGGACTATCTTTTAATTGACTCCATTTGACACCAAGTTGAAGATCACACGATTACCCCCAACCACTCTCAACAGTTTCCACGTCCAGCACTGTTCTGCCGCCGCGTCTCGTTTCCTGGGCCATGCACACCGTGAACTCGCCGAAGCGCGATCTAGCGGCTACTACCGGGAAGTGACGCAACAGTTAACTTGTTGTGGTTGTCGTTTCAGAAGGCCTTGGCTGACTGCACCATTAGTATTTCCCAGCTCTTGAGGGTATAATCACATGACTTCTGGGTTTCTTCTCGGTTATTATTCCTGACGTCACAAATTAATAAGTCTTTTTAATTATTGTAATTTCGGATGCAAGGATTGTGCCCAACCTGATACTAACCTAAGTCTGGGAGGGTGGCTCTACAGTCTGCGTTCGGGAGATGGAGAGGGGGTGGTTCCCACCGTCGTCTGTCCGGAGAATATCATTCCGTGGTTTTTCATTCTCCTGCAGTAAGACGAATGCCAGGACAGTTCCTAGCATTGGCTACGGCCGCCAACCCTGTCACCGTCACCACGACAAATCTCCTCGCCTGAGAGATGGCATCACCATCTAAGAGGCCCGCCTTCCCCTTCAGAGGAGGAATGAAAACGTAGTAGTACAGTAGTAGCGGCTCGTCTTTGTCTCCCTTAGCTTCTGTTATCCTCCATGCCCGTATCTAGGTAACCTACCTTCTTCCTTAATATTAATAATGATGATGATGATAATACCGGGTGAGTTGGCCGTGCTGTGAGCTTGCGTCCGGGAGATAGTGGGTTCGAGCCCCACTGTCGGCAGCCATCAGGATTTCTGTGGTTTCCCATTTTCACACCGGGTTGTACCTCAGTTAAGGCCAAGGCCGCTTCCGTCCCACTCCTAGGCTCTTCTTCTCCCATCGGCACCGTAAGACCTATCTGTATCGGTGCAACGCACAACAAATTGAAAATAATAATAATAATAATAATAATAATAATAATAATAATAATAATAATAATAATAATAATAATGCCTTATTATTATTATCATTAATTTGAATCGAATAACAGGCCTCTTGCCAATCTTAAACTTCTGGCAGTACCGGGAATCGAACCCGCGGCTCCAAAACCGACATATAATAGCCCTAACCGTTACTACGGGGGCGACGTCCACCAGCTGAAATGACTAAAACACCCCGTATGTTTACAAAAGTTATCATGACAATGTCAAGGCTTTCAATGAATATTGTAAAATTGTTTGTACCGAGCGAGTTTGCTACGTGGTTTGGGCCACGTAGCTATGAGCTTGCATGCGGAAGACAGTTGGTTCGAACCCCACTGGCGGCAGCTCTGAAAATGCTTTTCCATTGTTTCCCATTTTCAGACCGGGTTTTACCCTAAGTAAGGCCACGGTCGCTTCCTTTCCCTTTCCTAGCCCTGTCATATCCCATCGTCGCCATAAAACTTCTGTTTCGGTGCGACGCGGATAGATAGCAAAAACAAAAACACACTTTTCTCTTCGTAAAAATCAAATGATCATAAATGTGTCACTTGGTCACGGCCATCCATCAACGGCTGCCATAAGACATATCCTGTACGGTTGCTAGGCAACAATACCATCTCTCACTGCCTGCACGGTGGTTGCTAACGTTACATTTCCGTCACACATTTTGTCGCGTCATGTTAGCCTATACAAATTTTCGGATGAACCCCAAAGCTTATCAGTTTCTTTTTTCTTTAATAAGAGAATTGATTTAGAAATGTTTTACTCAAAGCTAAAGCATGGAAGTTCCTAACTACCAAACGAAGTGTTTCTGGATATGGATTCCTCTACGAATACTATTCATACTGATCTCCTCTATCATCCCTGAGAATTTGTAACGGGTACACATTGTTTGAAACTCGCAAGAATCCCAGTGGTGAGAGTCTGTAACCCCGAAACACCAAACCAATAGAGGACGTTAAAACTGACTACACTGCCTTACATGCCCAAACGTACACACAATAAGAGAACAAACATCAATCCACGACCTTCAAGCTTGAAGGAACATGAGATAACGAACGACTCGCACTCGCCTCATGACATTCGCTTGCTAATTCGAGAATATTAACAACTATTATTACGCTGAGTTGAGTGGTGCATTTAACTGGTTATTTGTTGGCCTAGGCCTGCATAGTGTGTTGAAATTGGTGTAAGTGCGACTTCCAGTACGATAAGGAACTTCCGTGGACAAAATCCCGACACTTGCGACATAGTTCGTATCTGCGTCCCTATGAGCATAAGCCTACGGGAAAGCGGACGAGGGTGATTTGTTAAAACCAATCATTTCGGCCTCACAGGAACACTGTTAACATATTATGCCACCCATTTTGGATTTCCAGTATACCTACATCTTGAAGAAGATAACAAATTCCGCGAAATTCGAGGCAGATGACCATAAAGCATATGACGTTTGCTCATAACAAGTGAACACAACTCTGCATTTGACCTCAGGCGATATTTACCGTCAGAGTTTTGACGTGGGCCAAGGGTCGTTCGTAGAAATTTTCTTTCTTTCTGCATCCTAAAGCCAAGCACTGATCAGTAGGCTATATAGTGCTCTAGAAAAGGCTGTTCTGGTGTTGTGGTATTATGATATATATATATAATTCGCTGGGGCCATCAAGGACCACGTTAAATGTTGTTGCATTTGACACTAAACTTGGCCTTCTTTAGAGCCCAAATTTCCCTCATTCTTTGTGAGTGAGCCTGCTTACGCTCCTCTGTCCAAGGGGCACCGTGTCTTCTCTTCGGTTGCTCGTCTCGGTTTAGCCCGTTCGTCAATATTTTCTTGCGGAAGAGATCTCTGTTAAGGGCGTCTTCAGCTGAGATATTGAGTATTTGCAGGTCGTCTTTGGTATTTCTAAACCAGAGAATTGTGGTTTTGGGGTTTGAATCAAAAAAGTGAAAGATTTCTTTAGTTAACTTTCTTCCGTCCATTCTTTTCAGATAACCGTAAAATCGTGCCCGTCTTTTTCTGATTGTGTCGGTAATTTTCTCTATTTTGCTGTAGACTTCCTTGTTGGATCTCTTTTGATGGATTCCATTTCTGTACTTTGATCCCAAGATTCCTCTCACAATTTTGCATTCTCTTTTCTCCAGTTCTTCAAGGAGTCCTTTGTTGGCATTTAGAGACAGGGTTTCGGCTGCATATAGAACTACTGGCTTCAGAACTGTTTCATAGTGACGTATCTTGGTGTTTTGGGAAAGGCATTTTTTGTTGTAGATTGTGCGGGATGTTTGGTAGGCTATTTCCAGGTATTTGAATTTGTCTACTCGGGTGATGTCCCCGTATTTTGTATGGAGTTTTGGTGGAGCCTCTTTGATGTTAGTCATTACTTCTGTTTTCTCAAACGATATCTGCAAACCAGTATGTTCGGCAATATCCTTTAAAATTTCAACTTGAGCTCTAGCGGTTTCTATGTCGTTTGAGAGAACAGCAATATCATCGGCAAATGCTAAGCAGTCTGTTGCGATCCCCTTGGATTTGGTTCCTATTCTCAATGGACTGTAGTTGGTTTCCTGTAATCTCACCCGCCAGGTTCTGATGATCTTTTCAAGAACACAGTTGAAGAGTATCGGGGATAGCCCATCACCTTGTCGGACTCCTGTTTTGATGTCAAAGGAATGCGAGAGACATCCGTGGAACTTCACCTTGGATTTTGTATCGGTCAGGGTGGCTCTAATTAATGCCAGCAGTTTCAAATCAACTCCAAATTCATTTAAGATGTTTATCAGGACTATCGGTCAATGGAGTCGTACGCTTCCTTAAAGTCCACAAAGACAGACACATACTGCTTGGACCTTAGTGTACAATATCTGATGATCGTTTTGAGATTTTGGATCTGTTCAGCTGTTGAGCGACCTTTTCTGAACCCTCCTTGGTATTCACCTATTTGATGTTCGACTTGTGCTTCCAAACGCTCCAGGGTGGCAAGTGATAGAATTTTGTAAATCACGGGTAACAAAGATATTCCTCTGTAGTTGTTGATGTTCTTCATGCTGCCTTTTTTGTGTAATGGATGGATCAAAGCTATTTTCCAATCTTCGGGTAGGGTCTCCTTGTTCCAAATTTCTTCATTTTGCTTTTGCAAGATATCAAGTGATTCCTCTGGGGCATATTTCCATAGTTCTGCTACTACTGAGTCTTCCCTCGGCGCTTTATTATTTTTGAGACGGGCAATGTGGCGCTTGATTTCATCTCTGTCGGGTGGTCTGGAATCTGGGTACCTGAGTAAGGGTTCCTTGGTCTCAATGGGGCTTTGCGGTTTAGAGCAATTAAGTAAATTCTTGAAGTAATCTGCCAGAATGCTGCAATTTTCTTCATTTGACGTCGCCAGTGTGCCGTCCTTTCGCTCAAAGCATAGAGATGGTGGTTTATAGCCAGTGAGTGTATTATTATTATTATTATTATTATTATTATTATTATTATTATTATTATTATTATTATTATTATTATTATTATTATTGTCTTCCCGTAATATTATCCTGCTACTGTGAAGGACTCTACTAAAAGAAAGGGATAAATTGACCGTACGCTTTGTGCTCCTCTCACACTTGACATGTCGAACTCCCTTTTATAATTCTGCACACTATCTGCCCGGTTTCTTTAGTCACCTCTTCTTGGAATACAAACAGTGAGCAATTCTTCACGTACTGCTAGCTTCCTCCGACCTGTTCGGGGAAATAGCAGCTCGCTTACGCACCCATTAGCCCTACATTTCTCAGCCGGAGCCGGAGCAAACTTGTAGCTGATTGTGGCAGTCCGTTACACAGATGAAAGGTGCAGCGGCCGTCTCATTCCCTTCTCTAAATCCAATCTGCTTACAAACCCTCCATAGGGATGATAACCAGGTTTGACGGCGTTTTTATGTTAGCCCAGATAGCGAGGAACGTTTTGCGACATTCAACACGGACAATCCTTCACTGTAGGGAAGATAACGGTGTTCGGATTATAGAACAGTCTATTTGTCGTTGTGTGTGTACCCGAGACCTACGTCAGGCACGTATTCTGTGATAAAATTCTAGTGTTCCAGCCTCTCTTAGGTCTGGTAGAAGGTGAAAGGCTATTAAGGACATTCCATATGAGAAGTCATTAAAAATTTACACTTCAAGTTTTCACTCCTTCGAAAAAGCTTTCAAAAATGTGTGTGTGTTTGCCTTGTAACTAAAGTGTTCTTTAAATGGCGGCATCGATGATACACTCAGATAACATTTTACTTCCGATCGTAACATGTGACTTTTTTAGATAATTTCCTTTACTTCGCACCAACACAGATAGGTGTTATGGCGACGAGATAGGCAGAGGCTAGGAGTGTGAAGGAAGGTATAGTCCTAGCATTTGCCTGGAGTGAAGAATGGGAAACCACGGAAATCAATCTTCTGCACTGCCGACAGTGGGGTTGTAACCCACTATCTCCCGAATATAAGGTGATATCTACGTGACTCAAACCATTGTCGGTGTATTTGTTTTCTCAGGAACCATACGATATATAGCTACTCCAGTGCACTTTTTTAGTTACGCACAAGCTGCAAGGAAGTATTGTAAAAAGTAGCCTATCTATTTTCCATAAAATAGGAAGTATGGCACTATGTACCTCGAGAATTTTCAGAGAAAATATTTCCTATTTGAGAACCCATTTCGATAGGGTAAAGTACCTTTGGAAACACTCGTACGTTTTTTATTATAGACTAGCATATGTACCCGTCCTTCGCACAGGGATTGGTAATAGATTCACGATTCCTTCACGAATTTATGCGAAGTTACATGCCTGTATTCAAACTGATATTCTTCTACGAAAGCAGGTGGCAGTAACGTGAAGCACGATAAAGCTGAACAAAGTGGAGACAGAATGGGGTAGATCAGAGTCTAGTGAACGATACAGCCCATGGTCCGAAGCTGTGCGTAATTCTGTCTACTTCCCGGTTACATATTGTTGTTCATCTGAAATCAGCAGTGGCGGTGTGGCTGAACCACTCTTACTATCTGTCCTATCGAAAAGAACAAAATGGCTTGAAATGACATAAAAGCTTGTAAAACAGCCCATTAACGATAACTCCCTTGTTATTTTCCAATCGAAAAGGTGCAAATGAGAAAAACATTTTTAGAAATTGATTTCCACTAAGACCGGTAGTTTCCTATTAACGTTGGTCATGTATATTTTATGGGAGGGTAAAATCACTGTATCGACTTCCTATAAACCCCCAAATCAATCCTGGATTTAGAAATGATATTGACCCTAATACCTACCCAATGGCAGATGTAAAGTTTGGTAGAAATATATACAGTAATTTCCAAGTTACAAGAACTCTACACACGGACGAGCAGACAAAAAAGATTTTAAAAAGACCACTCGAACTTAGACTGAAAAAACGGTCCGTTAATGATACCTCCCTTATTACTCGTATCGATATGATGCATATGAGAAAAAGTGTTTTAGAAATGGATTTCCATTTAAAGCAAGTAGATTTCCATTAAGTTTGGTTGTGTGTGTTTTGTGGGAGTGCAAAATGACAGTTTCGGCTTCGTATAAACCCCCAGTCATTTCAGGGATTTAGAAAGAATGACCCTAAAACCTACCCAAGGACAGTTGGATTCTAATTATTAAGTTTGCTAGCAATATATCCAGCAGTTTTCAAGTTATAAGAACTCAAACAGTCGGACAGACACCAAATCTAAAAAAATATGCAGAGGTTCATTATTACACCTGAAACGGATAAATGAATGAAAATTTCGCCAAAATAGTCAATTTACTGACACACGGTCGCTACGATTTTATTTATACAGATACTAGTGTTTTTAGCTTGCACAAAAAAGTATGCCTCGTAACGTAAGTCTGATTACTTTAATGAAAATTGTACCCCAGGTTGTGGCCGAAGTTCGAAAGTTTATGTATGAGTGTTGCTATTTGCCTCCATGTTGATTAACTAAGGAAGATGGACCGCTGGCATTATGTATGTGTTTTGCCCTGGTTGATATTAGAAGTTGAACAAAGTTTGTTCCTTTCGAAAAAATAGCTTTTAGATATGGACCTACTAACGATCCTTGAAACATTCAGGTTTCCGGTGCAAGTACAATTAAGCACTGTTTTATGTTGCAGATTAGAGGTCTAGCGGCCCGACGTGGGTTAAGTGGAAACTTATACAGGAGACGTTGCAGCAACAAGTCAGATGAGTCAAGGAGAGCGACTTCTAGTGTTTGCCTTCTTGGAAGTTATTACTCTCGTATTTCGTCAGGAAAAAAATGTTCTTGTTGAGTGTGTGTAACCTGCAAAAACTATGAGCAGTCTGTAACACTGACATCCTTCCTTGACTCTCTTGAGGTTGGCTTTGAGTATGAAAAGACTTGAACAGGTCGGACAACCAGTAAAATGAGAACGCAGAGTGTTACGACAAATTTGAAGCAACAGATGGGTTGACCAGCAAGTACGATTGAGTTAGAACCAGTAATACTTTCAATTGAAAAAGAAAAGATTATTGTTCTAGGGAGGCATCTTTCATACAGCTAATGACAGACTAAGCTAATTTGGAAGCAGGAAGGCGGAAGACGGATGGTCAAAAAGCTATCTGGGGTTTCAGGCGGAATCAGAGCCCAGAATAAGACGGGGATTTCAGACAGAATAGTTTGTTTGTTTTTTTTTTGCTTTACGTCGCACCGACACAGATATGTCTTATGGCGACGATGGGACAGGAAGGGGTTAGGAGTGGGAAGGAAGCGGCCGTGGCCTTAATTAAGGTACAGCCCCAGCATTTGCCTGGTGTGAAAATGGGAAACCACGGAAAACCATTTTCAGGGCTGCCGACAGTGGGATTCGAACCTACTCTCTCCCGAATACTGGATACTGGTCGCACTTAAGTGACTGCAGCTACCGAGCTCGGTAGACAGAATAGTAAAAGGATGCTGAGATCGATGACCGTAAGATAAGTTGCACAAGTCAAGGTCAAATATTGAAATTATTTGTAGTTTCCTGTGGTTGTATGTAGCTGACACACATTCTATTCCCATACCTCCAATTCGCTATTCACATGTAAAATTATCATTTTATGTTAATTTTGCTAGACCTCATTGGCTGAATGGTCAACGTTGCAGTCTTCGGCCCAGAGGTTCCCGGGTTCGATTCCCGACCGTGTCTGGGAATATAATAGCGTCTGATTAATCCTTCTGACCCGGGGACTGGGTGTTTGTGTATGTCCCGGCACTCTCTTCTTCATACTCAGACAACACACTACACTACCAACCACCACAGAAACACGAATTAGTGATTACATTCCTCCATATAGGGTTGGCGTCAGGAAGGGCATTCGGCCGTAAAAGGACCAAATCCACATGCTTGTGTGACACAGTTCGCACCTGCAACCCCACAGATGTGGGAAAGCCGATAAAATATATGATGTTAACTTACCACTTTCAGTTCGGTATTTTTAAAAGAGTCAAACCTTTTAGAAAATCAGAAACGTGTTCAATTTTTTGTTTGCAATTACGAATGTATTTCCGTCAGTGACTGTTTGGAAACCTGGAGTGGAAACAAAACCTTTAATCTTATCGTCCCAGATAACATGTGACGGCACACAAGTCACGTCTTTAGTTAACTTGCAAATCAGTGGCTAACATTTGACTGTGCCGCATGTCAACAGTCTGGTAGCAGGATTGCAAGGCGAGTCGCTTCACTACAAGCACAAAGGGTCCCAACACACGTTTCAAAAATCCTCCGAGGAGAACTTGAGCAGACCTGGCGTTCGGATTGTCCTCAGGTCGCCCTACACCACACCGTTTCAGTTCGTCGTCTGGAGCTGACTATTCTAGAGTGTTTGTTCGCAACAAAATGCATTATAACGTATGTGAAGAAACTTGTTAATAGTGATATCGCTCGTGGGCTACAATAGGGGTAAAACTAAGAAAACACAGTTCCAGCAAACAACTCATTCTAGGGATATCAGCTACGAATTATAGGTGTTGTATGTCCGGCGCTCCCTTTCTCGCTCCACCAGCCAGCTGCACGCGCGCCTGTGTATCATTCTGCTAGCTTCGACGCGCAGCCCTCAGTGCGCGTGCCTGACCATCGAGTGTACTATAAATAGGAGCTCCCTGCCTGCTCACTCGCCCACTTGCCCGGTGTCCAGCTCCAGAATACACCCTACGTCGAGCACGGAGGCTACTCCTCTTGAAAATGTGCTTCGACCAGGTGGACTGAATTTCTGGCAGTACGAGGTTTCACCTCTGGTCACCGTTCCCTTACCTGTTTCCGCTGCCTATGTACCGTAATTCTTTTACAAGCCATTTTCATTCCCTAATTTACGCAAGCTCCCTTAGTTTCGCTAGGTGGAATTTCTTCAATCAATTGAACTTGCTTTTTAGGAATTCAGGCACTTCAACAAACAAGGACTCTCTAAGACATTTATGTTAGTGTGCCAGATAGTTCTCGACTATCAACGTGTCAATTCACAAAGACTATCTTTTCAAGATAGAAGTGTATATAAAGACTGTAAACCTGTACATATTGTATAAAGACAGACTTTTCTCAAGATTCAATATTCCTTTTTGCTTCAAAATAATTTTCAGTTATTTGTGTAAATATCATAAAGTGAAGCAATAAAAGTTGTGTTTTGTAAACTTCAACCTTTGGTTACAACACAACTCTATGGCGACGAGGTAAAACAGCAACAGCCTACAATTCTTCGACACCAGTTGCCAACTCTATAGTAACGAGGTAAACAAGCAACAAACTACACGTCATCAGCCCCAATCGCCAACTCTATAGCAACGAGGTAAACACGACACTACAATTCAACAGGCCCAGTTGTCAACTCTACGGCGACGTGCTAAACAACAACGACACTCCAACCAGTTCTGACACACAGCTTACCTTACTCTTTCTTGCACGCATCTCGCAATGGCTACTGCGGAACAACTCGCTACGGTCTTCCAAGCCTTACAGCAGCAACAACAACAGTTTATGCAACAACAACAGGCAGCATTAATTCAGGCTATTCAAGCTATTTCTGTCTCTACACAGCCATCAGCTATTCCTCCGTTCTCTGCTTTTGATCCGGCTAAGGAAGAATGGTCAGTTTATTTAGCCCGTTTACAACAGCATTTCATCTGCCATTCTGTCACAGATGATCAACGCCGCCGCGCACTATTTCTTAGTTCGGTTGGCAATGCTACGTGTGAATTACTACGTAAATTAAGTCCGGAAGAACACTTATCTGAGGTACCCTTCACGCAGCTCTTGGCCCGTCTCACGGAACACTATGCCAAAGCTCCTCACATAGTGGCTGCTCGCTATAAATTTTTTCAGAGCAGAAAGCAACCCCATCAGACACATACTGAATGGATAACTGAATTGCGTGGTCTAGCTAAACCCTGCCAGTTCATCTGCTCCAAGGACGGTTGTGGTTCATCCTACACTGATTCTCTCATTCGGGACATGATAATTTTACATACTCCTGAAGACAAGATACGTTTTGACGCTGTCAAGCAGAGTAACCCTTCGTTAGACGACGTCCAGCGTATTGCTACGATTTATGAGCTTACTACCAAGACTGCCGCAGCCATAGCTTCTCCACACGAAGTTGCACAAGTCTCGCCTCAGGCCCGCAAGTCCTCTGCTACAGTGAACCGTACGGATAAGGCGCTCTCCACCAAGCATTCTCGCCAGGTTCCCTCTCGTAATGCTACATGGAAGCCCAATTCTAAAAGCACCTCGAAACTCCTGCCTTCCTGCCGAGGTTGTTTCAAGCATCATGAACGTCGTGACTGTCGTTTTTTCAAAGCTACTTGTGAACGATGTAATAAACTTGGACACATTAAGACTGTCTGTCAAAGTTCGCTCCGCCCTGCTAAGACTACTGCAGCACGCCGGAAGCATATACAGCCCCGCCAAGACATGGAAGTTGATCAGATCAATCTTATTCTTCCCACAAAGGATTCCCACAAAATCATCATTCCTCTCTCATTCTCTGATCGATCTGTCGATTTTCAATTAGACACTGGATCACCTGTCTCTATTATTAACCTGACTACCTACCACGACTTAGGTTCACCTTCATGCGCTCCAGCTGACATCCAGCTCGTGACATTTAACAAGAAGAAAATTGACATCAAAGGTCAAATCAAGCTTCAGGCTAGTTATAAAGGAATTCAGAAGGCCATTCCTCTTCTCGTAGTTAACAACTACACTGCATCAAACATTATGGGCATGGATCTATTTAACTTATTTGGTTTCCAGATACATGACAACATTAACGTCGTATCTACATTGCATCCTACTTCTGACGTTACCGCTCTCCTAGCGCAGTTTCCTGAAGTCTTCGACTCTCAGCTCGGAACAGCCAAAGACTATACAGCTCACATACAGCTGAAATCCGGAGCTAAGCCTCGCTTCCTCAAGGCACGTCCAGTACCCCTAGCACTTCAAGACCAGGTCACGAAAGAATTAGAAAGATGGATACAAACTGGAATTGTGGTACCAGTTACTTCTAGTCAATGGGCTACTCCACTCGTGGTAATCAAGAAACCTGATGGTAATGTTCGACTTTGTGGCGATTTTCGATCTACAGTCAACGCACAACTCGACACAGATATCTTTCCTATTCCACGTCCAGAAGACTTATTCCGTCGTCTCTCTGGTGGACAATTCTTCTCTCGAGTTGATCTTAAAGAAGCATATCTCCAGCTACTTTTAGACGAAGAATCTAAGAAATTTCTCACACTCAACACTCCTCTCGGACTGCTCCAGCTCCAGCGGCTCCCATTCGGTGTTTCATCCTCAGCGGCTATTTTTCAGCGCTATTTGGCTCAACTCACCGCCTCCATTCCCGGTTGTGCTAACTACCTGGATGATATTATTGTTACTGGAAAAGATCATCAGGAACATCTAACCAATCTACGCCTCCTTCTCCAGAAATTGAAAGACAATGGCCTACGAGCGAATCTCGCTAAATGTACCTTCTTTCAGCCTCAAGTTCACTACCTAGGCCATATACTTGATAAGAATGGAATTCGTCCTAGTACACAGAATGTCTCAGCGATAGTAAACATGCCAGCACCTCAGAACCTCAAGCAGCTTCAGTCCTTCATAGGCAAAGCGAACTATTATAATAAGTTCATTCCACGCTTCGCTACAGTGGCAGCTCCATTAAACGCTCTACGTAAAAAAGGTGTTAAGTTTCAGTGGACTCCGCAATGCCAACAGGCATGGAAAACAATCAACAACGCCTTAATTCAAGCTATACAACTCACTCATTTTCAGCCCGACAAGATCATCACGCTAGCTACTGACGCTTCAGACTATGGTGTCGGTGCCGTTCTCTCCCAGAAGGATCGTCATGGACAAGAACGCCCCATCGCCTTCGCTTCGAAAACACTTAATGACCATCAACGTCGATACTCACAGATAGAGAAAGAAGCTTTAGCCATCATCTTTGGTATTCGCCGTTTCAATGAATATCTCTATGGCAACCATTTCCTGATCATTACCGATCATAAGCCTCTCGTACACTTATTCCATCCTGGTACTAAGATCCCAGAGAATTCCCTCAGAAAGCTTCAAAGATGGTCCATGTTCCTTTCTGATTATTCCTATCAGATTGTATATCGAGCCACATCCCAGCATTGTAATGCTGATGCCCTCTCCCGCTTACCCGTTGGTCCTGATACTGCCTTCGATTCTCAAGAATCTGAATGTCTTCAGTTGGACATAGAACTTGAAGATACTGTATCCAGTTTTCCTATTGATGCTACCTGCATAGCTAAAGCTACGGATAAGGACAGTACACTTGCTACTGTACGTACTTACATCCGCAACGGTTGGCCTCTTCAGAGCACACTTCCTGCCCACCTGGCACCTTATCATCGTATGCAGCATCGTCTCACGACTCGTGCCGGAGTTGTATTACTAGAAGCAGGCACCATCTTCCGAGTGGTTATCCCACTTAGCCTACAGAAACAAGTTCTCGGATTATTACACCAAAGCCATTGGGGTATCTCCAGAACAAAGCAACTCGCCCGTCAACACTGCTACTGGCCCGGTATTGATGCCGCCATCGAAAAGCTAATACGTCATTGTGAGCAATGTCAAACGACTCAGAACGCCCCGTCTTCTGATCTTGCTTCATGGCCTCCTGCTACTACTCCATGGGAACGAGTTCACATCGATTTCGCAGGTCCTTTCCTCAATTCCATGTGGTTAATAGTCATCGATTCACTGTCAAACTTTCCATATGTCGTGGATATGCATTCGACTACTACAACCGAAGCTACCATTCGTGCTCTCCAGAAAATCTTTACTACAGAAGGTTTACCGCAAGTACTCATTTCAGACAACGGACCTCAATTTACAGCTACTGCTTTTCAGAACTTTTGTACACATAATGGCATTCGTCATATCCTAGCACCACCTTTTCACCCTCAATCTAATGGTGAAGCTGAACGCTTCGTACAAACATTTAAAAGAAGTATGAAGAAAGCTGTCTCTTCAGGCTTAACTAAAGACCAAGCCTTGCTCCAACTCTTAAACAACTACAGAACTCTACCCGGCGCTGATAATATCACTCCTGCACAGAAGCTCCATGGACGACCTCACAGAACTTTACTTTCTCTGTTACAGCCTCTTCCGGCCCAGCATAAGACCTCACCAACGAAGTTCTCCCTCAACGACAAGGTCTACACCAGGACATTCAAATCCAACCCACTCTGGATACCTGGAGTCATCTGCAGATCTTTGGGTCATCGTCTATACGAGATACAGACTACGGAGAAACGTATCTGCCGCCATCAAGATCAGATACGTCTGCGCTACCGCCCCTGTCCAGCTATTGATGCTATTGCTAAACCAGATAAATCTATTGCTGAACGCGCTTTAGATCATTTAATAACAATGGGTTCCTTTCAGGACGAGACAGCGCCACTCCGCCCAGTTCCAGCTCCGGACAATACAACGGAGACATCAGCAGCTCCGCCCCAGCATCGCAGTCGCCGCCAGCGCCGCCGCCGTTTCACGCCGTACCGGCGTATTTAGGAGGGGAGGGTGTTGTATGTCCGGCGCTCCCTTTCTCGCTCCACCAGCCAGCTGCACGCGCGCCTGTGTATCATTCTGCTAGCTTCGACGCGCAGCCCTCAGTGCGCGTGCCTGACCATCGAGTGTACTATAAATAGGAGCTCCCTGCCTGCTCACTCGCCCACTTGCCCGGTGTCCAGCTCCAGAATACACCCTACGTCGAGCACGGAGGCTACTCCTCTTGAAAATGTGCTTCGACCAGGTGGACTGAATTTCTGGCAGTACGAGGTTTCACCTCTGGTCACCGTTCCCTTACCTGTTTCCGCTGCCTATGTACCGTAATTCTTTTACAAGCCATTTTCATTCCCTAATTTACGCAAGCTCCCTTAGTTTCGCTAGGTGGAATTTCTTCAATCAATTGAACTTGCTTTTTAGGAATTCAGGCACTTCAACAAACAAGGACTCTCTAAGACATTTATGTTAGTGTGCCAGATAGTTCTCGACTATCAACGTGTCAATTCACAAAGACTATCTTTTCAAGATAGAAGTGTATATAAAGACTGTAAACCTGTACATATTGTATAAAGACAGACTTTTCTCAAGATTCAATATTCCTTTTTGCTTCAAAATAATTTTCAGTTATTTGTGTAAATATCATAAAGTGAAGCAATAAAAGTTGTGTTTTGTAAACTTCAACCTTTGGTTACAACAATAGGTAAGTAAAATATAATCATAAATGGGAATATATTTATATTTTTTATCTATTCCTAAAAATGACAATCCTTTTCTTTATCATCGTTATCCCCTCGATTAGATTAGCAGGTTGCCTTTTTCTGCCACTACGAGCGATAATGTGAGTCAGTGCAGAGTTTCACTTATGTCCTTATAACTACATTCGGTGTGGATATTTTTCAAAAGTCAAAAAATGTCTTAGGGTATTGAACCGAGAAATAGATTACATAACTAATTATGTAAATAAGTTAATTTGGCTATGATTTGAATAAAAAAGAAAATGCCAGTAATCGGGAGATAGTGGGTTCGAGCCCCACTGTCGGCAGCCCTGAAGATGGTTTTCCGTGGTTTCCCATTTTCACACCAGGCAAATGCCGCGGCTGTACCTTAATTAAGGCCACGGCCGCTTCCTTCCACTTCCTAGGCCATTCCTATCCCATCGTTGCCATAAGAACTATCTGTGTCGGTGCGACGTAAAACAAATAGCAAAAAAAAATTTATACAGGAAACAAGCGATTTAGGCTGTTTTCCGGAACTACAATTAGGCTAGAAGTGATTTTTCCATTTTTTTTTCTTTTTAGTCTGATGGAGCTACGCAAGATTCACAATTTGAAACCTTTCTGGACCCTTTATCCTTCAGCTTTAGGCACAGTTGAGGAAATTGCTTAATTTTACGTTTTTCGCAGAATGGGAGCACCTACTTTGTGTGCTAAGAATGTTTTCGAGATTAAATCAAGTTCTGCGATAAATGAGTTTAAGGTTTCTGACCACCGCAACACTTGCACAACTTACAGTGTGTCACTGTTGATGAGCAGAATGTGCTACGCGATGTGAGAAGGCTGAGTTTTGCAGCCGATGTAAACAACAAAGCAGAGAATGCAACAGCACCACTTCTGCCATTTGTTGGTGGAATATTGAAGTACTAGAGTATGTCGCTGTTGCTGCTGGAAGGAAGACTTTCCTGCGATGTTGGAGAGTACATTAACTCCAAATTAGTATTTTTTGAGTTGTGCCACTATTGCAGACCATGAGCGGTATATGTTGCAAGGGTTGCGAGGGTGGGTTGGCCGCGCGGTTAGGAGCGCGTAGCTGAGAGCTCGCATCCGGGAGATAGTGGGTTCGGACCGCACTGTCGGCAGCCGTGAAGATGTTTTTCCGTGATTGGTTTCCCATTTTCACACCAGGAAAATTCTGGAGCTGTACCTCAATTAAGGCCACGGCCGTTTCCTTCCCATTCCTAGGCCTTTCCAGTCCCATCGTCGCCATAAGACGTATCTGTGTCGGTGCGACGTAAAGCAACTAGCAAAGCAAAAATAGGAGAGTTTTTCCTTAAAAACGTGCTCTCAGAATTGAAGGTAGGCTGTAATAAATAGCGTATAGCCTCCGGAGAGGCCTGGTTCAGGTCTTTCGAGTTTACGCCCGTGATCGGTGTGCGCCTCTGTGACGAAACCTAATGTTGATGACGGCACAAACATCTAGCCCGAGGGAAAGGAAATAACTAAGGTGAAAATCCCCGCCAGCGAAAAATCGAACCTGGGGACTCCTTGGGCCAAAGTCCTGCATGTTAACCAGTTGAAGCTGCACAGAAACTACAATACCTGCGGTTTAGCTTAACTATTTGAGAATGGCCTAAAAAGGATTTACATCCGTTGGCATTAATTATGCCACTCATTAACCTAGAAGATACTGTGTTAGGGTTATGGGAGAAGTCATTTCGCCCCACGACAGACTTACAGCGACCGAAGGTTTCCCGTAACAGAAGCTACGTGTCCTTGCTGGCATTTAATTCTGTAATCTGTAATTTCTCAATTAAGCACACGTAGGCAGCTTCTCTTGTACTTAGGTGGTATGGTCATGTCGTCCGAGCCCTCCAATTTGATCCTGGAGGTTCTTGATCCCGATGTCGTCGACTGCATCAAGCAAGGCATGCGTCACCGGAGCTTGACGCTCTTGACTGCAGGAAGTGGGGAATGGCATTTTTAAAAGTGGACCCTGCACCAAAGCGGGGCCAAACGTTAGGAAAGAAGAAGACATTTTCTCCTGTCGTTCCAGCGAGGTAATCTTTGACTCTGATCTGACAAAAGGCACATTTCAGATACGTATGTTTTAAGAAATTCCTGGATAACTTCGCGAGACGTGTATCTCAAAAAAGCGGTCTCGGATGGACTGAACTGACGATGACTGCACGTGATCAACTTGGCCTGGATTGTGAGGGATTAACAAATTAATTCTTTTTAATCCCGCGGTCTGCACAGTCTATTATAATTGTACAGTTCTACCACATCCCGAATGCTTGGTCTGCATTGTTTTTCCTCAGAGGATTCAGGCATGTGCGTGGCTACCTCAAGATCTTGAGGAAGAGAAGAGGATAAGAAAGTTTTCATGATCCTAGGAGATTATGCACAATACGGAAGCGGAAAGAGACATATCACTGGAGCATAGGTGCCTCTCACTGTCCGCCTGGCCACTTTCACTTATACATCAATGGCTTCTCTGGAATCGCGCGTGCTGACACAGTTCGAACACTTTTGCTGCTCAAAACTATCTTTCATATAATGCCTGCTCCCAAGTGTGTTCAGCGATGACAGTGATGACGATAATCGTATCGTCTCAACCACGCCGTGAAAATAATCTGAATCGACGTTATTTCAACTACCTGCTTGTCGACTTGTGTGTTCTTGTTTACACCACTACATGGTAGAGAATTCCTAGTTATACTGGGCAACCTATTACTGAGTTTCTGTTAGGTAAATCAATTGCGTCATCGGAGTACGACCGGGCGAGTTAGCCGTGAGCGTAGAGGCGCGCGGCTGTGAGCTTGCATCCGGGAGATAGTAGGTTCGAATCCCACTATCGGCAGCCCTGAAAATGGTTTTCCGTGGTTTCCCATTTTCACACCAGGCAAATGCTGGGGCTGTACCTTAATTAAGGCCACGGCCGCTTCCTTCCAACTCCTAGGCCTTTCCTATCCCATCGTCGCCATAAGACCTATCTGTGTCGGCGCGACGTAAAGCCCAAAGCATCGGAGTACGAGATGGAGTGCTGACAGGACATTTTTCCGCAACTTGATGAAAATGTTTTGGAGTTTTACAGTGGCTTTAGTTTACATTTCGATCGTCTATAATATAAAGGAAAACAGTTTTCTGTAATTCAAAATGTGGTATGTTGTAGTGGAACACGGGCGCACGTTTTTTCTTAACGTGAATATGTGGTGCTACTTAAGGTGCTGATGTCGAGATCACTTCACATTGTTATGTGAGTATTTAGGGTTTGTAGTAAGGATGTAAAGGAGAGGGCATATGATTCTCTGATAAGACCACAATATTGTAGTGTGGTTCCAGTGTATGAGACCTTCATCAGGACTACTTAATTCGAGAACTGGAAAAAATTCATAGAAAAGTCGCTTGATTTCTTTCTGGGTGATTTTCGATAAGAGGAACATTACGAAAATATTGCAAACATTGAGCTGGGAAGACTTGGGATTAAGGAGACGAGCAGTTCGGCTGAGTGGTATGTTCCGAGCTGGAAGACGTGAGAGTAAGGAGACGAGCAGTTCGGCTAAGTGGTATGTTCCGAGCTGACAGTGGAGAGATGGCGTGGAATGACATTAGTAGAGGAATAAGTTTGAGTGGTGTTTTTAAAAGTAGGAAAGATCACAATATGAAGAAAAAGTTGGAATTCAAGAGGGCAAATTGGAGCAAATATTCATTCATAGAAAGGAGAGTTAAGGAATGGAATAATTTACCAAGGAAGTTGTTTGAAAAATGTCCAACTTCTTTGAAGTGTTTTAAGAAAATACTGTGTATACAACAGATAGGGAATCGGCGACTACCGTAAACGCAGATCACTGTTGATTGATTTTTCCACTGGCGAATCACTGTCTGCAATGACTACCCGGCTACGTGAGCGTGTGTTCCTCTTTCTGTGGAGTCTGTTCCGTTCGACGCTGGCAAGTGGCACTTGGTTCTATTTTATTTTTGCTAGTGATTTAACGACGCACTGACACATTCAAGGTTTTCGGCGACAGAACGATAGGAAAGGACTGGGAAGGAGGCGGTCGAGGCCCTAATTAATCTACAGCCCAGCATTTGCCTGTTGTAAAAATAGGAAACCACGGAAAAGTCTTCAGGGCTGCTGACGGTGTGATTCGAACCCACCGTCTACGGAACGCAAGCCCGCAGCTACAGAACCCTAACCGCACGGCCAAGTCGCTGGGTCACCTTGTTTGACCTCTTCATTCTAATTGTCCTCCCTGAAATCCGCTTTTATAAATTCACCACAAGCCTCCACATTGCCCTTTTTAATCTTGTAATTTCATCTCACCGTTGTTATAGCGTAATAACTCTTTAAACGAGTTTTGTATACCTCATTAAATTCTGCATAAAGTGACTTCTATTTCGCTTAAATTGGTTTACGCGTGTCTTCGATGCACACTCTCGAAGTAGGCTGGCATGCCCGCACAGGAAACCTCGCAGAAGTGACCTTAAATACTCTGCGGGGGGGGGGGGGAAACACGAAACATCCTCAAGGACAAGGTCATTTTATTCGCAAGCGATGTGACAGGTATTTCATCATTGCAAGAGTATATGATCACAAATTCAGACCAAATGAAACACATGTCACAATAAAGGGTGCCCAGACAGTCTCGTAAATACACAGTGCCCCCTCTTGCGGCAATGCAGGCGTGTATTCGCGCATGCAAACTATCATAAAGGAGCCAAATGGCATCCTGCGATAGATTTTCCCAAGCATCTCGCACCTTTAGAGGCAATTGCAAGGTCTGGAGAACACGCAAGTTCCCGCTTCATCATGTCCCACCGGGCGAGTTGGCCATGCGGTTAGGGGCGCGTAGCTGTGAGCTTGCATCCGGGGGGTAGTGGGTTCGAGCCCCACTGTCGGCAGCCCTGAATATGGTTTTCTGTGGTTTCCCATTTCCACACCAGGCAAATGCTGGGGCTGTACCTTAATTAAGGCCACGGCAGTTTTCTTCCCATTCCTAGGCCTTTCCTATCCCATCAGCGCCATAAGACCTATCTGTGTCAGTGCGACGTAAAGAAAATAGCAAATAAAAAGCATAATGTCCCATACGTGTTCAGTTGGCGAGAGATCCGGTGATCTTGCTGGCCAGGGTAGTTGTTGTACACCATGTATAGCACGTTGCGTCGCAGCAGCTGTATGTAGAAGTACATTGTCCTCCTGAAAAAGCACATCACCTTCCTGTCGAAAAAATGGCAGTATCACGGGGACAACAACTTGTGCTATGTAGCGGACACTGGTTACGTTATCCTTCAGAAACATCAACAGTGACCGCCCTTGAAGTCTGTAGTGGGACCTGAGTCTCGTGGGCGAATGCACTCACCAGGTCTTTGCCGTACGCGTGTACGTCTATCGCTGGAAAACAAAGAGAACCTATTCTCGTCACTGAAGACAACAGAACGCCATTCTCCTCACCAGTCGACTCTTTCACGACACCAAAGTAGCCATGCTCGGTGGTAGGCTGGCCAGAGGCACAAGTGATCGTAATCCTGCTGCAAGCAGACTGTTCCCATTGGTCCTTGGTGACACATCAAGTGCAATATGTAATCGGATTTCATTCCTGGATGGTGTTCGTTGGGCTACCGCTGCTCGCACAATGTGTTGATTTTGACCTACATCTGTACTACGCGGAGATCCGGAGCCTGGTCTACGGGTGTGGCATTGTTCTACGGACCACTGCTTAAAGCAGCGACGCACCAACGATATATTGTATCCAACATATGCATCAGCCCTACGATACATCCATCCAGCTTCCCGCAAACTCAAAATGCGACCCCGTTCAAATGGCTGCAGTTGTTCAACAGGAGCACGTATTCGTCGGTGGCTTTAGCCTAGAATTAATGTTGGAAACACTGTTCACAGTTACTGCCTGCAGAGTGCGCACGGACAGGCCTCCTGAGCGCCATCTGACCGCCGATGACACTAACACAGCTCCCTCATTGTGCGTTTAATATACCCAAGCGCAGTGGCAGTGTACTTTTGAGAACTGAGGCGTCTAGTATCAAAACCGGCCAAGTCACTCAAGGCATATTTTTCAATATGGACCAAAAACCTGTATAGACAAAGCAATGATTTCCTTAATGGTTTAATATTTAAGTTCCGCTGTTTTGAGAAATCTAACTCATAATTAACCCATTTTTTTGTTAATTTAAATTTTGACTTGGCCGTTTTTGTTGCAATTTTGTACAATTTCACAAGGTGTGAAAGTAAACCTTTCAGTTCTCCACTCGGAACAATATCCACGTTACAGCACACAATAATGTCAAAATACTAGCACACCGGAAATAGGATTGCTTTGGCGCCATTGGCGGTAAGAAGCCCGCGAATACGTAAATCAGTGTTGCAAACGAACAAAAAACAAAATATAATGACTTCAAAGAATATACATTACAAGGAACGATTTTGCCTACTGGTATTATCACATTGTTGCTTAATGTAATAACACAAGATTCCAGACAATAATGCTGCATCATAAAGATTGTCGCTCGTTCCTTGACTTGGCCGATTCTGTTGCACGACCAAGAATTCAGTGCTCTATAACATGAAGACATGTTGTTCCACCTGATAGTGCTATACTTCTACTTCAAATTGATAACCTTAACTCATTTTCGTAAATTTTGTGACTTGGCCGGTTTTGATACTAGACGCCTCAACTGTTCTTATTGGTGCACACTCAAGACTCCTGCCCCACGTATGAGTATTAGCAACTTCACTGTCCTATGCACGGTTTATAATATGTAACAAGCTAAAGTACCCGTTCTTTGTACAAATTTATGAGCAAAGTTTTAAAGCGCTAATTTACGGTGGCCCGCAAGTATATGCGAGTCACAGAACACGGTCTTGTAGACAAAATTTACGACCTTCTCATTGGGTACATAAATATACAGAATAGATTATGTCCTCCCGACACTCAAGACCACACCTCGTAAAGCTGGCCGCGACTCAAGCACAGGTTCAGTAGACAGAGACAAGACCACGGATGTTTGGCAGTAATAGGTTAGAACGCAAACTAATTTGTTTTTAAGAGGTGTCGTTTAGCCCGTTTCCCGTTCAGTAGCGGGAGTAACATAAATTCTAGGAGTTCTGATGGCCGTACCCCTTATGTTTATGCAAAACCCATTACATAAGCATTGTGCAGGATAGACAATATTTGTTTACCACTTCAGTAAGTTTGCATTGTAAACTATTACTGCCTGAAAATCCGAACTGTAATAATGACGCAAAATGAAATTTGAATTATAAACTAAATATGAATCTTAAACGTACATATGACTAAAAATATAAAAACGTGGAATATAATACCATGACGATTATGATATGGCTCATCAAATAAACTACAACCAACAGCTGTTCTCAAATATGGATGAGTACGCTTAGCACTCTCTACAGTACAACTGTACAATCCAAACATTCCGTCGAATGGCGCGCTGTTCTTCAGCTGGCCTCTTAACGAACGAATGGACGACGACATAAGTGGGGAATCAGTAGCTTAGCCATTATTGATGGCGACTACAGCTAAAAATACAAGAAATCTGAATTTTTCGAAAACAGAAAGGAAGGAAATGGAAATGACGTTTCTTGTAAAAACTTTAATTTCAAGTTCACACGATGCACTTAAATTTTCGATGGGGCCAGGCACTTACCCGTTATTTTAGTTGATGTAGAATAAAACTTGCCCAATTTGGGACATACCTCTGTAAAATCCCCCACTAGTTCCAAACATATATTTCAAAATGAGAAGTGTTCCATCCGGGATTCATGATTTCAAGCTGTATCCTTACAAAGTTTCAGCGCATTCGGTCCAGAAGTGTTCGAGCCTATCCAGACCACACAAACACACAAACATCTCATTTTTATTATTATTAAAAGTATAGATAACGTTTGCAGCTGACAGCTTGCATTCGCTAGATAGTGGCTTCGAATCCCAACGCCAGCAGTGTTGCAGACGGTTTTCCGTGGTTTCCCATTTTCATACCAGGCAAAAGCTGGAGATGTACCTTAATTAAGGCCATGGCCGCTACGTTTCCAATCCTAACTCTTTCCCATCCTTCCGTCCCCCGATAACCTTCGATTTAGTAAACAAGTTAGAAAAAGAATAGAAAACTTTTTTTAAAAAAAAATCCCTATTTACGTCTCGCTGACCCATTGTCTCATCAAAAGTATAGACGTATATGATCATCACTTCGTTTTAGTTCACGGGCGTTTCCAACTGTGACATTGGTCGGAGACATTGAGTGAACAATATGGTCATATACTGTATGACCGCTCCTCTCCTTTGCGTGTCGTACGTGCTGATGTGTGACACAATGAAACTTTTTCCCAAGGTTCAATTCTTATTACTGCCTTTGGTTAGTAGCGTGACTAATTCAAGCATTGCATCGACGTCTGTTGAGAATTTTAACTTGAGGAATCTGAAGGTCGAAAGCAGCAGCAGAATTCAAATATAAGAATATGAAACTTTGTCACCAGGCAAATGAATACCGCACAGTAGGATCGCAGCGGGGACATAAACAAGCATACACTGTACGAGCTTGTGACTCGTGCTTCACTGCGGAATTCTATTTTGTATACGGAATACTAGGTAAAATACCACACACACTGTCAGGAAGGTTTTATTACATTGCATTCCACTTAGTGTTAACCGAGAAACACCAAAGGAAGGTCTCCATACGGCGTTTCTCACGTAATGCCTGGGTTGGGGAGTTTTAATCATAATGGCAGGCCCCGTTTCCTACTGCCAGTCACAATCGATTTTTGGAATTTTCATTACAAGGACATGCACCATTTACTACTTCCAGTCATTTTCGAGTTGGGGAGTTTTAATTATAATGGCAGGTCCCCGTTTCCTACTGCCAGTCATAGTAGAGGGGTGGCAGTGTGGTGCCAGTATTTCGAAAACTGTTTGTTATTAGGCCTTAAAACGTGATTTTCGGTGTACCCAGATCAGTTCCTTGCATCGTCAACCTTAAAATGAGCTTTACTATGACCTTGTACAACAAATTTTAGTCTATACTAGCCTTTGCTATTGTGGCAAATGTCCTAAATGTAGAGCAGAATATGAATTTTGAAAAAGAATACTTTAACTCACCTCTACAACAAAAGATGAACCTGTGTTCCTAATTTCAGTTTTCTAGGTCTTTTGGATCTGGAGATTTCGTGATCAGTAAGTGGTATATAGCTTACATATAAAACACGGAAGTACATTAGATATTTTGACATAAATATGTAGGCTACGTCTTATGGCCGGGCGTCATCCGAAAATTTGTGTAAAGCGACAAAATGTCTGGCGGAAGTGACGTCACATTAGTCGTAACCGTAGGCCTTGGACGCCAAACATGCTGCGGTTGTGGATTTGTATAAATAATATTTGTTGAAATAGAAAGTGTGCCGTCAGTGACGTCACAATATTCGTTACTGTACGCCAGGGCATCTCAAACGGCCAAAATTTCACGCGTGCAAACCGAAGCGCAGAGGTCCTGTGCACCTTGCATCTGTCCGACTCGGCTCGGTTCAGACCAGCGTTTTGTCTCGGGGCGACTCGGCTAAGCTCGGCTCAAATCTGTTCGGGTGGTGGAGCGCTGCAGAGCCAGTGAGGAAGACAGGCGGAGCGAGAGAGACAGTCGTAGGGAAAGAGACAGACATCGCTATTGCTTAAAATCGAGGAGTGGGGGTATGCACTCGGGTCATCCTTGCGAAGTAGTTTTTTGCACCTTGAGCCGCTCATTGCACAGGTTCATGCACTTTGAGGGGCCCTGCCGTAGACCTTCGTCGCCAAAGATGCTGCGGTGGCTGCAAATTTAAGTTCCTTTGACGTAGAATTGCAATTATCTTTGATATAACCTTGTTTGCCAGGTGTAGATGATTGTCTCGTGTAATATAATATTAAATAATTATACATTTATATCAGACGTGGTCTATTTGTAACATAAGAAAATACTACCAAGGAATCATTCGCTATCAGTATTTGAGTTTTATTTATTGAAAGACGTATTCATGATCATTTTCTTTTCGCAAAGAGGTAAGTTTCTCTGGTTAAATGTTCTTCTTCCGGAAAATTAGGTCTCTCAGATTTCTCTTCCCGCCGGACACTCTAGATGGTGTTTATTGGGCCCTGTTTTTAAGCATGGTAGGGGACTCAGGATCACAGAAGTTCGTTTGAAATAATTGTATGAAATACTGTTCCTTATAACTAAGGAACGCGTACGTTTCTTGCACAGTACAAGGTGCTGGAGCTGCTCTTAAGGTGATATTATTTGAAAAATGGGAGAGAATTCGGAGAGTTGCTGTAACTTATTATGACAAACAGCCAGTGGGAATGTTGAGGCCTCACGTGATTTCCTGCCTGTTATGTTCATAATGGGGCCGGCATTTGACTCTAGATATTATCTCCCGTTAGTCAGCAGTGTATCGGAAGACTTGCATACTGGTGCACCACAGTGTGTTGGAGAAGTGCCGTGAAATTTCTTCTGATGACTTCATTAAATTTCGTGTGGCTGTTTCTAGCCTGGCGCAATCCTTGTAAGGCAGACCCTCCGACGAGGGTGGCGACATGCCAGGTGTAGGAGGCTGCGTGTAATTGTGGTGAAGGATAGAGTTGTTTTAAATGAGCGAGTATTGGAGGGAATTAAACATTTAAGATCAAAGTCGAACCCGAGCCCCTCTGTATCGAAGGCTTACCATTCAGCCAATGAGTACAGTGACCAGACCATATCAAAATATCAGGAGCTTCAGCAACTGTATATCGCAACAATTTTATTGATTCGTGTTTTGATATTATCGCACCTACATGCGCTTCGTTGCATATCCGTTAACTTTTAGGCATTGGATTTCCAGTTCTATTGAATACTTGCATTCTGTATTACACAACCAATCTATATAAATAAAGTTGTAGGGGTTCCGCTGTCTGTGTTTTCGTTTGTTTAGCCAATTTTTCAGATATTTATCCGTTTTAGATCAACTCGAGACGGAATCGGTGGTTTATATTTTTCGTGCCTGTTTGTTCCACCATCATGGCGAAACGGCCGAATAGATCTCGACCAAACGTCATATTTACAGTATACTCATCCCGGGGGAGGTTTTGATATACATATGATTTAAAAAACATTAAATATACGGGGGTTTATAGGAAAATCAGAGCAGTTTTCCTCCATTTTCTCTTAAACTATTGATTTTCTGTATCATCCATGGACTGTATATGAAACGTTTCTTCTTTGTAAACAACTTCTGTTATGTGCATAATGTAGCTTACTCTTCAATGACGGAGAAAATTACCATGCTCTGCACTGAGTGACGGACAGACCGACAACGAACCTACAGGTTACCATGGCAACGTCTCTGACTGCTTGCCAGTAGGAAAGTACCGTATTGCCATTTTCGTCATCATTGCTGTAAACTCGTGGTTGTTCTTTGGGTAGAAAGCAAGAGGGACGTCAATCGGCCATTCTGCGGGATATTGGCGTAATATCGTTGGAGGTTATGACCGTCCTCGAATAGCTGAAATAATAACACCATAAGTCATTATATTATCTGTTTATCTAGGAATCCCTGCGCCTAAATTTCTTCTCTGTTACCGCTTTTTTATATCCGTAACTCATACCATCATAATTTATTGAGAGAGATTTGATTTTACAATACATCCACTTGGTATTTCCATATTTGTCCTATGCAGCTCTTCTCAGTTATAATCCTATTTTCTTTTAATTTCAACTCTCTTAACTGTATTACCTTCTTCCTTAATGCGAGTGCTAATCCCGAAACCTGGACACACTTTTATTTGCGGAAAAATTCCAAGCTATACAAATGTATAACTTTTGGCCCCGAAAAATATCGAAATATGGATGCAATTTTAATGACGGTGAAGACCTTCGTTTTGGGATCATTGATGGCTAAACGGCAAGTCGTATCAAAGAACGAAAAGCACATTCGCCGTTCTATTGTTGATACTATTGTTGATACATTGGATAGCGCTGCATTTCTCGATTATAATCGCATCTTTCGAGCTCGATTGTGACTTGCATTAGGAGGAATGGCCTGTCTTATAATGAAAATTCTCCATCTCTGTTGTGAATGGCAGTTGACAAGTGAGTCTGACATTATAATCGTAGTATAAACTGCCGAACTCTATTGTGATTGGCGGTAGGAAATGTGGCCTGCCATTATCCTCAAAACTTCTCCAATGCCTACTTTATATCGGAAACAACGTATTCTATCCTCCCTTCTTTGTTTCTAGGATAGCGCCAAGAGGCATGCAATGTAATACAATCTTACTCACTGCCTTCACAGTTACGGAGAAATCCGTATATAATGTAAAATACCCTAGCGTAGCACGGGTACGTTTGCTAGTTTTGACGTAAATACGTCTTATGGCTGGGGGTCATCCTAAAATGTATGTAATGTTACACGACAAAATCTGTGAAGGAAGTGTAACCATAGCAACCGTGCAGGCAGTGATGTTGTAAAGTACTGTTACCTAGCAACCGTGCAGGCAGTGATGTAAAGTATTGTTACCTAGCAACCGTGCACGCTATGTCTTATGGCTGGTTGCCATCATTTTGATGGATGGCCATGACCGGGAGACATGGTAGGCCTATAATCATTTCATTTTCGCAAAGGAAAAAGTGGTTTCTTCTTTTCTTGTGTTGTTTTACACTTCAACATACCTTTCTCGCAAGCCAGGGGGATAAAAGTGCCCGTGAACACTATATGATAGAGAAATGAAATTCCAATTGATAACTTACGTCGCAGTACGTGAGCTACAGCTTCCGGAGTGATTGTGTCTGAATAATACAGAGCAACCCGTTACGACTCAAGGATGAAGATGTTTCGACATGTTCGACATATACATGAAGAGCAATGGCGACTGGCAGGAGATACAGATGGACCTTGAGAGGAGCTACAGCAGCCTATATTCGAACAGCATGTGTTGAACATAAACGTATGTTACAGGAACTCAGTGAATGATTTCTCTGAACATTTATATGTAATTGCATATATTTAACTGTATTTTCTCGTGTATGGCGAGTGTGGTGGTGGTGGCGGTGGTTATAGTTTTGGAAGACGAAGAATAATAATTGGACAACCTTCCTCTGTTAACACTTACCTGAGAAAAAAATGGAAGGGTTTGAACACTTCGAAAAATGAAGGTATAGGTGAAAGAAAGACAAAAGTCGTGCGATGACCTCCAAGGCCTCGTGACCCAATACCGTCGGGGTCGATGATAGTGACTTGCCTGACACAAGGACTCAGCTAAGAGTCCGTGATCGCCAACCGACGTTCCCAAGTTAAGAGCCTGCGGAGGACGTTTCAGTCGCCTTTCACGACAGGCAGGGGATACCGTGGAAGTTATGCCACCGCCCCACGTCGGATCTAATGTTGAAGGAATTACGAATTTCTATTAAAGTTAGTAAAATCTCCTCCAAAATCTCGACATTTTTAGAGAAGTGATGTATTTTCAACCGTAAGACGTTCGAAGTATCGCTATCAAGATTTTTGTCAGACATGGACGAGACATAGTGTTTTCAGTGTGCTTTGTTGTTGTTGTTTAAGTCGTCAGTCCATAGACGGGTTTGATTCAGCTCTTCATGCCACCCTATTCTGTGCTATCCTTTTCATTTCTACATATCTACTACATCCTACATCTACTCTAATCTGCTTATCATATTCATACGTTGGTCTACCCCTACCGTTCTTACCGCCTACACTTCCTTAAAATACAAACTGAACAAGTCCTGGATGTCTTAAGATGTGTCCTATCATCATCTCTCTTCTTCTCTTAAAATTAAGCTGATTCGATCTATCCACCTCACTTTCAGCATTCTTCTATAACACCACATTTCAAAAGCTTCTGTTCTCTTTCCTTCTGAGCTAGTTATCGTCCATGTTTCACTTCTATGCTATGCCACGCCCCAGATGAAAGTTCAAATACATCTTTCTAATTCCTATATCAGTGTCTGAACTGAGCAAATTTCGTTTCGTAAGAAAGCTCTTCCTTGCTTGTGCTAGTCTGTATTTGATGTCGTCCTTACTTCTGCCATCGTTAGTTATTCTAATACCCAGGTAACAATATTCATCTACTTTCCTTAAGACTTTGCGCTTTATCTTCTGGTATAAGCTAGAATAAATGTATTAAACCTTTTCTATACGATCACATTTTTGTAAAATTCAAGATTTCACATGACTTGACAAGAATTTTCAATACTTTACAAGATTTACTTGTCAAATCGCTTGCAATACAAGGCAAGTCTTGAGAAATATTCAAAAGGTTTGAAAGTGAATTAGAACATTTTCTAATCAATCAAAGAATTGCCAAGTCTAAGTTGTGGGTAAATCATGGAATTCATATTTTGTAAATACCATTTCTGCAATTTTATAAAGTAATCATAAATTTCTGAGCGATATTGTAATATGTAGCCCATCGGCAGAGACCTTCAATGAAGACTATTGGAAATTGTATCTGAGGATATATAACCTCTGACTAAAGGAGACAGCCGGAAAGGGAAAATATCTGTAACTTGACTTTGAATTAGTGCTATTGCAAAAGCAAAGTACTTGGAATTTCTGGAGTAAGTGCCTTGTTGCTAACAGTGCTAGGAAATCAGGTTTTAGTCATGCCATGCCATCTAGTGAGTTTTAGAGGAACTGTTAGCTGCTCCCATCGTTACGCAACGACCCTTTTTATTCATCTATCAACATATCATTTAACTATTCATTGCACTATGGTTTAAACGTTTTCACCTTCCTTAGGTTGTCCAAATGTACTGTTTAGTTTTCTTACGCATTATCTTCAGAAACGTATGAGAGTCTGTTTCTATTAGATTTCGGGTAGGTTCAGGATCTACGTATATACAGTAGTGGCTCCAAGAAGCATTCGTCGCACTATAACTATACACATCTTCACTCGTATAATGTTATGGCTTTACTTCCCACAACAACTTTTATGGTTTTCAGAGAGCGAGGTGCCGGAATTTTGACCCGCACGAATTCTTTTACGTGCCAGTAAATCTACCGACACCATGCTGGCGTATTTGAGGAGCTTCAAATACCACCGGACTGAGCCAGGATCTAACCTGCCAATCTGGGGTCAGAAGGCCAGCGCCTCAGCCGTCTGAGCTACTCAGCCCGGCCTTTTCACTTGTTTTCTTGGAATGTTTCGCGACTCTTCGAATAAATCGACCTTTAAATAATTCTTGCTGGAAATGGATCTTGTTCCTATGTTCTGTTACAGGACATCCGGCAGGTGTTCGATTGGATTGATGTCTGGTTACTAGAGTGGATCTAAATACTATATAGGGTGTTACTCAGTCACATTCTGGTGTGCACCGAGCTCGATAGCCGCAGTCGCTTAAGTGCGGCCAGTATCCGGTATTCGGGAGATAGTGGGTTCGAACCCCACTGTCGGCAGCTCTGAAGATGGTTTTTCGTGGTTTCCCATTTGCACACCAGGCAAATGCTGAGCCTGTACCCTAATTAAGGCCACGGACGCTTCCTTCCCATTCCTATCCCTTTCCCGCCCCATCGTCGCCATAAGACCTATCTGTGTCGGTGCGACGTAAAGCAACTTGCAAAAAGAAATGCATAAGCCGTACACCTGGGGTCGTTGTGTCGGGTAAAAATGTAATCCCCCGTCAGGTATTTAACTTCTGTACTTTTGGCAAGATGATCCTGCATATTGTGCATGATACCTTCCGTAACATGGGCCGTGCACCCTCAAGCGTATACCGAAATCCTTCATGTTGACAGTAGCAGTGAAGTTCCTTTCTTTCATCTCACTGTTGTACTTCCCTTGTTTTCGTAACACTGTTCCTCTCCCACCACACTATCGCCCAGGTATCAGATTCCCTATCTGTTGTTCATCTAGCCTTTTCTTAAATGTTTGAAATGTATCGAACATTTTCCTTGATAATTTATTCCAATCGCTTATTCCTCTTCCTATAAATGAATATTTGCCCCAATTTGTCCTCTTGAATTCAAAGGTTATTTGGAACCAATTGCAAACATCTCAGCAGTATTCATGCGGAATTAGGGTATATGACGCTGTTGATGGTGATTATTCCGTCTGATTAGTCTGTCGGATGGAGACGTTAAGCCTTGAGCATACACCTAGGAGTTATTCGACAGGAGGAGGCTATGTGTCGGCGCCTGGCTTCACTCTCTGCCTTCCTTATTATCGTTATAATCCTTCCACACCCAGACACGTAGGCCACCCATGGGTGTCAAATAAAATAATAAACCCTTTTCTGAAACTCAAAGTCCATATTTCTCTTGGCTTTTGCTGTTGGTTCTTCCTTTGTTTATACGTGAGTGGCTTTCTACGAACTGCTTGTCTGTGAAAGTCGGCTTCGTAGAGGACGCTCTTGACTGCATTCTCTGGAACGGTCTTTCTTAATCCATTCGCGACCTCTAACTGAATTTTCGGTGCACTTCATTAGGAATTGTTTCAGACTTTTCTGACAAGTAGACCCTTTTCTATCTCAGTCAAGATAAGGGAGGCAAGGCTATTTCATGTAACGATTTGTTTTATTAAACATTAATTCCTTGGTACTTTTAACTCATGTGATTGGCCTGCTGATAATTCCAGTTATTTCATTATAAGATTTACCTGCTGTAAAATGACGTACCTCGATCCCTTTTTCTTCTGTTATATCCGTGCTTTTCCATTCCTTTCTATCCCAGGATTTGTATTCACAAACAGTCTGTACTGTCTGAACTGCTGACTTGCCTGTTGTATTTACATATTAGGAGCATGGGCAAGCAAATGGTGCAAAATGGATACTTCGTAATAAATACTAAGTCATTTTTAGAACATTAACTATTGAACTAAATTATTGTCCTTATATTATACTTTATGACGTCATATTTAAGCTATAAATAATGTATTAAGTACAAGCCCGTAGATACATATGATTCAATTACGTGTTATACATGCTGAAAAAGATTATCTCTATATCTCGATTTTTATTTTTTATTTGTTGCTATTTGCTTTACGTCGCACTGACACAGATAGGTCTTATGGCGACGATGGGATAGGAAAGGCCTAGGAGTTGGAAGGGAGCGGCCGTGGCCTTAATTATGATACAGCCCCGGCATTTGCCTGGTGTGAAAATGGGAAACCACGGAAAACCATCTCAAGGCTGCCGACAGTGGGACTCGAACCCACTATCTCCCGATTACTGGATACTGGCCGCACTTAAGCGACTGCAGCTATCGAGCTCGGTATATCTCGAAATTTCGATACCTCCAAATAATATTTAGCTCCCGAAGTGATTCGATATATTGAGGTTCCACTGTACTTGTTGGAGCCACTGTATCTCGCTTATGCAAGTGTGTTGACATCAGCTTAGCAAACATTTCCTCCCTTGAAGCAAAATTATTCTAACCCGAATGTTGTGCAATACGGCATTTGTGGTTTTTGAGGAACAGTTAATATGTAAAGAAATATCTACAGTGATGCTGGGAGCTAATATGACGGGAAACGAAAAACTAACTGAAGGTGGGTTTCGGTGGTTTCCTATTTTCACGCCAGGAAAATGCTGGGACTGTAACTTAATTAAGGGCACGGTCGGTTTCTTCCCACTCCTAGCATTTTGCTATCCCATCGTTACCATAAGACCTATATTTTCACGTTTGCGTGGAATCTCAAGCAGAGGGGTGACATCAAATTTCATACAGCCCTCTTGGATTGGTCTATGAAGCCAACAGCTGTGCTAACGGGCTATTACGACCTCCTCTACACTTCCTATAAAGAGGACGAAAGATTAGTGGGGGGAGCGTAGAAAGAAAGAAAGAAAGAAAGACGAATGGACGATTCCTTGAATTCAGATTCCATCATGCAGTCAAACCAAAAGACATAAAACATTCTACCCGTGGACTCAGTTTCATCATAAGCAACTTATGACAAATTACGGAAGTTGGTTAAGTTCACGGAACTCTTAGCAGGCTCTGGTCACTCGCATGTGGTCAGTGCGAAAGAGTCACTAGAAAATATTTTGCAGGATTGCCAACTTACAATCTTCTCAGTGCAAACATACAGCAACGCGACTCGCTTGTTCCGTAGAACAAGTCAAGCGCAATATCCCATTTTCTTCTCTTCCCCTTCAAGACATACATTTCCATATTATTTGTATTCCGAGACGTTAGTAGCAGTATAACACGTGCATCATTTTTAATTTTCTGTTGACAGATGTCGGCACAAGTTCAGTTTAAAACAGGAATAGCATGGGAAATGGAATGGAGAACTAGGTTCCACCGCGTGTCCGATAGATGGCAGAAGACTTGCATTTAACGTCGTAGCCGCGTGAAGAAGTAAGCCTACATGAGAACAGCTTTGGCGACAAGTGCAGCTGGCCTTGACATGAGCCGTCGCACACGAACGTGTTTACGTCAGCTTGGACAGCGAAAGTAGACTGAGAAAGTAGGCCTATAAATTTTCTTCTTCTCAGAAATTGTGTAAATGTAAGGCAAAATTATTACAAGTCCAGGAGTTATTTTCATTTGCGCTTATTCGTCCAGCCTAGTTTGTGGAAATCTAAAGAATAAAAAGAAAAGCAAACAAGCAAACCAGCTTGTAGTTTCATGGGACTGTGATCCTTAGAATATTTATTTAATATATTTATTATTTGGTGTATATATCAGTAACATCCGCTTGAGATGTTTCAAAATGCTTTCTAGTAATAATTGTTCCGGGGATTCTGTGGAACGCAAAGGTGAAAGAAGGTGCAGCTAAGAATGGGTGGATATAAAACAGTCAGGAGATATATTTAAACCTTTAAAATTCGGGCTATATTTATTTCTCCCTTTTTTGGTTTCTTTTCAAAATTTAGACTCTACAATTGAGGTTCAAGAATTTAGCTCATAAGCTAGGGTAACAATTTTAGAAAATCAGAACAGTCAAGAAATAACGAATTAGCAACCTTGAGCTTGAAGCTCTCTAATAACAATTTTTCCTGAGCACTACTGCTCTATCAGTTTACATTTTCCAGGCCTCTCAAAGGCACAAGCTACATTTAAAAAATTAAACAGTATTCACTGCCTTCACTGCTCAACACTCATATGTTTACATGAAAAGAATGAAATAGTTTAACAGGGGTAACAAGTACCCATTCTACATGACCTTCCTTCGGTAAAAACAAAAGGTTAAAGTTACTGGCCAAAAACCAAAATGGTGAGGAGGCAAACTCTTGCTTTCCTTGAAATTTACATGAAATGCATAAAACCCTATTTGGGCTTATGGCCCGACGTTACAGCGGCTAAGCCTATACTACGGAGGTGACTAGAGGACAAAATATTTAATTTACAGAAATTACAAGTTAGATTTTAAAGGTTACAAAATCATAGTCACCTCAAGATCAAGTTGAGAGGGAATACGAGAGGGTACCTCACTCTCTATTCCCTGATTTCGGTTAAGTTCTTTCGAGTTGTTTGAAATTTACATTTGAGTTAGAAATTTGTATTTTAGAAAATAAAGTTACATTAGTAAAGATTTGAAACTTTCCCCTCGAGTTAGCTTTGAAAGACTATCATGTGTTAAACAGGATCTGCCATTACTTTGACCTGGTGACCTTCCGAAGATGGATGAGGCGGCCCCCGCGTCAGTTACAAACACACTACAGACTGGAGCGATCACTAAGACAACCTGGTGCGAAATTAGCCAGCTTTTATAGCCTAGGGGAAAAGTTCCAGAAAACTCTGAGCCAAGGCCTTGACACACCCTCAGTTTTCATTGGATAATCAAATAAACATCAAAATTTTATCATTGGTGAATAAATAAATGTACAAGATAGAAGTGTTCATAACTTTCGAACATAAAAAGTAAATATAAAACATTCCAGTTTAGGAAACCTTAACACACAAAATTTATCTTGAATTTTAATAGTTCATCTTCACCCTAGAGGGAGTGACATCAATTTATAGTAGCGACATCTGTTGAGAAATGTCCAAACTTCTTGTACCAGTAGTTTCATCAAGTTTATGTTGCAGATGGGCTTATCCAAGGCGCTTAATTTAAAAGCGCCGGGCGGGTATATCACCGGTACAATAATAATAATAATAATAATAATAATAATAATAATAATAATAATAATAATAATAATAATAATAGAAGAAGAAGAATTGGTTTTAACAGGCGTTAACGTTTCTCTTCATATACTTGCAGCGTACTACCAACCACTCAAAAAAAAAAATCACGCGATAGTGAATACATCCGTCAACATAGTTGGAATTGGGGAGAACATGCAACCGTAAAACTAGGTCATTTCACACGTGCGACCTCACCAGAGCGTAGGAAAAGCGATAGAGAAACATTATAAGGTGCCCTAAAATACATATTATCCGTTGTGAAGTAATATTGCAATGTCAATTTTCCCCTGAACAGGTGTCATTTGAAATGTCAGTAAATGCATTCAAGTGTTGTTCGCACTTTAAAATGTCAGCGAACAAAGCCATAATTCGATCCTGTAGACTTGGACCGAAACATGGACTCTGGGACTACGAAACTCCAAAATACTCCAGCCTCATGATGATCACATTTTCTGGCACGGAAAATAACTCCTCCGGGAACAAAGTTATGACACCTTTCTGCCTCCGAAAACCTTAGAAGTAGATAACATACAATCATTATTCTCTTCGAACTAGTAATTATTGTTTTAAAAAGTGAGGCATTCCAGAGTGATGCAATGTTCTGTTATTAATATTACAGTCAGTTACACTTTTAAGAATATATGTGTTTTGAAGTACTTGTAAGTACCTTAAAATGCTGATAAACCTCGATACAGTTTAGGTTTTTTAATCTGAGTCTACTGATAGCCTATTTTTTTCTGGTGTCCATTGTTCTTTCACGTCGCTGAAACTCTGTAACACCCTCCTTTCTTCTCAGCAGAAAAATTCAAATTTGAAAATTGATCAAATAGAACGTATTCCTGTAAAACAACTTTCTCCTACATGAATTTTACTGACCTCTTAGCATTCAAATGAACATGATCACTAACTAGTCACCTGGCTTCGTTGTGATTAGTTAATGTTTCCATCTTAGCTCTGTCGTATGTTCCTTTAATTTTAATTTGTTGTTTGGTAAGGATACTTACTATAACCAAAATTGGTGTCAAATTTCCCTACAGTATGCCTTATGTCTGTCGGTCATGGCCATCAATCAACGGCTGTTAATATAAGATGACCACCAGCCATAAGACAGCCTACACGGTTGCTAGGTTACACTATTTCGTTTCACAAATTTTTCGGATGAACCCCAGTTCTAAGACATGTTTATGTTCAAGGACTACAAGAGAGTTCTGTCCTAAAAAAAAAGTACACACACACGCGAAAAAAGATAAAGAAGAAAGTAAGAGAACGCCTGACAACACACGATAAGCAAATATACATTGATTTTACTCTGTATTACAGGGAGCTTGCGATGTGGTGAAGTATGATTATTATTATTATTATTATTATTATTATTATTATTATTATTATTATTATTATTATTATTATTATTATTATTATTATTATTATTATTATTATTATTATTATTATTATTATTATTTTTGAATTTCACAATTTCAAAATATGTAGGGTAGCTCTTACGTTATCTGGCCTGTCTTAATTAATGAAAGGTTAATAATTAAGTTTTATTTTCAGGAGAATTTAAAAGATTTATATTAACTGAAAACTGAAAAGAAACTGGCTTCTACATTAACAGAAGGACATGCATAAAAACGTTTCTGTTCCGTTATATACAATATTTTGCAGGGCGTTGCCGAGTGCTCTCGTAACACAGCGAAATAGATAGGGTGAATAATTAGAGAGGAAATTTCTGTGAAGGCTCCATCGCTCACGTTATAGTTCTTAGGGCGGTTGTCTTTTACGGTCGTCTCTCTGGAATGGCTAACACCTTTATATCACGGAGGATTATTATCTTCTCATAACCTATATCAATCCGTGGGTAACTGTGGTGGAAGATGATCTGAACTGTGCCTCTTAAGACACCGACTCAAGAAAGCAGTACAGTGAGTTCAGGACCTGGGCAGCCGTACACTGAATAAAGAATCGCTCGGGAGGAGTTAGAAGGACAGGCGCATAGTATTCGTAAGACCAAAGAATTGTCTTCTTCACCAAGATAGCTGAGTACTGCAAATCCAGAAAAGCCAACAAGTTTCACATGGGGTTCAAAGTGGCCGAAGCAATTTGAAAAAATAACAATATGACCTATCGGTAATCAAATCCCTGCGATGTTAGGCAACATCCCAGGTACATCTACCGTGGAATCTGGGAGGTTTGTCCTGTATATTGAAGTCACTTACAGTCTTTATTTAAGTTCACGCGTACTTGTGCCAGAGTTGGAAACACGGGCTTGTGGTTGTAGTCGAGGGGCGTATGGATCGACAGGCCGCGTCTCTCCAGCAACTTCCTCTAATCAACCCTCCAGCCCCCTCCGAGAGAGATAGGCTACTTGATTGCAGTTCTAGATTCCGTGCTCAGCTTGTGCACATACCATCTGATAAATTCCTTTGGAAGCTGGGGTGCGGTAGGCAAACTCGCTGCGGAACAGACGCTGAGGAATACCTGTTCAAATCAGTGCCAGTGGGTGATACAGAAGTCGTAGAACTGTTACTGGTTGTTACCGGACAAGGGAGGGCGCTCTTGCCGGGCAACCGATGAGAGGAACTCACTTCATTAGGCAAGTGATACTTCCCTTACAAGTTCGCCTGGGTCAGGATGGATTCATGGCCTTAAATATGAGACGTCAAGTGACCGTCACTTAGTGCTGCGCCCGTCTGCATTTCAGTGTATGTTCTAATGTTTACAGCACCCCCGCTTCATTAAAAATCGCCCGGATTTCTTTTCTACGAAATGGCATTGTCAGAGCTTGACGGTGGCTCTGCGCTCGATGACAGTACGTCCGACGCTGAAGCAGTGTGCTGCTGACATTAGGACACCAACGGTCAGTATCCAGGATTCGGGAGATAGTGGGTTCGAACCCCACTGTCGACAGCCCTGAAGATGGTTTTCCGTGGTTGCCCATTTTCACACCAGGCAAATTCCGTGGCTGTACCTTAAGCCCACGGCCCCTTCGTTCTCTCTTCTAGCCCTTTCCTGTCCCATCGTCGTGGGTGTCGGTGCGACGTAGGCAACTTAAAGGACACCAACGAGCATGAAGGATATTGGCTCTGAGGTTAGAGCCTCCGTGGCTCAGGCATCTCACCGCTGGTTTCCGTGGTTCAAGTCCCGATCACTCTATGTGGGATTTGTGTTGGAAAAAGCGGAGGTGGTACAGGTTTCTCTCCGGCTTCTCCAGTTTTCCCTGTCATCATTCATTCCACTAACTCTTACAAATATCATTTCATATCTTCTGTCAGTCATTAATCATTGGATGCTATATTTAAACAGGCACCTTTCAGCCTTAATCAGTGCTAACGCATATTATTCTAGAACAATTCTGATGTCACATAATGGGTTCAGTAGAAACTTTTATGTGGGCCAGTTTACTCATTTTAAATTAAATAAATTCAATTATAAATCATTTTGATTCGTCACGGCGCAAATCATCCATGGATAGACTTTTTCTTGTTTCGTTGATCATGTCTCACTATGAAAGATGTAAGAGGTGTGTACACGGGGTTATGTTGTAAAGGGACATAAAAATTATGTGATGGAGGCAGATTACTAGAGCTGGAAATGTAGATGCGCCATATTGTGTGAACATGAGTACGGAAACACGGTGCTGCAATCTGGTGGAGAAACAACTCAAGAAGATTAGGATTGGTGTTCTTTAATTCTGGGTCACTCTGTTGTTTACATTACTGTGAGGCGGAGTTCAACCAATCAGAGATGATCTGTAATGAAACGTTGCGGAGAGTAATGACAACACTATAAAGAGTCATTTTCCGGAACTCGTTTTGAGTGCGGGAAGAAGGCAAGTACGTCATAGTATGAAATAAATGATAAGTGCTGTAGGTGAAATGAATTTTAAAAATAAACATGATTTTTTAGCAGTTCTTGTTATAAAAATATATAAAAATGTTACAAGGCTGTGTGTAAATACAGTAATATCAGTATCTTCAAAAATCTTGTATCTTCCCCGGCTGTTGTTGGCTTAAAACATGGCAGGTGTCACCGACAGGTCGATAGCCTTCAGCTGGCGATGGTAACTGTTCACCACAACGATAAAGAACACGCAAATCACTGCAACAAAACACGTTACAATTTGAATGAATGAATCAGTGAATGAATACAGTACCCTTCTCTCCCTTCACGTATGTCTAACCACTGAGGAGAGCGTTCTTATTAATTATAAAACACTAAAGCTATTCTTACTATCGGCATGTTGCAAAGGACAAGCTGTGTACACGCGTGCACAGAAATGATGTCCCGATATATATATATAAATAAAGTATAACTTTTCCGTTTAACGCATTGCTGCAGGTAGACAGCCCGCTAAAGGAAAGTTGTGATTGAAATGGGCACAGTGGTGGATATATAGCGATATACACACTGTGCCTTCAGCACTACCCCTTCACTCCCTCCCCTCTTTGTCAGTACTGAAGTGGAGCAGTGTTGATTGTTTATGTCGGGACACCATTTCCTTTTTTTTTACAATTTGCTTTACGTCGCACCGATACAGATAGGTTTTATGGCGACGATAGGATAGGAAATGGCTGGGAGTGGGAAGAAATCGGCCGTGGCCTTAATTAAGGTACAGCCTCAGCATTTGCCTGATGTGAAAATGGGAAACAACGGAAAACCATCCTCAGGGCTACCGACAGTGGGGCTCGAACACACTATATCCCGGTTGCAAGCTCACAGCTGCGCGTCCCTAACCGCACGGCCAACTCGCCCGGAGACACTATTTCTGTGCACTCGTGTACCAGAATACTATCCCTTAGTGGATCTTGCCGTTAACTTACCAAGTCAATTAGAATTTTTGTGTGCCACTGATAATACAAACTCCTTACGAATTCTACCAATTTTATGTTAAATTTCCTCAATTTGGTAAATAAATCACAATCTAGCCACAGAAGGATGCGCGCTTGCTAAGTGCTATTTCAAATTGCATTTTCCGCAAGTATAAGGCGACAGAATGCTGAAACTCGTTTCTTTTCAACATCAGCGATTTTTGCAGATCCCAAGGGGCCGGAATTTAAAACTGCAGGAGTTCTACGTGTCAGTATATCTACCGACACCGGCTATCATATTTGAACACTTGTAAATACCATCGAACTGAGGTGGGATCGAGCCGCGAACTTGAGCTCAGCAGGCCTGAGAAGCCTTGTACTGTTCTCCGATCTATGTTACCTTCGTAAAATAATCAATAGCTATACCAAGCGAAATATTCTTCCAACGTAATTTCGTGTACACGTTCCCCCACCTCGCCCAACATACACCGGCATATTCATCATGTGTCCCGTCCGCGCCTAACCTTACAACAACGCTCTATCTTCCACCGTCTCCCTACTCTAGGTAACCCAACATCCTTAGCATCCTGCAAACACAAAATTAAAATACCTTTGAAGTCCTCTCCAGGTTTCATTTTTCTTCCGTCCAACCCATGACGTTTCTTCTTGCTAACTCTGTAACCGACCCTTGCCAGTTGCCATTGTTACTTTGTTATTGTTAATTTACTGTTGATTCTTTACATTCTTGTTTATACCTATTGTTATGATACTTATTTAAATTTCTTATATTACTGTATTAGTGTAAAATTGCCCTCCATCGGCTGTATCTAATAAATAAATAAATAAATAAATAAATAAATAAATAAATAAATAAATAATTGCATCGCTGAATGTGGCTGTCTACGATCAACTGTGTATGTGACGGAAATGGGTATAGTTCCATTTTGAAAAAAAAAAGCAACTTGGTATCGCTGCCTTGATGTTTAGTGAACACTGAGACAAACAGTGCACTTACCGCTGCCTTGAAGTAATCGGAAAACATTTGAGATGAAGAAGTTTCAAAATGTTGACCAGCCTGAACAATGAACGCTAACTACTTACGTGTGGAGATGATGGTCGCCACAAGCATGGAGATGCCGAACGCTATCTCTGCGAAGACGAAACAGAGCATGACCAGGAGTGCCAGGGAAAAATCCATGGCGATGAGGCTTACGATTGAGTAGTAGATCCAGGATTTGATGAAGCGGTGCTTCTCCTGCAACGACATGAATACTGCATGTTAATCGTATGCATGTGCTGGGTGTCTCAACGCAAGTATCTATTAGAAACTCACCAGTAAATTAAACATTGTACACCTGCGATGGATAACATAAGAACTATATGCCTTCACATGCCATAGAATATCTGTAGCTTGAAATAACTTGTCATCAACTTGTGAAATCAAGTAAATCAATTTAGTGCACACTTCAAGAGATCATTTGTGTTGTTGCTAGTAAATTAGAGTTGATTTCACGTATATGAAACTAGAAATAATTAAACTACTTGCAGTATTTAGATTTTAAACAATTTGTAATATTTGTGACTCACATTGCTGAGAAAAGTACAAACATTGTTTACTTTTATCAGTTGATTCAAACCGCAAGTGTGTTCGACGAACGGTGTGCTAATTAGGTCAGATGGATACGTTCGTAGACATCATGAACTTTGTGAAAAATAAAAGTACTTACCTTGACGGCACCGTAGACGAGGAGAACGGAGAAAATGACTTCCGTAAGCAGACTGAGGATCATGAAGATAGAAATAGCAAGTTTGGCTGTAAAAAGAGAAACATTCTTTGTTAGTACACTCGGAATAAAGGAGAGCTTCCTTCTAATGATCAGGATACTACAAGGGTTGGTTCTGCCTCCACTGCTTTTCGCTCTTTACTTGAATACAACTGGCATTCTGGGGAAGGGTATGCTGTTGACGATGGGATTGTAGTCGCCTTTACGGAGGGTAGATACATTGTTGGGCAAACTGAGTTTAGCGAACCCGGTTTAACGCAGCGAGGAATTGGCAGAGATTTACAGGTGTAAATTCCACCAGATTAAGCAGAGATCGAATCCGCCATCTTTGGTTCAGAAAGCTTACACTCTACTGTCTCCCCTTTAAGGGGGCGCCCTACTCGGGTTGTAAATCTTGACATTTTCATCCGATATTCACAATAATTTGTGAGTTCATTTATGTTACTAAACTTAAGATTTGTATAAAATTTTGAACGTTTTCCTAACATAACTTATTTATAACACATTTTATGAAAATAATTAGGAATACTTCAAAACATCCCATTCGTACCACTTTTTTAGTTACCTTGAAATTTTTTTGTTAATTTCTTAGAGCTAGGTGAGTAATTATTGGTATTATTATTTCAAAATTGGCATTATTGATGTTATTATGAGTATTTGTCCTCACCCTTTTTTCATTCTTTTTAAAATTTCTCAAATTTTCATATTCGACTCAGGATATCTGTCAGATATCGTTATTTTTCCGAATGGATACAAACCTTTATACATCTCAGATGGATCTATAGGCATACCAGGTTTGAAGACAATCAGGCAAAATCTGTCGCACTTACAACATTTTCAATACTGATAAATATATTTTTGAGAAAAATGTAATTTTGTATAAAATTACAGTAGCTGCATCAGAACTTCCCAGCACCGCACATTTCTCCTCCTTTGGCCTTTTTCTTCCTCTCAGCTACATTTTTTCATTCTAATCTGCTTATTAATCCCTGACTTTTAAAAATACGTACCCCTAGAATTATTTATTTATTTATTTATTTATTTATTTATTTATTTATTTATTTATTTATTTATTTATTTATTTATTTATTTATTTATTTATTTATTTATTCCTGTCAGAGGTACAAAATATGAAACATGAAAACATAACAAATAAGAAGCATGAAATGGACACAAGTACACAAATGTGTTGATCAAGTGACTTCAAACAGTTCCCGCCCGAAACTTAGCCACATCGAGAATACATGAAATAGCTCGCGTCAAATCACTCATTGTACATCTGTATGGGCACAACGGACAACATAAGAGATTTTGTACCGGGCGAGTTGGCCGTGCGGTTAGGAGCGGGCAGCTGTGAGCTCGAATCCTGGAGATAGTGGGTTCGAATCCCACTGTCGGCAGCCCTGGAGATGGTTTTCCATGGTTTCCCCATATTCACACCAGGCAAATGCTGGGGCTGTACCTTAAGGCCACGGCCACTTCCTTCCCATTCCTAGGCCTTTCCCGTCCCATCGTCGCCATAAGACCTATCTGTGTCGGTGCGACGTAAAGCAAAGTAGCAAAAAAAAAAAAAAAGAGAGAGAGAGAGATTTTGTGTTGCTTGAAATTCGCCACAACTTTCTTGGTCCGACTCGTAGGCTGCATGGTCAGCGTACTGGCCTTCGGTCCAGAGGGTCCCGGGTTCGATTACCGGCCGGGTCGGTGATTTTAATCGCTTCTGATTAATTCTTCTGGCTCGGCGACTGAGTTTATGTGTCCGTTCCAACACTCTCCTCATCATATTCAGACAGCATACCACACTACCAACCACCGCAAAAACACGTAATAGCGATTACATCCCTTCATATAGGGTTTGCGTCAGGAAGGACATCCGACAGTAAAACAGGGCCAAATTCACATGTGCGACCCCGCAGGTGTGGGAAAAAGCGGTAGTAAAAGAAGACATCTCTGCGAAACGTTAAGAATTTCACCTTATTTTCTTGACACGGCATAAGCCTAAAAGCCTATACAGTATCAAGCCTGAAATAACCCTGCAACTCTCTTTCAAGACAACATCAACCTGACTTATACCACACAGGACAGACATATTCTCCTGCTGAATAGCATAAGGACCGTGCTGTTGTTAACGTTTGGGATGGGTGCCCCAGTCAGTCTTTGCCAGTTTACCGAGGAACCTCTAGCAAAAATCATCAATCTTTGAATGTTGAAATATTAGAATAGTTTTCACTTTAAAAAATCGTGTATTCCATTATAGTAAGCCACATCATATACGAGTGTTAGGGTATTAATTGCAGTTAATAATTATTATTGGTAAATCTAACGCACTGAACCCAAGATGAACTTTTATGATTGAAATATTCTTCAGCAAACGTGAACAAAAATACAAGGCAGGTGCGATGGAAATTTTCAGCTCGATATGATTTGTCGTCCTTAACGGGGAACGAGCTAAAGTGACCATTTGTAATGTCCCTCCGTGAACATAACTACGGAGTCTACCCACCGATGACAAATCAGACCAGTACGCCAGGAATCGCCGGAAATTCAAAAGCGGAGATATTTTGTATGTATGTTTAGTCCTCAGCCCGAAGGCTGGTTGGATCCTCAACAGTTCCGCCATCAGTTGTCATAGATGGCCTAGGCATCACTGAAGAGGCGTACTAGGGAAATGAGGAGTGAGGTAGTTTCCCGTTGCTTTCCTCACCGAGCCAGAAGTTGCTATTACACATCAGTCTGCCAAGCCCACTGAAATGCATGCACCAACTGACCCTATGAGCAATATTTTCACACCATTCATAGCAGGGACTGGCTGCAGAAGGAATGGCATTACTAGCATCACTCATACCTCAGTCACGTTCATTTTGTCAAAGCCAAGGATAAAGCTGAGACAGATCAATGAAAGTAACAAAATTGCTCTAGCCCATACCATAAGACATAGTGCACTGTAAACACTAGGTCCCGCCAGCAAAGGCACGGACACATTTTAATGAATATAATTTCGCACAATGTGCATAAGTAGAGTGGGATACATAATCTTAAATCTTAAGCACTTCCGCAAAATTTCGTCAGAGACATTTCTCTGCGCTTGCATGCCATTACGTCATATCTGTCACGTGGATTATCACAAAGTTTGCATGCGCATAGTTCGTCCGGTAGATGTCTCTCGGGCAGGCACGGTGGTGAAAACCATTAACCCGAAGGCGCGTCATGATGTGTCTCAATACATAATTGCCTTTTATCCATTCTCTATTGATCATTGCATCTATAGCGTAAAATTCAGGAAATATTTCCTCTCTTTTCCTTGCATTACTCGAAGAATGCTTCTGTTGATGGGAGGAATAGATCATATCTCAAATTCTCAATGTAGAATGATTCTCTCGCGAGTACATATGCCAGGCGTGAGGGTGTATACTTTGAAATACATAAGGCCTTTTTCAGGAGTCTTGCTTCTAATTTTTCGATTTCCTTGAAGTTCATATTTTTAGTTGGTCCCAGATTAATGTCAAACCACATGTCACTATTAACCTAACCCCATGTCACTACAGCTCTGAAGGGCCTTGGCCTACAAAGCGATCGCTGCTGAGTCCGCAGGCCTGCAGATTAAGAGGCGGCGTGTGGTCAGCGCGACGTATCCTTTAGTCCGTTATTTTTGGCTTTCTAGACCGGGGCCGCTATCATACCGTCAGATAGCTACTCAATTCTTATCACATAGGCTGAATGGACCTCGAACCAACCCTCAGATCCAGGTAAAAATCCCTGACCTGGCCGGGAATCGAAACCGGGTTCTCCTGGTAAGGGGCAGGCACTCTATCCCTACACCATGGGGTCGGCTATATGTCACTATTGGGGTGATTTATAACTTACATTTTTGAACGCAGTATTTATTGACAACTTTCGTAAATTTGGTATAGTGTTCGTAGTTCATAAGGCAGCTGTAATTCTCCGCCGAACATGGATACTGTATACATTTCCGTGAGTCTGTAATGTGAAATAAGAAGTACAGTGAAATTCCGAAAGTATTCATAGAGACAGTGGGCGTAGCTTTTAGAAGAGATTTTTTTAGAAAACATCAGCAGAACATTTAAAAATGGCGGTACACGAAAAAATATATCACCATGTGCCCCAAGTAATGGAGTAACGTTTAGGGCGAACAACTCAATTTTGGTTTTTGGACCGTTTTGGCTCAAAAACTCATCTCTCCCGTCACTATTCACAAATGGAATAGTAAGCAGTCAGAATCCTGCACAAATGAAAATACTTGTGAAAGCAAGGCAAGGACCACAGAGAAAGTGATAATGGAAGACTCCGTACTGGTGGAACTGGAAGAGAACAGGAATTGACCAAGGGAGGTTGGATAGTAAGTGTGAATGTGGGGAGACTAGTACATGAGAGACTGTCACGGACCCCGTGGTCGTCAACCTACAATTCGAAGATGACAGACCCTGGGATCCTTTATAACAGTGTCCCTCATTGTGAACAGTCTGCACCCCGACCTCAGAACTGAAAACAAGACATGTTTGTGGTATGTAAAATGAACTTACCCCTTAGCATAATTTCATGATCTTCAGGATCGACTTCTTCAATCTCATCTTCGTCTCCCTTGCCAAAGGAAAATAGCACCAATCTCAGTATCGTGCCGGCCTGAAAGTATTAAAATATAAATTATAAATTCAATCAATGTACACACAGAACATGACATAAAAATTGATATAAATTAGTCCTTAAAATATATTGTATTTTTCGCCTATCAAACTTCACATACTAGTGGAAAATGGTGCTGATTTAGTTCGTTTTTCTCTCCCTCTCTCTTATTCCATTCCATTCTTGTCGTTCATGTCTCTCTCTCTCTCTCTCTCTCTCTCTCTCTCTCTCTCTCTCTCTCTGTTTTCATAAATCTGCATTGTATTATAAGAAGACGCTGCATAAAGGGGCTTTTCAGTCTCAGTGGCATGTAAATCATGATCAATAAATTCAATTCAATTCAATTCTCTCTCTCTCTTTACTTCTACTCGATTTAGTATGTGTACAAGCACAGTCTTAATTTAAACAAGTGTTTAAATTTAGTGCTTGATGTAAAACCGTAATAGGTTAGTTAGTGTGTTCTAAAAACCTGGATCTTATTATAGATGAAGGCATTACATCCGTCCTCTATGGTACTATTAGCAACGTAATGCACCCACGCTGTGCCGGAATTGTTAACATGGGCACTCCGTGAGTTCTTCTTCCATATCCCAGTGAAGTTAAAGAATACTGCACTCATGTGCTGGATATGCGTCTGTTACCTCCTGCATTGCATGTGGATTAGATTAAATCCAGTCTCTTGGAAGAAATAGCCAACAAGACAGGTTTGAGAATCTCCGTAGAAAAAACAAAATTTATTACAAACATCAAGAACGCTCCAAAAATTTTGGCAACAGATATTGTTCCAGTGGAAAGATTAACGAAACTCAAATATCTGCGGTAATTAATTCAAGAAAACTGTTTAGACAAATCTTCAGTAGAAGAAAGGGTGCAGAAGATGGAAATAGCTTATGGTATCACGAAGAATTTTTATAACAAAAAGTGTCTATATCTAAAAATCTTTAAGGCACTAAACTATAGATTAGATAAATTGGGGGTACTAGGAAGAAGAATCATGAGAAAAATCTTAGATGCTGTGAAAACAACAGAAGTATGGAAATTAAGGTCTATTGATGAAATATACCGGAACATAGAAAACATAACAGAAACCATTAGAAAAAGGAGATTGCAATTTCGTGGACATATTTACAGAATGGATGATTCCAGATTAACAAAAAGAATTTTCAAGTACCTTTGGGACAAAAAGGCAAAAACTAGGTGGATTCAAAAAAGTAAAGAAAGATTTAGAAAGAATCAATATAAGAGAAGAAGTATTTATGGACAGAGGTTTTTAGAAAGAGGGTAGTAAGTTTGGAAGGATTTCAAGGAAGAATGAACAAGGTACGAAGTGGTCCTAGGACAGAAAGAAACAACATAGGGAAAGGAAAAAATAATATTGGAAGGAACGGAAAAGAAAACAGTAAAGTATGAAGAACTAAATTGAAATTGGCACGTGCTCCTTAGCAGGCCTCATCGGAAAGCATAATAATAGTTGTTATAATAATAATTACAACATTAATAATAATAATAATATTCATTTTTGGTAAGAAGTATATCTAAAACTTATCATAATGAGTGATAATTATCTTCTAGAAACGTCAAGTATTTATTATTATTATTATTATTATTATTATTATTATTATTATTATTATTATTATTATTATTATTATTATTATTATTATTCCAATTATTATAATAGTAAATTTGTATAGTGAATTGAACTTACAATTCGTAGTACTCCAATGATGATGGTCCCAGTCTTCAAGGAGAACCAGTAACAGCACTTCGTTGTCGTAACCATGGTGATCTACTGTACAGTAAAAACAAAAAAGTAACACGGTTATTCCACGTTTATAGTGGGGTTAATTGATGTAACAAGGCAAAGAATTATATTAAGTATTCGGGAGATAGAGGGTTCGAACCCCACTGTCGGCAGACCTGAATATGGTTTTCCGTGGTTTCCCATTTTCACGCCAGGCAAATGCTGGGGCTGTACCTTAATTAAGGCCACGGCCGATTCCTTTCCACTCCTAGACATTTCCTATCCCATCGTCGCCATAAGCCCTATCTGTGCCGGGGCGACGTAAAGCAACATGTAAAAAAAGAAAAGAGTTATAATTATTCAAGGAGTAACAGGAAGCTCTAGAGAAGGCTAACAGGATCACAGTTTTTCCTTTCCTCAAGTGAAATTAAGAATAGCCCGCCTAGCACAGCTATTCATTTCAAAGTTATCCAGCCCATAAGTTTTAATTGAAGCTACTGTGCACGCCCCATGTTATATTCGCGATTTGCTGTAAGTGTCAAGTCAAACGTCGATCGCTAAGAATCAGCCCCGCTATGCTTAATATATATTTCCTTAGTACTAGAACATAAGGTGCTGGGTTGATAGACTGAGACGGCAGAGGGCTGGCCTTCTATTCCAAGTAGCGCTTCGATCGCGGATCAGTCCGGTGATATTTGAAGGTAGATTTACCGGCACGAAAGAAAAACCTCCTCTGAAACAAAATTCTGACACCTCGGTGTCTCCGAAAACAGTAAAAATGGTTAATGGGATATAAAACCATTATTATTATTATTATTATTATTATTATTATTATTATTATTATTATTATTATTATTATTATTATTATTATTATTATTATTATTATTATTATTATTATTATTATTATTATTAGGCCATATTATTATTATCCGAGAATTCGGAGTTAAAACCAAATTAGGAAACCGTCAAATACTCACAGACACCATATCAAAAATAAAATTTATGGGTGAAATCTCTAAACCATTCAGAATAATATATGTGTAAGGCAATGTGATGGTTTATCTGCACTCCTTTCAGCTGCGTCCTGGAGAAAATAATAAGAATTTGGAACGAAAAGCTGGAAGGGCACAAGCTGTCACCAATAACACTAAGAAGAAAGAAGAGAGTTGTTGAAATAATCTGGAAGGGCATCTGGCCGTAAAAAAGAGCCAAATTCACATGTACGCCGTAGTTCGCACCCCCAACGCCACAGATGTGGGAAAAACGGTTATTATTATTATTATTATTATTATTATTATTATTATTATTATTATTATTATTATTATTATTATTATTATTTATCGTAAAATGGTTCACGCATGCTATGAACTGGAAGAACTATTAGTCACGAATGAAGAGTGATTGTGGTATCCTCGACGTTTGTTCCACTGGACATGCAACACTCGGCAAAATTTTGAAGGCACACTCACTAGGTTTATTTATGAAGACCACTGTTGCAAACAGAGCAGCTCGCACACACTAAAAGGAAGTAGCTCCACCGACGCGACGCACTCCGTACTCCACGACTCATTCGCTGGGAGGGGTAAAGCGCGCGCTACTTGCCACCCAAGAAACCAACAATTTATCCCCTTCTTCCTCTTATCAGTTTCATTTTCTTTCTCTCTTTCGTCCTACGCCATGCAGAGGGCAACGCTGTATAGTCTCTGCATGCTTCAAATGGACCCACAGTAGCTCGGCTTTTATCTGATTATCAGCTACGAACATGGACGAAATTACATACAGTCGAACCTCAAATCTCGAACCGCTGTTACTCGAACTTTTTGTATGTCGAAGTAACTTCAAATTCCCGGCCGTTTTTTTCTATTCTTCACGTGTATTTATTTCTCTATTTCGGTTTCACGAATTTATGATTTCTCGAAGCAAACCCCATGAAGCAAAAAAGGAAAAAATACACTGTAACTCGAATTTTGTTCAACATTAACTATAATACAGCATTTATGGCTTGTGAGGAACAGTTAACGCGTTTCTTCTTCCCATTTATCGGTTTGCCCTCCAGGATCGTTTTCTTCTGTCGGACTCAGCGAGGGATTCCACCTGTACCGCCTCAAGGGCAGTGTCCTGGAGCTTCAGACTCTGGGTCGGGGTATACAACTGGGGAGCATGACCAGTACCTCGCTCATGCGGCCTCGCGTGCTATGCTGAACAGGGGCCTTGCGGAAGATGGGAAGATTGGAAGGGATGGACAAGGAAGAGGGAAGGAAGCGGACGTGGCATTTGCCTGGAGGAGAAGTGGGAAACCACGGAAAACCACTTCCAGGATGGCTGAGATGGAAATCGAACCAACCTCTACTCAGTTGACCTCTCGAGGCTGAGTTGACCCCGTTCCAGCCCTCGTACCACTTATCAAATTCCGTGGCAGAGCCGGAAATCGAACCCGAGCCTCCGGGGGTGGCAGCTAATCACACTAACCACTACACCACAGAAGCGGACAATCAATTTATCACCACAATTTAAGTTGTAGCTCTGTATGACAAAATTATAAGTCATTACAGGTCCTTCCAAGAATCAGGAAATGTATCTACCTGTGTGAAAATGGGAAACCTTGGAAAACCATTTTCAGGGCTAGCGACAGTGGCGTTCGAACCCACTATCACCTGGATGCAAGCTCACAGCTGCGTGGCCCTAACCGCACGGCCAACTTGCCCGGTGGTTTGGTGTCTACTGACAGTAACCAGTCTTTCAAATTTAAAAGGAGGCAGTTCCCGTTACGTCTTGCTTTCACAATGACCGTTAACAAAGCACAGGGTCAAAGTTTTGATGACCGAGCTCGATAGCTGTAGTTGCTTAAGTGCGACCAGAATCCAGTAATCGGGAGATAGTGGGTTCGAGCCCCACTGTCGGCAGCCCTGAAGATGTTTTTCCGTGGTTTCCCATTTTCACACCAGGCAAATGCCGGGGCTGTTCCTTAATTAAGGCCACGGCCGCTTCCTTCCAATTCCTAGGCCTTTCCTATCCCATCGTCGCCATAAGACATAACTGTGTCGATGCGACGTAAAGCAAATAGCAAAAAAAAAAAAAAGTTTTGATGAAATAGGTATCTACTTATGTCGGCGGATTTTTCAGCCGTGGTCAGTTGTATGTGGCGTTTAGTACACTTAAAGCTGCGAGGGATGTCGAAATTAAAATTGTAACTACACCAGTCCGCCTCTGTGGTGTAGTGCTTCGATTCCCACCTCAGCCATCCTCTAAGTGGTTTTGCATGGTTCTTCTCTTCCAGGCCAGGCCACTGTCGCTTTCCAGTCCTAGCCCTTTCCTATCCCATCGTCCTATCGATGTGACGTAAAGAAAATGGTAAATAACTACAGGGTCAGTTTCCCGAAACTGAAGGGCATTTCACAAAAAGAACGGTTTACAATGAAAATACTAACACCAGTCACTGGGCAGGACAGTCAAATGCAGTTATTTACAGTGACGTCTAACCTTCTTTATTAATGTGTTTAATGACAAATGAAATGGTCTTCCTGAGTTCAGTACATTTTCCGTTACTTTCCTCACGTTTCCTTCGTCATCAGTTTTATTCTTAATCTTTTTTCGCAGCTCTTGCTGCGGCAATCCACTAGTGTATTCATATATAGTTACATTTTTAAGTGCCCAATCTTTAGACTGATTTGATTCAGCTCTCCATGCCACCCTAGCTATCCTGTGCTAACATCTCTAACAACGACATCCTTCTTGTACAGAGTGTATACCAGAAACTGTAGAGGATATTAGCACTCCCTTCTTTTCAGTTCAAAGGCCACCAGAGCGCTTACAGACCATTCATGGCCAGTGAGATCATAAAGGCCAGCTTCGAGAACACATTCTGAAAAAAATGGCTTTGACAGCTGATAGAGAAGAAAAGAATGTATTTATCATAATCTTCACATGTCGACATTGCGTCGGAGGAGGATAATTTTAGCCGCGAGATGACTTTCTAGGAATATTACGTCTACCGGGAAAACCGCTCAATTGGTAGCACTGTTTCTCTAGTGGTTCACAGAAGCTGAGTTCAGGTTATGGTAGGGTACACACGCGGTGTCGTAAAACTTGCGCCGAGTAAAATTTGCGCCGTGGTCATTAATAATTCTAGGATCTCATTAGCGAGAGGTCTTGTTTGTCTGGCAATTCCACAAGGAAGTTTCGTGTTTCAGATTGTGACAGTGTCCACTGCCTACTTACCCCTAATCCGGGTTTTCAAAATATTATTTCTGATTTCTTCATCTTTATATCAGTATCACTGTTTGAAACAATTTCATTTATCATTTATTAATCTTTTATACCCAGAGGAATGCGACAGGCCTCGCCAGAGCACACAATTTCCTTTCCTTGGCAGTAGCTATGGTTCATTCTTGAACCCCTATCACTTCATAAGGTGTGCATGTCAGGGAAACGTAGGGTGAGGCTGTTTTCTTTTTCTGCTTTCACTGGCCACGAATTCGCTATCATTTCATTTGCCATCCATTAATCTTTGCTTGGAAAAGCACGCCAGACCTCGAATTCGACAGCACTTTCTTCCTTTAGCGGTATTTCATCCTTCATTCATTCTATTCCTGACCCTGTCAGTTAGCTACAAACAGGCTGTGGATATTCTTCATAAGACTGAAAAGCTGATTCCATGTCCCCACTCTTGGTTTGTAAATAAAGTCAAACTACGTACTTATGCACATTTCACCCACTGATATAAATACGATGCAGGTCTTTACAATGTGCAAGAAACCAACATTGATAGAGTGAATAACATTATATATATATTAACTAACAATTACCCGCGGCTTCGCTCGCGTGGATTTTGTAATTTGAACTAAGTAATCGTTCCTCGGCATTGTACTAAGACATTACCGGTATCTGAACATTCATAAAGTATAAAATCTCACCCAAAAATTGACTTTCATTTACCCCAGACATTCTTTGTAAACCATGTTTGTGGTATTGCCTTTTGGGGCTAATACGACCGTGCGACATAGAACTGTACATGCGAGAAACAGACATCTCTTAAGTCGAACAAATAAATCCAGGTTTTTTTATGTTTAAAGGATATTCTAAATACCTATTCCTACATCTGTAACATATTCAGTTTTTGAGATATACAAAAGTATCCCGATAGGAATAATTGAACCCCTCGATCAGTTCTTCCCCCACTCCCACCCCCATCTAAGCATATTTTCCGAAAATTAAAATCGTGTTTCTTTATTTATTTTTATTTTTTCACGTTCGTAACATCTTTAGTTTTTTGTATATACAAATAATTACACTAATTTTTCAATTCTTCCCCCCCCCCCCCGTAAAGGTCTTTTTCCGAAAACCAACGAATACGTGTTTCATTATTTTTAAAGGAGATTCCAAATACCAATGTTTACGTCTGTAAACTTTCAAGTTTTTGAGATATAGATATCCTCATTTTAAAAATTCGCCCCCTTTTCGCCCCCTCAGAGACGGAATATCCAATTTAAATGAAATTGCTGCGACACAAGTGTACTCTTAAAATTATTATGCCAGGCTAAGTAGCTTAGGCTTAGCTTAACATGATATTAAATTAGCTGGTTCGATCCTGGCTCACTCCGGCGGTACTTGAAGGTGCTCAAATACGTCAGCGTCTCGTCTGTATATTTTTTGGCACTTTAAAGAACGACGGGACAAAATTCCGGCACTTCACCTTCTCCGAAAACCGTAAAAATACTTAACGGGACGTAAAACCATTCTTCCTCTTCGAAACCCTTTTCAGGGCACGATAAATCAACTTTGGTTACTTTTCTTTGCATTTAACTGTTTCGTTTCCAAACTTCCTTCATTTTCTGAGAATGTTCTTCCTTTTCCCCCTGAGTCCATTTTCTTCCAGTTGTTAATTTCTTTCTCTCCTGAAATACGGCCTTTCGTGTTACTTCTCTGAAACGTGTTCGGTTTTCTATCGTATTTATTTTAACTCCAGCGTTTTTCATATCCTTTTCAATGTCAATGAACCATGTTGGCTTGGATTTGTAACCGTTCAATATGTTGAAGATTTGTTTAATTAGTCTATTGTTATTCATCCTAAAAATGTGTCCAAAAATATTATTATTATTATTATTATTATTATTATTATTATTATTATTATTATTATTATTATTATTATCTGTCAAAATGCTATATAAAGGCAAAGGTGACACCGCAGATCCAAACTCATATAGAGGAATAGCGCTAGAAGGTACTCTACTAATGACTTTAACTTCACTAGTGGGCAAACGTGTCATTAAATTGGTGGATAATAACCTACCGGAGTCGGAATTCGGATTTAGAAAGGGAACATCAACGACTTCAGCGGTCCGCTGTCTCTAAAGTGACACAGAAGAAGCCTTAAAGAAAACAGGGGGTAAACTGCATGCCATCTTAATAGATTATTCTAAAGATTTTGACACCATAAGCAGAACCATACTGTTAGAAAAACTGGAGAGTATTATTGGTAGTACAAACTACCTTATACCGCTGATTGGGAGCCTTCTGCTCAACAACTCAATAGAAGTAGATGATGGCATTACCAAATCCCATTAAGTACTCTACTGTTCATATGACTGTTCATCATTGCGACGTAAAGCAGATGTTAAATAATAATAATAATAATAATAATAATAATAATAATAATAATAATAACGGGAGAAATGAAGCCATCACCAGAAATCAACACTCACAGATTTCGTTACCAACCCGCGTAGAATAAAAACAGAAGTAAATAAAACCTGTAAAGAAAAAAATCTGGAAAACAGAATACAATATTTTGTATGAAAACTCCAGGCTACTCCATTAATGCAGCGTTTCGCCACCGTGGAATCTACTACGTCTGCTGTACATTCATAGTTTGACGTTTTCCTGGTTTACAAAACGTAGAATGCGTTGCTGTCATCCATCTTCTGCTCGCCATATACTGACTGAGCAAATGTCATGGGATAGCGGAGCACTGATGCGCAGGTGTGTTGTCTGCGCACCACACGCTCCCTGTGCCAGCGGCAGTTGTATAGGAGACCTTGTGTGCATGTGGTGTTTATATTGTTTGGGATGCTGACGATATTAAAGTAACTGGGGTATTACCAACGTTATTTTGTTACGCATGGTGAGAAGTTGTGGCTTCGTATTGGTAAGTCGAGTAGTGAGGTCTTCCTGAAAAGCAAGCAAGCAAGCAGGTGAAAGGATTTGGAGTGGTAACATTTACTTGTTTGTACAATGCTATTCACATGACGTGCTCTTTGTGTTCACCATTGTGTTTGTTCTTTGTTGCAGGTGAGTACACGACACAGTCGAGAATTTTCTCCCTCTGCCAGCAACCAGGTCGGTGAGTTAACAACCCCCTGTCTTTTTATGGGAGCTAGGTCGAATTTAGCAAGTTCTACATTTACAGTAGCTTCCGATCCTTAAAATATCGTAGATAAAGTTATTTGGGGATGATTTCATACTGTACAGAGTAGTAAATAAGTTTCAAGATTGTCAGCGACTGCAGAGGGACTTGCGGGAACTTGTATATGAACATCATAGGAACTGCTCCAATATTTACTTAAATTCATGGTACTCCTGGTACTGAAATTTAGAACGTACAAGGTTATAACTATGATCATTTCACTATATCTCAAGAACTACTTCAAACCCATAAAAGTTGTGCTTTCATAAAAATTAATTTTGTTATAAAAGTTTTTATGAATTGTTGTAACATTCAATAAATTGTCTAACTTCATGGGTTGGTACATGTATCTCAGAAACTGTTGAAGATAGAGATCTGAAATTGTGTAAAGGACTCTTAGGCATGTGTTAGATTAATGTAGACTATTTTTTAAACTTTCAGGTGATAATTTAAAACCAACTACCAAAGATTTGCAATATTTTTTGTTTGTAAATATAAAAATTCAAACTGTAGAATTCTCACACACTAGAATTGCAACAATTGTCTACTTTGAATACCAGATTATGGTGAAAATCGGTGAAAAATATCATTTCAATCAAGTTGCTGGTTTCTGAGATACTTGTACCTATCCATAAAGTGACAAAATTTATTGAATCTTACAAAAAATCACTATAAAATGTATAACAGAAGTAATTTTTGGGAAAGCACAATACTTATGGATTTAAAATACTTCTAGTATAGTGAAATTATCACAATTATAATCTTGTGCATTCTGAACTTCATTAGCAGGAGTACCATATATATAAAATCAAAAATTGGAGCATTTGCTATTGTGTACACGTACAAGACCAGATGGACAGAAGACAATGGTTTGGATGTAAATGGGATGAAAAGTCACGTTCTAAGTTTTACCAAGAGGAAAAGTCCTCTCAGGAGAAACTAACTCATAGGGGAACACTATACGTACCTAGGTGTTAATATAAGGAATGATCTTCATTGTTAAGAGAAGTTACAGATCTTTTCACATGGTTATGATATTTAGGGATTGTAGTAACGATGAAAAGGAGAGGGCATACACGTCTCTGGTGAGACCGCAGTTAGAGTATTGCTGCAGTGTACGGGACCCTCTCCAGGACTACTTGATACGAGAACTAGAAAATATATAAAGGAAAGCAGCATGATTTGTTATAGGTGATTTCCGACAAAGAATTAGTGTTAGGAAAATCTGAAAAACTTTTGGGCTGGAAAGACTTGGGAGTGAGAGGACGAGCTGCTCGACTATGTGGTATGTTTCGAGCTGTCAGTGGTGAGTTGGCGTGGATTAAGCTTAAGGGGAACTTTTAAAGGTAGGAAAGATCATAATATGAAAATAAAATTGGTAATTAAGAGGACTGACTGGGTCAAATATTCATTTATCGGACGAGGAGTAAGTTATCAAGGGAAATGTTCGATAGATTTTCCAAGTTCGTTGAAAATATTTAAGAAAAAATTAGGTAAACAATTGAAAGGGCATCTTCCACCTGGGTGGCAGTCCTGAGTGCAAATCATTGGTTGATTGTTTGAAATATCTCTTGTCACCTCCATACAGTCACCTGCACATTTATATGTATAAAATCCCTATTGTGTCTGTCATTCACAGCGATATTGAGAATGCGACAAAGTTTCGAGAAAGAATGAAACTCACAACCACGAATTTTGTACGTGTTCAAGAAAATTACGTTTCATTGAGTGAAGTTATGTGCCATGTTTGCCTTGTTGATCGGCATGAGGTCGAGGCACATACTGCAATGAATTCGCTCGCTGAAACAGAGTTGTGTCCCTGTCATCATATCTGCAATATCATCTGTGCCAGTCAACGGGAACAGAAAAGATACAGAACACATCACGATTGTTGAAACAGACATGCGTGGCCGAACCAAAACATATCTGCTCTTTATTAGTGATCAGTTTACGAACTTGAAAGCAAATAAGTGAATTCCGTATTATGATTTGAGTTTATTGAGATTTGTAAAGAAATTGCAGCAAAATAAAGACGTGAGCTTAAGAAAGAAAATCACAAACTTACTTGTAAATGATAGGAAATTGAATTCGACAGTCAGATTACCTGGAGATGTTTTGTACCACTTCAAAAGACTTGGAATATCAGTGCAATCTGAATGTAATATTGTCGCTGTTTCTGACCCTCGTTCACTCAGTTTTAAAATAATCTACCCTGGGGCAGTTCCTATCTTCACCGAGCTCGATAGCTGGAGTCACTTAAGTGCGGCCAGTATCCAGTATTCGGGAGATAGTGGGTTCGAACCCCACTGTCGGCAGCCCTGAAGATGGTTTTCCGTCGTTTCCCATTTTCACACCAGACAAACGCTGGGTCTGTACCTTAAATAAGGCCACGGCCGCTTCCTTCCCAGCCCTAATCCTTCCCTGTTCCATCGTCGCCATAAGATCTATCTGTGTCGGCGCGACGTAAAGCCAATAGCAAAAAAAGAATAGTTCCTATCCTCGCTGGATGGGGGCTTCATGGAGCCTGTTCTTACGCCGAATTCCTCTCATCGGTTGGCCGGCAGGCGCGCCAGCAACAAGGAGAGCACTTAGCTCACTTCATCCGTTCATGACATAAGATAACAGTCAACGTTAAGAATTAAGAAAATAAGCTCTCTTACCTTATGACTGGAGATGTTAGAAATGTTCTCTTCCTGCATCCACATATTTCATGTTGAGCTCTTCGAAACCCGCCTCCTTTTACAAATCGTCTTAGGGATTTTTTGGCTATATTATAATCTTTCTCCGATTTCATTTACTTTTTTCCTTGTTGAGTCCACGTTTTTTTAACACTTCACTTCTTATCGAGTAAAGAACCGGTTCTTCTCAATTTGTTCACGAGTTTCTGCAAGGTCTTTTCTATGTGGAGGGCGTACTCCTGCTACAAATCGCCTAACGTCTTCCCTGCAAGACTCAGTTTTCACATAATTATCGTACATAAATACCCTTTCTTCTACAGTGTACATATGTGGAGGAATTATGAGAATTGTACACCAAAGTAATACTTCACAGCTGGAGAACAGTTGGGGCGACAGATCAACACTTAATACACGTTCAGAGCACGGACCTGAACTGCGAAGTGCGGGCATTCCCGTGCTGTCGCTGCGCTGTGTATGGGAAGTGATTAGTCAGCGGGAGGCAGACAATCTGGGTGCACCTGCCGGCCAAGCGATGAGGCAAGTGACACTTCCCTTACGACAAGTTCTCCTGGATCAGGATGGATTCATGGCCTTAAAACTGTGACGTCAAGTGACCGTCACTTAGCGCTGCGCCTGTCTGCATTTCAGTGTATGTTCTAATGTTTGAAGCACACACACACTTCGTTAAAAGTCGCCCGGATGTCTTTTCTACGAAATGGCAGTGCCAGAGCTCTGTGCAAGATGGCAATACGTAGAACGCTGAAGTAGTGTGCTGTTGACGTTACGACACCAACGGTCAAGTATTCGGGAGATAGTGGGTTCAAACCACACTCTCAGCAACCCTGAAGATGGTTTCTTATTTTCACACCCGTACCTTAAGGCCACAGTCGCTTCCTTCCCACTCGTAGCCCCTTCCTGTCCCATCGTCGCCATACGACCCATCTGTGTCGGTGCGACGTAAAGGCAACTAGTAAAAAAAAAACTGCACTTATTGCTTTTGGAACCACATAAAAACCACTTCCTTCAGAATTTTCTCTTGTAAGATGTTACTAACAGTTCATTTTTATCCATGTGAAAGCTAAGGTCCTTATTCCCGTGGACTGTCACACACATAAATACACAAGGCTACCTCACTGACGTTGATATCTGCCATCTAAGTGATCGCATATGGAGGTGCTGCAGGTAGGTCGTCAGCGTATCTACCCAATGAAGTGAAGTGATAAAGATAGGCAGTTCCATGCCGATTTGATGTTCAGTAACTTTTCATGGAAGATTTATCTTTATCACTATTCCAGCTGTTTTGAGATGGAAGAGGTTGTTAAGAAACAGGAGTAGCCTTTCCGCAACTGCCATCGAAAATAATATTTTACGTTACGAGTGAGATGTTTTGAATTTCGAAACGAATAACGTACACTTATCACTTTAGAGGCTGTTGTGTACAATATTTTATTTCATACTATAACCATTTACTTATTATAAATTAAATAAATTCAATTATAAGCCATTTTGATTCGTCACGGCGCAAGTCATCCATGGATAGACTTTTTCTTGTTTCGTTGATCGTGTCTCACTATGAAAGATGTAAGAGGTGTGTACACGGGGTTATGTTGTAAAGGGACATAAAAATTATAGTTATTTGAAACAATGCGGATTCCACTAAGCTACCAGAGTCGTAATCATGGTCGTCTGGTCCTTCGTGATATACTGTGACATGCTTTGTTTATCTGCTCGAAACGGATTAACCTATACAATGTGATGGAGGCAGATTACTAGAGCTGGAAATGTAGATGCGCCATATTTTGTGCACATGAGTACGGGAACACGGTGCTGCAATCTGGTGGAGAAACAATTCAAGAAGCTTAAGTTTGGTGTTCTTTAATTCTGGGTCACTCTGACTATCGTTGTTTACATCACTGTCAAGCGGAGTTCAACAGATAAGAGAAGATCTGTAATGACACAGTGCGGTAAGTTATGTCAGCACTGGTTTTGAGTGCGGGAAGAAGGCAATTACATCATAGCATGAAATAAATGATAGTACTGTAGGTGAGATGAATTTTAAAAATAAACAAGATTGTCTTGAGCAGTTCTTGTTATAAATATATAAAAATGTTACAAGGCTGTGTGTAAATACAGTAATATCAGTATCTTGACGAATCTTGTATCTTCCAGGGCTGTTGTTGGTTTAAACCTTGGCAGGCATCACTGACAGGCCGATACCCTTCAGCTGGCGATGGTAACTGTTCACCACAACGATAAAGTACGCGCCAATCACTGCAACACAACACGTCACAATTTGAATGAATGCATCCAGTATTCTTCTCTCCAAGTCGGGTATCTCCAACAACAAAGGGGAGCGTTTTTATTAATTGTAAAACACTAAAGCTATTCTTACTATCAAAATGTTACAAAGGACAGGCGATATGGCTGTGTCGGACGCAGGGCCGTGGGTGTGTACACGCATGCACAGAAATGGTGTTCCGATATAAATAAAGCATAACTTCTCCGTTTAACGCATTGTTGCAGGTAGACAGCCCGTTACAGGACTGTTGTGATTCAAATGGGCACAGTGGTGGATGTATAGCGGTATACACACTGTGCGTTCATCACTACCCGTTCAGTCCCTCCCCTCCTTTTCAGTACTGGAGTGGGGTAGTGTTCATTGTTGATGTCGGGACATCATTTCTGTGCACGCTTGTATCAGAATACTATGCCTTAGTGGATCATGCCGTTAACTTACCAAGTCAATTAAAATTCTTGTGTGCCACTGATCATACAAACTCCTTACGAATTCTACTAATTTTATGTTAAATTTCCTCAAACCATGCTAAATAAATCACGATCTAGCCACAGAGGAATGCGTGCTTGCAAACTGCTATTTCGACTTGCCTTTTCCGCAAGTATAAGGCGACATTATGTTGAAACTCATTTGTTTTCAAAATCAGCTGAATACAACGCCACCAGAAGAATTTAAAACCAATATTTTATACGCTAAATATACGCTACCATAACTGTCGACTGAGATCGCAATGATCGTCGTACTTTCACCGAGTGGTAATTGCAGACGCTCGTACGTGTTATGTGCCCATAAAAATCAATCCTCCGTTTCCGAATGATGTCCGTTAACCTTTCCATATCCACGTACAGTTCATTGTTACCCCGTCTCCTGTGGTTACTGTTTTCTCTGATTGGTCCCAGGATCTTTCTCAGGAATTCTCTTTCTTTGGCTTCTAACTTTTCAATTAAACCCTTCCTGTTCAATACAAGGCATTCTGTCTCATACAGGGCCTCTGATCGTATGACTTAATATTATTACTATTATTATTTCAATCCTAGAGCCTCCGTGGCTCAGACGGCAGCGCGTCGGCCTCTCAGGGCTAGATACCGTGGTTCAAATCCCGGTCACTCCATGTGAGATTTGTGCTAGACAAAGCGGAGCGGGACAGGTTTTTCTCCGGGTTCTCCGGTTTTCCCTGTCATCTTTCATTCCAGCAACACTCTCCATTCTCATTTCATAGCATCTATCAGTCATTAATAAATCACTTTGGGAGTGGCGACCCCATCGTACTAACAGCCTATATCTGCTTCATTCATTACATCCCTGACCCGGTCAATGACTGGAAAACAGGTTGTAGGTTTTCATTTTCATTTCAGTCCTACTAACTACTTTTACGATTTCTGGAGATCCCAAGGGGCCGGAATTTAGTCCCGCAGGAGTTCCTTTACGTGTCAGTAAAATCTACCGACACCGGCTATAATATTTGAACACTTGTAAATACCTTCGGACGGAGCCGTGATCGACCCGCGAACTTGAGCTCAGCAGGTCAGCGCTCTGTGCCTGAGCTACCCAGCCCAGCCAAGAGCGCTATTCCCTAAGGAGTTAGTGTCAATTAAATCCGAATATAGTCGAACATAGAACGCACATTCACTAGTATCATTGAAATCTACCGTATTCTCACATTTTAGCAGGACGCGAGATGCTAGATGCCTCTTGCTCTCTTGGAGGCCGAAGCCTGGGGACTTACTTCCGCAGACACACCGGTTGCCCATCTCCCCTTTGGTTGACCGCAGATCAGTGGTCTTCTGGAGAACCTTTCGACAAATGCAGATGATCTTGTCTACACTAGTACACTTACCAAACCTGACTAAATTATGCTCTTGTCTACAGATTAATTCCATGGAATGCGTTGCTCTTCTACCGCCTTTTAATTGGTAACCCTTGTCCATCACTTGTAACGTTACCCTATCTTTTGCGAATAGTTAAACAGAAGTTTTACCCCACATAAATAAATTCACTTTCATTGTTAAGACTCGCGGTCCTGTTCTTAAGAAGACAACTAAATCTAACATCTTGAACTAACTGGGTGTACTTGACCTGAGAAGCCTCTTAGAGTTCTCCGATCTTTGTTACCTTCATGAAATAATCAATAGCTATACAAAATGTAATACTCTTCCAACTATGACCCTTTATGGGATTTGGTAGTAAGCAGAATTAAGATCCAAGAGAGAAAAATATTTAGCTTTAGAAAAGAAGTGAAAGGCGTTTTGCATTTTAGGAATAGGGTAAGAATCATAGAGTATTTTGGAGTTCAATTTTCTATAATAATCAATGACCAGGCGCGAAGAACCATCAGGCTTATCGACTAAAAATGCCGGAGATGTGTAATTGGAAGAAGATGGGACAATGGTACCATCCAGAAGCATTTTGTCAATAATGTCATCCATTTTGGCCATCCGAGGAGGGCTAAATAGTAACGAGGCGAACGAACAGGTGTTTCATCAAGTAAATCAATGTGAGCCTGATAATTAACCACAGAGCCTAAAGTATGTGTGATAACATCGGCAAATTCAGATTTCAAGGCCTCAATTGCATCTATTTGGGGAGCAGTGGCATAAATATGCTGATGACTGAATACGTGGTTCATAGGGAAATCGAGGGGGTCTACCAAAGGAATTCGAACGCGCGGATTGTAAAAAAAAAAAAGGAGATAGAGGCCATTGCAGTATTATAAATAAGGCCAGTATAAGTAAAAAAATCATACCCCAGAATAACAGGAAGTGAGCAATTATTAACCACTTGAAATTCAAACGGCCAAGAAAATTGGGAAATTTTAACATTAAGTTTTAGTTTACCCATGATTTCAAGAGTGTGTTGAGATATGGAAAGACATCTGAGGGTAGAAGGGCGCAATTGAAGATGCGGATGCGTTTGTAAAAGTTGCTGAAAAAAGGAGAAACTGATTAGGGAAATTGCAGAACCTCAATCTAATAAAGCTAAGGAGGGAGTGTTATGTAACTGTACAAGAGTATACGACTGTGATTTAGTAGCAGGCGAGAAAGTTGAGGAAACATAAGGCAGATTTTGCCCAAGAGGTCGTGAGCTGCCTACTGACGACGGGAATTGAAGTTTCCCAAGGTAGAATTGGTACAATTTCGTGCTAAGTGCCCCATAGCCTGACACCGATAACAGCGAATACGAGAGATATCACTCTGAGAAGGTGGACGAGTGGTAGAAAGCATGCGAGTTGTTGAAGTGTTAAACTGGGGAGGTGGAGTAGAAGAATAATAAAAAAAATTACTACGGGTATTTAGAATATCTAGTTGAGCAATGTGGTAAAGCTGAGGAATAGTAGTGGGTGGCGTAAAGGGATTGATGATTTGACGGAAAGCTGGAGAGGCATAACATCGAATAAGAGAAATAATTTCCTGGGGATGTTGAGCAATAGCTAACACATCAGAATAGCCGATAATAGAGTCAAGATAATCATAAGCTGATTCATCTGGACGTTGATGACGTCTGATATATTTGTTACTCAGCTGTTGTCGAATTTCATAAGGCAGAAAATAAGTGTGTAAAACCGAGCGAAAATGAGCCCAATCATGAGAAGACTTCATATACTGGAGCCAAAAATTACTAAGATGACCAGAGGTTTTTGGGTAAAGCAACGAAAGCAATTGGGAAAATGGAGCCAAGTCAGTCTGTAGAAATTTGCGAACTAAAAAAAGCCATTGTGTCAAAGTATCAGGGTCAGTAGACCGAATGAGGGGTACCTGGACAAGACATTTAGTCAAAATATGGAAATTAAGTGGTTGATGTGAAGAAGGGGTGGGAAGATATGGAGATTCATAAAAATATTGCTGAGAAGGGGATGGTGGTGGAGTTCACAAATCGGGAGAGTAATGCTGTGCTGATTGAGTTTTATTGGGAGAAGACGGAGGTGCCTGATTAAGTGGAAGTTTGGATTCAGCAGTAAAAAGAGAAAGATCAGGATAGAGAGGGGTGTTGGGTTGAGGCGGGGTTGGTAAAGGTTCAGAGGATGAACTAGAAGAAACAGTAGTAGTAAGAGTACTAGACGTGGAGGTAAGATCAGAATTACAAGTAACAAAAGGATTATAAGACACATTAGTAAAAGGATTTGGATCAGAAAAATTGAAATGGGGATCAAACGAAATGTCAGAAGTGTCCGAAGTATAAGGAGAAAAATTATCAGAAAAATAAGCCATGTTGAAAGAGACGACAAAAAGAAAGGCAAAGTCTAGCGAGGAGAAACGCTAAACCTCAGAAGAAAGAAATAAAAGAACTAAGACAGTAACAGGGTAAGATTTAGAGTGGTAGTAAACTGCACAAGTCGTATATTAACTGCGACTTTGTACTCTGCTACCATGTATAACCCTTTATGGGGGTATATGCATATATATATATAAATACTGCCGAGGGAAATCCAAAGTATCGGTGACACCGAGTACTTTCAAACGGTAGGTAGTAATATTACGCAGGGAGTAAAGCGCCAAATTGAGAATGGAGGCCGTGGTAAAAAAAAAAAGATCTCCAATAAGCATTCCAGAATAACCGCAGATAGCGCAGAGGAAAGCATGCTAGATAATATTAGAAAATTAAAAGAGAATGGGAGGAGAAATAGGGGACATGACGGGTGAAAACAGATGAGAAACCAAGATAAAATTTGGAAATAGATATATTAGAAGAATTAAATCAAGCTCTTACAATATTACATGAATAGAAGTCTGTACAGATACGAAATTTTCCCAACCACATATAATACAAATTTGTTACACCAAGAATAAAATATCCAAGAGAATGAAAGCAAATAAGAGAATAGGCCAGGAGAGGAAAGGGATAGACAAGAAAAGGATGAATACGGTACGAAGATAAATGTTGAACAACGAGAATAAGAAAAGGATGTACACAGTTACAAGATTGGAGTATACCAGCATGAAGTCTTCTAAGCAAAAGTCCAAATGTCACCTCTTCAATTATCACCCGAATAGGCACAAATTAAGGTTGTCATGCAGGCGTAAGTCACTGTATACTACAATGAAACAGTTTCGAAGTATGCAAAAACATAAATGGCGAAACACTGATTAAGCACAAGTGTGTGAAGGAGTCGCAGAGTTGCCGATATACCACACGCACATTTGGAAAGTACATTGTCACTAGTTAGTCAATAGAGGCTTAGATATTGAAAATACAAGTGAAATCTCGGCCTGGAAATGCACTGCTCCCAGTTATAATATGCAAAGAAAATAGCTCCAAATGCAACATAGAAGTATTTACAATAAGGACATTATCAGTTTGTCATACCTCATCTTGAACCAAGTAGTTCTGCCCGAAAATGGAGAGTCCAGGGCACATGTCGCTAAGGACGGAGATGACGTTAAAGGTTCCTCCCTCCACACAGGCCAAAGTCCATCTCAACACATTCAGAGGAACGCCGGGTATTTATAGTGTGGAATAATGAGAAATATGTCCGGAAGATTCCAGAGGTTAGTGGAGCATGCGTGACAAAGCAGGCGATGTCACATGACGTCAGGCTGCGAAAAGGAAGTTAGTTTATCGTAGATCGTAAAGGTGGATAGAGCAGAGTTCGTGCAAGGTACGATGTGTGCAAACTCACATAAGTATGTAAGTTCCAGTTGAAGAGAAAATGCGGTTTATATCATGATGAGGGTAAGTCCATATTAATAGTAGAAAAAGGTTATGTGCGTGGCGAGGTTCATAACAGTAGTTGCCGGTGAAGTGATGAGTCCGTTACACAACGTACTTCCCTGTACACGTTCCCCACCTCGCCCAACATGCATTATGTGTCTCGTCCGAGACTAACCAAACAACAACGCTCTATCTTCCATAGTCTCCCGACCTCCCGATATAGACATATTCACACCCTTTCCATCCTTCAAACACAAAATTAAGATCCCTCAGAAGTCCTGCCCAGGTTTCCATTTCCTTCCGTCCGACCCAAGGTTCTTCATGCTAACTCTGTAACCGACCCTTGCCAGTTATCGTAGCCATTGTTGTTGCATTTTATTGTTAATTTACTGTTGGTACTAAATATTGTTGTTTATACTGATTGTTATCTTATGCTACTTATTTAAATTTGTTATATTACTAGTGTAAAATGGCGCTCCATCTGCTGTATCTAATAAATAAATAAATAAATAAATAAATAAATAAATAAATAAATAAATAAATGCATCACTCACTGTGGCTGTCTGCGGTCAACTGTGCATACGGCAGAAATGGGTATAATTCCATTTAAAAACAAGGCAACTTGGTATCGCTACCTTGGTGTTTAGTGAAGATTGAGGCAAACAATGCACTTACCGCTGTCTTATAGTAATCGGAAGACATTTGAGATGAATAACTTTAAAAAGGTGGACCGGCCTGAATAATGAACGCTAAGTACTCACGTGTGGAGATGATGGTGGCCACTATCATGTAGATGCCATCCGCTATCTCTTCGAAGACGAAACAGAGCATGATCAGGAAAACCAGGGAAATATCCACGACGATGAGGCACACGATTGAGTAGTAGATCCAGGTTTTGACGAAGCGAGGCTTCTCCTGCAACGACATGAATACTGCGTGTTAATCGGATGTGTATGCTGGGTGTCTCTATCCAATCAGTCACTACTGATCTGCATTTAGGGCAGTCACCCAGGTGGCAGATTCCCTGTCTGTTGTTTTCCTAGCCTTCTCTTAAATGATTGCAAAGAAATTGGAAATTTATTGAACATCTCCCTTGGTAAGTTATTCCAGTTCCTAACTCCCCTTCCTATAAACGAATATTTGCCCCAATTTGTCCTCTTGAATTCCAACTTTATCTTCATATTGTGATCTTTCCTACTTGAAAAGATACCACTTAAACTTATTCGTCCACAGATGTCCTCCCACACCATCTCTCCACTGACAGCTCGGAACATACCACTTAGTCGAGCAGCTCGTCTCCTTTCACCCAAGTCTTCCCAGCTCAAACCTTGCAACATTTTTGTAACGCTCTCTTTTGTCGGAACTCGCCCAGAACAAATCGAGCTGATTTTCCTTAGATTTTTTCCAGTTCTTGAATCAAGTAATCCTGGTTAGGGTACCATAAACTGGAACCATACTCTGGTTGGGGTCTTACCAGAGACTTATATGCCCTCTCCTTTACATCCTTACTACAACCCCTAAATAACCTCAAAACCATGTGCGGAGATCTGTACCCTTCATTTACGATCAAATTTATGTGATTACGCCAATGAAGATCTTTCCTTATATTAAGACCTAGGTATTTACAATGATCCCCAAAAGGGACTTTCACTCCATCAACGCAGTAATTAAAACTGAGAGGACTTTTCCTAATTGTGAAACTCACAACCTGACTTTAACCCCGTTTATCATCATACCATTGCCTGCTGTCCATCTCACAACATCATCGAGGTCATTTTGCATTTGCTCACAATCTTGTAACTTATTTATTACTCTGTACAGAATAACATCATCTGCAAAAAGCCTTATCTCTGATTCCACTTCATTAGACATATCATTGATATATATACAAGAAGGCATAAAGAAAAAATAATACTGCCTTGAGGAATTCCCCTCTTCGCCTACTCTAATTCTCTGAGTTCTAGAAATATAGCCACCCATTCAGTCACTCTTTTGTCAAGACCAGTTGCACTCATTTTTGCCATGATCAACCGTATCAAATAAGCGTGAGTGCTACCCTTTCCCGGTCTGTACACTCCAAAGACATCAAGTTGCCTATTATCTTTAGAGATGAGCCTTACACCTAGAATTTCATGTTTGTTATCTTTAACTTTTTCGTAGCTTACAAATTCTTCTTTCACCAGAATGAATACTCCCCCTCCTACCATTCATATCCTATCCCTACGATACACCCTCCAGTTCCGTGAGAAAATTTCTGCATCCATTATATCATTTCCCAGCCATGATTCAACTCCTATTACAATATGTGGTAAGTATATATCTCTTAAATTACTTAATGTTATTCCTTTCTTTACAATAATTATACAGTTGAGCACTAACATTTTTATGTCATCCCTACTTGATTTCCAGTTCCCTGTTCCCTTATCACCGCTCCCTAGGCTACCCCGTTTCCCGGAATATACCTCCCTATAACTCTTCGAAACAAATGTCGTAACTTATATGTACCACTGCAGTTTGTTGACTCTATTTTAAGAAACTCAACAGTAAATTAAACATTGTACACCTGCGATGGATAACTAAAGAACAATATGCGTTCTCATGTCATAGAATATCTATAGCTTGGAATAACTTCTCATCTGGTGAAATCAAGTAAATCAATTTAGTGCACATTTTAAGAGATGATCTCCATTTGTGCAGTTGCTAGTAAATTAGAGTAGCTTTCAGCAACTTGATTTCACGTATATGAAACTAGAAATAATTAAACTACTTGCAGCATTTAGATTTTAAACAATTTGTAATATTTGTGACTCACATTCATGAGAAAAGTACAAATATTGTTTACTTTTATAAGTTGATTCAAACCGCAAGTGTGTGCGACGAATGGTGTGCTAATTAGGTCAGATAGATACGTTTGTAGCCATCATGAATTTTGTGAAAAATAAAAATCCTTACCTTGACGGCACCGTAGACGAGAAGAACGGAGAAAATGAGTTCCGTAAGCAGAGCCAGGATCATGACGATAGAAATAGCAAGTTCGGCTGTAAAATGAGAAACATTCTTTGTTAGTACACTCGGAATGAAGGAGAGCTTCTTTCTAATGATCAGGATACCACAAGGGTTGGTTGTGCCTCCACTGCGTTTCACTCTTTACTTGAATACAACTGACATTCTGGGGAAGGGTATGCTGTGGACATTGTTGAATATGTGATCGTAGCCGCCTTTACGGAGGGTAGATACATTGTTGGGCAAACTGAAATTAGCAAACCCGGTTTAACGCAGTGAGGAGTTTGTAGAGGTTTACTGGCGTAAATTCTACCAGACTCAGCAGAGGTCGAGTTCTCCATCTTTGATTCAGAAAGCCTACGCTCTACTGTCTCCCCTTTAAGGGCGCGCCCTACTGATGTTAATCTTGGAATGTTCATCCAATATTCAAAATAATTTGTGAGTTCATTTATGTTGCCAAAATTAAGATTTGTGAAAAATTTGGTACGTTTTTGTAACATTATTATGAGAATAATTTGTGAAACTTCAAAACATCCCATTCGTACCATTTTTTGAGTTACTCTGAAACTTTTTTGTGTTTCTTAGGGTTATGTGAGTAAGTATTGGTATTCTTATTATTTAAATGTACATTATTGATGTTGTTAAGAGTGTTTTTCTGTCACCCTTTTTTTACATTTTTTTCTCAAATTTTCTTATTCGACTCAGGATATCTGTCAGATAATTTATTTTTCCGAATGGATACAAACTTTTGTGCATCTCACATAGTACTATAGGAACCATGTTTGAAGACAATCAGGCAAAATTTGTTGCACTTACAACATTTTCAATGCTGAAAAATAGTTTTGAGAAAAATACTAAATTTGTATAAAATTACAGTAGCTGCATCAGAATTTCCCAGGACCACATTTTTCTCCACCTTTGACGTTTTCCTTCCCCTCATTCTACTCTACTTATCAATTTATTTATTTATTTATTTATTTATTTATTTATTTATTTATTTATTTATTTATTTATTTATTTATTTATTTATTCGTGTCAGAAGTACAAAATATGAAACATGAAAACATAACAAGAGCATGAAATGGAAACAAGTACACACATGTATGTTCATCTTGTGAACTCAAACATTTCCCGCCCAAAACTTAGCCACTTCGAAAGCACTTGAATTAGCTTGAGTCAAATCACTCAGTGTACGCCAGTAAGGGCACTACGGACAACATAAGAGATATTGTGTTGTTTGAAGTTCTCCACAACCACATAGAACTATCTTGGTTAGAAAATGCCACTTATATAAGTTGTCCCTTGTTCTTGCAACGTCAGCTCTCAATCTGTTGATGGGAGTTGGTCTCAAACAACCTGAAATAACCCTGCAACTCTCTTTCGAGGCAACATCAACCTGACTTATACCACACAGGACAGACATATTCTCCTGCTGAATAGCATAAGGACAGTGCTGTTGTTAACGTTTGGGATGGGTGCCGCAGTTAGTCTTTGCCAGTTTACCGAGGAACTCCTAGCAGTAATCGTCAACCTTTGATTGTTGAAAGGTTAGAATAGTTTTCACTAAAACTTATTTGTGTATTCCATTATGGTAAGCCACATCATCTACGAGTGTTAGGGTATTAACTGCAGTTAATAATTATTGGTAAATCTAATACACTGAACCCAAAATGAACTTTTAAGATTGAAATATTCCTCAGCAAAGGAGAACAAATATACAAGGCAGTTGCGATGGAAATTTTCAGCTCGATATGATTTGTCGTCTTTAACAGGGAACGAGTTAATTTGACTATTTCTAATGTTCCTCTGTGGACATAACTACTGACCTACACACCAATGACAGCACATACCAGTACGCCAGGACTCGCCGGAAATTCAAAAGGGGAAATATTTTAATTTGATTTAATTGCGCACATTGTGCGTAAGTAGAGTGGAGTACATCATCTTCAATCCAAGCACTTTCACAAAATTTCGTCAGAGACATTTCTCTGCGCTTACATGTCATTACGTGATATCTGCCACGTGGATTTCCACAAAGTTTGCATGCGCATAGTTCGTCCGGTAGATGGTAGATGACCGAGCTCGATAGCTGCAGTAGCGTAAGTGCGGCTAGTATCCAGTATTCGGGAGATAGTGGGTTCGAACCCCACTGTAGGCAGCTCTGAAGATGGTTTTCTGCGGTTTCCCATTTTCACACCAGGCGAATTTTGGGGCTGTACCTTAATTAAGGCCACGGCCGCTTCCTTACCGCTCCTATCCCTTTCCTGTGTCATCGTGGCTATAAGACCTATCTGTGTCGGTGCGACGTAAAGCAACTTGCAAAAAGAAAAAAAAAAAAAAGGATGGTGGATATGTCTCGTGCAGGTTCGATGGTGAAAACCAAGAACCGCAAAATGCATCATGATGTGTCTCAATACATAATTGGCTTTTATCCATTCTCTATTTATCATTGCATCTATGGCGTAAAATTCAGGAAATATTTGCTCTCTTTATCCTTACATTACTCGAAGTAGAGTCGGGTATGCTTCTGTTGGTGGGAGGTATAGGCCATATCTCAAATACACAATGTAGAATGATTCTCTGGCGAGTACATATGCCAGGCCTGTGGGTGTATACTTTGAAATATATAAGGCCGTTTTCAGGAGTCTTGTTTTTAATTTCTGGATTTCCTTGAGGTTCTTCTTTTTGATTTGGTCCCAGATTAATGTCAAACCACATGTCACTATTAACCTAACCAGCCCCGTGTCACTACAGCCCTGAAGGGCCTTGGCCTACCAAGCGACCGCTGCTCATACTGAAGGCCTGCAGATAGAGATGTCGTGTGGTCAGCACGACGAATCTTCTCGGCCGTTATTCCTGGCTTTCTGGACCGGGGACGCTATCACGCCGTCAGATAGCTCCTCAATTCTAATCACCTAGACTGAGAGGACTTCGAACCAGCCCTCAGATCCAGGTCAAAAACTCTGACCTGGCCGTGAATCGAACCCGGGGCCTCCGGGTAAGGGGCAGGCACGATACCCCTATACCACGGGGCCGGCTATATGTCACTAAATTGTTTAACGCAGTATTTAATGGCAACTTCCGTAAATTTGGTATACAGTGCGTAGTTCATAAGGCAGCTGTAATTCCCCCCGTCCCCCGTCCCCTGAACATGGATACTATATACATTTCCGTGAGTCTGTAATGTGAAATATGAAGTATAGTGAAATTCCGAAAGTATTCATCGAGAAAGTGGGCCTGGCTTTTAGAAGGGATTTTTAGAAAACATCAGTGGACATTTAAAAATGGCGGTACACGGATAAATATTATATCACCATGTGCCCGAAGAATTGGGGTAATGTTTAGGACGATCAACTCAATTTTGGTTTTTGGGCCATTTTGGCTCAAAAACTCATTGGTGTCTGCGCTTAAGGAAAGTATAAGTGGACAACCATCTCCCCGTCACTATTCACAATTGGAAAAGGAAGCAGTCCAAATCTTGGAAGAATGAAATCACCTGTGAAAGCAAGAGAAAGTGATGATGGAAGACTCCGTACTGGTGGAACTGGAAGAGAACACGAGTTGACCAAGGGAGGTTGGATAGTAAATGTGAATGTGGGGAGACTAGTACATGAGAGACTGTTACGGGCTCCGTGGTCGTCAATCCACAGTTCCAAGATGACAAACCCTGGGATCCTTTACAACAGTGTCCCTCAGTGTGGACAGTCTGCACCCCGAAATCAGAACTGAAAGCAAGATAAGTTTGTGCTATGTAAAATGAACTTACCCCTACGTATAATTTCACGAACTTCGGGATCGACTTCTTCGTACTCATCTTTGTCTCCCTTGCCAACGGAAAGTTCCACCAAGTCTTCTATCAAACTCAGTATTGAGCCGGCCTGAAAATATTAAAATATAAATTATAAATTCAATCAATGTACGCACAGAACATGTTATAACAATTTATATAAATTAGTCCTTAAAAATGCAATGAATTTTTCGCGTATCAAAATTCACATACTAGTGGAAAATTGTGCTGATTTCGTTCGTTTTTCTCTCCCTCTCTCTTATTCCATTCTTTTCGTTCACCGGGCGAGTTGGCCGTGCGCGTTGAGGCGCGCGGCTGTGAGCTTGCATCCGGGAGATAGTAGGTTCGAATCCCACTATCGGCAGCCCTGAAGATGGTTTTCCGTGGTTTCACATTTTCACACCAGGCAAATGCTGGGGCTATACCTTAATTAAGACCACGGCCGCTTTCTTCCAACTCCTAGGCCTTTCCTATCCCATCGTCGCCATAAGACCTATCTGTGTCGGAGCGACGTAAAGCCCCTAGCAAAAAAAAATTATTTTCGTTCACGTGTCTCTCTCTTTACTTCTACTCGATTTAGCATCTGTACAAGCACAGTGATAATTTAAATAAGTGTTTAAATTTAGTGCTTGATATAATACCGTAATGGGTTAGTTAGTGTGTTCTAAAAACCTGGATCTTATTATAGATGAAGGCACTACATCCGTCCTCCAGGGTCCTATTAGCAACGTCACGTACCTAGACGAGACGCTGTGCACTCACGTGCTGGATATGCGTCTGGTACACTCCAGAATTTTAGTATCTAGTGGCAATGACAAGAAATCCGTACAGCCCTCAGAACTGCCCAGTACCTGCTTACACACTCTCTATCATTGGTCACATCCATTAGACACGTAATACGCGCACACATCTGAAGAGTGAAGGGGAGGTGGAGAGAGTGAAGTACGAGATATCTAGTATGAACGAAACACGCGGAGGCGAATATACTTGCTCCTCGCCTGCCCGCACGCCCCCTCCTGGCTTGAAAACCATGTGAGAGGGAAATGAGGGGAGTCCTTGAAAGCAGCAGGCGTACTGTGTATATCAACTCATTGAGGGTCAAATTCTTCAGTTTCGTTGTAATTCTTTTGTGCGAAGGCTGGCTGAAATGATAGCAGTCTCGACCATGATTTCATTATCATCGTGTTCAACCACAGTAAGAAAGAACGGCCCATATTTTCGTCAATATTGGCTCTATTAAATATTAAACTACTTTAATACTCACGCAGACACTGTCAAAAGAAAAATGAATATAATTTGCACTAAAATACACACGGATATCATATTTGAACGCAAGAAATTAAGATGAAAAACGGTAACTGTTTATTATAAGCATTTAGGACCTACCCTTTTACTATACCATTCGATTTTCTTAATATAATTATGGGAAATTTTATAGAAATTAATTGGGATAGAATGATGTATAAAAACAGAAGACAGAAACAGTGCTTACATTTAAACGACATGTAAATGAAGAATATTATTCACAGTCCAAAAAAATAATGGTAGGTAATAACAAAAATAAGATATTCTCATAATATCACAGTAAAATATCTTACAAGAAACAAAGGAGTGAAGTTTGTGAGAAAAATTTAAATAAATAAAATGAACTCTTCCTGCACACGAAAATGTTTGTATTTGTATCATCACAAACAGTACACTGGTTTTTCCATAAAATAATACTTTTCTACCAATTCAAATGATTGGAGAAAACTAATTTGGGAAAAACGGAGAGAATGGTTCTTCAATACTTTCTTAATAGCAAGGGTGTTTGGAAAACCGTTCCTCTGGAGTTATTGTCAGCGCTAATCAAACAAGTAAATGCCACAAGTGTTGGGGCGGGATTATATCGTGCGTATTCTTTCACAAGTAAATTACAGTTAAACAATTGCTTTCCTTGATTAGGAGAAGCCAGAATATTTAACCATAGAAACATCTTACTCAGTTCCGGAGAAAATGGCGTTGGGAGTGACCTCTGAGTGCGTAACGGGACAGGCCATGCCTCCTGGACGACGAACACATGTGACGTTGCCTTGGTTACTTCTCCTTCATCCTCAGGGTTGGCCAAAACCTTCGCCCAAACGTTACGCGTTTTCTATTCCACTCGGAATTATTCTAATTGCTATTGTACATCCTGCATTAAATGTGGATGAGATTAGAGCCAATACGGCTTGTCTTTTACCACTGACAATTTTATCCAGACGCCGCTAATCCCGACTATTAAGTATCCGTGTTTGGTCACTGCTCTGTTGGCTGTGGGTGGTAAAGCCTCCTATGATGTATTACACACGTGACACTGTGGATCGAAAAATGTGAAATGTTCATACAACTTCTAGAATGGAATTTTCCATTCATCAGGTCCCTAGTGTCATGCCCAGTTCGAAAGACTTTATTTACATTCAACCTCGAAATGTCAGATCACACCTGATAAGGTCTAGGCACTTACAAGTAGACCGATGATGATGTTTGTTCTTTAAAGGGGCCTAACAGCTAGGTCATCGGCCCGTAATGGTACGAAGTGAAAGGAAATGAAACGATAATTAAAACTTCAAAATGTAACCACTGACTAAAATATAAAAAGAATGATGATGAAAAAATGACCATGAATTGAAAACAATCAGTGGATCCAATTCACAGTGCTTTCTTTTCTGAGATGATGCTTCTTATAAAAAGGGGTCCAAAATCCGAGTCACCGGTCCCTCGTAATTGTGCGAATCACCAGTAAAACTGAACCATGGTATTCCTCCTATAGTGGTACTAATCATAGGCAAAGCAAACCCACGGCGTATCACACACAATGGTACTGTTCTCACATAGGGTAATTCCGGGAGAGTTGCCGCACTTTTTATGTCTTTTGTTATATCTCGGTATATTTACTTTAAAAATCGTTGCAAATTCATCGAGCATAATTTGAAAATATGTACATTTGATCAGGGATGAACAAAATATTGGCAATTGAAAGTAAATGGGAGAAAGGAGTGAACAAAGGAATTGTTGCATCTGCGGCGTCTCTCCCTGGATCCCGGTATAGATGCCGACTTTGCTCGGGAGAGATGCTGCGAGTAAAATAATTAATGACAAAATCAAATTTAAGCCAATTTCTTCAACTTTAATATAACCGAACACTAGAACGTACTACAAGACAATTATATCCACATAATATAATCATTCATTGGAAAAAATCTATCTGATAATTTACAACATTAAAATCATATTTTAATTTCGATTTACCATAAATGTGTATGTGCAATGGATTCTTCACTGTGTTATATAAAACCCCACGGCACTTAACACCCTTGAAATGGCTCTGGCCTGCACAGCGACAGCTGCTCAGCCCGAAGGCGAACTATCAGGGAGAGACGCCGCACCCTCCTGTTTTCATACCTCAAGGCTATCATGGCCCAAAATTAGCTTACTCTCAACTACAGTTATGTTTCTGACGTCTACTGTACTAAAAACTTCTGATTTAAGCATTTGAAGCCAACTTAATATACAATAAATTAACACACGCAAAAACTTTGTCAGGAGGAAACATGTACTCGCCTCATGATATCGGCTATAATTGGCGTAATATACGAGCAAATTTCGTCACACTCGCAGACAGTAGTTCTTCCTTAGAAACTGAAAAACCGCACATATTGCCATCTAGCTGTAACGATGGGAACCTTTAGCTACAGTGTATGCGGCATCTCTACCGGGGCGGCATCTGTCCCGGATTTACCTTATTGGTGCTAATCAGATGCAACGCAGACCCGGCAATTACAAGACGTCACGGTACGATGGCTCCAGCTACTTTTGGTATGTTAGTATACTTTTACTTTTCGGGACTAAGCTCGTCCTGTAATCTCTTTCTCTCTCTCTCTCTCTCTCTCCTCTTTCAATAAATATGTATTTCTTCAGGTTTCGACGGCATCAACTTAGATTTTCATGATTATCTACCTACATATCTCCTGAAATTCGAATGAAAAGCTCTCCTTTGTCAATAATCATGACCGATAATTAAAGCATCAACAATCCTTACTTCTTGAACATCCCTTGTGGGTTGAAGTCAACAAGTGCCACACGACGAGACGTGCCCACTGAGGTAAGCTCTCTTGTGCATGCAACACAGACAAGGTTCTGATTCATAGAACGGATTTGATCTGGGGTGTGCAGTAAGAGATGTCGGGCCCACTCAGAAACAATCTCCCGACTGGAGGTGGTCACACTGCCATGTGCCATCTGGCTCGGGGCCCAGAAGGACGCGCTAGGAAGTAAATAAACGGTGACAACATTTCCATGAGGGTCTTGCCAGATTTTAAAGTGAAAACAGGGAGCAGAGATCATTTGCGATTCACAAACATCTTATTTATTTTCTTCGTATCTAGCGAGTTGTTAGCGCGGGCTGAGACTGTGCCTGTTAACACACATTTCGTGCCACCCGTGGTTTACGTTTTGTCGCACTAAGTAAATTCGGGGACTGTGCCTTCGCTTTCTTTCCGGCAGTCTCTTCCCGTCCCATCGTCGCCAAAAATATCTTGTCGTTTCGTTGTGTGACACTCGCATGCGAAATTGTATTGTATCATGTTTATCTTAGAAATAAACAGTGCAAACTCTTACAGTAATAACCCTTGTAGACTTGTAACTAAATGATTTTACTTCTGCCTGGCCATATAGAGATTCCCGTGGTCTGCGGTTCAGAGGATCTCGAGTTCAAGTCCCAAGAGTGTCGTCGGGGATGTTAGCTGTGTCTGCTTGATGCCTCTGACTTCATGACTAGAGTTTGTTTCTTTGATGCACACCTCTTCATATTCGCAGAAGCCTCTTGCATAATAGTCGTGTGTTGTGTTCGAAGTCAACTATACCGACCCGGTTGCGAGCGTAATGAAGTGAATTGTGAGAGGTGTCAGTCAAGATTTTAGATGGAAAAAAAAATGGCGCAAGAGCCCCGAAGGGCTGTACATTACGAGATTATGGTCAGCAAGACGAATCCTCGCGACCGTTATTCTTAGCTCTCTAGACCTTGGCCGCTATCTCACCGTCAGATAGCCCCTCAATTTTACGCAATCTATCGTCGCAGTAAGACCTATCTGTGTCGGTGCGATGTAAAGCCACTAGCAAAAAAATTCACGCAGGCTGAATGGACCTCGAACCACCCTCAGATCCAGGTAATAAATCCCTGACCTGCCCGTCAATCGAACCTGGAGTCTCCGTGTAAGAGGCAGGCACACTGCCCCTACACCGTGGGGCCGGCTCAAATTTATAGATGCAAATTAATTAATCGTTACCAATTGGAGTTCAATTTCTTGAAATAAATATTTCATAATTTGATTTCCCCAAATGGAAATTTGGAACATTTATAAAACACATAGTTTTTGATTTTTTAAAATTGTCTACCTTAGTTTGTAAGATTAGAGATACAATAAACGTAGCATGTTTTCCTGTTTTGTTTGTAGGCTGAGAATGACTTACAATAATAATAAAAAATAATAATAATGCCTAGCATTTGCAGACGATTTTGCTATTTTGTCAGAAAACATAACAAGTGCAACAACACAAAAATCAATTTCTTGGAAGACAGGTTTGAGAATCTCCGTAGGAAAAACAAAACTATTACAAACATCATGAACGCTCCAAATTTTTTGGTAACCGATATTGGTCCAGTGGAAAGAGTAACGAAACTCAAATATCTGGGAGAATTAATTCAAGAAAATTGTTTAGACGAATATGCACTAGAAGAAAGGGTACAAAAGATGGAATGAGTTTATGGTATAAGAAAGAATTTTTATAACAGAAAATGTCTATCTAGCAATTATTAACTACTGTTTAACCCAAGGAATTTTCCCTACGGCGTGGAAGGATGCCCTCGTCATCCCAATCCCAAAAAAGGATGGACCCAGTATTCCTTCAGATTACCGACCAGTTTCTATCCTACCACCCCTGTCCAAAGTGCTGGAACGCCTGGTACATGAGCAAATCCTTACGTACTTACATAAATATGCTTTACTCGACTCTTACCAATCAGGCTTTAAGAAAAAACATAGTACCATGACAGCTCTGCTGAAAGTGACAGATGACATTAGATATGCAATGGACAACAAACAAGTGACAATACTTACTCTTTTAGATTTCAGTAGCGCATTTGATACTGTCGATCCTAGGTTGCTTCTTTCCAAATTACAGTCCTTAAACTTTAGCCAGAAAGTGCTGGAATTTTTCTATTCTTACCTCACAAACCGCCGGCAGTGTGTGGTTGCAAATAATAATAAATCAACGTGGCGAACAAAAAATATTGGTGTTCCACAAGGGTCAGTCCTAGGCCCTCTCCTATTCACTTTATATATAAATGATATCACCAGATCAATTAAGCACTGCAAGTACCATCTTTATGCTGATGATCTGCAAATTTATTACCACACTAGAACTAATAATATACAACAAGCAATATGTAATGTAAACGCTGACCTTGAGCAAATAGATATCTATGCAATTAAAAACAACCTTAAATTAAATCCCCATAAAACGCAAGCCATTATCATCGGTACATCAAAGAATCTTCACATTTTAAAACAAAATTGCATTCCTCCCGTAACTTTAAATAGTACTGTTATACCTTATTGTGAATCAGTTTCTAACCTTGGTGTTATTATAACGGAAACTCTAAACTGGTCAGCGCAAGTTAAGAATATCTGCAAAAAAGGTTTATTGTGGCTTGCACCCCTTAAAACGTTTCAGAAATGTATTCCCTCGATCACTAAAAATTCAACTTGTTCGGTCATTATTATTTCCCATTTTTGACTACTGTGATGTAATTCTTACGGATATAACAAAAGAATTAAGCTTGAAACTACAACGCACTCAAAATGCTTGTCTTAGATATGCTATGGATTTACGGTATGACGCTCGAGTTTCTCCCTACTATAAACAATTATCTTGGTTACGACTAGACGACAGGCGTAAACTACATGCAAATACTCTTATGTACCAGGTACTTTTGGAAGACATCCCTGCTTATCTCTCCAGCAATTTTCGTCACCTTGGTTCTTTACATCTCCATGATACTCGCTCAGTGTCCCTCCTAGAAATACCTGTCCACCGAACAACCACATACCATCGATCATTTACTATCACCGCTTCGGGATGGTGGAATGCTCTTCCCAAAGACATCAAGGATGCTGCATCAAAAAACATATTTAAAACCACCTACCAGCAGTTCCTCGTTAAGTGCTTCCAGCAAGGTACAGTACCTGTATGAGTGGAACGAGTGATTGTGTGTGAAAATGATATGCGATTATTGCACAATAAAATAAATATTGGTTTAATATAATAATTTAAATTAAATTAAAAACATCCACATTGTATTTACGAAGTAGAAGTAGTCTAAAAATAGCTAGTAGTAAGTACAGTATTTAACTTAGATCTAGTCTTGCAAGGATACAATTAGTTAAATTTTCATTTAGTATTTTTATTAAGCTTATTAGTATTTTTACATTCTTATTTCTTTTGTTGTGTATTGATTTTTTTTCTTTTTCCTCAAACCTGTATTATGTAGGCAGTTACTTTTTCTTTCATTCTTCTTTGCATGTATATATTCATATTTTTGTCTTAAAAATTAGTGTTATTCGTAGTTCTTAGTATTTTAAGTTAATGTCATTGTATGGAATAATAATAATAATAATAATAATAATATGTGTGTGGTTAAGTGTAAGAAAGGGCCAAGAGCCCTAACTTCGCCACAGAAAATAAAGGCTTTATCTATCTATCTATCTTTATCAATCTTAAAATAAGGCACTACACTACAGTGGTGAAACCGGATTGCCTATATGCAAGTGAATGTCTGGTATTAAACTATAGATTAGATAAACATGGGGCACTAGAAAGGAGAATCATGAGAAAAATCTTAGGCCCTGTGAAAACAACAGAAGTATGGAAATTAAGATCTAATGATGAAATATGCAGGAACATAGGAAACGTAACAGAAACCATAAGAAAAATGAGATTGCAATTTTTTTGGACATCATTACAGAATGGATGATACTAGATTAACAAAAAGGGTTTTTCAAGTACCTTTGGGACAAAAAGAAAATAACTGACTGGATTCAAGAAGTGAAGAATGATTTAGAAAGAAATAATATAAGAGAAGAAGAATGGACAGAGACATTTTTAGGAAGAGGGTACTAAGTATGGAAGGATTACAAGGAAGATTGAACAACAAACCTGGTGCGAAGTGGTCCGAGGACAGAAAGAAACAGCATTGTGCACGGATGAAAGAATATTCGAAGAAACAGAAGAGCAAACAACTGAGTATGAAGAACTGAATTGAAATTGGCACGTGGTCCTTAGTAGGCCTCATTCGGAAATAATAATAATAAGAAGAAGAAGAAGAAGAATACATCTGTGGTAAAAAGTATATCTGAGACTTATCATAATGAGTAAATGCCTCATCATATCTGCTGCAACCATTATTTATTATTATTATTATTATTATTATTATTATTATTATTATTATTATTATTATTATTATTATTATTATTATTATTATTATTATTATTACAGCAAATTTCTATAGTGAATTTAACTTACAATTCCTAGTACTCCGATGATGATGGTGCCAGTCTTCAGCGAGAACCAGTAACAGCAGTTCGTCGTAACCATGGTGGTCTACTGTACATAAAAAAAAAACAAAAAAAAACACGGTTATTTCACGTTTCTAGTGGGGTTAATTTATGTAACAAGGCAAAGAATTATAACTATTTAAAGAGTAACCGGAAGCTCTAGAGAAGGCTAACAAGTATCACTGTTATTCCATTCCTCTCCCTAGCACAGACATTCATTTCATATTTATCCAGCCCATAAGCTTTAATTGAACCTACTGTGCAGCTCCCATGTTATTTTGCGATTTACTGTAAGTGTCAAGTTCAACGTCGCTCGCTAAGAATCAGCTCCGCTATGCTTAATAAATATGTCCTTAGTACTAGAACATAAGGTGCTGGGTTGATAGACTGAGACGGTAGAGGGCTGGCTTTCTATTCTAAGTTGGTGGTTCGATCGCGGATCGCTCTGGTGATATTTGAAGGTAGATTACCCACACATAAAACAAAACTCCTCTGGAACAAAATTGACACCTCGGCGTCTCCGAAAACAGTAAAAATGGTTACTGGGATATAAAACCATTATTATTATTATTATTATTATTATTATTATTATTATTATTATTATTATTATTATTATTATTATTCGAGAATTCGGAGTTAATTATCAAATTGACAAACCCTCAAATCCTCACCTTCCAACTGCGTCCTGGAGAAAATAGTAAAAATTTGGAAAGAAAAGCTGGAATAACACAAGGTATCACCAATAATACTGGGAAAAAATGAAACTGTATAGCATTTGCAGATGATTTCGCCATACTTTCACAAAATCTGACAAATTTAGACATAGATGAAATAGCCAGTATAACAGATTTAAGAATTTATGTAGAAAGAAACAAATTTGTGACAAATATAAGAAATGCTCCAGAATGTCTAATAAGAGAAATTGGTCAAGTAAGAAAGATAGAAAAACGGTTCCCATAGTTGGGGGAAACAGTTGAAGAAAATGGTTTGGAAAAATGTGCTATAGAAATGAAATGGCGTATGGCTTTTAGGGCCGAGAGTGTCCGAGGACAAGTTCGGCTTGCCAGATGCAGGTCTTTTGATTTGATTCCCGTAGGCGACCTGCGCGTCTTGATGACGATTAAATGAGAATGAACACGACACATACACCCAGCCCCCGTGCCAGCGAAATTAACCAATGATGGTTAAAATTCCCGACCCTGCCGGGAATCGAACCCAGGACCCCCGTGACCAAAGGCCAGCACGCTAACCATGGAGCCGGACTGCGCTATAGAAGGAAGGATACAAAAGATAGGAGCACACGGTATAACTAGCAGTTTGTACAACAAAAAGTGTTTGTCTAAAAATCTCAAAATACAACATAACAACACAGCAGTCAAAAACAGAATACCTATATGCGAGTGAATGTTTAGTACTGAATTACGAGCTGAATAAATTAGACGCACTGGAAAGGAAACTTATACGGAAAATACTCGGTCCGCTAAGAACTACAGAACTCTGGAAATCAGGAAGTAATGATGAAATATATCGGAACATAGAAAACATAGCAGAAACAATACGGAAGAGGCGATTGATAATTTCCGGACATTCATACAGAATGGATGACAATAGGTTAAGGAAACAATCTTCAAATAGTTTTGGAACAAGAAGTCAGCAACGACCTGGATTCATGAAGTCAAGGAAGATTTGGAAAGAAACTATATAAGAGACGAAGAGGCAATTGGACAGAGATTTTTAGAAGTAAAGTGCTAAAAAGGAAGGATTCCAAGATCGGGATGGAACGAAAACAGGCTGAAAAGGGTCCGAGGAAAAGAAAATGAGGCATAGTGAGCAGAAGGAGTATTGGACATAGAAAGAACAACAAAGCACGAATAATTAAAATTGGCACGTGGTCCCTAGAAGTCCCTAACGAAGAAAGAAGTATTCATAACGTAACACCCCTGCCAAGACGACTGCTGCGGTACCTTTCGTTCAGTCCAGGAATGGTAGCCCTAGAGTGGCTGGGAATCGAACTCGGAACATGCGAGGGGAGAGAGGCAGGCACGCTACCTCTCCACCACGATACTGGCATTAATTACAAATGCTTGTACATAATTGAGGAGTTTCTGTTCAAACGTTATTTCCACTGCAAGAAAAAAAATCATTATTTCGTCCACTGCATCACAGTAGTTGAAAAGCCATGAGCAATCCAGACCATTAAGATGTAATTCCGTAAACGTTGTGCCATACCAGATCATGGGCACGTTACACGTGCCTTCCATTTTACGTGTTTTTTGGTTTTCCCTCCACTTTCTTCTAGTGGAAATATTTTTTTTTAGTTATAAAACAGCTTATTATTTTTGTAACTCTTTCGCAGCTGAGAATATTCTCGCATCGTCTGTTATTCTCATAATTGGGAATTATCCCAGACATTGCCATAAATAAATAAATAAATAAATAAATAAATAAATATAATAAGTCGCTATATTCTTCTCTTATCTGTGATATTTAAGATACTTGCTGCGGGATTGTCATGACATCCGGCTGAGACGTGAGCTTAAGGCAACACTCCGGAGATAAAAATCAATATTTTGGTAATTTTGGTGAAATTTACTTACGACTGAAATTGAAAGGATTGAGTTTATTTTTTTTTGTCACGGAGTTAATCCTCTGAATTAAAACATTTTATCACTGTAATAATGTCCGACTCGTTGGCTGAAGGGTCAGCGTACTGGCCTTCGGTTCAGAGGGTCCCGGGTTCGATTCCCGGCCGGGTCGGAGATTTTAACCTTAATTCCAATGGCACGGGGGCTGGGTGTGTATGTTGTCTTCATCATCATTTCATCGTCATCATGACGCGCAGGTCGCCTACGGACGTCAAATAGAAAGAACTGTACCTGGCGAGCCGAACCCGTTCTGGGATATCCCGGCATTAAAAGCCATACGACATTTCACTGTAATAATGCATTGTTTGCCTATTGTAATTTTACATTTAAATCCCATTTCTGTCCCATAATATTGTGTCTGATGTAACAATATTTGTATGGTGTATGCATCACAACTATATTAAGAAACTGCGTATGGAATTTTTGATTGCAGAATTTTTTCAAGTAGTAGGGATTTTTAAGTCCAGGATTTTAGAACGTAAAAATTATACAAACTTTAGCACAATATATCTCCTTATATAAATTATGTGCAGAAAAATCGATACGTAGCGCTTTTAAACGAAGTATTATCTACCTAATTACGAAATTACATTAACATGTTCATTAAATTTAATGAAAAATGGATTTAAAATTTCAGAAGTGTTCGGAAAAAAATTGTATGAAAGAAATGTCCGTGATATCTATACTTTTTTAGGTGGTATTCCCACAAAATTTCGTGAAAATCCATGAATTAGGTGAAAATATATTTTCATCTCCGGAGTGTCCCCTAAAGTATTGGGGAAGATATGTGTTTCAGGCGGATGAATGAACTCTATTGCCCCTCGGTAGCACTCAATATAATTGTCCGTGGTTTTCTATTTTCACACCAGGCAAATTCTGGAGCTGCTCCTTTAATTAAGATCCGGGAGATAGTAGGTTCGTATCCCACTATCGGCAGCCCTGAAAATGGTTTTCCGTGGTTTCCCATTTTCACACCAGGCAAATGCTGGGGCTGTACCTTAATTAAGGCCACGGCCGCTTCCTTCCAACTCCTAAGCCTTTCCTATCCCATCGTCGCCATAAGACCTATCTGTGTCGGTGCGACGTAAAGCCCCTAGCAAAAAAAAAAACCTTTAATTAAGGCCAATGCCGCCACCTACCCAGTCCTAGCCCTTCCCTAGGCTTGCGTCGTCGAAAACCTTCGATGTGTTAGACCGACGTTAAAGTGCTAACAAAAAAAGAATGATAATGGAGAACTGGGGAAGTGGTCTCGTTAAACAAAGCCGGCTGCAACTCGGCCACGTAGCGCTCCCATTCAGCCCGCATTGGACTGCTCATCTCTTGCTGTGCAATTCTCTGAGTTAAACTTTGTGAGATAGAATATAGCTTGCTATTTTACTTCAACTTTAACCCTCTTAATCATAAGGAATTCGGCTCTCGGCTTTATGTGGAATGCGAACCGCAAGTGCTTTGTTTATTGACATAATTGTTATGCCTGGAGGTCACTTGAAAATTTGCGCCACGAAATTAGCTAGCTATTCATTGTGGCGCAATATTACCTAGCAAACGCGCGGGCTGTGATGTGAAGTATTGATGGATGACCATGACTGGGAGATAAATATATTTTTAAAAAGTGCGTTAGTGAACATATTACTTTTTATATCACATTTATTCAAATACAAAGACATTTATTTTGTTAGTAAGTTTGAAACTGTGCAAAAGTAGCTGCGAGCTTTGGGTCACGTGGCTGGCAGCCCTGAAGTTGAGTTTTCCGTGGTTTCCCGCTTTCACACCAGACAAGTGCTAGGTCTGTACCTTAACTAAGGTCACGGTAGCTTCCTTCCTGCTTCTAGTGTTTTCCCATCGTCGTCATAAGACCTATCTGTGTCCGTGTGTCGTGAAGAGAATGCAAGTTTGAAAATTTAATGATCGTCCCATTGAAGTGTAAGAAATGTTTTCCTCTGTTCAGTAAGGTCCCGGGTTCCAATTCTGATCAATTTGGAGATTTTAGCAGTGTCTGGTTAATTCCTCTGACTCGAGGAGTGGGTAGACTTTTTGTTTGTCGCAACGAACCAACAAAAAACAAACACGTACACACAGATTCCTCCACGTAGGGTTTTCGTCAGGTAGAGCATCCGGCCCTAAAACAGGGCCGAATTCAGGTGTGTGTGTGTGTGAGAGAGAGAGAGAGAGAGAGAGAGAGATACAATTCGCACCTGCAACCCCGTCAGGTTCGAGGAAAGCGTATTATTATTATTATTATTATTATTATTATTATTATTATTATTAATATTACACTCCCGGCATTAAAATCCATACGTCATATCATTTTATATGTCATTATTGTTTTTATTATTATTATTGCCCGAGTCTTTGGCTGGATGGTAAGCGTTCTGCCATTCGGTTCAGTGTGCCCCGAGTTCAATTCCAGGTCGGGTCGGGGATTATAATTGATTTTTGATTTATTGTTTAGGCTCGTAAACGGGGTGCTTGTGTCTGTCTCAACACTTTGGTCTTCATTTTTAGACAGCACTAGCAATCACCACAGAAACACACAATAGTGATTAGATCCCTCGACGCAGGGTTGGCGTCAAGAGGGGCATTCATCCGTAAAACAGAGCCAAATTTACACGTGAGCCTCCACATGTTTGGGAAAAACGGTAATTATTATTATTATTAATCGTAAAATGGTTCACGCAGGCTATGAACTGGTTACGACCGAGCTCGATAGATGCAGTCGCTAAGTGCGGCCAGTATCCAGTATTCGGGAGATAGTAGGTTCGAACCCCACTGTCGGCAGCCCTGAAAATGGTTTTCCGTGGTTTCCTATTTTCACACCAGGCAAATGCTGGGGCTGTACCTTAATTAAGGCCATGGCCGCTTCCCTCCCACTCCTATCCCTTTCCTGTCCCATCGTCGCCGTAAGACCTATCTGTGTCGGTGCGACGTAAAGCAACTAGCAAAAAAACTGATTACTACAGAACTCGTAGATGCATTAGATAAACGACACAGCCACGAATGAAGAATGATTTTGGTATCCTCGACATTTGTTCATCTGGACACAATAACACGGCACATGCAACACTCGACACAATTTTGAAGGCACACTCACTAACTTTGTTTAGCAAGTCCACTCTAGTAAACAGAGCAGCTCGCATACACACACTAAGTAGTCCCACCGCCGCGACGCACTCCCTACTCCCCGGCTCACTCGCTAAAGCGCTACTTGGCACCAAATCGCAGCGGCCGCTCAAGAAACAAGAAAACAACAACTTACATCCTTCTTCCTCTATCAGTTTCATTTTCTTTCTCTCTTTCGTCCTACGCCATGCAGAGGGCAACGCATTATAGTCTCTGCCTGTTTGAAATAGACCCTCAGTAGCTCTGATCATCAGCTAAGAACGAGGACAGGATTGCACTGTTACAGGTGACGCTCAAAGTGTCGTTCTTGCACCTGGACTCCATAATGTAGTCTTCATCGTATTCAGTTACGAATTGATTCGAACACGCTGGATATAAAATAAATTATCTGGTCTATTTCTTCAGCTGCGCCACCAATCACGATTGTACGCCAGCAATCGGCGCTGCCTACCGCATGATAGCATATCGACAAGCGAAGAAATTCGGTTCTGTTGTTATACAGTTATTTTAAACAGTTGTTTTACGCAGCAATTTTTATGAAAATGGAACCGAACATAACTGTTCCGAATTTGAAACTGCTGCTATTTATCGAAAAACCACCAACTTGGTACACAGGGTGTCCTGAGAGGAATGGTCCAATACTCAGCGACATGGCAGGCAAGATTGTTTGAAGTAAAAACTTTATATAGGACATATGCCCTATTTCGAATGGTTTGCGATTGAACACATTTAATGCACCTTTGTTTACGGGCTAGGAGCACGCCCGTATGTATCTTCGTAAAGTTTTATTGTAGAAACCTTACCTCGTTGCTTTCATCCTCTTTGCTCGGGATGTCTTTCTGTCATTAAACTAGCCCGTTGAACGCGCAAGTTGTCCATGGTGTGTTGTGAGTGAAGCAGTGCGAGGGACTGGGAATGTATCAGAGTGTTTCTACACGCGCCACACATCTACACTAACCAAGAATATGTAGATATGGTGTGTGTTTACAGCTTCTGCGATGGTAATGCACCCGCTGCTGTCGAGGAATACCGTCGTGTCCTGATCGTAGAGTGTTTATCAGAGTTTCCAGCACATTGCGTGAAACAAGTATTCTTCCAAGTTCTCATTTTTCTTCTGAACGTGCAGTTGAACAAACTATTGAGGAACAGCTACACATTGTTGAAATGGTGTAGCGTAGTCCTAATACCAGCACACGGCGATTTTCTGCACGTATCAATGTCCCACGACCGAGCTCAATAGCTGCAGTCCTTAAGTGCTGCCAGTATCCAGTATTCGGGAGATAGAGGGTTCGAACCCCACTGTCGGCAGTCCTGAAGATGGTTTTCCGTGGTTTCCCATTTTCACACCAGGCAAATGCTGGGGCTATACCTTAATCAGGGCCACGGCAGCTTCCTTCCCAGTCCTAGCCCTTTCCTGTCCCATCGTCGCCATAAGACATATCTGTGTCGGTGCGACGTAAAGCCAAAACAAAAAAAATATCAATGTCCCACGAACACGTGTATGGTAAACAGTACATGCAGGAAACTTGTGCCTTTTTCAGAACGTCAAAAGGGTTAGGTGGGGGGTAAGACATACGTACACGCCACTAGCCCAAAAGGGAATGTACATTAAATGTGTTCTATCTCGTCAATCATTCGAAATAGGGCATGTGTCCATATGAAGTATTTTGCTTCAGATGATCGTTTCTGTCGTAGACCTTAATATTGACAGCAGCTCCTGGAATACTATGAATAATTGGGAGCAGACCCCCTGTGGGTGGAGGAGGCAGAAGAAGAATACACCCACGGTATCCCCTGCCCGTCGTAAGAGGGGACTGAAAGGGCCGACTGAGGGGGTGATTGAATTAGAACCATGAAACTACTTGTCATTAGCACAATCACAAAGAGTCGCCTTTACTTGCGAGTGGTACCACTATGTTAGGTACACTATCGGTTTATGATTAGTAGCAGCAGAGAGTGGTTCACTGTGGGTTTACAGTCCCTGTGATGCAGAACACGACGGCCTTACGTTGCGTCTGATAGGTCTACGTTACTTGTGCGACGTCCAATACTAGTGATTACTACCGTAATGTGTGGAACATCGTGAGTCTACGTTACTTTTGATTAGTACCGCAACAGAGAAATACCATTATTCTACTTTACTGGCGATTATGAGGGGCCGTTGACCTGGAATTTGGACCCCTTTAAATTTAAGCATCAAAAGTGTACTTCGGAAGCAGTCCCTTGGTCAGTACTTTACGACAGTTTCTGGGAAGGCGGGGGATTGTTTTGGGTTCATAATCATTGTTCCTCGCCGCCTTTTTGAATTCTAGTCAGTGGATCGATTTAAGTTTCAGAAACTTATTGCAAGTTGTATCCGCTCATTATTTTACATTCATATTCTACCATTCTTCGTCTTGTTTTGAATTCTGGTCAGTGAATTAATTTTGGACTATTACATTATCGTTACATTTCGTACCATTAGGGGCCGATGACCAAGATGATAGGACCCTTCAAACAACAAGCATCATCATTATCATCACTGGGGAGCATTTCCAGTATTTCCGGGATTTGCGGAGGTCCAGCACGGGTTCTGGGGTGGAGTAGTAAATAAGTTCCGGGTCTGTGGCAGACTGCAAAGGGACCTCGGCAATGTTATGAGCTGGACAGCGGGCAATAGTATTATGGCAAACGGCGTGAAGAGTCCTTTAATTATTGTGTTGATGGGGTGAGATTACCTCTTGGTACCTACGTGTTAATAGTTCCATTGCGCTAATTGCATTAATGAGGTTCTAAATAAAAGTTACAGATCTCTTCGCATGGTTATGAGAGTATTGAGGGGTTGTATTAACGATGTAAAAGAGAGGGCGTGTTAGTCGCTGGCAAGACCACAGTTAGAATATAGTTCCGGTGTATCAAACTTACACCACGATTACTTGGCACAAAAACTGGAGAAAATCCGAAGGAAAGGTTTTGGATGATTTCCGACATGAGAGTAGATTTATGAAAATGTTACAGACTTTGGGACTGGAAACGGTAGGAGTAAAGAGACGAGCTGCTCGACTAAGCGGCATGTTCCGAGTTGTTGATGGGTAGATAGCGTAGAATGGCATTGGTAGGCGAATAAGTTGCAGTAGAGATCTTGAAAGTAGGAAAGATCATAATATAGCGATAAACGTGGAATACAAGGGGACATATTGGGGTAAATATTCACTTACAGGAAGACACGTGAACTAAACCTTGTGACCAGACATTGTGTTATTGTTAACGGAGTGAAAACAAACTAGAGATTGCAATGATGATCTCTTGTGAAAACATTGTACAAAACCATTTCAATAATTGTTAAAACTTTCGCAAATCAAAATTTAATAAAGTAAACTATGTAAAAACGCACCTGTTTAATCGTTTATAATTACAATACGTGAGCTACCAGCTGTTTCTAATTGCGTCTTTTGTTTCGACATAAATATCTCTTAGATTTGGGGTCGTCGGAAAATTTGTGTCACGTAACAAAATGTGTGATGCCTTATTACCTAGCAAACAATACCTTGAGAGATGCCCAGGCATGGACCTGTAGGTCAGAGCCATGCATCAATACTTAACTTCACAGCCTGTAAGGTTGCTAGGTAAAAACGCTTTACATCACGGCCTGTACGGTTGCTAGGTAACAGTACTTTACACCTTAGCCTGCAAGGTTGCTAGGTAACAATACTTTACATCTTAGCCTGCACGGTTGATAGGTAACAATACTTTACATCTTAGTCTGGACGGCTGCTAAGTAACAGTACTTTACATCTTAGCCTGCACGGTTGCTAGGTAACAATACTTTACATCTTATCCTGCACGGTTGCTAGGTAACAGTACTTTACACCTTAGCCTGCACGGTTGCTAGGTAACAGTACTTTACATCTTAGCCTGCACGGTTGATAGGTAACAATACTTTACATCTTAGCCTGCACGGTTGCTAGGTAACAGTACTTTACACTTAGCCTGCACGGTTGCTAGGTAACAGTACTTTACAACTTAGCCTGCACGGTTGCTAGATAACAGTACTTTACATCTTAGCCTGCACGGTTGCTAGGTAACAGTACTTTACACTTAGCCTGCACGGTTGCTAGGTAACAGTACTTTACACTTTAGCCTGCACGGTTGTTAGATAACAGTACTTTACATCTTAGCCTGCACGGTTGATAGGTGACAATACTTTACATCTTAGCCTGCACGGTTGCTATGTAACAGTACTTTACATCTTAGCCTGGACGGTTGCTAGGTAACAATACTTTACATCTTAGTCTGGACGGCTGCTAGGTAACAATACTTTACATCTTATTCTGGATGGTTGCTAGGTAACAATACTTTACATCTTAGTCTGGACGGTTGCTAGGTAACAATATTTTACATCTTAATAATGTTATTTGCTTTACGTCCCACTAACTACTTTTACGGTCTTCAGAGACGCCGAGGTGCCGGAATTTAGTCCCGCAGGAGTTCTTTTACGTGCCAGTAAATCTACCGACTTTACATCTTAGTCTATACGGTTGCTAGGTAACAATACTTTACATCTTAGTCTGGACAGTTGCTAGGTAACAATACTTTACATCTTAGTCTGGACGGTTGCTAGGTAACAATACTTTACATCTTAGTCTGGACGGTTGCTAGGTAACAATACTTTACTGCATTTATATACGATTACCCTCCAATGCTATGGAGTAATTTTCATGCTTCTCTGTTTTTGTTTACCGAGGGAGTTGCTGGCCGGTCTGAGACGCATAGCTGTTGATGGTGGGTTCGAATCCTACTGCTAGTAGCTCGGAAGATTGTTTACCATCGTTTCAATTTTCACACTAGGCAAATGCTGGGACTGTACCACGGTCGCTGCCTTCTGAACCCTAGCCTCCTTCCATCTTTGCATTGCTGAAAATCCTCCCTGTGTACGTGTGACGTTAAACCACAAGCAGGAACAAATATTTTATTACATTTTCTTATTCTTCTTCTGCTTGTAGTTTATTGAGATCGGTGCATGATATCGATTTGGCCATTTTTACGGCCAGATGTCCTTCCTGACACCAACCCTATGTGAAGGGATGTCTTCACTATTGCGTGTCTGTGTGGGGTATGGCAATGCACAGGTAGAGAACTTCAGTCGAACACAAAACACCCAGTCTCCAAACCAGAGCAATTAACCCTGGCTTGGTCGGTTTTCGAACCCGGAGCCCTCCGAAACTGAGATCATTTTTCAGCCAAGGAGATGGTATTGTTTACGTTAGTATCATTTCGGTAACTAACGGTCTCTCAAACAAAACACGTTTTGACACGATAGTCACAACTCTGTCTGCCGTAAGACAGTCCACTCACTTTGCAAAGTCTACAGCCACGCCTGTATTTCTCAGCTATCAATTTGTCTGCGTCACAGCATTCCGGGCCATCACTTCTCCTCAGGTGTCAGCAGGAACAAACCAATGAGATGATAAGTAAGGCGCTGGCAGTTTTGCCAACTTCTAGTTATATTTCTCTTGTCAGTCCATCGTCCAACAGCGAGCTAAAAATGCCTCGTTTTTATTTCTACTATTACCAGAAGAACACATCTGGCAAACGTCTGTAAGCACAAACACATAGCTGCTGTGTATACATTTACAGGCTGGACGAGAAATGCATTCTCACGGCTCAGCTCGGGCTAAATACTGTGGTTTCTCTAACGTTCTATTGCACTACTCTAACAAGTAAAATGTTGAGATATAAAGGAATTCCAATCTCATGATTCTGGGTTTAGAAATAACTAGTACAGAGCAGACCATTAGGTGATAATTCAGCGAGAGTTCTTCAACCCTCAGTTCCGATATGTAGAAGATATTGCATAAATGATAGCGTTTGTAAAGAATTGAACTCCTGTGATTTATGCAAACATTCCTACAGCGTATCGCGTGGGTAACCATTACATTGCAAATGCCCTTCAAGAAAATACAGACCTCTTTATATCTCTTCATGGATGGGATTATATAAAGATGTGGACAACCATCTGGCGCTGTTCGAATCTCCGCCCAATACATATGAGAATTTTGAAATGGAAATCCACGCCCGGATGGTTCTGAAGCAGCGCAAAGTTAGACTCTCTTGGATATGATCATGATATCATCAAACTGGAGGTCCTGTGGTCATTAACACTACATCAACTGGTATCAGTCTAAATTTCATTTCACTTCCCTTTAAAGGTAAATGCACTGGCGGAAAAGGAAATCCCAACACTGAGAAGAAGTTGTTCTAGATACATTAAATTCGGAAGCAATGTCTGCACATCTGAAAGATGCCTATTCAAATTTGGCGCGCTGGTCTAGTTTAGAATGCAAACTAATTTGGCTAGTAGGGAGTGTTGACTAGGCTGCTGTTCCGTAATGTACCGAGAGTAGCATAAATTCTAGGGGTTCTAATAGACCCGTACCCCTAATGTTTATACAGATCTCATAGCAGAACCGTTGTGCGGCTGGAGTATACTTGGTACTCTCTTCTAACTTTTGGTGTAGTGTATGTTGTCCACTACTCCTAGGCATCGTCCGTGTTTAATAACCCTTACAATTCAGGTGGTAAGAGATTTTTGATACGATGTAGATTCAGTAGAGTAGTTTGGTTGTCTTAATGCGTTTATGAATATATTATCCATTCGGTAGTTTGTAAGACGAAGATAATGGTGTATGGCCTCCAGTCAGGCCTGGTGCAGGTCTTTCGAGTTGACGCCTATCGGCCACCTGCGCGTCCATGAGGATGGGGCCCTCTCTAGAATGAATTCTGATGTTTCAGAGGGCACAAACTTTCAGTCCCCGTGCCATCGGAATTAACCCATGAAGATTCAAATCCCAGATCCGGCCGAGAAACGAACCCCATTGCCCTTGGAACAAAGACCAGCACGCTAAGCATTTAGCTATGGAGCCGGATACTTCGTGAGAAAGAGGTATGTACTGTGTTTGAAAGTGCCAGATACTGGTAACTATCGTCGAAGTAATTAGTTAGGAATATTTACGATAATCAAATACTGTATATAATTATAAATAAAATGTGGCGTAAAGAATGAAGCTTTCTCTAGAAATTTGTGAAACTGCCAGGCAGGTGAATAGGACGACGAGGCCTTGTTTCTTGGCCAGCCAGATCACCGGATTTAAAGCCGCTGGACTTCTTCTTGTGACGGCATTTCAAGAAAGTCGTTTACACTCAAGTGCCGGAAATCCCCGACCAGCTCCGACAACTCCTTACGGACGCCTGCCGAGCAATTACACCTGGAATGCTTAAGCGCACAAGACGATCTGTTGGATACCGGGTCCCAATGTGTATATACTCTAACGGTCATCAGATCGAGCACATGCTGCGATAAAACATTGTCAGGGCATTTGTGTTCCTATTATTTCCGGTCCGTGAGTGTCCGACCTGCTAACTGATTGGCTCTCCTTTGGGCCACAAACATATTCACACACAATTTGCATGAAAGCGGGTATTGCACTTCCATTGCGTGCGGCACGTATTATACAAATAATTCAAAAATTTGTAATCCTCGCCCCGTACTCGAACTTCCCAGCTCACATGTAAACCCTCTCCGCTGCCCCTTTACCAACTACGCTACAGTTCCGTACGGCACAATGTGAACTTATGATGCATTAGGTTCACTGCTGTCACAATATCAATTTAGTGCTTCTAGCGTTGTTGCTATTTTGCTTTACGACACATCAACACACATAGGTCTTATGGCGACCATGGGACAGGTAAGGCCTAGGAGTGGGAAGCAAGTGACCGTGACCTTAATTAAGGTACAGCCCCAGCATTTCCCTGGTGTGAAAATGGGAAACCACGTAAGACCATGTTCAGGGCTGCTGACAGTGGGGTTCGAACCCACTGTTTCCCGGATGCCAAGCTCACAGCTGCGCGACCGTAACCGTACCGCCAACTCTTCCGGTAATTTAGTGATTCGCCGGCGTGTCAGATTCATATGAACTAGAAGGTCTTCCATTGTTTAATACGAGCATAATATTACGGCGTCCTTTCATGGTGAGGCAATAAATACCAAGATATCCAGTTGTGTTGTCTGAGAAAACTGGCAGGGCAGATGTTTTCAGGACGAGATTAATATTGCGGGTTGCATGAAACTACATTGGAAGGAGCGGCTGAATCACACGGTATAGACTATAACTTGAACGTGTAACGCAAAATTGTGAGAAAGCCGAAATACAAACATTATACATGAAAAGAAAAGTCTCCATCTCAAGACTACCAGAAAAATATTATGTTTTTCATTAACTCCTTTATTTGCGTAAAATAGTCATTTATTCGAATATTATTCTGGGTCACAACCGACTTGATGCGTCGCTCTAGCTAGCTCCTTACCGGCCTTGACAATCGGGTCCACGCACTGTAATCGGAGTAGTTACACAGCTCGACACGTGGCGCTGGCGGCCTATCTATTTGCGGTAGAAATACATACTTCTTTATGGACAAGATATTGACTTTGATTGCCGATTTATCGTAATTTAGAGTTAAGGAGAATGTTACATAGGTTAATACTGTTAAAACGATTAATCTTAAAGGTTACTTTTTTTGATATTTGCCAAAATAACATCGTGAAATGAAACTGCGGGGAGATGGAGTAGTCCAACTGACGTTCCTTAACTGTGAGGAATAATAGTAATCGCTTTTATTATCATAGCATTTAGATACATAGCAGAACTTACCACAATACTATTGTCTTCTATCAGCTCAAATAATCAAATAATCAAGCCAACAAGCACCGTATAGCGATCACATTGACAACATTTACGACGGCAAAACAATATAAATAAAACTGGAAGTACGGCAATTTTCGGTATACAGCTTCCTGTCAGTGAGTAGGAGGCCAGCGCTCCAGCGACACTTATGGTGAAACTTTCCAATTACAGCTTTATGCTGGCTTCACAAGCGATTGTCAAGGCCGGTAGCAGGAGCGCAGCGAGGGATCCAGTCGGCCATAGCTCTATGAAAGTTGTCTCCGCTGATCTTTGTGTGATAGTCCGATGGATGACTCTGTAAAATCAAGTTATCACCAGAATGCACGTTGTTGCTCCGTATGACACAATTATGAAATTAGAATTCATTACAGGTGCATCCAAGAATCAGATAATTTATCTACCTAGGATGGGTTTGGTCTCTACTGACAGTCACCTGCCTTCCAAATTCAACAGGAGGCAGTTCCCGGTATGACCGTTAACAGAGCACAGGGTCAAAGTTTTTATAAAATAGGTATCTAGTTATCTCGGTGGATTTTTCAGCCATGGTCAGTTATAAGCGGCGTTTAGTAGAGTGAAAGCGGCGAGGGATGTCAACATTAAAGTTATAGTTACACCATTCCGCCTCTGTGGTGTAGTGGTTCGATTCCCGGCTCTGCCACGAAATTTGAGAAATGGAACGAGAATTGAAACGGGGTTCACTCAGCTTCGAGAGGTCAGCTGAATAGAGGGGGTTCGATTTCCATCCCAGCCATCCTCTAAGTGGTTTATCATGGTTTTCCACTCCTCTTCCAGGCCAGGCCTTTTCCTATCCCATCGTCCTGTCGGTATGATGTAAAGGAAATAGTGAATAACTACACCATATCAGAGTCGGTTCCCCGAAGCTGGCGGGATATTTCACAAGAACATCAGTCACTGGACAGGACAGTCAGATGCAGTAATCTACAATGACGTGTAGCCTCCTTTATTAAAGTGATTCACTTCTGTCAAAATGATCTTCCGGAGTTCGATATATATTCCGTTCCTTTCCTCACGTTTCCTTTATCATCGATTTCATTTTTGATCGTCGTTCGCAGCTCTGGCTGGTTTGGTGCAGCACTCCCTTCCACCCTATCCTCGGCTAAGATCTGTGAGTGCTGCGTACTTCATATACAGAGTGTATACCAGGAACTGTAGAGTATATTAGCACTCCCTTCTTTACAGTTCAAAGGCCACCAGAGCGGTTACAGATTGACGACAGTGAAATCATAAAGGCAAGCTTTGAGAGCACATCATTCTTCTTCTTAATCTGTTTTCCCTCCAGAGTCGGTTTTTCCCTCGGACTCGGCGAGAGACCCCACCTCTACCGCCTCAGGGGCAGTGTCCTGGAGCTTCAGACTCTGGGTCGCGGGTTACAACTGGGGAGGATGACCAGCACATCGCCCAGGCGGCCTCACCTGCTATGTTGAACAGGGGCCTTGTGAGGGGATGGGAAGACTGGAAGGGATAGACAAGGAAAAGGGAAGGAAGCGACCGTGGCCTTAAGTTAGGTACCATCCCGGTATTTGCCTGGAGGAGAAGTGGGAAACCACGGAAAACCACTTCCAGGATGGCTGAGGATGGAATCGAACCCACCTCCACTCAGTTGACCTCCCTAGGCTGAGTGGACCTCGTTCAAGCCCTCGTACCACTTTTCAAATTTCGCGGCAGAGCCGGGAATCGAACCCGGACCTCCGGGGGTGGCAGCTAATCACACTAACCACTACACCACAGAGGCGGACTTTGAGAACACATTCTGAATAAAATTGTTTGTATCCGAATTACATTGACAGCTGGTAGAGAGAAAAAAGGATGTATTTATCATCACCACATGTCGACATTGCGTCGGAGGAGGATAATTTGAGCCGCGAGATGATTTTCTACGAATTTTACGTCTACCGGGAAAACCGCTCAATTGGCAGCACTGTGTCTCTAGTAGTTCACTGAGGCTATGTTCTGGTAGGATACACGTGCTGCGCCTTAATATTTGACCTTAGATTCGCTCGCGTTGGGCGAGGGACTGTGCACACACGCTATAGTCAACATTATTTTTATCTTCAGAGAGAGACCGCTTTACATTTACAGGACACTCTGAGCCCGATTAAACTCGTCCTCATCATCTACAAAACGTTCGACCTACTTGTGTGTAGGCTGTGAAGTAGTGTATCAGAATATATTAACATATGAGCGTGTGTGCAGCGCTCCAGAAGGAGCCCAACACGTTCCTGTTCGCTCGTTTGAGAGGTATTGGAGGGCACAGTAAAGTTTTCGCAAGATGCATTTATTAAGCCTTCGTAGACGAAGTAATATCATCATGCCTCCTTATTACGTCATATTTAAATAAAATTGCTGGAACACAAGTATGCCAGGCTGAGTACCTTAGGCTTAGTTTAATCTGATATTAAATTAGCCGCTTCGATCCTGGCTCAGTCCAATGGTACTTGAAAGTGCTCAAATACGTCAGCCCCTCGTCTGTCGATTTTCTGGCACTTTGAATAAGGACGGGACAAAATTCTTGCACTTCGCCTTCTCCGAAAACCATAAAATACTTGGCGAGACGTAAAACCATTATTATTATTATTATTATTATTATTATTATTATTATTATTATTATTATTTATTTATTTATTTATTTAATGCGAACAATGTGCAGAGAATTAATATACATCAATCTTTATTATAAAATGTCACCAGTGATTCCGATCGCTGTTTACAACTTGGCACATTGTACCTAGTACAGTGTGCGCCACGTCTTCTACATACACAGTTCAAACCTGGTTCGTGATAAAGCTGTGTGTTTCATAGTTTATAATGAAACCCATGAACGGAAACCTTGTCGTCAGGTGCCGCAGTTCATATCCACTTTGAACCCACTCACGATTTATCATGACATCTGTAGAGCAGAAATCTTCCCAAATGTCGGCATTTTTCGGGCGCCGGTCTCGAATCAGATGTACATAGGATGTTGTCGCTGGAAGTAAGAACTGTAGTTTTAGCTCCTCCACATAAAATTAACACGTATCAAACTCCATGGAATGCCAATATAAAATTATTATTATTATTATTATTATTATTATTATTATTATTATTATTATTATTATTATTATTGTTATTATCTATATATTAAACGAGTTTACTAAGAACAGCTTTGGCAAATCCATCCGTCCGTTCTACTGGACCGATCTGCTTCATTTTTATTTTATTCTCTCCGGTATTACCTGCCGGTGAATCATGAGAAATTGATAGGTCTCTAAGTTCGGCTAACTTTGAACAATCATAAAATCAAATCATTAAATGACCACTCCAATAATTGCAAGGGAAGGCGTACCCTAACTCGCAATACATTCTGTACTTAACAGGTTGCTAAGCGAATAACACTTTCATTAATACTCTGGTATAATATTATTTTGATCCCTAACAACATCTTTGCATGCAGCCATGTTTGATTACCTGTCAAGCTAGACATTATACACTTCCTCTGATCACGGAAGAATACTATTCTCTGCTAGATACTCTTTGATTTTCTAACCTTTCCCAGCTTCCGAATAAATTCCACAGATGGCGGAGCGTTCCTAATAACTTACACGATGCAAAGAGAAAAAAAGTCTACGTACAAACAGACCCCATCATGACATACGCTTTAGACACTATCTGGACACACCTACGGAAGGATAAGCTAACTACACGAGAAAGAGTGAAGGCCATGTATCTTTCAAAACTTCTCTGCCTGGCAAGAAACACTCCTTGGAGACTAACCTATGAGCTCACGAGACAACCGTTCTATATAGAAGAACTAAGATTAAAAATACGGTTGCCTTCTACGACACAATACCAAGCTTTACATCTAGAACTGCAGGATTTTTAAAAAAGCTAATAAATGGATAGGTTTTACCAGAACACATAATTCTGACTACGAACTGCTTCTTATAAAATGTTCATAAAAACATTGAAAAGGGCAGGCAAAACAATGCGACTGCGACAGTCATATCAAGACGAGTTTTCTGACCTGTTTAAAGGGGCTACCAGAAGTTTAAGGACACTTGATATTTCATGAACATGATTCCTGTCCTTGAAATTTTGGTCGCAGGCATACGATTTTTATATAAAACTAGTAGATATTTAGACGAATATTTTCTGAAATTTTCATTAAAATGTCACGCTTTGTTTTGAAGTTATTCATTTTTTGTTTATGATAATTGGTAAGAAAATAGCTAATTTTTAATACTTGAGGAGATCTGGAGAGTACAGTATGGGGATTACATTAATCATTTTGGTTCTGGAGAAACTCCGATACCGTAGAATATTTATAATCTAGGAAAGCAACAAAATGAGCTTCCCTTTTTAAAAATCCCTTTTTTTATAGCTCGGAATAGAACCGGAGAAAGAGGACATTAACAAACACTCCTTCACCTTGGGTGGACAGAAGATTCCTGAAGCTACCGAGTTCGTTTGTGTATTGCGATATTATGTGAATATCTACTGAAACGTAAAGGAGGGTATTTTAATACAAACATATTCTGTTGCTCTATTACAATCAAAAATAATTTACAGGTATCTGTGTTTCTCCATAACAAAGATTATTAATGCAATCCCCATATTGTACTCTCCAGATCTCTTCAGGTATTAAGAAAAAGCTATTTTCTTTGCAGTTCTTACATGCAAAACAGTAATAACTTCAAAAACAAAAAGTGACATTTCAATGAAAATTTCAGCAAATGTTCCTCTAAATATGTGCTAGTTCGCTGTAAAAAAAAGTATGCCTGGTAGTCATGTTGATGAAATAGCAGGTGTCCTTAAACTATTGGTAGTACCTTTAAACAGCGGAGCAGTACAGATTATCTAGGTTTTTTTTTTCTGCTTTACGTCGCACCGACACAGATAGGTCTTATGGCGACGATGGGACAGGGAAGGGCTAGGAGTGGGAAGGAAGTGGCCGTGGCCCTAATTAAAGCACAGCCCCAGCATTTGCCTGGTGTGAAAATGGGAAACCACGGAAAACCATTTTCAGGGCTGCCGACAGTGGGGATCGAACCTACTATCTCCCGAATACTGGATACTGGCCGCACTTAAGCGACTGCAGCTATCGAGCTCGGTAGTTATTATTATTATTATTATTATTATTATTATTATTATTATTATTATTATTATTATTATTATTAAATGAAAATATTTGCTAATGAGAAGCCATACTTTCCATTTAAATGTAATATAATACCTCTGTTATTCTTAGCGGTACGTTATAGTGTAATATTTATATTGATCATGTGTGTTTGATAGACTGAAAGGCCTTAAGTTACATTTGACTAAAAATGAGTAGATGTGAACACACTGCCCAATGCATCGAAAGTTTAGGTATGATTTGAGCGCTGGAAATATTTCTTGAATGCCTTACTAGATGGTAGCACGTTCGAGTTGTGAATGTTTAAGTAATAAATTTACAAAAAGTTCTGAACAGCTTCACCACAAATTATTTTAATGAAATCAGTTTTTAAACTTTTTGGTTTATTAAAATTCAGTTTTTTATCTTCTGTATAATACATATTTAATAGACCTAATGTCCAGTAAGATTTATCAATACCATGTTGGCATTTTATTTCCCAAGTTATGTAAGTTGATATTTGCAGTTTTGTGATAGTTCAAGGTTTGGGTTTAAACATTGGGGGCATTTTATAACTGGAAACATGGACGGTGTTTTTGGACACAAATTCTGTCAGAATTTTATGCCCGATAAAAATGTATTTGCAAAGTATTGCTTTATAAACATGGAAAGATGAAATTAAAATAATATTGCTAAAACAAAGCTTGGTAGCTAGTAATTTGTTAATTATTGTGTCAAAGTTTTGCACTTAGCGTTTAACTACTTCTTTTTTGCTAAATTTCTTCTATTTCAATCGGGCTAATTTTCGATATATCTACAAGACTAATCATTAATTAACTTATAGAGCATTAAACTGGGTTTATTTTTATTGAAGGACAGAACACATATATTAAGAAGCTTTTCTAAAAATTTAAGAAGAAATCTTGGATGTTCCAAAATAGCAAATAGTCTAAGAGTCACTTGAATTCTACGCACACGACTAGATCGGGAAACGATGAGTCAGTTCGTTCACCACGCCAACTTCCTGCTGTTCTTATGCGGCAGGTAAGTTTAGAACTACGACCCACGACACACTTTGTCACTAACTAAAGGAGCCGTTAAAGAACTGATTTATGGTATTAATGGACTTAAAACACTTGGGAAGTAAACGCCGTATAATTTTACTAAAATCAAGTTCCTTTATTAAAATGTTCCTTCGTAAAATTAAGGTCTTACTAAGAGATAATTTGTGAGTAGGCTGGAGGGGGGGGGGGTTTGCTGGTTTTGAGATTCTGATTTCCTAGGGTAGAGATTTCCAAGCGGGGATCCATGAAATTGGTTAGCATATTTTAAAAATAATTAATCAACCCGGTGTTTAGGCTGTAACAGGTTAAAATGCCCGTTCTTCAGATATGTAGTGGGAGTAACATAAATTGTAGGGATTCTGATGGGTCGTACCCACTTACGTTTATGCAAAACCCGTTGCATAGCCATTGTGCACGGTAGACCCTGCTTGTTACCCGCTTCAGTAAGTTTGAATTCTAACTTATTACTGAATAAAAATCCGGAGTCTAGACATGAACATCAGCCATTTTTTTCTGTAGTGGACTGATACTGCACACTAACTTGACTGATGATTTCATGTGCGGTATTGCTGCTATGAATGAAAAAAATGTCTATGCATTCTCGCAGAAAACTTTGACAATTTTACCCCAGTTTTCAGTTTTATTTACGTCAGCGAGAATTTCCGTGTCTGATAAACAAAGAAATAACCCATTTGCCGTGGAACAAGAAATTTTCGTTCGCCTACAGAAGTTACGGTCTAGAATAAAATGTCTGTACTCGAAGAGACGAGCCCAAATATTGCTTTGAACTGTCGATGGCAAGAGTTAAACATACGTTTGAAGATCTGTTTACCCTTTTAACTGATAGTGAATTTTAAAAATACTGCTTTGCAGAGTCAATACTGGTTTGAATGGTAGTAGCAAGTGGCACTATAAGTACATTAGGTTATTTATAAATTTGTGCAAAAGATTCTGCTTACTGAAGTCCAGAATCCATCTTTTTTTTGTCGCAATGTTATGGATCTCTTTTTCTTTTTATTACATCTACGTTGGTAAGAGATATATCTTTGCTCCTTATTTCCATTAATATCCTAATGCTGATGTGTATAAAGTCTTACTAGTATTATTAATTAATTAATAAATAATAAATAAATAAATAAGTAAAGAAATAAAAAATATTAATCTCTTGATTCAGTATACCTTCGCGTAAATATAAATAATACCAGTTTCGTTAAGAAACATTTTTGAATGTTGTGAAATTAAATCGAATTCCTCTCTGTTAAATATTAAATAAATACTCTTCTAAAATTTGTTTCATAATATACGAATTTCAGTTTGGCTCGCCAGTTGTACAACACTATTCTATGCCCCACTTTAAATCTCTTTGTGGCAGTCAGGGTTCCCCAAGCTTTGCCTAGTTATTTGCAGGATTTCCAGAAAGGTTGGGAAGCTCTTCCTTAGTTTAAATCTGGCACTGCTGTGTTGTTAGTGGCAAGTTTTGGCAAAACTGTCAGACACACGAGTGACTCATAAGTAGATCACGTGCTGTATTCTCCGAGCTTGGCGTTCTCACGGCGTCAGTAATGCTGTGCTGGGAAGAGAGAGACGGCGCCTATATTCTCAGTTGGGTCCGCAGCGTCAAAATGTGTGCCACCAATGAAATGCTTGTTGCAGCAGAGACCTTGTCTAGAACTAAGCACGTTCCTTACTTTCGCGCTGGACTGCAAACTGAGGCGTGTTATCAAGGGGTAGCCGTCATAACAAAGGACCGCACTTCGCATTGCCCACAGAAGCACTTAATCTGGAAGTGTGGACTGGCGACCACGGAATCCTTAGCTGAATCCTGGCATTATTTCCACTTACATTTCTCCTCACCGAACCCCGACGCTAATAGATTGCTACGCCTAGGGAGTCTTTCATTTACATGGCCGTTGTCTTTCTTCGACCGATACCTTCATTTTTCAAAGAGTCGGGTCCCTTCAATTTTAATGTTGAAAAATTTTCTTAGTAAACAACTTAAGAGGTCCTCATACTATGAAAAACTAAATTTAAGCAATTTCCTCTGTTGTCCCGAAATTTGAAGGGCTAAAGGGACCGGAAGGGTTTTACGTGGTTTTCCTTTTTCACACCAGGCACATGTTGGGGCTGTACCTTAATCAACACCACGGTCTCCACCTTCCCTCTCCTAGCCCTTTCATATCCTTTCATTATCGAAAACATTGTATGTGTGTTAGTGCAACGTATAACAGGAAGAAAAAAAATTATTTGTTTGCCATAATATGCTCGTCTCATTATTGTGAAAGGTGAGAGAGAGAGAGATGCAGAGAGACGAACTTGTGTATAATGATACATGTTGGCCAACTGAAATAAATAAATAAATAAATAAATAAATAAATAAATAAATAAATAAATAAATAAATAAATAAATAAATAATCACCATTGACCTGCATTTAGGGCAGTCCCCCATGTGGGAGATTCGCTAACAGTTCTTTACATAGTCTCTTCTTAAGTTATTTCGAACATCTCGCTTGGTAAATTTTTCCATTGCCTAATTCCTCTTCCTATAAAGGAATATTTGTTCTAATTTGTCCTCTCTAATTCCAACGTTATCTTCATTTTGTTATATTTCCTGTTTTTAAAATCTCTACTCAAGCTTATTCGTCTACTAATGTCATTCCACGCCAACTCACCAGTGACAGCTGAAAACGTCCCGCTTAGTCAAGCAGATCATCTCCTTTCTCCCAAAGTTAGCAATATTTTCGTAACACTACTCTTTTGTCGGAAATCTCCTGTTTTCCTTCTCCCATGCACTGGAACTATACTCTAATTGCGGTCTTACCACTGACTTGTACGCCTCTCCTTTACACCCTTACTCTTATATACCCGGATAAACAGATGAAGAGATCAATAACCCTATTTACAATCCCGCTTTTGTGACCACCTCATTGAAGATCTGTCCGTACATTACCAAGATCATACACGAGAAACATAAACATCTGATTTAATGTACATTCATACGTTTAGTAATATCTCGTTTAATACGAAATGAAAATAAATTGACTTCTGTAAACACAAACAAGATTTTACTTGTAGTCGTCAGGTAATAGAAAATGAAGGTAAATATATATTAATAAATAGACCTTATAAAATTAAGAAAAATACACGGAAATAATCCGCTCTGTGTTGTGATTTTATTTATTTTATTCCGCTATTTTCGACTCCACAATTTCTTGAATATTTGGTTTTGTACTGATTTAATATGTGAACTACTTCTCCCTGCTTTTCGACTAATTGTCTGACAGGTTAGCTTGCTGGTCCACGGTCCATGAGGTCCTGGGTTCGATTTTTGCAGGATAATGAGTTTTAACCTTCATTAGTTAATCACTGTACAGCGGGTACTGCGACTATCGTCTTCAAAATTACACTTCATCTTAGGTTGGTCCACATCCTCAGAGGCACGCAAGTCGCCCATGGATGTCAGCTCGAAAGACCATACGCTCACTGCGTAGTGCGAGGTACTTATCATCCTGCCAGTGCCACTTGCGTGCCTGCCCTACTTTGTATGCAAACATTATTTCGGAAGTGTCGTGCGGGCTCTTTTAAATAATTTTGAATTTTAATTCTTTACTGATCAAAAATTGGCACCCAGTTTATTATACCCATCAAATACACATGGCTGATAACTGTAAAGTCAGTTTCATATTTTAATAATTATTTGTTGGTATAAACTTTCGAGGAGGATATGATGGAATTCAGAACAATTTTCATGTTGGTTTGCTCGGTAGATTTTTCAAGGCGATCCTGTATTTTTTTTTTAATGATGTGATAACCGTAGAATAGTTACGACGTAAAGGTTCTCCCGTGGAATTTCACCAATAAGTACAAGTGCCTAAAGTTTTCCCACTCTGGAGCATTCTTACCGGCTCGTATGAACATCCACGGTTGGTTAAAAATAAACTAGTAAATTCACTTTCTCAAGAGGTGGACATGGCTGACTTGTGGTTCGCGGAAATCCAGAAATAGCATGCTGGGACCATTGTTGCCAATGTGATTCTTTCTCCACTAAATTGGACTTAAATAAAATACAGTAATTGTCGTTGAGGCAATAACAGTTTTGTGTTTGGTAGATAAACCATTATTTATTTTATGATAATTAAATTGAAGTTTAGTGTACCATCACTACTTCATATGCGTTTCTTTGAAAATATAACCTCCATTACAATTACGTTGATATACTATATTTACAACCATTCTTAGATATTTCCACAGTAAATTAGCTACCACCCCTTCCAGTAATTTTGATAAGTACATACATTGTTCGCCTCTGTGGTGTAGTGGTTAGTGTGATTAGCTGCCACCCCCAGAGGTCCGGGTTCGATTCTTAGCTCTGCCACAAAATTTGAAAAGTGGTACGAGGGCTTGAACGGGGTCCACTCGGCCTTGTGAGGTCAACTGAGTAGAGGGGGGTTCAATTCCCCCCTCAGCCATCCTCGAAATGGTTTTCCGTGGTTTCCCACTTCTCCTCCTGGCAAATGCCGGGATGGTACCTTAATTAAGGCCACAGCTGCTTCCTTCCGACTCCTGGGCCTTTCCTATCTTATCGTCGCCATAAGACGTATTTGTGTAGGTGTGACGTAAAGCACATAGCAGCCAGCATTATTATTATTATTATTATTATTATTATTATTATTATTATTATTATTATTATCTTTAAATAATGAACAATTGAGTCGAGAACCAGTGTCGCCTTGTTCTCCTCCGCTTCTCTTTGTCCGAGTCCATTATTCTCCTAGTGTGTTGTATAAGATTTTTAACGTCTCACTAACACTTCCAAGGTTTCTGGCGACGAAAGTATGGGGAGCTTCTAGGGCTGGGAAGGTAGCAACCGTTGCTTTAAGGTACAGGCCCCAGCATTTTCCAGGTCTGAAAGTGGGAAACAGGAAACCATTTTCAGGGCTGCCCAGCGTGGGATTCGAACACACTATCTCCCGAATGCAAGCTCACTGCTAAGCACCACCAACTAGTTCGGTCCCAGGTAACCTCCTCTCCTCCATTCACCTCACGTGAAGACACCACGCAAAGTTTGATCCATCGAGCTCATTTCGATTACCCTCTTGATGTCCCCACCTGTTTATACCACCAATCAGTCTTGCTAGGGCCGTTGATGTAGATAACACAACAGTGACATTTTGACCCCGGATGTTTAGGCTGTAATAGGTTAGAATGCAAACTGATTTGGTTATTAGGAAGTGTTTCCTAACCCGTTTTTCTGTGAGGTATCGAGAGTAACATAAATTTAGGGAGTTCTGATGCTCCGTGGCCCTAATGTTTATGCACACCACATAGCATAACCGCTGTGCAGGTAGTTGTGTGTACTTGTTAGGCGCTTCAGTAAGTTTGCCTTCTACCTATTACTGCCTAAATATCCTAAGTCTATTGATGATCATCGTCATTATTCACTGTCACTTTTCTGTGATAAAAACAAAAAAGATATTTTCTTTCAAGTTCCTAGTGGCAAACACGATGCGGTGTTGGCCGCACTGGTAGGGGGATGTCATGCCTCATTACCGTGCTGGCGCCTGGAATCGACACTCCCTTCCTTCACTGTACAATGCCGTATTGAAATGTTTAATGGAACTTTGGAGGCTGGAGCTCATGGGTACGACCTCTAAGCTACAGGAATGTGAATGCAAGTATGACCCTGTAGAATAAATGTTCTCTTCTTACGTCAAGTCACAGTCAGGAACTGTTTTCTCCCCACTTATTTATGAGAATCTGGACGTGAAAATGTACTCAAATTCTTCTTAGGACGGAGAGGATTGCGGGAAATGCATGTCGGTTAATATTCTTAAAACTTCGGTAAATGAGAGTTCGTTATGTGTTGATTACAGGTGGCAATGAACAGAAAGTCCAAAGAATTATAATTTTGGAATTGCAATCGTCAATACTTCAATCTCGCAGAATAGCAACATCTGAAGAATTAACGAAATTTTAAGTGAATCGTGCAACTAATTTACGAAATGAGATCTAAATTCTTTGACGAGAGAGTAGATAACCTAACTCACACAAGAAACGTGATTCGAGGCAAAGAGTCTTACTGTAGATAGATGTCCAATCCCTGTCTCGTTTCCCTTCGGGGTCATGAGTAAAGTGAGATGACTATTTTTACCACCGCATGCCCTTCCTGACATCAACCTCATCAGATGAGTTAATGAGATGACATGAATGACGTGATATATCATAATGCGAAGGGAGAGGTTGAAGCCCGATGCCGGCTCATAGCCACACCTGTCGAATAGCACCGAATGTTCTTCTCAAGGCTTTACGTCTCCATCCGACGGGTGAATCCTCATCAAGTGTCATATGCCCTCACTCCATATGAACACTCTGCAGAGATTGTAAATTTAATCCAAGCTTTTCGCACACAATCTAGTGATAAGAAATTGTATACCATCGCCCCTCGTAGCCTCCTGGCCAAAATTCTAATGTCGAGAAGTTGTTCGACCGAAGGGACTCTAACCGACTAACCACGGTGTCACACCATATAGACCTCACGTCTTAACTATCATAATAGGTACAGAGCAGTATTATGCTCATATATCACATCTATTATTCTGATTTGAACATACGCCTTCTCACGCTAAAATCTAACATATGTCTTCATTATGGACTGATATGTATTTCAGTGGGTTTCTTTGTGTTATTGTAATGAACATAATACTTTTGTCATGTCTGTATTATGTAGGGACATCATACTTTTTCTCACTGTGTGTGTGTGTGTGTGTGTTTGTATTCATGGTTTTTGTCTTAAACATTAGTGTTGTTCTGTGGTTCTTAGTATGTTAAGTTTCAATCAGTTCTATAGTATCAATAAGTAATAATTTGTATGGGGTTGTGAAGTATAAGGGATGGTCAGAAACCCTAAACTTGCCATGGATAACAGAGGCTTTTAGCCATCGATCGTTTGCCTTTACTGGCGAAGCCTAGTGTTTACAGTGCACTATGTCTTCTGGTACGGGCTAGAATAAATTTGTTTCTTTGGTTTGTCACAGTCTCATCCTTGGCTTTGACAATACGAAAGTGACTGAGGTATGAGCGATGTTAGAAATGCCATTCGTTATGCAGAGAGTCGCTGCAATGAATATTGTGAAAATATCGCTCATAGTGTCGATTGGTGCATGCTTTTCAGTGGGCTTCGCAGACTGATATGCAATAGCAACTTCTGGCTCAGTGAGGAAAGCAACGGAAAACTATCTCACTTCTCATTTCTCTAGTTTGCCTCTTCAGTGACAGCTATTTGCAGAGGTATGGAGGTTCAGACCAAACTTCGGGCTTGATACCCTACACATACATACATACAGCCATCTACAGTAAATAAACCACCAAACCCCATAGCACCACAGCCCTTGAAGGGCTTTGGCCTACCAGGCGACCTCTGCTCAGCCCGAAGGCCTGCAGATTACGAGGTGTCGTGTAGTCAGCACGACGAATCCTCTCGGCCGTTATTCTTAGCTTTCTAGACCGGGGCCGCTATCTCACCGTCAGATAGTTCCTCAATTCTAATCACGTAGGCTGAGTGAACCTCAAATCAGCCCTCAGGTCCAGGTAAAAGTCCCTGACCTGGCCGAGAATCGAACCCGGGGCCTCCGGGTAAGAGGTAGGCACGCTACCCCTACACCACGGGGCCGGCATCTACAGTAAATACCATTACAAAATAAATTATTGTGAATTTGTACATGAAAATTAGTGGTACGGGATGAAGGGAGATGTGGATATCATGATTTTAAGCACGCAAAGAATGAATATTTTTAGTATGCTGTATGCAGATTTGTATTGATGAGACGCTGCCTAAGTGAAGACAGCTGCGAGTGTGTTTACGTATGTCATAATGCAACAATGACTGGTCTATTAAACATTGGCATTCCACCAAATTTTGGCGACGATATTTTCTCAATACTTCCCTTTTTCTGAGGAAAAACATGTTATTGGCAATGAAGGATTTTTGACACTTGGATCATCCACATAATTAACGGACCGTTGAGGACTCTTACATCTTCAAATTAGGATCATTCCGCGCTATGAAGCTCATTAGGCTTTATAACTTTTACAGACCATTTTCATTAACCTTTTATTTCCGTTGCGCAATATTCAACACAGAAGGTCTGAGTTTGCTCCCTTGAGGCACACTGCGTTGCGCATGACAGTCATAATTCATTTAACGTTGCGTAATGCAGACCGGCATTTCTATTTTTGACCACTGCATGCTATAAACTGCAACTTCTCCTTCATTTGTTCCAAGGCGATAGTACGTTCACATTGGGCCGCACAGAATATTCTAGTGAAGACTCGGCTGAATAATTCCGAAGCATTCGTAGTAGTTTCGTCTCTGAAAATTCACGAATCATTCGTCTGATTTCATTCTCCCAACTCCAAGAGTATGTGGATTGTTCTTGTGCAGTTTCTGTTTCAAAGTCCCCCACAATTAAAAAATCGGAGAGACTTCAAATTGCGAGCAGTTCTGTCATATTATGATTCTGTTAGGAGAAATGTCTCCACTAGAAATATCAGTACCCCTTATGGGAGGGGTACGCAGACAAAGAATACACGAACGGTATCCCCTTCCTGTATTAAGAGTACCATTACGTGCGACTAGTACCAGCTTGAGAGGAAAACCATAGGTCTACGTTACATAGGGTCTGCACTTTACTGGTCGGTTGCAGTGTGTTTACCATCGGGCTAGGTTGCCTGTGATTAGTACCACTGTGTGAGACACACCACGAGTTTGGCTGGCGCCGTGATAAATACCTCTGTGATGAAAGTCATGGGTCTGCGTTGCCTGAGAGTAGTACCATTATACGTATGAGGAACACCATGGGTTTTTGTTGCCTATGGGCGTTACCGTAATGTATGATACACCGTGGGTCTATTTTGCCTATGATTAATACCATTAAGTGAGGAACACCATGAGTATATGTGGCCTGTGATTAGTAGGCTACCATTATGAGGGGCAGGCGACTTGGATTTTGGACGCCTTTAGATAATGAGTATCATCCCAGTAATTTAAGCATTGTGAGTTGGTTCCACTGATTGTTTTTGTTTCACGATCATTTTTTCATCATCATGCGTTTTAGAATCTAGTCAGTGGATAAAAACACAAATGACGATTACGTTCAACAAGTGTAGGAACGTGCGCTTAACAATAGCCCCACTCTCGTAAACTAAACATTCACTCCGTACGCTCACCGCTAACCATGCTGCCTGACAGCGCACTATATCCCCGCCAGCTAGACTACCTGCAAGACAGTACTGACTGAAGTGTCGATGACATTTCATTGCGTCTCCTATTATACATACATTTATCGTGCACAGTAGACAAGCGCAAGGGAGGGTCATGAGCCCTATATTCGCCTCATATAAGAACATTACCTGTTAGTCAAATACATACTGTGCTGCATTGAGAAATACATTGATTGACAGAATGCAGCTGTGATATCTTATTATTTGCCGTGAAAGCTTCAATCTAAATAATACATTGATTTCTTAATGTTTTCTTGACTCTAATATTGTTTTCTTTTTTCTTCTAGGTAAGTGTTTTCTGAAGATTTCTTGCGGCCCGGTCTTTTCTCTCGAGGTGAGACAAAATTTATTCCCACCATTTTTAAACCGTATGCCATTACCAGTTCGTATATTTATTATACTATGTTTTCTTCTATGATAAACGCACCAGACATTAAACTACCGAGCTCGATAGCTGCAGTCGCTTAAGTGCGGCCAGTATCCAGTATTCGGGAGATAGTAGGTTCGAACCCCACTGTCGGCAGTCCTGAAAATTGTTTTCCATGGTTTCCCATTTTCACACCAGGAAAATGCTGGGACTGTACCTTAATTAAGGCCACGGCCGCTTCCTTTCCAATCCTAGCCATTTCCTATCCCTTCGTCGCCGTAAGACCTGTCTGTGTCGGTGCGACGTAAAGCCAATTGTAAAAAAAGATATTAAACTGTTTTGACATTATTTTTCCGCAAAACCCTGACTAGATATGAACATCTCCACCAGCATGGAGACGTAGAAATTACATGGGCGATGTTTCTCAAGTCATTGACCTCCATATTGGCGATGCATACAAGGTCGAAGGGGGCGGGAAGCTGCATCCCAGACTTCTTATGTTGATCATATTAGTTTCATGCTTTATGACTCGGTAAATATAGTGTCTTTGTCATGAAAGACATCTGTCACTTTGCGGTTTGTAGTAAATAACACCGGGCGAGTTGGCAGTGCGGTTATGGGCGCGCAGCTCTGAGCTCGCATTCGGGAGAGAGTGGGTTCGAACCCCACTGTTGGCAGCACTGAATATGGTTTTCCGTGGTTTCCCATTTTCTCAAAAGTCAAATTTTTCGGCTGTACCTTAAGTAAGGCCACGGCCGCTTCCCTCCAATTCCTAGACCTTTCCTGTCCCATCGTCGCCATAAGACCTATCTGTGTTGGTGCGACATAAAGCAAATAGCAAAAAGAAAAGTAAATAACAAAACTCTATTACCGTTACCATAATTGCTCTCGGTCAATTTTGTTACAGTGAATGTATGGGGTGATATAATAACCAGATTCAGGACCTTCAGTGGACAACTATGCATACTGTCATGTCTGAAAAACTCCTCTCTGTGAAGTCAAATTAAATCAAGACATTTGGGCTTACAGTTTTAAATAGAATAGCATTCATTTCTAATATGCCGTCAAAGTAGCTCGAAGAGCAGAGCGCTGGCCTTCTGAGACAAACTTGGCAGGTTGGATCCTCGCTCAGTCCAGAGGTATTTGAAGATGTTCAAATGAGTCAGCCTCGTGTTGGTAGATTTACAGACCTCCGTCGGGACAACATTTCGGCACTTCTGAGTTCACGAAAATCAATATCATTAATTATTGCATCGTTTTAACGTCAGTAAATAACATTTGCCTTAGACAAAGTCGTATTTATTTTTATAAGAAGTATGTATGTAAAATGTTCCCTACGGTGTGTTCCAGTGGAGATGCACGCTTCCATACTGATTCGTATCTCTCTACCTCCTCAGCAGATTAGTCGGCGAATTCAGTTCCTACAATACAGCTCCAGGACGAGTTATAGTGTTTCACGTGACTATCGGCAGTAATATGAAGAGTACAACGACGAGAAATAATTCCCGAATCCATCATAAATGTATAAGTCAAGACGTAATTTCACTTTCCTAAAAGTTTGATTCGCAATAGAAATGTGGAAATCCGGTAACCAAATAAAGTACACGGTGAAATTCGCCAAAAATCTTCCCAAATAAGCTCCTTGCATCATGTAACCAGCATATCGCTCCTGTAGTGAAAGTTGCGTCAAATTCAACGCTTGTAAACTTCTGTAGTTGTAAATCTGGATTGCACGTTTGGTCATTAAATGTATAAAAATTCCATCTCCTACTAGTAAGTAGAGAATGTGTGTCATAGTAAGACTAGAAATCAAATTTAAGGAAAATCTACAGAGCAGAAAAATTGCTCTTTTTAGGGCTTGCCGAAATATTAGGTTGTCATTCTTATACAAGTAAAGAGTTTAATTTTCCTTCCCCGGACGTTTGACCTTCTCTTTCATAACAGCTACGGAGTTTGTTTGCCCATCACTATATTTTATTTCAGTATAGGTCTTTGAATCTTAAGGCCCAAACAAGTCTTCTGAATCAAATATTGCGTATGTATTCGGGTTATGACTTTTTGTAAGAAAATCAAATATTGCGTATGCATTCGGGTTATGACTTTTTGTAAGAAAATTTATTTTTGTGTCATGAAATTAACGTTCGCTCAAAAGTAATTAAAAAGGCCTTAATCTAGTAATTAAAAATTGCACCCCCAATATGAAATTTCTAAAATCGTATTTCACTGATATATACAAGGTACATCCCTCTTACTTTCTTGAGTCTTCTCAAACTTTCTTCAAACACTTCAATATTTTTTTTTACTTTATGCAATATTCTGAACGACTCCTACGACAGTACTGAACTTTCTATAATTTAATAGAACTGTCCAGAAATGTCAAGAACAGTCAACCTTGTGCTTTTCTGAATAACTGTGCAATGTTGTATATTACTTGAATGCCTGAAGAAGTAATTTTATTACCCTACTTACGTAACGCAAGATCGAATTCCCGAGCAATTCTTGCTCTTTTGTAATTTACTCTTTCACCAGAAAGAAGTACCTCACTACTCACTACCTCTCTTACAATTGGGCGCAGCATTGGTTTACTGACCAAATATACAATTATCCGAAGCTATGCAGCATCTTGCAGGGTCATGCAAAAGCATTAAATAGCATCAAGAGTCTTCAAGATTAGTCATTGCCAGATCAAACCAGTGTGCATAACGGGCAAACAAGTGTCTTCCAAGATCTTTGAAATCTGTTTTAAAAAAAGAGATACATTTTAGATTAATTTTTTCCATAAAATGACGACTTCACATTATGCTATTATGCTAAATACTCATTTTCAGTCCGTATAGATCAGTACAACCATTGGTGCTTGTACAATCGATATGCAAGTTTGTGGTTTTGTAATTCTTTCTAATTTTGTGCGTTATTCTATAAAAATATATTGCTACATAACTATTATACCCTAATTTAAATATATCACTACTAACAATTATTTTTGGTTTGGGGGTGTCCGTATTCAAAAATTAATTAGATATGTTTTTTCTTTACTTTTAAGAAAAATTCCATCGAATAATGGTACAGGAACATGAGGTCACAATAATTCATAACCCTGGTATGTATCGTTGCTTGTGTTTCCAGTTCCTGGACTGGTTCAGTGCAGCCCTTCATGTCACTCTGTAATGTGCACATCGATCAGATTTGTTTGCCATGTTCATGCCTTGATCTACCTTACTCCACACTTCCGTCAAAACCGAGGTGAACCAGTGCTCAATCTACCTCTCTTATGGTTATATTTCGCCAAGGTCGTTATCCCATAACTCCATCTCTTCATCTGTTACTCAATCGAACCATCTCTCCCAGCATTGTTTTGCAATACCGCATTTGAAAAGTTTCTGTTCTTTCTTCTTTAGTTATTGTCCATATTTTACTTCGGTACAGTATCAAGGTCCACACAATGCGGGCTAAAGAAATCCTTTTGTTCGTTCAGGTCTTCCTACAGTGCTGTAGTGCGGGATGCAGGTCGATGGACAAGGATCTCGAAGATTATAGAGTCCAGCTCATCCTCACAGGGAAATCTGCTTCCTAGGAATGATATTAAAATGACTTAGAAGAGATTTTTTTGTAAAAAAAATAACATTTATTTATTGAAACAGTATACATACATTCGTTACTTTAAGGTTTTCACATCACCAGGGAGCAAGTCTTTTAAAACAATATACAAAACTATATTCATGAAGATGAGTATTATACACATATTTCTTTATCCCTTAAAATTATGTTATTAGTAATTAGTCATAAATGCAAGTCAATTTGTCATACATAAAAAGTTTCTTGAACGAGTTTTCGCCTTTATGCAGCCCGCACTAAAAATTGGTCGGGAAGGTTGTATAAGTGGCAGGAGATTTACAAGGGTTTTTTTAATACTCCTGGTTTACCCCCACCCTTCGTACAGGGTGTTTGTGTAGGGTTCAGGATTTTGATAGCTCGTTCAAGAAGGGAAATATCTATCTTCCTAATACACAAGAATGTACCCGAAGCTTCCATAATATTGTGCCCAGTTTGATTAACGGCAGTGTTAAGTAGCACATGAACGTATAATAAAAATGCCGATAGTTGAACGACAGACCTTCTATGTAACTCTGTGAAAATAATATTGAACTAGATTTCAGTTATACAGTTTGTAATATTGTTAACGTAGAATAGTTATTTTTCACAGAAACTACTTGATCAAACGCAATACACACAGAGCGTTGTCAACAACCGTATAATTAGCGTACACGCGTGCTGTCGTTGTAATGGTTATCATAAACCGTTGTTAGGTAGAACATTAGACTGTAATTTTTTTTCTTTTATATTACAGGTTTCGAGGGGAAAAGTGAATTCGTGCCTGTAAATAACATTTGTCATCCACAAATACATTGTAAATAATAATACTAATAATGATGATGCATCATGTTATTGGTTTTACTTCCCACTAATTACTTCTACGGTTTCCGAAAATAACGAGGTATTAGAATTTTCTCTTCCAGAAGTTCCTTTACGTACCACTAAATCTACAATTTTCAGCGCCTTCAAATAGCACTTCAGTCAGTCGGGAACGAACCCACCGAATACAAAATGTAAAATCCTAAAATTCGAATTTTCTCCGAAATCGATAGGAGGTTATGCGAAGTTCTCTGAAATTGGGGAGAGAGATCTCTGGAACTTTTTTCCGTACTTAAGTGTGTCTGTGAGGGAAGTATGATGGAGCGACGGTAATGTCACTGTCAGAACACGACGGTATGATGTCTTAACTACACAGTAGCGTGAAGCATTGGGATATTGTCATACAGTTAAATTTTTATTATTAATAATAAATAAGTGAATTATATTTTGCCGGTAGTATTTCACGCCGTTCGTTCATTCTCGCGGTTTGCTTGAAGACATCAACTAGGAAAGTACCGTACGGATATTAGATCTCCTTCGGAGGCGGTTCAAGATGAAGCAAACGCAGGGTTATTGCTATCATTAACGATTCACGAGCGGCGCCAGAGATGTACTCGCAAGGTGATAACTAGGGAGCAGATAATTAGGTTAGATTCCAATCTTTAAGAAATAGCTTTCGAGGCTCCTTCACTACTTCAGTGCTTCTCTTCAGAAAGCTAGAATTAATATAAATGTTACAACCCTATAGAACGTCCACCGTTCATCCAATGTATCCTACAGAACTGAAATGAGTGCTTAAGTGCCCTGAGAGGCGACTAAAGAATACTTAAATCTAATCCATTACTTAGTAAAATTCCGCGCCGTATTAAGGATTAGTAATTGAATCTATATACATTTCTCTGAACTTCTACAATCTTCATTAATATTGGTGGAGGTGCTATTTTCTAATGTACTTTGATGAAAGCAGTTTCTTTATAATAAACCTTTTGCCAAGGCTCCCTCCAAAAATGTATTATAATTCCAGTAATCGTTATTGTACTTGAGTATTAGAACCCGTACAATTGTGGGTGAATTAGATTTCTTCCGATCTCCTTTCAACAACCTTAAATCTAAATTTTAAGTACAATTTGATAATGGATAAATATCCGATAGCACTTCAGTTCCTCATCATATTTGACGAGTTATTTTAATCATGTAGTACTTAATACAATGTTGTACCGAGATTTGCGCAAGTGACATGGGCACAGCCCTATAATATTCATGACATTTATGCAAATCTTCTTGCAGGACCGTATAACAGAACTCAGGCAAGTAACATCCCTTTGGAGTAGGTCCCATTAGTGCATTAAAATCTCCACATTATGATATTAATCTACATTACTATTATTCAGTTAGTATTTATAGGAGTTTCACTTTGACAGGGGGTGCAACCTTTAAGGAAGAACGAATACAGAACTACAGGCAAAATAAATGCAGGATACAGAATATGTTCTCTGCTTGGAAGCGAAAATAAAATATAACTTTTTAAATTTCACCGATTGACAATATTGAAAATATTGAAGTTTCCGTTGGCCTTTTCACAACTGCCAGTCATCTTAGTGACAACGCACTAGTGAAGATGCTTAAAGACTATGTAACTTCCAATTGTCCTAAGAAAATAAATAAATTTGGCCGGAAAGAAGGATCGACTAGATTAGTACAAGCTAGTTAAACAATGTCCAGAACGTGTTACTTCTCCGTCTAACACCATGTTTAGAATATACTGTTCGCGAGTGTTGGTACCTTTGTATCAGTTCCTGAATGTATTATTTTGATATTAAAATCGTAATTTGGACTTTTAATACGGTGGCTAATATTTTATCTAGAATTGTCATTTCTTACATTTTAATGATTTTGACAGATATGTTTGTTTTGTTGGTTCACATTTGCTATTGTACAGTTTTATTCAGATCTTCCGTTTCCTTTTTTTTTTGAAAAGCGTAGTTGATTGATTAAATATATGAACAGAATTTGGGGAGACCTGGTCAGTACTTCACGTACTATAGTTCTGTAGGGCTATGTCTTGCGGGACTTCAGCGTACGTTCTTCCGGTCCTAGTCCTGGTAAGTTCCCCGTGGTAGCTGTTCACCACAATCATACAGTAGATCTGTACCACTGGAAAAGAGAAACATATTTTAACCATGCAAAGCAATAAATAAGATAGAATAAAATACACGATACCACGGTTATCAAGCCAGAATGACTGATACTGAATAAGGAAAAGGAAATGGATGAGCTAGATAAGAAAGAAAGACCTTGAGAAAGATTTCAGGATCCAAAAAAGCAAAGCATGATACATCGAAGAAGTGAAATATCTATACAGACAGACAGGGAAGATCAGACACCATACCTAATATGAGACCGAAGTTTTATGGGCGAGAGTTGATTAACAAAGAAAACATTTAACATCATCAAATTAAAAGCAATTACTAAATGGGCAAAATAAATAAGTGAGGACATGGAGGAAGTTGGCATCAATCCAAAATAAATCTTTAATAGAGATATTTTTCAGCTACAATTGATCAAGGGGTTCCATGAAAAGCAAACCTAAAAGTCTAAGAACATATCGTCGAAGGAGAGGAAGAGAAACCACACTGAAATTATGAAGTTCTGGGAGAAGAAAAATGGACTAACCAGCAAGTCAGTTACTTATCGTGGTCCACAGTAGGGCTAAATCGAAGAAAGAAGGAGTAGAATAAATAAATTAAATAAATAAATAAATAAAAATACACATTACACACTGTTGCGCCTTGCAGCGTTAGATTTCAAACCTATGCGAATTAACTTATTTTAACATTTGTTTTAAGTCATACAGATAAGTTTTATGGTGACGATTGGATAGGAAAAGGGTAGGAGTGGCAAAGAAGTGAGCGTGGCCTTAATTCAGGTACAGTCTAATGTGAAAACTGGAAACCACGGAAAACCATCTTCAGGGCTGCCGACAGTGGGGTTCGAACACACTATCTCCCTAATTCAAGGTGATAGCTACGTGACATAGACCGCACAGTCTCTCGCTCTGTGGCTTGGCTTAGTCTTTAAAAGCTGAATCTAACCATCGTCGCACTGGTCTCCCCCTACGGTACATTCCTTACCATCCATGGCTAATTCCACTATTCTCCCACGCCCGTAATATTAAAAGAAGCGTTCTGACAGAGCTGGAGGGAGGAGCATTTCACGGTGTCACCACATTCCTACATTCCTTTCTCCTTCCCTTCTCTTCCGGGTCACTCGTTCATTTAGCCCGCAACTCCAAGCAACACGAGCCGCCCAGCAGACTTATCTCCATGGCAACCACACTGGGTCCACCCACATTTCCATGGCAACCATCCTTTCTCCATACCCAGGCAGGCAGTAAACGAACCTCCCTCTAACAACTCTCAGAGTTTATATTTCATTATTACGACTATAAGTAAACCTTCCGTCCTCGATTCGCTCACATGACCGCAACACCGAAGCCTTCTTAGAGGCTTCATCTATCGGGTTACTCTCTACCTCGGCGATAACCAGGCGTCATACATCTTTAATTCCGTCAATACATTTTTTGATTCTTCTTCATCTCCTTGTTCAGTCGTTCTCGTAACATCTGGGCAAAATTTCTACATTAGCGAGCTCGCTGCTGATGGACTTCGTAATAAAAGTAACAATTTGTGAATATTACCGTTACCAAAAGTCGTACAGTATAAATATATGAGGCACGAAGGACCGTAAATTGGTTTGTTTTCCCATGATGTAACAAACATATAAACGAACAAACCGACAAAATATGAACTGAGCCTAATTCGACATAAAAATTATAATTTTGTTTATTGATTATTAATATTTTATAATTACAAATAGTACAGAGGTAATTATTCCAAGGTGGTTTTCTGCTGTTGACCTTCATGCTTGGCTCCAGCTCGAAAGTCTAAGAAGTAAGATAAAAATCTTCCTCCAGTGCAGCGTTATTCGGAAACGAGCCCACAACGCTGGCAGCATAGTAATTCCCATCCGCTATCTCAGAAATTCTGCTGAAGAAGGGTGTTCAGTAATTTCAGAGAATTGTTTGCCTATATCTGAAACAAGATTTCTAGCCTCTTGACACCACGTTCCCATCGTTTCGATTGCGAATGTCACGATTCCTCTTCTTCTTCTTCTTCTTCTTCTTCTGCTTATTATTATTATTATTATTATTATTATTATTATTATTATTATTATCATCGTAGAATACCGTTTTTCGTAAGTACCCATCGAGCTGGCTGTGTGGTCAGGGGTGCACAGCTGTGAGCTTACATTCGGGAGGTAGTGGGTTCGAACCCCACTGTGGGCAGCCCTGAACACGGTTTTCCGTGGTTTCCCATTTTCACACGAGGAAAACGTCGGGGCTGTACAAGGCCGCTTCTTTCCCTCTACTGTTGTCGCTATAAGACCTGTCTGTTTTGGCGCGACGTAAAGCCAATTGTAAATTGTTTTTCGGAAGTGCTCATTTGTCAAGACGACACACGCAGGGCGTCATCAGCAGCGACATAGCGCCTGCGTGAACCCAGCTGACATCATAGTTACTATAAACAATTGTTAAGTATAACTTTAGAATGTGAAAAATAAGCCGGTTTTTATATGACATGTTTCGTTCAACTATTCATGCAATTTACGCACTATTAGTACAAATAATAATCGTCTATTAGGATATAATAATAAATCCACGGCACTTAACGCCCTTGAAAGAGCTTTGGTCTCCCCAGCGACCGATGCTCAGCCCGAAAGCCTGCAGATTACGAGGTGCCGTGTGGTCAGCACGACGCATCCTCTCGGCCGTTATTCTGGGCTTTCGAGACCGTGGCCGCTATCTCACCGTCAGATAGCTCCTCATTTCTAATCACGTAGGCTGAGTGAATCTCGAACCAGCCCTCAGGTCGAGAGAAAAATCTCTGACCTGGCCGGGAATCGAACCCGGGGCCTCCGGGCGAGAAGCAGGCACGCTACCCGTACACCATGGGGCCGGCATTAGCATATAATAATAAGAGTAGTCATAACAGTTGGAGATTATCTATTACTGTATGGAGAAATAAATAAGTTATGGGATTGTTAGCGACTAGAAAAGGACTTCGATAATGTTGAGAAATGGACAGCAGACAATGGTGTGATTGTAAATGGGATAAAACGTCAAGTTTAGAGTTTCGCGAAGAGGAAAGATCTCATTTTTAATTACTACGTTGATGGGGTGACAAAACCTCATGGGGAACACTATACGTATCTAAGGGTTAATATAGGGAAAGGGTAATAACATAAACCAGATCGTAAATAAAAGTTACAGGTCTATTCATATGGTTATGATGGTATTTAGGGGTTGTAGTAAGGATGTAAAGGAGAGGGCGTATAAGTCTCTAGTAAGACCCCAATTAACTGAAGATCCTGCGGCTATGATCAAGTTATCATCAGTCAAGTTAAACCACAAGTTATAGAATACGGATGTCCAATATGCTGTACACAGTACATCAGTTTCATTTCTCATTGCGGAGAATGCTGTGTTTGAAAGCTCTCCCTCTGAATCGATAACGTGTAATGACATTGCCTTACCCGCTGTCGTTATGCAGAATATCAGGAACTTGACACCTGCCTCTATGTTGTTGACAGCAAACGCGACGCCGCCCATCACGAGACAGAGCAGGATGATGATGGTGAGGCCCGTGATGGAGTAAATGATCCATGGCTTGATGAGCTTAGGGTTTTCCTGCGGTGCACACAAATCATCCTTGAAATAAACAGGTACTTGTCCTGAGTAACAATAAGTTAGTCATTGTTTAATATACAGCAATAATCAAAATTAATATTGAGCCACTGGCAACTGCAAAGACCATATTCAGACAGAAAATGTGTTCACATACAAGAACCCAACAACCAGGAACTTGAAACTCAAAAATGCTTGGACGCAAGAGAGAAGACAAGCCCATAGGGAAAGTATAACGAAGTTTTGGAAAGATACGATGAGCAAGAAGCCCAGTGTTATATAATGGTTCTACGTGCTCCTTAGAGGGAAAAACGCATTATCAGAACAAATTACTGGCTCTTGGCTACCAGTTGAAGCATTAAATGGTGACTAATTTGTTTTGACACGTAACAGAATTTCACTCGTACAAAGTCGCTAAAGAGGAACCGCTAGTGTTTGTCATTGCAATGAAAGTTGGGTCAGTAATCACAAAGGTTCGAATATTAAGGAAAATTTATATTTCATTCCTGAGCTGATTTTATTCGAAATCTAAAAAACAACTGGGAATGATGGATCCCTGACCCCCTTTTGAAGCAATTTTATGTTGCATATTAATACATGTTTCGGCTATTTTTATTTAGTGATATAAGTAATATAAGGTGATAAGGTGAAATGAAATGAAATGAAATGGCGTATGGCTTTCAGTGCAGGGAGTGTCCGAGGACAATTTCGGCTCGCCAGGTGCAGGTCTTTTTATTTGACGCCGGTAGGTGACCTGCGCGACGTGATGAGGACAAAATGATCATGAAGAAGACACATGCACCCAGCACCCGTGCCAGCGAAATTAACCAATGATGGTTAAAATTCCTGACCCTGCCGGGAATCGAACCTGGGACCCCTGAGACCAAAGGCCAGCACGCCAACCATTTAGCCATGGAGCCGGACTTTATCCGTGATGATGTTGGATGATGGGGGACGGTAAATGGAACAAATTGAAATAAACGATCGAGTCAAAAGTTAGCAAAAGTCTACTCATTTAAGTCTGTTTACCTGCACAAGTTTCACAGGCTGCTCCATTAAAAACAACTGTTCGAAATGGCGTCCCCCTGCGCCATGGCAAGCCATAGTCGCACAAAGATTTTTGCTTTACGTCGCACCGACACAGATAGTCTTATGGTGACGATGCACAAAGTTCTGTCGTACCCGTTGGAATATCCCCGGAGTCATTTGAATAGAATCGCAGGTAACGAGATTTCTTGCCAAGAGATCCTCTTCAGTCTCGACAGGTGTCTCATACAAAAGGCTTTTCACATGGCACCACAAGAAATAATCAAGTGGGGTGAGATCAGGAGAATCAGCGGGCCATGAAACAGGACCTCCTCTTCCTATCCACTTTGCAGGGTATATCTGATCCAGGTGTTCACGAACCCTCAGTCCAAAGTGAGCTCTGAAAGTTTGTAACACTGTCACGGATACGCCCTGTATTTTGAGCATTTTTGCTTAAGTTGAGGCGTTAACAACTTACATATTATCTGCATCGATTTTCAAAACACGGGATTTCAAAATACTATAGTAGATGGATTTGACTCTTTTTCCCGAAATAGATAAGTACGAGGTTTAGAAGACATGATTAAAAGAGATGTACGAACGTACGCGGAAAGTTTCCAAAAAAGTGCTTATTACTTTTTTATTTGTTGTAGAAAAACAAAATGATAACTGCCCCTCAGGATTATGATACTGCATGAATGTATGAAGTTTCAATTTACCTCCTATATCTCTGTCAGTTTGCATTAATAAAAGTATCTGCTGTGTTATCGTTTATTACTTTCTAACACCTTTAATGTTACTAATACTCTAATACTTGCTGCCTAGCTTAAAATGCTTAAGTCATATTTTACCATTTCTTTAGATCAAGTGTGTAACGGCGTTTTATAACACTTTCGAGGTGACATTCAATCGTCAGTAGATTTTGTTGATTTTCAGCGTCACGTCCTAGGTGATGATACTATGACCAAATCAATCAAATTGATTTACTTTATGTGAATTAATGCCAATATTGGAGAAAGCTTTACAATTAAGATAATTCCCTTATATTTTACGAGTAATAATAATTAATTTCATGTGCCTATTTCTAGCCTGCTGCAGCCCTTGTAGAGCAGACGAGCATGGGCGCCATCTGCTGTGTATGAGAAGTTGCGTGTCAGTGTGCAGGAGTGTAGTGTTGTGTCTGTGCTTTTACAGCTGCGGGAATGTAGGAGACAACACAAACATCCAGACCCCGAGCGAAGGAAATTAAAATCGCTCTACCCAGAAAGCAATCAACTGTGGGCCCCCGATGACCAAAAGCTAAGAAGCTAACACCTGAATCGAAATAACAGATTAGAATGTATACATTTGCAACCAAGAAGCCCGCAAAACTGTTCTGCAATGAGGTTTGCATCAACTCTAGGAAACTCTTACAGTTTATGCAACTCGTACTTGTTAACCGTGGAAGAGTACTAGACATTGCAAGGTATTCTCTTATAAAAACCTGGACCATACTTACATTACTTGCTCCGCAGGCCAGTAGAATTGACATAACCATCTGCAGTGCTACCAACACTCCCATCACACAAGTAACGATCAGCAGTACTGTAAGTAGAAGAGAAAATGTTCAAATAACTTTTACGTTAGTTACTTCAAGACTAAATGTTCATTTAAACAGCGCCACAATTGTGAAGATTTCAAACATGTTACCAACAAATTTTAAGTGTTATTTGTCATATTTCTAACATTTTTAGCTTATAAACATTCGAGCCTTAATTATAACGTTCTTGAACATTTTTAGTTTATTTCAAATCATATATGTGTTTACTTCTTTTCATATTCACGTCTAACATTGTTACACTGGTATTATTATGTTATTTAACAGGGAAAAATGTGATTGGTCAAAGTAATCCTTTTTTTATACAGCCCGACTTTAAAAATGTGTCTTTGTGTGATAAAGTTCGAAATATTTGGGTAAACAGAGAGGCGTATTGCAGCTTTTGCAGTGCCATCGCGTCTCTTTTCTCTATCGCTTTCCAGTCTCTTTTTCATGACTTCTAAGCAGACCTTGCACGCTCCTATGTTCTGTTCGGAGAATCAAGACACTGACGTCATAACAAAGCGCGTGGAACACACGTTTGCTAGGATAGCGGTCAGATCCAGCAGCCCTGTATCGCTCTTTACCAGAAGTAATTTACAAGTACGATCGGTTTGCGAGATGAAAGACCTCGGGGTTTCATTCGACCATAAGCTTACCTTTAATTCGCATATACTGAAAGTGGTAGCTGAGTCATATAATACACTAGGATTCATCAACAGGAATATAAAACCCTTCAAAAACCCACAAACTTGTATTTATCGGTTCAAAACCATGGTAAAACCAAACATCGAATATGCCAGTCATTAATAATTGCAGCCGGCACAATTCCTATCCTCCCCGCAAGATGGGGGCTACATTAATTCCATCTCTGACCCGGTCAGTGACTGGAAAACAGGTTCTAGATTTTTTTCAATCTGGCGCCCCACTTGTCAATCATATATCTATCGGATTAAAAAATTACAAAAGAGATTTTTAAAATACCTACAGTATGAAAATCTTGCTGTTATTCCCGTATGGTACCCTATAGTGATATCCTTTTAAATTTCGGAGTGGAGAGTTTAGAAATTCGTTAATGGAAAGACGCAGTCAGAATTCTTTTTAAAATTGTAAACTATGCTGTTGGCAATCGTGAGTTACTGTCTCTCTTCAATATCCATGCACTTCGCATCAATTCCAGAAATAACATGACAGTTTTAAATGAAAAGAAACACGATGTGCGCAAGATAATTCGCGTGTGAATAGACCCTGTAGTATGTTCGACATTGCCATTCAGAAAAATAATAGCCTTGAATTCAGTCTGCCAACGCGCGAGTTTCTAACTGAACTTCATCGCGCAATTGTATGAACTCATAAAAATAGGAGAAAATGTACGTAAATTGCTCATTTCATTTGTCATCTTACATTGTCCTGTGTTGTTCCACCATATTAATATAAGGCGCTTTAGTTTTTAGAAAATTACTTTTATACTTTATATTGTAGATTAGGTTAGATGAAATGAGAATAAAATGTAGATATAAGAACCACCATGTTAATTGTCGTTTATATAATGTAGTTGCCACTATAATTGAAACACTAAGTACTGTCGTGTGAAACAAATAAATACATAAATAAATAAATAGAGAGAGATGGACGTATTTCCATCTCGTAATGATTTATTCGTTAAGAAAACCAAGCTTGAGCAAAATGGCAGTAAATAAGGGAGCTCGAACAACGCTCTGGCACAGTGTTCGGTGTTCTTCTGTTATACAGTTGCTACACGTTAAAACACTTTAATAATGGTCGGTACACCTTAATATTGACTTGTTATTGTAATTTTGACATTTTATTATGGGGGTATTTCACAAATATAAGATGTACTCTTACAGGAAATAATGGGAATTTATTTTACTGCCCATGCGGGAAATGGTATGCGATATTAATGATAGGAAATTTTAAAATCCGGTGGACAAGCGGACTACTCCGTTTTCACAAAACTTATGGAGAAACATTTTAAAACATTGGTAGAAAATTATGCCGACTGAGTATTTCTTTCTTTCCCACGCAACATACTCCGTATTGCAGCATAAGCTCATGTATCACACTCATATATTTAAATGGTTAAAATCTAAACAAAATTTGAAGTTCCCTCTCTTTGCAGTGAAATAGCCGAGAATTTAGCAACTTTCTCTAGGAAAACAGAGTATGATTTATAAGAAGGGAGAAGAAGAAGAATTGTTAAGTGTCATCCAGTATATGGTAATGATGATGTCGAATTCCGTGGTTGAATGGTCAGGGTTGAGGCTGTCGGTTCAAGGGCGGCTACATGGCGTACACTTACCTTTACTTCCCCCGTGTATCAATTCGGCTTCTTCCTTGGAGGTTTCTGGATGATCGACGACTCCCGAAACGACGACAGCCAAGCTCGTGGCGATCAGGATTAAAACTATGAGCCCCGCCGCAGAGAAGATCTGGAAAACGGAGAGCCTTGCATGAAAATGGGCTCTGGAATGCGGGGATTGAATGAAGTACCTTAAAAGGGAAGATGCACATTTCTTATTCTCTTTCGTAATCTTACAGAAGGTTGGCAACCATCATGCAATGTCATGTTTTGTTTTGTTTTTTCGGTATCAGTGTGTTTACACTATAAATACTAAAATTCACCCAATATTTACGTAGGGCTTTTGTTGAGAAAATACTACAATATATTTCAACATTTCTAATAAATTCCTATTAAATATATTATCAATATGCCTTATGGCTGGGGATCATGCTAAACTTTGTGTAATGTGACCCGACAAAAGAGGTGTAACCATAGCAACCGTGCAGGCAGTCACGTAAAGTATTGTTGCCTAGCAACCGTGGAGGCTGTCACGTAAAGTATTGTTACCCAGCAACCGTGCAGGCAGTGATGTAAGGTATTGTTACCTAGCAACCGTGCAGGCTGTGACGTAAAGTATTGTTACCTAGCAACCGTGCAGGCAGTGATGTAAGGTATTGTTACCTAGCAACCGTGCAGGCTGTCACGTAAAGTATTGTTACCTCGCAACCGTGCAGGCAGTCACGTAAAGTATTGTTACCTAGCAACCGTGCAGGCTATGTCTTATGGCTGGTTGCCATCTGAAGTTAGCAGCCGTTGATGGATGGCCATGACCGAGACACATATTTATTATCATTTGATTTTCGCAAACTGAAAAGTTTTCTCTTTTTATTTCATACTTTTTGGAAGCTCACGTGTTAAAGTTCTTTGAAAGAAGGTGGAAAGTAGTTGTTAGTTACTGCACTCAACTTCTATAAATATAAAAAGTCTTCAGAAACTTTTTAGTGCAAGTAAAACAGTTATGATTTCCTGGTCGCTACACAGGGTGAGTCACCGTTGAATTGAGCATGATAACCTTTGAATTCTGGTTCCTGAATAAACGTGTTCTTCTTTATATCATTTAAATAAAAATAAAGAATTTCAACACGCGTATCTCGCGTATTTATTGCAAATTCCGTTGCATTTGATAACAAGTTAACAATATTTTTAAGCGGCCTAGAACAGGGCAAATTGCTGGGGCTGTACCTAATTAAGGCCACGGCCGCGTCCTTCCCACTCCTAGCTCCTTCCTGTCCCATCGTCACCATAAGACCTGTCTGTGTCGGTGCGACGTAAAGCAAGTTGCAAAAAAGAACATGGCTAGAAATTTGTAGGTCATCCTAAATACTTGGCCGCCACTAACTTTCTTCCTCGCAAATATAAGTAAGATTCCCCTTTCTTATTTACGTTCTCCGAACTGGAATATGCTGTATACTTACGTAATGATAAAACATTAAAGTTTTAAACGATTTTGAACTGTACTTTAGAACTTCCGCCCTATTGACTCTCGATTTGTTCCGGAGATGGTTGCATTTACATGAGGGATACAGTCCGTTATCACTAATTTCTTCGTTGTTAACATTAGCCCGTGTCTAACAGGATACAAGATTACTTCCATTGATGCTTTCATTGGCCTGTACTTACCTAGCTGATAATAAGCTTTTGGGCTTGTGAGTGTCAAAAAACAAGGTGAAATTCTCTGCGTCTTCAGAAGAAAATTCAGCCGAGATTCTTGCTCGCGAACGGAGGAGATTTCCTTCTGAGGGCGCAGAGCAAAGTTCTCTGCGAAGCGTAAAGAATTTCTGACACGGCGAAAAGCCCCAAATCTTTTTATAACATAAAGCAGGTGTAATAATGATAGTCTACTTTACTGAGCTCTCTAAAAGAAATGCTGACAAGCAACTAAATCTTTTCTTACCGAGCGAGGTGGCCATGCTGTTAGGAGCGCGCAGCTGTCAGCCTGCATTAAGGACATAGTGGGTTCAAACCCCACTGTCGGCAACCGTGAAGATGGTTTTCCGTGGTTTCCCATCTTCACACCAGTCAAATGCTGGGGCTATACTTTAACTAAGGCCAGGGCTAATTCCTTCCTAACCCTAGCACTTTCCTGTCCCACCATCGCCATACGACATCAAACCAAACCAAACCCCATGGCACTACAGCCCTTGAAGGGCCTTGGCCTACCAAGCGACCGCTGCTCAGCCCGAAGACCTGCAGATTACGAGGTGTCGTGTGGTCAGCACGACGAATCCTCTCGGCCGTTATTCTTGGTTTCTAGACCGGGGCCACTATCTTACCGTCAGATAGCTCCTCAATTCTAATCACGTAGGCTGAGTAGACCTCGAACCAGCCCTCAGGTCCAGGTAAAAATCCCTGACCTGGCCGGGAATCGAACCCGGGGCCTCCGGGTAAGAGGCAGGCACGCTACCCCTACACCACGGGGCCGGCCATACGACGTAAAGCAAATAATTTTTTTTTTTTTTTTTTTTTTTTTTTTTTTTTTTTTTTTTTTTTTTTTTTTTTTACAATTTGCGTTACGTCGCACCTTTACAGATAGGTCTTATCGCGAGTATGGCGTAGGAAAGGGCTAAAAGTGGGAACGAAGCAGCCCTGGCCTTAATTCAAGTTCAGCCCCAGCATTTGCCTGATGTGAAAAATGAAAACCATTTTCAGGGCTGCCGACAGTGGGGTTCAAACCCACTATTCCCGAATGCAATACGTGACACAAACCGCTCAGAAACTTCCAAGATAACAGTATTCCCTTTATTGAATATGGTACAATAAACCATCGCCGTAGTTCGTATTTCCTAAACTTGAAGACTTGGCCGTCAATAGAAACTAGGTCCCTAGAGGGCGTAGGTTAAATCAAATACACTACCATGAAAATCATTATGGCAATATTTGCAGTAGTTTCTGAAGTATGATGTATGCCTTGTGTGGAAATGGAAGCTCCGGAGATTGAAAAAAATATGACATAGTGAAATCCAGAATGGTCATTTTCAAACACCGTGCCTTCCTAATTAGAAACATGTTTTAAAGCGGCCTAACCTCCAAGTCATCAGCCCATGTGTCAACGAAATAATAACTGGGTACTTACCGCCTCCAATATACCGATGATCAACGCCCCCGTTTTCAGGGAGCAAGCACAGCAGAATCTTTGCACGGTGCAGCACATTATGACCCAGTAGATGTCGCTGTTGGCAGAAACGAAAACATATTTAGTTAGAAAATATACCAGCAGACCCTACACGGCGAGTAACACTGGCGGTGATATTGATCGCAATGATAATTTCATAAAGCTATTTTCAGAAGTGGTGATTGGGAATTAGAAGTAGCGGGGGGGGGGGGGGGATTGACAGACAACAAAATGTACCAGGGTATATAGCAAGTGGGGGGGGGGGGGTGTATACATCATAACTGAAAAAAAGCTACAAAGTGGTAATAGGTGATGGTTGACAGTTTACCAAACCAACTTAAGCGCAGTAATAATAGATTTTTGAGATTTTCATTCTAATAAGTTTCGGCATAGGAACAATATTATAGACGTATTACAATTAAATAGAAGGACGGCTTAATTACACAATTAAAATCCATTTAGTGTTGGACTGCACACTAAGAAACTAGCAGACACTAAAGAGACTGCCAGACTGACGAATGCGCGTGGCAAGCGACTGAATCGTACTTCAGTGTCTCCAAAAATACAGTGGCAAAAAAATGCATCCGTTCTACCCTTCCTCACAGCATATCCTAAGACCCCACTACTTCCTGTGCCGCTGTACGAATCGGTTAGCCGCGACGAACGATATTTTGTGTGCATTTCCACTAAAAATTTTGTTAATAATCAAAGAAAATATAGGAAAGAATCAGCTGATAAGACAACAGGGCTTGTACAAATGTCTTGTTTTATTAATTCCTATATTTCCTGGTTTCAGATGGCTAAAATGGAATAAAAATTATTTTTTAACAAATTAGGGAAGGGAGTGACTGGCTATTTATAGCCCTTGCAAGGCAGAACCAGCGAAGAGGGTGTGTGATGAGTTGCGATGAGCCGGTCTTAATCTTCTTTCTGTTTCACTTTTCTGTTAATTAGACAGTAGTCTACCATACAATCCAATGATTTCGGTACAAGGAGAAATAATCTAGCTGAAACTGTTCAAAATGTATATTATTTTTTGTGAAAGTTTTAAGAAATAACATAAAATTGTACAATTTATCTTGAAATGAAGTTATTAGTTCAAAAAGAGGGATACAATAATACCATGATCTCAGAAAAGGTATTTTAGTGCAAGTAACGGAAAAAATTACCAAAAATATGAACTTAATTTTTGGGGGGATGTAACCCAAATCCAAACCAAACCCCATGGCGCAACAGCCCGGAAGGACCACGGCCTATCAACCGGCCGCCGTTCAGCTAAGTTTTGGGGTTTAACGCTTTCGATATTAGGAGAAATGCGACAATGTTCGGATTTTCTTTTTAGTGCATTTTAAAATGGTGATAACTGGTGAAACAAATGTGTCGACTAACTTACATCAGAAGGAACACATGTTACCAACCTATATCGAAAGTGGGCGATTTGCCCCTTTTTAGTCCCAGTTTCAAAAATATTACACCCGGAAAAATTGATATGCCCTAACTCATTTATTTCGGCACGTACTTCGCGCCACGCCAGCCCAGTTAGATTTCTGGTGACGCTGAGAAGATGGTCATGGCAGCTTCAATAACGATTCGCTTCTTTAGCGTGCGAATAATTCTGTTAATAAGGTCCACTGAATCATCCGAGATATGATGCCATAGAGTTGAGCAAGTGGGCCAAACCACGCAGCCCCTCGCCGGGATTATTATTATTATTATTATTATTATTATTATTATTATTATTATTATTATTATTATTTACTTTAGTTCTCATTTTCGTGAAAAAGCCTATTTTCATTATTTTACCCACTATTTTCCAAATTGTCGCACTGAGTGGCTCAGACGGTTGAGGTGCTAGCCTTCTGACCCCAACTTGGCATGTTCGATCCTGGCTGAGTCCGGTGGTATTTCAAGGTGCTCAGATACTTCAGCCTTATGTCGGTAGATTTACCGGTATATAAAAGAACTCCTTCGGGACAACATTCCGGCACCTCGGCGTCTCCGAAATCCGTTAAACAGTTCGTGAGACGTACAAAAACATTATCATTTATTTCCCAAATTTTAAATGCTTATTTGCCTGCCTTTTTAGCCAAAATAAGTGCCTGTACTTTTGGGTTATTATTATTATTATTATTATTATTATTATTATTATTATTATTATTATTATTATTATTATTATTATTATTATTATTATTGTCAAACTCATTGACTGAATGGTCAGCGTTGAGGCATTCGGTTCAGAGGGTCCCGGGTTCGATTCCCGCCCGGGCCGGGATTTTAACCGCCTCTGATTAATTCTTCTGGCCCGGGGACTGGGTGTTTGTGTTTGTACCACCACTTCCCTGTTCATATCCACACAACACACTAGACTACCAACCACCACAGAAACACGCAATAGTGATTACGTCCTTCCATATAGGGTTGGCGTCAGGAAGGGTATCCGTCCGTAAAACAGGGCCAAATCCACATGTGCGACACAATTTGCACCCGCGACCCACACGTGTGGGAAAAGCGGTAGAAAATTATTATTATTATTATTATTATTATTATTATTATTATTATTATTATTATTATTATTATTATTATTATTATTATTATTATTATTATTATTATTATTATTATTATTATTATTATTGAACAATGGGATATGCGATAAAGGAGTCTCACAGTTCTCTTCCAGCTGGGGCCGTGTGAAGTGTTGATTCGGCCGAGAGTACGAAATTAGAACTCGGGAAAGAATTGTGAGTGTGCATTAATCCACCCACGCCAAAGATTACCGCTGTGCTAGCCACGTGCGTAATAAGGATTCCAAAGCTCCTCCCTATGAAGATAATATTCTGTAAACACCAAACACTGTTATGTAAACACTTCACTCACCTTCGCACTGCAGAATCCGGCCGCTACTGCAAGAGCGGGCTAGGTCAGACAATACCGCCCGATTCTCTCTGCTGCCACTCCAGCAAGCTCGCAGTGTTGCCGTCATGAACACCACTAGAGCAAAAAAGTGTACTCGCTCTTGAGGTGTGCGATGCGAATATTGTGACAGACGAAACAAATAAACGAATGAATGAATGAATGAATGAATGAACGAAGAATGAAATTCTCCTATCTCCCAGTCGCGGATGACCTCCAACTATTTATTTTAATTATGATTAATGCACGTAATTAATTTTCCGTAATACAAAATATTAAAGATAAAAGGCACTTGTTACAAAATAATTTAAGTATACTATCCAATATACATTTTTCCCATAAACAGTATTTAGGTCCGCCTCTGTGGTGTAGTCGTTAGCGTGATTAGGTGCCACCCTCGGAGGCCCGGGTTCGATTACCGGCTCTGCCACGAAATTTGAAAAGTTGTACGACTGTGGAACGAGGTGCAATAAGCCTCTGGAGGTTAGTTGAATAGAAGGGGTTTCGAATCCCACCTCGCGCATCCTCGAAGTGGTTTTCCGTGACTTCCCACTTCTCCAGACAAATACCGGGATGGTACCTAACTTAAAGCCATGGCCGCTTCCTTCCCTCTTCCTTCTCTATCCCCTCCAATCGTCTGTCCCCCCCACAAGTCCCCTGTTCAGCATAGCAGGTGAGGCCGCCTGGGCGAGGTACTGATCCTCCTCCCCATGTTATCTCCAGACCGAAAGTCTCACACTCAGGGCACTGCTCTTGAGGCGGTAGAGGTGGGATCCCTCGCTGAGTCCTAGGGGAAAACCAACCCTGGAGGGTAAACGGATAAAGGAAGGAGGAAAGAAAGTAAGAAAGAAATAGTATTTGGAAGTTTCTTCTTCTTTCGTTGTATCATCTTCGGGGTACGTTGAATGAATAATATCTGTGTTTGTTGTTCTTCCCTTAGTGCCCAGTATATCTTCATTGTTTCTGATCTTGGTTTCCACTCTTCTTCCGAGGCGATAGTTTTGGCTTTTAATGTAGATTTGTCCTGAAACCTTGTATTTAGTTATTACTTTCGCTCTTCGATCGAACAGTGATTTTTCTGTATTCTACTAGGTCTTTTTCAGTTCCTTTAAACCAGTTGGTTTTGTTTTGCGGTTACGGAAGAAGTCAAAGATTTGTTAGGTTGATCTATTAGAGTCCATTCTGAGAGGATGACCGTAAAAATGTTATCCTTCTTTTTCGCATAGCATCTGAGAGATTTTTCATTTTCTTCTAGTGTGTTCCATTCTTGATGTATATCATATTATCCTGAAATTTTGGTCCTATGATTCTCCTTAGAATTTTCCCTTCTCTCAGCTCGAGTTTCTCCATCTGGTCTTTGAAATTCATTTTTAGTGTTTGGACGTTTCTTTAATTAATGATTATTTAAAATTGGTATTTGAGATATTTCCTAGACTTCAACTCAGTGATAGTCTAGGATGTTCTAACTACTAGCTACATGCATCCTCTATATTTTCATCCTGTTTCGATTCGTTTATCCCACATTCCTCTTATAATATTCCATAATTCTGCAGTTCTACCTTGTTTCTTCCATTCTCTGTTTAAAAACTTGACAAGAATCTAAAGTTCAGGTACATTTTCGATTTTGCTTATCATTTCCTATCAATATTTTCCCCCCTGATCTTTCCTATTCCTTTCCATCATTTTTGTTGGTGTGCCATATCTATGTCTTTATTGTCTTATAGCTGTATTCGTATATAATCCCATCAGCCATCAAATTACCCCCCTCATTTAACTTCTTGTTAACATTTTAATCCTTACTCTGCAATATTTTTTCTTGTTTTACGAAATTCAACAAGTGTATTGTTGCTGTAACATTCTTATAATAATGTTACTGGCTTTACGTTCCACTAACTGCTTTTACGGTTTTCCCAATGGTATATCCTTCATATGTCATCTAGTACTTTCTTAACCCCTTCTACTTAGTAACCCTATTGTAATGTTTCATTTCCTGTCTCCTTCTTTATCCTCAACCAATATCTAATAACATCTCACCTTATACCCACCCCTTCACACATTACTCCCACTCCCCTGTCTGCAGTACAGCTTGGCAATCCCATTATTTTCTTGACAAATTTACCTACAGCTACATCTAATGCTACAATTTCAGGCAGATGGAACCACTTATTCGGGGTAAAGAATTCTCTGTACGAGTTGCTGGATAACGGCATTTTCACCAAGGCTACAGCGGTTCGTTCACTTCGTTTGAAACTCTTCCAGTTCTCGAATCAAGGCAAGGGTTCCGTGCACTAGAAGCGTACCGTAATAGGGGCCATAGCCGAAACTCTTTTGTTTACTTCAGTATAATAAACGCATGTACAATTACGCATAACAGGATATATAGTGGTTATAAACAGTTCTGTAATAACGACACCAACAGTATTGCAAAATGCAAATCCTCCAAACTTGTTTGATAAGATGAGCCTTCAGTCATTTATTCTGCGCGAAACAAGATGACCTTCGGGCCATCCTGCTTATCTTAGTTCGCTGCAGTTAACATAGCTGCTATTTTGCATTGCAATCAAAATGTGTAGCACGCCTTTTTGTCTTACTCCGAGATAATTATTATTATTAAAATTCTTATTTTCTGATCCGCTTCGAAATTTGGATTAAAAGAGATACGTGGCTCGTTCATTCCGCGACAGTTGGGTGTTTATATTTCACCTTGTGGCTCAACCAGAGTTGTCTGTCTTCGCTCATTCGCCTCGGCCAGCGACGTCAACGACCTTAGTTCCTGGCCGCACGGCACAGTGTTGTAACTCGTGCCGTGTTACCATTCTCTTTGTATCCCTCACTCCGCCAGCAGCTGTGTGTAGGAGCAGTTATCTTAAGATCTGGGAAGAAGACTATGGAAATAAAAGAATTTGATGGAATTTAATTAATAATAATAATAATAATAATAATAATAATAATAATAATAATAATAATAGGAAGTCGCCGAAGACTCTGCTTGTTTAAAGTGACCTAACATCTAGGTCATCGGCACCTAACGGTACGAAATGAAACGAAATGCAATGTCAAAATGAAAAATTTCCATAAACCCCCACTGGCCAGAATTCTCAAAACGTGCGGACGATGGATGGACGGACGGACGGATGGATTCGCGGTATTCCACACATTATGGTACTACTCTCAGGTAATGAAATTCGCACATATAATACAGGCCTATGGTATTTAGCACATTGCGGCGGCATTTACAGGCAACGCAAGCCTATGGTGTTCATCACATACGTGTACTAATCACAGGGACTCGTACTATCCCGTGGTGTTCCTGATATAGTGGGTACTAATCATAGGCAAGCCAGAGCCATGGTGTTGCTCCTAAAGTGGTACTAATCACAGGTACTCTAAAAGCCGGCAACGCACTCTGTTGCTACTAGTCTCAAACATATTTTGTACCTAATATAGTGGTACTGCGCGCAAGTGAAAGCCACCCATGGTGTTCCCCGCGTGGCGGTATTAATCACAAGTAGTTTCATGGTTCTAATACAATCATCAATCATCCCTTCGTCGCCCCTTTTAGTCACATCTTACGACATGCAGCGGATACCGTGGGTAGTTTTGGTGGTGCGTTTTCTGATGGATGCCATCCATCCATCCATCGTCCTCACGTTTTGAATTCTGGCCAGTGGAGGTTTATGGAATTTTTTTCATTTTGTCATTGCATTTCGTCTCATTTCTTACCGTTAGGTGCCGATGACCTAGATGGTAGGCCACTTTAAACAAGCACCATCATCAGAGCTTAGGAAATGAATACGCTAACTTGAAATAATTTACCAAACGTCACGCACGATGCGTAAACAGAAATGCAGTTCACCAAATACTGGGATACGTCACTCTGAAACGGCTCTGGAGCCAGTAGGTCTGTACGCATCCGAAACCCTATCCCTAAATTTCGGTAAATGACTCCTCGAAGAACTGAAGATAAAGGAGCTCAGAATAAGAGGAATCATTGGATCCAACTACAAGAACGTCATCCAATAAGAAGGTTCCAATAAGGAAGTCTACAACAAAACAGAGAAAATTAGACACAATCCGTAAAACGCGGGCACAATTTCACGTTCACTTCAAACGAATGGACGGAAAGAGGTTGACCAACATTCAAAACCCTAAACCGCGATGCCTTGGTTTAGAAAAACCAAAGAGGAACTTGACAAGTGCTACAGATCAAATCAGAAGTGAAGAAGTCTCTCAGGACAGAAAACAATTCAGAAATCTCATAAACAAACACAAATTTGCCGATCAACCTAAAAGAAAAGCTACAGGATGGACGAAAGAACGCAAAAAGGATCACAGCTAAAGGATGAAGAGATTTTGGAAAGATTTTGCTAAATAAGTTTACACGAGCTCCTTAGCTGGGCATAACGAATCAAAAATAAACTCACTCACTTCCATGTCTTCTTCGCATTGAGAGTCGAGAAGCAACCAAAGAACGGTGGTGGTGATTGTTTTAAGAGAAAGTAAAACTGGGCAACATTCCTCTATTACAATTATCGGAAGGGAAAAATGGAAGAGTTCCGACGCTTAGAAAAGTGAAGTTATCGTCTAAAGAAAGGCAAGGTCCACAGAGGACGTGAAAATGAAAGACTCCTTAGGCCGCCTCGCATAATATCATAGGGCTTGGAAAACAAGAGTTGACCGAGGGCGATAGGAAAGATGAAAGGGAGGAGCTGGGCACAAGTAAGCGGAAGTAATGCCTGACTCAGCTAGGGGAACCCTAGGCGTGATCTGAGTCCTGAATTCCTTCCTATTACGTATACCCCATTCCCCAGGATTCATCGAGCGCATTCCTTACTTACTTTGTGTAATGTATATGTAATTTTGTTTTTCGATGGTCGTGAGTTCGATTTCCATTGTCAGCAACCCATTCCTTCGCCGCTTAAAGCGATAACTTTCTGAGCGCAAGTTACCGGATTGCATCACCCTCAGTTCGGTGTTATTTGAAAATTCTAAAACATCGTATCTGTAAGTTTACAGGCAAGAAAAACGACTCGTGCGGTGTCTAATGCCGCAAACAGTGAGACATTATTATTGTTGTTATTAATATTATTATTATTATTATTATTATTATTATTATTATTATTATTATTATTATTATTATTATTATTATTATCTACCGCTTTTTCCTTCGCCTGTGGGGTCGTGGGTGCGAACTATGTCACATATGCGGCTTTGGCCCTTTTTAATGGCCGGATGCCCTTCCTGACGCCAACCCTATGTGAAGGAATGTAATCACCATTGCGTGTTACTGTGGTGGTTGGTAGTGTGGTGTGTTCTCTGAATATGAAAAGGAAAGTGTTGGGACAAACACAAACACTCACTCCCTGGGCCAGAAGGGTTAATCAGAGGTGATTAAAATCCTCGACCCGGCCGGAATCGAACCCGGGACCCTCTCAACCGAAGGCCTCGATGCTGACCATTCAGCCAATGAGTTGGACCAATCAGAAAACTATTAATATATGAAAATAAATAACTATTGGTATAGCAGGTTTATGAATTTCAAGTGTGCACCTCTAACTCCTGGGTTGGTTTTTATTATTATTATTATAATATATAATTCGCTGGGGCCATCAAGGACCACGTTAAGTCTTCTTGCATTTGACACTGAACTTGGCCTTCTTTAGAGCCCAAATTTTCCTCATTCTTTGTGAGTGGGCCTGCTTACGCTCCTCTGTCCAAGGGGCAGCGTGTCTTCTCTTCGGTTGCTCGTCTCGGTTTAGCCTGTTCGTCAATATTTTCTTGCGGAAGAGATCTCTGTTAAGAGCGTCTTCAGCGGAGATATGTAGCATTTGCAGGTCTTCTTTGGTATTTCTAAACCACGCAATTGTGGTTTTGGGGTTTGAATCAAAAAGTGAAAGATTTCTTTAGTTAACTTTCTTCCGTCTATTCTTTTCAGTTGATCGTAAAATCGTGCCCGTCTTTTTCTGATTGTGTCGGTAATTTTCTCTATTTTGCTGTAGACTTCCTTGTTGGATCTCTTTTGGTGGATTCCATTTCTGTACTTTGATCCCAAGATTCCTCTCACAATTTTGCGTTCTCTTTTCTCCAGTTCTTCAAGGAGTCCTTTGTTGGCATTTAGAGACAGGGTTTCGGCTGCATATGGAACTACTGGCTTCAGAACTGTTTCATAGTGACGTATCTTGGTGTTTTGGGAAAGGCATTTTTTGTTGTAGATTGTGCGGGATGTTTGGTAGGCTATTTCCAGTTTGCGTACTCGCTCCTGAAGTGCTTCTTTGTCCAGTCCATTTTTCATGATGATATCACCCAGGTATTTGAATTTGTCTACTCTGGTAATGTCCCCGTATTTTGTATGGAGTTTTGGTGGAGCTTCTTTGATGTTAGTCATTACTTCTGTTTTCTCAAACGATATCTGCAGACCAGTTTGTTCGGCAATTTCCTTTAAAATTTCAGCTTGAGCTCTAGCGGTTTCTATGTCGTTTGAGAGAACAGCAATATCATCGGCAAATGCTAAGCAGTCTGTTGCGATCCCCTTGGATTTGGTTCCTATTCTTAATGGACTGTAGTTGGTTTCCTGTAATCTCACCCGCCAGGTCCTGATGATCTTTTCAAGAACACAGTTGAAGAGTATCGGGGATAGCCCATCACCTTGTCGGACTCCTGTTTTGATGTCAAAGGAATCCGAGAGACATCCGTGGAACTTCACTTTGGATTTTGTATCGGTCAGGGTGGCTCTAATTAATGCCAGCAGTTTCAAATCAATTCCAAATTCATTTAAGATGTTTAGCAGGACTTCCTGGTCAATGGAGTCGTACGCTTTCTTAAAGTCCACAAAGGCAGACACATACTGCTTGGACCTTAGTGTACAATATCTGATGATCGTTTTGAGATTTTGGATCTGTTCAGCTGTTGAACGACCTTTTCTGAACCCTCCTTAGTATTCACCCATTTGATGTTCGACTTGTGCTTCCAAACGCTCCAGGAAGGCAAGTGATAGAATTTTGTAAGTCACGGGTAGCAAAGATATTCCTCTGTAGTTGTTGATGTTCTTCATGCTGCCTTTTTTGTGTAATGGATGGATCAAAGTTATTTTACAATCTTCGGGTAGGGTCTCCTTGTTCCAAATTTCTTCTATTTGCTTTTGCAAAATATCAAGTGATTCTTCTGGGGCATATTTCCATAGTTCTGCTACTACTGAGTCTTCCCCCGGCGCTTTGTTATTTTTGAGACGGGCAATGTGGCGCTTGATTTCACCTCTGTCGGGTGGTCTGGAATCTGGGCACCTGAGTAAGGGTTCCTTGGTCTCAGTGGCGCTTTGCGGTTTGGAGCAATTAAGTAAATTCTTGAAGTACTCTGCCAGAACGCTGCAATTTTCTTCATTTGACGTCGCCAGTGTGCCGTCCTTTCGCTCAAAGCATAGAGATGGTGGTTTATAGCCAGTGAGTTTGCGTTTGAAGGCTCTGTAGTACTCTCTGCTTTCATTCTTCCTAAAGTTTTGTTCTATCTTTTCAATGAGAGATTTTTCGTATTTACGTTTCTCAGTTCTGAACACCCTAGCTGCTTGGGTACGTTGGGTTTTGTAGGTTTCCCAATCATTTTCTGATTTCGTAGAGTAGTACTGTTTCCACGCATTGAGTCTTGCTTGGAGGACTGATTCACAGGTACTATTCCACCAGGCATGCTTTTTGCTTCTCTTCATTTCTGCAACGTCTTTGGCAGCCTCAACAAGGAGACTTTTGGCGTTGTTAAAGTCACAATCATTTGGTCTAGCCTTCTCCTGGAACTCCTCGACCCTTTGCCGAAGTTTATCATTGTCGAAACGTGTGATCTGTTTGGTTGTCCTCCTTGTGTTTGCGGGAATTGATTTGAATTTGATGAGAGACATATAATGATCTGAGGCCACATTGATGCCTTTCTTTACCCTGACATTCATAATCTCAGGGCTGTTTCTCATGGAGATTGCAACATGATCAATTTGGAACTCTCCGAGAGCTTGGACGGGAGAACGCCAAGTCATTTGCTTTCTGGGTAGATGGCGAAAGTGGGTCGACATGACCTGCAGGTTGTGATTTTCGCAAATGGACACCAGTCTTTTGCCGTTGGGATTGGTTCTTTTGTGAGCAGGGTAATTTCCTATAACTTTCTTGTACTTCTGTTTACGGCCCAGTTGGGCATTGAAGTCACCCAAAAGAAGCTTGACATGGTGTTTGGGGATTTTGTTTAATTTTTCATCCAGTAGGTTCCAGAAATTATCAACTTCGTCTGGATCAGACTTGTTCTTATCGTTTGTAGGAGCATGTGCGTTAACTAGGGCGTAGGTTTTGTTCGCGCATTTAATTGTGAGTATAGACAATCTGTCATTCACAGGTTCGAAATTTGCAACCGATTTAAGGATCTTGGTTCTAACAGCAAATGCGGTTCCAAGCATAACAGCTCCATTGAGGATTCCTCTTTGCGCTTTGCTCTTGAAAAATCGGTAGCCTTCGGATTCAAAAATCTCTTCATCTGGGTACCTTGTTTCCTGTAGGGCCATTATGGATATCTGATTTTCGTGAAGAGCTTTGGTGAGGGTTTTCAGCTTGCCAGTTTGTGTAAGTGAATGTATGTTGAAAGTTGCTAGAAAGGTTTTAGATTTTAGCCTGAGTTTTTGACTCTTCGGGGTACACCGAGACGCTCCGACTCATCTCTTGCATGATGTCGAGTCTCCCCCAGAATCCGAACGAGACTCGTGCGCCGTGGCATTCACGACGAGGGATTTATCCGAAGATTTACCCCCTGGGGTATGTTTCTTGAAATGTTGTGCCATCATGCTTTTTGACTTGACTTTGCTTTGGACGGGTACCCATCCTTTTACAACTAGGGTTGTTAGCCCTAGAGGTTGCCTCAAGATGTTTTCTGGCTTCTGGTCATTTACCAGTCTTTGCCGTAACCCTGGCAAGGGACCAGTTTTTTTTTTCACGGTGGTATTTTATTTCCCTACTACCCTCTGACTCTGCTGGCGGCAGAGCCAGCGAGCTTCCCCAATTCCAATGGGACGCGCCCGATGGAGGTAACCGGTAAATCCCCACACGGGTATTATTATTATTATTATTATTATTATTATTATTATTATTATTATTATTATTATTATTATTATCATTATTATTATTACTGTAAAGCAGTTTGTCCTATGATGACGACTTGGTTTTAATGGCAGATTGTGCCGAAAGTCTAATGTCATGGAACTTGAAAATATGTGCAATGAGTATGATATGAAAAATAGCGTTTCAAAGACTAAAGTGATTTCAGTATGGAAGAAAGCTTAGAGAAATGAGTATAAGGATTGGGATACAGAGCTGGAACAGGCAGATAATTTCAAGTATTTAGGACGTGACTTCACCCAGAGTCGTAGTATAGTAAGTGAGATTATATCAACATGCAGTAAATCTAATGCATTGAGTTCGCAGTTGCGATCAACAGTATTCTGTAAGAAGAATGTCAGCTCCTGGACGAAACTCTCTTATCAACAGTCTGTTTTCAGACCAACTTTCTTTTACGGAGTAAAATATTGCTGGGCTTAGGATATGTTATTCATAAAGTAGAAGGAAGAGACATGAAAGCAGCGAAAATGATCGCCGCTACAAACAGATAAGAACAATGGCAGGAGGGAATTCGGATTGAGGAGATAAAGGCAAAGGAGGGATGAACTCGATCGATGGATTGGTATGCATAAACAGAATTCCGTGGTGTCACCTTGTGAAGCGAATGGAGGAGGATAGTTTACCGGGGAGAGTAATGGACTCTGTCATGGAGGGAAGGAGAAGTAGATGAAGATAAAGACGACGTTGGATTGGCGCAGTTTCTAATTATTTAAGGAAAAAAGCTATGAAAGTAAACGAAATCACTCAGCTAGTGACAAATAGAGGATTATGGACACTATTATTAAATTCACAGAGGCTTTCAGACTGATCTCTGAAAGGCATGCGAGTCTACAGTGAAGATTTGTCTTTACTGTTATCACCCTGGCACAACAGAATCAAGAGGACTTGGCCTACCAAGCAAACGCAGCTCATCCCGAAGGCCTGCTGATCAGGTGGTTTCGTGTGGTCAGCACGACTAATATTCTCGGCCTTAATTCTTCTTGACCGGGACCGCTATCTCACCTTCAATAGCTCCTCAGTTGTAATCACGTAGGCTGCGTCGTCGACCTCGAACCAGCCCTTAGATTCAGATTTTTTTAAACTTGGCCTGACCGTGAATCTAATCCGTGGCCTCCAGGTAAGACGCAGGCACATCCGGGGCCCGACATTTTTATTGTAATAATAACAACGACAATATTTAGAGTAGTTAAATAGGCCCAAACAGAAGATAGCATGTTTAAGAAAGTGGGCGCAGGAAGCTTTTGTTCGCAACATAAAATGTCCGAGAACCACTTTTCAGGAGCACCTGTAAGTATGCAACCTATTCTACAGAACTGTTATGCTGGGTAACGACTTAAACAATGCTCGGGAAATGAAGAGAGAGATACAGTAGTTTCCTGAGCCAAACGTACGCCAAGCCCGCGGAAATCCGTGCACCAGCAAACTACACCATTCATCGTCACATGACTGGGTGCATAAGGAGAACAGTAGTATTATTTCCTTCCTGTCACTGTCTTGTTAACAAAGTCAAGGATGAGACCGAGACAACTAACCATTTATTCCATCATATACCGGAGATTTACAGCTCTGTAAACATCAGAGGTTAGTGTAGGCTATGCATTTTCAATGAGGTTCTTATTTCTGAGGCTGTGGATAGCTGACCACATCGCACACCTTACCTCTGCTTAGATAAACTCTCCGAATGGTCGTCATACGTCAACCTTCTAAAATAGCCACTCTACACTTATTAATTCACTATTACGGAGCGGAGCAAGGAGGACGGTGGGTGGAATGTATTTTTACCTCTCACAGATATGAATATATATATATACTTGAAAGGTTGCTGCCGTAGTAACTGCTTCCAATGCGCGCCCAAATAACTGTGAAGGAAGATAGGTTAATAGGCTTCATGTTAGTCTTCTTAATGTATTCAAGAACAGCAGTGTACACAACTCATATTAACCATGTAATACGATTGGCAGAAGATAGTACATATTATGCACATCTTAATAATAATAATAATAATAATAATAATAATAATAATAATAATAATAATAGGTCAGGTTTCAACAGTCAACCGTTAATCTCCGAATATGGAAAATCGCTCAAGTAGACAGATTTAAGTATCTAGATGAAGTTATTGAACCAGCAGGGTTAAATCAGCAAGCTAAGAAAGAAAAGAACATTACAAACTTCAAAGAGCATACAAAATTGCTTGGAAGACATACAATAAAAGAACTATACAAAAAATACAAAATTACGTCGTTTTACCACAGTAGTTAAAACAGAACCATTTTATGCATCCGAAACTATTATCATTGATATCAAATTTCGTATACAGATAATCGAAACACAAGAGAAAAATAATCATGCAAATCTTAGGACCAAAATGCAAAAATGGAATTTGGATGAAAAAAAATCACATGAAATCTATCAAGAAACAGAAAAAATCTGATACAATAAGGAAACGGCGAATACAATTTTGTGGTCATACTTATATAGCATGAATAGTAACAGACTCACAAATAAAATTTTAAACTTAGCCTTATCGGTGCAAAATGGCAACAATTGACTAAAAGAAACGAGTGAAAACCTAAATGAAATTAGCGTTAATGAAGAAACCATTCAAAATAGAATAAAATTCAGAACCTTAATTCACAAACACAAATTTTGTGTAATGCCCACCCTACTAAATACAGGATAAACTGAACAATTTAGAAAGGAACACAGCGAGAAGATGAAGAAATATTGGGAAGAAAAACCAATAAAAGTGCTAAGTTCAGGCACGCTCTTTAGTTAGGCATAACGAATTATTATTATTATTAATAATAATAATAATAATAATAATAATAATAATAATAATAATAATGGTATAATGGTTTTACGTCCTACTAACTTCTTTTTCGGTTCTCGGAGACGCCGATGTGGCGAAACTTTTCCCGCAGGAGTTCTTTTGCGTGCCAGTAAATCTACCGACACAGGACTGGCGTATTACAACACCTTCAAGTAATACCTCTGGACTGACCCAGGATCAAACCCGCCAGTTTGGCTCAGAAAGTCAGTGCGTTAACCATCTGAGCTACTTTTTCCGGCTGTAAATCCTTTCTTAACTATTTAAACGATAAACGATGCGTTGTCTGCTATCTGAAAAGATATACTTGAAGACATCCATCTCTATACATTTTAAAATCCATCTTAAACAAAATATAGAAGCTTCGGCCATTACAACATCTGTTTACTTAAAGCCCATACTATTTAAAATGTCGCAAACCCGCTGCGTCCTTCATTGCTCTTCACAAGTTTAAGAGCGGTATTTTTTTTTGCTAAGGTAATATAAAAAATACATTCACCAATACTTTGTTTACCCCCTGTGGTGGGGGACGCAGACGAAGAATACACCCATGGTATCCCCTGCCTGTCGTAAGAGGCGATTAAAAGGGGCGACCAAGGGATGATTGGATTAGAACCATGAAACTACTTTTGATTAGTACCACCACGCGGGGAATACCATGGGTCGCTGTTACTTGCGCGTAGTACCACTATGTTCGGTACCAAATAGGTTTGTGATTAGTAGCACTGTATGAGCGACACCAGGGTTCTGACTTGCCTATGATTAGTACCCACTATATAAGGAACACCACGGGATGGTCAGAGGAATTGCGAGTCGGCTCCACTGACTGTTTTAACTTCATATCCATCTGTTCATTTTTCATCCTCACGCTTTGAATTCTGGTCAGTGGAGGATTTTGTATTTTTATTTTTTCATTGCATTTCGTCTCATTTCGTACCATCAGGGGCCGATGACCTCGATGTTAGGCCCCTTAAAACAACAAGCATCATCATGAATACTTTGTTTCTTGAATATATCTAAGCTTAGGTCGGTTAGCGGTTTGTGTCGCAGATATTTTTCCTTTTGATCACAAACAAACAAACAAACAAATAAATAAACAATCTCGCTCGTTTCATGAACGATTTTGCTTCTCTTACAATCCTTTGTACCGTTCGAAGACGTCAGCCCAGACGAGTAGACGCGAGTTCCTGTGATGCAACAGCCTCTACGTCGTCCTTCGCTGCCTGCTTCAAGTTTTCAAAATATTCGTGCACTTAGTACTCTATTGTAGAATACCCCTTGATAATTGTTCCAGTTACACAAGGCGTCCACGAAGGGGTACAATCTAGAGTTAGTCCTAAAATAGTAGGAAGGCTGAGGGGATGATTGGTGAACAAGTTATACGAAAGACAAGCACTAAGGAGTCACGTCGAGGACATTGTCACGAGCTGTGTTTATGAAAGGAAGGCCTCCTTACAGAAAAACTCATTTTCTTTTTCAGAATCTTTTTTCATAAGGTAATAGTTACTTCCGCTACAGCCACGGAAACTGATATATTACGTCACAAGAGGTATGTTTACGGAATGTCGAAATGAGTAACGTAAACTTATCACCTTAGTGGCTGCAGCTTACAATTTTTTATTTCCTACTGTGCTATGGAAGTGAAATAATAAAAAATAGAAGCTTTTGAAATGTGGTGATACAGGAGAATGCTCAAAGTGAGATGGATAGATCGAATCACGAATGAAGAGATAATGAGTCGAATTGAGGAGAGGAAATCCATTTCGCTAAAGTTGACGAGACGATGCGCTAGAATGATAGGACATATTTTAAGACACCCAGGACTTGTTCAATTGTATTTGAAGGAAGTGTAGGCAGTAAGAACGGTAGGGGTAGACCAAGGTATGAATATGACAAGTATATTACAGCAGATGTAGAATGTAGTAGTTATGTTTTTTCATCTCTCTTGATGAACTGAGGAAGCCACACGTTTATATTATGCATATGACGTAATTTTCCTACTTAATATTAAAATGTGAAAGAAATGTTGATAGATGTAAAATCAAAGAGTTCGTAGGTATTAGCCGGCAAAATTAGTTAAAAGTACACAGCATTATTGGATAGGTGGGTTCAGATTTTTGTGGGTGGTTTGTAAATAATTTGAACTTCTCTTTCTCTTTATATAACTCACTTTAATAGGAAATCATTAAACCTCATTTGATAGAGTTATACAGTACAAGCATTATGAGAAAATATAATAACTTCTGCTGTTTCAAGTTATCAGACAATGCTATAATCTTAGAATGTGAAATTATTTACGCTGGACAAATCAGTGACAAGGCAAGCTTGTATTTGGTGTGTATTCTCCGTAGGAAAACGGGTTCCAGTTGTCGTTGGTCTAATAGTTAGAACAGCAATTATCACGAGATACCCCGGAAATTGTGAAATTAGTTTTTGCTTTTTAACTAAGAGGAGTCGTGCACCTGCGCTATGCATGCAGCATTTTGCTCCTACCAGTTATACAAAGCGCATCACAGCAATTGTCTGCACAGACGATCACATTCATGTCCCAAAGCAAGCTATCTTAGTGGCAATAATCCTAAAATATTCACTATTCGAGCTCATTTAATTTAAGAAGCGAAGTCCTGTACATGTCATCCTCCATCCATGGTTAAATTACCACAAACCGAGCCCAGAAACTCCAACCCTCCTGATTCGAAAACATCGAAAAAATCCTACAGATTTCTATTTAAACGAAACCAAGATGCACAAATCAAACACCTTACCTGTGCTGCGAAAAGGAAACTCCTCAACGTAGCTACTTTCCTGAAGAAATTCTAAAACAAGTGAAAATTGCAAGAAAAGTACAAAAGATAAAAAAAAATGCACACATTTCTCTCAGATTTTGTTCATTTGTAAAATTTCGTGGCATAATTGTTTACAGTGCATCTACTGTTACTACGTCGTCCTCGATTATATCCTTCTTTAAAAAATGACCGCACGATAGTTGACCATACTCTACAACGAAAACAGCACCAGCACCGCTAAGTATCGAGCGAAATATCAGTCGGAAGATCTCCGAAAATGGAGATTATAAAAATCTCCTCAGATGATTCAGACATCCGTCCTTCACATTTCGTACATTTTTAACATCCTTAAACAGTGATGGATCTTGTTAAACCCCTGCGGTGTCTAAAACCACCGCGCACGCGCCTTACATCACGTGAAATACAAACGACATGAAATGAAAATATGTTGGTAGAAATATATTTTCTATAAAATTATATCAGTAGTGAGCCGTATCCTAAAGGCCCATAATAATAATTGGAATATTATTTGACCCAATATGTGAAATATTATTCATAAAAGTTACAGTCTAACATGTTAAAGCATCGTACCCTAAGATAGTTGATACCGGATGTTGAGCAAGACAGTGAATCGCTGGATGTTGCTTCATATTTCCGTATGATCGTGAGAAAAGATAGCGTACCCAAGCGCTGGCAAGGATCGACACGGGTATTAGATGCTGACCAAGCAAGATATTTCAGCCAATGGGAACTTAAGGATTTGGCAAACCTGGAGGCTACACCGCGCCAAATCTTAATTCCAGGATGACCAACGTGCTATGTGGATAAAGTTAGTTTTTGTAAGAGATCGGTTTTCCACAGTTTCTGAAGTCAGATATATTTGGAAATGTATTATAAAAATTGGTGGAAGAGATTTGCTAGTGTTTGAACTGTGCTTTGTAAATATATCACAATAAGTATTATGTCATCATACATGACGAACTCTCTGATTGGTGGTTAGTTCAGACACCCGGGAACCCCAGCATTATTGGCGTCACCGAAGCCTCCTCAGTAACCCTTAGCTCTGGAGAGCGTCATTCGGTAGTAAAAATTTGAGCAGTACGGATGTACCAACTCTGTATCTCTGTGGTAAAGATTTGAACAGTGCGGATGCATTAACTCTGTGACTGGTGTTATTCCAGTAATAGTAACTGGTTATCATTGATACTGTAAATTGTGCAGTTGCTATAATTTACTGTACTTGAGCAAATGAAATAGTATAATTTTGGCAGAGTTTACTTTCAATTGATAAAGACGGTGTTTAGTTACCGTTGAGTAACAAGTGTAGTGGAAACGTGCTATTGTTTCACTATTTCGCGACGGGCGCGTATTCGCGTGGAACTTCCGTACCGAACCGTGGGCTGCTTTTTAAACTGTATTTTTACCCTTTAAGTGAAGTGTGTTATATATATGTGAATCAGTGTGTTAGCTGATCTGGTAAAAGAAAGGGTATGTCGGCTCGCAGCATTAAGCAGCGAAGAGATTATCAATAATAGTCTTCTGTGTTCCAGTGAATTATTTTCCAGCAAGATGATGGATACGCCTGTAGAGGAAGGAAGTGCATTCCCACATGTTAATGCTGTGATTAACATGGAGTAGACCCATAAAGCAGTGGGGATGTAAGCTGCTATCCTGGTTTCCCGAGAGTCATGTAGAATATACAGTAAGACGCATGTATTATTTACAGCATGATATGTAAGTTATGTTAAGGTACTAGGGCAGTGTAGATAGAATTTTAATTTCATTCAAAGTAAGCCTGACGGCATGTGTTTGTTTAATTTTGTTTCTATGATAGATTCGGATACGAGATTAATGCATGTTTATTTTATTTTCATTTTGCTTTATGAGTAGATGTTTGGGTAAATGAGGGATTGATAGGATCAGTTATCGTTGTAAATATAGTACTTAGCGTAGGATATTCCGAGTTTTCCTTAAATATATGCTAGAAGGGCTAGATCGACAAGTTCATTTTTATATTACGTCAAACACGTATCAATTCATTTTATTTTGGTTATTCAGAGAGACAGGTATAGCTATTTTGCATGATGCATGGTTTTACAGAATCTGCCAGAAGGAGCTGCAGAACGTCGTTGTTAAAATAAGATCTTTGAAGTTAAGTTGGATTCTGTTTGCCTGATGGTCTGCCAAGGACTCGAACTGCGTCTCATTATGTGGAAAGGCCAGTGGGATTCATGAGGAATAATGAGATAATAATTGCATGCTGAATTATAATGTATTGGTGCAGGCTGATGGTATGCCTGACAAGATAAAGAGTATTGTGCAGATGTATGTGCCTGCCTAGTGTCTTCTGAGTGTTTATATTGTGATCAGAATGGACAGTGTTAATTCCAGACTATTGAGTCTGATGTTGTTAAATGGCCCAAGCATGCTAAGAAGGAATGAATATACGGGAGTTTTCGTGTAGTTGATGATGGGCGTTATCTCATGGCAAGCTGATTCCTGGCTTGTGTTATCGGTATGTGTGAAAGAGACAGTATTTCCTTGTGGCGGCCTCGGGAGACAAAATCCAATCTTTAGCATAGTGGAGTTCAACATTTCTTTACAGCTCGTAATCTACCCGGAAGTACATGACGGATGACCGCGCTGTTGAGCGCTCAAACGCAGCAGAAGGAGGCAATGTTTCCCATTGCTTTCTTTATGATATCAAGGATTATTTATATGTTTTTCCCTTACAGGATGGTTTTACATTATTATTTGTGATTGTATACCTTGTCTCGTTGTTTTTAAAGGGAACAGCCCGAGTGCTGAAGTATCGTTGGTTTATCTAATTCTGTCTAGATCTTTTGTAGTGAACCGGGATTCACATTAGAAGCAGTGTAGCATTTAAGACTTTACTCGATATCCGATGTATATATATGTTTAGTTTGATTATTTGAATTGCTGTAAATATAGTGTAGGATTTGCCCCTAGTATTTTGCATAACTTACATAGCGTCCGGTGCGTCTTAATTATTTTTCTTTCCGTCGTAATTTTTCTTATAATGTAACTTTTATTTTACGGAAATAGTTTGACGACTCTCGGGAGTAACTTAACTTTGAAACCGTATCGTTGAGATGCGATAGTGTGAAACTCCATACGGAAATACCACATGGCAGTGTTTGCGTACACTTGTTGCCATACAACATAAACATTGGATTATAAGAAGAAACTCAGTCTTGATTTAGGCCTATATAAATGTTCTTTGTTGAACTTGTTTTTTTAATGTCAAATTTGTATAATCATTCAATTAACGTTTTTGATTTCAACTTATTTCTATACTTTGAATTCATTTTTTTACAAATTTTTATTTTCTTGATTCAATTATTTTCTTGTGATACGATCGGGGATATTTATTAATAAATCCATTTTACCCCCTATGATTGTTTCTCATTCGTGTTATACCTCCATTTCCTGTTATTGATTGCTATTTTAGTGTAGAACTTCGACTTTTTATCCTGACCCAATCGACAACCAACCCACACTCTGCCCAACCCTGAGTTAGTCGGATGTTCATACAGGAATGGAGGCATCGTCCTAGAGGGTATTCACCCCTGGGTGCGGTACAGTAGGAACTGTCTTAAATACAACAGTAGATTTTCATGCTGTCAGATTTCAAAGAATACTGCTTGGGAATTTGTTTCAAGATCAGCTGACCGTAATCAGTTTCAAGCATTCTAATCTGTCCCTTCATAATAAATAATATCTTGGCTTTCCTTATCCTCCTTCCTTTTATCCTTTTTTGATTACATATTTTCCTCAATTCTCGTTTCAAACCGTGAATTCGGAGCAAACAAACGACATCCGCATTCTCCACATATTGATGGTTAAACCTTTTTCAAACACAATTTCTTCCACTACCTTCATCATTGCATTCATTTTTTTCTTTTCACAAGAAGTTATGGTATGGTTTTTTGGTAAATTTACATTTAAGAAAAGCATGTCAACATTATTTCTGTACTTCCCTTAACTTGGAGAAGTTATAATTCATTGAATTAAAAACTGGAAACTCTTTTCGCCTTTTATTGTCATCGGGATTCTTTATCCTTTTATTTTCGAATATGTATATGAGGCAGCGCACATACAAGAAGCCCGATAATTCCCTGTCACTGTGCACTTTTCATTAGCTATAGCCAGATTCGCGAGCATTCAGTTTCAATTTAAAGAAAATTTCCTCTGATACTGCAAAATGATCGATTGTGCTATAAATTTCAACATCAAGAAAAGCAATACAAACAGTATATATTGTGATGTAAGTTAACAAATTGTCTGGGTCCTGTAGTGTGCAGTGCTGATGTATGTGAAACGTTGCATAAACTCTAGGGGCACAGTCCCTTGGAAATCCTGTGACTTATGCAGACTTTTCTATAAAATTGTGTGAAGGAAAACTAGACCCTGATACATCATTAAACAAAGTGAAATACAGCATTCTTTACAAGATCAACTTTGACAAACAAGACATACAGGCATCGTATGAATTTTTCTCTTAGCACACAATATTTTTGATGATCATTCCTATATTTAATATATTTATTTGAGCCTGTAGAAATATAAATAGTGGTTACTATTGGTCTTCTCTCTCTTATAAAGACTTGATACACGGATGATGATCATTCTTCCTAGTAAAGAATCAAGCGAAATTCTTGATAACGCCTGGCTGAGTGAGCTCGAGATGGTAGCTTCTCACCACAACGATGAAATAGATCTTCAGAGCTGAAAGTAAAACATACATAGCATCATCATATAAGTTTGGAAATTGGTACCAACAACGTTCAACCAAGGGGGCATCTGTGCCAGTAACATTTGGTTTCTTAAGGCAGACTCCCACCCCCAATATGTGGAGGTAATAGAATAACGCACACTGTATCCCATGCCTGTCGTAAGAGGCAACTTAAAGACCCCAGGGGCTCTTGGCAGCGTGAGTTGGCAATCACGGGGACCTTACAAGAGTCCTGGCATTGCTTCGACTTACTTCACCATCAGGGGTGAAAGTCAGGAGCCTCGCACGAATGTAAGCAATGCAAGGACTGAGTTAAGGGCCTCATGGTTGCCAACTCTCACTCCCAAGTTGAGGTCCTAGGGCGCCTACCAGTAGCGTCTTACGGCAAACAGGGGATACCATGGAATTTATTTATTCTGCCAGCTCGACCCATAGGGGGATAAAGAGAGAGAACCAATATAACCACTGACAAGAGTCTGACCTCAATATGACATATACCGGTGACGGAGTAGCACGGCCATCTTGAGGTACAGCAGTCCCCGTGCCGCGCGGCTAACAACTAGTGTAGCTCTGAACTCCGGCGTGGTAGCACATCGTTTGAGGTGTCATTTGATTCATGCTAAGCGAGTTCTACACATATTACGGAACCTACAAATCAAATAGTGAAGATGTTAGGAAATTGTAGTACAAATAAGTGAAATTATCCCCCAAATTATCCCGGGGCCAAGATCCAGTCAGGATTGATACTCAAATACGATATTTCAAGGAGGAAGAAGAGAGAAAAATCACACGACATAAATGGTCGGAGCAACGGAATTTCACCAACACTTTGTATATGAAACAACACTAGGATTAAAGAAAACCCATGAAATGTCGAGTCCGCGCGAAAGTAAACGACCTTCTCTCGAAGAAGAGGGAGAAAATCACAAAGAATAGAACCTGTACACTGCTGTTACAGGCACTTACACTTCTTGTTAAAAAGTCTTTATTTCGCAAAATGTTAGATAGATAGATAGATAGATAGATAGATAGATAGATGGATATTTAAATGTCTTTATTGGCGTAGTTAAGGCCATTAGGCCTTCTCTTACATTAAACCAATTATTGTACATAGAATCAAAGTTAACACTACCATAATTAATACTAAGTATAGCACAGTTAAACAATCTAAATACTTTATAACAGAAATAAAATTCCACGCCATTGAGATACACATATTTATTATAATAATAATAATAATAATAATAATAATAATAATAATAATAATAATAATAATAATAATAATAATAATAATAATAATAATAATAATCGGGACATACGGAAAATAACGAGCTTCCAATTTAATAGAAAACTCGTTGGAGAGGGTAAATTGGCTTGTCAGAATTCCAAGAAGTCCAAGACTACAAATGCTGAGCGTCGTGATGAACGTTCCGCGCTGCTGTAACTTCAGCCCTATTGGTCTTAAAATGTCAAACCCACACTGGCTTGTACCATGATTCGACACAGTACCGTTCTAATTTTAAATTAAACTTGCACGAAATCGTTTCGTCCCTTAAAACACACCTCGATCTTTATCAAGTCAATTGACATGACCTAAACCGCGCGTGGGCTCTCGTCCACTACAAAGCAATTGCAGGTCGTCCCTGGGAGGCACGAGCTCTGTGCAATTTGTAATTAGTCTATAATTCTTTTTTAATTACAGGCTGTCGTCAAATTTAAATACAGAAGTTTGTTCGGTTTTGGTGTTCAAATAAATACCTATCGTAGAGCGGGGATAATCCGACATATTGTGTAACTGAAATAGTGTGTGAAACAAATTATGTGACGGAAGTGTAACCTAGCAACCGTGCAAGGCGGTGATGTAAAGTGTTGTTACCTAGCAACCGTGCAAGGCGGTGATGTAAAGTATTGTTTCCTAGCAACCGTGCACTGCGGTGATATAAAATGTTGTTACCTAGCAACCGTGCAAGGCGGTGATGTAAAGTATTGTTACCTAGCAACCGTGCAAGGCGGTGATGTAAAGTATTGTTACCTAGCAACCGTGCAAGGCGGTGATGTAAAGTATTGTTTCCTAGCAACCGTGCACTGCGGTGATATAAAGTGTTGTTACCTAGCAACCGTGCAAGGCGGTGATGTAAAGTATTATTTCCTAGCAACCGTGCACTGCGGTGATATAAAGTGTTGTTACCTAGCAACCGTGCAAGGCGGCGATGTAAAATACTGTTACTTAGCAACCGTGCACTGCGGTGATATAAAGTGTTGTTACCTAGCAACCGTGCAGTGCGGTGATATAAAGTGTTGTTACCTAGCAACCGTGCAGTGCGGTGATATAAAGTGTTGTTACCTATCAACCGTGCAAGGCGGTGATGTAAAGTATTGTTACCTATCAACCGTGCAAGGCGGTGATGTAAAGTGTTGTTACCTATCAACCGTGCAAGGCGGTGATGTAAAGTATTGTTACCTAGCAACCGTGCAGTGCGGTGATATAAAGTGTTGTTACCTATCAACCGTGCAAGGCGGTGATGTAAAGTATTGTTACCTAGCAACCGTGCAGCTATGGCTTACGCCTGGCGGTCATCTGAAATTCGCAACCGTTGAGGGATGGGGCGAGAGACATATTAAAGATCATTTCATTTTTAGAAACGGAAATTTCACACTGGAAAGCAGTGAATGAATTAATGATTGAAACTTGTAAAATGTTATCCTTTAATTCAAATCTATGAACATGGCTATTTTTAATATCACTTTCGCAATAAATAGAAAAAAGTGCTAAAATTTCACACCTCTACCTATCACCCAATATTTTTTAGCTTTCTGTCTAAGACTGAGAATTGATTTTCTTTGACTTACCTGAACCAAGGGCGCAGCTAACGAGAGATTGCACACCGCTCGCAGTCTCGCCGTTTCCGATCGCTATACTGGCGCTTACAATGTACAGGATGATGGAGAGAATAAGGCTTACGATCGAGCAGATTATCCATGGTTTGATGAGGCTTGGATTCTCCTGTAGCATAAATAGAAAATCATCACTTGATACGATGTACCCCTCGGATTTTAGGTTAACTGTTTAAAACAACATGCTAAACTCAAGGGCACTTTGACGTGGGAAGTCGTACAAAATTCACTTTCTGGATTTTCAAATTTGACTTCGCCGAATCCAAAAAAAGCACAATATGTGAAAGCTGTTGTAACTAAAGTGTGATTTAAATTGATATTTACATATGGTGGAATCAGTCGGCTGTCGATCATTACTCTGCTGAAAGCGACATCGTTAAACCAGAGCCATAATTTTCTCAGGGACCACAAAGTGTTAGAGCAAAACTGCCAAAAACTAAAAGACATGAAGTCTTTTTGAAGGATATAAGTATTTCTGGAAGCCCAATTTAACAGGATAAAAATGTTTCTGAACACGCTTGTAAATACTGAGTGTAGGTACTAGTGTTACTGACGGCCGTAAGCAAAGAATTATCACTTGTAATGTAATATCTTCCGTGTAAATAGAACGTAATATTGGGCAAAAACATGAATGTTTGAACTTGCTTTGTAACAATTTAAACCAGTGATGATCAACTAAGGTGTAGAGACAGCAAGTACTGTATTTTTCCCCTAGTTGATGTCAAATGGTGAGCGCAGTGCGTGGGACTTACCCCGTTATGTATGAAACTTCTTCCACAAGACTGTTGTGCGGTATAGACAAGCCTCAGCCAACCCCTGTTGTAATACTACGGTAACTAAAGAATAATGGTGTTGAATCTGCTTCTGTGGATCAGTGGTAGAGTGTCGGGCTCCGGATCCCAAGATAGCGGGTTCAAACTCGGCAGAGGTAGTAGAACTTTTGAAGGGCGGTGAAAAGAGTCCATTAGACACTCCATGTCTACGAGATCGCCATGTAAAAGACACATTTGATGTTCACCCGACAAAAGTAATTGAAACTCAGCCATTAAAGATTGGATTTGCTCTGAAATCTAGTAGGCCTAGAGTAAAATGGAGTGTCGAAATTGATGAGCAGGCATCCAGATTGCGTCAATTTAAAATGCCTACACAATGCATCAGAGGCCATATTATTACAGGTGTTGAATCACAGTTAATTTCTTAATACTGGTTTAATTCCAGGTACACACCAAGACAAATACTGGACTACCGTAAGATTTTAAGACTGTTGTAATTTAAAACGTGACTATGTAAAACCTGACTGATTAACTTACATGACTTGCACCGCAAGCCAGTAGAATGGCGAAGACCAGTTGTGCGACCAGGTTCACCGCTAATACAATCATCAGGATTACGAGTGCTGTAAAGAAAAGAAACCTGTATTATCATAATATTTTATGTCAATTTATATAATGAAATGAAATGGCGTATGGATTTTAGTGCCGGGAAATCCCAGGACTGGTTCGGCTTGCCAGGTGCAGGTCTTTTGATTTGACTCCCGTAGGCGACCTGCGAGTCGTGGTGAGGATGAAATGATGAAGACGACACATACACCCAGCCCCCGTGCCAGGGAAATTAACCAATGATGCTTAAAATTCACGACCCTGCCGGGAATCGAACCCGGAACCCCTGTGAACAAAGGCCAGCACGCTAACCATTTAGCCATGGAGCCGGGCAATTTATATAATCAATTTGTGACAAGGGAACTGTTTCTCTTGGACGAGACCAATGGCAAAAGCATTCTGTTATTTGCGCAGCAGTTGTGAGTAATATGCACTCAGGTTTGTCAATTGTACTAATATGAATTAGATGGGCTTGGTAGAACGATATGCAATAGCAACTTCTGGCTCGGCGGGGAAAGCAACTGGAAACTACCTATGTCTCTTCAGTGACGCCTAGGCTATTTATGACAGCTGAACTGAATACCCAACATACACATACTGGATATTTGGGCATTACTATTCTAGGTTTGTATGCAAACTTACTAAAGCTAGGAAAAGTGTACTCTAGCGTACATAACAATTATGATACCAGATTTTCATAAAGGGGACTCTAAGCAGTGTCAGACAGAAACACTAAATCAAGATAAGATTTTATTGAAAATGGTCTGGCTGAACTCTTTCCTGTACTGCTTACGGAAAACTGTCAAGAGCTCCGATAATTTTGCGTAAGACTTGACACGAACTCAGAGAATTGTCTGTAATCACTAGGAGCGGAATTCCTCAGGGCGGCATTATTAGACCTTTCTTTTCTTATATACATAAATGATATGAGTAAAGAAGTGGAATCAAAGGTAAGGCTTTTTGCAGATGATGTTGTACTGTAAAGAATAATAAATAAGTTACAAGATTGTGAGAAACTGCAAAAAATAAACCTCAACAATGTTGTGAGACGGACAGCAGACAATGGTATGATGATAAACGGAGTTAAACGTCAGGTTGTGAGTTTCACAAATAGGAACTGCGTTGATGCGGTGAAAGTTCCATACGGGGAATCCCTGTAAGTACCTAGGTGCAAATATTAGGAAAGATCTTAATTGGGGTTATCACTATAACAGTATTGTAAATAAATGGTGCAGATCTCTGCACATGGTTATGAGGGTATTTCGAGGTTGTAGTAAAGATGTAAAGGAGAGGACATACACATCGCTGGTAAGGCCCCAAATAGAGTATGACTGCAGTGTATGGGACCCTCACCAGGATTACTTGATTCAAGAAATGGAACAAAATCCAAAGGAAAGCAACTCGATTTTTCTGGGTGATATACAACAAAAGGGTAGAGTTACAAAAATGTTGCAAGGTTTTGGCTGGGAGGACTTGAGAGAAAGAAGAAGAGCTGTTCGAGTAAGTGGTATGTTCCGAGCTGTCGGTGGAGGGACGACATTAGTAGACGAATAAATATGAGTGGTGTTTTTAAAATTAAGAAAGATGACAATATGAAGGTAAAGTTCAAGTTCAAGAGGGTAAATTCGGGCAAATATTCGTTTATATGAATAGGAGTCAGGGAATGGCGTAACTTACCAAGGGAGATCTTCAATAAATGTCCAGACTAGGAAAACAACAGATAGGGAATCTGCCACTTGGGCAACTTAGACCAGTGGAAACCCCTAGTAGTGCGCATACCACATCAATGTCACTGGCCTAGCGCACTCTCTCATAATGTAGCTAGATTAACATATGCCGCTTTAAATGTGCTCTGTTACAGTTTGAATCTGTATTGATAAACTAAGGAATAGAAAGATCAAGTAATTTTAATCCTAGTTTTTCCGTATTCTTAAATCAGTCCTCTTGTTTCTCTGATCGTACTTTGAGATTACTCTTATTGATAAGTAGCCAAACGCTGTCCCTTATTTTGATACCGACAAAGACATTGTGGGCGATATCGCTGGGTGTAAAAAATGTCTGGAAAAGGTGGCTTCACTGGTCGAATAATAATTGGGCTATCATTAAGTACTGAAAATTGCAGGAACAGTTGTCCGGCCATTGCTGATCGCTGCCTTTGGGGCTTCTTCAGTAAAGTTTACTTCGAAGGACTTACGTGGTTTCTTTTCTTTAGCGAGGATAAACATTATTGTTATTATTGGAGAAGAGGATGTTGTAGCGGGTTAGCTTTATGTGTTATCACGGCAACAATCATTTGGTATTTCTGATATAACTCTTACTTCGGGTGAACGAATATCAAACAAACTGGATTATGGGGGTACGCCAACCAAAATTGTGAATAGCACTGCACTAGACAATGCGCTTTCTAGCCAGATTAGTTTTATTTGTAAATAATGGACAAAGTAAATGTGAATAATCACATGTAAAAGTAGCTGCTTCTCAGGCACTTGGTTCCCCATTTCTTGCTTAGTTTTCTGCAATCTTTTACTGAAACACCCCATAACTATCTAACACAGAGAGATCTATGAATAAACAACACTATTCCATTACCTGCCATAGCTGCATGGAACGCTTCAAGCTGTTCTTGTGTAACATCAGGCTGATCCATGGAATTGTCCCTGAGAGCGGCAAAAAATGCAGTGGCCAAAATAACGATTACTAGGAAGAGTCCACAGCCTACCTGTAAAACAAATGGACATACAGTGATAATGTGTGAAATGCCTGAAATGTCACTTCTGTATCGACAAAGGTATTCAGGCACTAATCGTTTCAATAGAGCGCTGCAGGAATTTGGAAAAGGAATCACAATCCGGAAATCAAAACCCTGAGATTTGTTGATGATATTGTTATTTTATCTGAGACTGCAGAAGATCTCAGGAAATTGCTGAATGCTATGGAGAGAATCTTGAGTGAGGAGTACAAGCTGAAATAAAATAAGTCTAAAACAAAAGTAATGGAGTGCAGTCGAACGAAAGCAGGTGATGCAGGCAATATTAGATTAGGAAATGAAGTCTTAAAGGAAGTAGATGAATATCGTTACTTGGGTAGTAAAGTAAGTAACGATGGCAGAATTAAGGAGGACATAAAATGTAGACTAGCACAAGAAAGGAAGAGCTTTCTCAAGAAAAGAAATTTGTTCACTTCAAACATTGATATAGGAATTAGAAAGATGTCTCTGAAGACTTTCATATGGAGCGTGGCATTGTATGGAAGTGAAACATGGATGAAAATTAGCTCAGAAATTTAAAATTTAGTGTTACAGGAAAATGCTGAAGGTGATAGGGATAGATCGAATCACGAATGAAGAGATACTGAATCGAATTGGTGAGAGAAGATCGATTTTGCTAAAATTGAAGAGGAGAAGAGGTAGAATGATAGGACACATCTTCAGACACCCAGGACTTGTTCAGTTGGTTTTTGAGGGAAGTGTGGCTGATAAAACTTTAAGGGTAGACCAAGGTATGATTATCACAAGCAGATTAGAGCAGATGTTGGATGCAATAGTTACGTAGAACTGAAAACGTTAGCACAGGATAGGGTGGCATGGAGAGCTGCCTCTCTAGTTCATGTTATATCATAATATCGCAGGTACCGTTACTCAAAATCTATTTCGAGCAGCCACTTGATATTTTCAGTTCTTATTATTGGCATCATTCGATGTAACAATACGCAAAGGTTTATAAAATAATTACATTTACTGCAAAATAAATATATTATTATAACCTGGGTGGACTCGCTGATAAGCCATAATCTGTAAGCAGGCGTATATGTAGCGAGAATAATTGCTAGTGCAAACAGGCGGGAGCACTAGCACAAGCGTACACGGAATGAGGATGTAAAGGCTAAGTTAGGAATAAAAATGGGATTCTTTTTGCTATTTTGCTTTACGTCGCACCGACACAGATAGGTCTTATGGCCGTAGCCTTAATTAAGGTACATTTTCCTGGTGTGAAAATGGGAAACCACGGAAAACAATCTTCAGGGATGCCGACAGTGGGATTCGAACCCACTATCTCCCTGATGCAAGCTCACAGCTGCGCGCTCCTAACCGCACGGCCAACTCGCCCGGTAAATGGGAAATTAATAAAGAAGGAAGGTTTCGGCATAGACCGCCTTCACTAGTGGGATCATGCGAGGCGAATAAATGCGGTTACGTAGGAGAATAATGCGACCAGGATTAGACTAGTTTTTTAGTGATTTAGATATGCAGAACTGAGCAAAACGACAGCGCTACTTGAAACGGAGGATTGAGGAAGCATTCACAGAAGCTTGTAGACTAAACGCTGAAAGGCATAACAGGTGATGGTGTAGATTCGGAACTTTTAGGCTGTAAGAATAAAACTTACTGAAACGGGTAACAAGTATAGTCTATCTTACACAACGGTTAGGCTATGGGCTTTGCATAAACATAAGGGTCTCGCTACATGGCTAGTCGACACTTCCTAATAACCATATTAGATTGCATTCTGACCTATTACTAGTGATCTAGTGATCTAATTATCACCTCATTTAAAAATGTTAGATGCAGGAGGCGTATGCAAAGCCTTCTTTTGGCGATACCTTCAAATTTCGAAAAATCGGACGTCATTCTTTATTCCCACTCGGATTAACGTTAATAGTCGATGTTTGCCCTTTCGAACATACTTACGGCTTCTAGGATTCCGATCACTATGGAGCCTGTCTTCAGCGTACACCCGCAGCAGCACTGTTTCACCACGCAGCCCATGATGATTGACCTGTAACAGTACAAATTATTATCGCATCGTTATGTCAGAAGTGTTAAAAGTTTCGAAGGCATTTGGAGGTATCCTCAAGAGGTGGTGCCCTATACCTACGTCCCTCGTTGTACCGTAATTTAAGAGGTTCTTGAGGTTCTTCCCCGCTTTCTTCACTACCGGTGTAAAATACAAAAGAATATAAATGCTGTTATACAGGGTGTCCTTGAAAACAGTTCCAAGTTTGCAGAGGAGGCAGCACTCAACAAAAGAATGAAAAAAGTCCTGTAAACATTGGTCGGGCAGTTTTAAAGCATAAATGTTCCTTAAAACTTTAAATTGCTTTTTTTTTTCAACTCTTTGCCGTGAATGCTCCTTGCGAGAGAGTTCTTATCAGAATATCTCATTATGTGCACGAATCAAAAGTATTATCAGTTTAGTATTGTTTAATTCTCCTGAAATAGCACGAAGTTAATTTTTTGCATCTTGAATGAATAATAACAAATTTAAAAAATGCTATCTCCAGTAGTTTTTATCTGACTTCTCAACCCACATTTATTGTTAAATATAAGTATTTTTGACAGGTGTATCTGTTAGGTCATCAGCCCAGAGGCTGGTTGGGTCCTCAAATAGCACCACTAAAGGTTATGCGGTTATAAGGAAACCGCAAAAACCAATGGCAGCACCAAAATGAGGCGTACTAGGCAAGCCGAGGAGTGAGATAGTTTGTCATTGCTTTCCTCACTGGGTCAGAAAGTGCTATTGCAGCACGACTGACCCTATGAGCAACACGTTTCATAACACTCAGATGCACTAGTCGTGCTCTGAATGTCGTTGCTCAGCACTACCCATACCCCAGTAGCTTCCATATTGTCACAGCAATGGATGTTGACTGGGACTTCGGTGAAAGCTACATTTTACTCTGGCCTGTGCCAAGGGATGGATACAAAAGTACTGTACCCATCAAGAAATGGCAGCTGGAAAGTCCGCCAAATTATAGCCCATGAATATAAAAACCCTACGGCATGGAGAATGTTCAATCTAACATATAAAAATAAAAATAAATATTTGTTAATAAATGTGCAACCAGTTGATCAGTTAATATATGCTTGTGTTTTAAATTTGGTTATGAAAAGTGGTAAATTTTAGAAGTTTAAAATTTCAATCATGACTCCCTTTCAAATAGTCTAAAATTTAATTATTAGTAGATTTGCTTGGAAATGAATTTTGTGGCATTTATAGAGCTGTTGAAGACTGGGAAGTAAATGAGAATGTGTTTAATATTATTGTTTAGTAATGTTGGAAATTAAGGGAATGCGCCCTCCTTCCGGCAGCCAATAGGTTCTGGTTGTTATTTAGTATCTATTACAAGCTGATTTACGTAGCACCGACACAGAAAGGTCTTATGGCGACGATGGGAGAGGAAAGGGCTAGAAGTGGGAAGGAATTGGCCTTGGCGTTAATTAAGGTACATTCCCAGCATTTGCCTGGTGTTAAAATGGGAAGTTATGGGAACCATCTTCAGGGCTGCCGACAGTGCAGTCCGGATGCAAGCTCACAGCTGCACGCCACTAACCGTACGGCCAACTCGTCCGGGCAGCTGCAGTTGTTGATCTTGGAGCTAAGGGGTCAATATACAAAATACACTGCGCAAAGAAAAAATCACTCCCGAAATGATGGTTATAAAGTGGAGTGTAGTTCGTACTGCATAGCGGTGGCGCATTACGTCGCGGGCATCAAGTGTTGCGCAATAGCTATATATATATATATATAACTTCCTGTGCCCGCTACTTTTTGTCTCGCATTGCGGCCTTGGTGCCATTCGGCCATGAACACTGAACATTGTGCAGATGTTGGCGGATATTCGTGGTCACATCCCCACAGAGAGAAAATCAGCTTGCACACACTTGATTTCGTGACATACAAAGCAGAGTGATGGCTTGACAGTTTTTCAGTTCTTCACCTTCTTCTGTGGGACTCGTCGTAATTTGTAGTAATAATCGTTAATGTTGCTTTTTTTTTTTTTTGCTACTGCAAATGATGTATGCGAACATAAAAATTTAACGACGTAGATACGTCGGTCAAAAGCGACAGACAGCGCTGGGAACCGTAAACCATTGTGAAGTCTTTAACTTCAGGCTGTGAAAAATAATACTACAGTAGAACCTCTGTTAAAGGGAGTCATGAATGAAATGTTATGATCTTTTACTAAAAAGAGAAATTTTCAGTTTTAACCTAAGAATCCCCCAGTTCTCCTTCTTTCAAATCCCGTTATCAGTTTTGCCCTAACACCAATTTTAAACGCCTGAATGCCGGATTTTAAGGGTAGCGGCACAGCCTTTCTCTCACGTTGTCAAATAATTTCGACTTCAAAGTATTTTCCGACTTCCATTTCAATAATCCCGCTGGAATATTTTCATTATCCGAAACCTTCATATCTTTTTCCTAAAATTGCACGAAACTATTTGAATGAACAATGAAAAACTGAAAAAGAGTATCCAATAGTTTGTACCTGACTTCAAACCCCATTGTTATTACTATATGAGTATTTTTGACAAGTTTGCCAAATTATAGCCCATAATAATGAAAACTGTGCCACAGGAAGCAATTTCCATGCACAATATAAAAATAATAAACATTCACTTTTATAACTTTGCAAAAAAATTAACTAATCAGCTCAGAATTTTGTGTGGTGCCACATCTTATTAACATGGTTGTGTTTTAGTTATGGTTGTGATACGTGGTAAATTATAGAAGTTCCAAATTTCAGCCTGTTCCTTTTAACAGGAACAAAGGGACGAAAGGTGGTTTCGGATAATGACCCTTTCGATTAATAATTAAAATATAATTTTAGGAAACGTTTTTTGACGTTTTATATCAAGATAAATAAAGACATTACATATACAATGTTAACAGATGTTTCTAATAAACCCAAACTGTGCATGTTTCATACTGAATATATTTATACTGTACATATTGCCCATCCTTTTTGAAGAGGTCTTGGTGTTTAGTTTCTCCGTTTTATATTGTTTTCTAGCCGCCATGTCACGTCATAAACTGAGTTGCCAATAGAGAAGGGAAGGAGGCATTCTAGGTCAGAGTCAACGCATTCCGCCACTCATCCACTTTGCCATCTTTGCCATAGACTTCGGATTTTTAGGCTGTAATAGGACAGAATGTAACCTGTACAACTGTTATGCTATGAGATTTGCATAGACTGTAGGGATACGGCCTATAATACTCCTACAATTTATGCTACTCTTGCTATAGTATGCAAGAACGGGTTGCATAACACCGCCTACTAACCAAATTAGTTTGCATTCTGACCTATTTCTTCCTCCGATGTCTATGTGATAACATAACAAACAGTTAATTCGTTTCAGGAGGTGCAGACTGGAAAGAAATAGAGTTGGAAATGGCTGCGGAAGTAAGGAGAAATTGAAGGAACTTACTAGAAAATTGAATCTAGCAAAGAAGGCAGCTAAGGATAACATGATGGCAAGCATAATTGGCAGTCATACGAATTTTAGTGAAAAATGGAAGGGTATGTATAGGTATTTTAAGGCAGAAACAGGTTCCAAGAAGGACATTCCAGGAATAATTAATGAACAAGGGGAGTGTGTATGTGAGGATCTTCAAAAGGCAGAAGTATTCAGTCAGCAGTATGTAAAGATTGTTGGTTACAAGGATAATGTCCAGATAGAGAAGGAGACTAAGGCCAAAGAAGTAATAAAATTTACAGATGATAACAATGACATTTACAATAAGATACAAAAGTTGAAAACTAGAAAAGCGGCTGGAATTGATCAGATTTCTGGGGATATACTAAAGACAATGGGTTGGGATATAGTACCATATCTGAAGTACTTATTTGATTATTGTTTGGTCGGAGGAGCTATACCAGATGAATGGAGAGTTGCTATAGTAGCCCCAGTGTATAAAGGAAAGGGTGATAGACATAAAGCTTTGGGAAGGCATTCTTTCTGATTATATTAGACATGTTTGCGAAATTAATAACTGGTTCGATAGAAGGCAATTCGGTTTTAGGGAAGGTTATTCCACTGAAGCTCAACTTGTAGGATTCCAGCAAGATATAGCAGATATCTTGGATTCTGGAGGTCAAATGGACTGTATCGCGATTGACCTGTCTAAAGCATTTGATAGGGTGGATCATGGGAGACTACTGGCAAAAATGAGTGCAATTGGACTAGACAAAAGAGTGACTGAATGGGTTGCTATATTTTTAGAAAATAGATCTCAGAGAATTAGGGTAGGTGAAGCTTTATCTGACCCTGTAATAATTAAGAGGGGAATTCCTCAAGGCAGTATTATCGGAAATTTATGTTTTCTTATATATATAAATGATATGAGTAAAGGAGTGGAATCGGAGGTAATGCTTTTTGCGGATGATGTTATTCTCTATAGAGTGATAAATAAGTTACAAGATTCTGAGCAACTGCAGCGTGACCTCGAAAATGTGAGATGGACAGCAGGCAATGGTATGTTGATAAACGGGGTTAAAAGTCAGGTTGTGAGTTTCACAAATAGGAAAAGTCCTCTCAGTTTTAATTACTGCGTTGATGGGGTGAAAGTTCCTTTTGGGGATCATTGTAAGTATCTAGGTGTTAATATAAGGAAAGATCTTCATTGGGGTAATCACATAAATGGGATTGTAAATAAAGGGTACAGATCTCTGCACATGGTTATCAGGGTGTTTAGGGGTTGTAGTAAGGATGTAAAGGAGAGTGCATATACGTCTCTGGTAAGACCCCAACTAGAGTATGGTTCCAGTGTATGGGACCCTCACCAGGATTACCTGATTCAAGAACTGGAAAAAATCCAAAGAAAAGCAGCTCGATTTGTTCTGGGTGATTTCCGACAAAAGAGTAGCGTTACAAAAATGTTGCAATGTTTGAGTTGGGAAGAATTGAGAGAAAGAAGAAGAGCTGCTCGACTAAGTGGTATGTTCCGAGCTGTCAGCGGAGAGTTGGCGTGGAATGACATTAGTAGACGAATAAGTTTGAATGGCGTTTATAAAAGTAGGAAAGATCACAATATGAAGATAAAGTTGGAATTCAAGAGGACAACCTGGGGCAAATATTCATTTATAGGAAGGGGAGTTAGGGATTGGAATAACTTACCAAGGGAGACGTTCAATAAATTTCCAATTTCTTTGAAATCATTTAGGAAAAGGCTAGGAAAGCAACAGATAGGGAATCTGCCACCTGGGCGACTGCCCTAAATGCAGATCAGTATTGATTGATTGATTGATTGATTGATTGATTGATTGATTTAATAACTGATTGATTGATTGATTGATTGATTGATTGATTGATTGATTGATTGATTGATTGATTGATTGATTGATTGATTGATTGATTGATTGATTGATTGATTGATTGATTGATTGATTGATTGATTGATTGATTGATTGATTGATTGATTGATTGATTGATTGATTATTTTCCGGTCGTTTCGGTTAAACGGTGATGCGCATAACAGGTTCTACTGTAATTGTATATTACAGGTTTCTCTTTGTGGATATTAAACACTATTGGAGTAAATAATAATTGTCTACTATAATAAAATATACGAGTATTAACAATTATAAAGCGACCGAACTGGCCGTGCGGTTAGGGTCGCGCAACTATGAGCTTGCATTCGGGAGATAGTGAGGTCGATCCTCACTGTCGACAGCCCTGATGATGGATTTCCCTGCTTTCCCATTTTCGACCAGGCAAGTGCTGGGGCTGTATCTTAAGGCCTCGGCCGCTTCCTTCCTACTCCTAGGTCTTTCCTATCGCATCGTCGCCTTAAAACCTATCTGTGACGGTGCGACGTAAAACAAAGCTTTGCTCAGTATGAGAAACACGTCATGTGGGTCTACCTCGTATACAGAGTAACTTTGAACCTCAGTTTGGATTAAAATTTCCGCTATGAAGAATGGTGAAAAATATGCTCAGCCTGTTGACCGGTCAGCAATCAAGTCCCATCTAGCGGCGAGGATATGAATTGTGCCGGCCGACGAAGCCTGTCCCACTCCTCTGGGGCAATGATTAATGACTGACAGTGAAATGAAAGGATATTCCAGAGTGGTTCTGGTATGAAAGAGGGGGGAGGGGGGGAACTCGAGTACCCGGAGATAATCCTATCCCGCCTCAGCTTTGCCCAGCTCATATCTCAAATGGAGTGATCGGGATTTAAGCACGAAACCCAGCGGTGAGAGGCCAGCGCGCTGCCGCCTGAGCCACGGAGGCTATGAAGAATTGTATCAAGTGAAATAATGAATTTGCAATGAATGATAATACTTGAAATATACCGTCAACTTATCACGTAGGTGTCTGGCTCCATGGCTAAATGCTTAGCTGCTGACCTTTAGTGGCAGGGGTCCCGGGTTCGATTCCCGGCAGGGTCGGGAATTTTAACAGTCATTGGTTAATTCCGCTGGCACGGGAGCTGTGTGTATGTGTCCTTTTTATCGTCATTTCGTCCTCATCACGACGCGCAGGTCGTCTAGGGGTGCCAAACCTGCACCTGGCGAGCCGAACATGTCATGCGACACTCCCGGCACAAAAAGCCATACGGCATTTCATTTCATTACGTAGGTCTTGTACAGTACTTACGGTACATGTAGAGAGTAATCGTGTTGGGGTGGGGAAGAATAAAAAACGCGAGAGTTCCCTTGCATTCGGGAGATAATGAGTTCGAACCCAGAAATCTGCAGTTATGCTGGCAGTATCGCCAGTTCTGTAGCTCATATTCTTTCCAGCAGAACAAGTATGACCTAAGCCACCCCAGCGTAATGATAGATCATCCGATGCGTATTCGCAAGGTCCCTTGACTGTCGTTACAACATGTCCTACTGTGCTCAACATATCCCAGTCTGTTTGCTACATCTCAAGCCCAAAGTCTATTAGGATCCTTAAAATGTAGCACCAAAGAGTGTGTGGTTATAAGGAGAATGTAAAATAAAATAAAAATAGCGCATTTCCCTTCCGTCCTCTAGAGCCCGGGGTTTGATTCGCGAGCTGGTAAACGGATTTAAAATCTTAAAACAGTTCATTCTCTTGGCTAAGGAACTGTTTGCTGTTCTCTCCCCAACATGCCAGTAAGTCGCACGTCTCAGTCCACACACAAGAGTATCCTCTGCTAAACTGGTACATAGTTTCCCCAAAAACGGCAGGTACCACCCCACCTCGTAGGAGGGTCTGCCATACAAAGGCTGCGATACGCTAGTAAGCCACACGTAAATATTATTAAAATCGTTGGTCGGTGAAGATAAATATGTCTTTCATCTTCGGCAACCAAGGCCTACGGTAACGGCTAATGTGGCGTCACTGACGGTACACTTTCTGTTTCAACACACATCCACAGCCGCAGGTCTTTGGCGAACAAGGCCTATGGTAGCGACTAATATGACGTCACTTCCGTCACGCACGTCATCGTGTCACGTTACACGATTTTTCAGATGACATATATTTGTCAAAATACCCTAGAATAATACAACACGACACATTGCCTAACATCACAGAAACGCTGAATAGTATATACATCCACATGGAGTTGACTCCAGGAGGGACATCCGGCCGTAGATCTGGTCTTATCCGACCCCGGATAGAGAAAAGGACGAGCGAGTTGACCGTGCGGTTAGGGTCGGGCATCTGTGACCTTGTATTCGGGCATGAGTTTGAATCCCATCGTCGGCAAGGCTGAACATGATTTTCCGTGGTTTCCAACTTTCACAACAGGCAAATGCAGGGCTGTACCTTAATTAAGTCCACGGGCGCTTCCTATCCTGCCGTCGCCGAAAACTTTCGATGTATTAGAGCGGCGTTAAACGGGTATCAAAAAATTCAGTTAAAAACCAGGAGATAAAAAATTATTAATATTGAAGTTGCAATATTTCCTTCTTCCTCTTACCGTACAGTTATCTTAACCCGGGAAAGCAAGTCGAGTGTAATGGATTCCCCCACAGTAACGTAAATTAACATGGCACAGAACAAAATGCGATGATATCCGTATGTTTCATACAATAGTCGTTGAAATATCCCCTGCTTGTCGTAAGAGGCGATTAAAAGGGGCGCCCAAGGGATGATCGAATTACTACCATGAGACTACTTGCAATTAGTACCAATACGCGGGGAAAACCATTGGTCGCCTTTGTTTGTGTGTAGTACCACTGTGTTACGTACACAATAGGTTTGTGATAAGTAGTAACAGTGTGTGAATCAGGATGGGTTTTACAGTACCCGTGATTAGTACCACTACATGCGGAACACTACGGGATAGTAGGAGTTCCTGTGATTAGTACACCTATGTGAGGAACACCATAGGGTTGCGTTACATATGTGTATTACATTACCTGTGAGTAGTGCCATAACGTGTGGAGTACCGCAACATGACAAATACTATGGTTCCACTTTAGTAGCGATATGTAGCATTATGAGGGGCCGATGACCTCGATTTTAGACCCCTTTAGACAACAAGCATCATCGATTCAGGATTGTGCTTTAGAAGCAGTCAGTAATACTATTGTTTTACGCTAGTTTCTGGGAATGTCGGGCATTGCGGGTCGGGTCCACTGATTGTCTTAAATTCATATTCATCCATTCTTCTTCGTCGTAACGTTTGGAATTCTGGTCAGTGGATGATTTTGAACTTTATTGTTGTTACATTTCGTAAAATTAGGGGCCGATGACTTAGATGTTGTTCGCCTTCAAACAAGCATCATCATGATATATCGTCGCTGCCGGGACAAAACCTCCTATGTGCTATACTGACCCGCAGCACGTACATTATGAAGAGCGAGAATGCCTTGACAATCTTCACACAATATTGCACCTTAGATGACAGAACCTTACCGGCCAAAGTTCTAAGCTAAAATATTTCACATATGAGGTTTTGTCCCGGCAACAACGATATGTTGAAATTAAAAATTAATAAATAATAATGAATTCCACAGATTTAGAAGGGAGAACAAAATGCAATAGTTTCCATACAATGCTTGAAGGTGGCGCTAATTAACATAAACTATATTGTTAACGATAATTAATTATTCGCTAAGACTGAAATTTGGATCAGGTGGTGAAGTGGTAAATATTGCGTTCCAACATCAAACGAAATATCATAATCAAGGGTACTGGGTAGGAATTGGATACCACTTCGAAAGGGATTGTATAAAATACGAAGGCATTTGCAAAAAATAAATTGTTCTAAGAGTTAAGGATCTGAAAAACAACAAATTGCTTCACAGTGTAAAACTAAGAGATCACTGGGAGAATTTTGCAGTGTAATTAGAAGAATGAGGTTTGTTGTTGATAATATAACAAAAAGGGAAATGAAGACCGTAATTTGATGGTTAATGGGGTTAGACAAAAGTAAAGCGTACAGACATAATAGGGATGATAATAAATCTTTACTATCTTCTAAAGAAATGAGGTGGGCACTTCCTATATTAAGTACTGTAGATGCGCCGGAAATTAAGATAGGAGGAAAACTGATAATGAAACTTAGTAGTATACGAATCTAAGATGATCGATCAGAGAGTGGATGTTTTCGGAAAGAATTGCATATTTATTTAACAATATTAAGGGAATGCGAAGAAGTAAATCGATGGAGAAAAAGAACTGATGCGCGCTAGTAGCGACAGTATTGTGCCTAAGGCAACCTAGACAACATACTGTAACTTCTTAAGTCTAGAGCAGTTAGGTACGTAGATTATTGTTACAGTACATAGTTAATTTACAGCCTATCCTAATTAGTTGGCAGGTTTTGACAATTTAGTACTAATGTTCATTTGAGATGTCGGACGTAGTAAGAGGTGACTGGTGACGCTCACTTTGAGAGGTCTCCTTTCTACCTCTATAGCATGTCCGAGAAGTCTCATTTTCTTCTATCACTCATTTAAGGCTATTCCTTCCCTCTTCAATTTCTAATCACTCACAGGTGTTAAATTCTGGTTAATGATACTATCCCTTATTTCTACTTCTACTGCACGTTTTTAAATTCTGCTGTGTGATATTAAACCTTTTAAAAACTGCATGTATTAAATACACACCTCGTAATCTGTGGTTTTAACGATGATGGATTTTATCTTATCTTGTATTTGGGAGATAGTAGGTTCGAACACCACTGTCAGCAGCCTGAAGATGGTTTTCCGTGGTTCTCCCATTTTCACACCAGACAAATGCTGGGGCTGTACCTTAATGAGGGCCACGGCTGCTCCCTTCCCACTCCTAGCTCTTTCCTATCCCATCCTCGCCGTAAAACAGAATGTGTGCGACGTAAAGCAACTTGTAATAAATATATATGCCTTGTCTAACTTAAACTCAAACGAAATACAGTAATTTCCGCACAAGGGTTAAAGACTAATTAACTAAATCTGGGAAATAAATGTGAAAATAGAAAAAGTAGCGATACGCAGTTTCAACACTGACAATTAGCTAAATAAGTACACACATACAGCGCTGGCATCGGTAGCGCACGGATTGAGGTAGAGCTCGGTGAACACGCAGTATCTCTAAAAAAACACCACCGTATGACTTAAAGTCGTACAAGTGTAAACCAGTATTCGAAATATGTTTTACTTCGTGTGTGTGAAATGTCCGTGTAGCGATCGCTGGCTTGTTTAGCATTGAGGTTCCAGCTGACTGACAAAAACAAAAAAATAATTTCGAAATGTTAAAATTTTGGGAATTAATTTTGAAACTGTTTTGGTATCAATTTTACAGGAAAAAATTGAAATTCTAACATCCAGAAAGTGTTTTTAAGATGTCCTTGTAGACCTACAACGAAGATAGTTTCAAATATATGGTGCACTGAATTCCGTTGTGATAACGCTATTAGTAATGGAGAAAGAACATTTTTATAAAAAGAACTAATTATTTTATGGTGGGAGGTATACGGTCCCCAAGGCAAGTCTAAACATCACTTAATGAGTGGTGTGTGGGAAGAACACAGGATGCTTACCTCTGCTTAGACGTTCAGTGCGGCTCACGGTACACTGCAACTGGCTACACCCAGCCGGCGCTCAACTGGTGGGAAGGAAAGATGTGACCAATCATTAAGCTTGGTGTGAACCGAACTACACCGGGCGAGTCGGCCGTGCGGTCAGGGTCGCGCGGCTGTGAGCTTGCATCCGGGAGATAGTGCTTTCGAATCCCACTGTCGGCAGCCTTGAAGCTGGTTTTCCGTGGTTTCCCATTTTCACACCAGGTAAATGCTAGGGCTGTACCTTAATTAAGGCCACGGCCGCTTCATTCCAACTCCTAGGCTTTTCCTATCCATTCGTCCCCATAAGACCTATCTGTGTCGGTGCGACGTAAAACAAATAGCACAGAACCGAACTGCCTCCGGTCTGTGTGAACTGCTTTCCTCGTTCCCTTCCTCCAAATAGGAAGCATAACAAGAGCGCGAGGTAATCACACAGTCACAACTCATGCCTTGACTGGAAATTTACCAATAACTGGAAGAGTACAAGGAGAAAGTTAGTTATTTGAGAAATATTTTATTCAATTTAAATTACTTTATTAACAAGTAGTCAGTAAAATTACAGCTAGAATTATTTCGCTGAACGCCACTCTTAAGAGAACCACTGGCATTCTTTGACATAAATATTTGTCTTATTGCTGGGGGTCATCCGAAATTTTGTGGAACAAAATAGTGTCAAGTAATGAAATGTGTGATGGAAATGTAACCAAGCTACCGTGCAGGCTGTGATGTAAAGTATTGTTACCTAGAAACCGTGCAGGCTGTGATGTAAAGTATTGTTACCTAGCAACAATGCAGGCTGTGTCTTAGGCTGGACATCGTCTGAAATTGACGTTTATAACGCAGTTTTATTTTTTTCGCGTGGGCTGCAATGATACTAAAGTTTGGAAGGAAGAAGATATGATTTAACGTTGTGTTTTTAATACCATGGGAATAGTATGTGGCTGTCATCACTAAGTGAGACTAATGATGATATCTTGGAGTTTCAAAATGATTATTTCTGCAATAATGTTCATTGTAGTTAGGGAAATTAATATTTTCAATATGTCCCTTTAGTTTACTAAAATACGTGGCTCCTATCTCATCCCTCAGCCTTAATTTCTTAAGGCAAAGTACATATTAGCACTAGCTGCAAGGAATCCTAACTGGGGCTTAATTTTTAAGGATATTCCCGGCAGTGTATTGGTAATACTGTCCAGCACTGAAGCTGCTGCAGTTATCTTCACCATCACTTAATTTCTGCTTCCATGCAGTGTAAATCGATTGCTAGGACGTAACGGTTACAGGCTTACTTCAAGAAGTAAATTACGAGTAAAGTATAAATTTGTTAAAAGGTACTACCATCCCTGGTCAGTATTTGGGGTATAAATATCACAACGTACTATTTTTTTAAACCTATGTATATATTGTTGGCCTAAATAGTTCCGACAGCAAAGCCTCGGTCTTCTATGGAGTCCATGCCCCGTCACGTTACTGCATTTCTCCAGGCTAGGGGGCGCTCTTCGCGTTTCTGTAAGGGTATCTCATAACTTTTCACATATCAGTGTATTTTGCGAAGGGTGGAGGTGTTTTACGCTCTGTCAACGAGCAGAAAATTTGACACATTCCCAACATTATTTTGGCCTTCCTGTTTTGACATTTTATTACTGGCGAAGCCCGTTACTTTCAAATTTCATTTAACCACAAACGAAAGGAAAGGAAATTCAAGGTAACCAAAAGCAAACAAAACCATTTGGCATTATCGGCACAGAATAAAACAATAATATGCCAAAAATAAGGTTTTATACTTGTTTTGAACAAATACGATTAAAAAATCATCTGTATTCTGTATTCTACCTAATACTAAGGGGCTGCCTGGCAGAGGCGGTAAAGGTGTGCTCGGTTCACCCGAAAGGAAGTCGTAAAATTTATAAAAGAGATTTCCACTTTCGGAGGTGCACATGGTCCTGAGGTTCACTCAGCCTACACCAAAAATGAGTACCGGGTTAATTCCTGGGGGCAAAGGTGGCAGGGCGTGGAGGTAACCACTCTACCCCATCAAGTGCCGAGGTTACGGATAGTGGAAGCCTTTATCTTCCACCCCTCGAAGGGTCTTCGTGGCCTGTACGGAGACGACTTTGCTTTTTTTGCATTTTACCTAATACTAAGTTTTATACAGGGCAGAGTAATAGATAGCCTATTCAGGGTTCAATTTATTTTTTGTCTTATTCTCTGTAACAGAATATCTGTAAAACGAACAGGATCTTAGCTGTACCCCGTTCAAATTAATTTACTGGGATTGGGGGGGGGATTCAAAGGGGCGTGAAACACGTATCTCAATGTAGCTCTTTTACGGTTGCTTTTACAGAAAAATTGCTCGTGGCAATGTATGCGAGGTCTCTAAGTAAAGTAATGGCAATATTGATCGAGCGCAATATTTAATTAATTATTAATTATTGAATTATTTATTTTATTTAATTAACTAAAAAGTGCAGTTACATTACATCCCCCCCCCCCGACGGAGCTCGATAGCTGCAGTCGCTTAAGTGCGGCCAGTATCCAGTATTCGGGAGATAGTAGGTTCGAACCCACTGTCGGCAGCCCTGAAAATGGTTTTCTGTGGTTTCCCATTTTCACACCAGGTAAATGCTGGGGCTGTACCTTAATTAAGGCCACCGCCGCTTCCTTCCCACTCCTAGCCCTTTCCTGTCCCATCGTCGTCGTAAAACCTATCTGTGTCGGTGCGACGTGACATGAATTGTATTTTTATAGCTACTACCCACAGCATGCAGGTACAAACTAGACTTCAAACATGACATTTGGTAAAGTACTATTTTCTCAGAAAGGTTAAATTATTGTTATTCAAATATTCATAAATTTTGTCGGAAAAAAAATAAGGCGGAGTGTGCGGCGTAGAGGTGTACCAGCCGGTACAATAGTCATAACATTTAGTAAAATAGAATTTTTGTAGAAAATTTGCTATTCAAATTTTCTGAGGGTACTTGAGGGGTCCGGGCGACCTCAACTGGATATCGGCAGCGGCAGCAGTACTTGCCGTCAAAAATATTCATATGTATTTAACATTCTGCAGCAACAGAGACACTATAAAGCTGAAGATTAACGAGTTTCTACCTATCTACTTAAAAAAAAGGACTTTGATATTTTTTAACGTTCTTCAAAATTCTTCTACAAATCCATGTTAAAAGGCTTTGGAAATTCTTCTTCAATTATTAATGTCTCTTCCATGTTCTTCCACAAATCTATTTGCAAGGAATTAGAAATTTTCGTCAACTAATGACTATTTTTTAATTCTTCTGTGTCACCCTTTGGATGGACATGGGGGGGGGGGGGAGGGAGGTCTGTACCAGGAGGTACACTTCTACGCCGCACGTTTAAATCTTGCGTCAATTGGAACTCCTCTTCTGGAGAAACACTGAACTTAAACGGGACCTACTTAAACCTTTCCTCTGAAGATGTCACGGATTTGAATTTCGACTTGTTTTTGTTTACTATTTATCAAGAAGTTTGGACATTCTCTCATAGATGTCACTGCCGAAAAACTATCATCATGCACCCTGGTGCGAAGTGAAGGAACTTTATTTGAAGAAATTTTGTATTCATAAGTTTGTTCTTTACTGAATTTCGTTCATTCATTTGTGGGTTGGCAATATTTATCTTTCTTTCCGCCAGTTTCGAATTTAGCCAATCCAGAATTTCTGTAATTAATTCTCAGCCAATCACCGGCTTCTTCTTCAATTTGGTGTGTATCTATAAGGTATCCAATAAAATTAAGAGGGTGTGGCTTAATTATTTATGAAAGGTCTCGAGCCTTCCCCGAGGGTTTATAAACTGCTGATTTTCACGTCTCTTGGACACTTAATCTACGTCTAACTAAGTGTGTGGTTGTGAAGCAGGGGCCGGGAGGCGCCTCTTTCATCAGGCAGCAGGTCTTCAGTAAGGTAATGGCCATGTAACACCTTATTTCTTGCTAGCTCAGCAGTTTAACCCGCGGGAAAGGTCCGAAACTTTAATATGTAACCTATCTTTCTAAACATGTAATTTTCTGCCGGCTTATGTAAAAATTTAATTAAATCTGTAACTGTAATTCGGGGATAGAGAGTGATTTACCCTATCGAGCTCCCCTTCATTTTGGATTGAGGTGACTACGTTTTGGTAACTGATTTTCTTATCTTCCTTAATGTATTAAATAACTCGTATACGAGTCACCTCCATAGTTTGGGAATAGCCCCTGTTTCATCGGCCTAGTGCCTTTTAGGTTTTAAGAAGCTACATAGAGGAGTGCAAGTATCCGCCTCCTTCCTTTTGTTTGGGCCATTTATTTAACGGTTATTTCTTTTACTCGAAGCCCTGTAGGTTGGGTACGAGATATACCTGTTTCTATATGTAAGCTAGCCCATGGAAGGCCAGAAAATATAAGACATTTTTGGTGTTGCCTTGAATAGGCGTGGAAAACGGAGAGCGTGTCAGCTCTTTTCATGTATTGTAAAAGTGCCTCAGAGAGGCTTAATATTCCAATCGTGAGTAAGTGCTCCGTGTATTAGGGGTTTTCTGCCCTTTTGAACAATTGTTGCTTGGTTAAAGTTGAACTAGGAGCTCAGAAATGTAAAATTGTAAAATTAGGGCTTGCTACCCCAAGAATGGTTAAAGGTTCAAATCTTGGATCCTTATAAGTCTTGGTTGTAAATCGTCATACCGTTGTTATTGTTGTTGTTAAAGTTTTGTTATTCTTATTTGTTAAAACTTAGAAAATATAACCTTGTTAAAGTATTATATTAACTTTGATTTGGTAGTTAGACCCATCCACCCCGGCACCTTCTTTCACCTCTGCTGTTCCACAAACCATGGTAACAAATATAACAAATGATTTAGAACAAAAACGAAATCATATCAAAAAGGTACACATTTCTCGATGCCATTTTGAAAATTTTAGTGCAAATTTTACATGAGAAATCGAGGAAGTTGGCCGTGCTGTTAGGGTCGCTCATCTATGAGCTACCTTTCGAGAGATAATGGGTTCGAACCACGCTGTCGGCAGCCATAAAGATTATTTTCCGTTGTTTCCCATCTTCACACGAACCAAATACTGGGGCTGTACCTTCCCACTGCTAGGTCTTTCTTATCATATCGAAGCTATAAGACTTAATATCTGTGTCGGTGTAACATAAAGAAACTCGTACATTTTCTTAACCTAGCAATCAGAAACCTTTAAGAATAAGACTCCATGTTTTTCCTGTACATCCAAGATGGAGCTTCAAGTATAAGACACACTGACTTCCCTTGTGAGAGCGCTAATAGTATTGGACGAACAAAATTTATAAAACGGTATCTTTTTATGGTGGAAGGTGTATGAGTCCCCAAATCGAAAAAGTGGACATACATTTCATTGCAATACTAGTCTAAATATCACTTAATAAGGTGTGTGTGTGTGTGTGTGTGTGTGTGTGTGTGTGTGTGTGTGAGAGAGAGAGAGAGAGAGATATGCTTACCTCTGCTTGCGCACTGACGACTGTACTTTAATGCGGCGCACTGAACACTGCAACTGGCTGCAGCCAACCTGCCGTGGAGAGCTTCCCTGGGCACCAAAGAAAGCAGTCGTGGGAAGGAAAGAAGGGACCAATCATTATACGTGCTGTAGACCGAACTCCGGTCTGTGTGCAGATTTCCTCGTTCTCTTCCTCGAAATATGAAGCGCAACAACAACGCGAGGTTACAGCACAACTTGTGAATTGCGGTGACCTGGGTGTTAACCAATGATGTGAAGAGTACAAGGAAAACGTTTACTTGAGAAATATTTTAATCAATTATAAATTACTGTATCAGCAAATGATCGGTAAAATTACAGCTACAATTACTTCACAGAACGCCAGTTTTAAGGGAGCCGCTTACATGTGCCTCTTTCTGGAGGCAACCATGCAGGCTGTGATGTAAGGTATTGTTACCTAGAAAACATGCAGGCTGTGATGTAAAGTATTGCTACGTAGCAACCATGCAGGCTGTGATGCAAGCTATTGTTACCTAGCAACCATGCAGGCTGTGATGTAAGGTATTGCTACGTAGCAACGATGCAGGCTGTGATGTAAGGTATTGTTACCTAGAAAACATGCAGGCTGTGATGTAAGGTATTGCTACGTAGCAACCATGCAGGCTGTGATGTAAGGTATTGTTGCCTAGCAACCATGCAGGCTGTGATGTAAGGTATTGTTGCCTAGCAACCATGCAGGCTGTGATGTAAAGTATTGCTACGTAGCAACCGTGCAGGCTGTGATGTAAGGTATTGTTACCTAGAAACCATGCAGGCTATGATGTAAGGTACTGTTACCTAGTAACCATGCAGGCTGTGATGTAAAGTATTGTTACCTAGCAACGGTCCATGATACGTCTTATGGCCGGGGGTCGTTTGAAATTAGCAACTGTGAGCGAGAGACATATAAGGCATATTTATGATAATTTGTTTTTTTCCACAGGGAAATTTTACAGCTTTTTTTCGCATGGGGCTATAATGACACTTAGGTTTGGAAGGAAGAAGATATTATTTCACTTGTGTATTTTAATAGCATAGCAATAGTATGAGGCTATCATAACTGCGTGAGACTTATGATATCGTGGAATTTTTTGCAATAATGTTTATAGCAATTATTGTCAGTTTCAAAAATTTGCCTAAGCCTTGATCTCTTAAGGAAAAATACACCGGTGCACTAGCTGAAAAGACTGGGGTTTAATTTGAAGAACATTCCCAGCAGCACATTGGTAATATTATCCAGCACTAGATCTGCTGTAGTTACCTTGTCACTTAATTTCTTCCTTTTCTGTTTCCATGGAACGTAAGTCAATTACCGGAATCTAACGGTTACAAGTGTATTACAAGAAGTAGGCTAAATTACGAGTAGCCTAAATATTACATTTTGTAAACTGTAAAGATTACAAGTTACTAAAAAAGGTATGTTACAAGTATTTCGGGAACTTTTACTCAAGTTCTTCCCAACACCCGAGTTAGCGGAGGTTTTTGCTTCGAATACCGACCCTGTGATGGATTTAACGCTGGAATACCACACTTCTAATATTCCACAGTGGAGTCTTACAAACCCGGTTTAGTATTTATTTAGTAATATGACAGCGTTCAGTTTTATTTATTTTTGCATTTATTATTGTCGACCTAAGTAGCTGAGGTGGTAGAGCGCTGGCCTTCAGTGGAGCCTATGTAACGACGAGTTACAGCATTTCTCCAGGTTGAAGGGGGATGGGCCAGCACTGTTTTAGACGTGTATCCCATGACTTTTTTGGTATGTCAGTGTATTAGGGAGGGATGGACGGGTTGTAGGCGGGGCCGACCAGCTGCAAAATCCGCACATTCCCAGTATTATTTTGTCCTTTCTGTTTTGTCAACTTACTGTTCGCGAAGCCTGTTACCTTCGAACTGCATTTAAACACAAAGAAAATTCAATGTAACCAAACGCAAACAAAACCATTTGACATTATCGCCACAAAGTGAAAAAATAATATGGCAAAAAAGGTTTTATACCGCTTTTGAACAATTGCTTTAAAAAATTCCACAGTTCTAATCCTTCACGCAAGCAACTCATTGTTTAGTATATTCTAGGGATGTGAAATACGAAATTTAGGTAAATAAAATATAATAAACTGTGAGAATAGATTATTTCTGCATTTATACCTAAAAATTACAATCCTTTCCTTAATCAGCGTTATCCGATCGATTAGTTTAGCTGTTTGCATTTTTCTACCTCTACGACCACTAATGTGAGTAAATGCATTGTTTCACTTAACTACATTCAGTGTGGATATTATTTTTTTAATAAAAAAATTGCCTGAGGATATTGAACCAAGGAACACATTACAGAAAGGATTATGTAAATAAGTTAATTTGGCTAGAATTTGAATAAAGAAGAAAACTAGTAAAGAAACGAGCGATTTTAGGCTGTTATTCCGCAACTGCATTTTTTAAATGTTTCATACAGCTATCCAAGACTGACATTTTGAAACCTTTCCTGGACTTTAAGTCCTTGACGTTCGGCACAACTGATAAAATTGGTTAATCGTATGTTTTTTTCGTATTATGTGGACCCCTACTTTTTCTACTAAGAAAGTATTTTACTTGATACTTGGCTTTATACAGGACATAGCAATAAATATCCTATTTGAGGTTCGACTTTTTTTCTAATTGTCTTTAACAGAGTATCTATAAAAGGGTAGGATCTTAGCTGTACACTGTTCAAATTAATTTATTAGGAGGGGCTTCAGAGGGGGTATAAAACATACACCTCATTGTGGCTCACTTAGGTTTATTTAAAAATTCTTGCAAACGATTTTGTTCCATAAATTCTCCTGACACAGTTAAAAGTAATGGAAATAACAGAACTTGGGCGGGGGATGCCTTTACGAGGGAGCCTTGATGAATTTCCTACGGATGGTTTTACAGCAAAATTATTATTAATGACAAAATTTATTAAAATATAGTTTTCATACATTTTTCTGATAGAGTGAAAATGAGGGACTGTCAGTGGCGGTACTCAGAGTTTTAAGTCCAAGAGCCGATAAGTAACTCTATGGAGATCATCCGGACAAAGTCTCTGTCCAGCAGTTTTTATATTTACATATTAACCTGATGCTTGGCGTTTATACCGGAAGGAAGAGGTCAAAAAAAAGAGCTGCGGTAATTTTGAAACTGGATTAAACTCCGAAGGGCCAGAGGGAGCAAGGAAACGAGTACGTCACGTCAAGCCGCTGACAGCAAGAGCCAAGCCAGTCTGAGTCGCGGGAACATGAGTGGTCGACAAAAATGTAATTGTGCTCGTGCTGAGTGATTGCCTCGTCAGCGGCGAGCACTGCAGCTGGTGAACAATAACATATGTGGCAGAAATCCGAGTTAATAATAATAATAATAATAATAATCATTAGACACTCGCTCTGAAGGTCGAGCACTAGACCAGTGTGAAACATGAAATCAGCTCCCAATATAATGGGGCAAGACAAGTGCTTAGCCACAAACAGTTTTATTTTCCAAGTGAATTTCAAAATGCGGATCTTGGCATACAAGGAACCTAAAATTTCTAATGGAGATGAGTTGGCCGAAACATATTGAACCGAAGACGAACAAAAATCAGGAAGTTTACAAATAGATTTTAATTTGGAATACCACTCAGCCGAAATAATTGAACAAACACTGCCTGAATCTAAAAGAGCAGTTACGGGCTCATTATTCAATTCAATTTTGAGAAAAGGAACAGGTGCGGGGGTATCCGCCGCAATCCTAAGACATTCTTTGGGACCTTCAAAAGATAAATTTGAAGACAGATGTTTAGAGATTTGCTCTGAGATTTGCATAAACATTAGGGGCCAGGCATATTTCAACCCCTAGAAGCTATGTTACTCTCGCTACATTACGGAAGGGCGGGCAGGGCGATACTTCCTATTAGCCATATTAGTTATACTCGTAATATTTAAAGAAGCGTTATGACAGATAGGACTGCAGGGAAGAACATTGCACGTGCCAGTGCGCGGTGTTGACACATTCCTGTATGCCGTTCTGCTTCCCCTCGTTTCCGGCAGAAGTGAGAGTTTTGATAACCCCAGGCAAATCGACCAGGCCAGCAGACTAATCTCCATGGCAACCGCAGTGGGTCCGTCCACGTTTCCATGGCAACCATACCTCCGACTCCCTTCTTCCCACCCAGGAAGGCAGTAAACTGTCAGAATGCATCTTTCATTATTATGACCATAGTATTCTAAACTATTACTGCCTGAACATCGGGGCAATAATAATAATAATAATAATAATAATAATAATAATAATAATAATAATAATAATTGTACCGGGTGGTACACCTCCACGCCGCTAATTTAAATGCGCGCCAGTTAAAACTCCTCTGCTGGAGGAAGTCTGAACTTTATTGACGGTATTAATTTTCTACCTTCTCAGAAGATGTCACTACCTGTAAATTTTGGAGTTTTAGAACTGTGTCACTTTTGATGTGTTTTTGTTTCGCTTGAAGTAAGAAGTGTGAACTTTCTCTTCTAGAGGACACTACTGAAGATCTACAATAGTGCAACCTAGTGCGGAGTCAAAGAACTATTTTTTTTGGAGAAAATTTAATTTCAAGAGTTTGTTCTTTGTTAAATTTCTTTCTGTCATTGTTTAAGTTGGCAATATTTACCCCTTTCTTCCCCTTGTTATGAATGTATCCAATCCCGAATTTCTTCTATTAATTTCTGACCAATCTGGTGTATCTTCCCCCAACTTGAATCTGTTGCGGGGTCCTACCCAATAAAGAGTTTGTGGGAGGGTGTTTTCTTTCCCCTAACGACTAGAACCTTCCGCGAGGGTATATAAACTGCTGATTTTAGGGTCTCCGGGCCACTTCTGTTCCATCTTTCAGTGCGTAAGGTACACAGCAGGGGGCGGGAAGCGCCTCTTTCTTCTCCAGCCGTTCAACACCAGGTAATGGCCGATTAATACATTCTTTCTTTGCTAGCTCAGCAGTTTAACTTTCGGGGCGGGTTCTAGGCCTTCCACCATGTAACTTTCCTTTAAAATGTAAAAACTACTGGTATCTGTTCTATCTTTCAAACGACATATCGGGATAGAGAGTGCTTAACCCTCTCGAGCTCCCACTCACATTGTCTTGCGGTGAACTTAATTTTCTCAACCAATTCTTCCGTAATGTAATGTAAATTGTTATTAAGTCACCTCTGTAGTATGGGATTAGCCCTTGTATTAATGGCCTAGTGCCAAGTAGGTCTTAAGCAAAGTGTATTAGGAGTGCAAATTCGCCTCCTCTCAAATTGTATTTTAGAGGTCATGTATTAACCTTTCTGTCATTTAACAGACCTCAGTAGGTTGGGTATTTTACCCCTGTGTATACGTCCTTGGAGGACAGCTTAAAAGTGGAGTTTGGAGTGGCCTATGATAGGCTTGTATTTTAAGGGGAAGTTGCCCTTTATTGAAAATTGTGTTTCTGCCTCAAGGAGGCTTTTGGGTGTAATTGGAAGCAAATGTTTCTGGCATGTTTGGGGGTTTTCGGCCCCTTTGTTGTATGGTGTTCATTGTAAGGTTGGGCTCCTTGCTCAAGAATTATGTTTCTGACTTTTGAAGCCCCAAACGGGGTATCTATGTAAATGTATTTTTCAATCGTGTTTCGGCTACTAAGTACCTGTTCTATTTGTTGTTACCTAATTTTGCAAAGAAAATATAACCTTGTTAAATTTTAAAATTAATTTCACTTTAGTAGCTTGAGACCTATTCACCACCCAGCACCTTCTTTCATGCATAACTACCACCAAAACACGGTAACAAGTGGTAGCAGAGCGTGGTTGAATGGGTCTCAATTTAGCCCCTTTTGACGGCTACACATTGTTTTGATCCGAACTCTAACCATTTTCTCAGTTGCTGGAATTTTTTGACTTTTTCAAAATTGTTCTGTCATCATGCCAGGCCCTCGCGATGTTCTCCATCTTAATTATTTGCGCAAAGAGGAGTTGATCTATGAATTAAATATCAGAAATGTGCAATCTGGAGGCACGGTTGCAGTAGACACTAACAAGCTTAGAGAGTCCCTTGATTTGCCCATTTCCATCCCCAATTTGGGAGAGAAAGAAATTGACGATTCTCTTTCCACGATCACGGAGAATGTTACTGGGCTAGCTTCTGTAGTTAGTTTTTTTGATGAAAATGATCCGTCTCCGAATCAAATTAAGCGTGTGCAAGGCAGGCTATATCATTTTTCGAATAGGGTTAACGATCTGTTGTCTCTAAAACTGAATGACGTTCAGAGGAAGGAAGCTAGTACGCTCCTGGAAAATATTTCCGAATTATCTAGTAAGGTCACTCAATTGTTAACTGGGGAAGTTCCTCCCAAATCTGATCAGCCCACCATAGTGAATGTAGGTAGCGAGGAAGAACCTGCTAAGGGAGAAGTAAATAGGAAAACCATCGCTGCTCAAACTATCTCTGCCCCATTGGACAACGAGTCTGAACGCCGTGCATCGCTGAGTAACATCCGTTCTGAATTAACTTCTTTGCCATCGAAACCTTTACCTACTGTGTCACCCGGGTTTAGTAGCTTGCCTCATCCATTGGCAATGTTGCTCAGAGGTATATCTAAGTTTTCCGTTAATACCACCAGTGACGTAATTTCATTTTTAAGATTTCTAGTGGAATTTCAGGATCATGCCCTTGTTTTTTCTCTTTCTCCATGTCAAATCTTGCAAATTATCTATCCGTATGCTATTGGTATTCTCTCTGACAAAATAGTTAGAGCCATTGCCGAGCAATCATCTATTGAGGATTTCCATGCCCATTTGCTAGCTAACTTCATCCCGGCTAGGGCCAGGTCCTCCCTTATTCAGAAGTACTATTATCGTGTACAGCGCTTGGATGAAAACTTGGCTGATTTCATACAGGACATTAAGTTTTATACTAGGGTGTTTGCCCTTCATTTTCCTGAAGATCAGATTGTACAGGCTATTGTAGAGGGAATTTCACCTCCCTATAGGTCATATTTGTGTTTCGCGGCGTGCCCGCAAACCTTCTCTGAACTTGAAGCATTGGCCGTCTCAGCGGAAGGAGTTAGATACGCCGATTCTTTGCGTGTCGCGAAAGAACCCCCGCCTTCCTTTAGTAACACTCGGCCTCCACCTCGCCGACCAGTCAATCCCCGTAAATGTTATGCTTGCGGGTCGCCTGACCATCTGCGCAACAAGTGTCCGCTGATCAAGTCTAGTGGGACAAGGAATGGAGCCGGGTCATCACAAGGCTGTTTTAAATGTGGGGCTTTCTCACATATTGCCAAGAATTGTCCCAACTCAAATAGCACCCCCTCCTGCTCAACTTCTGGTGCAAATTCCACCTATGCCAATAATAAAAAGTGACTAGTGGCTTCGGCTGAGTCGACTAATCCATCTTCCCGAGACTCAGCCCCTAGTAAACAGGTTGTAAATGCAGAGAACGATCAGCCTTCAAATTCATCTTTTGAATGCCCTAAAGAATGTCTTAGGATTGCGGCGGATACCCCCGCACCTGTTCCTTTTCTTAAGATTGAGTTAAATAACGAGCCTATAACAGCTCTCTTAGATTCAGGCAGTGTTTGTTCGATTATTTCGGCTGAATGGTATTCTAAATTGAAATCGGTTTGTAAACTTCCTGACTATGTCTCTTCTCCTGTTCAATACGTTTCGGCTAATTCATCTCCATTAGAAATTCTAGGTTCCTTACTGGTCAAGATTCGTATTTTTAAGTTTACATGGAAAATTAAATTGTTTGTGGCCAAGCAATTGTCTTGCCCCATTATATTGGGAGCTGACTTTATTTCTCACACTGGTCTTGTGCTCGATCTCCAGTCTAGGTCGTGCACATTCAGATTTGCTTCTAGTTGTAAAATACCACTATTAAAGTGTAATTCTGTGTCATGTTCTTCTATTTCGCCTACCCAGGATGAGATGTTGTTAGACCTTAGACATCTACCTGAGGAGCAGGCTGATAGTATTCGCAAACTGTGTCAGTCGTTTCCCGAGGTGTTCTCTGATACTCTTGGTGTTACTGACCTTATTGAATACAAAATTGAGGTCACGGATTCGATTCCTGTCCGTTTTCCACCTTATAGGCTATCTCCACCTAAAATGAAGGCTCTGAAAGAAATTATCGATCAGATGTTGAAGGATGGTATTATTAGGCCCTCTAAGTCGGCGTATTCATCGCCTATTTTTCTAGTCCCGAAACCCCAAGGAGGCTTCAGGCCTGTCATTGATTACAGGGCTCTCAATCGGAAGGTGGTGTTGCAATCTGTGCCCCTTCCTGACCTTCATTCTTGTTTTTCATGGTTTCGTAAGGCCAAGTTCTTCACCATCTTGGACTTAAATCAGGCCTATAATCAAATTCCCCTTGCCGAAGAGTCTAAACACCTTACAGCGTTTGCCACGGACTGGAATTTATATGAATACAACCGCGTGCCTTTCGGGCTCCCCACCGGAGCAGCTGTACTCACTAGGCTACTAGATAGGGTCTTCTCCGACATCAAATTTGAGTACTTATTTCACTACTTGGATGATGTCGTCGTATTTTCAGAGACTTTTGAAGAACATCTAGATCATCTGCGAGAAGTTCTCGATCGCCTTCGTAAGGCTGGGTTAACTGTTAAGTTGTCCAAGGTTGCCTTTGCTAAGCCCTCTATGTCATTCCTAGGGCATATTGTGTCACCCGATGGTGTAGCAGTCGATCATTCTAGAACACAGGCCATCCGTGATTTTAAACCTCCCAAGGACATTAAAGGTATCGCCAGGTTCATTGGTATGGTGAACTTCTTCAGAAAGTTCATTCCTAACTTTGCTAATAGAGCGGCGCCCTTAAACCTTCTTCGTAGGAAAGGCATCAAATTCGAGTGGGGACCTTCTCAACAAGCCGCTTTTGAAGATCTGAAATTAGCTCTCTGTAATGCCCCTGTCCTTGCTATGCCTGATTTCTCAAAGAAATTCATCGTCCAAACGGACGCGTCATCGTCAGCTGTAGCTGCAGTCCTTCTTCAAGAGACTGAACTAGGGAGGCGTCCCATCGCCTATGCATCTAGGACTCTATCGGCTCAAGAAGCCAAGTATTCCATCTATGAGCTCGAAGGGTTGGCAGTCTTATTTGCCTTAGAAAAGTTCCGTCTCTATCTGGAACATGTCAAATTCGACCTGGAGACAGATAATCAAGCCTTAAGCTGGGTCTTAGGTAGGCCGCGTCGTACTGGTCGTATAGCCCGCTGGGCTATTCGTATTTCCGCCTTCCAGTTTGATGTTAGACATATCAGAGGTACCGAAAATGTTGTTGCTGATGGACTCAGCCGTATGTTTCATAACGACGTCGAGACCCACGAACCGGTCGACAGTTCATCACCTTCCGAGTCCATACTATCTGGTGTTAATGCCATCTTAACAGATGCTCCCATGCTTTTTAGGGATATTGAGAAATACCAACGTGAAGATCCGACGCTGGCTCCGATAATGGAAACCTTTCTTCTGGGGAACATGCTGTCCCTTATGTCCTGAGGAATGGTGTTCTATGTTGCCCTTCGAGGCATGATAAGTTGATGAAAGTTGTTGTTCCAGCGGTTCTTGTACCTATGATCTTCATGTATTATCATGAGACCCCATTAGGAGGGCATCTTGGAATCTTTAAAACCCGTGAAAGATTCGTGAAATGTTCATCTGGAAAGGTATGGACGGCGAAATTCGTGAACTTGTAAAAGCTTGTAAATCTTGTTTGCTCAGTAAACCGACCATGTCCACCAAGGTAGGCCTCTTGTCTTCTCAGCAAGCGTCGCGCCCCATGGAACGCCTGTATATTGATTATGTAGGACCCTTCCCCCAATCAAAGGGGAATGCCAACAAGTTCATCTTTGTATGCGTAGATGGTTTTACAAGATTTTTGTGGTTATTTCCGACTAAGCTGGCTACCGCTCAGTCTACAATTACTTGCTTAAATTCTATTTTTGCTTCTTTTGGTCCGTGCCAATATATTGTATCTGATAATGCTAAGGCTTTTACATCTAATCTTTTTCGTAAATTCTGTTTTGACTTGTCCATCTCTCATGTAACTACTTCTGCTTATTACCCTCAACCATCCCTGGCTGAACGGGTTAACCGTAATCTCAGGTCCGCACTTATTGCCTATCATCATGAAGATCATTCCAGGTGGGACACGTCCCTGCATTGGATAGCTTTTGCTTTGAATTCGGCGGTTCATGAATCTCACAAGTTTACTCCAGCTTCTTTGATGTTTAAGTTTGTTCCCAACACGCCGCTCTCTAACCTCTGGTCTCTGAGTGACATTCTGCCCGAGACAATAGATCCGGACAACATTAAAGATCTTTGGAAGAAGGCTAAAGCTAATCTTAAAGTATCTCATGAAAAGGTTAGGGAAAGGTATGATCGTGGACGGAGACCCACCCCTTTAAAGGTAGGTGACCAAGTAATGGTAAAAAATTTTGTTCCCGCGGGCAAGCTTGCCCCCAGATTCCATGGGCCATGCGTTATTCTCGATTTCCTCACCCCGGTTACGTTGTTATTAAGCAATCCAGCCACCGAGAGGATATTTAGGGTTCACCTGTCCCAGGTGAAACCGGTGTAATTTCTGTGTTAACTTGCTTCATATTATTTTGAAAGGATATGAAGGTTATATTTTTTTTTGAGTTTCGCTGTTAAGGCATTCTGCCCCTTCTGTAATATTTTGGTTTTAGATGTAAGCCTTTTGTAAAACCTGCCCCGATCCGTTAAACTGCCATCCTGTCATTGCCACGGCCATTACCACGCTCCCGTCTCCTGCTTCACCTTACACAGTGGCTTAACTTATGCCATGGATATTTGCACGCCGCTGGCCCCTCAACCTCTCCACAAGCCTGTACCCTCAAAGAAGATGATAGTCCAACACAATTCTGCCGCCTAGCTTTAATGTTTCAGTGCCCCCGCAGCCGCGCGGCGCTGTCCCGCGGCTGGGTTCGAGGACGGGCCCCCCTCGGCCCCAGCGAGGACGACGTGTGCACGGCGAGCCGGAGCTCTCCTCCCGGCCAAGGCTGATGTGCGGCGCACGACCTGCTACTTGCCCGCAGCCTGTATATGTTCACCGCGGGCGCGGCGTGCTTCAACACCTCTGCTCCCCTCATAGTGCGGGCGAGCGGTATCTCAGGGTACTTGAGGGGTCCGAGCGGTTCCCTTTGGACGCAAGCTGCAACGGCCGGTCTGGCCATCCAACTTAGCCTACATCAACTACATGGACAGTCACTATAAGAGATGACTACACTTGGGAATTCAACAACAAATTTGGTGGACATTGCAAATTTTTCATCACCTTTTAAAAGATTATCTTCAGAAATTCGCCTTCTACAAACATAAATACCTTACGTTACCAATTACAACAAAATTTTGGAACTGAATTAAGAAATTTCTCAAATACTTCTGCAATTTATTTTAATATCAACATCAAAACTTGGACCTTATTTTCAAACAAAAGTTTATGTTCTTCTGTGTTACCCCTTGGAGGAACTTTTGGGGGGGGAGGTCTGTACCGGGTGGTACACCTCCACGCCGCTAATTTAAATGCGCGCCAGTTAAAACTCCTCTGCTGGAGGAAGTCTGAACTTTATTGACGGTATTAATTTTCTACCTTCTCAGAAGATGTCACTACCTGTAAATTTTGGAGTTTTAGAACTGTGTCACTTTTGATGTGTTTTTGTTTCGCTTGAAGTAAGAAGTGTGAACTTTCTCTTCTAGAGGACACTACTGAAGATCTACAATAGTGCAACCTAGTGCGGAGTCAAAGAACTATTTTTTTTTGGAGAAAATTTAATTTCAAGAGTTTGTTCTTTGTTAAATTTCTTTCTGTCATTGTTTAAGTTGGCAATATTTACCCCTTTCTTCCCCTTGTTATGAATGTATCCAATCCCGAATTTCTTCTATTAATTTCTGACCAATCTGGTGTATCTTCCCCCAACTTGAATCTGTTGCGGGGTCCTACCCAATAAAGAGTTTGTGGGAGGGTGTTTTCTTTCCCCTAACGACTAGAACCTTCCGCGAGGGTATATAAACTGCTGATTTTAGGGTCTCCGGGCCACTTCTGTTCCATCTTTCAGTGCGTAAGGTACACAGCAGGGGGCGGGAAGCGCCTCTTTCTTCTCCAGCCGTTCAACACCAGGTAATGGCCGATTAATAAATTCTTTCTTTGCTAGCTCAGCAGTTTAACTTTCGGGGCGGGTTCTAGGCCTTCCACCATGTAACTTTCCTTTAAAATGTAAAAACTACTGGTATCTGTTCTATCTTTCAAACGACATATCGGGAGAGAGAGTGCTTAACCCTCTCGAGCTCCCACTCACATTGTCTTGCGGTGAACTTAATTTTCTCAACCAATTCTTCCGTAATGTAATGTAAATTGTTATTAAGTCACCTCTGTAGTATGGGATTAGCCCTTGTATTAATGGCCTAGTGCCAAGTAGGTCTTAAGCAAAGTGTATTAGGAGTGCAAATTCGCCTCCTCTCAAATTGTATTTTAGAGGTCATGTATTAACCTTTCTGTCATTTAACAGACCTCAGTAGGTTGGGTATTTTACCCCTGTGTATACGTCCTTGGAGGACAGCTTAAAAGTGGAGTTTGGAGTGGCCTATGATAGGCTTGTATTTTAAGGGGAAGTTGCCCTTTATTGAAAATTGTGTTTCTGCCTCAAGGAGGCTTTTGGGTGTAATTGGAAGCAAATGTTTCTGGCATGTTTGGGGGTTTTCGGCCCCTTTGTTGTATGGTGTTCATTGTAAGGTTGGGCTCCTTGCTCAAGAATTATGTTTCTGACTTTTGAAGCCCTAAACGGGGTATCTATGTAAATGTATTTTTCAATCGTGTTTCGGCTACTAAGTACCTGTTCTATTTGTTGTTACCTAATTTTGCAAAGAAAATATAACCTTGTTAAATTTTAAAATTAATTTCACTTTAGTAGCTTGAGACCTATTCACCACCCAGCACCTTCTTTCATGCATAACTACCACCAAAACACGGTAACAATAATAATAATAATAATAATAATAATAATAATAATAATAATAATAATAATGCTCATGGCTCTTGCTTGCCTGGTGTAACCCTCGTACGTCAGACGCTTAAAACATGCCCAGGTGCCCGTAGAGTAAATCTCGGGCTATTTTAGGGTGGTTTGTAAATAATTGAAACTTTTTGTTTTCTTTGTATAACTGACATGAATAGTAAATCATTAATACTTATCTGATAGAGGTGTACAATACAATATATCGGACAGTGCTGTAATCTAAGCTTGTGAAATTATTTACACTGCCCTAATCATTTAGCAGACAAGTTTTTCTGGTATGTATCCACGTCAGGAGCGTGGGTTCCAATAGTCGCTGGTATCATAGTTGTTTCTCTCTTGCCAATAGGATCCCTGCACCTGCGGTAGAAATTCAATGTGTTGTTCCTAGCAATTATGAAATGCTTACCACAGCAGTTGTCTGCACAGATGATCACATCCATGTCTCAAAGAAGCCATGTTGTTGGCAATGGTCTTGGAATATTCACTACTCTAGATCATTTAATTAACACAGCGAACTCGTGTGTTTATCACCCAGTCTCATCTGTACTGTCGTGTTTGAAGATAATTTATATTAATAATTTTGAGTGGTTATTACAACAAAGTGCTACTCTTGTAAGCCAGCTGCTTCATTTAGGGTGGGCGAAAAATCCTACAGGTTTCTGTTAAAAAAGACCAGGGCGCACAAACCAAACCCCTTACTGGTGTTGCCAAACGAACCCCTTTCATGTAGCTACATTCCTGACGAAATTCTAAAACAAGAAAAAGTTACAAGAAAGGCAAAAAATAGCAAACTAAAAACAAAATGCACACCTAGAAAGAATGGAGAGAATTCATACTAATCTCATCACATGGCTCAGACATCCGTCTTTGAATATTATCAACCAGTGACTGATCTCATCACAAAAAGCTATCGCGCATAGGCCTTACACCACATGAAATACAGACGTCACGAAATCAAAATATATTCGGGAGATAGTGGGTTCGAATCCCACTGTCGGCAGCCCTGAAGATGGTTTTACGTGGTTTCCCATTTTCACACCAGACAAATGTTGGGGCTGTACCTTAATTCAGGCCACGGCCGCTTCCTTCCCACTCCTAGCCCTTTCCTGTCCATCGTCGCCGATAGAGCTATCTGTGTCGGTGCGACGTAAAGCAACTTGCAAAAAAAAAAAATTCAAAATATGTTGGTAGAAATGTATTTTCTCTAAACTTTCAGCACTTAGAAATTTGTTTCGATATCAAGTGACAGTAGGCAGTACCAAGCATTATAATATTCCTTTAATAATAAATAATCTATTGTCCTCTTTTTAATATGTTCCTTTCTTTTATCCTTTTCACCTCCTAATTTCCCCAATTCTGTTTTCACGCCCTGAATTGAGAGCAAACAAACGACATCCGCATTCTGCACACATTGATGGGTTTTTCTACAATTTGTTTTTACGTCACACCGAGACAGCTAGGTCTTACTGTTAGGATGGGATGGGAGAGGGCTAAGAGTGGCCTTAATTAAAGTACAGCCCTAGCATTTGTCTGTTGTGAAAATAGGAATCCACGGAAAACCATCTTCAGGGCTGCCGACAGTGGGGTTCGAGCCCACTATCTCCCGGATACAGGCTCACAGCTGCCCGTCCCTAACCTCACCGCCAACTCGCCCGGTGGTTGAACTCTTTGTCACACACAATTTTGTCCTCTACCTTAACAATTACGTTCTTTTTTCCTTTTGACCAGAACTGGTGTGATGCTTTTAGAGTAAATATGCAACATAGTAGGTGAACTTTATTTTTGCTAATGCCCTTCACATGGACAAGTTGTAATTCATTGAAATAAAACCTTGAATAGTGTTGCTTTTATTGTTATCCGGATTCTGTATCCTTTCGCTTGCGAATGTATCTGTGAGATAGCGCGCCTACCAGAAGCCCGACAATGCCCTGTCCCCGTGCCATATGATCTGATCCGACCTTGTATTAGCCATAATAAGAATCACGAACGTTCCTTTACACATATAAACAAAATTCCTCTAATTCTGGAAAACAATTGATACTGTTATAAATTTCAACATAAAGAAAAGTGATATAAGCTCTTCATATAAGTGATTTAATAGGTATTACATTCCGATGTAATTTAAGAGATGTGTGCTCCCTGCAATGTACAATGCAAAATTATAGGAAGAGTTGCATAAACACTAGGAGCCAAGTCCTTTGGAAATCACTTATGCAAACTCTTCTACAAAATTCTATTAATGAAAACTAGACCATTATAAGTCATTAAACAAATTGAAATCGAATATGCTAGTGTATACAAATCCTTTCCATGATCATCTTTCGAACACAAGACGTACAGACATCGTATGCATTTGTCTCTTTACACACACAATATTCTTGATGACCATTCCTGTATTTGAAAAATCCTGTGGGTGATAAATGCTGATGATTCTTTGCCCTTCTCTAGCTTCATATCCACTGATGATCATTCTTCCTGCCAGAGAATCAAACGCAAGCGTTGACAGCGCCTGGTCGAGTGAGCTCGAGATGGTAGCTGTTCACCACAATGATAAAGTAGATCCTCAGAGCTGAAAGTAAGAGTTGCATAACATCACCATACAGGTATCAACAACACTATCAAGCAAGAGGAAATCTACCGTATACCACTAATACTTTGTTTCCTAAGTCAGGCATTTGTGAGTAGGACAAGAATTTGTTATAACCGTTATAACAGTTCGAACCATAGTGTAGCGAAATCATAGGCTCGTATTGGGCTTTATAGTCTCCGGAATTAAAGATTCGATGAGAATGGTGGAGGTGCCGTTAGGATGGAAATAAATCGTCTTGAATATCCTTTTGGGAAAATCAAACGATCACAAATATGCCTTTCAATAAATTAAACTCAAATTGTTAACGATTAATATACATGCACTGAATGCATAATTTTCGAGACACATAGGTGTGGAATTTTAATCGACCAGTGTAGGATTACAGAGCGGGTTGGCCGTGCGGTAAGAGTCGAGCAGCGGTGAGCTTCCATTCGAATCCAACTGTCGGCAGCCTTGATGATGGATTTCCATAGTCTCTGGCTTCACTCCAGGCAAATACTGAGGCTGTACCTTAATAAAATCCACAGCCATCACCTTCCCATTTCTGGCACATTTCCGTACCTCCGTCGCCGAATCCTTCACTGTTACTGCGATGTTACCTCGCAACCGTGCAGGCTATGATGTAGAGTATTGTTACCTAGCAACCAGGCTATGATGTAGGTTTAGAGTATTGTTATCTAGCAACCGTGCAGGCTATGATGTAGACTATTGTTACCTAGCAACCGTGCAGGCTATGATGTAGACTATTGTTACCTAGCAACCGGGTACGTTATGATGTAGACTATTGTTACCTAGCAACCGGGCAGGCTATGATGTAGACTATTGTTACCTAGCAACCGGGTACGTTATGATGTAGACTATTGTTACCTAGCAACCGGGCAGGCTATGATGTAGACTATTGTTACCTAGCAACCAGGCTATGATGTAGGTTTAGAGTATTGTTATCTAGCAACCGTGCAGGCTATGATGTAGACTATTGTTACCTAGCAACCGTGCAGGCTATGATGTAGACTATTGTTACCTAGCAACCGGGTACGTTATGATGTAGACTATTGTTACCTAGCAACCGGGCAGGCTATGATGTAGACTATTGTTACCTAGCAACCGGGTACGTTATGATGTAGACTATTGTTACCTAGCAACCGGGCACGCTATGATGTAGAGTACTGGTACCTCGCAACCGTGCAGTCTATGATGGAAAATATTGTTACGTGTGTTTTCTGGCTGGCGATCTTCTGAAATTAGCATCCACTGAAGAACGGCCATGGCCGAGAGACGTTTAGGACATATTTATGATAATTTTATTTTCCCAGTAAAAATTGTAAAGTAGTTAATTATAATATTTCACACCTTTACCTGTACCTATAATATTTTAGCTTCGTATCTAATACTAATGAATTATGTTCCTTTGGCCTACCTGTAAAAAGAGCGCAAGTAAAGAGGGACACCACCCCGCTCACAACCTGGCTGTTTGCGATCTCAATACAGGCGATTATGATGTAGAAGATGCCGGTGAGAACAAGGCTTACGTTCGAGTAGATTATCCAGGGATAGATTAGGCTTGGCTTCTCCTGAAACATAAAAAAAAGAAAAAACAATCATTTGATATCATGTACACCTTTGACCTTAGGTGTGAACTGTTTGCCTCAGTACTGAATTAAAACCCGTTAAAGGCACTTGGGCGAGAATGTCGTATAATATTCACATTCTGGCCTTTCAGAGTTGGTTTTGCTGAATCCGAAAAACATATAGTATGTGCATATTGCTGCAAATGAAGTGTAATTCACGTGAATATTTAAATATGGTGTAACCACTCAGCTGTCGGTCATTACCTTGCCGAAGGTGACTTTAACATTAGCTATACTTCTCCCATGAACCGCGAAGGGTTAGAGCAAAACTGCTTAAAACCTACAACAAATTCAGTAGGTATCGCAACTATCATCACGTAATTTTAAGGGGTAAAATTATTTTTGAGAGCCTAATTTTACAGGGTAATATAACGTTTTTGAACAGCATTGTAAATATTTGCCGTTGGCATTAGTGTTACTAACTGTCGTAAAATAAGAATTATCACTCGTAAATGATTAATTTCCGTGTAAACAGCACCTAATATATAGCAGGAACTGGAATTTTTTAATATTCTTTGTTACAGTTTGTGTCAGGGTTGACAAACTAAGGGATAAAGACAGCAAGTACTGTATTTTTCCCACGCTCTGCTACCAGTTCCTTTTGTAGATGATTTAGTATTCTTTCTTGTCTTCGTATTGTATCCTATCTCTCTCTCTCTCTCTCTCTCTCCCCCTCTCTCTCTCTCTCTCTCTCTCTCTCTCTCTGTTTTAGTGGACTTATTTCTCCCACTATGTTTTTTTCAAATATTATACCTTGCTCGCCAGTTGCTGGTCTCTACCACCCCGTTCCGACGCAGGTTCCCCATGAGTGCCTGTGCACCTTGTGTCCTCTTTTTTTTTAATTTTGGCCTCGTGGGAATTAATTTTCATATGGGACACCATTTAATTTTTAAATATATGTATGTATGCCACATGCATTTCTCTTGTATTGTTAAACATCACTTATATTGGGCTTTATATGTTAGTATAACTATATATTTTTCTTTTGGAACTCCTCCTTTTCACCTCGCACCTTTTCCTTTTCGGACCGGTCCATTTCTTCATCCCACACCCCCTGCCGGTAGAGGACGCCGACGAATACACCCGCGCTATCCCCTGCCTGTCGTACGAGTCGACTAAAAGGGGCAACCTAGGCGCGGTCATGGATTGCGGTTTGGTATAATGTGTTGGACCTTCTGTGGATGGAAGGGGTTGAATACATTCACTGGTAATCCCTGCCTGTCGTAGAAGGCTACTTAAAGGGTCATGTGGCCATGGTCCCCTCTTTATTTTTTTTATTTTTCCGAGGGTCAGATGTAGACCATTTCAAAATTGATGATGCGCGTGCTGTTCGGAGATGGGCCTCTACGTGTGCGATTACGCCCAAAAACCCGCAATTGCCTTGGTTGCTTGGTTCGGCTACAGAGACCCCTGATCGGAGTGGGTGGAATTCGGGGAGGATGTTTCGGGCATGGCTTCGAAACGACGTCGCCCCTTTCAAGGTGGTCCCCCACCGAAGTCTTTAACTTGTGTTTCCCTGAGAGGTTCAACTCCCTGGGAACATGCACAGCGTGAAGGAATGGGATCCAGCTACCTATGTTTCTGGTCGCTACCAGAACCGATGGGCATGATTTTAAGCTGGTAAAGTCGATCCTTTTTAGTAGACACATTGAAGGCTTCTACGGCGAGCTTGAGGACCTCAAGAAAATGCGCAACGGTGGTTTGCTTTTGAAGACTCGTACAGCACTGCAAGCTGATCAGTTGCTTAAGTGCGACCACTTTGGCGAAATCCCCGTCATAATGGAGGAGCATAAGTCCTTGAATCTGGTTCGCGGAGCCATCTTTCACCGCGACCTTATTTTGAACACTGACGACGAGTTGATGGAAGACATGAAGAACCGTGGCGTGACACACGTCCGGCGCATTACGCGCAAGATCAACGGTGAAGACTTTGCCACTGGTGCCTTCATTGTCTCTTTCAAGTTGTCAGTGTTACCATAGAAAGTCAATGTGTGCGATGTGAGGCCGTAAATCCCGCCTCCTATGCTATGCTATCAATGCCAGGGATTCGGACATATGGTATCTTCCCCCACTCACCCCTCCACCCCCCTCACAACAGGCAACACCAACACCAGAAGTACGAGATACAATACGCGACAGACAGCCAAGCAGCATACATCTCAACCACTCCACAACAATTTGTGCCAACGTCATAAGAAAGGAAAGAACCACCAATAATGTACGACCTTGGCATTCAAAGTGAACAATTTCCAGAACATCAGCCACGTCAAAGAAGCCAGGATTATGTTCAAGTCACAAAATTAGAAAGATAAAGTGGTTGAGTTATATACACTGACTGACAGAGCAAATGCAACACCAAGAAGGAGTGGTTCGAAAGGGATGAAAGTTGGGGAAAAAACAGAGACGGCACGGACGAATAATTGATGTTTATTTCAAACCGATATGCAGGTTACACAATGCGCACGGCATCGACTCAGTAGGATGTAGGACCACCGCGAGCGGCGATGCACGCAGAAACACGTCGAGGTACAGAGTCAATAAGAGTGCGGATGGTGTCCTGAGGGATGGTTCTCCATTCTCTGTCAACCATTTGCCACAGTTGGTCGTCCGTACGAGGCTGGGGCAGAGTTTGCAAACGGCGTCCAATGAGATCCCACACGTGTTCGATTGGTGAGAGATCCGGAGAGTACGCTGGCCACGGAAGCATCTGTACACCTCGTAGAGCCTGTTGGGAGATGCGAGCAGTGTGTGGGCGGGCATTATCCTGCTGAAACAGAGCATTGGGCAGCCCCTGAAGGTACGGGAGTGCCACCGGCCGCAGCACATGCTGCACGTAGCGGTGGGCATTTAACGTGCCTTGAATACGCACTAGAGGTGACGTGGAATCATACGCAATAGCGCCCCAAACCATGATGCCGCGTTGTCTAGCGGTAGGGCGCTCCACAGTTACTGCCGGATTTGACCTTTCTCCACGCCGACGCCACACTCGTATGCGGTGACTATCACTGACAGAACAGAAGCGTGACTCATCGGAGAACACGACGTTCCGCCATTCCCTCATCCAAGTCGCTCTAGCCCGGCACCATGCCAGGCGTGCACGTCTATGCTGTGGAGTCAATGGTAGTCTTCTGAGCGGACGCCGGGAGTGCAGGCCTCCTTCAACCAATCGACGGGAAATTGTTCTGGTCGATATTGGAACAGCCAGGGTGTCTTGCACATGCTGAAGAATGGCGGTTGACGTGGCGTGCGGGGCTGCCACCGCTTGGCGGCGGATGCGCCGATCCTCGCGTGCTGACGTCACTCGGGCTGCGCCTGGACCCCTCGCACGTGCCACATGTCCCTGCGCCAACCATCTTCGCCACAGGCGCTGCACCGTGGACACATCCCTATGGGTATCGGCTGCGATTTGACGAAGCGACCAACCTGCCCTTCTCAGCCCGATCACCATACCCCTCGTAAAGTCGTCTGTCTGCTGGAAATGCCTCCGTTGACGGCGGCCTGGCATTCTTAGCTATACACGTGTCCTGTGGCACACGACAACACGTTCTACAATGACTGTCGGCTGAGAAATCACGGTACGAAGTAGGCCATTCGCCAACGCCGTGTCCCATTTATCGTTCGCTACGTGCGCAGCACAGCGGCGCGTTTCACATCATGAGCATACCTCAGTGACGTCAGTCTACCCTGCAATTGGCATAAAGTTCTGACCACTCCTTCTTGGTGTTGCATTTGCTCTGTCAGTCAGTGTATTTACTTATCGGATTTGCTTCTACCGCCTATGTAACATTTGTAATGGCATATTCCTACTTAGTAACTATCAGAGCTGTTTCTACTATTTTCATTGCTTGCTTCATTATGTTGGTGTCCTTATCTTAACAATGTCAAATGGCGAGCACAGTTTTTGTCTTGGAATGAACCGACGAAATGAGCCTTACCACTTTTATGTACGCAAGTTCTCGCACAAGACTGATATGCAGGAAAGGCGACCTTTAGCCAAACCCTGCTGTAATATTAACTAAAGGATAATCGTGTTTGATGTGCTTCTGTGGATCAGTGGTAGAGAATCGGCCTCCAAATCTCAAGACAGCGGGTTGAAACCCGGCAAAGGTAGTCGGATTTTTGAAGGGTGGAAAAATGTCCGTTAAGCACTTATCAAATTCGAGTGGGGGCCTTCGCAACAAGCCGCTTTTGAAGACCTGAAATTAGCTCTTTGTAATGCCCCTGTCCTTGCTATGCCAGATTTCTCGAAGAAATTCATCGTCCAAACCGACGCGTCGTCGTCGGCGGTAGCTGCAGTCCTTCTTCAAGAGACTGAACTAGGGAGGCGACCCATCGCCTATGCATCTAGGACTCTATCGGCTCAAGAAGCCGAGTATTCCATCTATGAGCTTGAAGGTTTAGCAGTTTTATTTGCCTTAGAAAAGTTCCGTCTCTATTTGGAACATGTCAAATTCGACTTGGAGACTGATATTCAAGCCCTAAGCTGGGTCTTAGGTAGGCCGCGTCGTACTGGTCGTATAGCCCGGTGGGCCATCCGAATTTCTGCCTTCCAATTTGACGTTAGGCATATCAGAGGTACTGAAAATGTTGTCGCAGACGGACTCAGCCGTATGTTTTCCAATGACGCCGCGACCCATGAATCGGTCGATAGTTCATCACCTCCTGAGTCCATGCTATCTGAGGTTAATGCCATCTTAACAGATGCTCCCATGCTCTTTAGGGATATTGAGAAATATCAACGTGAAGATCCAACGCTGGCTCCGATCATGGAAACCCTTTCTTCTGGGGAACATGTTGTCCCTTATGTACTGAGGAATGGTGTTTTATGTTGCCCTTCGAGGCATGATCAGATGATGAAAGTTGTAGTTCCAGCTGTTCTTGTACCAATGATCTTAAAGTACTATCATGAGACCCCATTAGGGGGGCATTTAGGCATCTTTAAAACCCGTGAAAAGATCCGTGAAATGTTTATCTGGAAGGGTATGGACGGTGAAATTCGTGAACTAGTTAAAGCTTGTAAATCTTGTTTGCTTAGTAAACCAACCATGTCCACCAAGGTAGGCCTTCTGTTTTCTCATCAAGCGTCGCGCCCCATGGAACGTCTCTACATCGACTACGTAGGACCCTTCCCCCAGTCAAAGGGGAATGCCAACACGTTCATCCTTGTATGTGTAGATGGTTTTACAAGATTTTCTTGGTTATTCCCGACTAAGCTGGCTACCGCTCAGTCCACCATTACTTGTTTAAATTCTATCTTTGCATCTTTAGGTCCTTGTCAATATATCGTGTCCGACAATGCTAAAGCATTCACGTCCAATCTCTTTCGTAAATTCTGTTTTGATCTGTCCATCTCTCATGTGACAACTTCTGCTTATTATCCTCAACCATCTCTGGCTGAACGGGTTAATCGTAATCTGAGGTCGGCGCTGATTGCCTATCATCATGAAGATCGTTCTAGGTGGGACACGTCCCTGCATTGGTTAGCTTTTGCTTTGAATTCGGCGGTTCATGAATCTCATAAGTTTACTCCAGCTTCTTTGATGTTCAAGTTTGTTCCCAACACGCCGCTCTCTAACCTCTGGTCTCTGAGTGACATTCTACCTGAGACAATAGATCCTGATAATATTAAAGATCTTTGGAAGAAGGCTAAAGCCAATCTTAAAGTGTCTCATGAAAAGGTTAGGGAAAGATATGATCGTGGACGGAGACCCACCAATTTGAAGGTAGGTGACCAGGTGATGGTCAAAAATTTTGTTCCCGCGGGAAAGCTTGCCCCCAGATTTCATGGGCCGTGTATTATTCTCGATTTCCTTACACCCGTTACCTTATTGCTAAGCAATCCAGCCACCGAGAGGATATTTAGGGTTCACCTGTCGCAGGTGAAACCTGTGTAGCTTCCGCGCTAACGTAGCTGATTTTATATTTGCTTTAACATTTTTGAAAGAATTCGGAAGGTTATTTTTTTGGTTGCATTTTAAGGCCTTCTGCCCTTGGAATCTGGTTCTTTGTATTTAAGTATTTATTGTAAAACCTTCCCCGAACAGTTAAACTGCCATCCTGTACTTGCCATGGCCATTACCATGCTCCCGTCTCCTGCTCACATAAAACTGTGGCTAAGTGAATGAAATAAATATTTCCACGCCGCTGGCCCCTCAGTTCTACTACAAAGCCTGTACCCTAAAATCATTATGGTCCAACAAATTCTGCCGCCGAGATCTTAATGTTTCAGTGCCCCCGCAGCAGCCCGGCGCCGTACCGCCACTCAGGTGGGGTATGGGCCCGCCCCTCTCCAGTGAGGCCAACCAGTGTATGGCGAGCCGGAGTCCTCCTTCCGGCCAAGGCTGTTGTGCGGCGCACAACCTGCAACTTGCCCGCGACCTGTATGTTCGCGGCGGGCGCGGCGTGCTTCAACTCCACTACTCCTCTCATAGTGCGGGCGAGCGGTATCTCAGGGTACTTGAGGGGTCCGAGCGGCCTCTTCTGGACAGCGGCGGCTGGTCTGGCCGTCAAACTTAATCAACATTGAATGTACTTAATCAGCTACATGGACATTTAATATCAACAATTACTGCATTTTTGAATTCAACTGTAATATTTGGTGGACTTAGAAAATTTTTCTTCACTTTCAAGTATTAAAAGTTTTTCCTTCTGAATTCAACTTCTACAAGCATCAAGACATTCCTTCAAAAGTTACTACGAAGAATTTTGAAACTGGATGCAATCATTTAAGAAAATTTGGTTGTAAATACTTCTGCAATTAACTTCTATATCAAAATCATAACTTGGACCTTATTTTAAAACAAAAGTTTATGTTCTTCTGTGTTACCCCTTGGAGGGACTCTTGGGGGGGGGGGAGGTCTATACCGGGCGGTACACCTCCGCTCCGCTAATTCAAACATGGCGCCAGTTGAAACTCCTCTACTGGAGGAAGCCTGAACTTTAACTACAGTGTTAATTCTCAAGTTTCTCAGAAGATGTCCCTACTTGTAAATTTTGAAGTGTTCCGAACAGTGTCGTTTTCGATGTATTTTTGTTTTCCCTGTAGCAAGAGGTGTGAACATTCTCTTCTAGATGGCACCTCTTAAGAACTACAATTGCGCACTCTAGTGCGAAGTGTAGGAACCTTTTTTTTTTTTTTGAAGAAACTTAGTATTTATAAGTTGGTTCCTTATTAAATTTCTTTCTGCCATTGTTTAAGTTGGCAATGTTAACCCTTTCTTTCCGCCAGTTTTGAAATAGGCCAATCGCAAATTTCTGTAATTAATTTCCCACCAATCCTGGTTTTCTTCTTCAGTTTTGACATGTAATCTTTTGGCCGTCCAATAAAAAGCTTGTGGGCGGGTGTTCTTATTCTTGAAAGGTCTCGAATGTTCCACGAGGGTATATAAACTGCTGATTTTCGGGTCTGCGGGCCACTTCAGTAACATCTATCATAGTGTAAATTATGTAGCAGGAGGCGGGAAGCGCCTCTTTCGTCGGGCAGCAGTTCTTCAATAAGGTAATGGCCTTTTAATAACTTATTTTCTTGCTAGCTCAGCAGTTTAACTCTCGGGGCAGGTTCGATACCTTTTACCATGTAACCTTCCTCTAAAATGTAAAAGACACTTGGTATAGATTCTATCTCTTTAAACTACATATTGGGATAGAGAGTGCTTAACTCTCTCGAGCTCCCACTCTTATTGCTTTGAGGTGAACTTATTTTCACAACCGTTTCTTCCCTTCCTAATGTAATATAATTTTTTATATATATAAGTCACCTCTTTAGTATGGGATTAGCCCTTGCATAAGCGGCCTAGTGCCAAATAGGTTTTAAAGAAGTGTATTAGGAGTGCAAGTACGCCTCCTCTCAAGTTGGTATTTTGGAGGCCATGTAATTGACCTGTTTCTTTACTTAATAGGCCTCAGTAGGTTGGGTATTTTTACCCCTGTTTTCATGTGCTGGGAGGTCAGCTTGAAGGTGGAGTTTGGTGTGGCCTTTGATAGGCTTGAACTTTGAGAGCGAATTGCTCTTTCTGAAATTTGGTTTCTGTATGCCTCGAGCAGGCTTTTCTGGGTAATTGGGAGCGAGTGCTCCTGGGCATGAGTGGGGTTTTCTGCCCCTTTGTTAAACCTTATGTATAAGTAAAGTTGGGCTTATAGCTCAAGAATTGTGTGTCTGGCTCTCGGAGCCCAAATCCTGTAACCACTGTAATTGTACATTCTCGATTTGTTGGTAGGCTACCAAGTACCTGTTATATTTGTTATTTCTTGATCTTGTAAAGAAAATATAACCTTGTTAAAATTTTAAATTAACTTTAATTTATTAGATTGAGACCTATTCATCCCAGCACTTTCTTTCACCTCTGCTGATCCACCAAACCACGGTAACAATTATTATTGAATCAGCACATTTCTTAATTCTGTGTAAACCCGAGGTTACAGACCGAGATAGTCTAGTTTGTTTTTACCACTATAATATTTTTAACTTTTCTGTTATCACGGAAGTATTTTTTGACTGTTATGTCAAAAGTTGCGTAATAAGTTATATTCTCCGAAATATTATCTGCAACTCAAAACACGCTCAACGGACACTTGTAATTCGCCTGCGTGATAGTTCGAGTATTCTGTATTATTATTGGATTTTATATTTTTGTTTCCTTATTTGTTGTTCCTCCTGTTCCTCCCCATCCCTTCTCAAACATAGTCTTGGTTGTAGGCTGAGTCCACTGACTCACGCTAATTTTCGCGTCATTTGTCAGAAAATTAACTTGGCTCGTTATGGGATCTTTTTGAACCCAAGGCTGCTGGGGTGCGAGCATCGCAGTTTGTCTTGAGTGTCTGTGGGGTGAAAGGTTCACGATTGTAGCAGCGAATGGGCGTGTGTGTATTTTTGTCATGTGCGTGCCGGGTTGGTAGCCCAGTTTGTTCCTTTGTTCTGTTTGCCAGTATTGCTCTATTATTTAATTTTTATCGATTGTGTCGGTATTTAATTTGATCTGTTATTTTTCTGAATGTCTTATTAAAGAAGATTAAAAACAGGTTCGAGAGCACATTAACTTCGTTGAATTTTTTCAACAGAATCAACTTTGTAATTTGTAATTAGTTGAATTTTCGTTCTGTGTAACATTTATTGCTTACAAGGGAACATGGACAATGGTTAAGTCGCCGATCGCGATGAAACTTGAAAAACACATTGAGGTACACCTAGAAAAGATGTCAGCATCAATTTTGGTGCCGACATTCATTAGGACGTTAACTAAGGGGCCTAAAAGTTGCGACATTTCAAGTTCCGCGCGAACAGCGATGAATACCTGCTAGCCAATGCTTAGTCAGCACACTGCCTTGTGCCACACCTCTGCACCTCCTCCCCTCCACACCTACTTATGGTTCGCCACCGCACGTTTCCTTTCTCCCCGTGGCTGTCCGTCTGCTTAGATGTCGAACAGAACCTGTGCTAAACTTTGCGTACTCTATCATACTTCCTCATAGCTCTCCTTTGTAATTTCCACATTGTATTAGTCAGTTTACATTTTCTGAAATGTTTATAAAAACGATAAATATCCTTTAATTTAAATAAATTACGTGCCCGAGTAGAGCATCTCAGTGAATTTAACAAGATTCGGTACCTCGGGATATCAAAACCTGGTTACAGGTCAGACCTTCTTTTTATGCCTACCTCCACCTCCACCCCGCATTTTGTGTACGCTATCAGTTGTGTCATAACGAAACGAAATCACGAACAACAACAATTATAAACTCCGAGTTTTAAACTACTGGTATTTTCCGTGTTGCGTAGTCTGGTGTAAGGAATATAGGTAGAATGTTTAATTTGTGCTTGTACTGAAGGATTTATTCGTGTTTTGCAGTGACAGGCACAACACATTTCAATTGCAGCAATGGTTGTCGAATATAAATCAATTTAATGCATAGACAACTTTAATATGAGTATGACATGGAATGTAGTAAAGTTTGACGTATTAAGAAAAGCCTTGCAAAACAAAAAAATATGTGCATTAATATATGCAGTAGATATACAGTAATCACAGGCAGACCTGTAGTCTTACTTTACCGGTACTTTTACGTTATAGCGTTTTAGAAGTAAATAATAATATAAGCGTAGGTCGGACGTGGTACCCCATCTCACGTTTGACCACGCCCAATAGTGCTTAACGCGGGGTTGTACCCATGAATGTGACAACTCACCAGAATCAGCAGAAATGAAAATATAAAATTTGAATAAAGTATGGGATAATTAGTTTAGGTTATTTATTATCATTATGTGTGAAGCGGAACGTTATTTAGAAGATTTCAATAATTATAGTACAAAAAGAAGTAAAGTATAGCTTCGGTTCCGTTCAACAGTTAAGCAGCTGGCTAGCGCGGGGAGAAGGGAAAAGTGCTGCGGCGAACCAGTTGGATTGGGTAGGGGCGGGGGTTGCAGAGGAGTGTTTCTAGGCAGGCAGTGTGCCGGCTTAGCATTGGCCAGCAGGTATCGCGCTGAAATTAGAAATGTCGCAACTTTTAGGCCCTTAGTTAACACCCTAATGAATGTCGGCATCCAAAATTGATGCTGACATCTTTTTTACGTGTACCTCAATGTGTTTTCCAAGTTTCATGGCGATCGGCGACTTAACCATTGCCGATGTTCCCTTGTTTGTGTAAATAAGCTTGTTGAATTACAGATGATAAAACCCATATTGTTGTACCATACTTTCGATATACTTCCGCTTCTCCTCTGTTTACTTTCACCTCTATGGGCTTGATGCTAGTACCGTCACACTGTCCAAAACTTGAAACTTTCACTTACCTGATTTGCGCCGCAAGCCAGTATAATGGCGAAAATCAGTTGTATGACTATTATCAAAGCCACCACCGTCGTCAAGATGCCGAGTGCTGAAAAAAAAGAAAAAAGAAAATATATACTCCGTTATCATAACATAGTAAGTTCACCGGACAAAACCTTACTCACCCCTGAAGGAATCATTACAAGAATTATTTATTACCTCTAACTCCGCTCTGGAATTCATAACCGCCTGAATTTCGTTAGGAAATGAGTCCACAGTGTTGTGCAGGTGCGTCCCATCTAGGTTAAGATACTCGCTGGGGATTTGATCACGCAATTCCACCAAACTAGGGGATGCTCATAGACTTTTCAGTGGGGTTCAATTCAGGTGATTTTGCTGGCCAGTCGTGATGTAACAGGGTGGGAGTGTATTAATAAAACTAGTCGCATATGCGTCCAGGCCGATGAACCTTGCTCTTATCTTGGAAAAGGGGGTATCAATAGCATTCTCATCGTACAGGTATTGACAGAAAGGCAACACCTGATCACAAAGTGTTTCAGTAATAATAATTCTGCTTCATGTTAATGGTCACCTCATTGAGCGGGCCCATTCATGATACGCAAAACACACCCAAATCACCAGGATGAAATGCTTCATTTGGCCTTCAGTGCACTCGACGACGTACGTCATTGGAAGACAGGCTAAAACGTGATTAATCCGACATCATAACAATCCTCAGTCAGGATATCCTTCCGACCACAATTCTTACGTGTTTCGTGGCCACATGTCGTGCACCACTGCTTTCAGACTCGTTGAACAGTCCGCCGCGAAACACCAACAAAACCAACAACTTCATGACCAAAAGCACGACCGAACACAGTTGCCCCTTTTTGCCACTCTGTCACATCCTTACATCTACCCATGCTGACGTACACTGTCCGCTTGAAACATCGATGAGTCACTGATCGCTACTGCCTTATGCTCATGTAGAGGCAGTACGCGTGCGATTGAGCACATAAGTCGTTAGCTGCGCCATCTGTACAGGCTTAACGATCATTCTGTGCGCAGACAAAGGTGACTCATTTTTGTCTGATGAGCTTATAATCATTATGTGACAAGGGATTGTCTCACTTAGACTAGAACAATGCCTGTGAAACCTGTGGATGATCAAGAAAGGCATGGATAAATTGCTGGTAATTATCGATCTGCCTCCGAGTAATATTTACAAACTTAAAAATTAATTTAAAGTTAAAGAGCTTCAGTCTTTCGGAAAGGCTTTTTTTTTCAATACCTGTAAAAATGTACATACTATTAAGCAACGAATGACATGTTTCGCCCCACATGAACATCCTCAGATTAAATAAAAACACTTCAAATCATGCGCACATGTGTACAATTTTTACGTTGCGTAAACTTTCAATGATTGAGATTTGATGTTACGAACAAGTAATGACAAATAATGATTGTATTAGTCTTACCTTGTCACCTTAACCGGTTGACGTAACGTTAACAATATATCATCTGGACTCCATAGATGTTTTAGGATTGATGATAGCAGCAATAGGCAGCATTACTCACATTTCACAACATTTGTAAGAAATTTAGTTTGGATAACCAATTTATTAAGGACATTGGGTTAGCAGAACTGAAAGGATCATTAACTATATAGTAAAAAACAATGTATACTCTCAGCGATATATTTGTCCTATAAGGAATTCCACATGGATTTCAAAATTATCGATACGATTTTGATTAAGTAATAAGTAGGCTTTAATATGGTATAACAATCGTGTATACAGTAGACATATTTCATACGACCCTTGTAGTTATAAATCAACTTTTCATGTAAGCTTTGTCTGTTTGTCAGCCTCCATATGGGGGAAGCTGAAATAAATGCATTTCTCTCTCTCTCTCTCTCTCTCTCTCTCTCTCTCTCACGCAATATTTAAAGTGATTTGATTGAATCTGAAGATGTTCTTGTTGGACTAAACATGCCATTCGTTGTTTAATAGTGTGTTATTTTACAGCGATGTCATAATTCGTTTTTGATAGACTGAAACGTTTTACGGTAACTATATCGACACAGGAAAATCCTATCAACGTAAAAAGTACTCATTTGTTTACTACAGTTTTCAATGGAACGTGTAGTTTCCAACTCATCGATGGCAATGAACCTTAAGGGGAGGAGGATGACATCGCTGCAGGACTGCCGTTGTTTAACTGGCCGTATTCAGAACGACTAAATGAGTGATGCAGCTTTTGACAAAATTATTTTTATGAGAGCTCATTCCTTAAACATCTGTTCGACGTCCGTAAAGCGAAGAAGGTATGTGAACTCAAGTATTTGAGCAGCTGTTGTGAGCTAATGAACTCAGGTTTATCAATGGTACCAATAATAACTAGATACTGTATGTTTAGGCATTAATGGGCTTGTTTGCAAACTTACTAAAACGAGTAGGGAATGCTCAACATTACTGTTATAATATTTGCATAAATGGTAGAGGTACGGCCTGTCAGAACCCCTAGAAATTAATATGAATCGGTTTATTTAAGAAAGGAAGTAAGATAAAAATTCAAGCGTTGAAAATATGAAAAAGTCCGCAGTTCTAGCCTTTCAGGCAAGCAACCCAATTTTGAAAACAGCCGAGGGGCATGAGATACAAATTTTAGGTAAATAAAATATAATAAATTATGAGAATGTATTCTTTATTTATTTCTAAAAATTACAGTGCTTTTCTTAATCATCGTTATCCGGTCGATTAGATTAACCGCTTGCCTTTTTCTAGCGCCAATGTGTGTCATTGCATTGTTTCACGAAAGCCATTCTAACTACATTCGGTGTAGACATTGTTTCAAAAAATAAATCACTTGAGGATATTGAAGCGAGGAACACATTATAGAAATAATTATGTAAATAAGTTAATTTATCTTGGATTTTAATCGAAAAGGAAACGATAAAAACAAGCGATTTGGGGCTTTCTTTTCGGAACATCATTTACGCCGGAATTAATTTTAGAAATTTGGTTCTTTTTTAGTCTGATGCAGCTATCAACGACTCAGAATTTAAAACCTTTACCGGCCCTTTAGCCCTTCAACTTTTGGTACAATTGAGGAAATTGCTTAATTTTATGTTTTTCGTAGTATGGGGACCCCCTACGTTGCCAAGAAAGGTTTTCAGCATTGTAACTGAACAAATGTTCGTGAGCATCATTAATGAAATGTTAAAGTACTATTACATTACCTTCCATAGTTGCACGGAACGCCTGAATTAGTTCTTCCGTAGCATGATGATTCTCCAAGGGAGCATCCCTGAACACGAAGAAAGCCGCCGCGCCCGTAATAACCGGTATTAGGCCGATTCCACAGCCTACCTGTAAAACAAATAGACATACAGTGATAATGAGTCTTGACAACGGTATTCAGACACTCGTCGCTTCAGTTCAGTGCAGCTCTGCATACCACCACCTGTTCACATAAGAGATACGGAGCTTAACCCGATAACCACCTGCGTATCTGGCCATTGTTAAACCATGATATCTAGGCCCCGAGTGTTTGTCAGAATGCTAACTAATTTGGTAATTACTAAGTGTATCTAGCCCGTTCTTCCGTTATGTAGCAAGAGTAACATAAATTATAGGGGTTCTGATGAGCCGTACCCCTAATGTTTATGCAAGACTCGCAGCACAAACGTTTTGCAGGATAGATTATACTTGTTATCCGCTTCAAAAAGTTTGCATTCTAACCTCTTACTGCCTAAAGTTACTGAGTCCAATCATATAGCAGGGACTGCACCACCCCTCGCTTCGTTAGAGAGATCACTACCTAGAAACCAGAATCACATATCTAGAAGAAGTTTGTCGCGCAGTGGAAGCAGAGGATTATACTTGTTACTAGTGGACTGGAGCAGAAAAGACAGAACACGGTCTGTAGATGGACTTGAACTTGGTAAGTCAAAAAAACAAACTTAGGAGGTGACTGTAGCAGGATCAGTGTCTCAGGACCCTTTACTCAAAATCTATTTTGAGGAGTCACTTGATATTATCAGTTCTTATTCTTGGCATTTTATATAACAATAGGAAGGATTATGTGGAAAAACCAAATGCTTTATCCAGTTAGTGTTTTTCGAAAGGTAATATTTTCTTGGGTAAAGATTCGTAAAATAAAATATTTGTAATTTGTATTTTATTTCCTGAAAATAACAATACTGCGTGTCTCTTATGAACCCAGACCGTCGAGCGGCGTTTCTACTCTCGAGACTAAGCAGCTGTACGGGAGGCGCGCAACCAGCGTGCTCGTGTTTGACCTAGCATCAGTCGCCAGTCTGAATCATAGCTATTGACTTGGTGAGGCAGTTATCATTGCAACACCGCATTTTCGAATGTAAACGTTACTTCATGTACGAGTTGGCTCGACGAGGACGCGATTCATTTCTTTACAAATTTCCTGATGATGTGCCACCTTCACGAGCACATATTCAATACATTTGTAACTACTGGCTCAGTGCTCGATAAAAAACATATGCCCGCACGAACAGTTTTAACAGAGGAAAGGCTAGACGACAGCCGTGCTAATCTTGAACGGTCACCGTACAAAACACTCACAAAATTAGAACAACAAATATGCGTTTCGGTTTCTTCTGCACACAGAGCTACAAAGCTGCTACACAACAGACCGTACAGGTTTACACGGGCCCATTGTTTAAAACCTGCTGATCCACCCACAAGAGTGAGATGTTGTGAGTGGTACTTTGCGTCATTGAATGATCCCTTATTCGACCTACAGCTTGTGTTCTTTTCGGATGAGGTCTGGTTTCATCTTATTGGTCGTCAGAACAGTTATAACTCTCGCTATTGGTGTTTATGAAGTACCTCATTACGGAGGATGACACTTTCAGCAGCTGGCAGCAGAATATTAAGCAAGGTTTTCTAATGTCACTGTGAATGTTTGTGAATTGTTTCATTTCCTGTCTGCCTCTGAGAGGGTATTGTCCATCTGCGAGTCTTGGGCCTAGATTTTTTTCCCAGATGATTTTGCGATCTTTCTTAGTTCCTGCTTTCTTGTTCTGAGCTCTGGTCCATGCACGCATTCTGACTTCATGACTGTATTGTAATATCTTAGTGTAATGATTATAATAATAATAATAATAATAATAATTAGGAGAAGAAGAAGAAGACTGTAGGCATAAACGGCCTGAATTTTTTGCGGGCATGCGAGACGAGTAAAGGTGGTCACCACAATTAGACTCCGTTTTCAATTATTTACAGGTTTAAAACTGAATTAGACGGCAGCGTTACTTGAAATAGAGGATTGTGGAAGGACGTTAACTCACAGAGACTTGTGGACTAAACTCTGAAAGGTAAAACAAGTGATGTGATTATCATCTCATTCAGAAATGCCAGATGTTGCAGCCGTATGCGAGGCCTTCGTGATCTGCCTCTTCCTTCTACAGACATATTCAGTCTTCGAAACATTGGACCTCGAGCTGGCCTTAGGACACCTGCGTTATTGTTTGACAGGTGTACCACCCCAGTCAAACTCCCCGCCTGGCAGTGTCCTCGAATCGGATCACGCGAGGGAGTAATTTGCGCGGCCGCGGTCACGCCGCCGCACGCGCGTGCGCAGGGAAGAATCTCAGACGCACGACGACGACACGACGGATGATGGTCCGCGAGCACGACGCATCCTTAACACGCTCGGCTCGAGAACACCGTGACGCACGCGCTCCGCCCAACCGAGAAAGTAAAGCAACTATGAAAGTAGTGGTATTTTACCGGGGATATTGTCATCTCCCACTTATGCTACACCTCTCATGTCTCCTTACAATGCCAGACTAGAGTCAAGCTCAACAGGGTCTTCTTTCCCCGCTAATTCTCCCAAGCCCGTTCCCTTGAGAAATATAATATTCAAAAAGGCTGAAAATCAGAGACTTATTTTACACACAACCAAATGTTTATCACCTAAACTCTCATAGTGAAAGACCCAGATAGAGGTGGTGCTGATTGTTTTGAGAGTGAGTTTTACTGTACAACCATCCTCTATTAACACAAATCAGAGAAAAAATGGAAAGAATCCGAGAATTCGGAAAATGAAACTGCCCGCCATAGATAGACAAGGGCCATAAAGTACGTCAAATTGGAGGACTGCATAGGCCTCCAGTGACTAATACCGTCGGGGTCGGAAAGGAACAAATGTTGACCAAGGGAGGTCGGATAGGATAAATGAAAGTGAGGAGCCTGGCACAAGTGAATGAAAACAGTGCGTGGACTCAACTAAAGGCACCATGGTCACCAACTCCCCCATGGTTGCCCAAGTTGCACATCCTCTTAAAACGCCTTCTACTTGTGACCAGCATACTTACGGCTTCTAGGATTCCGATCACTATGGATCCAGTCTTCAGCGTACACCCGCAGCAGCACTGTTTCACCACGCAGCCCATGATGATACAGTTGATTGTCCTGAAACAGTACAAATAATTACGTCATCGTTCTTAGTGGTCGTCGCAAAATACTACAGCGAAGCCCTGGAGGCTGACGTGGAGAAGAAGTACGTGTGAACAGCCGTTGCACACGAGTCTGTCGATCCTAAACTCTAGGAGAAATATCTCGATGGTGTCAGAGACTACAGTGTTAGAACCGTATGGGGCCAAAAGGAATTGGGTTTCTTTTCCGGAACCTGGCAGTGGAACCGTAATAATTCGGGGTTGCTTTAATATGTAGGTCGTCGGAGTAATCCAGAAGGACATGGAGATGCCGTCGGGAGATCGTGGAAGCGTTTACTTTTCGGAATGAGTGTTCGAGTACCTAAAATCCTGTTGCAGGGAGACAGGGTTTGAAAAGAGATGACCCAGTTTCCCTGCTGCGAGTCTCTGCACACCCAGGGTTCATGCTTATACGGAGCGCTCAGTAATGGTTGTAACTGCTTGCTTTGAGAATACACCTCTCGTACGGTTCTGCCGGCCTCGGCAGCGGACGAAGTGGAGATGTGACGATGGATAGTGAAGGGACCCGTTCCCTATGGGAATGGGTGAGAGCCCGAGTTCGAGGGCCTAGGAAATTTCCTCGCTACAGCTGTGAAATACAAAAGGATACCCATCGAACTTGGAATGTACATAACGATGGTGATATATAGGGTGGCGCAAAAGTTCGTTAACATTTTACGAGGCAATACTTCACAGAATATTGGAGGTAGAGGGGTAATAATTCACACGCATTATTAGCATGACATGGGGTTTTATTGACACCGAAATAACGTACACAAAGTGACCAGCAGATACACAAGCAATAATTAGCATAACAATCGATGTATAGCAAACACATTCTCAAAATGTCGGCCGTCTTCATGAACAATACCTGAAGTGGAGGGACAAAGTTGTGAACAGCACTGTACAGTATATCCGTAGATTTGGTGTGAAATTGCCGTCGGATGTTGTCTTTTATCATCCGTAATGAGGTCGGACGATCGCGATAGACTTGCGACTTCAGGTAACCACACAATCATTAGTCACACGGTTTGAGGTCGTGATTGCAGGCGCACTTGAAGCCCTCTCGCACGACAGCTGTTTTTATACCGTACACGGTTTGCATGCGGCATCGCTGACGTGTCGGTGTCCAGCACCATCTGTTGGTCATTGTGTGTACTTCACATTGCCACGTCAAATATTAATGGACGTTTTGGGTCACCTTCAGTCAGTTGTCATATAGGCAACAGTAACCATAAAATGAAATTGAATGAGTGCCTCCAAATGTGTAAAGGTCAAAGTCCGATCGCCATGGAGTTCCTTTATGTATTCTGTTAATAACCTCACCTTTAGTTGTATTTTTAAAAAACGTCTAATGTTATAAAAAACCTCTTTGTCCTTAATATAGCATTCATAAAACTGTATACAGTTCAGGTTTTAGAAATTGTACTAGTTAACTATACATTTTCACTGAATACACTTATAGCCTAGTACTTCTTGTAAACTAAAGCCGGGCTGAGTGACTCAGACGGTTGAGGCGCTGGCCTTCTGACCACAACTTGGCAGGTTCGATCCTGGCCCAGTCCGGTGGTATTTGAAGGTGCTCAAATACGTCAGCCTCGTGTCGGTAGATTTACTGGCACGTAAAAGAACTCCTGCGGGACTAAATTCCGGCACCTCGGCGTCTCCGAAAACCGTAAAAGAGTAGTTGACGTAAAGCAAATAACATTATTATTATTATTATTATTATTATTATTATTATTATTATTATTATTTTTCTGAACTAAAACAGATTTCCACATTGACACTTTGAGCAGGTACAGCTTGAAATAGCTCTCATATCGCCATAAATTCATAAGATAAGTACTCGGTAGCAGTGAAATAGCATGCCCATTTTAGACACCCTCTTTTTTTTCCCTCAAGAATTCTTTCACTTTTGAAAAGTGATTAATTAGAAGGTACAGTACCGGTCAAAAGTTTAGGACCACATCAAAAATGATGAAATGTTATCTCGAACCTAAAATTGTGCTACTAGACCTCTGTATTTTTTCCTGAGCTCTCGCATCTAGGATGGTATAAGTCACATGATTTTATTGTACTGCTGAAATTATACATTTTTAGGTATTGGAAAAGCGACGTAAAGCCCGTAGCAAAAAAAAAAAAAAGGTATTGGAAGGTCACATCAGAAAGTAAATTTTATACTCTGATTGGCTGTATCACCACCAAGACTCGTTTGTAGACTTAGAAATAGGCTGGAGTCATTTTTGTATAAATATAAAAATTCCGAAAAAGTGTGGCACCGATTTTTGTGCGGTTTTTTTTTTTCAAACCAGCGCTAAGATGGGTAATTTTTCATCGCTCTTTTCATAGGTCACAGTGTGAGCTCTCGGCATCAGAAATGTGTTCTTGGCTGCCCCCTGCAGAGTGCAAATGAAGGCAGATAAATCTGACGCCGATAGATCGCCTCAAGAATTTGGGCCATACATAACTAAGACAAAGAAATGTCAACCACGTTGCCGCTGCTTGGTAATAAAACGAGCATAAAGCCGGTGCCGCATATTTCTGGAAGTTTTATTTTTTTTATTCTAAAATGGCCCACACCAATTGCTAAAAGCAAAGTCAACTCCGTACAGGCCATGAAGGCCCTTGGAGGGGTGGAAGGTAAAGGCTTCCACTACCCGTAACCTCGGCACTTGATGGGGTAGAGTGGTTAGCTCTACGCCCGGCCGCCTTTGCCCCCAGGAATTAACCTGGTACCCATTTTTGGTGTAGGCTGAGTGAACCTCAGGGCCATATGCATCTCCGGAAGTGGAAATCTCATTTCTTAAATTTTACGACTTCCTGAAGGGGATTCGAACCCGCGTCCTTCCGGGCGAACCGAGAACGCCTTTACCGCCTCAACCAGTTAGAGTATACAGTACAACATATTACCAACATTTTTGATTATTTTTTTTTTTTGCTAGGGGCTTTACGTCGCACCGAGACAGATAGGTCTTATGGCGACGATTTGATTTCTTTAGTGTGACTTACCAAGAGTTAAAAATTCATAACTTCTGCAGTAATTGGACTAACACATTATTATTATTATTATTATTATTATTATTATTATTATTATTATTATTATTATTATTATTATTATTATTATTATTATTATTATTATACCGGGAGGTACACCTCAACTCCGCTCATTCAAAATAAGCGCCCTTATGAACTCCTCTATCGATCAAAAGGTGAAACTAATACTACCAGAACTTGGAACTTTAATCAGAAGATGTCACCACTGAAATATTAAGGAATTGTGTTATTGTGAAGTTTCGCAAACTGATTGAATTTCTCCTTGTTTTGTTTTGCTATACATCAAGAAGTTTGGACATTTTTCCACAGATGTCACTACTAAAAAACTCTGATCATGCACTCTGGTGCAAGGTGGAAGAACTGATAAATTAAAAAAGTTCCGTATTCCTAGGTTTTCCATAACGGAAAGCCAACGGCCGTAGCCGTATTGAAACACCGGATCCCGTGAGATCTCCGAAGTTAAGCAACATTGGGCGTGGTCAGGAGTTGGATGGGTTACCACGCGCTGTTGGTGGGGGGTAAGGGAATGGAGGAGCGGAAAGGAACTGGCCACCCTACCTTACCATAACGGAACCTATGTTTATTTATTTTTGGGTTGGCGAAACTTCTTTTTCTTTCCGCCAGTTTTGAATCTAGCCATTCAGGATTTTCTGTAAATAATTGTCAACCTATCACAGGCTTCTTGTTCGATTTTCAGTGTAACTTTTGAGTTTAACCAATAAAATTTGAAGGGTGTGTACGGATTAGCCCAGAATCCTCTCGAACCTTCCCTGAGGGTATGTAAACTGCGGCTTTTCATGTTTCCTTGTCTATTGATCAACGTCTTTCTAGTGTGTGTGTGTTAATACAGGAGGCGGGGTGCCTCTTTCTTCGGTCAGCAGAACATCTAAAAGGTAATGGCCACATAAATTCTCTTTTCTGTAGCTTTATACGAGGGGAAGGTCCGAATCATTAACTTTGTAACATACTTTCTAAAATGTAAATTTTCTTTAGGCTAATGTGAAACTTCATAAAATCTTTAACTGGAAATCGGGGATAGAGAGTGAGTTACCCTCTCGAGCTCCCCTTCATATTGGTTTGAGGTGACTACGTTTTCGTAACTCTCTTCTTCCTGTAATGTGTTAAAGTGATTTCCATGGAGCCACCTCAGTAGTTTGGGAATAACCCCTGCTTCATCGGCCGAGAGCCCTATAGGATTGTGTATTTCATTACCTGGACCGCAGTGTTCGCCTCCATTCAGTTTGTGTTCGAGCCATTTATTTAACATGTTCTTTTCCGCAAAGGCCCTATATGTTGGGTACTAAATACCACTGTGTAATACTATTTCTCTTTGTAATTCGTGCCTTGAGAGACCAGTGAGTGTTTGATTTTGAAGTAATGTTGCCTCGTGTAGGCTGGAGGGAACTGAGAGCCTGTTAGCTCTTTTGAAGTTTGGTAATAGTAAAGTGTGCCTCTGGAAGACTAGGTATTGTAAATTTTGGGAGCAAGTGCTCTTGAATTAAGGGGTTTTCTGCCCTTACCTAAATAATACCTCTTTCAGTTGTAAAATTATAACCTGAGGGCTTGTAGCCCAGAATTGTCAAGATCTGAATCTTAAATTTTCCAGTTTTTGAAATTGTCATTGTACCGGTAACCTCATGTTGTTCATTCAGTGAAAAGATTCTTAAGTTTGCGATTTAAAGAGAAATATAACATTTGTTCAAGTTTTGAATTCAATTTTGATGTGCTGGTTAGATCCATTCAACACCCGCACCTTCTTTCACCTCTTTCTGCTCCACTGATAACCTCCGTAAAAATTATTATTATTATTATTATCATTATTATTATTATTTTATTATTATTACTAACTTTGCAACTTTTTTAACGCTACTATTTTGTCGGAAATCACCCAGAACAAATCGAGCTGCGTTTCTTTGTTTTTTCCAGTTATTGAATCAAGTAATCCTGGTGAGGGTCACATACACTGGAACCATACTCTAGTTGGGGTCTTACCTGAGACTTTATTATTATTATTATTATTATTATTATTATTATTATTATTATTATTATTATTATTATTGTATCGGGCGGTACACCTCCACGCCGCTTATTTAAACTTTGCGCCAGTTGAAACTCCCCTACTGGGAGAAGTCTGAACTTTGTCTTATGTGTTAATTTTCAAGTTACCCTGAAGATGTCACTACTTGGAAATTTTGAAGTTTCTGAACTGTGTTGTTTTCGATGTAATTTTGTTTGGCTTGTAGTAAGAAGTTTGAACTTTCTCTTCTAGAGGACACTATTGAAGAACTACAACGGTGCACCCTAGTGCGAAGTGAAAGAACTGTTCTTTTGGAGAAAATTTAATTTCAAAAGTTGGTTCTTTGCTAAATTTCTTTCTGTCATTGTTTAAGTTGGCAATATTAACCCTTTCTTTCCCCTTGTTTTGAATCTAGCCAATCCCGAATTTCTTTAATTAATTTTCCACCAATAATGTGTTTCTTCTTCATATTGTGTAGGGGTGTTCTTTATCCACCAATAAATGATTTTGGGCGGGTGTTTTCCTTCCTGAAACGCCTCGAACTTTCCGCGAGAGTATATAAACTGCTGATTTTAGGGTCTCTGCGCCACTTCAGTACCATCGTTCAGTGTGTAAAGTACATAGCAGGGGGCGGGAAGCGCCTCTGTCTTCGGGGAGCAGTTCTACTCCAAGGTAATGGCCTTTTAATAACTTCTTTTCTTGCTAGCTCAGCAGTTTAACTCTCGGGGCGGGTCCGAAGTGTTTCTACCATGTAACCTTTTCCTAAAATGTAACTACTCTTAGCATATATTATCTTTTAAGGCTACATATTGGGATAGAGAGTGCTTAACCCTCTCGAGCTCCCACTCATTTTGTTTTTTTTTTGAGGTGAACTTATTTCTCACAACCGATTCTTCATTAATGTAAAGTAAATTGTTCTTTTCTAAAGTCACCTCTGTAGTATGGGATTAGCCCTTGCATTAGCGGCCTAGTGCCAGATTAGGGTTTTAAACAAGTGTATTAGGAGTGCAGATCGCCTCCTCTCTATTGTTATTTTAGAGGTCAAGTAATTAACCTTTTTATCACTCAATAGACCTCAGTAGGTTGGGTATGTTACCCCTGTGTATATGTCCTTAGAGGACAACTTGAAGGTGGAGTTTGGTGTGGCCTTTGATAGGCTTAAAGTTGAGAGCGAGTGGCTCTTTTTCGAAAACTGAGTGTTGGATGCCTCGAGGAGGCTTTACTGTGTAATTGGAGCAAGTGCTCCTGGGCTTGATTGGGGTCTTCTGCCCCTTTGTTGAATTCTGTATATCGTAAAGTTGGGCTAATTGCTCAGAATTGTGTGTCTGGCTCTCGGAGCCCAAATCCTGTAATTGTACATTCTCGGTTTTGCTACTCTGTACCTGCCATTATTGTTATTTCTTGTTTTTTGCTAAGAAAATATAACCTTGTTAAATTTTACATTAACTTTAATTTCGTAGGTTGAGACCCGTTCACACCCGCACCTTCTTTCACCTCTACCTACCACTAAAAATACGGTAACAAGTGGTAGCAGAGCGTGGTTGAATGGGTCTCAATTTAGCCCCTTTTGACGGCTAAACATTGTTTTGATTCGAACTCTAACAATTTTCTCTGTTGCTGGAAGTTTTGATTTTTTTTCCTTTTTCAAAATTGTTCTGTCATCATGCCCGGCCCTCGCGATGTTCTCCATCTTAATTATTTGCGCAAGGAGGAGTTGATCTATGAATTGACTATTAGAAATGTGCAATCTGGAGGCACGGTTGCAGTAGACACAAACAAGCTTAGAGAGTCCCTTGATTTGCCCATTTCCATCCCCACTTTGGGAGAGAAAGAAATTGACGACTCTCCTTCCACGATCACCGAGAATACTACTGGGCTAGCATCTGTAGTTAGTTTTTTTGACGAAAATGATCCTTCTCCGAATCAAATTAAGCGTGTGCAAGCCAGGCTATTTCATTTTTCAAATAGAGTTAACGATCTGTTGTCTCTAAAGTTGAATGACGTTCAGAGGAAGGAAGCTAGTACGTTGCTTGAAAGTATTTCGGAATTATCCAGTAAGGTTACCCAATTGTTAACTGGGGAAGTTCCTCCCAAAAACGATCAACCCACCACGGTGAATGTAGGTAGTGAGGAAGAGCCTCCTAAGGGAGAAGTCAATAGGATAACCGTTGGAGCTCAAACGACCTCTGCCCCATTGGACAACGAGTCTGAACGCCGTGCATCGTTGAGTAATGTACGTTCTGAATTAACTTCTTCGCCACTGAAACCTCTACCTACTATGTCACCTGGGTTCAGCAGCTTGCCTCATCCATTGGCAATGTTGCTCAGAGGTATCTCGAAGTTTTCTGTTAACACCACCAGTGAAGTTATTTCTTTCTTAAGGTTTTTAGTAGAATTTCAGGATCATGCCCTTGTTTTTTCTCTTTCCCCATGTCAGATTTTGCAAATCATCTATCCCTATGCAGTAGGTATTCTCTCAGACAAAATAGTAAGAGCCATTGCCGAGCAATCATCGATTGCAGACTTCCACGCCCACCTGCTAGCTAACTTCATCCCGGCTAGGGCAAGGTCCTCCCTTATTCAGAAGTACTATTATCGGGTACAGCGCTTGGATGAAAACTTGGCAGATTTCATCCAAGATATTAAGTTTTATACTAGGGTTTTTGCTCTTCATTTTCCTGAAGATCAGATTGTACAGGCTATTGTAGAAGGAATTTCACCATCCTATAGGTCATATTTGTGTTTCGCGGCGTGCCCGCAAACCTTCTCTGAATTTGAAGCATTGGCCGTCTCAGCGGAAGGAGTTAGATACGCCGATTCCTTGCGGGTCGCGAAAGAACCCCCGCCTTCTTTTAGTAATACTCGGCCTCCACCTCGCCGATCAGTCACACCTCGTAAATGTTACGCTTGCGGGTCGCCTGACCATCTTCGGAACAAGTGTCCAGTAATCAAATCTAGTAGGGCAAATAATGGAGCTGGTTCATCACAAGGCTGTTTTAAATGTGGGGCTTTCTCACATATCGCCAAGAATTGCCCAAAATCAAATAGCACCCCCTCCTGCTCAACTTCTGGTGCAAACTCCACCAATGCCAATAATAAAAAATGACTAGTGGCTTCGGCTGAGTCGACTAATCCCTCTTCCCGAGGCTCAGCCCCTGGTAAACAGGTCGAAAATTCATGGAATGTTCTATCTTCAAATTCATCTTTCGAATGCCCCAAAGAATGTCTTAGGATTGCGGCGGATACCCCCGCACCGGTTCCTTTTCTTAAAATTGAGTTAAATAATGAACCAATAACAGCTTTATTAGATTCAGGCAGTGTTTGTTCAATTATTTCGGATCAATGGTATTCAAAATTAAAATCTGTTTGTAAACTACCTGACTATGGTTCATCTACTGTTCAATACGTTTCGGCTAATTCATCTCCATTAGAAATTCTCGGTTCTGTAAATGTCAAAATTCGTATTTTTAAATTTAAATGGAAAATCAAATTGTTTGTGGCCAAGCACTTGTCTTGCCCCATCATATTGGGAGCCGACTTTATTTCTCACACTGGTCTGGTGCTCGATCTTCAGAGTAGGTCGTGCACTTTCAAATTTGCTTCCAATTGTAAAATCCCCTTATTAAAATGTAATTCTGCGTCATGTTCATCTATTTCGCCTACCCAGGATGAGATGTTGTTAGACCTTAGACATCTACCTGAGGAGCAGGCTGATAGTATTCGTAAGTTGTGTCAGTCGTTTCCAGAGGTGTTCTCTGATACTCTTGGTGTTACTGACCTTATCGAATACAAAATTGAGGTCACGGATTCGATTCCTGTCCGTTTTCCACCTTATGGGCTATCTCCACCTAAAATGAAGGCTCTGAAAGAAATCATCGATCAGATGTTGAAGGATGGTATTATTAGGCCCTCTAAGTCGGCGTATTCTTCGCCTATTTTTCTAGTACCGAAACCCCAAGGGGGCTTCAGGCCTGTCATTGATTATAGGGCTCTCAATCGGAAGGTGGTGTTACAATCTGTGCCCCTTCCTGACCTTCATTCTTGTTTTTCATGGTTTCGTAAGGCCAAGTTCTTTACTATCCTGGACCTGAATCAGGCCTACAATCAAATTCCCCTAGCGGAAGTGTCTAAACATCTTACAGCGTTTGCCACGGATTGGAATTTGTATGAATACAACCGCGTGCCTTTCGGGCTCCCCACGGGAGCAGCTGTACTCACTAGGCTGCTAGATAGGGTCTTCTCCGACATCAAATTTGAGTACTTGTATCACTACTTGGATGATGTCGTCGTATTTTTGGAGACCTTTGAAGAACATCTAGATCATCTGCGAGAAGTTCTCAATCGCCTTCGTAAGGCTGGGTTAACTGTCAAGTTGTCCAAGGTTGCCTTTGCTAAGCCCTCTATGTCATTCCTAGGGCATATTGTGTCACCTGATGGTGTTGCCGTCGATCATTCTAGAACACAGGCCATCCGTGATTTTAAACCTCCCAAGGACATTAAAGGTATCGCCAGGTTCATTGGTATGGTGAATTTCTTCAGGAAGTTTATTCCTAACTTCGCTAATAGAGCGGCGCCCTTAAACTTTCTTCGTAGGAAAGGCATAAAATTCGAGTGGGGACCTTCTCAACAAGCCGCTTTTGAAGATCTTAAATTAGCTCTTTGTAATGCCCCTGTCCTTGCTATGCCTGATTTCTCGAAGAAATTCATCGTCCAAACCGACGCGTCGTCGTCGGCGGTAGCTGCAGTCCTTCTTCAAGAGACTGAACTAGGGAGGCGACCCATCGCCTATGCATCTAGGACGCTATCGGCTCAAGAAGCAAAATATTCCATATATGAGCTCGAAGGTTTGGCAGTCTTATTTGCCTTAGAAAAGTTCCGTCTCTATCTGGAACATGTCAAATTCGACCTGGAGACAGATAATCAAGCCTTAAGCTGGGTCTTAGGTAGGCCGCGTCGTACTGGTCGTATAACCCGTTGGGCCATCCGAATCTCTGCCTTCCAATTCGATGTCAGGCATATCAGAGGTACCGAAAATGTTGTTGCTGATGGACTCAGCCGTATGTTTTCCAACGATGTCGAGACCCATGATCCGGACGATAGTTCTTCACCTCCCGAGTCCGTGCTGTCTGATGTTAATGCCATCTTAACAGATGCTCCCATGCTCTTTAGGGATATCGAGAAATACCAACGTGAAGATCCGACGCTGGCTCCGATAATGGAAACCCTTTCTTCTGGGGAACATGTCGTCCCTTATGTTTTGAGGAATGGTGTTTTATGTTGCCCTTCGAGGCATGATAAGATGATGAAGGTTGTCGTTCCAGCTGTTCTTGTACCTATGATCTTCAAGTACTATCATGAGACCCCATTAGGAGGGCATCTAGGCATCTTTAAAACTCGTGAGAAGATTCGTGAAATGTTCATCTGGAAGGGTATGGACGGTGAAATCCTTGAACTAGTAAAAGCTTGTAAATCTTGTTTGCTTAGTAAACCAACCATGTCCACCAAGGTAGGCCTTCTGTCTTCACATCAAGCGTCGCGCCCCATGGAACGCCTGTATATTGATTATGTAGGACCCTTCCCCCAGTCAAAGGGAAATGCCAACAAATTCATCTTTGTATGCGTAGATGGTTTTACAAGATTTTCGTGGTTATTTCCGACTAAGCTGGCTACCGCTCAGTCCACCATTACTTGCCTAAATTCTATTTTTGCTTCTTTTGGTCCGTGCCAATATATATTGTGTCTGATAATGCTAAGGCGTTTACATCAAATCTTTTTCGTAAATTCTGTTTTGACTTGTCCATCTCTCATGTGACGACTTCTGCTTATTACCCTCAACCATCTCTGGCTGAACGGGTTAATCGTAATCTCAGGTCTGCGCTTATTGCCTATCATCATGAAGATCATTCTAGGTGGGACACGTCCCTGCATTGGTTAGCTTTTGCTTTGAATTCGGCGGTTCATGAATCTCACAAGTTTACTCCAGCTTCCTTGATGTTTAAGTTCGTTCCCAACACGCCGCTCTCCAACCTCTGCTCTCTGAGTGACATTCTACCTGAGACAATAGACCCAGACAACACTAAAGATCTTTGGAAGAAGGCTAAAGCCAATCTTAAAGTCTCTCATGAAAAGGTTAGGGAAAGATATGATCGTGGAGGGAGACCCACCCATTTGAAGGTAGGCGACCAAGTGATGGTCAAGAATTTTGTTCCCGCGGGCAAGCTTGCCCCCAGATTCCATGGGCCGTGTATCATTCTCGATTTCCTTACGCCGGTTACGTTGTTATTAAGTAATCCAGCCACCGAGAGGATATTTAGGGTTCACCTGTCCCAGGTGAAACCGGTGTAATTTCTGTGTTAACTTGCTTCATATAATTTTAAAAGAAATAGAAAGGTTATATTTTTTTTTCTCTTTCTCTGAGAGGTTTCACTTTTAGGCCTTCCGCCCTTGCAATCTGTTTCCCTTTATATGTAATTATTTTGTGTAAACCTCCCCCGATTAGTTAAGCTGCCATCCTGACCTTGCCACGGCCATTACCACGCTCCCGTCCCCTGCTCCACTACACACAGTGGCTTGCTTATATATACAATGCCATGGATATCTGCACGCCGCTGGCCCCTCAACCTCTCCACAAAGCCTGTGCCCTCAAAAAAGATGATGGTCCAACAAATTCTGCCGCCTAGCTTTAATGTTTCAGTGCCCCCGCAGCCGCGCGGCGCTGTACCGCTACTGGAATAGAGGAAGGGCCCCCTCTCTTCCAGCGAGGTCGACCAGTGTACGGCGAGCCGGAGCCCTCCTCCCGGCCAAGGCTGATGTGCGGCGCACGACCTGCTACTTGCCCGCAGCCTGTATATGTTCACCGCGGGCGCGGCGTGCTTCAACACCACTGCTCCCCTCATAGTGCGGGCGAGCGGTATCTCAGGGTACTTGAGGGGTCCGAGCGGCCGCCTTTGGACGCAAGCTGCAACGGCCGGTCTGGGCATCCAACTTAATCAACATCAACTACATGGACATTTACTATCAGCAATTACTACACTTGGGAATTCAACAGCAATATTTGGTGGACTTTGCAAAAATTTTCTTCACTTTCAAGTATTAAAAGTTTATCTTCTGAATTCAACTTCTACAAACATAAAGACATTACTTCAGCAGTTACTACGAGAATTTTCGAAACTGGATCAAATCAAATTTTCACTATTTTGATAAATGCTTCTGCAATTAATCTCTATAGCAACATCATAACTTGGACCTTGTTTTCAAACAAAAGTGTATGTTCTTCCGTGTTACCCCCTTGGAGGAACTTTTGGGAGGGGGAGGTCTGTACCGGGCGGTACACCTCCACGCCGCTTATTTAAACTTTGCGCCAGTTGAAACTCCCCTACTGGGAGAAGTCTGAACTTTGTCTTATGTGTTAATTTTCAAGTTACCCTGAAGATGCCACTACTTGGAAATTTTGAAGTTTCTGAACTGTGTTGTTTTCGATGTAATTTTGTTTTTCTTGTAGTAAGAAGTTTGAACTTTCTCTTCTAGAGGACACTATTGAAGAACTACAACGGTGCACCCTAGTGCGAAGTGAAAGAACTGTTCTTTTGGAGAAAATTTAATTTCAAAAGTTGGTTCTTTGCTAAATTTCTTTCTGTCATTGTTTAAGTTGGCAATATTAACCCTTTCTTTCCCCTTGTTTTGAATCTAGCCAATCCCGAATTTCTTTAATTAATTTTCCACCAATAATGTGTTTCTTCTTCATATTGTGTAGGGGTGTTCTTTATCCACCAATAAATGATTGTGGGCGGGTGTTTTCCTTCCTGAAACGCCTCGAACTTTCCGCGAGAGTATATAAACTGCTGATTTTAGGGTCTCTGCGCCACTTCAGTACCATCGTTCAGTGTGTAAAGTACATAGCAGGGGGCGGGAAGCGCCTCTGTCTTCGGGGAGCAGTTCTACTCCAAGGTAATGGCCTTTTAATAACTTCTTTTCTTGCTAGCTCAGCAGTTTAACTCTCGGGGCGGGTCCGAAGTGTTTCTACCATGTAACCTTTTCCTAAAATGTAACTACTCTTAGCATCTATTATCTTTTAAGGCTACATATTGGGATAGAGAGTGCTTAACCCTCTCGAGCTCCCACTCATTTTGTTTTTTTTTTGAGGTGAACTTATTTCTCACAACCGATTCTTCATTAATGTAAAGTAAATTGTTCTTTTCTAAAGTCACCTCTGTAGTATGGGATTAGCCCTTGCATTAGCGGCCTAGTGCCAGATTAGGGTTTTAAACAAGTGTATTAGGAGTGCAGATCGCCTCCTCTCTATTGTTATTTTAGAGGTCAAGTAATTAACCTTTTTATCACTCAATAGACCTCAGTAGGATGGGTATGTTACCCCTGTGTATATGTCCTTAGAGGACAACTTGAAGGTGGAGTTTGGTGTGGCCTTTGATAGGCTTAAAGTTGAGAGCGAGTGGCTCTTTTTCGAAAACTGAGTGTTGTATGCCTTGAGGAGGCTTTACTGTGTAATTGGAGCAAGTGCTCCTGGGCTTGATTGGGGTCTTCTGCCCCTTTGTTGAATTCTGTATATCGTAAAGTTGGGCTAATTGCTCAGAATTGTGTGTCTGGCTCTCGGAGCCCAAATCCTGTAATTGTACATTCTCGGTTTTGCTACTCTGTACCTGCCATTATTGTTATTTCTTGTTTTTTTTTTGCTAAGAAAATATAACCTTGTTAAATTTTACATTAACTTTAATTTCGTAGGTTGAGACCCGTTCACACCCGCACCTTCTTTCACCTCTACCTACCACTAAAAATACGGTAACAATTATTATTATTATTATTAAGAAGAAGAATGATAATAATATTAAATAATAATAATAATAATTTCGTGTGGCTATTTCTAGCCGGGTGCAGCCCTTGTAAGGCAGACCCTCCGATGAGGGTGGACGGCATCTGCCATTGACGCAAGTCTAATAGATTGATGTAACCTGAAAACAATATTATCTAACCCATGGGTTAATAATGCCAATATCGAACTCGAATTATTATTATTATTATTATTATTATTATTATTATTATTATTATTATTATTATTATTATTATTCCATGTGTGGTGTGGCTGTGAAGTTCTCAACATCTATTAGTATTATTATTACATACGTAGTTACGTCCGGACTTTATTTGGTACAAATCACGATCGTTTTATTTGTGAGGTTATGTCATGAAACATCCGCTGTATTTATATTAATATGAGTTTATTTAATGTGTGAACACATAATTAAAAGTGTATAATTTATTATTCCATGTATATATTTTTTTTTCAATCAAAACTAATCTGCATTTAGGGCAGTCGCCCAGGTGGCAGATTTCCTATCTGATGTTTTCCTAGCCCTTTCTTAAATGATTTCAATGAGATTGGAAATTCATTGAACATCTCCCTTGGTAAGTTATTCCAATACCTAACTCCCCTTCTTATAAATTAATATTTGCCCCAATTTGTCTTCTTGAATTCCAACTTTATCTTCATATTGTGATCTCTCCTACTTTTATAAACGCCACTCAAACTTATTCGTCTAGTAATGTCATTCCACGCCATTTGTGCGCTGACAGCTCGGAACATACCACTTAGTCGAGCAGCTCGTCTTCTTTCTCCCAAGTCTTCCCAGCCCAAACTTTGCAACATTTTTGTAACGCTACTCTTTTGTCGGAAATCACCCAGAACAAATCGAGCTGCTTTTCTTTGGATTTTTTGCAGTTCTTGAATCAGGTAATCCTGGTGAGGGTCAAATACACCGGAACCATACTCTAGTTGGGGTCTTACCAGAGACTTATATGCCCTCGCCTTTACATCCTTACTACAACCCCTAAATACCCTCATAACCATGTGCAGAGATCGGTACCCTTTATTTACAATCCCATTTATGTGATTACCCCAGTGAAGATCTTTCCTTATATTAACACCCAGATACTTACAATGATCCCCAAAAGGAACGTTCACCCCATCAACGCAGTAATGAAAACTGAGAGGATGTGAAAATGGGAAACTACGGAAAACTACCTTCAGGGCTGCCAACAGTGGGGCTCGAACCCACTATCTCCCAAACCCCTAACCGCACGGCCAACTCGCCCGGTGTAGATGCATCACCATGTGTAGTTAACTGCGTGTTATTGTGGTGGAGGATTTTGTGATGTGTGGTGTGTGAGTTGCAGGGATGTTGGGGACATCACAAACACCCAGCCCTCGAGCAATTGAAATTATCCAATTAAGGTTAAAATCCCTGGGACCCTCTGAACCGAAGGCCAGTACGCTGACCATTCAGCCAACGAGTCAAACACTAACTCAATGAAATCAGGCGACATAATGCATCTTACTAGATGTAAGAGCTCAGAAAGAAAATATCAGAGGTCTATTAGCACAATTTTTTGTTTTAGAGGACATTTTGTGATTTCTTTATATGGTCCTAAACTTTAGACCGATATTGTATTCGTGAATGTGAACAGTGTATTTCTCCTGCATTATCTCACGATATTCGTCAATATTTAAATGAATATGATGAGTAACTAGCCAATGAGATGAGCTGTATAAGAATGGTTCACTCTGGTAACTACACTGATGTCCCTCTCTTAGCTCCGTACGGTCCTTAAACTTGTATTTGTTGGTTACTTAGCGTAGTGTACGAAAATAGTGCAAAAGAAAATGAAGAAAAGTCGTACATTTGTGAACCAATGTTCACATTTTATTTTAATTTTTGAAATTGTGAGGGAAATGTCCATATAGTGATCGCTGACGAACTGGTGATCTCACTAATGACTTTAGAACAAAAAGGATATCACTTCAGTATGAGATTTTTAAAATGGTTTAAGTGCTCATGTGACAGCGATAAACTCGAAATCCTAGCAATCACAAATTTTTGAAAGTAAGACAATAGTTCCCTTGTGTACATTGAAGATCGAATTTAGAATATCAGACACACTAAATTCCATTGTGACAGGGCTGTTAGGATTGCAGGAACATCACTTATCAATATGTATTATTTTGTGTAATGGAACGTGTACGGAAAACGTGGAGATGCATGTCATCAACGTAAGTCTGAATATCACTTACTAAAGACGACAGTGAGTCTCATTTGTCTAGAGAATACTTACCTCTGTTTAGACGCGGACGACTGGAGTTTAGCGCGGCGTAAGGAACACTGCAACTGGCTACACCCAGCTTGCCTTGGCGTCCTACCAGCAGCACCAGAGGAAGCTGCGGTTTGAAGGCAAGATAATAGTACGTCCTATCGTCAAGCTTGGGGAAATCTGTCTTCTCCGTTTTCCTCGTTTCTCTTTCACAAACTATGAAATGTAACAAGTGCGCGAGGCTGTTATCACATCCCTTGTAATTCTAATCTGACACGCCTGTAGCCCTTCTGTTTTACCTGGGGGTAAACAGTCAGTTAAATGAGAAATATTTTAGTCACAATTATAAATCACTAAAATTATAGATCCGACTCCTTGGGTGAATGGTTCAGAGGATCCCGGATTAGATTCTCGGCGTGGTTAGAGACTTAAATCGCGTCTACTTAATTGTTCTGACTCGGCGCTGTGTGTTTCTGCTTTTCCCAACAGTCTTCTCTTCACATTCATGTAACACACCACACAAACATAGTGATTACATCCCTCGATATAGGGTTGACGTTAGGAAGGGCATTCAGCAATAAATTATGTGCGACGTAGTTCCCATCCGCGACCCCACAAGTGTGGGGAAGAGCGGTAGAATAATAATAATAATAATAATAATAATAATAATAATAATAATAATAATAAGGATGAAAATTACAGCTAAAATTACTTCACAGATCGCCAATCTCAAGGGAACCGCTGGAATTGTTTGACATAACTTTTTATGTCTTATGGCTGGGGGTCAGCCGAAAGTTTGTGAAACGAAATAGTGTCCGGTAAGGAAATGTGTGATGAAAGTGTAACCCAGCAACCTTTTAGACTGTGATGTAAAGTGTTGTTACGTAGTAACCGACTAATCGCGTAGACTGTGATGTAAAGTAAACGAAAAGCTGCCAATGTAACGGAGCTTCGATATAAGTCGAATGCTTTCGATCGATTGATGAAATCAGGTCGAAACAAAGGAAACAGTTTTGAATTATCCATGAATGTGTGAAAATGCATTAGAACTGGGTGTTTAAGTGTTCATGTGCTCGTGAGGGCCCACCACCACTGCTTATTTCAAGAAGTAAATTATGAATAAAAATTACATTTTGTAAAAGGTAGTGACAAACCCGGTCAGTATTTAGTGACAAATATCGCCTGCGTGAGTAGTTCAGGTGGTAGAGCTCTGGAGTCTGTGCGACATCAAGTAACTGAATTTCTCCACGATTGGGGCAAGGGGCGTACACTTCATTAGACGGGCATCCCATGACTTTTGGCATGTCAGTGTATTTTGGTAGAGGTGGAGCGGTTGCTGGTGCGGAGATCCAGCAGCAAACTGGACCCATTACCAATATTATTTTATCATTTCTATTTCGGAATATTCCTCAAACCCGTTACCTTCAAGATTCATTTAAGTACAAAGGAATGGAAAGGAATGGACATTGGAGGTATCCAAAAGCAAAGTAAAACAATAATATGAAAAAATGAGGTTTTATGCCTGTTTTGAACAAGCACGATAAAAAAAATCATATTGTGTCAGAACAGTTTGTGTATTCTACCTGATACTTTGTTTTATACAGGACATCGCCTGACAAAAGAATGAAGTACCCAGGAGATATGGTCGGATGTTAAGTAACTTTGTACAAGTACACTCCATCGGCGGGTTTGTAAATGATTAAGAGTTGCAATTCCCTGTGACCGGTAGCTCGACCACCCGAGTACAGTAGTGTTGTTAGCGGGCCTGGTAGGGTGTATAAGGAGCGTGAACAGCTTCGGATGTTGCGTGATCCCTGTGAAGGACATGGATATGCCGCGTACTCGTGTGAGACAGCATTATCAGAACCTGACAGAGTGTGAAAGTGGCCTCATTGTGGGTCTCCATTTGGCTGGCTGCTCGAATCGTGCAATATCCAAGTTTTTCCGGCTTTCGAATGTGACAGTGCTCGATGCCAGCCGATTGCAAGGAAACGTGAGGACAGGCATATTCCTCGACAGTGTTCCGGTCGATCACGTCTGACTACCACGAGTGAGGATCGCCGTATTGTGCGCCAAGCATATCGTAACTTCTTAACATCTGCGCCTTCAATCCGAGAATATTTATCCAGTGCCATACCGCGCCATTAGTCAGAGATTAGCAGCAGCCCAACTAGGGAATTTCCGTCCGTTAACATCACAACACAAACGGCTCAGCTTTTAGTGGTACCATGACCGAGAAGCATGGACTGCTGTTCAGTGGCGTCGCATTGTGTCCAGCGATGACCCTTGATGACCATCGTCTGTGACAATGGCGGCGATCTGGGGAGAGGCCCCATCCTTCCTATGTTTCGAAGAGGCACAGTGGTGTCATCCGTTATAACTTCAAGTCACCACTGGTAGTGATTGAGGGAACTCTGACGGCACAACAGTACGTCACGGACATCCTGCGTCCTCGTGTGTTACCTCTCATGCGACAGTACCGTGGTGCCATATTTCAACAGTACAATGCTCGGCACGTTTCTCTATGAACAGTCTGCATGATATTGACTTACTCCTGTGGCCAGCAAGTTCTCCAGATCTGCCCCTGATAGAACATGTACGTGGAGCCAGCTCGGACGTCAACTCTGTCCCAGTGCCAGCATCCAGGATACATCATTTGTGGGCCACCTTGCCTCGGCAGATGATACAACGACTTTGATATCCTTTCCAGCTGATTCAGTGCATTCATCTAGGCCAGAGAAGATACATCGTCATACTGATAACTGGCCTCGTACTGTCGATTTCGTTGCAAATTTGACTCGATATTGTTATCACTGAAATAGCATCACGTACCCTCGCAACACGTGACCTTTCGTTTCGTTCACTCTCCTCCCCTTCTGGGTTCTTCAGTTGTTTTGTCAGGCAGATTATGTTATAGGGACATTGGTCCAGAAAAGCAATTTTCATTTAATACTGGTGCAAATTTCAACATCAAGAAAACTGATACTAACTCTTTAATATAATTATTGACTTAATAGAGATTACAGTCTGACGCAATTTAACAAATTGTCTGGCCATGTAATGAACAATGCATTGATTTATGAAGAGTTGCATAAACATTAGGGGTACAGTCCTTTGGAAATCCTATCACTTATACAAATTATTTTACAAAATTATATTAAGAAAAACTAGACTCTGATAAATCTCTCAACAAATTAAAATCTAATATGCTAATGTATAAAAATTCCTTACATAATCATACTTCGCGCACAAGACGTACAAACATCGTATGCATTTGTCTCTTAGCACACAATATTGTTGATCATTCCTATATTTCCCTGAGGGTGTTGAATCGTGTAGGTGACAAATGCTGATACTTTTTTCGGTCTCCTCTCTCTATCTCACTTATAATGACTTTACATGCTTTGATGATTATCATTCTTCCTAGTAAAGAATCAAGAAATACTCCTGCCAGCGCCTTGCCGAGTGAGCTGGAGATGGTAGCTTCTCACCACAATGATGTAGTAGATCTTCAGAGCTGAAAGTATAAAATGCACAGCATCATCGCACAGGTGTGGAAATGAGTACTAACAACCAAGAGGACATCTACACTACTAAATGTTGGTTTCATAGAGTGAACAGTTCTGAATAGGCCCAGGATACCAGTTCTTGTTTTACGTGACAGACGTTATAAAATTCAACCCTGGTGTAACAAAATCGTATATTCACATTCAGGTTTATAGGCTCCAGAACTAGGCAAATGCTGGGGCTGCAACTTCATTAAGGCCACGGCCGCTTCCATCCAACTCCTAGACCTTTCCTATCCCAGCGTCACCATATGACCTATCTGTGTTCGTTCGACGTAAAGCTACTAGCAAAAGAAAGTCTCCAGAACTAAAAATCCGACCACAGTGATTGAGGTAACGTTCGAGTGGAAAAAGTGGCATCAAATTTCCCTTTTGGAAATATGCCTTTCAGTAAATTACAACTCGGATCATTTACAGGAAACAGTCGTATGGAATTAGGTATAGGATTCACCACGAATGAAATGATCAGTTCTCCAGAGTATGATGTGATGAGGCACCGTTGCTAGGTAACAATACCTTACATCACAGCCTGCACGGTTGCTAGGTAACTTTGCGCACACATTTTATATCTCTAATTTCGTGAAGCAAGTTTTCAGATGACCCCCCAGGCATTTATGTCAAAATGAGACATTAGAGAAAATGACACTCGATGGTCTCGCAGCTGAATACGCGCGGTGGACGGGGAATTTAGAGAAAGGTGAAAATTTATGGTGGGGCATGTTTTCGTCAGGGTACACCGGTTTCCTCCGTGATCTTTCATTCCAGCAACACTTTCCACTGCCATTTCATGTCATCTGTCCGTCGTTAATCATTGCCCAAGAGGAATGCGACAGGCTTCGGCAGCCGGCATAATTCCTGTCCTCGCCGCTACATGAGGGCTTCATTCATCCATTCCTGACTCGGTTGAAGGACTGGAAACAGGCTGTGGCAGTAGTAATTTCCGTGTTAGTTTCGTTCCTTAAAATCCGTGTAATAAAATAGGTTGATACACCATAAACCAGGCGTGCGCACAGGTGATAAGTAATTTCGTCCACTGCGAAGCACACATAGATCGTTCCTGAGAGTGTGTGAAGGCGGGCGCTGTTTGTAATTTTTAATATTTCGGAAATCTTTTTTTTTTATTAAAAAATCCCAGGTTGTCGTTAAATTTAAATACACAAGTTCTGTTTAGTGTTGAATTGTCTTAGAACTGGCGGGCATCCGGAAATCTGTGTAACGAAATACTGCCATGTAACAAAATGTGTCACGGAAGTGTAACCTAGCAACCGAGCAGGCTGTGATGTAATGTTACCTAGCAGCGGTTGAGGCTGTGATATAAAGTAATGTTACGTAGTAACCGTGCAGGATGTGCTGTAATGTTACCTAGCAACCTTGCAGGCTGCGACGTAAAGTAATGTTACCTAGCAACCATGCAGGCTGTGATATAAAGTAATGTTACCTAGCAACTGTGCAGGCTGTGAAGTAATGTTACCTAGCAGTCGTGCAGTCTGTGATGTAAAGTATTGTTACCTAGCAACGGTGTGGGCTGTGATGTAAAGTATTGTTAGCTAGCAACCGTGCAGGCTGTGATGTAAAGTAATGTTACCTAGCAACTGTGCAGGCTGTGAAGTAATGTTACCTAGCAGTCGTGCAGTCTGTGATGTAAAGTATTGTTACCTAGCAACGGTGTGGGCTGTGATGTAAAGTATTGTTAGATAGCAACCGTGCAGGCTGTGATATAAAGTAATATTACCTAGGAACCGTGCAGGGTGTGATGTAAAGTAATGTTACCTAACAACCGTGCACGCTGTGATGTAAAGTAGGCCTATTGTTGCCTAGCAACGGTGCGGGCTGTGATGTAAAGTATTGCTACCTAGGAACCGTGCAGGGTGTGATGTAAAGTATTGCTACCTAGGAACCGTGCAGGCTATGTCTTAAGGATGGCAGTCAGTTGAAATTAGCAACTGCTGATGGATGCCATAACAGAGCCACATATAGGACATATTTATCATATTTGATTTTACCACACTGAAACTAAAAATTAAGAGTTTATTAAGGGGGGTGTGATTAGCTCTGTGGCTTAGTTGCTTGCTTCCCACCCGGAAGTCTGAGGTTCGAATCCCGGTCGATTCTGAGTCGAGATTTTATCTCAAGGATCACGTAACGCCAGGAAAAGTACCCGATCATAAACGCCCGGGAAAAAACCAAATTTAGCCTAGATGGCTCCAGCGACCCCAGAAATAACTGGGATAAGCTGGAGAAAGAAATTAAGAGTTTATTAAGAACATATTTGCTTCATTGTTTTATTCTCTCCGGAATCGTCTGCCTGTGAATCATGGGACATTGGTAGGTCTCTGTGTTCAGCCAGCTTTGAGTAATCTTAAAATAAATTAATTATAATGGTCACTCCAATAATTACAGGCGAAGGCTTATCCTAATCCGCAATACATTCTATACTTAGCAGGTTGCTAAGCGACTAACACTGTCATTAATATTCTGATGTATGTGATTTTCGTCCTTAGTAATGTACTGCATGTAGCCATGTTTGATTACTACCTGATCATCGAAGAATATTGTCTGCTAGATACTCTTTAACTCTCAGACCTTCCCCAGCTTCTGAACATACTCAACAGATGGCAGAACGTTCCTAATAACTTACACGCTGCTAAGATCAAACCGTCGACGTACGTACAGACCCCATCATGACATTAGACATTATTTGGGAACATCTATTGAAGGATAACCTAGCTATACTAGAAAGAGTGAAGGTCATGCATCCTAAAAAGATCTGTGCATGGCAAGAAATGCTCTTTCAAGACTAGCCTATGAGCTCATTAGACATCCGCTCTATATATAACACCTGCCATTGCCTTCTACGGCACAATACCAAGCTTTACATCTAGAAGTGCAGGGTAAAATAAAAAAGAAGCGAGTATGTGGATAGGTGTTTACGAAACAGACGGCATGATGACGTCAAATGGATGAATTCTGACTATGAATTGCAGCATACCATAACGCGCTTCTTTTAAATGTTCATAAAACCATTGAATAAAGGAATTCTGCAGAGCAGCACGGGTCTTCTAGTTTAGCAATCAATGACGAAATTCTTCAAACTTGTCAAATGTTAACCTATGATTCAAATCTTTTTTTTTTTTGCTAGGGGCTTTACGTCGCACCGACACACACAGGTCTTATGGCGACGATGGGATAGGAAAGGCCTAGGAGTTGGAAGGAAGCGGCCGTGGCCTTAATTAAGGTACAGCCCCAGCATTTGCCTGGTGTGAAAATGGGAAACCACGGAAAACCATCTTCAGGGCTGCCGATAGTGGGATTCGAACCTACTATCTCCCGGATGCAAGCTCACAGCCGCGCGCCTCTACGCGCACGGCTAACTCGCCCGGTATAATTCAAATCTATGAACGTGGCTACTTTTAATATTATTTTTACACTATATAGAAAAAATACTAAATTTCATATATCTACATATCCTGAGTTTTTTCCCTCTCTGTCTGAAATAGAGATATTGTCCTTTGGCTTACCTGAACCAAGAATGCAACTAACGAGTGATTGCGCACCGCTCCCAGACTGGTTGTTTCCGAACGCTATACTGGCGATTACGATGTACATAATGACGGTGACAACAAAGTACACGATCGAGTAGATTATCCATGACTTGATGAGGCTTGGCTTCTCCTGCGGCATAAACAAAAAATAACCACATGAAACAATGTTGACCTGGGATTTTATCTTGTAATACTAAACTACAACCGGCAGGGCACTGTGACGTGGAAAGTCGTACAAAATTCGCATTCTAGTTTTTTAGTCATCGTAGATAAAATCATGCTTAAGTTGTATTTTCCATGGAAATAATATCAAGCAAAAAAATTACGTCATAAACATCCGGGCCCTAGTTATTGTGTTTAATCACGGTTCATTTCCTAATACTGGTTAAGGTTACAAACTAAGACAAATACTAGCCTAAGATGTTACCAATATTCTGTTTTGTCTGAATGTTTCACTTACATAACCTGCTCCGCAAGCCAGTAGAATGGCAAAGACTACTTGCACAGCCAGTATCACGGCCACTACGATCAACAAGATGGCGAGTGCTGTAAAGAGAACAAAAACTGTATTATGCTAATTTATACAATGATTGTGTGACAAGGTAACTGTCTCTCTTTGACCAGACCAACAGCACAAGTGTACCATTCTGTTAGTTATAAGAATGGATATTTAACGCTGATAAAATAATGCGCAACAGGGCGCTAACTGTGAGGGCGTGATGCTATATGGAGAGCGGGAATCGAGAAGGGGATTCCCAAGGCAAGGCGTGGTCAGGTGCGACGAAGAAAGAATATGTGAGGAAGAAAGAAAGAGAGATGGGAGTTGTCTGGGGGAGAGACATGCCACCTTAACAGAGAATTTCAGCGGGAACCGACAGGCTCACCACGCTATGGAAATTGAGTCATAACTCCTATATTTGAAGGTTTTACAAGAGAGTAATAAGTTGGGAATCGGTGCCAGAATTTTCTGAAGCCATAGATACCTCAAAGTCTATTAATATATAGTTGAATAAATAACTACGTGGGAGGCCGACTGCCGTGAGAAAATGTTTCGAGGCCACATGCCAATCTCAAGTTGTTTCCCGGGACTTCCCAGCGAGTCGCGTGGGTTCCTGGATGCTATAAGAGCAGAGAAAGGTGGAAGGAGGTGATCAGTCCATGATAAGACCGCTGTCCGTGTATGTCGCGTTCTGCTGATACTCGAGCCAGAAACCTTTGTTTATGACAAAGACGGTGATTACTTTAATGCAGTTGCGCTAATGTTCATTCAATGAATCGGTGATCCGTAAACTTTTCAGTAATTATTCAATCATACGAGTGTATTTAGAAGTTTCACAGTGAGGTCGCAAGTGCCTAATTAACCGACTGTAGACAATGCCGTACGTGTAGACTTCATCATGAAGAGGTACGGGTAACCACGTAAATATAGGGTGAAGTGCGGAAGAAGTGCAAGTATAAACTAAAGTCATTTGTGTTATTCCTGCTATACGTATGGGTATGAATCAGTCGAGCACGAGATAGTGACAATTTGTTCGACCGATTAGGTTGCTGATTTCAGATAGTAGATATTGCCTATATACATTCGTGCGCGGTTAAGTAGTTAAAGGGGAACAATGACTTTAACGTCGCAGATCGCCAGTACTGATTTTTGCATCGAAAATTAAATAAAAGTACCGGGAATGCTGTCCTGTTAATAAATTAGGCATTTCATTCCAGTGAAGACTCGTGCTGTGTTTCGAGAGACGTGTGATACGAGACCTGCCGACCACAACCTCAAGAAGAAGGCCTCATGAACGAGCCATCCCTCAAGAAGACGGCTTCATGAACGAGCAACCCATGGAGACTGGACGCAGAGAATCGACCCAGGACCACATCGCTACCATGATGGGCTGAGCAGGCAGCTTAACCCCGACGGAGGGAGAAAGAGGTCTCCAAGATGATAGATAAGTGAACAATAATTAATATATATGTGTAGGGTTGGGGGGTTGTTATGCAGAAATACGGTGATTAATTTGTAAATATAGTAAGGAGTAGGATTACGGCCCATTAGGCCATTTAGTAAGGTATTTCCTTTATATAATTTAGGTTAAGGCATACACATTTTTATTTTATTGTCTATAGTAAGCAAGAATTAAGGTAGTTTATGATAGTATGACGGTACACATAGTCGTAGGGAAGCTTATGTACGAGCTTAAATCAACGTTTCTTAGTGCCCGGCATCAGACGATATCTGCTTGTATTTAGAGGTTAATCATGATAGGGTACCTTATATTGGGAAGGAATCCGTCTGCACAATGTAGAGCACGCAGGTGGCCAGAATTCAAGTGTCTACTCCATGTTTAGAGTGTGTTGGATTGAATGTGAGGGTAATGAATATAACCCGTAGGCTATGTCTCATATATTTGCGACCCTTTGTACTATGCCAAGTAAGGGATTGAACCCAAGACTTGAGGGTTAATTGGAACACGTCGCATTAGGCGGACGGCGAGATGGATATGTATAACAATGTGTAATACTCCAGGTGGTAGAATCGAGACCCCGGGCGGTCTGTCACGGACATTGGATAGTGCAGACATGTATGTTGATTTCCTCACTGATTTATTGTGGCGAGTTTCGTCATGTGTTGAGACAAGGTCAAGGTAGAGCTGAGCTCCGCATGTTTGGAAACTAGGTTATGTTTTGTTTTGTTTGTGCGAGGGGTGCTTCACGGCCTATGTCTTGGAGGTCGTTTCCCTTGCCTGCACCGCAGGGAGTCTCGCAGACATTTTTAAAATACAAGACGAGGGCTGGAATTCCTTCCCGCAGGCGAGACAAGCATGTGACGAGGGTTTCATTCATTCATCCTTGCTTTTTCTCATACTTTATTAACTTTGTTTATAAATGGTAGGGCGGTAGATGGAACGAGGCACTAAGAAAACTTGCTTAAGCAGTAAATTTTGTAAATATAACGTTTGTTTGAATGGACCTTGGTTCATATCCATAAAGGAGTGATATTTCATGCGAGGCTAGAAAGGTTATGTCTGTAGTTGTAGGTTCAAACTTATTATCATGTGTGTGCATTTTCCCAAGTATGTGTGGGGATCTTTTAGTGGCGTTATTTCTGCATGACAAATTCTCACCCTAGCATCATATACGTTATGTGCAGGTACAGCGTGGCTGTTCCGAGTAAGGACACATTTGTTTCTTGGATTCACTTATCGATTCTCAGCACGACAAACCAACCAGATAGCGAATAATTTTTTTTGTTTGATGTTTATCTTATTTATGATATGAGCCTGTTGGGCATCCATTTTAGCACGATTAGTGCAATAAATTGTAATATAAAAGAAAAGAAATGTTGAGTTAAGAATACACAACTTGTGCTCAAAATGTCAGTAGGTGCGTTTGTGTTCCTCATTTCGTAGTTTAATGTAGTATTGAGTTCCCCATGATCCTCTCGTCATAGAACCCAAAATTAACGACCCTTTTCTGCCGATGGTAGCTGAGCTGGTGCCCTTATGCAAGAACAAGAAGAGCAGGTAGGTACCATCCTGCAGTATTAATGTGCCCCGTAGGGTACACAAGCATTCAGTTATTTGACCAACTGTTCAGAGGTACATGAACTCAGGTTTTGTCAATTAGATGCTAGATCTTTAGGCAATAGTAAGTTAGTATGCAAACTTACGGTAGCACGTGTACTCTAACCTACACAACAGTTGTGCTGTGAGATTTGCATAAACGATAGGGGTAGAGTCTGTTAGAACGCCTAGAAATTAATATTAATCGACTATTTATGAAGGGTCATTTGTAAAAAAAAACTTCAGGGATCTAGGAAAAAGTGAATTAATCTTCCCATGCATCATTGGTGACAATTTTAATGACTATTCCTTACCTGACATAGAGGGATGTAGATATTAGTATTAAGAAGAGAGTTGAAATAGTTAGATGGTGACGAGGATGAGTTGAAAAAGTGTTATAAATGTGTAGTTAGTAGTGCTTGTTTAGAATAAGAGACGTAAATAAGATGAAAAAGGAACTGTAGAACTGTTGGCAAGTTCAGTGTTGCTGAAAGGTGTTTAAAATATTCATTCTAGGACATAGGGTTAAAAATAAGTAAGCAATGTGTTAACTGTAATGGATAAGTTACTATAAGGTGGATGAGAAGGTTAAGTGAGAAGTGAGATGGGTAGATTTGGAAGAGGGAGGGGAGGGGGTATAAGAGGTAGAAGGATGGGACGAAACAGACCCGTCTCCAGGTGAAGATAATAATGGAATTGGTCATGCAAAGAAATGTGCAATAGTGAGTGGTTTTTTAGACTAAGAGATGAAAATAAGATGAAGGATCGGTGAGGAATAAGGGAACTGTAGAACTGTTGACAAGTTCAGTGTTGTTAAATGGTGTATAAAATATTAACTCTAGGACATAGGGCCGAATTCACAGACAGCACTTATACATAAGTGCCCCTTATAAGCCAGGTTCCATTTCATAGTACCTACTTAAGTGTCCCACTTATTGCTATAAGTGGACCTCCCACACACACTTAAGTGTCTCACTTATGTTGGAGCAAGATGGAGAATAATGATTTTGCTGAATATGTTGCATTTCATTCACAGAATGCTTTCCGTGCCCACAGTAGAGATGGGAAATCCTGTCGAAATGTAATGTGACCAACAATGTAATGAAGGTTTCGTTTTAGTAAAGTGAGAGTTATGAATATTCTTGTTCCTTTGATTGAGAGAGTGAACATAACCTCTAGAGGACTCACTATCTCACCATTAATGAAGATATTGTTTTGAGATTTTATTCCACCTCTTAATTTCAGGATATTGTTGTTATTATTATTATCATCACCATCATCATTACCGGTATTTCGCTTAGTTAATTGGAAACGTGTTACCAGTTGATAAGTTATGAAGACTGCAGGCCTACGGAGTAGTAAAGAGCTGTACTGAGTTATAAGAAAAATGAACGTGTTGCACTCCCACCATTTATTTTAAGGTTGATCTGTGCTAATTATAACGAATCGTTTGCCACATTATATCAGAAGTTTCTGAAATTATGGCATCACACATCAAAACATACTGTTTTCAGTTTATTAGGGAAGTAATTAGGCCTATTACAACGTAACGGCTACGGATATACGTGTCAAACCATTAAAAGCGTTGTGAGGCTAGATATGCTACATTTCGATGAATATTTGTATAGGTTCGAGTACCTGGATAACTATAAACATATTAAGAAAATTAGACTCTGGGCATTTTCGTAGTTTGCATTGTCCACAACAAGTTTTTCCCACGTCATTCATATTCTGATGAGAAACTGCGTCGGTCTGCTTGTTCTATATTATGCGCAAGTTCTTGCAGGTGTCGTCTCAGCTCGCTGTTTTGTTATCCATTCTGATAAACAAATACAATATAGACGATTTTTTAACTTCAAATATCACGCGCGCGGTCGTGCGATGTCCTTCGATAAACAAAGCACAATAGATCATCCCACTATTCGGTAGCCAGAACTGCACGATCCAGGAAGTATGGCCATAATATACAGCATTGCCACATCTCCAGTGATACTTACTGTATCAATGAGTGTGCTCATATAAGTGAATACTTATTATAAGTGGTTCCTTATTACTTAAAGGTTCCACTTATGTATAAGTGCTGACTATGAATTCGGCCCATAGTGTTGAAAATATAGTGGATAACTTACTATAAGGAGATGAATAGGTGTAAGTGAGGAAGAGAGAGGGAAAGATTTGGAAAAGGGTGGGAGGGGGGATATAAGGTGGAAGGATGGGGTGCAAAAGACCCATCCTAAGGTGAGAAAAACAAGCATGTCCGCACATAGAGATAATGGAGAGTCAAAGAGGGGAGCAGGCAATGTGATGTAAGACGACTCAGATTAGTAGGCGGGACAGTAGATAAGAACGTGACGAGTCGCATGGCGATTCGCCACGCAAAGAATGGGAGGGAAGCACATTGCCTATGAGGTTTAGGTGGGGATGACATCTGACCCACGGGTGTGGCTGATAGCGGTATCATGGGCGGAAGGGGGTCACTCATTACCAGGGGATACCGCGAACAGCCAGTTGTCTCTTTTTTTCTTTTGTTAGTTAGTTTTAGTGAAGGGTGGCGCAGCTCATGGTCTGGAACTCCGCCTGTGCAGCGACACCAAATTAGTAGAGAATGTAGATAAGTAGTTTCAAGAGGCATATTGTAGATATTGTTTGTTTATTTTTTTGTTTCTGTGTGTTTCACTGTCTTTATTGCCTGTAAGCCGATGGTATATACTAGGGTGGGCAATAAAGAGATTATTATTAATTTAAAAAATTACCTGACATAGCTGATTGGAAGTCTTCAATCTCCTCTTTTGTAGCATTGATATTCTCTTCCCATGGAGAATCCCTGAGAATGGAAATAGCTGAAGAGGCTATAATGGCCATTATTAGGCTGATTCCACATAACACCTGTAAAAGAAATGGACATAACATTGAAATAACATTTGTCTCGACAAACTTATTCAGAGCCGGGTTGAGTGGCTCAGGCGGTTGAGGCGCTCTCCTTTTGACCCCAACTTGGAGGGTTCGAACTTGGCTGAGCTGGTGGTAGTTGAAGGTGCTCAAGTACGCCAGCCTCATGTCGGTAGATTTACTGGCACGATAAAGAACACCTGCGGGAATAAATTCAAGCACCTAGGCGTCTCCGTAAACCGTAAAATGCATTTAGGGGGACAATTAGCAAATAACATTATTATTATTATTATTATTATTATTATTATTATTATTATTATTATTATTATTATTATTATTATTATTATTATTATTATTATTATTATTATTATTATTATTTACGATAATAATAATAATAATAATAAGAAGATATTCAGACACTCGTTTCAGTACAGCACTGCACACCACCACCTGTTCGGAGACGAGGTACAACGTATGTACCTTTACTTAAGATCTATTTCGAGCAGTCACTTGATATTTTCAGTTCTTATTATTGGCATCTTTGGATATAACAATACGAAGAATTATGTGGAGAAACCAAATGCCTTATCCAGAATGAGAGTTTTTTGACAGGTAGTATTTCCTCACTCGCCGAGCTCGATAGCTGCAGTCGCTTAAGTGCGGCCAGTATCCAGTAATCGGGAGATAGTGGGTTCAAACCCCACTGTCGGCAGCCCTGAAGATGGTTTTCCGTGGTTTGAAAAGTGGTACGAGGGCTGGAACGGGGTCCACTCAGCCTCGGGAGATCAACTGAGTAGAGGTGGGTTCGATTCCCACCTCAGCCATCCTGGAACCTTAATTAAGGCCACGGCCGCTTCCTTCCCATTCCTAGACCTTTCCTATCCCATCGTCGCCATAAGACATATTTGTGTCGGTGTGACGTAAAGCAAAATAGCAAATATATATCTACTAGCAGTTACCCGCGGCTTCGCTCGTAATCGTTCCTCGGCACTGTACTAAGACATTATCTGAAAATCCCTATGTATAAACATTCAACCGACAAATTGCGTTTCATTTACCCTAGAAACTCTTTGTAAACCACGTTTGTGTTATTGCCTTTTGGGGCTAAGATGACCATGCAATATAGAATTATACATATTGTATGAGAAACAGTTTTCTAGTCCGCCTCTGTGGTGTAGTGGTTGGTGTGATTAGCTGCCAGCCCCAGAGGCCCGAGTTCGATTCCTGGCTCTGCCACGAAAATTTGAAAAGTGGTACGAGGGCTGGAACGGGGTCCACTCAGCCTCGGGAGATCAACTGAGTAGAGGTGGGTTCGATTCCCACCTCAGCCATCCTGGAAGTGGTTTTCCGTGGTTTCCCACTTCTTCTCCAGGCAATTGCCGGGATGGTACCTAACTTAAGGCCACGACCGCTTCCTAACCTATCCCTCTATCCCTTGTCGTTCCCTTCCAATCTTCCCATCCCCGCAAGGCCCCTGTTCAGCATAGCGGGCGAGGCCGCCTGGGCGAGGTACTGATCATCCTCCTCAGTTGTATCTTCCGACCCAGAGTCTGAAGCTCCTAGACACTGCCCTTGAGGTAGTAGAGGTGGGATCCCTCGCTGAGTCCAAGCGAAAAACCGACCCTGGAGGGTAAGCAGATTAAGAAAGAATGAACAGTTTTCTGTCAAGTCGAAAAAAAAATGTTTATTTTTAAAGTAGATTCCAAATATCTATCTCCACGTCGTAACATTTTCAGTTTTTGAGATAGGCTATAAGAATCCCTATAAAAAGAATTTAACCCACCAGGCTATAAGAATCCCTATAAAAAGAATTTAACCCACCAGGCTACAATAATCCCTATAAAAAGAATTTAACCCCTTTATCAGTACTTTCCATTTACTTTAAAAGGAGATTCCAAATGCTAATTTTCGCGTCTGTTACATTATCAGTTTGTGAGATATAAGCATCCTCATTAAAAATTATTCACCTCTTTTTCACTTCTTTTCACACCCCGTTAAGTGCCTTTTCGAAACAAGAAGTACGTGTTCCTGTATTTTTAAAGGATTTTCCAAATATCAAGGTGTTTTTTTTTTGTTTGTTTTTTTGTATTTTGCTTTTAGGTCGCACCGACACAGATAGGTCTTATGGCGACGATGGGATAGGAAAGGCCTTGGAATGGGAAGGAAGTGGCCGTGGCCTTAATTAAGGTACAGCCTGGTGTGAAAATGGGAAACCACGGAAAACCATCTTCAGTTCTATGAGATTTGCATAAACGATAGGGGTACAGTCTGTTATAACGCCTAGAAATTAATATTAATCGACTATTTATGAAGGGTCATATGTAAAAAAAACTTCAGGGGTCTAGGAAAAAGTGAAATAATCTTCCCATGCATCATTGGTAACAATTTTAATGACTATTCCTTACCTGACATAGAGACTTGAAAATTGGTATTTGGAATCTCCTTGAAAATAAAGAAACTCGAATTTTAGGGGAAAATAAACTTTGGGGGGAGGGGGTGAAAAGGTATTTAATTCCTTTTATGAGGACACATATCTCGAAAACTGAAAATTTTACAGTCGTGATAATAGGAATTTAGAAGCTCCTTTATAAATAAACACGTATTTTTTTGTTTTTGGAAATTTCACTTAAGGAGGGAGGGTGAAAGGAAGTGAAAACATTTCATATCTCAAAAACTGATGGTTACAGACGTGAAAATTGGTATTTGGAATCTTCTTTAAAGATAAATTTATTTATCTGTATCAACTTTAGTTTTCTTACGATATAAGTGTCGTCGTACAAATAATTCAATAAAGTTTTCATTTCTTTCACCCCCCCCCAATCCTTAATTGGATTTTCCGAAATCAAAGGCATATATGTTACTTTACCTTTAAAGGGGATTCCAAACACCAATTTTCATGTCTGCAAATCATACAAATAATTTAACTAATTTTTCAATTTTTACACCCTCGCCTAAGTGGAGTTTCCGAAAACAAAGTATGCATTTCTTTATGAGATGCCAATCACCAATTTTTAAATCTGTAACGTCTTCAGTTCTTGAGATATCAGCATCCTAATACAAAGAATTCAACCCACTTTCCAGTCCTTTCTACACGCCCCTCCCCTAAGTGGTTTTTCCTAAAACAAAAAATACGTGTTTCTTATTAATTAATTATTCTGGGTCGGGGACTTGGTATTTATGTTTGTCTCAGTATCATTAATTTATCTACACACAACAAACCTCATGCCAGCCACCACAGAAACATGCCCATAGAGTTGGAGTCAGGAAGGTCAACCAGGGCCAGTACCACACCGAGTGTTGACCCCAATAAAATAGGAAGAAGGAAAAGGCTGTAGGCACAAGCCAGCCTTCATTGTTGGGGCCACACGAGACAAATACACGTGTGTGCCTGGGAGGGATTGGCGACCACGATTTGACACTGATTTTATTGATTTGGGAGTAGACGACAGAGGCTTGTGCACTAAACGCTGCAAGGCATAACAGGTGATGTGATCATCACCTCATTCAGAAGTTGCCTTCGTGGCCTGACACTTTCTTTTACCGAGACTTTCAATCTTCGAAAAATCGGACCTCATGCTCTCTTCCCTCTTATTTTATGTTAATAGAGGATGGTGGCCCATTTGTACTTCCACTTAAAACCTTTTCGAACATTCTTAGCACTACTTGTGACGGACATACTTACGGCTTCTACTATTCCGATCACCATGGAGCCTGTCTTCAGCGAACACCCGCAGCAGCATTGTTCCACCTCGCAGCCCATGATGGTACAGTTGATTGACCTGTAACAGTACAAATTAATAAGTCATCGTTACGTCAGAAATGGCCGTGGCGCATACTGTCCGCACTGCAACAAACATGTAATTTAGTAGCTGTAATATATCTTTGCACTCGCCTTACTTCCCAAATAGACAGGTTGGCAGCCTTATGCATAGCCCGACACATCGTCCGACAGTCATTCCAAGCCTAGGTGCTTGCGATACACTGTTACATGGCGCGCGGTAAAGATTTAATGCATCTGGTTGTAAAACACAAATGTACAAAAGTGATCAAATTGTCTCGAACCGACACAGGCAGGAAAATACATGTATAAATTAATATGGAGTTATATCTCGATTTTGTTCTTTAATTAAGGTCACGGCTGCTACCTGCCCACTCCTAGCCGTTTTCCATTCTTCCGTCGCCGAAAACCTTCGATGTGTAATAAATAAGTAACATAAAATAAAATAGAAAAGGCTGGTAGTGATATATAAATAATACTGAAGTTGTAATATTTCCTTCCTCTTTATCTAGGCTTGGGGAGAGGTCTCTAGGAAGCAAGTCGCACGATGGTCGCGCGTGTAATGGTTTCCCTCACACTAACGTAAGGAACAAAAGTCAATCATTTCCGCGTGTTTCATGCAGCAAGCATACTTACGTACATACAATAATAATGTGAAAATTAAGAACTGGTTGTGTGCAACAACGGTTCTGACAATAAAATAAACAAATAGCAATAAAGTACACAGATATACAGCGTGACGTCAGTTAACATGAACACGAAACAAAATGTAATATTTTCCACACAGCGCTTGAAGGTAACACAAAATGAAATATATTCCTTGCAGGAATTCAAGGTAACGCAAATTAGAATAAACACAGCATAAAATATAATAATTGCCGTGCAAGGATGAAGGTAACACAAATTAGCATTGACAAAGAATAAAATGCAATACTTTCCGTGCAAGGCATGAAGGTAACACAAATTAACATAAAAACAACACAAAATTTCCGTGCACCGGGAGAGTTGCCCGTGCGGTTAGGGTCGCGCAGCTGTGAGCTTGCATCCGGGAGATAGTGGGTTCGAACCCCACTGTCGGCAGCCCTGATGATGGTTTTTAGTGGTTTCCCATTTTCACACTAGGCAATTGCTGGGGCTGTACCTTAATTAAGACCACGGCCACTTGCTTCCCACTCCTTGGCCTTTCCTGTCCCATCGTCGCCATAAGACATATCTGTGTCTGTGCTACGTAAAGCAAATAGAAAAAAAATCCGTGCAACAAATTGCTTCACAGTGCAAAATTAAAAGGACACAGGGAGAATTTTGCGATGTAATTGTCAGATTGAGGACTTAGATTATATATCAAAAATGGAAATGTAAGGCATAGTATGGTAGCTAGTGGTGGTAGACAAAAGTAAACCTACAGACAGAATAATAAATGTATACTATGTTCTAAGGTAATGGTATGGGAATACCTTTAAAGGAATGTTTATAGAGACAAGAGAAATTTGTGGATAATGAAACACGGTTGTTTACGCTTGTAAACTTCCTGAACAGAAAGTGGATACACCCGGGAAAACCTGAAAAATTGCTCAACATAATTAAGATAATGCGGGTAAGTATACTGATGAAGGAAAGCAATTGATGCATGCTAGATAGGGACGGAATTGTCTCCAAAATAACATAGACATTATAACTTTTCTGAAGTCTAGGGCAATTAGATACGTAGATTATAAGGGGTATTAAAATGAAAACCGAATACCGGCAATTAAACACATTCCACGCGAAAGGTGGCAGCACTGTTGTTACGTATCGATATTGCCATCACTGTGGTAGGAGAACTGCATAGTGACAACTCGCACTTGTTCCTTTATGTCTTTGTTGATGCGCGGACTGGTCCAGTGTGTTCATCCATATGTAGAAATGGAGGCAAACAAAGGGGAGCAGAGAAGTGTGGTTCGTTTTCTGGTGGCTGAGGCTGCTGGAGTACGCCAAACTCATAGTCGCATGTGTGCTGCCTGTCCATGATGAGTGTGCACGAGTGGCAGAGGAGGTTCTGAGAAGAGCGCCCAGGACAGGCCAACGAGCCATTACTTCTGATGTGATAGGAGGGATCCGACCAAACTGAAGAATCCCGGAGGAAGGAATTCGTGTTCAGGTCGGCATTAGCCATGGATACGTGCATGCCATTATAAAAGATCACTTGCATTTCCGCAAAATGTGCGCGCAGTGGGTTCCGCATCAACTGACGGAGGGACAAAAGATGGACAGAATGGCGTCATGTCTTGAGTCAACTGCAGCGCTACCACGAGGAAGAGTAAGCGTTTTTGTCCCGTATCGTCACAGGGGAAACTGCGACGCACCATAAATTCAAAACTCTCCGGAATTCTGTCGAACGGAGTCATTCTGTGGCATAATAATGCTCGCCCCCATACTTCCAATCTGGCGAAGGCGATTTGGTTGGGAAACGCTTCAACATCCTCTGTACAGTCAGGATCTTTCACCTTGTGATTTTCACATGTTTGGCGACCGGAAGAAAGACATTTGGATATCGGTTTCATTCGGACGAGGAACTGCAAGAGTAGGTGTGATTGCAGATCCATCAGTGATCAAGCTTTCTCTATACAAAACTTGAACTGAGCGTCTCGTCTCCCAGCTGGGATAAATGTATTACCGCTTTTCGTAATTACTTTTAAATTAAACTTTTGCATGGTTACGTTTCACGGGGTGTTCGGTTTTCACTTGACATCCCAAATGATCATACTGATGATAATTTGAGATGTCGCCCATGGTATGGAGGGTATGCGGATAACTACTGTAGTGACCCTCACTTTGACGGGTCGCATTTTCGAGGTATCAGATGGACCTCTGTAGCATGCCCGTGAACTCTCATTTCTTTGCAAGTAATGCCTCTGACAGTCCATTCAGTCCAATCGTTTTCTCTTGAATTTCGGACCACGGACAGGTGTCCTCCTTGTCCTACTGCATGTCTTCAAATTATGTAGTATGATATTCAATTTTTGTAAAACTGCTTGTGTTAAATACGGTAATAAGAGAAGATTACTGTAATCAATACACTGTTCCTAATCTATTGTTTCAACGATCACAGGTGATGGGTATTAACTTATTTTCATTATACACACAACGAAATGCTATCATTTCCGCATATGCCTTTGAAGGTAACACTGATTAACAAAAGCAAAGAAAAAATGTGAATATAGAAAATATAGCTGTACTCAGTTACAATACTAACACTTCTTTTGATCAATAGCCATGAAGTAGACCTACACAACGCAAGCGTAGGTTGATCGTGCGGTCAGAGAATGTCTCAAAGCGAGAGCAGAGCCTTAAAAAAAATTCGAGAATGGTTGACAATCCCGCACGTGTAGCGCACGAATGTAAAGAAGGAAGTGTAACCTAGCAACCGTACAGGCGTGATATAAAGTGTTGTTACCTATAGTAGAAACCGTGCATGCTGTGATGTAAATTATTGTTAAGTAGCAACCATGCAGGCTGTGATGTAAAGTATTGTTACCTAGCAACCGTGCAGGCTGTGATGTATAAAGTTTTGTTAACTAGCAACCGTAAGGTTGTTGCTTAGATTCCTGAATATAATACCAGCGTGTGACTAAATTTCATACACGTGTCAACCAATATTCGCATATATTCTTTTAAAGTTTTCATGGAAATGACCATATAGCCCTCGCTTACGAGCTAACCATCATGATTCGAGCTTTTTATCTAACAAATTTCTTTCGAACAAAAAAGAAATCGCTTTAAAATGATAAATTGTTTGTGTACTTTGAAAATGCTTTAGTGCAAATTTGACAATGATAAATTTGAATATCTATCAGTCACAAACTAAAAAAAGGCAATAATATATTCTGCAATTTTAAGATCGAATTTTATATGTAAGGCACATTGAATTTCACTGTGACAGGGCTATTAGGACTGGAGGAACAACATTTACAAAAGTGTATTACTTTCTGTAGTGGAATGTGTACGGGTGAAGTGGAGATGCAGGTCATTGAAAGAGAAGTCTAAATATCACTAAATGGTCTGCAGAAAGACGTCAGTGAGACTCATTTTTCTAGATAATGCTTACCTCGTTTTAGACGCTGATGACTGTAGTTCAGCGTGGCGCACACAACACTGCAACAGACTACACCTACGGTGACGGTATACATACAGTCACTGCCGTGGTGATCTATCAGTAGCGTCAGAGGAGGCAGGGCTGGCCAGGTAAGATGTGACCAATCATTAAACTCCGTGTGGATCGAACTCTGATCTGTGTGCACGGTTTTCCTCGTTCCTCGTTCCGCGAAATACGAAGAGCAGCAAGAACGCGATTTTATTGACACATGTGTGTGCCAATCTGACACATCAGTAGTCGTTATCTTTTACGTGGGAGTTAAGCAATAATGGGAAGATAACAAGCAACAGTTACTTGAGAAATATGGTATTTAATTACCAATTATTAATTACTTTATCGACAAATTGTCAGTAGAAGTACAGCTACAGTTACTTCAGAGAACGCCAGTCTTAAGGGAACCGCTGGCGTTTTTTGACATAAATAATTATGTTTTATTGCTGGGGGTCATCCGAAAGTTTGTGAAACGAAATAGTGTCAGGTATTGAAATATGTGACTGAAGTGTAACCGAGCAACCGTGCAGGCTGTGATTTAAAATATTGTTACCTAGCAACCGTGTAGGCTGTGATGTAAAGTACTGTTACCTAACAACCGTGCAGGCTGTGATGTAAAGTATTGTTACCTAGCAACCGTGTAGGCTGTGATGTAAAGTATTGTTATCTAGCAATCGTACCGGCCTTGCCTTATGGCTGGTGGTTGTCTGACATTAGGATCTGTGACCGAGAGACATATAAGACATGTTTATGATCAGTTGACACGATTTCATTTTTTTTCGCATCGGGCTGCAATGATACTGAAGGTTGTAAGGAATAAGATAGTATTTAACTTTGTGATTCATAATAGCATAGAAATAGTATGTGACTATCATCACTAAGCGAGACTAATGATGATATCTTGGAACTTTGAAAATTATTATGTTTATTGTAGTTAGTAAAGTTAGACATTTACCAAAATTTACAGTTTAGTTAACAAAATAATTGGTTCCTACTTCGTCCTTCAGCCTTACTCTTTAGGAAAAGTGCATCAGTGCATTAACTTCTTAATTTTAAGAACATTCCCAGGATTGTATTGGTCTAGCACTGGTTCTGCTCTAGTTATCTTATCACTTACTTTCTTCAAGAAGTAAATTGAGAGTAGTTTTTAATATAAAAAGTAGGTAAAACCCTGTCAGTATTTTTGTATTAACATCACAGTGTACGATTTTCATTTTTATATTATCGGCCTGAATAGCTCAGGTGGTAGAGCGCTGGCCTTCTGTGGAGTGCATTCCACATCGAGATTCTGCATTTCTGCAGGCTAGAAGGGCACTACTCGTATGTCATGACTCATGACATTTACACAAAGTAACTACCGGCCTTTCGTAGACCTTAGCTTTAAGCTGTCTTCTTTACCTTTCCACCAGAGGCTCCTCCTCAGTTGTTCTTAACGCTAATATTTTTCACGGTTTGGCAGGTTATTTAGAATTTTCCCTTAAATCCACAACTTACAGTCTAAAACATCTTACATGTTGTGAATTTCTGATCTTCCCTGTAGATCTTGATCCATGTCTCACAGACTTCGTGGGCAGGTATTCCATTTGTCTTGCAGCGCAAGTGTCTTGTCGCTACGCACTGGAACCGCGCCACGGAAAGAATGAAATATTCCTTAGTACTTTCACAGGCTTACCGATATCTTCTGATTAAAACATGAAAAAATGAGCAAGTGGCCGTGCAGTTAGGGTTGCGTAGCTGTGAGCTTCCATTTGGGAGATAGTAGGTTCGAACCCCGTTGTCGGCAGCCCTGCAGATTGTTTTCCGTGATTTCGCATTTTCACACCAGGCCTTTTCCTTAAGGCCACGGTCGTTTTATTACCACTCCTAGCCCTTCCTTATCCCATCGTCGCCATAAGAGCTGTAGAGGTATGATTTTTTCGCATTAATTTATGCGCGATTTCGCGAAAAGGAAACAACATTTCGCGTTAATTTCGCAAAATAAGGCTTTCCACATCGCTAGAATTTGTCTTTAACTGTTTTCTAAAGTTATTCATAAGAAGTTTCATTCGTGTGATCTGTGAATGATTTATTAGAATATAGTTATAATTATATAAATAGAAACTATAGACTTATTTATAATAATAATTCATTGTTCCTTATGTAATCTTGATTAGGACTAAATATAGACCTGACCGGGAGAGTTGGCCGTGCGGTTAGGGGCGCGCAGCTCTGAGTCTCCATCGGGGAGATAGTGCATTCGAGCCCCGCTGTCGGCAGCCCTGAATATGGTTTTCCGTTGTTTCTCATTTTCACACCAGGCAAATGCCCAGCATGAACACAGAGCCAAGCGCGAAGTACAAGAATTGTGTTGCTGTGCACCGTGGGTTTGCCTGTAATGGTGGTAGCGACTGTGAATACTTGTAGTGTTGTTCTTGTGAGTTGTGTGGCATTCTTCGTTAATATTACATTCGTCGTGATCGACGTCTGTCGTCGCTAAGATATCGTCAACTTTTCCTCACTGAGTTTAGGTTAGGATTTTTTTTTAAAGTCCTACTACATTTCTGTGAAAACCATGACTGTGCGATTACGATGCTGTCGTGAATACCAGTTTGGAAATGGTGACGTGGTGGTGCTGGGGGTAACGAACGTGTTCACCGCACACCACTGAATGATATACGTAAATTTCTCCGCTACACGGTACAGCATAGAATCATGGGTATGTTTTTGGGTTTAGCAGACGAGAGTACATATTGTTCTCTTAGTAGCCTCTTACGACATGCAGTAGGTACACATCTGTACCCTTTTCGAGACTGAGTATCATCCCAGTAATGAAAGCATTGTGAGATGGATCCACTGATTACTTTGTTTTACATTCATGTTTTCATCATTATTACTTTTAGATTCTAGTCAGTGGATATATTTTGAAGTTTAAATTTTCGTTTCGTTCACCTCGTACCATTAGGGACCGATGACCTAGTTGTTAGGCCCTTTTGGACAACAAACTTCATCATCTACGTGCAAGAAAATGATCGCTGATTTAGCACACAATTTGATGGTCATAAATACCCATTATGAGACAAACAGTCTGCTGCTGCCTTCGGTGACGTACCGTGTCTAAGGGGCTTTGTTCTGACCTAGACGAAACGTTAGTAGTAAGAGTCGTTTAAAACATTTGTGCCTACTGTATATAGAAGGCAGTGTTCTGGCACACGTGAGGAAGATGATGACGAAGCTGATAGCATTAATTCAAGATAGAACCCCAGCCCAAAAACATGTCTTCGGTCGCACTGCGGTGGATATACGAGTATTTTCCATTTTTCACATACATCTCCCTGTTTGACGTCGGTTGGAGCATAAGATTCTCCTTGGGAATATCCTTACCTTTTTTTCAGTCAAGGATTTAAATTGATCATGGTCTCGATGGCGTGTAGGCAACTGGTCTAACTACTGTTCTGCTTCAGTTTTGCCTTGAAGGAGATGGGCTTGGATTTTCAGGTATCATGCAGCAGTTTTTATTATTATTATTATTGTCCGTTGATTTTCATAGTGATATATCTTAGTATTTTGGGAAAGGCATTCTTGTTGTAGATCGTGCATGACGTTTGGTAGGCTATTATTATTATCATCGTCACATGGCTTCAAGAATTATTGGACACACATTCGTGAGATACCGGCAGAAGGCTTTCCGGTGTCGTCTCTAATTAAGAGTTTTTCGGAAAATCGGTCTCCTTAACGCAGATTCTAGAGGAACCAGTGAATAAAGACTTACGTAAAGTTATCGAGTGCTTGTGAATAAGAAGAAATGCAATTCTCGTCTGTTCGCCGGACGCTTCCTGCTGCTGCTGATAAGCGAGCAACGCAAACAATATAGCTGCTGATAAGCGAGCTACGCAAACAATATAGCAATTTGTCGAACCTCTTGAGTTTACATAGTAAGAGCTCTCCCTGAACCAATCACGTTGCGCAGGGCGCGGTCTCCTAACTCAACTCGGTTAGCAAGTTACTGATAAAACTTTGAATAACGGGGTGTCATGGTCACGGACGCACCTGCTGCTCTAAATGAAGAATATATGTCGTCAGTTTGGGTTAGAAATGTTATTTCTTGATTCTTAAGAAATTTTTCACACATTCAAGATCATGAGTTCGAAATATTTATCGATCTCTGAGGCAGCAGATGTTCTCGACAGTAGCCCAGTACCGTGGAACGCTCCTCGCGATATTCGGCCGCCTTTAATTAGAGACGCCACGAATAAGCCCTTTGCAGGTATCTCACGAATGTGTGTCCAATCATTTTTGAAGCCATGTGAGGATGATAATAATAATAATAATAATAATAATAATAATAATAATAATAATAATAATAATAATAATAATAATAATAATAATAATAGTCTACCAAACGTCATGCACAATCTACAAAAAAAATTCCTTTCCCAAAATGCTAAGGTACGTCACTATAGAACGGCTCTGAAGGCAGTACAGTGGTTATGTATGCATCCGAAACCCTATCCCTAAATGCCAGTAAGGGACTCCTCGAAGAACTGGAGAAAAACAAGCGCAGAATAATTATGGGAATCGTGAGATCCATCTACAAGAATGGCATCCACCGGAAAAAGATTCAACAAGGAAGTTCACTGGGGTCCTCCTTTAAATTCCTTGCAGAAAAAACGCTACCATCGGGACTAGACAGTAGGGCCAACGTAGAAAGAGCCACCAAACTTCTTAAGGCGCGCAGAATAACGTCGAATTACTACAACGAAAGAGTCAAATCGCGTAATCAAAACTACAACATTACAAGACAGTTGTTTTGCCGGAAGCATTATACGCCTGAAAAACCATATCCCTTGGAAGTCATTCTAAAATTATACAAATTGATAAGCAAGAAAGGAAAATTCTCCGCAAAATGCATGGTTCCATGAGAGAAAATGGAATGTGGATTAAGAGGAGAACAATGGACCTCTCTTATTAACTGACAGGTTCACTGATGCCGTACGCAAGAGACGCCCAATATTCTATGGTCACATCTATAGAAGAGACAGTGAGAGACTCACCAAAAGATTATTTAAAACATGCGGCCTCTAATAATAATAATAATAATAATAATAATAATGGCCTGCTGAAGATATTTAGTGAAGATAATTAGTTCTAAAGCTGAAGATTGTACACACACTAAGCCTTCGGGAATAACCAGTGAAGGTTATTATTTATTTAGCGTTGTGTTTTACAAGTGAGTGTCTAGTCTCTTAATCCACAGCACAACCTGTGGAGTTATCACCAGGAAATCTCCTTCACTAGCATGATTGGCCTGGCAGTCACAGTCTAGAGTAGGCAGCTTGTTCCACTTGTGTGGTGCATGTGTGCACCTGCTGTAGGCCGTTCTGATTCTATTCAGGGTACTCCAGGCCATGCGCGGTAGCTGAAATCCACTTGCAAGTTTAGTAGGTACCTGAGAAGATGTTATGCAGGTGTTCTTCTGTTGCTATTTCCCATCGACCACTCCAATTTTTAAGAGGTTTAAAACTCCCGTCAGCCTATACCAGCAGCATGATGCAGAGTTGGATGACGTGATTTTAGCGTCGTAAGATATAAAAGTGGCAGGTTCCTGTGCACGGATAGATTAGAATTCCTGGAGACCGTATGAAATTGTCTGATAAGAGCAGTAGATCTGCGCAAATGAGGTGGCATTATACCCGTTATCAGTAAAAGCCAGTGAACTGGAGCAGATGTCATTACGCCAGATATTATGAGCATAGTAGGGTTCAGTTGGGTGTCAATAAGCCTTTGTATGATGAGTAGAGTGTGGGATTTCGGGTAGTAATAGGTTAGAACGCAAATTTACTGAAGTAACAAGTGTAGTCTATCCTGAACAACGGTTATGCTTTGGGTTTTGCATAAAAATATAGGGTACATACCAACAAAACTTCTAGAATTCATGTTACTCCCGCCACGCACCTAGCAGGGGGAGAAGTCATACTCCCACGTGGCGCGTCCCAGGTGCCAGATAGGGGGTCCCAGCCGGCTTGCCGGCGATCTTGAGCGAAAGAAAATAACTCTCACATCCCCCTGTGGGTGGAGGACGCAGGCGAAGAATACACCCACGGTATCCCCTGCTTGTCGTAAGAGGCGACCAAAGTAATTGAATTAAGACCATGAGACTACTTTTAATTATTACCACCATGTTAGGTACACAATAGGTTTGTGATTAGTAGCGACAGTGTGTGAATCTGGGGGTTTTTACAGTATCTGTGGTTAGTACACTTAGGTGAAGAACACCGCAGGTGAGTAGTACCATAATGTGTCTACGCTACTTTTGATTAGTACCGCAACATGACAGATGCCGTGGTTCTACTTTACTTTTTGCTTTATGTCGCACCGACACAGATATGTCTTACGGCGACGATGGGAGAGGAAAGGCCTAGGAAATCGAAGGAAGCGGCCGTGGCCTTAATTAAGGTACAGCCCCGGCATTTGCCTGGTGTGAAAATGGGAAACCACGTTCTACTTTACTAGCGATAAGTGCCATTATGAAGGGCCGTTGACGTGGATATTGAACCCTCAATTCAGGCTTGTGCTTTAGCACCAGTCCCTTGGTCAGTAATACTATTGTTTATGATAGTTTCTGGTTCGGATCCACTGATTATTTTAACTTCATATCCATCCATTCATTCTTCGTCCTCACGTTTTGAATTCTGGTCAGTGGAGGATTTAGGACTTTTAAATTATCACATTTCGTCTCATTTCGTACCATTAGGGGTACATGACCTATATGTCAGGCCCTTAAAACAACAAGCATCATTATGTTACTCCCGCTACGTAACTGAAAAACCGCATTAGGTTGCTTTCTAACCTATTACTGGCTAAACATCCGTGGTCTATACGGAACTAGCAATATAACAGCAGTAAGAGAAGCTCCGGGACGGTCATCAAATGCCATGCAGTGTCGATGACCAGGTTTTGAAGAGCGGAAACTCTCGGGCATGTGTCGGCTTACTGTACGGAACTACTCTATGGAAAGCGAAATAGGAATTTACGAAGAGTTCCACTAAATACCGGTATCAGGGCTACAAAGACAAATACTAGAAATAACTACAGAAAAACCTCATTGTTAGGGCAACGGGGGGGGGGGCACATCGTCCGAATTACCGAAAGTGCAAATTATACAAATGTTATGTAAAACCCTTCTCTGAAGCTATAATCAGGGGGTATTCAGTGTCTAAACAGTTTAAGTAGCGGTTAAAAAAATCTGATTTATAATGTCTGAGATTCGGTGTAATATAAAGACTAATAATGTTGTTGTAATCTATGGTTTTTTTGGGAAGCAAGTCCAATACAAAATGGATATCTCTAGACAACAGTAATATAAAAATAACGTTAATAAAGTACAGATGTATTAGCGAATCGTCTTTTCTTTCTGGCTGTTCAGTATAGGGCTGGTAAACTGTAGGATTAAAAATATTGAAGTTACATCCTTCAAAGTTACATTAAACAGGATAATACACTATCTTAGATATACGTTATAAAAATGAGAATCCTGTATTGGGAATTCATAGGCTACATTTAAAATGGTACTTGCTGCTGTCATCTGAATGTATAGTTATTGTCCATAACAGCCAAAGAGGATCCTCTGCCTCTGTAGTTGTGCTCTCCCCAAAATGTGTTGATAATGACTTGCAGAAGAAAGTTATTTATTAGTTAAGACTTTCCTGCTCTGTTGTGTTATCACGTGTTGTCCCGCCTCTTTTAGTATAATATATTGTTTTTGGTAATGTGGAATAGTGTCAGTACGACTTTCCAAGTGTTTAGCAGTCTAGTCTTCGTTCAGTTTCTCTTAGTGTTATCAGTTATCGGCTTCCTCCTTCCGCCTTGGCGTGAACACGAAGCCTGGTACAGTATTGCGGCGTTATAAGTTGCACCCATCCTTTCACAATCAACAGGGGATGTTCTGCAGAGCAGTATTATTGAAAGTTGCTATACGTCGCACAGATAGGTCTCATGTCGACGATGGGAAAGAAAATTGCTAGGAATGGGAAGGAAGCGTCCGTGGCCTTAATTAACGTACAACGCCAGCACTGGCCGGTGTGAAAATGGGAAACCATGGAAAACCATATTTAGGGCTGCCGACGTTCGAACCCACTACCTCCCGAATACTGGATACTGGCCCCACTTAACCCTCTACTGCATGAATTATTTTTCAAGCTTTAATGTTGAACATACGTTCAGTAATTCTTAAGTAGGGCTAATAGCTTAACAGTCGTGTGTGATGTGGATTGCCATAGTGGAATATATATACGATTTTTCACGATTTTACGCTAAGCTTTTAACATTCAAAGACCGAACATTACTGCGGTACAACTTGCACGACCGTAGGTCGGTAATGTCTTGGAGGTTGAGCCAGAGGTACTCCTGGAGCCTGTGGTATTGTGATGGGGAGGGCCACGTAAAATAAACGGTGGTTGATAAGAGTGGATGTTGACGGGGTGGAAGGAGTACCTTCGGTTGTAGGGCTGTTTTTGTCTTAAAACAAGGCATCACTGGGATATGTGTTTAATTTACTGTACAGTTGAAGGTGAGCCGTAAAACTACCTCTGTCTATAATATTTATAAAGGTGAAATATTATTTGTTTACTAACGGCCAAACGCCCAAAATCTCACGCGTGCAGATCGAGGTGCAAGAGCATCGGTGTCGCTCGGTTCAACTCGGACCAACTCTTCGTCTCTGGGCTACTCGGCTAAGCTCGGCTATGCTCGGATCTACTCGGCTCAACTTAGCTCGGATTTGGAGCGCTACGTAGCAAGTGGGGCAGAGGGAGACAGGGGGAGCGAGCGAGACAGGCGTGGGGAAAGAGAGAGACAGCGCTATTGCACTCTGGTCAACCAAGCGAAGTCGTCTTTTGCACCGTGCACAGTGCACGCACCCTGAGAGGCCCTGCAGTAGAGGGTTGAGGGAGTGTCCGAGGACACCTGGCGCACTTCTTTCTATTTGACTCCTATAAGCGACCTGAGTGTATCGATGTGGTATGGTGATACAGGGAGAGGATGAAACCCTACTCCTGTCGAGTAACACCAAGGAGATTCCGTCTCCATCCGACGAAATAATCACCGTCAGCCGCGCCATATGAGCACTGCGGAGACATGCAGGCTTTTGCCACGTAATCTAGTGATAAGAAATTGTATACTTGACTCTCACTGGAAGACTCAGTCACGCTTAATGAATTTTCGTTTCCTTTAGAGAGAGATATGATTTTCTCCAAGTTCTCATCCAGAACTGTGATTGCTGCAGACAAGGAATAAGAAGTTGACGAATCATCTTTCGTATCCTGCAGCACGGTGGACCCAATCTGTTGTAAAACAACTGCAGTCTGTTGTACTATACTCTGCAAACGTCGTTCAGCATCTTTGATTTCTGAACGCAGAGCACTAGTTTCAATGCTAACAACTTGCAAGTCCTGATTTAATTCCTCCTTTTCATCCTTTAAACACACATTTTCATTGAAAATGACATTCTTCTCTGTATTTAATAATTCTATTATACTAGCAAGTTTCTCCTTCTCCTCGTATAAGGCACTTTTCCCAGTAACTACAGCCTCAAGATATTCATTCAACTTCTGTTTCTCAGATTTCAAGAAATTGTTTTTTTCAGCAAGGATATGTTTCTCTTTGCTGATAAATTCTAAACATACAGTCAATTTACGATTCTCCGACTTCAGGATGTTATGTTCTTGTATAATGATATTCTTCTTGTGCACAACCGATCCCAAACGTTCATTAAGCTTATTTCGGTCAGACTTGCATTTACTGTTCTCAATGACGAGAGCATCTCGCACTTTACAAACTCCAGCAAAAACCTCACTAACTTTATGTTCCTCTCCCTCAAGTCCGGAATTGTCCTTCAATAATGCTCCATTTAATGTTTCAATATTCTGAATCAACTGCTTCAGTTCATTGTTATTCTTCTTAATACTCTCACTATCCTTCAAGATAGACTCATTTTCTTTGGACAGCGATTTCAGTTGTTCGTTTAGAACATCATTTTGATGTTTCAGCTTTTCTTTCTCAGCGTGTAAGATCTTCATGACATCTTTCAAGTTCTCTGCATTAGCTGAACAGTCTTCGAACCTCTTCTTCTTCACAGCCAACTGTGCCAGACGTTCAGTTAACATCTGTTTGTCACTCTCAGCCACTTCTGTTACGGCTCGCAAGCGTTCCGACAGTTCCTTGTTTTCATTAGTAACGGTCTCCACGGTTTCCTTCCCAGTCTTCAATTGTACCTCAAGCTCTTCCCTTTCCTTTTTAGCAACCACAGAGGCTGTCTCTAAACGCTCGATGGTCTCACCAAGTTCGCGGGCTGCATTATACATGGCTTCGTTCCTAATGCGCAGAACATCGCGGTACTTTCCTTCCATCTTAGTCATCTCATGGAGGAACTGTTCATTGAGCAATTCCATGTGTTCATTCTTCTTCTTGTTTTCATCCGAGATACCATGCAGCTCTTCCCGGAAGACAGAAAGCTCATTCTCCAGAGACGCCATCTTGGATCGTCATCTGTAAGTCCAGAGCGAGTGCGGAGCAGCCTGACTTCCGTCTCCACTTCATCGAGATGTTGTAGTAAGTCATCGTTCTCCTGGACAAGCCTCTTGCACTGTCGTCTACTGCTGACGAGCCCGCATCTCATTTTGTTCTTCAGCTGATTTTATTTCTACTGGATCCTGAAGACCTGTCGTTTCAAGATTCCACAAGTCCGTGATTGAACCATCTTTGTAAGTCATCGTGATTGTTGTATTTGCCATATTCACTTCAGGAGAGTTGTCAGTTAGTTCTCCACCCAAAGTCCATCCTAGCTTTATTTCAATGGCTGTAAGACCATTCTTAAGTCGAACAATATTTCCAGTTAGAATTTCAGCATAGACATCCATTCCGATAAGAAGCTGAATTTCTGGACAGTTATCACCCACATCGCTGATCCATATTTTCTTCATTCTAAGTTCTTGAAACAACGTAGAGCACGCTGGAACTCGTGGGACTGACTGGCAAATACGTGGCTGGTCCCTGACTTCGACCTCACAATCAACGTTACCGCCTGGCTTTTGGAGCTTGATTGTGTACTTCTTGTGATTTATTTCCGAGGTCTTGCTTCCACCGAACAGATGTATGACAAGCCATATTTGAAGTTGTGTGAAGCTGACTGGCTTTATCTTCTTTCTTAGATTCATCCTTATCTTTCTGAAAAAGATCAGGACACACAACCATGGCATGCTTCTTACAACAAACCAAGCACCTAATATTTGATTTGCAGTTCTTTGACAAATGATTAGGTCGCAAGCATGTGAAACGTTTTTTTTCTCTAACCTTCGATCTTCTTTCCTCAACTGTCATGTTTGTTATTTTGAAACACTTCTCGCTGTCATGGGCCTTTTCACAGAAGATACATAAGTCTTCTGAAGTATTGCTAAGTACAGCCACTGTAGGTATACTCATCTTATCTTTAATGTGCTTCCTATCTACTTTTGAAAATGATCCCTTCCTTTCAGTCTTTCCTTTCGCTTCAGTACTACCGAAACCTGACTGTGCTAACAGTATTTGCTGCTCATTTCGGACTTCACTCTTGACAAACTCCATTAAACAATCAAGTCGAGACATCCTAGGTTCCATTTCATTTACACTCTGTTTAGAAAATGGACTTCTCTGCCATGCCCGTAACGTTTCCTCTGGTAAACTCGACTCAACCAAGGGAAATAACCATGTACCTGGATCTGTGCCGGTCAGGTTTTAGGTACTGAGTGACCGTAAATGCGATTCTAATTTAATTGATAAAGTTGTAAGGGGAAGTTTATCATTTTGAGTAGCATTTGAAATTACTAGTTTCAACAGTTCTCTTACATAGACTTGCATCAGAAGGTCATCCCTACCGAATCGTTCTTTTAACGCTTCAATGACTTTTGGATAATTTTCTGCTGTTTGAGTGTAACTAAGAACAATTGCCTCTGGTTCTGTGCCAGGTTTCATTGCCTGTAATAAATACTGAAACTTGTCACTGTTGTGCAAAGTATCATCTTCGTGTATCTTTCGGAAATGAGACCAAAACCCTAACCATTCCTTAAGATCTCCATTAAATGTCTTCCGTTCAATTTTGGGTAACTTAAAGGACCTTCTTTTACTGTTATGATTGCCTACCTCATTTCCGAACATCTTGCTAGGTGGTGGACTAATCTTTCCTGCGAGCAAACGTGTATTGTTTACTTGAACCTTAATAACCTCAAATTCGTCACTATATTTCTCAGTACTTTCTCTTTCAGCTAAAATAACATTATCCTCTGCATGACTGTCTAATAAATGATCCATTATTTTCACGTCAATTTCATGAAGTTCCTCCATTAAATTTTCTAAACGGTTAAAATTTGTTTACAACAAGTCACGATTCTGCGAGGTAATTTCTGTTACAAGAAACTCTTTAATACATTGAAACTTCTTTGTTACACATTGCTTAATAGGCGTCCTATTTTTCTTTAGCCGTTCCATGTTGCTTCCTTCTCTTCTTGGATAGGAATAATTATTCACGATTACTCACAACATATATTCCTCTCTCGCCTTGGACAGGAATATTCACAGTAATTAATATACGTCTCCGATCACCTCGGGGTCACCAGATGTTACAAATTCCTTATCTGACTCCATATTTATATGAAAACGTGCTTTATTTTCTCTCAAGCAAACTATATTGAAATTCACCTTCTGCAATGTTTTTAAAGAAAAACAAGAACAACCACATTATTAGCATATTACCCCATGATAGTTACTTACTCCTAGGAACTCTCAATCAACAGTTCATAGAGACGACAAATACAAAGAGTATAAACGAAGTATTTACAACAGTAGGAAAAAAAGACGAATATATGAATATATTTTTACCTACCAGACGACATGACGTAAGAATGGATGAATTCTTACTACGAACTCCGGCTTACCATAACAATAAGACTACGACAGGATACCAAGACATATTTTCTGACCAATGTACGAATATAACGAATGCTGCGGAGAACCGCGGGTCCTCTAGTAAGCTTTTAAGTTAAATTTTGGTAGTCGAGGAACTAGCTGCAGGAAAAGATAGAAGAGGGCAAAAGACGTTACAAAATCTCCAATATTACAGTTTCATATCGATGGTTTACAATTTCACCTGTGCTATCATTGATATAAAACCATCAACTTTGATTAACTCGTAGAATAGGAGGTTGAACCAGATACGAGTGGAGTGGAAACAACACTCTCCACTAAGGTGATGAAAATTCAGCAGAACTGGAAGACATTGAGTTGTTGCTAGATGGAGATGATGATCTACGTTATCACGTTTTAACAGAGGAGGAGATCGTTCAAGTTGTGATTGCTACAGAAAACTCTGAAACTGATGAATATGAACCAGGAGATATTTAACATTATGCCCAAACTATGCCTTTGCTGGCAGGACCTAATGTTTACAGTGCACTATGTCTTCTGGTATAGGCTAGAGCAGTTTCGTTACTTTCATTGATCTGTCTCTGTGTTATCCTTGGCTTTGACTAAATCAAAGTGCCTGAGGTATGAGCGATGCTAGTAATGCCATTCCTTGTGCAGCCAGTCCCTGCTATGAATGGTGTGAAAATGATGCTCATAGGGTCGGTTGGTACATGCATTTCAGTGGGCTTGGCAGACTGATATGTAATAGCAACTTCTGGCTCGGTGAGGAAAGCAACGGGAAACTACCTTACCCCTCATTTCCCTAGTAGGCCATCTATGAAAGCTGATGCCAGAGCTGTTGAGGATCCAACCAGCCTTAGGGCTGAAGACTGAACATTCACATAGGTGCCCAAACTTAGTGAAATTAAAGACCATCTAAAGATTTTCCTATTACTGTATTACGTTACAATACTAAATAATCTTTGTATTTCTTAAAACTAGAATATTGTAGTGTACAGGTTCTTTTTACTGAAAAGAGTGTTTAAATGTGTACCTTGAGTGATTTCGTATGCTATTTCGTTTAATCCGGAGTTTCATTAATTCGGACGACCTGGAGCCTGAGTTAGTCCGGATTAATGCGAGATTTCAAAAACAGCATCCCCGGGAAAAGACGATCTTTCGGCTTTTATCATCATCATCATCATCATCATCATCTGTTTACCCTCCAGGTTCGGTTTTTCCCTCGGACTTAGCGAGGGATCCCACCTCTACCGCCTCAAGGGCAGTGTCCTGGAGCTTCAGACTCTTGGTCGGGGATACAACTGGGGAGTATGACCAGTACCTCGCCCAGGCGGCCTCACCTGCTATGCTGAACAGGGGCCTTGTGGAGGGATGGGAAGATTGGAAGGGATAGGCAAGGAAGAGGGAAGGAAGCGGCCGTGGCATTCGCCTGGAGAAGAAGTGGGAAACCACGGAAAACCACTTCCAGGATGGCTGAGGTGGGAATAGAACCCAAGTCTACTCAGTTGACCTTGCGAGGCTGAGTGGACCCCGTTCCAGCCCTCGTACCACTTTTCAAATTTCGTGGCAGAGCCGGGAATCGAACCCGGGCCTCCGGGGGTGGCAGCTAATCACGCTAACCACTACACCACAGAGGCGGCTCGGCTTTTATACCAATATAAAGTCTATTGAATAATTATTTGTAAAACAGTAAGTACTCCTTTATCTTCAGTAGTTCAGTGGGCAGGATAGTGTTTACACACAAAAGTGGGGTATTTTTTTTTACATTAAACTTAATTCGATATTTTCATAATGTATATATCAACACGAACAGGCCACAAAACACAGTCGAACCTCGATATCTCGAATTTTCATTATCTCGAAGTAACTTACATTTCCCGACAGTCTGTCCTTTTCTTCATGTGTATTAATTTCTCTATTACTCGCCATTCGGTTAGACGAGCTTCTCGATATCTCGAAGCAAACATTTTGTGCAACATTAACTGTGCAATACGGCATTTGTTGTTTGTGAGGAACAGTTAACAACGGAGCTGGGAGCTAATATGACGGGAACCTGAAAACTAAAACATCTAACGATCGGAAATCGGCGAAGCCTCCCTGTTTCTCGGGTGTGAATTAATTACCGGTCACGTACGAAAGCAACTCCCAAAGTTGCGGATAACAAATTCCATCTCGGCTGCGTGGTATTGAAGAGAAGTTTCAAAATGAAGGGAGGAGGAGTAAACAGTAACAAGCAAAAGAGACTAAAAGATTTTTTCCACAGATGTTAACCGAGGTATGTTTCTTGTTTCACTGCTGTATGTACTGTATGCTGTCTTCTATAAAGATGCTATAAGGAGGCCACGAACCAGGGGGAGAGGTGATACTCCCAGGTGGCGGATAGGGGGGTCCTAACCGGCTTGCCGGCGGACTTGAGGGAAATAAAATACCTCTCGCGGACCAAACACACACCCCCTGTGGGTGGGGGAGGCAGACGAATAATACACCCACGGTATCCACTGCCTGTCGTAAGAGGCGACTGAAAGGGGCGACCAAGGGATGAATGAATTAGAACCATGAAACTACTCTTGATTCGTACCACCATGCGGGGAACACCATGGGTTGCATGTACTTGCGAGTGGTATCACTACCTTGATACGAAATAGGTTTGTGATTCGTTGCAGTAAAAAGCCTGGCCGGGTGGATTCCAGTACCCGTGCGTTGTACCCATGTGGGCAACACCGCCGGTCTGGGCGTAGCCTGTGAGTTGTACTCACTATGTGAGAACACCACGGGGCCCTTGGGACCGGCACCCGTGACTAGCACACCTAGGTGATGAAACTCATCGGTTTGCGTTGCCTGTAGGTGGCGCCATTGTGTGCGAAACACCATAGGCCTGCGTTACCTGTACGAAGTACAATACTTGTGAGTAGTACCATCTTTTGTGGAACACCGTGAGTCTTCGCTACTTCTGATTAATACCCCAACATGACACATGCCATGGTTCTATTTTACTCGCGACATGTACCATTCTGTGGGGCCTTAGACTTGGATTTTGTACCCCCTTAGGACACCAAGCATCACTGTGTTTAATAAGTGGTTCCTTGGTCGGTAATAATGTTATTTTCGATCTCTATTGAGTCCGATCCACTGGTTTTTGTTTGTTTGTTTTGTGTTTTGTTGGGTTACTGTCCATCCATTCATTCTTCATGACATATTTTATTTTTATTTTGGTCAGTGGATGCCTTTGAAATTTTTGTTCTTTCATTTCGTACCATTAGGGGCGATGTTAGGCCCCTTAAAACAACAAGCATCATCATCATCATCAGCAGCAGCAGCTATAAGGAGGCTTATAATTAACGTGATGCCATAAAATAGTTTCTTTGTATATTTTTAAATACTGTAAAAAGCAATATATTCAGTAAAAGCCCGTAGACACATGATGTGCTATTCATGCTCAAAAACGATATTATCGATAACTCTAAATAAAATTTATCTCCCGAGGTGATTCGAGATATCGACTTTCCACTGTATTTTGCACACCAATTCGTACAATAAATGTAGGACGCGGAGTTCATTAACTGATTTTCGCTGGTGTTCTTAAACTGTTGTTACGTACTGTATTTCTGATAACGTTCTCAATCAACTTATCTAATGCAATATGTTTTTTCTCTTCCAGGTAAGTTCAATGAAAGCAGAGTATCTAGAGGCCGATAAGGACTGGTGAGTACAGTTAGTGATATCGCCGCGATAAATTGGGCAAGTTTGTACACTGTTCTGTTTCCATTGTGTGTCCACTTGAGAGCGTATCTATGTTGGACGTAGTGTGAATGTGGCAATCTCGATTGGATTTCATTTTGAACCTGAAGCCGGCATCATCACAAGGTTTAACCACGGTATTGCACGCCTACTTGCGGCATAGTAACTTCCAAACCCGACGGGAAATGCCCAAGGTTGTCAGTTAAACTTTATCCCAACTTATTCATAAACATATATACAGGCTGTCCCAGGAGGAATGGTCAATATTCAGCGATATGATAGGAACGATCATTTGAAACAAAAAATCCACAGTTCATACGCAAGCAACTCAATGTTGAAAACATCCTAAGAGTATGAGCTACGAGTTTTAGGCAAATCAAATATTATTTATTTATTCCTAAAACTTACAATTCTTTCATGACCTTCGTTACCCGGTGGATTAGTTTAGCAGTTTGCCTATTTTCTACCATTATGAGCGCTAATGTGAGTCAATGCAGAGTTTCACTTGAGCCCTTATAACTACATTCGGGGTGGACATTTTTCAGAAAAACAAAAATGTTTGAGGGTATTGAATCGAGGAACACATTACAGAAAGAATTATGCAAATAAGTTAATTGGCTAGGATTTGAATCAAAAAAGAAAATGAGACAAGAAACGAGCGATGTTCGGCTGTTCTCCGGAACTTCTTTTATGTCGGAAGTGAATTTCGAATTTTTTTTTAAAGTTTGAGAGCTATCCAAGACTGACAGTTTGAAACCTTTTCGGACCCTTTAACCCTTCAACTTTCGGCACACTTGAGGAAATTGCTTAATTTTACGTCTTTCGTAGTACTTTCTCTGCTAAGAAATGTTTTTAACAAACAAACAAAAAAGGTGCACGACAAGGAGGAGGAAGTGAAGTTCGTTTGAAGGAAAACGGTGAGTCTGTGAGGTCATCGTTAGACCAAGAAATCTTGTAGTCGCATAGAGGGTTGACACAACAAATTATGTTTTAGAAAACATAAACACCTAAGGTGCTAGCAATAACGAGGCCCGAACAGGTCTCCCGACACTACAACTCCTCGCGAAAATGTAATTAGTGTCACGATTTCTTAACGAAATCGCCAGGTAGGTAAAAATATGATTTAATAAATCATCAACTTCCCCTACGTACGCGCTGACAACAATGGACGAAGTGTGCAGTCGGCAAATGAAAAATATAAAGGCTACAAAGCTGATAAGTACACTTCGGATTTCCAGACAGAATGCAAACTTATAAAGAGAGTAAGAAGTATTTACAACTGCCCGCACAACAGTTACACTACGAGCTTTGCATAAACATTAGGGGTACAGAGCATGAGAACCTCTTGAATTTGTTACTGTCGCTACATCTTGAAGAAGAGGCTAAACGAAACTTCCCAATAACCACAAGTTATTTTGCATTCGAACCCATTACAGCCTAGAAGTCCTACGTTATCAGTTGGCTGATTGAAGGCAGGCTAAAACTTCAGAATAGGGATTATAAATGATGTTCGCAGGTTCAGAAAATGATGTGAACTTAGTTTTAATTAGTGTTGGGTTTCTGCGTAACTTCGTAGAGTTTTTCCATACGTTTATTAAAGGTATTAGATTCACATAAGAGGAAAGTTAAGTATCAGTAATATATTCTCATTCACTGTTTACGACAGTCTGCCACTGCTGGGGTAACTTTTCGATTCTGCGCCTGCAGAAATCACGTGGTTTTGAGTCGAAGAACTCGTCAAGCCATATTCGGGAAGGAATTTCCTTGAAGGTTGCTCGATACAGAGCGGAAAAGGTGAAATTCTGAGGGCGCAAGGCCACGTGAATAAAGTGGCTGCGGAATGACATCCCAACCCAACCCCAGCATATTGTAATATAAAGAGAACTGCCGTTTCATATGGCGCCCTTTAACTTCTGACCAGTACTGTCAGGGCATACGAAACTGCAAACAGGATAAGCAGTCCGTCCCCATTCCTCATCCTGGAAATTTCCCCGCGATGTTCCTATATTTGGAACTTTGCAAGGTACATCTGTATCCTTTTCCCAAGGTGGTGCAGCCTTTTCTTAAGCTGTGAGTACCATTTTAACCATATACCAAGCCTTCTGCCAATCTTAAATTTTGCAAGTATGGGAATCGAACCTGCCCTACGGAGGATGGAAGCTAACAGCGCTAACCGTTTGCTACGGAGGACATGAATCTTGATAATATCGCGTGTAAAATTTAGGGATGTTCGCGACTAAACCCTGGAACTGAGTGGGTCGACTCCTTCTTCTCCGAACACTCGGGACGGTCCACATTGTACCTAGCGTCTCTAGTTTATCCTGATGCTAATTGCGGAAGACATGACTAAGAATTTAAATTACAGTAGGTACAGAGGAGTTTGATTTATGCACATCTCGCGAGCCTTTGACAATGTCTGGCATGACGGACTTGTCTTCAAAATGAAACAGTTTGATGACTTCCCTCCTTATTCCACTGCTCTCATCAAGATCTGTCTCCGTGAGGGGAAGTTTCATGTCACTTCAGGAAAGCAGTATCCTCTGCCCTCACTACAGGTGTGCCACAGGGCAACGTAATAGCGCCTAGTCCAAGGCCTCTCAAACGCCCAAAATATCACGCGTGCAAACCGAGGCGCAGAGACTCCGTGCACTGTGCATCGGTCCGATTCGGCTCAACTCGGCTTGACTCGGATGGTGTAGTGTGCTGAGAGCGACGAAGCGTTCGGTGAAAGACGGCATGTTTATTAGTGAAATATATAAGCGCAAGACAACAACGTAATAATGGAGCAACCTGTTTCGAAGAAAGCAGACTTCCGAAAGTCCATTTTAATCAAACTTGGAACTTTCGTATTTTTTTCTCAGTCGTGATGATAAAGCCAAATGCTTAATCGGTGGGACAATAATTACGTTATCATCAAAAAGATCTGTTTTTCATTACGAAGGCTTTGCTCGAATTCTACGAGAATTTATCGAAGGAAGATTTTCCTAAACTGCATGGAGAAGCAGCTATTTTTCTGTTTTGACTTGTACGAAAACTAGATTGCGTGCGAGTATTTCTGATCATAATTTAATTGCTGTCAGCCGATCCCTTGTTCCAGACATTACTGGTATAATTGCGAAAAAATAGGAGAAGAAGAGCTAGAGAATATAAATTGTGTGCTCAAACCAAAGTGAACGAAGAGATTTTTAACACCGGCTACATTGTTCCATACAACAGAGTGTCTCCACTCACCGCAAATAAACATTTCGCAGTAAGGGGAGAATCAGCGGGGAACATGAAGGCGGAGACAAGCCGAACGGGTGAGACAGATGTAGAGAATAAGGAGTGGAGGTTTGCACTCTGGTCAACCTAGTGAAGTCGTGTCCTGCACATTGCGCCGTGCAGTGCCTGGCGCATGCCCCATGAGAGATCCTGGCCTAATCTGTTCATAATTTACAGTCCCAACATGCCAAAACCTCCAAAAGAAAAACTCAATTCACCCAGTGATGCCATGGTCTCATCTATATTCATAATACTAAAATAAGCCTTGAGACAGCTAGTGCAAGAGGGAGGCCGTTCATGAGAAATGAAAGAAAGGTCTGGCAACTCCCAGTGGACAGCAGGCTGATCTCCATGGCAACCGCAGTGGGATCGCCCACGTTTCCATGGCAACCATACGTCTACTCCTTTTTGTCGTCCTTACGCTAGCTGTCAGAACGCCTTCTTGTAATATAAGGAGTATAATCTGCGATTAGCTTCCGGACAGCGTGATTTCATCTTATAAAGCGTTAAATTATCGGTTTCGTGGCTTTTTTGCTTTTGAATTAAGTGTTGAACAGCGTGCTTTCGTGTATTGTATATTTTTACGTGTATATCACACGGAAAGTTTGAAGATTCATGAAGCTGGATTCCAGATGATGAACTAGAATATAATCACACGCCACAACACTTGTCAACACCTACGTAATAAGCTAAGTCGTATTGTTCTATTTCAATCTGATTGTCCATAGACGGAAGTTGTAGGTTTTTTCACATGCAGGAAGGGTAACCTCACCTGTAAGTCAAAAAGAAAGCGTCAACGTTTGATTTACCATTTTAATTATTGTTAAGTTTTAATGATTTTTCCTTCACTCGCTCTTCCTCTTTGTGCCAGTGATGATTATTGTTCTTCTGTCCCGTTTTCGACTAATTTATACGGCCAGATTCCCTTCCTGGCACAAGCAACGTGTGAAGGAATGTATTCACTGGGTGTGAATATGGAGATGAGTATCACAAAATGCAGTCCTCGAGTCGGATGAATACACCAGATGCGATTAAAAATCCCCGACTCGGCCGAGATTCGAACCTGGGTTTCTATGAACCGAAGGCTACTACTCCGACCACCCAGTTAAGGAGCCAGACTGCGAGGTTAATCTTCATGGAAACGCAGTCTATACATATTTGAAAATTCACTCCAGTAAACTTTAATTTTCGAGATTTTGGCGTTTCACTCATAAGCTGTCCTCTTATAAGCCACCCTCCAGAACAGAGCCAGTTGGCTGCGTGGTATGAGCTGGATAGCTGTAACCTTGCATACGGGAGATGGTAGGTTTGAACTCCACTGTCGGCAATCCTGAAGCTGGTTTTCCTTCTTTTCCCATTTTCGGACCAGACTGCATCTTGGCTTAGCTCAGTGCCTTAGCTGCTCGCTTCCCACCTGGAACGCCGAGTTCCAATCCCAGTGGATCTTGGGATCTGATTTTTATCTAAAAATCGCGTTGTATCAGGAAGGGCTAAAACCAAAATGAACCTGGATGGCTCCACCGTCACTCGAGATAGCGCTTTGCTTTACCTCGCACTGACAGAGGTGGTCTCATGGTGATGATGGGATAGGAAATGAATAGGAGGGGGAAGGAAGCAACTGTGGCCTTGAATAAGATACAGTCGCAGCATTGGCCTGCTGCGAGGATGGGAAATAAAAGAAAATCATCTTGTGGCTGCCGACAGTGGGCTTCGAACCACTAACTCCCGAATACAAGCTCACAACTACGTGACCCAAACGGTGCAGCCTCTCGCTGGGTTTTACGTCAAACTATTTTCACAGCTTTCGGAATTTTACCGATCGAAAGCTGAAGTAGTTCAGCGTTTTTATATACCATGGTTCGTGTTCGAATCCCACCAAGGGCAGCCCTGAATATGTTCCTGGGACTGTAGCTTGATCAAGGCCACAGTCTTAGCCCTTTCCTATCCTTACGCCGCCGAAATCATTCAATGTGTTGGTGCGATGTTAAACCACAAAGAAGTTCCAGCCCTTCAGGCAAGCAACTAAATGTTGGAACATCCTAGGGAAATGAGCTACGAATTTAGGTAGATAAAATATAATAAAGTATGAGAATATATTCTTTATTTATTCCTAAACATTACAATCCTTTCCTTAATCACCATTATGCGGTCGATTAGATTAGCAGTTTGCCTTTTTCTGCCACTAGAGCGCTAATATCAGTCATAGCATTGTTTCACTTGAGCACCACTAGGAGCGCTGATGTGAGGGTATGCAGAGTTCCGCCTAACCCCTTATAACTACACTCGGTGTGGAGATTTTTCAAAAAATCAAAACACGCTTGGGGGTATTGAACCAAGGAATACATTGCAGAAAGAATAATGTAAGTAAGTAAGTGTGGCTAGAATTTGAATCAAAAAGAAGACGATTAAAGAAACATGCGATTTTAGACTGTTTTTCCGGAATTGCATTTAGGTTGGAAGTTATTTTCAAAATATGTTTTTTTAGTTTGATAGAGACCCACAATTTGAAACCTTTCCGAGCCCTTTAGCCCTTCAACTTTCAGCACAATTGAGAAAATTACTTAAGTTTACGTTTTTCGTAGTGTGGGGCCCCTACTTTGCTAAGAAATGTTTTAGACATTAAACAAGAAAAAAAACATTAGAGCTGCAAGGTTGTAAATATCACAAGTGGATGTAAATAATATTACTAATTTAGTACATTGAATATTTTTAATATTCAGTTAGGTATTACAGTAAAAGTTAAAATCACAGTCAGTTTTACTTAACAGACATTTCTAGAAATACTCACAAAGCTTATTCTATTATATACAGTAATCTAACTTATCAATATGTACTGCGTTATGATTCATGTTAAGTAAATATCAGTATTTGCCGTACACTACTAAACACGTTATCATCAATACTTCCAAGAGACTGTCGGGTTGGAACACTCAGATTGTTATGAAACCTGGTAGAATGATGAATATACTTCTGGTATTTATGCAGTAATAGGAGAGAATTCAAACTTATTGATGTGAGTAACAAGTATACAACTGCTTGCACAACGGTTATGCTATGGGCTTTGTATGAACATTAGGGGTACGGCCTATTAGAACCCCTTGAATTTATGTTACTCTTGCTACATAACTGGACATTGGGCTAGACGACACTCCCTGTATGTCCGGTGTCCATTAGCGGCCGGCCCTTGAGGACTCCCGAGCTGTGTCCTTCCTACGAAACGAAAAAGTTTTTTTCGTATTTTCTCTCGACATTTGAAGTCAAAATATTGGACTCGAATAATGCTAACAAAATTACATTTTATTGTAAAACTGTAAATTCTCATTAATAAGGAAGACTGTTCGGCAATAAGTTATCAAACTTAGCTGACTGAGTTTCACTGCGCAGTTCACTGGTAAATAAAGGCAGGTACTCTCGAGCTTCCGTCCGAGAATACAGTATCGGTGAGGGGGTTGAGGTGTATTGGGGAAGCGCGCAGGTCGACGGTTTCGGGGGGGGGGGGGGAGGGTGCGGGAAGAGGCTTTCATTTAGGCAGATCTCGTAGCAGTGTAGCAGTAAAGATGTCCTCACAAACCCCTACACGAGCATGCGCCAGCCAAATCTCCACGGTTGCATACAATACAATAAAATAAAATAATAATTTATGACCTTTCTATTATTTATATTTTAAGAAGAAAAATAATAAATAATTACATTGATGTGTAATATTTGAGACCAGCAATTTTGATTCGCGTTTTGTGAAGGTTCGCAGCAGTTAATTAGCTTGGTTTCGCGCAAAAGACTTGAATGAGTGTGCTGGTACTGTTATGTAGCAAAGAAAGATTTGGGGGGGAAAGTACTGTGGCCGCACACCCCCCACCCCCGTCGATCTTAGAGTCCACCGGCCTCCACTACCGGTGTCTAAGGATGAACTAAGACATCAGAACATCGCTGCATGCCCACAAAAATAAGAGGAACGAGTGGTTGTGAAGAGGAGTTTCCTCGCTCGTGCTATTGGATTATCTAGATTCTACAGTGCGATCCTAAACGTGTGGGAAGTTACCGGAGGGATGAAGGGTGGATATTGCACACCAAATCAATACTAAAAGTCCCTATGATCGTGAACAGTCGAACATCTAGTAGCTGCGCTGTTTTAGTTATATGCAATGGGAGCATTAGTTCGTTTTTAGGATGAAGTCTGCAGTCAGGTACGCCGTTACGGATACTGCAGGAACAGATGTGGCATATTGTGATCATTTTGAGCGCTTCTTGTATTGGAATCCTGGTTCACTAAAATGAGGACAGCTACTGGACAAAGAATGTGTTCGTACTTCCCGTACAAAGTTGCAGGTCATAAATCCCTGGAGGGTATCTCGTTACTGAGTGGTGGTGGCGACGAAATAAAACTGATTGTCCCTAACTTGGTTTGGACTCGCGTGTGAACTTGTTTCGTCTGGGGAGTGGTTATCAGAGGGTTGTAAATAAGGTAGTGACACTCGCAGTAGATTGGGCATGCGCAGATAGGATATGTGAGCGATCAGGTGGCGCTGTTATCGACATACAGTGTGGAGTTGACCGTCATCCAGTTGGGAGTGTCGTTGCTGTGTGGGGTTGAAGTGAACAGCGTCGATTTCACCCTCCAAAACTGCGTTCTGAAAAGATCAGCATTCCTGGATTAATATCGAGGTTACCAGTGGCAAAAATGCATCAGAATTTTATCGATGATTACGTGAAGCCTGTGGCGAGAATACATTGCCATATAGAACGGTGTTACGATAGGTCAAGGCGTGTCGTGCGGATCGGAATGTGACCGCGAATTTACACCGTACAGGTCGGCCGTCCATTCCTCAAGATCAGATCGACACCGTGAGTGGTCTTGTGTCCGTAGACCATCGATGAACTGTCCGGGAATTATTCGTAGTGGATGGTCTGTTATCAATCATTGTGACGAAATGTCTTAACACGAGGGAACTTCCATCCCCATCCCTTTATGTTCCACATCAAGTACAGAAATGGCACGGTATGCACTGGCTGGCATCCACCTGGACAAGTACCGCAACGAAGGAGACTCATTTCTGCAGCGTATTTTCGCCATTGTTGAGACGTGGGTACGAGCCTACGTGCCTGAATTAAAGCGTCAGTTGAGTGAATGGCGTCGCCCAGGTTCGCCACGTCCACAGAAATTTCGATAGGAACCCTGTCGGGTGAAGCTTATGTGGATTATGGCATACGACTACAAGGGTGTTAGTCTTACGCGTGCTGTGCCTGAGGGGAAAACTGTCAACCGTGACTGCGATTGCCAATTTCTGGAGCGACATCTGCATCGGGCTCTGCGGCGCAAACGTCAACATTTATTGCTAAACGATCGCCCTAGCGTGTTGCATGGCAACACACACTGTCATGTCGGAAACAATGTAAAGCTGTTATGGCAGCGGTGGCTTTGGGAGGTCTTCAAACACCCTACGTACTCGCCGGATATGAGTCGTCGTAACCTCAACCTGTTTCCGAAGTTGAAGGAACCCGTCCGAGGCCACCGATTACCTGACGGGGCATATGTACCCCGCGCAATCATCGACAGAGAACGCCTTGCCAACCGTCTGGATCGACTTCCCGACTTTTCGGGTGACTGTATTGAAGGAATGGAATACAGTTGTACTTGTCAGTTCATTAAATATTGCGTTTTAGCAATATTGCCCTCGCACAGGTGACTGTCCGAAAGAGAGAAGGAAACTACTGTGGTGGCTGTGAAATATGGTTCAGGAGCGATAGTGTGAGCAACATGAACGTGCTGAGAAGAGTTGAGGATGAACAAACCTTCATCAAGCTAATAAATAAATAATAGCGTATGACCTCCGGAGAGGCCTGGTGCAGGTCTTTTTCTAGTAGACGGCCTATTAGGCGAACTGCATGTCTGTGAAGATGAGGGCCCTATCTAGGATGATTTCTAATGTTGAATACGCCACACACACCCAATCCCTGAGCCATTGGAATTAACCAATTAAGGTTAAAATCCCCGACCCGGCCGGAAATCGAACCCGGGACCCTCTGAACCGAAGGCCAGTACGCTCACCATTCAGCCAACGAATCGGACATGATGATGATGATGATGATACCGGGCGAGTTACCCGTGCGGTTAGGGGCACGCAGCTGTGAGCTTGCATCCGGGGATAGTCGGTTCGAACCCCACTGTCGGCAGCCCTGAAGTTGGTTTTCCTTGCTTTCCCATTTCCGCACTAGGCAAATGCTGCAGCTGTACCTCAATAAAGGCAACGGCCGCTTCCTTCCCACTCCTATGCCTTTCCTATCCCATCATTACCATGAGACCTACCTGTGTCGGTGTGACGTAAAGCAAATTGTAAAGAAAAAACATGATGATGATGATGATGATGATTATGATGATGATGACATTAGTTTGTCATTCAGCCAAGTTTCACAGGAATCTGTCTGCTCCAGTCCCAACAGTTACTAAGCAGTCGTGATATAAGTCCTTCAACATGGAAGCACGAACGGAGTCCTTCAAACGTCACAAGACGAGAAAATAATTTCTTATGTACAGTAGCTCTCTCCTGAAAAACTGCACAAAAAGTCCTTCTTGATCATTGAAGTTTTGAAGCTGATGTAATTTTAACTAATTATGTCCAAACTTCTTTAAAATTACAAGCACTGGCATCCGTCTCTGAAACACACAACTCCTTGACACCGGCAATCCTTCAGCTGAAGCAGATCACACGCCGTCTGCTCTTCCTCAAAGTCCCTTGTTGCAGATCTTCAAGCGCTCGTTGTCACACCCGTCTCCTTCAGCTTCTTAAGATATTTCTTCACCAACATGATTCCACGGAGCCCATTGACTGAAAGGAAAAGAAACATAGCATGAAAGGCAGCCGTTTTGAATTCGGTAAATCCAGTCTTAATATGATTGAAAATTATTAGTTGAGCCTGAGAAGAGGATATGGAGCACCGAGTGAGTGGCTGAGTGGTTTGGGGGATACTGTGTTCGAACCCCACGTTTGGCAACCCTCAGGATGGTTTTCCGTGGTTTCCCATTTTTCCCATCCCACCATCGTCGCCATTAGACCTACCCATGTCTGTCAACGTGAAACAAATTGTCAAGAAAAAAAGTATGGAGCTGATTTTTCTCCAACTAGTATCTCAACATCAAGTCGAAAACGCATATGATAGTAGCTGGTTGACCTCAGGGGCTGAAGATATGTGGGTTCGATCCCTAGATATTGCACAAATGGCAGCATTCGTATCATATAATTCGTTTAAAAGACTGACTCTGAGATACTGCGGATTGCGCGTTCCATTGTAGTAATTTTAGGTTAGCCTATTACGACATTCAGAAGACACACATAGTCTGTTTTACAACTTGCTTTACATTGCAGCAACACAGATAGGTCTCATGACGGCGATGGGCTACGAGTGGGAAGGAAGCGGCCGTTTCCTTAATTAAGGTACAGCCCCAGCATTTGCCTATTGTGAGAATAGAAAACCACGGAAAACCTTCTTCAGGGCTGCCGACAGTGGGGATCAAACCCACTATCTCCCGAATGCAAGCGCACAGCTGCGCGCCCCTAACCGCACGGCCAACTCGCCCGGTATATATCCTTTCACTCCATCCATAGGGCAGATACAGAGTTCTGATAAATCGAAAAAATATATAGCATCAAGACCAACGTCCAACAATATGGCAGCTAATCCTGCACACAACATTCCTATGCCATGTTACAAGATAGCTCCACCTATCAAGATCTACGTCCAACAATATGGCAGCTGATCCAGCACACAACATTCCTATGCCATGTTACAAGATAGCTCCACCTATCAAGATCTACGTCCAACAATATGGCAGCTGATCCAGCACACAACATTCCTATGCCATGTTACAAGATAGCGCCACCTATCAAGATCTACGTCCAACAAAATGGTTGCTGATTTAGAACGCATGTTTATGGCCATTCATATTCGTATTATGAGAAAAAAATTTCTTGCCTTCGGTGACGTTACCGTGTGTAAGGGGCTTAGCTATGACCTAGATGAAACGCCACTCAAAGACAGTGGGAACTCGTTTAAAACACGGCGACATTTGTACCTACTGTATATAGAAGGCAGTGCTGTGGCACACGGTAATAACGTGAGAAAGAACATTGGTTGCTTGGTTACCACACTGACGGTTTTCTGTCCACGATAAACTGTCTACGCTAAATTAATGACGCTAATTAAAGCCCAAAAACTATTCATGTTTAAAAGGACCATCATCATCAATGGAGCCCGGCAAAAGCGAAAGTACGCCGGCTAGTACACGCCCATAAGGACCTCACAGAAGTTAATATTGAACTACGGACAACTAAAAGAACTACAGAGACAGAAAATCAACTCATACAACTTCACATCGATGAAACCAACCAGACGGCAAGAAATTTGATACTCAATGCGTGAACACAGGACCAATAGCGAGAGGATGAGGAAGTATTGTGAAGATAAGAACAAGAAGACCATTGCTAACTAATGAGTCTACGTAGACAATAATAATAATAATAATAATAATAATAATAATAATAATACATTAAATAAAACAGGCCTCTTACAATAACCTTTGTAACTTAAATAAGACGTTTAGACCGTATCCATAGACCTTCAATACTGAAAAGCTTCAGAAATTTCGGACTCCTCCCAAAATTAATCAAATTTATCGAACACACCGTGAAAATGAAAACCTACAAACTATTTTCCAGTCAGTGACCGAGTCAGGAATGAATGAAGCCCCGATCTTGCGGCGAGGATAGGAATTGTGCCGGGTGCCAAAGCCTGTCGCACTCCTCTGGGGCAATAATTAATGACTGGCAGATGAAATGAAATTATATTGGAGAGTGTTGCTGGAATGAAAGATGACAGAAAAAGCCAGAGTACCTAGAGAAAAACCGGTCCCGTCTCTGCTTCGTGCAGCACAAATCTCATATGGAGTGACCGGGATTTGAACCACGGAACCCAGCGGTGAGAAGCCGACGCGCTGCCACCTGAGCCACGGAGGCTTCTAGAACACACCGTAACAAACACAAAATGTAAAGCCAAGTTCAGAGGGAAATTTCCTGAGCATTCCTCATAAGAACAGGTGTAAGGCAGCGAGAATTCCTGTTCGACTGTGCTTTGGAGTGCAGGAGATACTGGTACGAGGATAACACTAAGAACATCAAAACTGAAGATACGAAGATAACATGAATTTCTACTGCCTGGGATTCGCTGATTACCTTGCCGACCTGTCAAACAACAAGTGAAATCACTACAGGAAATTGCGCAGAAAATAGAAATAGATAGAAATCATATTTACTACGCACCACTCGTAAATAAAATCACAATAGAAGAACAGTGAATCAAAATAGTTGGCAAATGTACATATTTAATAGAAACAGTATTTAAAGACCTTCCGTGGCTCAGGCAACACCACGCCGGCCTCTCATCGCTGTGTTCAGCGGTTCAAATCTCGGTCATACCATGTGAGATTTGTGCTGGTCACAGTGGAGACGGGACAGGTTTTTCTCCGGATACTCCGGTTTTCCCTGCCATCTTTCATTCAGACAGCGGACCACGTCTGAAGGAAACGATTTTCGTTCTTTGGACATCTATTCATGATACCAGAGGGGAACTATTAAAAATTGTGGAACAGTTCGAGCAACATTAGTTTAAATACAGAAATCAAGGAAGAATTAAGGGAACTATAGTTTATAATAGAAGATTTAAGAAACAAAACATACAAAATCAGGAAACTCACAATCAGACACCAAATAGACGCGTAAAAGAATAGAAAGTTAAGGTCCAAGAGAATAAAGAAGTACTGGCCTGGCAGGAAACTGAAAACCCTTTCTTTTATAAAACTGACTGAAGTGGAGCGCTGAAGGCCATAAAATGTAAATAACTAAACAAATAAATTATAATAATAGTACTGCACAAAACTCCTTTTCTGTAGTCGTAAAATTGATGAAAGATGTGTTCTGACTGTTCCTGGAGGTCCGTTCACTGCCTGCTTGGTTGGGTGGGAAGAAGGGGTTAGGGGGTATGGTTGCCATGGGAACGTGGACCCCACTGCGGTTGCCATGGAGATAAACCTGCCGGCGGCGTGTGTTGCTTGGAGTTGCCAAACCTTTCACTTGTGAGCGGTCTGAACGAATGAACAAGTGAAGCTGAAGAGAAGGGAATGCAGGAATGTATCAACACCGTATAATGGCAAGTCCCTCCAGTCCTATTTGTCAAAACGCTACTTTTACACTGACTGGCCAAAAGCCACGGGAACGGGTGTCCCATTAGAATTGTGCCGTGTATGGCCGCTGAGCGTTACAGCTAGCTGCGGCGTAGCTGAGCAGTCTGTCACAGACTGCAGTGTCGCGAGTGGGATGATCATCGGCGCACGGTGCATGGGTCATAGCATTGCGGAAATTACACGCGAATTCGGGTTTCCGACGTCAACAGTGTCGAGGGTGGATCTTCAATATCGCAGAGTGAATAAAACCGCCGCACGGGAAGACCACAGGTGTTTAACGAACGGTCAACACGTCGCCCGCGCAGAACAATACTGGGCACTCGACGGGCTACTATCAGTCAGATCACCGCTCATCTGAATGTTGGGAGTCGGGAAGCCATTTCTACCAGGACTGCAAGGAGGTAACTGCACCGCACAGGCTTCATCAGTCGAGGACCAACTCGTGTCCCTTTGATGACACCTAGACACAGAGCTCAACGACGTGCATAGGCCCGCGAACATCGTCAGTGGGCCATGAAAGAGTTGAGGCGTGTGGTATGGTCCGATTAATACCGGTTCCAGTTGCATTGAGCTGATGGGCGCGTGAGGGTGTGGCGTATGCCCCATGAATCTATGGATCCTGATGGTCAACAAGGTTGTGTCCAGGTGGGATATGGATCATTTCTGGCATGGGCGCCGTTCCCATGGTTGCAATTAGATCCCACTGTCCGGCTGCAGTGGGCGCTGACAGGTGCACATTATGTGAACATCCTTTCAGCCCACCTGCATCCCTTTCTGGCCCTGAGTACCCTGCTGGAGATGTCATGTTTCAACAGGACAACGCTCTGTCGTGGCACGCAGGTGGTTGGAGGAGCATGGACTGGCCCTCCAGTTTCACTGATCTTCGAGCATTTATGGGATGCTGTCGATGCTGGTGTGCGCTCCATGAACCCCGCACCAACACAAGAGCGGTTGTGGGTAGCAGTGCAAGATGCGCGTGTCTATATCCCTCCAAGATGATGCCGTATTGCTGTCGTTTTGAGCGGTCGTGGAGGAGCAAATCGTTATTAATATAACATTCAGTGTCTTCCCATGACTTTTGGCTCCACATTGTAATGTTACAGGTATAGTTATTACAGACAAAGCAGCATCGTTATAAGAGTAAACACAAAATGTATATATAACTTACCTGTGTCCGCTATAAGAAGGAAGATCAGGAATGTTCCCATCTGAGGGTTGCCATTGCTGAACGAGCCGACAGCTGCCATGATATATAAAAAGATCAGCACCACCATGAATACCATTTCGAAGGGTATCCATGGTCTGATAAACGCCGGGTCCTCCTAAGAAATACACAAAGAACAGTGTCAGCACAGAGTATAATTATATTAAAAAGTCACCAGGCTCTAACTTTGAAAAATGTGGCGCATGCATCTGACGAACTAAGTTGGCAAGCTTGGTTATGACCTGTTATCAGACATGGCAAAACCGATTGTAATTTTATCAGATTAATGCAGCAGTTGCCTTTCGCAGAGTGAGACATAAAAGGTCAAGCGGGCGACAATGCATTTTACGCGCACAAGGGGTAGCTTTGTTGGAGGCTTATTTTGAGTGCAAAAGTTATGAGAGATGTGTAGAAAAACGGAGACCTCGATTTCCTGATGAACCCTTACCAGGTGATCTTCTTTGTATGATCTTGTACGCAGGTTTCGTGACACGGGCGATAGAGAACGATGTGGGGAAACCGAAATTAATTACTGATACTCTCCTTCGCGTTGTTCAGCAGCACATTGAGAGAGCTCCGTGGAATTCTGTAAGACGTTTGTCGCAAGGACTAGGAGCAAATTGGGTCCACACATAAAGCGCTGAAAGAGGCAAAGCTACGCACAGATGAAGCAAGATTCTATCTCAGTGGCTTCATTAACTCCCAACCCAAAAACAAAACTCCATGGCACTACAGCCCTTGAAGGGCCTTGGCCTACCAAGCGACCGCTGCCCATCCCGAAGGCCTGCAAATTACGAGGTGTCGTGTGGTCAGCACGACGAATCCTATCGGCCGTTATTCTTGGCTTTCTAGACCGGAGCCGCTATCTTACCGTCAGATAGCTCCTCAATTTTAATCACGTAGGCTGAGTGGACCTCGAACCACCCCTCAGGTCCAGGTAAAAATCCCTGACCTGGCCAGGAATCAACCCGGGGCCTCCGGGTAAGAGGCAGGCACGCTACCCCTACACCACGGGGCCGGCACATTAACTCCCAGTACACGAGAATTTGGGCAACCGAAAATATGCATACCTTGCGTGAAGTATCGCTTCATTCTCAAAAATCAGTGCTCTGATCAGAACTGGACAAGGCAGATGTGGTTATCTACTGTGCAAATGGAGTTGGACTAGCTCTACAAATTGTGATTGTGGTGCCCCTTCTCAGTCAATCCACCACATTGTTGCTGACTGCCCAATTCGATCTTTCCAAGGAAAGATAATCGACATTCACCGTACATCGGATGAAGCAGTTGATTGGATCAAAAAACTAGGCCTAGAGTTGTAGTATTGTACGGACTTGTGACTACGCACATTTATCCTAAAACTATATATATGTACATACATTCATCATACGATAAATAAACTAGTCTGAAAGCTAGCGCAGGGAGGGCCAATTTACTGCCTGCCTAGCTGCACAGAAGGGAGTAGGGCAGGGCCTCTCAAACGGCCAAAGTCTCATACGTGCAATTTGGGGGGGAGGAGTTCTGTGCGCTGCCCATCGGCCCGACTCGGCTCGGTTTGGACCAGTGTTTTGTCTCGGGGTGGCTCGGATAAGCTCGGCTCAACTCTGCTCGGATGATGGAGCACCGCAGAGCAAGTGAGGAAGGGGTAGACAGGCGGAGCGACAGAGGAGCAAGACAGTTGTAGGGAATGAGGGAGAGAGCGCTATTGCTCAAAATCCAGGAGTGGGGGGCCTGCACGCTGGTCAACCTAGCGAAGTCGTCTTTTGCACCTTACGCCGCGCAGTGCACCCTGAGAGACCCTGGAGTAGGAGTATGGTTGCCATAAAAACGTGAGCTGACCCTCTGCCATGAAGAGGAGCCTGCTGTCCACTTGGAGTTGTCAGACCTTTCACCTCTCAGAAACGACATTACCTTCCCCGGGATGAGTATACTCTAATAATATGACGTATAGTCGATCTCTTTTTTCTTGCATGGCCCGAGTGTCAACTCCATAGAACCAATTGGAGAAGACGTAGCATCTCAGAAGTCTATTTTTCAGATATAAACTAAGGTCTCTGTTTCTCTTCTAAGTGCCCTGAAAGATAACACGCTACTCCTTAATGCAGTGGCTCCACACTCACCTTTCTAGCACCATACGCCAGCATCATTCCGCAGATTATATTTAAGCCAATCACGACGGCCGCTATCGATAGTACAATTAGGTACTCTGAAAAAGAAAGCAGAATAATGATTATGATCATTATATTAATAATTCGGTATGACATAGGAAAACATAAATTGCATGTTCTTTGTTCATTATTTGTAAATTGTGACCCAAGATGTGCGGATTACTCAATTCAGAATCTTACCCCTGATACAGCGATATTTTTGCTGTAGATTTAAGACAATTAAGCCAGAACATAGATGGTGTACGAAAATTTGGAGCATATTAAATCTGTGAAACGTATCCTTGGACTTCATGGTTAGCCAGTCAAGATGCCAAGTAAGTTACTTCAGAAGAAACAAGATCAACAGAGATTAAAGAAGCTAATCGATTTTCATTCCATTGGTGAAAAACTGAACTTACGTTTTCTGGTCTTTTCGTCCAGATGTGAAAAGTTTCCAGTATCTCTGACGTTGTTTGAAACATCCATGGCCGTCCAAATGCAGAATATCAGAATGCACCCATAGGACAGCTGCAAGTAGACATGGAACGTAATCAAAACATGAATATATCGTACAAAGCGTATATCAGACAACACTACGGAAGAGCAATCGTGACTTCGTGCAGCATTATCTCGTCAAGTGCGGAGTTTCAGGTGGTTGTGCTGTGGGTTTTACATAAACATAAGTGGTACGCCCATCAGAACCCCTAGATTTTATGTTATTTCTGCTACGTAACTGAAAAACGGGATAAACGACCACTCCTAATAACCAAATTAGAGTGCGTTCTAATCTATTATTGCCTAAACACCCGGGGTCTAGATATGTTAACTGTGCTATTTCACGGCGTCAAGACTAGAATCACAAGGCTTCCTCAATGAACGGAATGAAACCTTTTGAAACGTGAGTGTGTCGTAGAATGTAGACCTCGTCACGAACGAGGCACTACTACATCGCGAAGGGAATTTATGCGAAGTGCTAACCCTCACCAGTCTTACTAGTTCCTCCACCATCGTCATTAAAGAGAAAGAACTATATACATTTGACGCCACACTAAGATTTGAAACGCTTTCTGACCAACCAGACGAAGTAGACAGAAAAGAAGTCTACCTGCCTACAGTGCCGTATTATATGAATAAATACGAGCTGGACGACGTGGAAGTGAGGGGTCTCATGGTCGGTGTGAGAGGGACAGTCCCTAACAAGACGATGGAGCTGATGGAAGTCCTTCAACATCAGTACCGAGGAGTTCGACTGGGAACTGAAAGCGCTCAGGGGTTCTGTCTGATACTCACGACACCACATTACTTGTCCTCTAAAGCAAAGGAGCTTCCCTTTCTGAACCATCTGACTACAGAGCCATCTGCATACTTTCTGCTTTATCCAAAGTGTAGAGTTCATCGCGCATAGATAAAGAACAGACTACATGACGGCTTACAACTTACGTCACTTACTTCATCCACTACAATCTGGTTTTCGTCAAGCACACACTACTACAACGGCGCTATTGTTGGTCATAGAAGACATTCGAGTAACAATGGAAAACAAAAAGTGACATTTTGAATACGTCTAGACTCGAACAAAGCTTTCAGTGGCGTATACTGATGGCTACCAAGGCTATCAGTGAAGCCCAGACCTCAAGTGCGAGCAATGGAAATCCAAAGTACATTATAATGTAAGCATCTGACACATTGTTCCATTTACAAACCTTGAAAGCAATGAGGAATAGCGTCGCACATATTTCTGAGAGCAAGGCGTCGGAGACTGATATTGCAGCCCAGACTCTCTTCCCTCTCCCCGCGACTCACCTCAAGCGCCTTGCTGCTGTATGCCTGAAAGGCGCGGGGACCGGGGGGATAGGTGTGCTAGGCTTCGGTCCGTCAGATCGCCACTGCTATCAACCATGCGTTATTCAACGTATGTACTTCCTCACTTCATACTTCTGACTTTATTATATAGATAACAGAGTGATGGTATTTCACTCCCGTTTACTTCTACACTGCAGGGCTGCTGTTATAGGAGTAATGTAGTTTTATAGGTAGATCTGCTAAAATGAAATGCAGTCTTGCAGGTTTAGTGTTCTGTTTTGTTGGTTGGAATCGACCCAGTGATCATGGGTCGGACACCACCACTCCCGAGGAAGCTAATTAACCAGTGAACGATGAGTACAGCCGCTGTAAAATTCAGCATCTTTATTTAATGATAATGATAATAATAATAATAATAATAATAATAATAATAATAATAATAATAATAATAATAATAATAATGGTGCATGGCATCTTTATAGGGTTGGTGGTGACCTAATGACAATAAAATAAATGGCGAAGACTTTATAAACACCTAGTCCCGAAGCCACGGGAATTACAGTATGAGGAGGTTGATTCTTAAAATTGAATAGGGGCCATTGGACCAAAGGCAAGCATTCTATCCATTCAGCCACAAAGCCGCACTTCAGTTTGCTAAACCATAGGCTACCATCTCGACTGATCAGGTGTTGAATATTGGCAGTGACAGAGGCCAGGACATTAGCTTGTGAAGCAGCCTTGACAACACAGCAGACTTCTCCGTTGGCTATTGGCTGCAGCTCAAACCGCTTAAGGTTTAACGTTCACTAAACCAACTATCGAAAAGGGGTAACATAAGTCTAGTGGAAGCCCACGTCTTGATCCCAGCATACGCCACTGAAAGCTTTTGACTCTGTTGACATTCACATTTTTTCTCGAAATTGTATTCCCTCCATTCTCGGATAGTGCCCTCCTTTGGTTGCATTCCTACCTGCATGGCCGTCGGCAGTGTGTTACAGATAGGAAAAACAAATCAACTTGGTGCTCCGTGCAGTGTGGTGTGCCCCAAGGGTCAGTGTTAGGACCCCTTCTTGTTTCTATTTAAATTAATGATGTCACCCAAAACCTAGCGCACTGCAAATACCATATTTACGCTGATGTACAAATATACATCAACACACTCCACATGTAATATTTTCGGCTATAGATAAAATCAATTAGAATCAAACATAATTTTCTTCTTGGTCTTCGAGATGTGGTCTTACGTTAAACCCACCAAAATCTCAAGCCATCATCCTTGCATACCCAAAATTACTCGCTAAGATCAATCGACCAAAGATTCCATCCGCAATATTATATAATACTGACATACCATTCACGTCATCAGTAAAAGTCCTAGGCGTTACATTCGATGATGACATGTCAATGAAAAACAAATATTACAAGCATCATCCAAAAACATTGGCTGCACTGCACATGTTGCGCGGGTATAAATACGTATTTCCTGAAAAACTCAAAAAATGCTTGTAGAAACTCTGGTTTTTCTCATTTCGACTATCGTGACGCGGTTTATAGAGATGCTGGGTGCAAGTTATTGAGTAGATTACAACGTAGTCAAAATGCATGTGTGAGATACGTCTGTAACCTACGGTACTATGACCATATAACTACCTATCCTTGTCCCGACTAGAAATCCGTCCCACTGTGCATACCCTATGCCATCTCCACAAAATCTTTCATTCTTCACAGCCATCTTACCTTACTTCATATTTCAAATTCCTCTCTTCTTATGACAGTCTTAACACTAATCTACCAACAATTCCATCCTTGCTTTACCTACCCATAGAACTTCCATTTACGAGAATTCATTCATGAATGAAACCCCCTTCTCGAAAATATCAGAGGGTTAAGGGCTATTTGCACTTTCAAGGAAACACTTCGGAGACATTTTATGCACCAGTAAGGATCATCTCTAAACTTGATGCAGGTACTCACAACCTGCTCTGGAAGAAGATTAGTTTAAAATTCTTAACCGTTTCTTTTTTCAAATGATATTAAATTTCATGTACTACCTCTTTTTTACATGTTGGATGTTAGTTTTAAGATTTTTCCTTTTATTATATCTAATTTATTTCATCTTAATTTAATCTCATCACTCTTCATACTTGTATTATTATTATTAATTCAGTTTGTATTAAAACTAATTAGTGTAATATAATATATGTGCCTGGTTAGATGGAAGAGAAGGGCTGACGGCTTTAATCTGTCCAGGTAAAATAACACATTACTGAACTAAACTAAACCTTTCACTTCTTACCTAAAGCTATAACCATAAATGTCACTGTATTTTCTAATTTTTATTACAATTTACTGTGGATTATATCAAATGAAAATGCAAATGCAAAAACCTGCAAATACAAAGATTCAATATTTTACTAAACTGACATTGTTGTCTATGTTATTATTCAGCAATTTTTAAATATGTATTATAAATTTTGAATTGTTTCTGTTTATTTTGGTGCTGCTTGTTTAACGTTGCACTAACACATTCAAGGTTGGCAAGTTAGCTAGCGTGGCCTTAATTACGGTGTGAAAATGTGAAACCTCGGAAAACCATATTCGGTGCTGCCAATGGTGGAATTCGAACCCACTATCTCCCGAATGTAACCTCACACTGCCAACTGCCTCGGTGGGTGCTTTTTATCCGCCATTGGCAATTTCAGTAAATGATGTACTTCTTGGTATCATGTTTCTTGTATTTGTATGTATAACTGATATATATTAAACATATAACAGATAAACATCAAGGTTTGATCAACCAAAGTCCCCTATAGCTCATTCCATGTTAAGGAAACAGTGCTGCTCTTATGGACTTAAAGGGAGTGAACACACCCTCGCTGAGACAACCACAATTCCTCGTGAGGAATATTATACTGTACTTTGTAATGTATTATGAATGTCAGGTAAAAAGGATTAGGCATTTTTGACCTGAGTTATTAAAATAACTACATAACATTTTCTTTTTCATAAATATAGTCCTAGGGAGGAAGCACAATGGCTGGAACAGCCATTGCTTCGTCGCCTTCCTTCATTTTCCTTCTTCTGTGTTGCTCGTGTAGTCCCTCACTCTGTGAACCGCCGGCAGCTCACTGCTGTAGTGATGTCATCTACAGTATTTATTTGTTGCGCGTGTGTTTTTAGGCTTTAAATCAGTGCATACTCGTCTTGTGTTGAGTGTGAGTTGGTTGTATATTGCATAATTGTGTGTGTTCTATTATTTTCGTACTGTACAGAAGTTGTTACTGAATATTTTAGTGTTGTGGTGTGCGTCATGGCGCAGTGGCGTGCACTGAACCCCATCCTGGGGTAAAGAACTTCGCATTAACATTTCCTTATTATTCTTTAGAACGCTTTTTATAATGTTTTAAAAAATGCGAATATCTAAGCCAAGCCAAGTACAGCTGTCTCCACAATCCGCTAGCACTACCGGAGTTCAGCTTCTCCTGCGAGCTGGGTTTCCTTGCCGGCGCGATAGGGAGCTATCTCCAGCGAAATTTAAGGTCGCTTGGGTGATGCTTACAGTTGAAGCTTCCTCGAGGCGGAGCTGTGGCCCCTCCCCCGACAGCCATTTACGACGACAGGCCAGCTAGCTTAAGTAAGGGGTGTTCGTTTTAATACTTGACACTCGAAGTCTTCAGCGCCACACACTAGAGACTGCGGTGGTGGTGGTGGTGATTATTGTTTTAAGAGGAAGTACAACTAGGCAACCATCCTCTATATAACACTAATCAGAGGGAAAGAATGTAAGGGATCCGACACTTCGAAAAATGAAGGTATCAACCAAAGGAAGACAAGGGCCACGAAGGGCGTGAAAATGAAAGACTTCCTAGGCCTCCATACGTATTACCGTCGGGGTCTGAAAAGAACAAGAGTTGACCAAGGGAGGTCGGATAGGACAGATGAAAGTGAGGAGCCTGGCACAAGTAAGTGGAAGCACAAGTTGGCCCCGTGGTCGCCAACCCACGCTCCAAAGTTCAGAGCCCCTGGGGCCCCTTTTGGTCGCTTCATACGACAGGCAGGGGATACCGTGGGTGTTATTCTACCGCCCCCACCCACAGGGGGACACTAGAGACTGCAAGAAAAAGTATCAACGTCTTAACAGCATAGCCACTTGCACATCGTCTTGCTAATGAAAATAGAGCCAGTGTATGAAATCAATTGTAATATATTGGATTATAGGTGAAGGTTTCGCGAGTTCTGTGGAATTATTCATGAATAACGTGTGTTATACGTCGTGACAAATATTTTTCCTCGTTTGTCGTTGATGCACGTACACTCACTATGCGAGTGAAACTATAAAACTTCAACGACGGTAAAATACCAGTTAAATTTTGCTTATTAGTTTAGATTAGTCCCAGTGTATTTTTGTGAAAACCATGACTGTACTATCACGAAGCGTCACCGGGTGAAACTGTAAGTACATTGTTTAAAATCTGCTATAGATTAAGTTATGATGGTGTCGTCACTGCCGTGAATATCAATTTGGAAGTATGTGCGAGCATGTGGTTGAAAATATTATTGAAAGATCTTTCTCATACTTAGTGACTTTCTAGTGATATTTGAGCTTATTTTTATCGACTTATAAGCATGGTGCGTTCGCAACACCGAATACAGTTGCATGGTTGGTGAATGCTAGTACACAGGATCGCTCACTGTGCTTGAACATCGACATGAAGATAAAACCAGTATTCAAAATTGAGTGAAGGGCATAATAAAATATTATCATTCGCCAAATTACAATCTACTTTAACCCTTCTCTGGTTCATCCAAACCAACATCAGTTTCATAATTTGTTACTTACAGCTTGACATAATCCAAGATAGAAGGTTGCAGTTTTCAGGGAGACCTTTTGGGCGCAACAAACAACAGTTTCTTCATCACTGTTCTCTGTGTTTGCCATCATGTTCCTGTAAGAGATAATAATATTGTGAGCTATATCGGTATTCTGAAAATAAAGAAAATATACTTTAGGGAAATGAAAATTGAAATTCTTCAGTCAGTCTTAGAATGAGCAATGCTAAAGGGATCAAAAGAATTCGCAACCTCGTCCTCTTGCTGAAAATCGAAAAGTAATTAGCCAAATGAGACGGAACGAGGCCTCTAGGAAATGCCAAAAATGTGCAAGAAATATCAAAATTCACAACACGAGTCCACAATCATCACTTAGAGACAAACATAAAACTAGAGCCAACAAAATCTGGACTGAAGAACACCAGAACATTTCAGCAAGATGGCAAAGAGATTTTGGGAAAAGAAAAAAAGCATCGAAATCTGGTATACCGTGTAAGTTCAATTGTGCTCCTCAGCTGGGCGTAAAGATAGAGGAAAAAAGAAAACCACTTTTCCATTCGCGAAAATCGAACGATGATAAATATGTCTGGGTCTTGACCATCGATCAAAGGCTGCTAATTTCAGATGACCGCCAGGTTGCTAGATAACATTACTTTACATCTCAGTCTGCACGGTTGCTAGGTAACAGTACATTACATCTCAGCCTGCACGGTTGCTAGGTAACACTACTTCACATCTCATCCTGCACGGTTGCTAGGTAACAGTACATTACATCTCAGCCTGCACGGTTGCTAGGTAACACTACTTCACATCTCATCCTGCACGGTTGCTAGGTAACAGTACATTGCATCTCATCCTGCACGGTTGCTAGGTAACAATACCTTACATCACTGCCTGCACTGTTGCTAGATAACACTACTTTAAATCTCAGCCTGCACGGTTGCTAGGTAACAGTACTTTACATCAGAGCCTGCACGGTTGCTAGGTAACAATACCTTACATCACTGTCTGCACTGTTGCTAGATAACACTACTTTAAATCTCAGCCTGCACGGTTGCTAGGTAACAATACCGTACATCACTGCCTGCACTGTTGCTAGGTAACACTACTTTACATCTCAACCTGCACGGTTGCTAGGGTTACACTTCCGTGACTCTAATTTCAGATGACCCCAGCAATACGACATATTTATATCCAGAAAGCTAAGCAGATGTCCTTAATGACCAATGAGGGTCTTATTGGTTTATTATTTTTAATTTGCTTTACGTCGCACTGACACGGATACCTCTTATAGTGACGATAGTCTTATTAGTATCGACCGGACGTTAGAGACTAAAAGAATGTTAAATAGGCAGGCAAAATGACACTAATAAATCTTGAAAAATTGGCATAAGAATTAAGTACAATATATAAATGCAAATGTAATTTTAATACTTTCACAATGTAAAATGTAATTTTAAAACTTTCAAAAACAATGTCGAATTACTGTCTAGTGTTCGAATATTGGGAAGGGAGGAACCTCCTGCTTTCCTCCACAGAGAGCAGATTTATAGTTGGTGACCGCTACATGTTGTGAGATAACGTTTCACAAACACATACCACCGAATTCCGTAATGAATTGTGTCAGTTTGTTTGTAACGTTGTCTGTTCGTTAGGTGCGACGAAATAACTGCCCAGTAACTACTGTACGCTCCCTCACCAGCTAGGGTTACCAACCTGCTGAGTGGGAAATATTACTGCTATTTTGACTAAGGACAGCAGCTGGTATAGATTTCTTAACGGCCCTATATATGACCAGTATTTTAATTGTTCTAATCCTATAATAAGGTAGCGAAAGGGAATTTATGACTGCTTAGTGTACAACGAAAAGTTTTGGACTTCAGATTTCTAGATTTCGTGAAGCAGGACTTTCTCTTATTCAAGACAAATGAAGAAGGGTGGATCAATTATTTTCAAGAAATATCTCCGCCAGGTAACTTAACTAAGTAAAAGCAATAGTTGAACGAAATTCTGGCTATAAAAATGTATCGGCTGATGTAATCCGGGGTGGTGCACAGGAACACCGCCATTCTATGTGAGCTGCATCTTTCATTTTCACAACATAGCAAAAATTCCAAAGTTTCTAGCAGTATCCGAAATCGAACCTGGGCCACCGTGGACGGCAGCTGGAGGTGGACGAAAGAAAATGAGTGTGCAATTAGTGAAAGCTGAACTTTTGTATAAGAGAACATTTGAAATGTTCTTATTTGCAATAGGTTTCTTGGGAATAAAACAGAACTTCTCGAAATAGTTTCCTCTCGTTCGAAGTATACAGTTAAAAGTTAATTTGATTTCAGAAATATAAGTTTTTGTCATGTTCCACAACATTTCAAGGATTATTCTTAATCTCTTGAGAATTTTAAAAGGGTATGAAGACTAGTGCCAATCTTCTTTATCTTTTTCTACTGCTTTTCCCACACTTGTGGGGTCGCGATTGCGAACGGTGTCGCACATATTGATTTGGGCCTGTTTTACTGCCGGATGCACTTCCTGACGCCAACCATATATGGAGAGATTTAATCACTATTGTGTGTTTCTCTGGTGGTTGGTAGTGCGGTGTGTTGTCTGAATATGAAGAGAGTGACGGAACAAACACGAACACCCAGTCCCCGCGCCAGAAGAATCCAACATATGCGATTAAAATCCCCGACCCGGCCGGGAATCGATGCTGGGACCCTCTGAACCGAAGGCCTCAACGCTGACCATTCAGCCAAGGAGTCGGACACGAAGACTAGTGTCAGCAATAGTTATTTAATCCGTTTACCCTCCAGGGTCGGTTTTTTCCTCGGACTCAGCGAGGGATCCCACCTCTACAGCCTCAAAGGCAGTGTTCTGGAAGGTGAGACATTTGGTCGAGGATACAACTGGGAAGGAAGGCCAATACCTCACCTGCTATGCTAAACACGGGCCTTGTGGAGGAGGGGGGTATCGGGAAGGGAATATTGGAAGGGATAGGCAAGGAATAGGGAAAAAAGTAGCCGTGGCGTTAAGTTAGGTACCACCCGGCATATACGTGGTGAAAAAGTGGGAAATCACTGAAAACTACCTGAGTTGGGGATCGAACTCCCTCTGCTCACTCGACCTCCCGATGCTGAGTGGACCCCGTTTCAGCCCTCGTACCACTTTTCAAATTTCGTGGCAGGGGCGGGAATCGAACCCGAGCCCCTGGAGGTGGCAGCTAATCACACTAACCACTACACCAAAGAAGCGGACCTAGTCTCAATAATCACATTTTTAATACCGATTAATTTCTCATTTCTTTCACCCTGTAGGGGACGTAACTTACGTAGTTAGTGTTAAATAAGATTCCGTGTAACTTAAGTTCAGTTCATATGTCGCTAGATGGCCCTCTCAATGATGGGTGGTACAGTAAAACCTAATTAGGACAAACACTCTTAAGACGAAAACTCGGTTAATTATTTGGTCCCGGCAGGGATACATTATTTGTCATGAAAAGTTTTATCGGTTAACTTGAATTTCGGTTAGCCCGATTTACGAACAGTTCTTTTCCTTTCTTAGCGGTATTTGGTACTACTCTGTTTGTAATCGTCTTCCTGTTTAGTTTGAAGTCGAAATTCACATCACTCGGAAAGCAAGCATCCCAATGAAACGCACGCAACAACCACCCCGACCCCTCGGCGGTCAGGTTATAACTACCTGCGAAGAAATCTGGGTGTTCACTCAAATTGATTAGCGCGCAGATGAGCTTCAAGGAGCCTCAAACACAATAATCACGTCTAAACAATGAGACAGTACAATTAGATCGACTACCACAAAATTACAGTGCCTATATCCTGTTTCTAATTCCTACGCGTTACAGTGGAATAATAAAGTTTTCTTTATTCTAGAAAAGTTAGGGATGTACTCCCTTTCTTACACTTAACAAGTCTTAGCCTAGAACACCTACTGATGACAATAATATTAAAACAATAATAACAGTATTAATAAAATAATCAAACTCTACTGATAATAAGGAAGAATCATGTCATGCATAAGAATTCACATCATCTATATAACACACATCCTACGTAGAGTACGTACATTAAAAATATATGAATAATAAGCACTAGATATGCTGTACTACTTACAGGAAAGTTTCAAACATATATGTTAGGGCTAGCCACAATGTGGCTCGCGAGCCGCATGCGGCTCTTGAGTCAGTATTGTGCGGCTCTTGACACCAACCTTAGAGTAAAATTAAATGATATACAGTAATTAATGGAATCTAACGACATCTCGCGGCTTAACATTATTAGCGCTGTAGGTCAGTTGTAAGGTATGGGAGATGAAGATAGTTCCGGCGCCTTCCATTTGATATTGCTTTGAGCGGGAGAGTGTGTCGTGAGGTGAAGCCAGTCGCGTTCACGTATAGCCTCACTGACATACTCTCCCGCTCAAAGCAATATCTTCCTTGTAAAGATATTTCTGAATTGGCCCAGACTGTATTTAGCTTTCATAGCAAGTTGAAGCTTTTTGAGAAAGACCTTCAGACTAAAACATTTTCTCACTTCAAATGTTTGAAGAAAATTACTGAAAGCCTTCCTGACGTTCAGGTGGAAAATGAAGATTACGTGAGTAAAATGTCTGGCCGAAGAAATCAGTGGCAGATCACTTAAACCTTCATTTTCATTCCTGGAAAATCCTTTTCCTGTTGGTAGTCCTGCTTCCTCACCAATAACAAAGGATACAGCAGCTGTAGAGTTGGAGCTACAAGAACTGCAAGAGGACGAAGGACTAAAAGGACTCAAACGAAGTGGTATTTCTACCATAGAATTTTGTAAGAATATTCCAGAAGAAATATACACTAACAAAACACTGTGCTAAAAGACTATTATCAATATTTGGGACTACTTATGTATGTGATTCACTGTACTCAACGATTAAATTCATTAAATCTACATATCGATCTGAACGAACTGATGAACATTTAATTGAACTTGTGCGAACTGCGCTTACCAATAATTATCAGCCAGATTTCAAAAAACTAACAGAAAAAATGAACACTCAAAAGAAGCACTTCTCAAAAGTAAAATCTTATTCCTTCATGTGTACCTGAAAAATTATGTTCTATGTAGTGTAGAAAATAAATGTTCCTTCATTTGTTATAAAATGAAAAACGTGTCTTCATTTTATACACCATTTTCTAAACATGCTTCCAATTTTTTTGTCTCCTAAATTTGCGGCTCCCAGAAGTAAGGTTAGTGGCCACCCCTGATTATATATATTTCAAGTAGATACCGAGATATCGCCTTCAATTGAGAAGTGACGAGAAGGATTAGTAAGAAGAGGAACTGTGAGAGGAAGAGGAAATAGGAGGAGGTGTTTTTGTGACCAAAATATTATGATTCATGCATGTTTGCCTATTATTTCGACACAGGCATGTTTAAAAGCAAAGCTGCTGGACATGCTCCTGATGTCCGCCGATAACAGATTCCATTGTCGGGCTGTGGTAACGGCGAATGATTTCTTGTAGTTCTGTGTACAGAAAGGGATAAACACATAGTGCTACGAGATCGGGTACTTTTGTTATGGTCTGTGAGAGGAGTTTGATGTGATCACAGAGATATAGTTGGGGACACCACACCACTACCCTCCAGCAGCCAAGGCCAAGGGGGAAGTGTTTCATTCCCCTTCCCGTAGGGAAGGGGCGGGCCACCTAGAAGGTTACGCCTTCTCAGCCCGATGCCTATTAGGGGCTAATAGGATTTACTACGTCTGCCGCAGTCAGAGTTGCCAAATCGTCTACCTCATTAGCACCAAACGAGCCAGAGCAGGAATAAAACATTTTCTTGGAATTTACTCTTTTCGATGTAAACTAAATTATTATTATTATTATTATTATTATTATTATTATTATTATTATTATTATTATTATTATTATTATTATTATTGTAGCTCAGGAATTTAGACATGAAAAAAATAATGTTCATATTGTATTATGGCGATCTAAAGTCGCCTAGGATTATTTTGTATTCGATTATACCGTCACTAATTAGGACCAATTTAAGACTCAGCTCGTGGAACCTTGGTCGTCAACCCATGCTCCCAAATCAAAGAGCTCCATGGGGACACTTCTTACGATGGACAAGGGGTACCATAGGTGTATTCTATCCCCACCACCACCCACAGAGGGTCATGACTTAATATCGAAACCTCCAGTTTCATCTGAAATCCGAATCACAAAGGCGTGACCTTTCATTTAAGAACCCACGTGTATTAGCGGGGAATCGAACCACGGCTGTCGTGATATAAAGCCTGTTACTACTATGCCACTTGGCTATCACGCTACAGTCCAGGAAGATGAGCATATTCTCAACTTGGCAGTTATCTGAATAATAATAATAATAATAATAATAATAATAATAATAATAATAATAGTTTAGGATGACTAGTTCTAGAATATTTCTAGCCGCCACACTTGTAACTTACCTCGGTCGAAAGGCGCAGGTCCAGTAGCACGGTCCTCACAGCTGCACAACAATCACACTTGTGAAAGCTCCTGCTACATGCTAGCAGACCCTCTTAAAATGTGTTCCTTATGTCGAAATCCTGGCGTCGCTTCCTCTCCCCATTCTTGAAACTGAACGGTCTTCCAGTGAATCTGTTTCCAGTGGAAACTTTGGGAACACCTAAGCTCCCTTTCCTCGACTTGATAAGTGCATCGTGTGAATGATTGCGTCCTTCTGTTTGCAGCCAGCACTATGTCCTCACATTTTCGTTATAACGATTCTACGGAGAGGGATGGGTCATGCAGCTGAGAGCTTTCATTCAGAAGTAAGTAGGTTTGAATCTTACCGTGCGCGTAGCTCAGAAGTTGCATTCGCGAGAGAGTGGCTTCGAAACCCACTGTCGGCAGCCCTGAAGATGGTTTTCGGTGGTTTCTCATTTTCACACCAGGCAAATGCTAGGTCTGTACCTTAATCAATGCCGCGGCTGCTTCCTACTCACTTCTAACCCTTTCCTATCCCATCGTCGCCATAAGACCTATCCGTGTCTGTGCGACGTAAAGACAAATGTAATTTTTTTTAATAATCCCATTTTCACATCAAGCAAATTCTAAAAGGTGTACCTTCCAACCATTGCTGCTTCCTTCAAAGTTCTCGTCCTTCCTTACGCCATCGTCGTCAAAAATCCTTACTGAATCACTCCTATATTAAAACACTTGCCGAGACCTATCTGTGTCGGTGCGACGTAAAGCAACTACCAAAAAAAAACCACTTGCCGCCGGGCTGACCGTTCCAGTGGGACCATATTCCGCTACCTCGGCCTCTCCCAAAACCGTAAAGGTACTTAATGGGACGTAAAGCCAATTTATTATTATTATTATTATTATTATTATTATTATTTATTGCCAAAAAGGTGATTCTAGCCATTACTCCCAACCAACACCTCCCTGTACGTCTCAGATACATTAATCTCGTTAGTAACAACGTACCATTCCTTCCTGGATCTAACTAACGTCGCGGTGGTTCGAATCGCCGCCAGTGTATGAGGGATTAAAAAGTCTCATCCCTGTAGTTCATATTTCACACTTAACTGAAAGTCGTATGGCTTTGATCACGAAATCACTGGTCGTATACAGTAAATACAGTTAGCGTGCATTTAGACTCTTCTCTCTCCTGTGAGCTTCCATCCGGGAAATAGTGGGTTCGAACCCCACTGTCGGCAGCCCTGAAGATGGTTGTTCGCGCTTTCCCATCTTCACACGTGGAAAAAAGTGTAAAATTAAAACAAAAACGTTTCTCTCCACTCCACTCCGCGATAGGAGTTCGAACGTCGTCCTGATCTTAACAATCTCGCACGATAGGGTCTTGGACCAGCAAAGGCTGAATAACTTGAGAGAGTTCAAGTGGTTCAGACGGTTCAGAGTGCTGGCTTTCTGAGCTCAGGAAGGTGAGTTCGATCCACGCTTAGTCCAGTGGTACTTTAAGAGGTTGAGATACACCGTTCGGTATAATAGTGGTAAATAAGACTTCTGCCATTTTTCACGATCCTAGAATCATGCGGTAAGAATGGCAAATGGTAGAGTAGGGTTTATTTTTAAGAAACGTAAATAAACTTATCCGTGTCTGTGGTGTAGTTTGTGTGATTACCTGCCACCCCCGGAGACCTGGGTTTGATTCCCGACTTTGCCACGAAATTTGAAAAGTGGTACGGGAACTGGAACGGAGCCCACTCAGCATCGGCAGGTCAGCTGAGTTGAGGGTTTCGATTTCCACCTCAACTATCCTCAAAGTGGTTTCCCACTTCTTCATCATTCCTTCTAGGTACTGGTCTCCTTCCCAGTTGTATCTCAGGCTCCAGAACACTGTCCTTGAGGCGGTAGAGGTGAGATCTCTCTTTGAGTCTAGAGGAAAAACGGTTAAAGTAAATAATAAAACTTCCTTGCATTATATCGGAGGATTTAAACCGGGGTATAGGGCCTCGTACCTGAATCCCCCGGGTTCGATTCCCAGCAAGATCACGGATGTTTACTTGAGTCTGAAAGCTGGATCTAGGTCCACTCAGCCTGCAATGGAAGAGATCTCTAACCGGTCTAGAAAGCCAAGAATATAATAGCGACAGAGGAGATTGGTCGCACTGCCCGAATGACACTTTGTAATCTGCCAGGCCTTCAGGCTGAGCAACAGTCGCTTGGTAGGCCAATGTCCCTCAGGGCTATAACGTCACGGAGTTTGGTTTGGTGTCTCTCCGGTATGTGAAGTGGCCTGATTTAAGACGAACACAGACACCTGCTCTGCAATCCAAAGGAATTAATGAGACGTGGCTAAATCCATGGTCGGACCGGTAATCGAACCCGGAGCCCTTTGATCCGAAGACCGCTACACTGACCAGCTAAGGATTTGGACCTCAAAAGAAAATAGAACACTTAACAAGCATAATAAACAGGTGTATATTTAGTTTAAAGGTATGAAAATGTATTTTCTCCTTTAAATTTGCTTTACGCCGCACAGACACAGATAGGTCTTGTGGCGACGATGGAACAGGAAAGGGCTAGGAGTAGGGTACAGCTCCAGCACTCAGGCAATCAATGAGTTGGCAGATACTCTTATCAGTTGTTTACTCAGATTTTGTTCAATATTTTCAACGAGCACGAAAATGTATTGAGCAGTACCTTGCTCCTCGTCCTATAAATGAGCATTTGCCTCAATCTGTCCTCTTGAATTCCAACGTTAACTTTCCTACTTTTAAGAGCTCCCCTGAAGTTTAATCCACGCCATCTCACCACTGACAGCTCGAAACATACCACGTAGTCGAGCATCTCTTCTCCTTACTCCCAAGTCTTCCCAACCCAATGTTTGCAAGATTTTCGTAACACTACTCATTTTTCCGAAATCACCCAGAACAGATCGTGCTGATTTCCTTTGAATGTTTTCCACTTCTCGCATCAAGGAGTCCTGGAGCCATACTCTAACTGCGGTCTTACGCCCTCGCCTTTACATCCTTATTACAACCCCTAAATATTCTTAAAACCGCGTGAAGATATCTGTAACCTTTCTTAACTACCTCGTTAATATGATTATCCCCAATGAAGATCACTCCTTATATTAACACCTGCGTGTTTACATTGTTCCCCATCAGGTACTATCGCCCCATCACCACAATAAATAAAACTGACAGTAGCTGTCCTCTTGGTGAAACAACTTGACTTTTCACCCCATTTACATTCATACCTTTGTATGCTGTCCATCTCACTACATTGTTCAAGCCCCCCGCAGTCGCTCACAGTCCTGCTATACTGTATAGTCTGTCATCATCCGCAGATGGCCTTATCCATCATTCCACTTGCCACCCATTCGACCACCCTTCCCTTATTTTCGTCACTAATCTCCCGTGATCTACCCTATCAAAAGCCTTGGTCAGTAGCGACACAATTCATGTGTCCTCCTGAATCCAAAACATACTTTAGATAGCAATTCCCTGGTGTGAAAATGGAAAGACACGGAAAACAATCTTCAGGGCTGCTGACACTCGGGGTCGAACCCACTATCTCCCGAATGCAACTTGACAGCTACGTGATCTAAACAACGTAGGCCTCGTTCCATGGACAAAAATGTGATAAACAGGACGTAATGATTCAAAAGTGCTGGAGGAACTGGCAGCCATGAGAATGATTGTTTACATTGTGCTAGACAAAGATTAAGTGGTCTGGGTAATTTACAAAGTCTACTCTGTTAGGACTCGCTTGTCCGTTGCTGTCGCCAGAGATGTGATAGCAGAGTGCGACCTTGAATCTCTTGTAGCCATGAACACCAGTGTAGCCAACAGAAGGCACCACTAAACTACAGTACCGGTCGGAAATATTACTACTGTATTAGAGGTCGAATGTTCAGGAAATGTCGATTCTTTTCCAGTCTTCCCTTTTGGCTGCTCATTGGAATTAAGGACGAATTAGGCATTTCTGAACATAATTAGCCTTCATTTTATAGGGTAGATAAATGCGTATTTTTTAATTGTTTTGGTCATATTTCTGTCATTTCAGTTCTTTAAGGAGAGTCATGACTGAAATTTGGAACCTCCACAATTTACAAATTCAAAATACAGCCATATCACAAAATTTGGAGTTGATTAGTTAATTTGTTGAAACTTGCGGCAACATTATTCTGGGCTATAAATTGACAGACTTGTCAAAAATACTAATGCACTTATAATAACTCTGGATTTTGCAGTCAGGTATAAACTGTTGGCGGTATAAGTTTTTCAATTTGTCATTATTCAAGCAACGGGAAACTACCTCACTCCTCATTTCCCTAGCACGCCTCTTCAGTGACGCCTAGGCTATTTATGACAGCTGTTGGCGGAGCTACAGAGGATAAAAACCAGCCTTCGGGCTGAATACCCAACATAAATACAACACATTCATACATTAGGTATAAAATCTAGTTTGGTACAATTTTAGGTGCAAAAATATGCACCTGATAATAAAATGCACAAGTATTCTTAATTCCTGTACGTACAGAAACATTGTCTAAGAATTTCAGGTGAATCTGATAAGCACTCTGTCGCAAGGAACACTTTGTCCGTGGCAAAGAGATGAAAATTGAAATTGAAAATTTTAAGAATCGTACTTGCTTTAATACTGCTCCGGACTGTAAATTACTCCCTCAGACTTTTTTCCTCTTATGCACAGCTACGCCTACTATAGTGATAATATTGAAAGTTGCGTTCTGACAGTTCGTCGAGGGAGGTCCGTTTACTGTACTGCTTGCCTGGGTGGAGAGAAGCGACTAGTGGCTATGGTTGGCATGGAAACGTGGGCAGAGCCACTGCTGTTGCCATGGAGACAAACCTGCTAGCCAGCTCGTGTTGCTTGGATTTGGCAAACCTCTCACTTCTCAGTTACGTACAACATAACACAGCGGTCTGAACGAACAACTGCGCGGCAAGCGAGCGGAAGGAGAAATGAATGAAGGAATGTGGCAACACCGTGCAATGCTCCTCCCTTCAGCCCTACCTTTCAAAACGATTCTTATAATATTGCGGGCATAGAAGATCAACATATGCCAACGAAATTATTGAAATGGTAATCCGAAGGAACTTTGAAGCCAGTGTTAAGGAAGGGGGTTCAAATTACGACCCCACACCTAATTTCATCCCCCTAGGGATTTCCAGTTTGCACGGTTTTTACTGAATACTTAGCCACGCGCACACGCGTAGTCTTATCCCTTTGTCTTGTTCTGTGAGTTGGTTGTGAGGACCACGTTTAGTTTCCGTGCAAAAGGAGGATTCACTTTTCAAGCTGACCTGAGTTAGTGCAGCATTCAAATTAAGAGCCTGGTGTTCCTAGAGTGAGCACTGATATGTGTATGAAATACTGGACTGTGGTGTAGTTCCTGCAGTGAGGCGGTTGGCGTGAGTTACTGTAGCGTCCATTATAATAAATCAAGGAATGTTCCTAATTTCGTCCCCCGCCATTTTATTTATTATTTATAAAATTCATTATTATTTTCAGATAGGAAAACTCAAACGCTGGAATGAGAACGTTATGCAAAAAGGCTATTAAGACAGTGAGGGACAAGATAATGGGTTATAAACGTGCAGGTAAAGCGTTTAACTTCCCTCGAGCAACACTGATAGATTATGTTGAAAAGAATACTACGAAAACATTGTTCATAAACGGCCTTCAAATAATTCATTATAGGCAAAGTGTTTAGTAAGGTTTTTTTTTCTTGCTAGAGGCTTTACGTCGCACCGACACAGATAGGTCTTATGGCGACGATGGGATAGGATAGGCCTAGGAGTTGGAAGGAAGCGGCCGTGGCCTTAATTAAGGTACAGTCCCAGCATTTGCCTGATGTGAAAATGGGAAACCACGAAAAACCATCTTCAGGGCTGCCGACAGTGGGATTCGAACCCCCTATCTTCCGGATGCAAGCTCACAGCCGCGCGCCTGTACGCGCACGGCCAACTCGCACGGTAGTAAGGTTTTAAAGGAAAAGTATATAAAAATTAATTGTACTTTTCATAAATTTGGTGGGGGACGAAACTACGAACACATATTTGATAGTTTAGTTTTTGACTACCTTACGTTATAAAACTTTCACTATAACTTGCCTGTAAGTGGAGAATACATTTAGTAATATCTATAAAAGAGTTTAGCCTTGTCCATACTTTTCTGAATATCTGCAAGTCCAAATCTGCTGAGACCACCATATCTGAAGTGTGAGAGAACGGGGCATATACGCCATACAGCTACATTAAAAATCCGGCATGTATCGGCGCCCCAATAGCTATCTGTGTCGGCATGACGTAAAGCCATTGTAAAAAAATACAAATTAAAATTAAATCCGGCATTTGGACCTTTAAAAATGGCGTTAGGGAAAAGCCGATAACGGGATTTGAAAGAGGAAAAAGTCGGGGTTTTTAAAGGTTAAAATTGAAAACACTATTTTATTAGTGTTTTGTTTGTGTTCACCCATGACGCCCCGATAAGGTCATATTTTGGTTATGCCTGGCACGAAAAAATGCACTGTACTTCGAATGTGATGTCCGATGGTAAATATGTTTACGACACTGTGAGGAAATACGGAACTCGGCTCCCAAAGGTAAATAGTATACGCTTGTCAAGTTCACATAACTAGTCGTTTAGAGGGGGTATTTACGGCGATGTTAATGAGACAAGGAAATACCACAAGTGCTTATCTGTCTTAGCACTTCAGATAAAAGACTAAATTATCTTTCTCCCCCTCATCATTCTCTAACATTTCAAGAGAGACCATTTTTAAGGAATGCTTCTCTATCGAAGGTAAAAGAAACTGCATTATTAATAAAAAATATCTTCCGTACTGACCACAGTTTAATACATATAGATTTATGATAACGACCAGAAGAGTTCAGCTTTAAAAGAACTAGCAAGGAAATTAACTGAAAAAGTGCAATAAGATTGTATAATGAATTAACTCTTGTTCTTTTCCCACCGCGATGGTATTAGAGTATTCCAGATCTAGGGTTTTTTTTTTTTCATATTGTGACCCTTCGTGGCCCTTGTCTCTCTTTGGCCGATACCTACATTTTTCGAAGTGTCGGATATCTTCTCTCTCTGATTAGTGTTACATAGAGGATGGTTGCCTAGTTGTACTTTAAAAAAATAATCATCCCCATCATCTGCATCTTTAGTGTAAAAGAATTAGTGATGAAAATCAATCGGTGGAACTATACGGGGCAGTCACAGGGGTACGCAGTTGTTGGGTTATCTCTTTGTTGGTGCGCGGTTTGGTCTAGTTTGTTCGTCCAGCTGTACAAAGGGAGGCAAGCAAAGAAGAGCCGGAGAAGTGTGGTTCGTTTTCTGGTGGCTGAGGCTGCTGGAGTACGCGGAACTGATCGTCGCATGTCTGCTCAGTATATGGCGAGCACTGCATGACCATGAGTCTAGAGCTCTGCGCGGATATACAAAATAATATCCGCATCCGCAAAATGGTTACCCGCGGATAATTTAAATATTTAACTACAGTACATTACACCCAAGGTATTGAACCGGATAGATCTGTTAACATAATACAATAGACCTGGCACCAGAACATCTACAGTCACAGGTTTATGAGAGATTTTGCGACAACCACCGACGTATTGACCTTTGTTCCACCTTCCATTAATTGCGGGCAGGAGCCAATTAGGCTCAGGTCAGATTTACGGCATCATGGTCTCAAGGCTCTTTATATATCACAATTCTCCCATACTAATGTCAAGGGTCGCCTAACCACAAGCAAAAACAAGAGAGTATACCTGAGTGAAAAGCAATGAACGTCATTATTTAGAAATTATCAGCAAAATTATCCGCACTGACATACAGTTTGTATCCGCCAAGACACTAACTTCGCGGACCTTGCTAAGGTCGAGGAGAATTAGAACAGTAATTTGTCCGTTTGCTAGCTGAATCTAGTTTCTTACTTTTACTAATGCTGTTGTGATGTTTTAACTTGATCAAAACCCTGATTTGTGTCTGTCGAGTAAATTATAATGTAGAAGATAGCGTGTCATTGTTTGTGTACTACTTTTCCTGTTACAGGTAGGAACTGGGCGGTAATCGTTAAGGGTTGTGGGAGTACTCTTTTTCGGCAGGGGTCGGATGGTAGCGGTTTTTCCAATTCTCAGCAAATATTCCCGTCATAAGAGAGGTGTTGATAATGTACGTTATTGTAGGAAGAATGAAGTCTACAATTTTTCTTAAAAGGTACAGGTTTATTCCATCGCGTCCAGTAGACCCAGATTTTATGTGTTTGAAGGAGCTCTTTACATCACCTGGAGTCACACGGGGTAAAATCTTTCTGCGGCATGTTTTCCCTTTGAAGAGATTCTGTCGATAATCACTGTATTGGTATTTCACTTCATCTGGATGGTTCTTCAGTTAAATTAAGAATTTTTTAACACGTTGTTTTATGTCGCACCGACACAGATAGGTCTTATGGTGACGATGGGATAGGAAAGGGCTAGGGGAGGGAAGGAAGCGGTCATGGCGTTAACTAAGCTACAGCCCCAGCATTTGCTTGATGTCAAAATGGGGGAAACCACGGAAAACAATTTTCAGGGCTGTTGACGGTGGGGTTCGAACCCACTATCTCCCGAACAGTGGATACTGGCCGCACTTAAACGTCTGCAGCTATCGAGCTCGTAATGGGGCATGAGTGTCGTTTTAAGACAAGACTGTTTACAATGTGTGTATAACAATATTGTTATATTAATATTGTATTGTAATAGACTATAAACATGTGCTGCCATATCATGTTAAATACTCCGGTTCTCGTTCTCGTCAGATTACCGCAGTTAAGCAATATTGGTCGTGGTCAGTATTTGGATGGGTGAGCACATGGGAACACCGCGTGCTTTTTCGCTCAGTTCTTTTGCAATGTAGCGAGAGTAACATAACTCCTGGTTGTTCTAAAAGGCCGGTCTCCTAATGTTTATGCAAATCTCCAAGCAGAACTGTTGTGCGGGTTAGAGTACAATTTATTGGCTTCAGTAAGCTCACGTTCTAATCTATAACAGCCTAAACATCCTTTCAAAGTATGACAAGGTGATTCATGAATCGTCCGTCGTCTAGACAGAGCACTTGATGAACAAGAGCGTCAGACTGAACTCGGGAGTGGAGAAGAACGCATTGCTTGAAATCTGAGTTAACTCGAGTTTGGGACAGCGAGAGACGTGTTGACTTCCGAGTTAACTCGGGCTGGCGACGGGGAAAGGTTAAAAGAAAACTTGACCTTACCGGAAAAATGTGGCCCCTTGCAATTCCGTTTAAGACAGGTTTTACTGTACTGTTATAGTCACCCCTGTAGGGACGCAGACGAAGAATACACCCTCGGTATCTCCTGCCTGTCGTAAGAGGCGACTAAAAGGGGCGACCAAGGATGATGGAATTGGAACCATAATCTTACCTGGGATTAGTACCATTATGTGAGGAACACCATGGGTGTGGGCGTTGCCTGAGATTAGTACCATCGTGTGCATTCCACCGAGGCGGGGGAGTGTGCGTGCGTCATCACGGGAGGAGCTGTCGTGCGCAGCGATGAACTGCGTTGGTTCCGTTGTATTCAGAACGGGTCTGCGTTACTTGTGAGTAGTGCCTTTATCTGAGAGACACCATAGGTCTGTGTTACCTGTGAGTAGTGCCTTTATCTGAGAGACACCATAGGTCTGCGTTACCTGTGAGTAGTGCCTTTATCTGAGAGACACCATAGGTCTGCGTTACCTGTGAGTAGTGCCTTTATCTGAGAGACACCATAGGTCTGTGTTACCTGTGGGTGGTGCCATTGTGTGTGACACATCATTTGTCTACATTACCTGTGATTAGTACCACCATGTGAGGAACACCATGAGCCTACGTTACCCGATTAGTACCACAACAGGAGGAACACCATTGTTCTACTTTACTCGTAATTAGTACAATGATGAGGGGCCGATGACCTGGATTTTGGACCGATTTGGACAATAAGCATCATCTCAGAATATGAGGCATTTTCAATTGGATCCACTGGTTTTTTTATTCATGGTCACTTCTCATCATCATTCGTTTTAGATTTTATCCAGTAGTTGTACTCTATTTTGAAGTTTTGTTTCATTTCGTTGCAACTCGTACCATTAGGGGTTGATGACCTAGCTGTTAGGCTCCTTTCAAAGAACAATCATCATTGTTATAGTCGTCTTTGATAATTGGTGCTGGGAATTAAACTACATTTTTCTAGAAAAAACATTTATTCCAAGATGGCTACCACTATACGGTAAATACATCTACTAGACAGATACATAAAGAAACTATATTTGCTGTGAAAACTACTAAATCATCAACACTAAATAACTGCAGCTGTGAAGACCTTCTGAATTGTCCTTAAAGAAACAATCTGTAAAATCAGGAAGTCAGTAAGTTGTGCGACTCCTCAAGTTCTTTCCTACGGAGATGTTTCTTTCACATTCTAACTGTCTTGAAACTCGAGCCTGCCTTTGAATGAATTTCTGGCCTCCTTCAGTTCGTTGAGGTAGCTTCTCACCACGACGATAAAGTAGCCTTGGAGAGCTGTAAGAGGAAATACACATTTTTAGTTGTTTTAACATATGCGAAATTTATCTATAACAGAACATGTATACCAGTTAAAATGTGCGCTGTAGTCGTTACATGATGGTAAAATAACTAACAATTATTTAAGTTCATCTACACGTGAAAAATCATCACTTTCTCACTTCTGTTTTCCCTTTCCATAGACCAATCTTCCCTCAACTTAAAAATATCTGTATGTTTCTGATATCATTTTATTTTGAATGGATATTTAATTATGTTAGTCCCGTCCGATTTTAGGCTGATATTTGTTATACCTGTTCCCAGGAAAGCTGGTGCTGACAAGTGTGACAACTGCCACACACCCTTAGTTTAGTTTCTCACGCCTGAAAAATATTAACACGTGTTGTTTACAGAAGAATGGGAAGACAAATTGAAGCTGAGTTGGGAGAAGATCAGTTCTGATTTAGTAGAAATGTAGGAACACATGAAGCAATCCTGACTTGACGTGTGATCTCAGCAGATCGAAGTAAACAAGACAAGCCCACATACATGGCGTTCGTAAATCTAGAAAAGGCAGTCGTTGACATTGATAAAACCAAACTGTTTGAGATTCGGAAGGTGACCGGGATCAGATACCGAGAAAGGAGAATTAACTGCAATCTGTACAGTGATACAGTCTGCAATGATAAGAATCGAGAGCTTTGAAAAAAAGAAGCAGAATGGAGCGAGGCAAGGAACAGGTGGTGAAGGAAGCCAAAGAGGACTTTGGGAAAGGAATCACAATCCAGGGAGAGGAAACCAAAACTCTGACATATGCCGATGATATTATTTGACCTCAGTCTGCAGAAGATGTGGAGAAATTGATTATTATTAATTTTGTGTGGCTATTTCTAGCCGAGTGCAGTCCTTGTAAGGCAGACCGTCCGATGAGGGTGGGCGGCATCTGCCATGAGCAGGTAACTGCGTGTTATTGTGGTGGAGGATAGTGTTATGTGTCGTGTGTGAGTTGCAGGGATGTTGGGGACAGCACAAACACCCAGTCCCCGAGCCAGGAGAATTAACCATTTAAGGTTAAAATCTCCGACCCGGTCGGGAATCGAACCCGGGACCCTCTGGGCCAAAGTCCAGCACGCTAACCATTTAGCCATGGAGCCGGGCGAGAAATTGATGAATGAAATGGGCAGTCTTGGAGATAAAAATAAATAAATCGAAAACAGAAGTAATCGAGTGCATTCGAAGTCAGGTGATGCAGGAAATATTAGATTAGGAAATGAAGTCTTAAATGAATTAGATGAATATTGCCATTAATGCTTTCACGGCCCGTACTTATAGACATCATGGGCTTATGCCGTGTCAAAAAAATAAGGTGAAATTCTTTACGTTTCGCAGAAAATTGTGTTCTGCGTCCTCAGAAGAAATCTCGACTGACCACGAGAAAGCCTATAGAGTATCATGTCTATAGATGAACATTGTTACTTGGGTAGTTTAATTGCTAATGATGGTAGAAGCAAGACTAGCTCAACCGAAGAAACGAATTTGCTCACTTCGAACATTGATATAGGAATTAGAAAGACGTTTTTGAAGACTTTCATCTGGAGAGTTACGTTGCATGGAAGTGAAACATGAACGATAGCTAGCTCAGAGAGAATGAGAACAGAAGCTGTTGAAATGTGGTGTTACAGTAGGATGCTGAAGGTGAGATGAGTAGATCGAATCACGAATGGAGAGGTAATGAATGGAATTGATGAGAGGAGAACGAGTTGGTAAACTGGACGCAGGAGAAGAATACGCCCACGGTATCCGCTGCATGTCGTAAGAGTCCACTAAAAGGGGCGACTAAGTTATGATTGAATTAGAACCACAAGATTACTTGTAATTAGTAGCATCACACGAGGAATACCATGGGTCGCCTTTATTTGCGAGTAGTACCACTTTGTTAGGTACACAATAGGTTTGTGTAGTAGCAACAGAGGGTGAATCAGTAAGGGTTTTACAGTACCCGTGATTAGTGTCACTACATGTGGAACACGACGGGTTTGCGTTGCCTATGATTGGCTCCGTAATGTGTGAAACCCCATAGGTCTGCATTACCTGTGCGTATAACATTATATGTGAGTAGTACCACAATGTGTTGTCTACGCTATTTGTGATTAATACCGCTATATGATGAGTACCATTATGAACGCCGTTGACCTGAATTTTGGACCCCTTACGACAGCAAGGATCATCGATTCAGGATTGTGCTTTGGAAGCAGCCCCTTGGTCAGTAGGCTATATATTATTGTTTTAAGATAGTTTCTGGGAAGGTGGGGCATCGCGGATCGAATCCACTGATAGTTTTAAGTTCATATTCATTGTTCATCGACTCTTTTCTTGAATTCTAGTCAGTGGATTAATTTTGGAATTATTTTTTTAACTTTCGATATTGTGAGTTGGGTCCTTTGATTATTTTACGTTAATATTCATCCATTCAATCCATTCATTCTTCATCGAAAATGGTTTTCCGTGGTCTCCCATTTTCACACCAGGCAAATGCTGGGGCTGTACCTTAATTAAGGCCACGGCCGCTTCCTTCCAACTCCTAGGCCCTTCCTATCCCATCGTCGCCATAAGAGCTATCTGTGTCGGTGCGACGTAAAGCCCCTAGCAAAAAAAAAAACATTCTTCATCATCAAGTTTTGAATTCTTGTGAGTGGATGAATTTTGGAATTTTAAATTGTCATTACATTTCGTACCATTAGGGGCCGATGAACTAGATGTTGGGTCCCTCTAAACAACAAGCATCATCATCAGCAGCAGCAATAACTGATAGTGAATCTGCCACCTGGGCGACAGTCAGATCAGTGATGACTCATATGATTGACGAGCTTTTCTTCTGTAGATGCAAAGTTCTCTGCAAAACATAAAGAATTCCACCTTGTGTTCTGATATGACAAAAGCCCATCATGTCGACAGTTACGGGCCGTTAAAGCGTAGTCTTGCATCCGGGAGATAGTAGGTTCGAATCCCACTATCGGCAGCCCTGAAGATGGTTTTCCGTGGTTTCCCATTTTCACACCAGGCAAATGCTGGGGCTGTACCTTAATTAAGGCCACGGCCACTTCCTTCCAACTCCTAGGCCTTTCCTATCCCATCGTCGCCATAAGACCTATCTGTGTCGGTGCGACGTAAAGCCCCTAGCAAAAAAAAAAAAGCGTAGTCGGTCAGTGAAGCTGTCAACAGAGCTCGCTTATTGCTTCTAGCGCTGTGGACGCCAAGCAAAATGCCTATTTTATTAACCCCTGTGGGCTGAGGACGCAAACGAAGAATACACACGCGGTATCGTCTGCCTGTCATAAGAGGCGACTAAAAGGGATGATGACGTGCTATTGCATGCGGAACACTATGGATCGACGTTACTTGCGAGAAAAACCGTGGGTCTTCGTTATATAGGAGCTGTACCACTATGCGAGAAACACTACGGATCTGGGAGTAGTTTGTGATAATGGTCACCGGGTGTATTCCACCGGTCTGTTTCACTGTGTTCAGTGTGGGCCTGCGTTACCTAGGAATAGTACCACTTTATGAGAAACACCATAGGTCTACATTGCCTGTGATTAGTACCACTGTGTGAGAAAAACCATGGTTCTGCGTTGCGTGAGAGTAGTAGTACCATTATGTGAGGAACACCCTGCGTCTGTGTTGCGTGAGAGTAGTAGTACCATTTTGTGAGGAACACCATGGGTCTGTGTTGCCTGTGGGTGGGTACCGTAATGTGTGATACACCGTTGGTCTACATTGTCTACGATTAGTACCAGTATGTGAGTCACACTATGAGTATGCGTGGCCTGTGATTAGTTCCAGTTAATGGGAAACACCACGGGTTTGGCTGGCGCCCGTGATTAGGCCCACCACGTGAGGAACACCACGGGTCTGCCTTGCTTGTAAGTACTACCCTTATGTGCGGAACACCATGGGTTCTTGTTAGCTGTGAGTGGTACCATTGTGTGTGACATACTACGGGTGTATATTACCTTTGATTCTTACCATCATGCGAGAAACATCATGAGTCTACGTTACCTGTGATTAGTACCATTATGAGGGGGCCGGTGACCTGGACTCCTTTAGATAACTATCATCCCAGTAAATAAGACATTGTTTTCGTTTTCGATCATTTTTTCAGTACCATTCCTTTTAGATTCTAGTCAGTGGATACATATTGATGTTTTAATTTTAATTTCGTTGCACTTCGTAGCACTAGGGACGATGACCTTGCTGTTAGGCTTCTTTAAACAACATATATCACCACCACCTATTTTTATTTACAGTGTGTAGAAGTAATTTCGTGAGCAATAAATTTAAAACGTACATGCATACTTCATCATCAACATTATAGACCGTTATGCCTTTCAGCGTTCAGTCTGCAAGCCTCTGTGAATTTACTAAACACCGTCACAATCCTCTGTTTGTAGCTAGTGCTCTGGCGTCGTTTAGTTCTGTACCTGTTATCTTCAAATCCTTAGAAGCTGAGTCTAACCATCGTCGTCGTCGTCGTCTCCCTCCACTTCTCTTACCCTCCACAACAGTAATGTATCCTCCTCCATTCGCCTCACATGACCCAACCTGCGTACAGCTTCATCCATCGAGTTCATTCCTAACTTACCCTTTATATCGGAACCGGCTTTCAACTTAATAGGTCGTGTTACGTACATTGACTTGGCCCTCAACGGGCAACTTAAACGCACTCTACAGTGTGTTGGTAGTAGTACCAGACGTGTAGCTCAGATCCTTTCCAACAGAACAAAGATGTCCTAGGCTACCATAGCTCAATTGGTAGAGCAACCGACGCGAAATCGGGAGGTTGTGGGTTCGGATCCCACTGGTGTCTGGTTGGCCATTTTTTTTCTCTACTTAACATCTCTCCAACACATACTAAATGTACGTAACAAGACCTAATAAGTTGAAAGTCGGTTTCGATTACAATGCGGTCGTGAAAATTCAATATTCATTACCCTTTATATCTTCATTCCGAGTACCCTCCTGTCATAGTTCCCACCTGTTTGTACCAGCAATCATTCTCACAACTAAATATTTTGACAAATATTCATATTTAACTAAAATCTACATATTATTCTAAATTTTGAAAGATTTAAAAACATTCACTTTAAATATAAATAGTAATTTTGCATGGCGTCGACAGATTGAAACAAAATTTGTAAAATACATCTTCCTATTTAAAGGGCTGCATATTTAGTTCAGGAGGTCGTTGTCTTTGTGCGGGAATGGCATTTATTTTAATGCATAACAGTTAAAAGTCCTTAAAATGGAAACAGATAGAGAAAACGAGATAATTGTAATGGTTCTTACCTAAATTAAAGATAATGGAGAACAGACAGATTGCGGCCTGTTGGGTTTCGCCATGAGTGAAATTAATCGTGGCGGATAACACATTCAAAACACCATGCACCCCAAGGAATATGGCGGTGTAGAAGATCCAGGACCTGATCAACGCCGGCTTTTCCTATGGCATATACAATAATAATAATAATAATAATAATAATAATAATAATAATAATAATAATAATAATAATAATAATAATAATAATAATAATACATTACCTTGAAGAAACAAGCGCTAAATTATATGGAACAAAATACAGCAAAATCTAATTAGTTCTAAAGTTTAACCCTTACGCTGTGCAAATAATTATTGACCCATTAACGAAAGAATACAAATATCAGGCAAAAAATTAATATCTTCAAATCCGTTCTTTCATGTGCTATTCTTGTACCAAAGGAAATAGGAACTCTGTAGAATAAATAATGGTTATTATTGGACATTAACAATTCTTTTTATGCTTAAGAGTTACGAGATACTGTATGACACACACACCGCATGGGCTGCAATAGTGGCGCAGCCCACAAAATACGAAATCGGAGCTAGTTCAGCATTGTCCGTAAATTTGTTTCGTTATTATAAGCTGCAAATTCCCAAGACAGTGCAACATAATCTGTTACAAAACGCATTTCAGAAATAGTGACACTTTCCAAAACGTCTGTAGCTCATTACACGTTAAGGAAACAGTACTGCTCAAGGAGTGAACACACCCTCGCTGAGACATCCGTAATTCCTCGTGATTAAGGAATATTATACTGTACTTTGTAACGTATTATGAAAGATAGATAAAGAGGATGAGGCATTTTTGCCCTGAGTTTTTGAAATAACTACATAACATTTCCGTTTTTCATAAATATACTGGTAGGGAGGAAGCACAATGACTGGAACAGCCTTCGCTTCGTTGCCTTCCTTCATTTTCCTTCTTCTGTGTTGCTTGGTGCAAGCCTCGTGTTGTCCCTCACTCTGTAACCGCCGGAAACTCGCTTCTGTATTGAAGTCATCTGCAGTATTTATTTGTTGCGGGTGTGTTTTTAGGCTTTAAATCAGTGCGTAGACTACTTTTCTTGTATTAATGAGAGTTGGTTGTATATTGCATAGTATTTGTGTGTGTTCTATTATTTTCTAATGTACAGAAGTTCTTACTGAAATGTTTGGTGTTGTGGAGTACAGCGAGACATCATGGCATAACTTGCACTGATAAAAATAATTGCCGCGTGTTTTACTTGTGCTTGGTTCTTTCTTAAGCGAATTTTAATTTTACCACTAGCCGGGCTGAGTGGGTCAGACGATTGAGGCGCTGGCTTTCTGGCCCCAACTTGGCAGGTTCGAACCTGGCTCAGTCCGGTGGTATTTGAAGGTGCTGAAATACGTCAGTCTCCAGTCGGTAGATGTACGGGCACGTAAAAGAACACCTGCGGGACTAAAGTCCGGCACCTCGGCATCTCGAAAATCCGTTAAAGTATGTAGTTAGTGGGACGTAAAGCGAATAACATTATTATTAATTTTACCACTTCTTTCACGACCGCATTTAAGTTTTACTATTGCTTTTGTGAGCGATACGACAGCACAGTAGCACCCTGCGTTGCCTGGGGAAATTTATTAAATGCCTCCCTCGCCCCTCGAACCCATAACATATTACATTTCTATTTTCTCCCCCAATTTGCTGTACACTTCAATGCTGATATATTTTGTCGCGTAGTTTATCTCTGGTTCTATCTTCTTCTTAATCTGCTTACCCTCCAGGGTTGATTTTCCCTCGGACTCAGCGAGGGATCCCACCTCTACCGCCTCAAGGGCAGTGTCTTGGAGGTTCAGACTCTGGGTCCGGGATACAACTGGGGAGGATGACCACTACCTCGCCCACGCGGCCTCGCCTGCTATGAACAGGGGCCTTGATTGAGGATGGGAAGATGGAAAAGGATAGGGAAGGAAGAGGGAAGGAAGCGGCCGTGGCCTTACGTTAGGTACCTTCCCGTCATTTGCCTGCAGGAAAAGTGGGAAACCACGGAAAACCACTTCCAGGATGTCTGAGGTGGGAATCGAACCCATCTCTACTCAGTTGACCTCCCGAGGCTGAGTGGACCCCGTTCCAGCCGTCGTACCACTTTTCAAATTTCGTGGCAGTGCCGGGAATCGAACCCGGGCCATCGGGGGTGGCTGCTAATCACACTAACCACTACACCACAGAGGCGAACAAAAGGGAATTGAGCCAACGGCACGTGGTGTTCCCAAGCGGTCACCCATTCAAGTAATCATCCGCCCAATGTTGCTTAACTGCGGTGATCGGACGAGAACCGGTGTATTCAACATGTTACGGACGTTGGCTTCTGTTTCTGTACAAAGCAAAAAAAACCCTTGTAAACTCCCCGCCCCCTTTAATTCATAAAAATAATTTGCAGCGTAGTTTCTTCCGCTTTTTATCTTGAACATAAATACTGAATTTCACAAATTTGTGACCCTGTTCACCAGTGATGGTGTTGAGCAGAACCGTTCCATACGGCAACCCTGTTGTCATAAGAGCGATACTGTTTTCTTATCATGGAATGAATTATAGGTCATGGCTTCGCCAAGGGAAATGAAGGAGCAATTTTTAAGTAACATTGTTATTAACTGAGCACCTAACGAGTCCTTAATACAGCTTTCTGCATTTCACTACTAAAGGAATCCTTGTACTCGTGTACTTCAGAACTTGGTTTTTGAGTTGTGCGATTATTGCAAGGCCATGAGTGACACGTGAATAAAACATTGTTCAACACTTACGAACAGTGACACACTTGAAACTGTATTACAGCAGAGGAAATACGCGGTCGTAACAGCCAGTAAACCTCATCTAGCGAGCGATCCTGCAGCACACTTTGCTGCCCAAGTCTGTTGATAATACAAGTGAAATGCGCTCATTGCAGCGGTATTTTGTGCCATATGAAAAATCAAGTCCGCTTCTGTGGTGTAGTGGTTAGCGTGATTAGCTGCCACCCCTGGAGGCCCGGGTTCGATTCCCGGCTCTGCCACGAAATTTGAAAAGTGGTACGAGGGCTGGAACGGGGTACACTCAGCCTCGGGAGGTCAACTGAGTAGAGGTGGGTTCGATTCCCACCTCAGCTATCCTGGAAGTGGCTTTCCGTGGTTTCCCACTTCTCTTCCAGGCGAATGCTGGGATGGTACCTAACTTAAGGCCACGGCCGCTTCCTTCCCTCTTCCTTGCCTACCCCTTCCAATCTTCCCATCCCTCCACAAGGCCCCTGTTCAGCATAGCAGGTGAGGCCGCCTGGGCGAGGTACTGGTCATACTCCCCAGTTGTATCCCCCGACCAAGTGTCTGAAGCTCCAGGACACTGCCCTTGCGGTGGTAGAGGTGGGATCCCTCGCTAAGTCCGAGGGAAAAACCGAACCTGGAGGGTAAACAGATGATGATGATGATGATGATGATGATGAAAAATGCTGGGGTTTTTTTCTAATTCAGGAAGAAAAGTATGAAGTATGAAGTATTTCCTCGGAAATGTCTGAACTCTAACATCGCAGTGAAATGAAATGGCGTATGGCTTTTAGTGCCGGGAGTGTCCGAGGACATGTTCGCCAGGTGCAGGTCTTTCGATTTGACACCCGTAGGTGACCTGCGCGTCGTGATGAGGATGAAATGATGATGAATACGACACATACACCCAGCCCCAGTGCCAGTGAAATTAACCAATGATGGTTAAAATTCCCGACCCTGCCGGGAATCGAACCCGGGACCCCTGTGACCAAAGGCCAGCACGCTAACCATTTAGCTATGGAGCCGGACATCGCAGTGAAAGGAAAAATGTATCATTAGACTAAATTCGAATGTCGCAGCGTAAGGGTTAAATACATAGGTGTGAAAATGATTAGACTCTAAGGAGAAGTTGAAAAAAAAAATTATCTTAGTTTTAATTTTCGTACCGGGCGAGTTGGCTGTGCGGTTACGCGCGCGCGCAGCTGTGAGCTTGCATCCGGGAGATAGTGGGTTCGAATCCCATTGTCGGCAGCCCTGAGCATTGTTTTCCGTGGTTTCCCATTTTCACGCAGGCAAATGCTGGGGCTGTACCTTAAGGCCACGGCTGCTTCCTTCCCGCTTTCCTTTCCCATCGTCGCCATAAGACCTATCTGTGCCGGTGCGATGTGAAGAAAAAAAGTCGCTCTCAACTGTCCTAATATGCACTATGGAACTCCCTATCTTTCAGTGAAATATTAATCGAACTAGCTAAAATGTGTGTGATACAGGATTATTTATACATTTTATACGTTTAGATTATATGTTCCTGTGTAGTCTGTTGACAGTCCTACATTATCAGCTTGCAATAATTTGGAGTGTCTTACAACAGCGTTCACGTAAAAGAAGACACCACATAACCACTTCATGTACATCCAGGTAATCTAATTCCACTCAATATAAGAATAATAAAATTTGGCATCGGTATTGATACAAGTAACTGGGTAGAATACTATCATTGATGTAATTTAAAGAAAAGATAACTTGTGCTCTATAATTTAACTTTAATCAGACAAGTAACACGGGAGAGAGATCCACTGCAGTTCAAAAACACTTCCATGGGCAGGCAGTTGTAAGTAATACAACGAAATGGGTCTAGATATATTTTTTTCTAGTTGTTTACCGTCGGAGTAACATATCAAAGGTTTTCGGTGAGGCAAGGATAGGAAAGTGGTAGGAGTGGGAAGGAAGCGGCTTTCACCCTACTTAGGGCACAGCCCCCAGGATTTGCATGATATGAAACATGGGAAATTACGGTAAACTATCTTCAGATCTGCCAACGGTGGGATTCGAACCCATCATCTCCCGAATGCAAGCTCACAGCTGCGCGACACTAAGTGCACGTACAACGGAGAGATCAGAAGGATCGCCCGTTCCATGTAAATACCAACCAGCCTTACACCGGCTGTGAGGACAAGATACTTCTTTTGACAATAGCCTTTAATTATTGAACTTCTGTCATGCTTTGTTAAGTGTGTGTGTATGCGCTTGTGCGGTATCCTAGATTAGTTGGCGCAATAAAACAAATGTTTTATTCGTCCTAGTATCTAAGGATCAGAAGCATTAGTTATTTTGAACGAGAAAGCAATCTCCGAAAACATTGACAAAATAGAATACAAAATCATGAGGTAAGTTCTGGAACTGAAATTGCCAAGCGAACAGTACAGTCATTCACAGTGATATTAGAAAATGCATAGTGATAGTGTTTATTCCTTATAAGAAACCAGCATGGAGAGGTTATTCTGTTTTTTTTGTTTTGTTTTTTACGTCGCACCGACACAGATAGATCTTATGGCGACGATAGGACAGGAAAGGCCTAGGAATGGGAAGGAAGCGTCCGTGGCCTTAGTTAAGGTAGAGCCCCAGCATTTGCCTGGTGTGAAAATCGGAAACCACGGAAAACCATCTTCAGGGCTGCCGACAGTGGGGTTCGAACCCACTACCTCCCGAATACTGGATACTGGCCGCACTTAAGCGACTGCACCTATCGAGCTCGGTGGTTATTCCGTTTAGTGTGTAACATGTATGATTCATGAGAAATGCCGTCCGATTTTCGGCTGAAAATTGTTATACCTATTCCCAATAGAGCCAGTGCTGACAAGAGTGAAAACTACCGCACCATTATTTTAGTATCTCAAGCATGCAAAATTTTAACACGTATTGTTTATAGAAGAATGAAAAGACAACTTGAAACTGAGTTGGGAGAAGATCAATTTGGCTTCAGAAGAAGTGAGGGAATACCTGAAGCAATCCTGACTTTACGTCTGATCTTAGAGGACCGAATTAAGAAAGGCAAGCCCATGTAGATGGCTCTCGTAGATCTAGAAAAGGCATTCGATAATGTTGATTGGACGTTAGAGATTCTGAAGATGATCGGGATGAGACATCGAGAAAGGAAAATTATCTACAATCAATGCAAAAGTCAGTCTGCAGTGATAAGAATCGAGGGCTTTGAAAAAGAGCCAGAAATCCAGGCAAGGCTGCAGTTTGTCCCCCTCCCTTCCAGTGTTTATATAGAACAGGCGATAAAGAAAATCAAAGAGGAATTTGGAAAGCGAATCAAAGTCCAAGGAGAGAAAATCAAAACCCTGAGATTTGCCGATAATATTACTTTATTTGACTCACAAAAAGGTCTGGAGAAATTGCTGAATGGTATGGATAGAGTCTTGGAGGAGGAATGCAAGACGAAAATAAATAATTCCAAAACAAAAGTAATGGAGTGCGGTCGAACAAAGTCAGCTGATGCAAGAAATATTATGTTAGGAAGTGAAGTCTTAAAGGAAGTAAATATTGTTACTTGGGTAGTAAAATAACCAACGATGGCAGAAGTAAGGAGGACATAAAATGCAAACTAGCCCAAGCAAAGAAGGCCTTTCTTAAGAAAAGAAATTTTCTCACTTCAAACATCGATATAGGAATTAGATGTTTTTGAAGACTTTCGTCTGGAGCTTGGCATTGTATGGAAGTGAAACATGGACGATAACTAGCTCAGAAAGAAAGAAATTAAATAGAAGCTTTTGAAATGTGGTGTTACAGAATGCTGAAGGTGAGATGGATAGTTAGAATCACGACTGAAGAGATACTGAATCAAACTGGTGAGAGGAGATCGATTTGGCTAAATTTGACCAGAAGAAGAGATAGAATGATAGAGGACATCTTAAGACAACCAGGACTTGTACAGTTGGTTTTCGAGGGAAGTGTAGGTGGTAAGAACGGTAAGGGTAGACCAAGATACGAATATGACAAGCAGATTACAGCAGATGTAGGATGTAGTAGTTATGTAGAAACGAAAAGATTAGCACAGGATAGAGTGGCATGGATAGCTGCATCAAACCAGCCTATGGACTGATGACTCAACAACAGTGTTTGTTCTATTGTACTACATTTTTAGCCCAGTCACAATACACAAACATACAAAATTACACCTGAAATGACAGCAGTTCGCTAATTCGTGGCTGTTTACAAAACTCTCTTCTCCTCACAGCAGGTTGTGAGCTTGGTTGGTATTTACCTGGAACGGGCGACCCTTCAGTAATCTTGATTGACAGCTCAACGTATAAATACTACTGAGTTTGATCGTGCACCTACCTTGCTAACTCCGTACACCAGCAGGCTGTTGAAGATTATATTCAAGGCCATCACGGTAACATTGATACAGTTAACAATGAAGAAAGCTGGAAAAGAAGACCAAACACAAATTAATGTCAGGGCAAGTGGGAAATTTAAGCTCCAGCCCGAAAGTCTGAAGTTAAAAGTATATATTGGCTATTTACAGTCCAATCTACACTAAGTGGCCAAAAGTCACGGGAAGGGGTGTCCCTTTTGAAAATGTGCCGTGTATGACCCCTGAGCGTTGCGGCTAGCTGAGCGGTCTGTCACAGAGGGCAACTCATTACGAGTTAACCGACGCCGAACGTGAGATGATCATCGGCGCATGGGTCATAGCATCGCGGATATTGCACGCCAAATCGGGTCTCCGTGGTCACGGGTGTCTAGAGTAGATATACATTATTGCAGAATGTTACCACCCGCGTAAACCGCCGCACGGAAAGACCACAAGTGTTTAACGAACGGACATCACGTCGCCTCCGCAGAACCATACTGGGCGCTCGATGGACTCTGAGTCACCTCACCACCCAGGAACCCATTTCTACGAGGAATGTAAGGAGGCAACTGCACCGCACAGGCTTCACAAGCTGACGACCATCTCGGGTCTCTTTGCTGACACATGTCTGCTCGTGCGAGCCAGTGAGTGGTACTCACGATTAAACAGCGCGTGTTCATTGTCGAATGTTACGCGAACCTGTGCGCAACAGTATAAGACTGGAAGTATTTTGAAGAAACCTCCAGCAAAGTCTGCGATGCAAACTTAGTGGCAAAAAGTTGTTAAACGGGCTCTGTAGCGAATAAAAACCGTATCTATCCGAAAAGAGTTCGAACATCAGAAATCATTGCTCGAGTGAAGGAAAGTCTGGAACGAAGTTCGTGATTTCCACTTTCCCACCAGACAAATGCCGAGATGGTACGGCCGTTTCCTTCCCTCTTCCCTTGCCTATCCCATCCAATCTTTCCATCCCTCAACAAAGCCCTTGTTCAATATAGCAAGTGAGGCTGCCTGGGCGAGGTACTGTTCCCCCTCTCCAAATGGCTCACGCTTCAGGGCACTGTTCTTGGGATCCCTCACCGAGTCCCGGGTAAAAACCAACCCTGGAGGGTAAACGTGTTAAATAATAATAATAATAATAATAATAATAATAATAATAATAATAATAATAATAAATTAGAAGTACTGGTAAGAAAAATTATACGGAAAATACTCGGCCCGCTAAGAACTACAGAACTCTCGAAATCAAGAAGTAATGATGTAATATACCGGAACATAGAAAAAATAACAGATACAATGCGGAAGAGGCGATTGATATTTTTTGGACATTTATACAGAATGGATGACAACAGTTTAACAAAACAGATCTTCAAATATTTTTGAACCAACAACAACCTGGATTACATAAATACATACATACATACATACATACATACATACATAAATACATACATTATCATTATAGACTGTTATGCCTTTCAGCGTTCAGTCTGCAAGCCTCTGTGAATTTAATAATAATAATAATAATAATAATAATAATAATAACAATAATAATGCTATTTGCTTTACGTCCAACTAAGTACTCTTTTACGCTTTTCGGAGACGCCGAGGTGCCGGAATTTAGTCTCTCAGGAGTTCTTTTTACCTGCCAGTAAATCTACCGACACGAGGCTGACGTATTTGAGCACGTTCAAATACCACCGGACTGAGCCAGGATCGAACCTGCCAAGTTGGGGTCAACTGTCTGAGCCACTCAGCCCGGCTCTGAGAATTTACTAAACGTCGCCACAATCCTCGATTTGCAACTAGTGTCGTGGCCTCATTTAGTTCTATACCTCGTATCTTTAAATCGTTAGAAACAGAGTCTAACCATCGTCGCCTTGGTCTACCTCTACTTCTCTTACCCTCCATAACAGAGTCCATTATTCTCCTAGGTAACCTATCCTCCTCCATTCGTCTCACATGACCCCACCACCGAAGCCGGTTTATGCGTACAGCTTCATCCATCGAGTTCATTCCTAAATTAGCCTTTATCTCCTCATTCCGAGTACCCTCCTGCCATTGTTCCCACCTGTTTGTACCAGCAATCATTCTTGCTACTTTCATGTCTATTACTTCTAGCTCCCGTAAAACAAAGTTGGTCTGAAAACAGACCGATGTAAAGATAGTTTCGTCTGTGAGCTCACTTCCTTCTTACAGAATACTGCTGATCGCAACTGCGAGCTCACTGCATTAGCCTTACGACACCTTGATTCAATCTCACTTACTATATTACCATCCTGGGAGAACACACAACCTAAATACTTGAAACGATCGACCTGTTCTAGCTTTGTATCACCAATCTGACATTCAATTCTGTTGAATACCTTACCTACTGACATCAATTTAGTCTTCGAGAGGCTGATTTTCATACCATACTCATTGCACCTCTTTTCAAGTTCCAAAATATTAGACTGCAGGCTTTCGGCACAATCTGCCATTAAAACCAAGTCGTCAGCATAGGCCAGATTGCTTACTACATTTCCACCTAACTGAATCCCTCCCTGCCATTTTATATCTTTCAGCAGATGATCCATGTAAACTACGAACAGCCAAGGTGAAAGATTTTTTTTTTTTTTTTTTTTGCTATTTGTTTTACGTCGCACCGACACAGATAGGGCTTATGGCGACGATGGGATAGGATAGGCCTAGGAATGGGAAGGAAGCGGCCGTGGCCTTAACTAATGTACAGCCCCAGCATTTGCCTGGTGTGAAAATGGAAAACCACGGAAAACCATCTTCAGGGCTGCCGACAGTGGGGTTCGAACCCACTATCTCCCGATTACTGGATACTGACCGCACTTAAGCGACTGCAGCTATCGAGCTCGGTAGGTGAAAGATTACAGCCTTGTCTAACCCCTGTAAGTACCCTGAACCATTAACTCATTCTACCATCAATTCTCACTGAACCCCAATTGTCAACATAAATGCTTTTGATTGCTTTTAATAATCTACCTTTAATTCCATAGTTCCCCAGTATAGCGAACATCTTTTCCCTCGGTACCCTGTCATATGCTTTCTCTAGATCTACGAAACATAAACACAACTGCCTATTCCTATCGTAGCATTTTTCAATTAATGCAGTCAAGGAATATTTGGAAAGAAACGACATAAGGGAAGAATTAGCAACACAGAGAGAGATTTTAAGAAGAAAGTGTTAAAAATGGAAGAATTCCAAGGTCGCGAGGGAAAGAAAACTGGCTCAAAATGGTCGGATGAGAGGAAAATACGCATAGTGAGCAGATGGGGGAGTGTTGGAGTAGGAAGAAGGAACAACAAAGGATGACGCATTGAAATTGTCACGTGGTCCTTAGAAAAGACTAACGGTGAAAATAGTAATATTGTTTTTCACGTCCCACTAATTACTGTACTTTTGGACGGTTTTCGGAGACGCCGAGGGGCCGGAATTTTGTCCTGCACGGAGTACCTTTACTTACATACATACATACATACATACATACATACATAGAATAGAAAACTGTACCACCCACTTACCACTCTTCTCCATTTCCATGTCGTCCTTACTGCCGTTTGTAGTGTCTTGATACGGGAATTTCACGGCCATCACGATCGTTCCAATAAGGCAGAATGCGCCGTACAGCTGTAAAAACAAGTGAACAGCATTATGACGGAAACCCACGTTACAGCAGATTACTATGAAAATGTGTTCGATAGGCTAGCAATGTTGGTACTTCGGTTGTAAAATAATAATAATAATAATAATAATAATAATAATAATAATAATAATAATAATAATAATAATAATTTCGTGTGGCTATTTCTTGCAAAGTGCAGCCCTTGTAAGGCAGACCCGCCGATGAGGGTGGGTGGCATCTGCCATGTGTATGGAACTGCGTGTTATTGTGGTGGAGGATAGTGCTGTGTGGTGTGTGAGTTGCAGGGATGTAGGAGACAGCACAGACACTCAGCTCCCGGTAAAATCCCAGACCCGGCCGGGAATCGAGCCCGTGACCCTCTGAACCGAAAGCCAGTACGCTGACCATTCAGCCAACGAGTCTGACAAAAACTCGTTTCCTCATCCCGAGGTGGTGCAGCTCATTTCAGGCGCAACCCCTGTGGGTGGGGAACACAGATGAAGAATACACTTACGGTATTCCCTGCCTGTCGTAAGAGGCGACTATAAGGGGACTCAGAGGCTCTCAACCTTGGAACGTGGGTTGGCGACCACGGGGCCCTTAGCTGAGTCCTGGCATTGCTTTCACTTACTTGTGCCAGGCTCCTCACTTTCATGTATCCTGTCCGACCTCCCTTGGTCAACTCTTGTTCTTTTACGGCCCCAGTGGTATTAGAGCATTCGAGGCCTAGGAAGCCTTTCATTTTCACGCCCAGCCCCTGTGGGTGGGGGACACAGACGAAGAATACACCCACGGTATCCCCTGCCTGTCGTAAGAGGCGACTAAAAGGGGCGACCACGGGATGACTTTATTAGAACCATAAAACTATTTGTAATTAGTACCAACACGCGGGGAACACCATGGGTCGCCTTTACTTGCGAGTAGTACCAGTATGTTAGGTTGGGGCCGAAGACCTTAGAAGTTAGGCCCCTTTAAACAACAAACATCATCATCAAACACAATAGGTTTGTGATTACTAGCAGCACAGGGTGGTTCACTGTGGGTGTACAGTGCCTGTGATTAGTACCACTGTATGCGGAACACCACTGGCTTACGTTGCCATTGATTAGTACCATTATGTGAGGAACACCACGGGATACTACGAGGCCCTGTGATTATTACACCTATGTGAGGAACACCATGGCTTTGCGTTGCCTATGAGTGGTTCCTTTACGTGAGAAACACCATAGGGCTGCCTTACCTGTGCGACGTACAATACTTGTGAGTAGTACCGTAATGTGTGCAACACCGTGAGTCTACGCTACTTTTGATTAGTACCGCAACTTGACAAATACCATGGTTCCACTTTACTAGCGATAAGTAGCATTATGACGGGCCGTTGACCTGGATTTTGGACCCCTTTAGACAACAAGCATCCTCGATTCAGGATTGTGCTTTAGGATAGTTTCTGGGAACGTTGGTTGGATTCACTGATTGTTTTAAATTCATATTCATCCATTCTTTCTTCATCACGTTTTGAATTCTGGTCAGTGGATGATTCTGGACTGTTAGATTGTCATTACATTTCGTACCATTAGGGGCGGATGACCTAGATGTTAGGTCCCTTCAAACAACAAGCATCATCATCATCATCATCATCAGTAGAGCGGCTAAATTACACTTGTGCCTTGTTCAAATACCTTTGCGTTCTAATCTATTCATAACCCCGTCTCCAGTCACTGTGGTGGAGATGTAGCGGTAAAGCCGGGCTCTAAAAACGGACAGTGAATAAACCATAAGGATAAACAATGAGACACTGGAGCCTTCTGCAATAAATTTCTTAAAAAAACCAACAAATCTCCATGACACAAGAGCCTCGAAGGTCCATGGCCTACCAAGCGACCGCTGCTCAGCCCGAAGGCCTGCAGATTTTGAGGGGTCGTGTGGTCAGCACGACGGATCCTCTCGGCCGTTATTCTTGGCTTTCTAGACCGGGGCCGCCATCTCACCGTCAGATACAGTAGTGCCTCAATTGTAATCACGTAGGTTGAGTGGACCTCGATCCAGCCCTCAGATCCAGATAACAAACCCTCACCTGACCGAGAATTGAACCCGGGGCCTCCAGATAAGAGGCAGGCACGCTAGCTCTACATCGTAGGGCCGGCAATATATATTTCTCAGGTACAAACATTTACGAAGGACTCAAACGTAAACAAAATAAAATGTGTAAGTGCGGTGCTACAGCTAAAACCCTATGTTTTACATATTTACATTAACAACGACGTGTCCCTTATTCAGTTGTCCCCTGAAATCCCGTATTTCATGTTGTGACTAAATGTTTGTATTGTAAAAATGATCACTTCACACATTATTATATTTTCGAACAAAATATACATTTAGATTCTCCCTTACATTTCCTGAATTTGGAGACATTAATCATGTTTTCAAAACTATCTGAGATACGTCCAATATTTGTGGTAATTTTTATCAAGAATTTTGTGTATTCTGAGATGTCTTAAAGACACTGAAAAGTCAGAGGTCTGAATAATATAGGAAACAAATGATTTCAATTTTTTAGTGAACACCTTTCATTCGATATCTCCAATATGAACACTGGACATTCATTTCATACTGTTTTCTAATGTTCCTGGTTATGTTGAGAGTCTTTTCTTTATTAAACAAAAAATGAGAACAGCGAAAGAAGGAAAGATTGACTAAATGTCTTACAGACTACATGTACATATTGTGTGACCTGTCAAAATACTGTATTAATAACAATGGAATATTTCAGGAATGCTCTGCGCAATTCAGGAAGTTGATTGCTGATTTGTTTAATGTCATCACCGTTTGAATTTTTTTCGACTTCGTAAAACACAGTAAAATAAATCGCACATTTTTAGTTTTTTTTTTTATCTTTTTATGTCAAGTCAATGCTTACAATACCACCTCCTAAGAAAATCGCGGTTGCCCCTTATTTACCGTCTAAAACCGGCTCCATGGCTAAATGGTTAGCGTGCTGGCCTTTGGACAGAGGGGTCCCGGGTTCGATTCCCGGCAGGGTCGGGAATTTTAACCATGATTGGTTAATTTCGCTGGCACGGGGGATGGATGTATGTGTAGTCTTCATCATCATTTCATTCTCATCACGGCGCGGAGGTCGCCTACGGGAGTCAAATCAAAAGACCTGCACCTGGCGAGCCGAACATGTCCTCGGACACTCCCGGCACTAAATGTCATACGCCGTTTCATTTCACAGTCTAAAAAATCTGGTAATTCTAGATACAGAAGCAAGAAATGAGTGAAGCTTTTAGACAGTAGACTGTTAATGTTAGGCGAGCGGAGAAAATCTTCCGACAGATTAGTGGTGAGAGTTATGAATAAATAAATAAATTAATTAATTAATTAATTAATAACATTCAGGATAATTTCGTAAATAGCTCTAGGAAATATAATAAACGTGTGTTCTGCCTGCCTTGGCCCTGGGCTTTCACTAATCCCTTCAAAAAAACTCCTCAGTTGTAGCCCTTCAGCCAAGCAACTCGACGTTGCAAACATCCCAGGGATATGAGCTACGAATTTTAGGTAAATGAAATGTAATAAAGTGTGAGAATATATTCTTTATGTATTCCTAAAAATCACAATCCTCTCCTTAATCATCGTTATCCGGTCGATTAGATTAGCAGTTCGCCTTTTACTACTACTACGAGCGCTAATGCGAGTCAATGCAGAGTTTCACTTAAGCCCTTATAGCTACATTCGGTGTGGATTCAAACGTGCCTGCCTCTTACCTGGAGGCCCCTGATTCGATTCCCGGCCAGGTCAGGGATCTTTACCTGGATCTGAGGGCTGGCTCGAGGTCCACTCAGCCTACGTGATTATAATTGAGGAGCTATCTGACGGTGAGATAGCGCCCCCGGTACAGAAAACCAAGAATAACGACCGAGAGGATTTATCGTGCTGACCACACGACTCCTAGTAATTGCAGGCCTTCGGGCTGAGCAGCGGTCGCTTGGTAGGCCAAGGCCCTTCAGGTTCATAGGGTGGGATGGATTTAAAAATTTAACAAAACGGCTGAGGGTATTGAACCAAGGAACACATTACAGAAAGAATTGGCAAAACAACAGACTGCAGACTGTCCCCTTAAGGTTTACTACGAGTTTCTGTTCCCTTCCCCTCACCCGTCTCGTGATAACCGGTGAAAAGAACAACGAGAAGAGATGACACAGCTCCCTGCACTAGGTTTAAAAATATTTCACAATTAAGTAACTCGGTACTTACAGCATTGCCTATTCCAATACATTTGGAGCCAGTCTTCAGTGAACATCCACAACAGCAATCGCTAACCCTCCAAGCCATGGCGTACAGTGGAACTTGTGCGTACCTGGAAGAAACAAAACTTAAAATGGAAAACATATATTACAACCTAAGTGGGGGCTCATTATGATCATAATAATCCTTTATAAATATTATTTACACCCTAATCGGAATATTGTTCTGCTCCTTGGCTAAATGATCAGTGTAGTCGATTCCTGAACGGTTGGAGCATTTTAACCACTCCTGGACATCTCCTCTTTCTTAGGGACTAGATGTTATGTTTGTATATACACCACCAATCACCAAAGAAACAAGCTATACTGAGTACATACTTCATCTTGTGTTATACAGTTTGCAGCACTGACTCTATCCCGGTATGGCCAAAGTGATGGAGGAAGAAGATGAAGAATATTTATTGTATTTTATAACTTAATCTTACCTTCGTAACATTCATATTCACTGAAAACATCCAAGAATTACGCTTTTCATTCCCGGTAGCGATTTCAAGTAAAATACGAAAATATGTAAAAACGTATACATTTCCGGGAAATTTCGACAAATAACGAATTTTTTTTCGATCAACACAAACAATAAAGGAAATAAAAGGGGAACTTCGAAACGGGATCACAATCGAAGGAGAGGAGATTCGCGAATGATATTCTTATTTTATTTCAGACGGAGTCTTGTGTAAGGACTACAAGATAGAGATAAGTGCAAAACGAAAGTCATTATTATTATTATTATTATTATTATTATTATTATTATTATTATTATTATTAAATTGTATGGAAGTGAAATACGGACGATAACGAGTTCAGAAAGAAGAAATGTCGTGTTACAAAAATGGTGAAGGTGAGGTTGGTAGATCAAATCACGAATAAAGTCTTATAGGAAGTAGACGAATATTTTTACTTGAGTAGTAAAGTAATTAATGATGGCAGAAGTGAGGACACACAGTAACAGCAAGGAAGGCCTTTCTGAGTAGAAGAAATTTGCTCACTTCGAAAATTAGAAAGACGGTTTTGAATAACTTTGTCTGGGGTGTGACATTGTATGGAGCCGGGCTGAGTGGCTCAGACGGTTAAAGCGCTGGCCTTCTAACCCCAACTTGGCTGGTTCGATCCTGGCTCAGTCCGGTGGTATTTGAAGGTTCTCAAATACGACATCCTCGTGTCGGTAGATTTACTGGCACGTAAAAGAACTCCTGCGGGACTAAATTCCGGCACCTCGCGTCTCCGAAGACCGTAAAAGTAGTTAGTGGAACTTAAAGCAAACAACATTATTATTATTATTATTATTATTATTATTATTATTATTATTATTATGATTATTATTATTATTACATTGTATGGATGTGAAATACGGACGATAACGAGTTCAGAAAGAAGAGAATAGAAGCTTTTGAAATATCGTGTTACAAAAGAATGGTGAAGGTGAGATTCGTAGATCAAATCACGAATAAAAAATTGTCTGTCTGTCTGTTAGGTCATCAGCCCAGAGGCTGGTTGGATCCTCAAATAGCACCACCAAAGGTTATGTGGTTATAAGGAAACCGCAAAAGCCAATGGCAGCACCAAAATGAGGCGTACTAGGCAAGATGAGGAGTGAGGTAGTTTGCCATTGCTTTCCTCACTGGGTCAGAAAGTGCTATTGCAGCACGACTGACCATATGAGCAACACCTTTCGTAACACTCAAATGCACTAGTCGTGCTCCGAGTGTCATTACTCAGCACCACCCATACCTCAGCAGCTTCCATATTGTCACAGCCATGGATGAGACTGGGACTTCAGTGGAAGCTACACTTTACTCTGGCCTGTGCCAAGAGATGGATGCAAAAGTACTGTATCCATCATGAAATGGCAGCAGGCAAAATAAAAATATACCAAATGGAATTGATGAGAGGAGACAGGTTTGGCTAAATTTGACCAGAATAAGAGAGAGAATATTAGGACACATATTAAGACACAAAGGATTGGTTCAGTTGCTTTATGAAAGAAACTGAAGGCGGTAAGAACGGTAGCGGTAGACCAAGGTATGAATATGACGAGCAGATTTTTGTTTTCCGATTTGCTTTACGTCGTACCGTCACAGATCGTTCTTAAGGCGACGATGGGATAGAAAGTGGTAGAAGTAGGAAGGAAGCGGCTTTAATTAAGGTTCAGCACCAGCATGTGCCTGGTGTGAAAATGGGAAACCATGGAAAACCGTCTTCAGGGAAGCCCACAGTGGGATTTAAACGCACTATCTCCCGGATGTAAGCTCACAGTGCAAGCAGATAAGGGCAGATCTAGTAGTTACGCAGAAATGAAAAGGTTAATACAGGATAGGGTGGCATGGAGAGCTCCATCAAACTAGTCTGTGGACTGATGACCCAAACAATAACAACAGCAACAATGTCCCAAATATCGTAATTTGCAAATATGACAGTATTTTAACTGTACTGTACATTTAAAAAACCAGCCGTGTGTGTGTGTGTGTGTGTGTGTGTGTGTGTGTGTGTGTGTGTGTGTGTGTGTGTGTGTGTGTGTGTGTGTGTGTGTGTGTGTGTGTGTGTGTGTGTGTGTGTGTGTGTGTGTGTGTGTGTGTGTGTGTGTGTGTGTGTGTGTGTGTGTGTGTGTGTGTGTGTGTGTGTGTGTGTGTGTGTGTGTGTGCGATGTCCAGCCAAATCTACGGCACGCAGTGGCCTGACATTTTGAACATTAGTAAATGGAGGGGAGTCCGAATACACCTCGAACCCGGATTTTCCATTTTCGCTTTCGTTGGTGAGTTACGAACGAAAAACCTTCGGGAAACGTGCTGTCACCTAGATTAAAGTCATATATTCGCTGACGCTAGGCAACGTACATAAGATAGCTAATACAAGTCATTTTAAGTCCATGGTGTAGGAGGCTATTTTTCGGTCCCAGGCACGAAAAGCCACATTCAGTCCGAATATCCGGAAGTGTATAATAATAATAATAATAATAATAATAATAATAATAATAATAATAATAATAATAATAATAATGTTGTTTGAGTCATCAGTCTATAGACTGGTTTGATGCAGCTGTCCATGCCACCCTATCCTGTGCTAACCTTTTCATTTCTACATAACTATTGCATCCTACATCTGCTCTAATCTGCTTGTCATATTCATATCTTGGTCTACCCCTACCGTTCTTACCACCTACACTTCGTTCAAAAACCAACTGAACAAGTCCTGGGTGTCTTAAAATATGTTCTATCATTCTATCTCTTCTTCTCGTCAAATTTAGCCAAATAGATTTCCTCTCACCAATTCGATTCAGTATCTCTTCATTCGTGATTCGATCTATCTATCTCACCCTCAGCATTCTGTCTAATTCCTATATCAATTATATTAATAATAATAATAATAATTATTATTATTATTATTAGATGTACAATTACAGTAGAGATGGGCAGTTGATGAGTGAGTAACCAGCGTAACGACCTTCAGCTGTGAGTTGAGACAGTAGAAGAGATATTTCAGTGTGCTCAGGAACGAATCCTCAAGGTGGTACATTTACCGACACAAACAAATGCTGCGGGACAAAATTACGACACCAGGGTGTCTTCAGAATCTTTAAAAGTAGTCCTTGGGACATTAATTTACTATAAAAGAAAGATAATAATCATAATGACGCTCGAGTCCAAGACACCCACGGAGGTAGAAGTCTCGTTCTTAATTCCCAGCTTTGCAAGTAACTACTGTAGTTAATAATAATAATAATAATAATAATAATAATAATAATAATAATAATAATAATAATAATAATAATAATGGGCTTCGGCCTACCAAGCGACCGCTGCTCAGCCTGAAGGCTTTCAGGCTGCCATTATTATTATTATTATTATTATTATTATTATTATTATTATTATTATTATTATTATTATTATTATCTTTTAGACCGAGCCTTCTATCTCAACGTCAGTAGCTCCTAGGCTGAGTAGACCTCGCTCCAGCCCACAGATCGAGATAAAAATCTCTGTCGTGGCAAGGAATCGACCTGCGAACTCTGGGTAATAAGCAGGCACTCTACCCACTCTCACGCTTGACGAAATCCCGTATACATAGCTGGTTCTTAATAAAAACAGTGAAGTGTTTACCTGTACAAGTTCCGATGTTCCCTCGTCTTGAACTGTCTGCACAGTGGGTCCGGGCTCCTAACTGATGTGTGTTGAGGGGCTGCTCTGTCGAAATCGATCTGTTAGTTTATCAGAGTTGGTTGTGGTCATGAGGAAACATTGCTCATGTATTATGACTGTGCCTAGGCTCAAGAGTGCGTTTTCTTGGAAAACGACTTCGCTGTGTGATGCGTGAGCTCAGTCCATGTTTCTAAGAACAGGGCAAACCTACGAATAGAGTGTCGCTGATGTTCTTCGTGTTGCTTCAAGCAAAGGGCCTTAGTAAATCGTTATCATGGCGATCAGCTGAGTAGCGCAGTTGGTTAAGGCACTCCTCTTCTGTATTGAAGGTTGTAACATCGAATACAGATTCAATCAATTTATATTCATGATCGGTCTTTTCTCTTTTTTAATGTTCAAAGGATTTCTTTTCTTAGCAAACCAGTACGGTGGGGGGGGGGGGGGCATTCTACGAAAACACTTTAAATTAAGCAATCCTCGATTTTGCCGAAAGTCGAAGGGCTGAAGGGCCCGGAACGGTTTCGAATTGTGAGTCTTGAAAAATCGCTTCCTTCCTAAATGCAGTTCCGGAAAAACATCCTAAAGTCGGCGTTTCTTTTTTTATTTAAATCCTAGCCAAATTAACTTATTTACATAATTCTTTCTGTAATTGTGTTCCTTAGTTCAATACCCTCAGGTTTTGGGACTTTATGAAAAATGTCTACACCGAATGTAAGGCTTACGTGAAGATTTGCAATGACTCACATTAGCGCTCGTAGTGGTACAAAAAGGCAAACTGCTAATTTAATCGACCGGATAATGATGATTAAGAAAGGGATTGTAATTTTTAGGAATAAATAAAGAATATACTTTCATACCTTATTATTTTATTTAGCTAAAATTAGTAACTCATATCCATAGGACATTTTCAACATTGAGTTGCTTGCCTCAAGGGCTAGAGCTGTGGATGTTTTCTATTAGATCTACATCATAATCGGGCACGTCTTGTGGTGACTATGGGAAAGATCTCTTCATGTGTTTATGGGGATATTTAGGGGTTGTAGTCAGGATGTAAAGGAGAGGGCGCAGTCGTTAATTAAAGTATGGTTCCAGGATTACTTGATACAAGAACTGGAAAACATTCACAGGAAAGCAGCGCGATTTGTTGTGGGTGATCTCCGACAAAGGAGTAGTGTTGTGAAAATGTTGCAAAATTTTGCGTTGGGAAAACTTGGGGGTAAGGAGAGCTCGTTATGTGGGATGTTCCGAGCTGTGAGTGGAGGGATGGCGTGGAATGCCATTAGCGGAGCGGAACTTTTAAAAGTAGGGAAGATCATAATATGAAGATAAAGTTTGAATTCAAGAGGACAAATTGGGGAGATATATATTATTAGGAGGAGGAGCAACGGATGGGAATAATTTATAATGTTCGATAATTTTCGAAGCTCTTTAAAAACGTCTGTGCGGCTCTAAATGGGGCCGTAACCTTAAGTAAGATACAGCCTGATGTGGAAATGGGGTCGGTAGATGCAGAGTGGGTCTCGGCCCATAAGTGGCCACGGCATTCGGGAGACGGGACAGGGGTAGAACCTCACGGCTTCCTCCAATCGCCGGCTGTCCTGAGAATGGTTTTCCTTTCTCCTGAACTAAGGCGAATGCCGGGACAGTTCCAAGTATAGGCCATGGCACCCAACCCTCTCGCCTTCTCCGAGCATATCCTTAACCGTAAAAAAACTCCCGGACTGAGAGACGGCGTCACCGTCTAAGGGGCCCGCCTCCCCCTTCAGGGGAATGAAAACATTTTAGTTGCAGTGAAAATGGAAAGCGAAGGAAAAACCTTCTTCATGGTTGCCGACAGTGGACTTCGAACCCGCTATCTCCCGAATTCAGAGTAACAGCTACATCACCCGAACTGCGCAGCCAGTTCGCTCAGTCAATCGATGATGATGATGATTATTATTATTATTATTATTATTATTATTATTATTATTATTATTATTATTATTATTGTGTTTGTTTTTTGTAAGACAAAATCTGGTCAATGATGATCGGCATGTGAGTCTGATGTTTATGCCTTTCGTGCTTTTTAACCCGATACCATCATTCTTATAAGAGTCAGACCTCTTATTTTTCTTCTGTTCTGAGTAGAATTACGGTATGTTCGGCTCGAATGTGTAATAAAATAAAAATTAATATCTTGAGAGGTAATAGGGATAATGATAGGCGGTTTGGTTCTACAAGTAGAGAAACTGAAAATATTTTTTACCTGCGTTATATACCTCGATATGCGCATCATTAGCGGTGCAATCTGTATTGCATTGCCTCCCGCCCCTCCCAATCTCAACATGCTTGGTGTTGCGGGCCGAAAACGAAAGCGATCTCCCAGTTTCCTGAAATCGTCTGTGCAATTTTCTGATAGATATGTACCTGGGGAACATCGTCACGTAGTCGCTGTTGATACTCTGAGCTGCATGTATAGTAAAATAATAATTTGAGATAATGATTGTCGGTTTGTTTTTACAAGAACAGAGGCAGATGGGACACTTACCTCGCAGGCCAGCTTACTTGATTAAACATTCACACGTTAAATGCAGTTTTCATATTTAAATGCGGCATTAGAGCAACTATGCAAATGCTACATCTGCATTGCAGCTAAACCCATGGAGAGGGCTGCAATACGGTTTCGGCGTCTGTCGTGCCATTAATGGTGCCCATATCTAGGTGTACTGGATACGTAAAAAAAAAACACTTTGAATTTCTCTACTTGCAGAAACAGGCCGACAATAATTATCTCTATTGTTTCTCAAGATATTCATTTTTGTTTTATTATACATGCAACCCGGACACCCGGTTGTCTCTCGCACTTGACTTTCAACAAAGAAAAGACAGCCCGTTAAATCTCCTGCACAGAATCTCTTATTTTACCACTTTTCTCACACCTTGTGGGTTCGCGAGTGCAAACTATATCCCAGATATTTATTTGGCCCTGTTTTACGACTCTAATTTTGTGTGGAGGTTAGTAGTCTGAAGATGAAGAACAAAAAGCAGCCATTCCCTGAGCCAGAAGAATGAATCGCACACGATTAAAATTAGCGCCAATGATCGGTAATCCGCCAAGAGAGGTTGGACGGAAAAGGGTCAGGCCAGCCTAACGTAATAGTTGACTCACCTCACAGCTCCTGGTGACCTCAAACGTTACACAATCTATGAGCATTGTGGACTATTTTCCTGGGAAGTATGCCGTGAACTTGTGATGATACAGTCAGTATATGCTATCTGTCAGAACAAGAATGATTAATTCATTCATGCTGCTGCTTGCAAAAGGTATGGACACACACAATGACGCACTTGGGTTTTCCACATTTCTCGCTGGGCATCTCTTGGACTTGTACTTCCCGAGTGAATCTCCAAAATATCTTGTTTGTCACAAGATCAGTGGAATGTCTTAAGTAATGCGATGTGTTGTTGACACTCAGGAGCTGCCTCAAGACAATGTGATGACCAAAGTCCACATACTGCGAATACTGTAGCTACTGCACTTCCTAAATGAAGTGAAATAATTATCCTGTAACTGTTACATTGACAGAAAAGTGTTTATTTTTTAACCCTGCCTTACTATGACATTACCCTCTACAGTCTACACGAAAGTAATTTACCGGGCCGTGGGCCATGCTGTTAGGGGCGCGCAGCTGTGAGCTTCATCCAGGAGACAGGAGGTTCGAACCTCACTGTCGGAATCCCTGAACATGGTTTCCTGTGGTTTCCCATTTTTGAAACCAGGCAAATGCTGGGGCTGTACCTTAATTAAGGCCACGGTCGCTTCCTTGCTATTTCTAGTCATTACCTATCCCATCGCTGCCGTAAGATCTACCAGGTGTATGCATAAGTTTCAGCCGTTTTTTTTGTAAAGAAAACACGTAATTTTGAAGGGAAATTTTTGTTTATTCTAAATATTGTCCAACCAAGCGATTTCAAGGTGTCTTTTACTGGTTTTTCTGTGTGAAACGGCGCAGTGTCGTGTGACAAAATACCTTTGCTATGTCTTCTGGCCCATTCCGCTCGTCTTTCGACCAATGCGTGATTTAAATTAATCATTGGTTGGCGATAGTGTGGTGCCGGGCTTCAAGAGTTCATAACTCACAGTGCCGCTCTGATCCCACCAGACACAAAGCATGGCCTTTCACATTGAAATCATCACGTTTAAACTGTCGAAACCATGTCTCACGTGTTCTAAACGATGGAACGTGTTCAATACCAGCAAACGATGACTTTCCACAGCCTTTTTCTTTTGATTAAATAAGAAAAGCAATGCCTGTCGCAAATGTTCTTTCTCAGGTACAAACGACGACATGATCACTGAACGATACAACACAGACGCTAGTGTTTGGCGGACCCAACTTGTGTGTGTTGGTAGGCTAATGTCAGACGAGCAAATTGACGTTTCTGTCAAATTCATACGCTGCGTACTGTTCGCTGGCGCCATCTCTTAGTGAAAGCAAAGACCGTATGTAGGCTGTATGTCGGTGCGACGTACAGAAAATTGTAAAAGTGTAAAATAAAAGGAATTTCGCACATTAGGAGATCCTTCAATACATATTTATCCCATTAACCGTAATGTCTTGACTGGTTTCAGCTAATAATAATAATAATAATAATAATAATAATAATCAGGCTATCGTATTTACGCATCTTCCTGAACCACCGCACTGAGGTGGGATCGAAACCGTAAATTTAAGCTCAGAAAGCACCTGGGCTACTCGGCCTGGCTGATTCTTCTTCTTCTTCTCCTCTTTTGGCTGATTATATCGCTGTTGAAATTTGACTCATCAGTCGAGATTTTCTACGAACATCAGCCTGTTCAAAGAAGTTTGACGAACATTTTCCAGTACTCGTCCAGCGTCATGACGACAGAACTGGTGCTCAGAGTCACGCGTGTCTGCATAGCACGGAAATACGAGGAAAAGCGAAGGTGATTCAACCTACCTGACAGCAGCGGTTTTGAACTGCACTGCATCCTTGCGGGAATGTTCGACTTAAGACCCCGAGTTCGTAGGTTCGACTCGGTTCAGGTCGAATGACGCAAGTTCATATAATTGTTATGTTAAAGATCTCTGGTGGGGCACTCAGTGTCTCCCGACAAAATTAAATTAACTCTGCCATAGGGTCAGTTCCAGAAGAATTCCACTTTAGGTCTTAGATAGCAGCAGAGTCGGAATCCCGAATGCCGCCGAGATGGCATCACGGTAGGTGGTGCCGTAGATTATTATTAATAAATCCGTTTTGGCCATCTTTATATTTTTCTGCTTTCTTCCCCGGCCGCTCCCAAAACTACTTCATGCTTTGACTTACGGCCTCCCTCTGTCGGTCTGTCAGCTTCTGCTACTGTTTCTCTGTGCGTGTTGACCAGCTTTGTGAAGGTGTTTCTGTCTAGCGTATGTTCAGTGTTTAGACCTACTTCAGATAGGTCTTTATTTATTTTCATCCATGTCGTGATGCTCTTGCATTTTGCTGTAATTTATATATTAAACAGCTTTGGCAAATCCGTCCGTCCGGTCTACTGAACGGATTTGCTTCCTTTCCGGTTTATTCCCTCCGAAAATACCTGCCGGTGAATCATGAGACATTGGTCAGCGTTGAAGCCTTCGGGTCAGAGGGTCCCGGGTTCGATTCCCGGCCGGGTCGGTGATTTTAATCGTGTTTGATTAATACTTCTGGCCCGGAGACTGGGTGCTTGTGGTTTTTCCAACACTTTCCTCTTCATATTCAGACAACACACTACACTGCCAACCACCACAGAAACACGCAATAGTGATTACATCCTTCTATAGAAGGTTGGCGTCAGGAAGGGCATCCCGCCGTAAAACAGGGCCAAATCCACAATTGGGGACACAGTTCGCACGGACGACCCCACAGGTGTTGGAAAAGCGGTAAACTTCGCGTAATCATAAAATCAAATCACTAAATGAGCACTCTAATAATTCCAGGCGAAGGCTTAGCCTGACCTGTACTTAGCAGGTTCCTAAGCGACGAACATTTTCATTTAATATTCTGATATTTATGTCATTTTCATCCTTTTTTTGTTAGTTGCTTTACGTCGCACCGACACAGATAGGTCTTATGGCGACGATGGGACAGGAAAGGGCTAGGGGTGGGAAGGGAGCGGCCGTGGCCTTAATTAAGGTACAGCCCCAGCATTTGCCTGGTATGAAAATGGGAAACCACGGAAAACCATTTTCAGGGCTGCCGACAGTGGGGTTCGATACTACTATCTCCAGAATACTGGATACTGGCCGCACTTAAGCGACTGCAGCTATCGAGCTCGGTATTTTCATCCTTAATAATGCCACTGCATACAGTAAAGTTTGATTACTACCTGTGAAGACAGAGTGTATACACTTCCTCTGATCCTGGGAGAATACTGACTCTAATTCTCTGACCTTCCCCAGCTTCTAAGTATACTCAAGAGATGGCGGAACGTTCCTATTAATTTACATGTTGCTAAGAGAAAAGAGTCTATAAGTACGTACAGAAGGGAAGGTATCAAGTCGACCAGCCATCTGTATGATCATTAGAAAAACGCAGGGACAAATACTTGAAAAAGTGGGAAGTCCAATTCCCCGAACCAGCACTCAGTCACGGCCAATTGCATGTTGCACTATCTCGGAAAAGATCGTTTGAAAATATTGAGATCCAGATACGGCTTAATGGTCGAAGCACAGAGAATATTGTATGGAAAGAAGTGTTATAAACTACATTACCGGTATTAACTGTTCATAAAACTATTGAAAAGGACAGGCATATCAAGACTAGTTATCTAACCTACTGTATTTTTAAGGAGCAGCATTATTAAAAATCCACAGCCTGTTTCCAGTCGTTGAGCGGGTCAGGAATGGAATGAATGAGGTGCCATCTAGCGACGAGGATGGGAATTGTGCCGGCTGCCGAAGCCTGTCGCAGTTCTCTGGGGCAATGATTAATGAATGGCAGATGAAATGAAATGATATTCGAGATTGTTGCTGGAATGAAATATGACAGGGAAAACCGGAGTAACCGGAAGAAAGCCTACCCCGCCTCCGCTTTGTCCAGCACAAATCTCACATGGAGTGACCATGATTTGAACCATGAATCCCAGCGGTGAGAGGCCGGCGCGCTGCCGCTTGAGCCACGGAGGCTCTATTATTATTACTATTATTATTATTATTATTATTATTATTATTATTGTTACCGTGTTTTGGTGGTAGGTAAAGGTGTAAGAAGGTGCGGGCGTGAATGGGTCTCAAACTACGGAATCAAAGTTAATGTAAAGTTAACAAGGTTATATTTCCTTTTCAATATTAAGTAATAACAAAGAACAGGTACTTAGTAGCCGAAACACAATTTGAAATGTACAATTACAGGGATTATAGAGTTTGGGCTTCGAGCCCTGAGTTCACAATTTTTGAGCAACTAGCCCAACTTTCCGATATACAAATTTTAACAAAGGGGCAGAAGACCCCAATCAAACCCTGGAGCACTTGCTCCAAATTACACAGTAAAGCCTCCTCGAGGCATACAACACTCCGTTTCCAAAAGAGCCACACGCTCTTTAATTTAAGCCTCTCCTAGGCCACACCAAACTCCACCTTCAAGTTGTCCTCAACGGACATAAACACAGGGGTAAAATACCCAATCTACTGAGGTCTATTAAATGAAAAGCAGGTTAATTGAATGACCTCTAAAGCAATTTGAGAGGGGGCGAACTTGCACTCCTAATACACTTTGATTTTAAAACCTACTTTGGCACTAGGCCGTTATTACAAGGGCTAATCCCATGCTACAGAGGTGACTTAATAGCAATTTACATTACATTACGGAAGAATTGGTTGAGAGAATAAGTTCACCTCAAGACGATGTGAGTGGGAGCTCGAGAGGGTTAAGCACTCTCTATCCCGATATGTCGTTTTAAAATAGAATAGATACCAGTTGTTTTTACATTTTAGGAAAAGGTTACATGGTTGAACGCTTAGAACCCGCCCCGAAAGTTAAACTGCTGAGCAAGAAAAGAAAGAATTTATTAATCGGCCATTACCTTATTGTTGACCGCCGCCGAGGAAAGAGGCGCTTCCCGCCTCCTGGTATGTACTTAATACACTGAAAGATGGAACAGAAGTGGCCCGGAGACCCTAAAATCAGCAGTTTATATACTCTCGCGGAAGTTTCTAGGCGTTAGGGGAATGAAAACACCCGCCCACAATGTTTTTATTGGATAGGACCCCGCAACAGATACAAGTTGGGGGAAGATACACCAGATTGGTCAGAAATTACTAAAAGAAATTCGGGATTGGATAAATCTAAAACAAGGGGAAAAAGAGGGGTATACAGCCAACTTAAACAATAACAGAAAGAAATTTAACAAGAAACAAACTTTTGAAATAAAAATTTCTCCAACAAAATAGTTCTTTGACTCCGCACTAGGGTGCGCTATTGTTGATCTTCAGTAGTGTCCTCTAGAAGAGAAAGTTCACACTTCTTACTTCAAGCGAAACAAAAACACATCAAAAGTGACACAGTTCAAAAACTCAAAATTTTCCACGTGGTGACATCTTCTGAGAAAGTAGAGAATTAATAGAGTAGATAAAGTTCAACGTTCCTCCAGAAGAGGAGTTTCAACTGGCGCAACTTTTAAATAAACGGTGTAGAGGTGTACCGCCCGGTACAGACCTCCCCCCCCAAAAGTTCCTCCAGGGGTGACACATGAAATCAGTTTGAAACAAAGTCCAAGTAATGATGTTGATACGAAGATAGATAGCAGAAGCATTTACTAGATTTCTTAATTCAGTTTCAAAATGTTGTTGTTGCAGGTGAATGAAAGTCTTTAAGTTTGTAGAATTTGAATTTCTGAAGATAAACTTTTAATACTTAGAAGTGAAGAAAAATTTTTTGCACGGTCCACCAAATATTGCTGTTGAATTCCCAAATGTAGTTATCTCTTATAGTAACTGTCCATGTAGTTGATGTTGATGAAGTTGGATGGCCGGACCGGCCGTTGCAGCTTGCGTCCAAAAGGAGGCCGCTCGGACCCCTCAAGTACCCTGAGATACCGCTCGCCCGCACTATGAGGGGAGCAGAGGTGTTGAAGCACGCCGCGCCCGCGGTGAACATATACAGGCTGCGGGCAAGTAGCAGGTCGTGCGCCGCACGTCAGCCTTGGCCGGGAGGAGAGCTCCGGCTCGCCGTGCACATGTCGTCCTCGCTGGAGAGGAGGGGGCCCATCCCCCTCCCCAGTCGCTGCACGGCGCTGCGCGGCTGCGGGGGCGCTGAAACATTAAAGCTAGGCGGCAGAATTGTGTTGGACTATCATCTTCTTTGAGGGTACAGGCTTGAGGAGAGGTTGAGGGGCCAGCGGCGTGTAGATATCCATGGCATTTACTATTATGAAGCCACAGTGTAAGGTGGAGCAGGAGACGGGAGCGTGATAATGGCCGTGACAAGGACAGGATGGCAGTTTAACAATCGGGGGAGGTTTACAAGAAATGCTTGCATCTAAAACCAAAATATTATAGAAGGGGCAGAATGCCTTAAAAGTGAAACTAAAAAAAAATATAACCTTCATATCCTTTCAGAATAATATGAAGCAAGTTAACACAGAAATTACACCGGTTTCACCTGGGACAGGTGAACTCTAAATATCCTCTCGGTGGCTGGATTACTTAACAATAAGGTAACCGGCGTAAGAAAATCGAGAATGATACAAGGCCCATGAAATCTGGGGGCAAGCTTGCCCGCGGGAACAAAATTTTTGACCATAACCTGGTCACCTACCTTCAAAGTGGTGGGTCTCCGTCCACGATCATACCTTTCCCTAACCTTTTCATGAGATACTTTAAGATTAGCTTTAGCCTTCTTCCAAAGATCTTTAATGTTGTCCGGATCTATTGTCTCGGGCAGAATGTCATTCAGAGACCAGAGGTTAGAGAGCGGCGTGTTGGGAACGAACTTAAACATCAATGAAGCTGGAGTAAATTTGTGTGATTCATGAACCGCCGAATTCAAAGCAAAAGCTAACCAATGCAGGGACGTGTCCCACCTAGAATGATCTTCATGATGATAGGCAATAAGTGCGGACCTGAGATTACGGTTAACCCGTTCAGCCAGAGATGGTTGAGGGTAATAAGCGGAAGTAGTTACATGAGAGATGGACAAGTCAAAACAGAATTTACGAAATAAATTAGATGTAAAAGCCTTAGCATTATCAGATACAATGTATTGGCACGGACCAAAAGAAGCAAAAATAGAATTTAGGCAAGTAATAGTTGACTGAGCGGTAGCCAGCTTAGTCGGAAATAACCAGGAAAATCTTGTAAAACCATCTACACACACAAAGATGAACTTGTTGGCATTACCCTTTGACTGGGGGAAGGGTCCCACATAATCAATATACAGGCGTTCCATGGGGCGCGACGCTTGATGAGAAGACAAAAGGCCTACTTTAGTGGACATGGTGGGTTTACTGATCAAACAAGATTTACAAGCTTTTACAAGTTCCCGAATTTCACCGTCCATACCTTTCCATATGAACATTTCACGAATCTTTTCACGAGTTTTAAAGATTCCAAGATGCCCCCCCAATGGGGTCTCATGATAGTATTTGAAGATCATAGGTACAAGAACCGCTGGAACAACAACTTTCATCAACTTATCATGCCTCGAAGGGCAACATAGAACACCATTCCTCAGAACATAAGGGACAGCATGTTCCCCAGAAGAAAGGGTTTCCATTATCGGAGCCAGCGTCGGATCTTCACGTTGGTATTTCTCAATATCCCTAAAAAGCATGGGAGCATCTGTTAAGATGGCATTAGCACCAGATAGTATGGACTCGGAAGGTGATGAACTGTCGACCGGTTCGTGGGTCTCTACGTCGTTATGAAACATACGGCTGAGTCCATCAGCAACAACATTTTCGGTACCTCTGATATGTCTAACATCAAACTGGAAGGCGGAAATACGAATAGCCCAGCGGGCTATACGACCAGTACGACGCGGCCTACCTAAGACCCAGCTTAAGGCTTGATTATCTGTCTCCAGGTCGAATTTAACGTGTTCCAGATAGAGACGGAACTTTTCTAAGGCAAATAAGACTGCCAAACCTTCGAGCTCATAGATGGAATACTTGGCTTCTTGAGCCGACAATGTCCTAGACGCATAGGCGATGGGTCGCCTCCCTAGTTCAGTCTCTTGAAGAAGGACTGCAGCTACTGCTGACGACGACGCGTCGGTTTGGACGATGAATTTCTTCGAGAAATCAGGCATAGCAAGTACAGGGGCATTACAAAGAGCTAATTTAAGGTCTTCAAAAGCGGCTTGTTGAGAAGGTCCCCACTCGAATTTGATGCCTTTCCTACGAAGAAGGTTTAAGGGCGCCGCTCTATTAGCAAAGTTAGGAATGAACTTTCTGAAGAAATTCACCATACCAATGAACCTGGCGATACCTTTAATGTCCTTGGGAGGTTTAAAATCACGGATGGCCTGTGTTCTAGAATGATCAACTGCTACACCATCGGGTGACACAATATGCCCTAGGAAAGACATAGAGGGCTTAGCGAAGGCAACCTTGGACAACTTAACAGTTAACCCAGCCTTACGAAGGCGATCGAGAACTTCTCGCAGATGATCTAGGTGTTCTTCAAAAGTCTCTGAAAATACTACGACATCATCTAAGTAGTGATATAAGTACTCTAATTTGATGTCGGAGAAGACCCTATCTAGTAGCCTAGTGAGCACAGCTGCCCCCGTGGGGAGCCCGAAAGGCACGCGGTTGTATTCGTATAAATTCCAGTCCGTGGCAAACGCTGTAAGGTGTTTAGACTCTTCGGCAAGGGGAATTTGATTATAGGCCTGATTTAAGTCCAAGATGGTGAAGAACTTGGCCTTACGAAACCATGAAAAACAAGAATGAAGGTCGGGAAGGGGCACAGATTGTAACACCACCTTCCGATTGAGAGCCCTGTAATCAATGACAGGCCTGAAACCTCCTTGGGGTTTCGGTACTAAAAAAATAGGCGAAGAATACGCTGACTTAGAGGGCCTAATAATACCGTCCTTCAACATCTGATCGATGATTTCCTTCAGAGCCTTCATTTTAGGTGGAGATAGCCTATACGGTGGAAAACGGACAGGAATCGAATCCGTAACCTCAATTTTGTATTCAATAAGGTCAGTTACACCAAGAGTATCAGAGAACACCTCGGGAAACGACTGACACAGTTTGCGAATACTATCAGCCTGCTTCTCAGGTAGATGTCTAAGGTCTAACAACATCTCATCCTGGATAGGCGACATAGAAGAACATGACACAGAATTACACTTTAATAGTGGGATTTTACAACTAGAAGCAAATTTGAAAGTGCACGACCTAGACTGCAGATCGAGCACAAGACCAGTGTGAGAAATAAAGTCAGCTCCCAATATAATGGGGCAAGACAATTGCTTGGCCACAAACAATTTAACTTTCCATGTAAACTTAAAAACACGAATTTTGACCAGTAAGGAACCTAGAATTTCTAATGGAGATGAATTAGCCGAAACGTATTGAACAGGAGAAGAGACATAGTCAGGAAGTTTACAAACCGTTTTCAATTTAGAATACCATTCAGCCGCAATAATCGAACAAACACTACCTGAATCTAAGAGAGCTGTTATAGGCTCGTTATTTACCTCAATCTTAAGAAAAGGAACAGGTGCGGGGGTATCCGCCGCAATCCTAAGACATTCTTTAGGGCATTCAAAAGATGAACTTGAAGGCTGATCGTTCTCTGCATTTACAATCTGTTTACTAGGGGCTGAGTCTCGGGAAGATTGATTAGTCGACTCAGCCGAAGCCACTAGTCACTTTTTATTATTGGCATAGGTGGAATTTGCACCAGAAGTTGAGCAGGAGGGGGTGCTATTTGAGTTTGGGCAATTTTTGGCGATATGTGAGAAGGCCCCACACTTAAAACAGCCTTGTGATGAACCAGCTCCATTATTTGCCCTACTAGACTTGATCAGAGGACACTTATTGCGCAGATGGTCAGGCGACCCGCAAGCATAACATTTACGAGGGGTAACTGATCGGCGAGGTGGAGGCCGAGTATTACTAAAAGAAGGCGGGGGTTCTTTTGCTACACGCAAAGAATCGGCGTATCTAACTCCTTCCGCTGAGACGGCCAACGCTTCAAGTTCAGAGAAGGTTTGCGGGCACGCCGCAAAACACAAGTATGACCTATAAGATGGTGAAATGCCTTCCACAATAGCTTGTACAATTTGATCCTCAGGGAAGTGAAGAGCAAACACCCTAGTATAAAACTTAATATCTTGGATGAAGTCTGCCAGGTTTTCATCCAAGCGCTGTACCCGATAATAGTATTTTTGAATCAGAGATGACCTCGCGCGGGCGGGAATAAAGTTTGCGAGCAAGTGTGCATGAAAATCTTCGATAGATGACTGTTCAGCTATGGCTCTTACTGTTTTATCTGAGAGAACACCAATAGCATAAGGATAGATTATTTGTAAAATTTGACAAGGGGAAAGCGAAAATACGAGGGCATGATCCTGAAATTCAACTAAAAACCTTAAGAAAGAAATAACTTCACTGGTGGTGTTGACCGAAAACTTAGAGATACCTCTTAGCAACATTGCCAATGGATGAGGCAAGCTGCTAAACCCGGGTGACATAGTAGGTAAAGGTTTCAATGGCAAGGAAGTCAATTCAGAACGGATGTTACTCAATGATGCACGACGTTCAGATTCGTTGTCCAATGGGGCAGGGATAGTTTGAGCAGCAACGGTTATCCTATTAACTTCTCCCTTGGGAGGCGCTTCCTCACTACCTGGATTCACTATGGTGGGTTGATCAGTTTTGGGAGGAACTTCCCCAGTTAACAATTGAGTGACCTTATTAGATAATTCGGAAATATTTTCCAGGAGCGTACTAGCTTCCTTCCTCTGAACATCATTCAGTTTTAGAGACAACAGATCGTTAACCCTATTCGAAAAATGATATAGCCTGCCTTGCACACGCTTAATTTGATTTGGAGACGGATCATTTTCATCAAAAAAACTAACTACAGAAGCTAGCCCAGTAATATTCTCCGTGATCGTGGAAAGAGAGTCGTCAATTTCTTTCTCTCCCAAATTGGGGATGGAAATGGGCAAATCAAGGGACTCTCTAAGCTTGTTAGTGTCTATTGCAACCGTGCCTCCAGATTGAACGTTTCTGATAGTTAACTCATATATCAACTCCTCTTTGCGCAAATAGTTAAGGAGGAGAACATCGCGAGGGCCAGGCATGATGACAGAACAATTTTGGAAAACTCAAAAATGCCAGCAACTGAGAAAATGGTTAGAGTTCGGATCAAAACAATGTCTCGCCGTCAAAAGGGGCTAAATTTAGACCCATTCAACCACGCTCTGCTACCACTTGTTACCGTGTTTTGGTGGTAGGTAAAGGTGTAAGAAGGTGCGGGCGTGAATGGGTCTCAAACTACGGAATCAAAGTTAATGTAAAGTTAACAAGGTTATATTTCCTTTTCAATATTAAGTAATAACAAAGAACAGGTACTTAGTAGCCGAAACACAATTTGAAATGTACAATTACAGGGATTACAGAGTTTGGGCTTCGAGCCCTGAGTTCACAATTTTTGAGCAACTAGCCCAACTTTCCGATATACAAATTTTAACAAAGGGGCAGAAGACCCCAATCAAACCCTGGAGCACTTGCTCCAAATTACACAGTAAAGCCTCCTCGAGGCATACAACACTCCGTTTCCAAAAGAGCCACACGCTCTTTAATTTAAGCCTCTCCTAGGCCACACCAAACTCCACCTTCAAGTTGTCCTCAACGGACATAAACACAGGGGTAAAATACCCAATCTACTGAGGTCTATTAAATGAAAAGCAGGTTAATTGAATGACCTCTAAAGCAATTTGAGAGGGGGCGAACTTGCACTCCTAATACACTTTGATTTTAAAACCTACTTTGGCACTAGGCCGTTATTACAAGGGCTAATCCCATGCTACAGAGGTGACTTAATAGCAATTTACATTACATTACGGAAGAATTGGTTGAGAGAATAAGTTCACCTCAAGACGATGTGAGTGGGAGCTCGAGAGGGTTAAGCACTCTCTATCCCGATATGTCGTTTTAAAATAGAATAGATACCAGTTGTTTTTACATTTTAGGAAAAGGTTACATGGTTGAACGCTTAGAACCCGCCCCGAAAGTTAAACTGCTGAGCAAGAAAAGAAAGAATTTATTAATCGGCCATTACCTTATTGTTGACCGCCGCCGAGGAAAGAGGCGCTTCCCGCCTCCTGGTATGTACTTAATACACTGAAAGATGGAACAGAAGTGGCCCGGAGACCCTAAAATCAGCAGTTTATATACTCTCGCGGAAGTTTCTAGGCGTTAGGGGAATGAAAACACCCGCCCACAATGTTTTTATTGGATAGGACCCCGCAACAGATACAAGTTGGGGGAAGATACACCAGATTGGTCAGAAATTACTAAAAGAAATTCGGGATTGGATAAATCTAAAACAAGGGGAAAAAGAGGGGTATACAGCCAACTTAAACAATAACAGAAAGAAATTTAACAAGAAACAAACTTTTGAAATAAAAATTTCTCCAACAAAATAGTTCTTTGACTCCGCACTAGGGTGCGCTATTGTTGATCTTCAGTAGTATCCTCTAGAAGAGAAAGTTCACACTTCTTACTTCAAGCGAAACAAAAACACATCAAAAGTGACACAGTTCAAAAACTCAAAATTTTCCACGTGGTGACATCTTCTGAGAAAGTAGAGAATTAATAGAGTAGATAAAGTTCAACGTTCCTCCAGAAGAGGAGTTTCAACTGGCGCAACTTTTAAATAAACGGTGTAGAGGTGTACCGCCCGGTACAATTATTATTATTATTATTATTATTTCTGGCTACATTGCTAAATGGTTACCGTGCTGGCCTTTGGTCACAGGAGTCACAGGGTCGGGAATTGTAAGCACAATTGGCTAATTCCGCTAGCACGGAGGCTAGGTGTATGTGTCGTCTTAATCATCATTTCATCCTTATCACGACGCGCAGGTTGCCTGCGTGCATCAATTCCAGAGACCTGCACCTGGTGATCCGGGACAATCATGGCACTAAAGGCCATACGCCACGTTTATTATTATTATTATTTATTTATTTATTTATTTATTTATTTATTTATTTATGTATTTATTTAATTTATTTATTTATTTCCACATGGCCAACTCCCTCGGTTTTCCATTTCTTTTAACAGCTTATTCTCGTCTTTGATTTCCCTTCGTACTTCAAAATTTGTTTTGCTTTCAGTCCAGCTCGTTCTTGTTATTTTCTTCCACACCAACATCTCATTTGCTTCAAGACGAGCCTCTCCCTGTTTTCCCAATGCCCAACTTTCACTTCCAGTCAACAGGCTACTCCGAACAAATGATTTTCCAGAAGATTTCCTAGCTTTTATACTGATATGCTTACTAGTCATAATAATACGTTTCTTTGCCTTTAATGCATGTTTTGCTGTGGCTAGTCTACTCTTCACATCCACCAAGCATCTGTTGTCTTCTGTGATCATATTTCCGAGATAACAGAACTTTCTTTCCTTCTTTCTTTCTTTTTTTATGTTGCTCCCATGTTGGGATAGGAAAGGGCTAGGAGTGGGAAGAAAGTGGCCTTGCTCTTAATTAAGGATACAGTTCAATCATTATCATTCTTTTAAAATGGGAATGCACGGAAAACCATCATCAGGGTTGCCGATACGTGGGTTCTAATCCCGTATCTCGTCCGCGCAACCACTTCCGCAGTAAAAGCAATAACATGATTTGAAGGTATCTAAGGTGCGCGCTTTCACTCTGTACTGCCACCGACTTTGAGGGGCAAGCCCTTTTCTGACCCCCCCCCCCCCAATATGATCTTAGAGGGAAAGTACCATTTTATTCCCCCCACACACACAACAACAAAATTCTCCTTCTCGGTGTCAAGCCCCCTTAAAATGTAGAGTTTGTTAGTCTTCGGAGCCTGCTAAAGCGTTGAATCCGGAGAAGGTTGTAGGTGATTTTATATGAAGAAATGAGATTAGAAAGCGGGCGTTCCTTCAGTGAACTTAATTTCCCAATGGAGACTGTTCAGTCCGTACATCGTGAGGTAGAACATTTCACAGTTCGTATCATGAAATGCATAATAAACAGTAGTAGGACATTTATTAAGAAAATTAATTTATGAAGAAAGTTCTGTTTTTATTTTTCTTACTTTTGATTTTTTTATAGCTTCGTACAGAAAACATTCCTTCAAAATATTTACTTTTTATGAATCAGGATCAATTTTTCTCTTTACTTGTGAATATTATTGAAAAGTCCGTATATAAGGCACGTTCGAAATTGTATTTGAGAAACAAGCACTATTATTGTTCTGCTTATTTCTGTTTGTGAATATTGTTATTATATAAGGATGTTTACATTGATAGTTGTTCTTTATTTCACATACGTGTGTACATATTAACCATGTCCCCCTCCCCAATAATTACCCGAAGTCGGCGCGCCTGCTCTGCACATTCGTTCCACTCCAGTCTTATCCTATTAGGACAGTACTTATGTTACATCCGTGCAGCAAGGTCATGTTATTCTCTGATGGCGATTGGGAATTCTAGAATTCAGCGATTCCGAGCAGTTTCACGGTCGCCAACTGTTTATCACATCATACCCTAATGACCTGTGATAACAGTACGGTGTTGTAACCGACTTGTGAGGTGTTCTATATTTAGCTACGTGCTCGTCAGCTGTCTCGCCAAACAATAACATTGCTGCCTCCGTAATGCCGGCCATACACGCTGTGGCATGTTTATGTGCTAGACCCAGTGTTTAGCCTTAGGCCGGCCATACACGTTGCGGCGTACCGGAGTGGTTTACCTGTACAGTTGACCTGAACAGTAAACCTGTACAGGCGACGACCTCATACACGGTACGGTTTGCCCATCAGTTGACCTCACGGATTCCTTCAACTTTGTCAATAATTTTGTATAAGCGGCATCTCTCAGTACACGATTATGATACTCCTCGCTCTTCACACGCCACAGACAAGGTTCAGATTTGTACAACTCGATAAACTCCTCTAAAACTTGAGTTCACTTAAGGTTTGACATATTTCGTATAGTATTCTATCAAAACAAAACAAAAAATCACCGGTAACCAAAGATAAATTACAAAACAAAACAAACCGAGTGATTTTGTAAAAACAAATGAACAGAACGTAAGACCCTTTTCCTGCGTTTGTCCTGCTTCAACTGAGCTGAAACCTGTGCAGGTCATAGGTGAATCACACAGACGTGCAGTTATGTTCAACTGCGCAGGTAACGGAATTGTTTTTCGATTCTTCCTGGCTCGCCTGTACAGGTCTGGCCACCTGTGCCACCCACGCTCCGGTTTACCTGCGCAGGTCAACTGTACAGGTGAACCTCTTCGGTACGTCGCAACGTGCATGGCCGGCCTTACAAAATAATCTCAACTCTCATTGCGACACACTGGAACTAAGCAGAAAAGCCGAGGCGCACACGCACACACACACACAGAGACTAGGAAACAGTGAGTGTGTTTCCCTAACACCTAAACTAAACCTACACTCTGATCTTAAGTCCACAAATCAAAACTTAACAACCTAATGTCGAAAGTAACTAGCTGCAACTGGAATGTGCTCCGTGTCACTAACGTGTAAACCGGTGCCAAAAGTGGTTGTTGAAAAGAGATCAGTAAGCACATATTAACTTATTACAAGAATTGAGTGTAGAACACTGTAATTACAGTACTTGCGGATGAATGAAACAGTGTACCAACATGTTAATAGTAATTTTAAAATGTTATAATTGGGCCAATTTTGCAAAAAAAAAAAAAAAAGAAAAAGAAAAAATATCTCTCAATCCCTACAAGACAATAAATATCCCTACTTTAGCTACTTTAGGGATTTTAACTTCCACTTGGGAACACCGGTCGCATATAAATTTAATATCAGTTTTAACACTTGAACAAAGTGATATAATTGATGGTGAAGTACAGAAGCGGGATAGAGCAGTCCTGCAACATTTATAGCACTTGCCACTGCTTTCGTGATGTACACGCGTGCATAGAAATGGTGTGCCGACAGTAACAGTCAACGCTGTCCCACTCCAGTACTGAAAAGGAGGGGAGGGAGTGCAGGGGTAGTGTGTATTGGTGTGCTCGTTTCACTCACAACAGTAGTAAATATCCCGCTACAACGTAACACAAATGCTCTCTGTGGCTTGAGCGGCTTCCTGTCCAGCCAAGGTCAAGGAATGTTTGTGGTTTTTTACCACTTCCTGTGGTTCTATTGCGAGCTATAACACGGGGATATTTTTAAGTGGAAACATTTTCTGTTGCTCTATTACAATGATAAATATTCTACAGGTATCTATGTTTCTCCATAACAAAGATGATTAATGTTATCCCCATATTGTACTCTCCAGATCTCCTCAAGTATTAAAAAATAGCTACATTTTCCAGTTATTGTAAAAAAAATAGTAACGTCAAAACAAAGACTGATATTTTAATGAAAGTTTCAGCATATGTTCCTGTAAATATTCACTAGTTCCCTGCAAAACATCGTGTGACTGAGACTAAAAGTTTAAGGATAGGAATCATATACACGAAATATGCAGGAGTCCTTAAAGTTTTGGTAGGACCTGTAGAAAGAAGGATGATCAGTCAGATCGTGGCCGAAGATAATGTTGGATAATAAGGAATATAATTTTTAAAGCTAAGATCACACACACACACACACACACACACACACACACACACACACACACACACACACACACACACACATTCGTTTAATTTAAAGGTTTGAAATATTACTGTCACAGACGAGGATATTCTTTTGCAAATCTGTTTTATTGTATGAGTAAGACGTTACATAAATCATTTTACAATGCACACAGTAAGTTGTGACATAGAACACCCAATCACAAGTCTTCACTCTTGATATCCATAATTTCAATGCCCCAAGTAATGTTGGTTATCCTTTGTTACACAATATCATCCGCACATGTATCGTTGCTGTAGGAACTTGAAGTCACCATTAACGGTACATGAAGTACTATAGTTTCTGTCGGGGACCGTCAATGAATCTCACTTTTAGAATGGCTAGGGACACTTGTGCAGCTCTCCATCCTTCGTAACCCTTCAGTCACACGAACTCGTGTGTAAAATCACTTTTTCGACTCGACAACGCTTCTCAGATTGACTGAAATTCGTCAGCACCCTAAACAACAGTACCTCATCGTGCCATCGAGAAACTTCGCTTCTCGACCTGTGTACTGTGTACTCGCTTCCATTAAGTTAATCCTCAACTTCCTGTAATTTTATTTCCATTCTCCGGGCATCTGAGGGTGCTACAGTAATGAGTATAAACTTATGAACATAGATTTCATGAAAAGTAAAGAACAACATAGGGGACCTATGACGATTCAGGTATAAATTTGGCCATCATCACAGCTATCCTTATATAATTTTAAAAATCTGTTTTTCTGAAATTATTTTTCATGGAAATTTATACCGATACCTTCTCAGTGGCATAGGTACGGGGAGAAGTATTTCGGGACGGTCCCCTCTGGAATTCTGTTACTAATGCAATCCTGCGTAATAATATTATTCCTGTTTATTGGTTTATGATGTATTTCATCACCAGTATCTGTACAAATGAGACTTGCTCATCTCAAGTACTGGTAATGAACACTCTACTTGAATTTTTGCAAGGAATGACTACATGTTGCCCTGTTTTTGTGTTTACTATGCGACTTCTTACTGCTTGGGTCTGTAAAGACACGTGAATCTTTCAGTGTTCAGCACTTGTCCTTGAGCCTGAAAACTTGTACCAAGAAATCAGCCACTCTTAGTCAGTGGATGAGTCAAGTACGATGCCACAGTCGAGTAAAAGGAAGCATGGTAAAGTTCTTCTTCACTTGGCTTGGAAGACAATTGAAAATATAATAAAAGTGTGCGATGTAAAGGCTAGATCAAGACAGTTTAATGCTAGGCTAGTTGTGCAGTTCAGTAAAACTACTTACAATACCTCTGTAGATATTGTACACTTCCGAATTCAAAATCCTCCATGCTAGTTTTTTAATTAATATACTTTTAGGTTAGGACGCCCATCTCCCCACTTCTCCAAAAATAAAGTTGTACGTTCTTTCTGACAGCAAATAAAGTAACTTGTGTGTGTACATTTACAATTAAATAAACTAAAAATATTTGTGCAAACACTCCAGTATAAGGATGTCCGTAGCTGAGTTAATTCACATTAAATCAGTTTCTAAATTCATATCCATTACTCTAGCACCCTCGTATGCTTGAAAGGCAGATATCAAATGCCTTTCGATTACCCCCGAGCTAAACGTCGGGAATGAGGAGTAAATAGATCTTGCTACAGCACCGTGTTCATCAGCGGTTGTCCCGCCTACTGGTAGGCTTTTTGTGTATTGAGCTCCCTCATGTGGCGCCTTGGTACATTTTGATTATAGGTGGGATGCCCTTCCCGATCCGACATGCCTTTTCTGGTGAAAATGCCAATCCGAAGACATGTTGAGCTGCTCAGATCATAGAAGCCCTTTGAAGGCTTTCTGAACCCAAGTTGGCCGGTACGATCCCGGCTCAGACGGGTGGTGTTGGAAAGTGCTCAGATACCCTACCCTCGTGACCATAGATTTAGTGGCACGAATTAGAACTCCTGCGAGACAAAAGTCCAGCAACTCGGCGTCTCTCGAAACCATATAAATATTTAGCCGGATGTAAAACCAATATTATTATTATTCAAACCCGGTCCAACTGGTATTCGAAAGCCTCAGTCATTCAAATGGAAACCCAGCTGTTATTCACGCCCTTAAAGTAAATACATTTATTTCCCCCTTACAGAGTTACTTTCCCAATGAAAACTGACTATGACAAATTCCTTCTCAACGACATATGTGGAAATAACAATAATATTAATACAACTTAAATATATACACGGAGAAAAGAAAAAAATGTTCTGTAACGCCTATTGCAAACTACTAACGATCTTGTCCCGCAGATCTTTAACTTCGTATTATCGTGGGAACGAACGCACTCTATTGGACCGATAGCACACCAGGAAATTAAGCTGTTTGTTCATTGCGAATGGAGTAGCACGAAGGTACCGTCACACCAAAAGTGGGACTCGTTGATCTCCCTGCGCACACGCGCACTTTGTTCTCCGGGTAAACTTTAAGGAATTGGTTGTCTGCCTTGAGTCAGCACCTCGTAGTAGCTCTTCACCACGACGATGAAGTAGGATTGTAGAGCTGAAACAGACACAGGAATATTAATTACAAACACAGTAGACCAGCGGAATAATTCAAGATCTTCGCATGCATTGTTTAAAAATAATAGAACGCTGCTGTTTAACAGGCTAGATATAAAATAGTGGTTGGATGGGTGGCTACGTTTCTAGAAAATAGAACTCAGAGTATTAGAGTAGGTCGAGCGTTATCCGATCCCGTAATGATTAAGATGGAGGGGTCCCACAGGGGAGTGTAATTGGACCATTGTTTTCTTATATATATATATATATATATATGATATGAGTAAAGAACTGGAATTACAGATAAGGATATTTTTAGATGTTATACTGTATAGAGAACTAAATGAGTTACAGCATTGTGATCGACTGCAGGGGACTAGACAATGTAGTGAGATGGACAGCAGACAATGGTATGAATGTAAATGAGATGAAAACTCAAGTTGTAAGTTTCACAAAGACGAAACGTCCTCTCAATTTTAATTATTGTGTTGATGGGGTGATAGTACCTCATGAGGAACACTGTAAGTACCTGGTTGTTAATATAAAGAATGCTCTTCATTGAGGAAATCATGCTAATGAGGTTGTTACGAAAGGTTACAGATCTCTTCACATGGTTATGAAAGTATTCAGGGGTTGTCGTAAGGATGTGAAAGAGAGGGCATAAAAGTCTCTGGTAAGACCGCAGTTAGAGAATGGCTGCAATGTACGGGATCCTCACCAGGACTACTTGATACGAGAACTAGAAACAGTTCAAAGGAAAGCAGCATGATTTCTTCTGGATGATATCTGACAAAGGTGTAGTGTTATGAAAATGCTGTAAACTTTGGGCTGGGAAGACTTCGGAGTAAGGAGACGAGATGCTCGACTACGTGCTATGTTTGGAGCTGTCAGTGGATAGTTAGGATGGCATAAGTAGAAGAATACGCTTGACTGGAACATCTATAAGTAGGAAGGATCATAATATGAAGATGAAGTAGGAATACAAAAGGACAGATTGGGGCAAATATTAATTTATAGAATGAGGACTAAGGCACTGGAAAAAAATAAATTAGTGGAAATGTTCGATAAATTTCCAAGTTCTTTAAAAATGTTTAAGGAAAAAACTAGGCATACAAGTGATAGGGAATCTGCCACCTTGACGACAGCCTTAAGTGCAGGTAACTGATGATTGATTGAACGTAAATGTTCTGTTTTATGCTTATGGAAATATACATTTTGTGTATCTTATCTTATTTCTCAATGATGTCCTGTGTTTGAGATTCAATCAAGACTCAGTTATGTCAGGACGAAAGAGAAATGAATATATATAACTTGAACAAACCTTGATTTTCAGGGCTGTTTCGTTTGCATAGCGAAATGGTTCCTGTAGGAATGAAATTGTTTTATCAGTGTTGCCAACCTATATTGGTAACTAGAAATGTTAAGGAGGGAGTCTACTGAAAATAAAATGTCAACTAAACAAATAAAATAATTTTAATTAAATAAAAAAATTATAAAAACTTGCACCTGCGATTTTAACTTGATTTTCGTGTAATAAGCATGTGGAATGTCATATAAAAGTTTTCTCTCGAACACCTCGATGTATTTCTCCTCCATCATGGGCTTCTCCGGAAATCAAAACTTCTCACTCAGCGCATTTCATAGTCACTACTGAAAACTGGGCACGAACACAGACCTTCACAACTCACCGCACCCTGTGTTCGACCATTCGCATTCCCGTGTTTCACGGAAAACTCACCAAAAACTTGCGCCCAGCCTTACTGTAATGCTTCGTTATTGTAGCATTAATCAGTTTGAGTTTAATTTAGCGTAAGTTTTACAGTAGCCGTCGTCTCATTGTTTATGTCGTACTGCCCTAAGTGGATTTACATCGTTCTCCAGTTTACTGTCAAATCTCTCTAAATATTTGGTCATACTGTCCTGTGTAGTAGTGTGAAGTTTCTGAAGGCTATTATAGCCTCAATTTCCTTCTCCCTGTTTTCGCGATCGTAGGTGGCCATGTCTCATTTTTCCACATTCGCACAGTATAGTTGCTTAGTAACCAAGCTAAAGCAGTTTTAATTCCTTACCTGTTACCGCGATGATGATCAATAGGCTCTGCGTGCCGGATGTTGTCTGTCCGTAGACAAAAGACGATACACAGTTGATTAAGTTGAGAATATCGACCAAGACGATATATACTATTGAGTACATTATCCATATCTGGAGGAGGTCCACCATCTCCTACGGAACATACAAAGAACATGATGATGATGATGACAATAATAATAATAATAATAATAATCATAATAATAATAATAATAATAATAATAATAATAATAATAATAATACAAAATGGCCGGTAAGAGATATATCATCGTGTTTGTGACTTTAAGAAGGCGTATGACTCAGCTGACAGACCTACTCTCATGAAAATCTTGCAGGAATTAGGACTACACCAGAAAAGCCATAACCTTATCGAGCAGGCTTTAAATAACACCAGGTCACGAGTGAAGTTCAGAGGAACGCTCTCAGAAAGTTCTGAAATCAAGACAGGAGTAAGAAAAGGAGGCGGCCTCTCCCCCACTCCTCTTTAACTGTGCGCTGGAAAAGGTAATAATAGAGTGGCGGAAGGAGATAACTAGACAGCGGATACCATGTGGTATCTCTCTGGTACACAAGCGCAATGGACTCAATGTTGATGTCTGGCATCGACGACCTGGCACTTGTATCTAATTCAATAGAAACAATAGTGAAACAACTCAGTGTTCTCAGACAACAAGTAGCAAAGTTAGGGCTACACATTTCACTTGAGAAAAGACAATACATTACGAACATAAGTGAATCACCTTTTACACTGCATCTGGAGCATGGAACAATCGAGAAAACCTACAGGTTTAAGAACCTGGGAGAATGGCTGGAACCCAATCTCTCCGAAGGAGTAGCATTATCAACTCGAGTTAATAAGTTAGACCTGGCATACCAACTGACCATGAACTACAATAAAAAGTCTCTCTCCCGAATCACTACAATGAAGCACTACCAAACAGTCAACCGCACTGAAGCCTTATATGCTTCAGAATGTCTAATATTCAACAGGAAGGGACTCGCGGATAAGCTCGAAATCCACGAGAGAAAAATATTGATGAAGATATTAAGGACCAGTCAAGGAAGGGAACGAATACAAATGGGGACCCAACCAACGGCTCTACAAATACTGTGAAAAAATCACTGTCGTAGCCAGGAAGAGAGCCACTCCGCCCGGCACTCTCTCTAGGATGGCCTGTCGGTACTGATACCGGTTCTCTATGGCCTTCTTGCCCCAACTTGGCAGGTTCGATCTTAGCTCAGTCAGGTGATTTTTGAAGGTGCTCAAATACGTCAGTCTCATGTCAGTAGATTTAGTGGCACGTAAAAGAACTCTTGCGGGACAAAATTCCAACACCTCGGTGTCTCCGAAAACCGTAAAAGTAGGCTAGCTAGTGGGACGTAAATCAAATAACATTCTTAGCAAAGAGTACAGGGAACACCACACCCAAGTGAACGGATGGAAGGAAGCAGTCACAGAAAGAAATTGAAAGCGTATGGGACCAAAAAGGAGCCGAAGACAATATCTAAGAGTTAAGACGAGCCCCGTGGTCCCTAGGAGGTCAAAACGAGCCGGCGAAAAATAAAACAATAATTATTTTGATGTAATTTTTCCGAGACCAGATACGTATACCATGGGTAAGTGAACAAACCAATGATGTCACTGGATTGACATGAAGCCGTTACTTGCCATATTGGTAGTCTTTAGCTCGCCGAACGTTGTGAAGGTACAAACAGGTTTCCTAGACAAAAACTATTCCTTAGTAAATGGTTTCTGAATGTTCAAAAGATATTAAAATTCTGGTAGCAATTAAATTAAACTTGGCGTAATATTTTTAGTTCATTTTTAAAACGCTGTGGGGAATCTAAAACTGGGGTAAACGTGGACTGAACGTTAGAGAGTTGGTCATACTGGTAATTATCGTTTTATCAGCTGCTGATGTTAGCTAATCAGATCACTTCGCGGGGCTTTGCTAGGCGGTGTTGCTAAATTGCCATGTGGATTAAGCATGGTTTGACAGCAGCAGTCGAAGGAAAGAAGGGATATGAACAGAGACCTCCGAGCTGACAGGTAACATCGGCCGGTCTGTATATGTAGCACCACCGCCGCGCAAAGCTCACGTCAAACAGAACATGCCTAGACTTAAACTTCTTTTTCTGCTAGTGAATTAATGTCACACTAACACATGTCACGTCACGTTTTTCGAGATGCAACGATGATGAAAGTAGCGGCCGTGGCCTTAATGACCTTAGGGCTGCCGAATGTGCGATTCGAACCCACCATCTGGCGGATGCAAGGTCACACCTACGCGAACCTAACCGTACAACCAACACCCCTCAGCCTACCTGATTACAATTGAAGAGCTATCTGACGGTGAGATAGCGGCCACGGTCTATAAAGGGAAGAATAACGGCCGAGAGGATTCGTCGTGCTGACCACACGACACCTGATAATTTGCAGGCCCTCGGGCTTAGGAGCGGTCGCTTGGTAAGCCATGGTCCTTCGTGGCTGTTGCGCCATGGGGTTTGGTTCTCCTAAGCCAGTAAATTAATAGACAATAACTAGAGAAACGATTTTTTCGCACGAATAGATTGGAATGCAAACGTATTTGAACAAGGCGCAAGTATAACTCAGTCACTAAACTTACGTCGGTGAGTGGCATAAATTTTAACGGCTCCCATAGTTCAGATCGTTAATATTTATGCAAATCTCACTGCAGAACCGTCCTGCGGGTAGGAGGCACTTGCCCCTTGGTTAAATACGTTTCCATTTTAACTTCGTGCCTAAGGTCCTTTCCCTGAGTATAACACTGTATTATGTGACTTACCTTCTTGGCTGCGTACGCCAGCACAAATCCGAACCACATGTGTATTGCCACCAGCAAGGCCATGATCGAGGTGACGGCGATGATCACTGGGAGAAGAAAGAAAATGTTCCACATTTGGAGAGGAACATGGCCTCATTTTCTTAAAGCTACAACTGTTCCAGGACTTTAATTATGACCACCTCTCTGAGTGACTCTGCCTTTACAACACTAAAGCGAGTATCACACAAAAACTAAATTATTAATTAATGCAACATAGTGCAGCTCTCAGCAATACACCAGGTGGCCATCCAGCCCTGTACTTCCTTACTTATGTGTCCCGCATGCACCAGTGTTGAACGGGATGCCTAATCGTCTGTTTTACAAAGGAGCGCTACAACGTGCTAGATTTCGGATGTGAAACATTAATTATCAGTCATTTTACTACACACGTTCTGTAACAGGTTGCAATCGTAAATACGCCAAAGATGCAGGAAATAAAGTCGGAATAACCCCTTAGTTTATACACGTACAGATATGCTACTATATGAAAGAGTTGCTTGTAGGTGGTATGCGCCTTGAACGAGCCAGTTGGAACTCTGTTCGGCGAAATGCGTGCGTAGAAGCCAGGCGGCTATATGGAAACTCCTGTGCATACCGTCTGCGAACTTCGGCTGCATTCCGACAAGGTTCTCCGTAGATAAAAATTACGGCTGTATATTCGTTGTTGCTGAACACACGAGCCATCGTCGACATGATGACAGCAACTCTAGTATTACCAAGGGCGTATGCAGAAGAGGGAATTTTGAAGTTTAGAACTTGTGATTAATTGTGGCATAATATTTTAGGTATCTTATTGTTTTGCTCTCAGTCTGAACTACATATTTGCCAACAGTGTGTTCATGCTTCCATTAATAAATATACATAAGCAAGTTCCGGACTTTTATGACCTAAAAAAGTATTAAAATATGATTTCAAATTTTTTTCGTCACATTTTCGAAATCTAAAAAATCTTGCCGCTGTTTAAATTAACGTTATATTGTAAATGTACTTTTAAAATCTATCCCATTCTGTATTAAATAAATGTGTATGTTGGGTATTCATCCCGAAGGCTGGTTTGATCCTCCACAGCTGTCATGGATAGCGTAGGTGTCACTGAAGAGGCTTACTAGGGAAATGATTAGTGAAATAGTTTCTCGTTGCTTTCCTCACCGAGCCAGAAGTTCATATTACATATTAGTCTGCCAAGTCCACTGAGATGCATGCATCAACCGACCCTACGAGCAAAATAAGTAATATATTAACTATCTATTATATTTTGAATTTATTTAATTACTCAATGCAGAGATAACTCTCGACTTTGCACATTTTGATGGGCGATCAGAAAGAATTACAATAGGAATGATCTATTTTCACGCAACATTGACTTACGGGGATAAGACCGCTCATCATCTCAGGATGTTATTGGGGCATACTTAAAATACGTCAGATCATTAGAGTTCAGTTGAGGCTCGACTTCCTGTCTCTTTCTATACAGCTTACCCTCCTAATTCACACACAGATATGTATATATTCTAAGAAAGATAATTGTAGAAAATTACAGACAATAATAAATTAAGAGATGTGAAAACTCTGTTTGCGAGCAGGTGTGCGAAAATGGAAATAAATATGACCAAGATATGAAAAATTATCGGAAAATGACAAAGGTTTAAAAGTCAAAATGTGACTTTATATGACCCGTGAACATTGCATAATTTTCGTCACCGTAGCTAAAATCATGCTTAATTTGTATTTTATACGGAAATAATATAAAGGAAACGAATGTCTGTCTGTTAGGTCAACAGCCCAGAGGCTGGTTGGATCCTCAAATAGCACCACCAAAGGTTATACGGTTATAAGGAAACCCCAAAACCAATGGCAGCGCCAAAATGAGGCGTACAAGGCAAGATGAGGAGTGAGGTAGTTTGTCATTGCTTTCCTCACTGGGTCAGAAAGTACTATTGCAGCACCACTGACCCTATGAGCAGAACCTTTCATAACACTCAGATGCACTAGTCATGCTCTGAATGCCATTACTCAGCGCTACCCATACCCCAGCAACTTCCATATTGTCACAGCCATGGATGTTGACTGGGACTTCGGTGGAAGCTACACTTTACTCTGGCCTGTGCCAAGAGATAGATGCAAAAGTACTGTATCCATCAAGAAATGACAGCAGGCAGAGGAAAAGAATATGACATGTTATAAACATCCGGGCAATCATCCTGAACCAATGGACTTCATTTCTGCACTTAACATTTTGCGACAGTGATATTTTCCCAACAAAACATCGAGTACTGAAACTTTCTGCTGTCTTACCAGCAACCACTGGCACACTAGAAGGCTCTCTCTTTCATCACTGAAATATCTAAAGCCTTTTGTGCAGAATGTGACCACGCAGGAAAGATTGAATGTGTTAGCTCTTTCGTATATACACAAAGAAAAACATGCGACAGTAGAAAATATAACCCCCCCCAAAAAAACAGGAGACGTCTGCTATTGCAATAATCAGCATGAACACAAATGCGTCTTAATTGTGTTGTTTTGAAAGTTTTAATTTAATGGTTCTGATTTCACAGTGAAAATCCACAGCCTGTTTCCTGTCTTTCGACCGGGTCAGAAATGGATGATTACACAACACTCCCACAATATTATTTTATAGTAGTCCTCAATTTTTTTATCCCTTCCCCCTACCTCCCGGAAAATAGTTTCTGCGTACGCCCCTGACTGCTACTGTACTACTGAGCGTACTGTGCTAACGCAAGGGGGCGCATTCGCTAACGAACAGTAGCGAATGGCCGTCCGGTTGTTATCTCGTCATAAGGACTCGGAAGTTGCGGAAATGTCCTTTTATTCTCTCGAGTGTCCAGAGACGAGGCCTAACATAATATATGTTTATTCTGGGTCATTGTAGGGGCTGCCTGGCCGAGACGGTAAAGGCGTGCTCGGTTCGCCCGGAAGGACGTGGGTTCGAATCATCGTCAGGAAGTCGTAGAATTTAAGAAATGAGATTTCCACTTCCGGAGGTTCATATGGCCCTGAGATTCACTTAGCCTACACCAAGAATGAGTACCAGGTTAATTCCTAGGGGCAAAGGCGGCCGGTTGTAGAGCTAACCACTCTACCCCATCACGCGCCGAGGTTACGAATGGTGGAAGCCTTTACCTTCCACCCCTCCAAGGGCCTGCATGGCCTGTGCGGAGGTGACTTTGCTTTACTTTTATTGGGTCATTGTAGGCCAGAAAATGATGGGTTTTATTTGGCCTTTTTACCCCTTTTCGGCGTTATTGCTTGGTCTTAACAGTTTTTTTTTTTTTTTTTTTTTTTTTGCAACTTTTTCTTTCGACTATATTTTGATTGCCAATTCTCAACTCGAATCATCCATCACCAATTAAAGTGAGAAAATGAAATTAAAAATGAAATTAAAAAATGAAATGAATGCTGGAAAAATCCATACATATCAAATTATGTGCGAGATAAGTGAAATATTGAAAGGACAAAATGTTGATGCGAGTGTTTTTGAAAAATACGATTTAACATGCTTCAGGTATGGGCCCTTAACATCCTTCATTAAATATGTAATTAAAACTAAAATTATGAATCAATTTGGAACGCATTTGTTTACTTCTTGAGTTTAGACCCTTTTGTGAAGTTTTAGGTCTTTTATAGATCTTTTAAGGCAATTTATAGGTATTCAAATTCCGATCCCTACTCACCATATTCTGACATATCTAACCTGCAGGCAGTAACACCCGTGCGAAAACAAGTTATTAGACATCCCATTCATCATTAGTGCATGCTGTTCACTTATGGCTAAGTAAAATAATACCAGAATTAAATTATCACAATGAGGAGACTTACATTTCTCAATGTTGCGGAAAACCTCAGGGTCTTCCTCGCTGGTCTTGGGATCATTGACGTCGACTGACACGTTGTAAGCAAAGCCCACAATGCTTACGATGTAGAGTGCCAGCAGTAATCCTGACAACACCTGTACACACACACACACACATCATTATGGAGTTTATAACAAGTCACTAGTCCAGAGCCCAGTACGTGTCAGTATAATAAATACTGGTTAGCATTATTAATTATTTATATTAATAATACAAGGCTTATTTATAAGTCATATGTTTGGTGTTTGCCGAGTTCCAGTTACAAAACTGCATGCATAGCGCGACTTCTCAATAGATTCAGTGATCCACTGGCTCGTCTGTGAATAAGAATCCACTTATATTAGTGATAATTAATTTCGTAAGACAACTGTTTGGGCTGCACGAGGCAGAGTTCGATGAAAGTTGTAAGATAAACTACAGATCTCGGACAACGTTACAGTGCGCCACAACGAACATGGCAGCCTTGTGGTCACATATGATGCGAGCTCTATCGGAGGTAATAGGAAACCAATCTCCACGACAGCTGACCGAAGCCGGCCGTATACTGAAAATGCCTCCGTTTAATTTCTCCTATATAAGTAAGAATACTTGTTGGGGCGGGTTGGTGTGTACCTGGTAACAATAAAGGACGTACCTCTCCTCCATACTGCTTCAGGTATCGTTTTACGTTTTATATGTTTCTTTACTCCCTTCACCTCAGAAGGTTCTACGGAAGTACCGCCGAATTATCAATAAGGATACACGGCTGCACAACGGCTTTGGTACGAGTTTAGCATAGATATTAGGGGTACGGCCCGTCAGAACCCCTTGGATTATGCTCCTCTCGCTACAATGCGGAAGACCAGGCTAGACGACACTTCCTAATAGCCAAATTAATTCGCATTCTAACGTATTACAACCTAAAAAACGGCGTTGCAATTATCCAAATGTCCAACTGCGAATCTAGTTCTAAGAACAGTACCTAGAGTCCTACTGCAGCACGAACCAGAATAGTACGTATTTCCTTAGATAGGTACATCAGAATCCAGTCCACTGCGGACTGACAACGCTGGCAACGGGGAAGCGAGGGGACGGAGAATGGAAGAGCCACCGAAAATGTGTCCTCGAGGATTACGAGCTCGGAGTGTGCCCATTCAAAGATGGCAGGCCAGTTAAGACATTCCAAGAACGGATTGCTTCTCCGTGCCGGATAAGAAAAGTGTAATGAGGATTCATGTTACTGTACGCTGTGTGTATCATGAAAAGATGGTTTTAAATTATACAAAAGTCGCTTTCACTGAAAACTTGTTTAGATACTAAACATATAGTACACAGAATTGTTCATTCACTTACTGTGCAAAATGAAATTGTGAAAAACAATGTGTACAAAGAGATCCAGAGCTAAGATTTTACCCTCTCAAAAGTCATTCGTTAGTGAAGACCAGAAGATAAATAGCATTAAATGTAAACCAATGTAAATAAATTATAGTATAAATATTGTGTAAGGTTTAAACATTAAATCATGTATGATCAGTCCTCAGCCCGAAGGCCGGTTGGATCCTCAACAGCTTGTTAGCTGCCATAGATGGTCTAGGCATCACTGAAGAAGTGTACTAGTAAAATGAGGAGTGAGGAAGTTTCCCGTTGCTTTCTTCACCGAGCCAGAAGTTGCTATTACATAACAGTCTGCCAAGCCCAGTGAAATGCCTGCACCAACGGACCCTATGACCAATATTTTCACACCATTCTCAGCAGGGACTAGCTTAATCAGGAATGATATTACTAGCATCGCTTATACCTCAGTCACTTTCATGTTGTCAAAGCCAAGTATAAGACTGACACATGTCGGTAAAAGTAACAGAATTGCTCTAGTCTATACAAGAAGACATAAGTGGACTGTAAACACTAGGTCCCTTCAGCGAAGGCATAATTATACCATACAGACTACATATGGAGGGTCTAATGCCATAGCGAACCAATTATGTACTTAACATTTGTCAATATAATTTAAATTAGTTTTAAAAAATTAAGGTAATTATAATTGGAAATATGTCATTAAACATATATAATCTGTACATTATTCTTTTTAAGTTTACAGATATATCTGGACACCATTTCTTTTTGAATCATGTGTTTCTAACACAGATACATTCCAATTTTCTACTTGGTTCACTTTGGCATCAGACCCTTCATATTACAGAAGGCTCTAATCTTTTCTTTACGACGCAGATACGAAGGTGTACCCAAAACTAACCGGAATAACATTGCCGTGGGTGAAACGGCTGCCGCTAGGCGTGTATAGCGCAACTCATTGCCAGTTCAGTGCCTCCTGTGTTGTCGACTTGGCTTGTTCTGTTCATGTGCAGTGATTGCTTTTGCTAGCACTGATTTGTTCTTGCTTCGTTTTTTGTGATGGCAAGTTTAAGTGAACCTTTAATTTGGAAGTATTAAGAAGATTGCGCAACAGTGTTCGTCAAAAAAGACCCGATTTGTAGCAGGCAGGAGACTGGTTCTTCCACCACGACAACGCACCTGCACACACAGCCATCTCTATTAGACAAGTTTTTGACTTAAAATGGAATGGTCCCCTGCCCCAGGTACCTTACTCGCCTGACCTGACTCCGTGTGACTCTTTCTTATTTCCATGGGGCATGAATGGACAGCGATTTGACAATACTGAAGAGGCCAAGAAGAAAACGAGGGGGGGGGGGGGGAGCTGTAAGCCATTTCTAAAGATGACTACAATAAAATGTCTCGAACAATGGAAGCACCGGTGGGACAAATGTATTAGTTGTCATGGAGAGTATTTTGAAGGGGATAAGATTGTTATGAATATAGTTTGAAAATGTATAGCTTTTTAAAATAATTCCGTTTTTTGGGGTACCCCCTCGTAGGTCTTATGTCGACTATGGGATAGGAAAGGGCTATCAATGGGAAGGAAGCGGCCGTGGCGTTAATTAAGGAACAGCCGCAGCATTTTCCTGGTGTGAAAATGGGAATCCACGAAAAACCATCTTTAGAGCTGCCGACATTGGGGTTCGAACCCATTATCCGCTGAATGCAAACTCAGAGCTGCGCGACCCTAACCGCACGGCCAACTCGCTCGGTAATATTACTACTTAAAATTACTTTTAAATGCATACCCTTTTTAAGAGACCACCCCTTTAAAAGATCATTTTTGATCAAACATTCGAGGTTCACATGTTTCACTGTAACTGAAATGTACAAAATTGACTTACAGCTTGTATCAACCCGATGAGGTAGGAGCCAGTCTTCAGCGAACAGCCGCAGCAACAAGTTTCAACTGTACAGCTCATGTTTTATCTGTAAATAGAGAAACTGATTATACAGGTGTATACAAGAATATTCATTCTTAAGCGGCTGCATTTCAATCCAAAATTTGCTTCTAGAGTTCATGCAGTCCGGTGTACAGTTCTGTAAGAGAGGCTGCATAACCAGTATAATATGACTCCTAATGCTTATGCAAATCATTTTACAGGATCTTCATGCCGGGCAGATGATGCTGGTTGAACTTTTAATACAAGAAACCTGCCTAATAATTTGCGTACTAATAAAATAATGTTTATTGCTCGCCTACTACATTTACGGTTGACGAAAACGCCGAGGTGTCGGAATTTTGTCCCTCTGCAGTATTTTACACCCGGGTAAATCTACAGACATGAAGCTGGCGTATTTCAGCACCTTCAAATACCACTGGACTGAGCGGTGATCGAGCCCGCTAATTCGGGCTCGGAAGACGAGCCCTTAACCGGCCAATCTTCCCATCCCTCCACAAGGCCCCTGTTCAGCATAGCAGGTGAGGCCGCCTGGGCGAGGTACTGGTCATACTCCCCAGTTGTATCCCCCGACCAAGAGTCTGAAGCTCCGGGACACTGCCCTTGAGGCGGTAGAGGTGGGATCCCTCGCTAAGTCCGAGGGAAAAACCGAACCTGGAGGGTAAACAGATGATGATGATGATGATGATGATGACATTTCCAACTCTGATTTTCTTTTTTCTTTTTTTACAGGTAAGTTCCCGTACCGAACACAGTTTGGTAAGTGTGTCTCCTTAGTTATTAACTGGGTTAAGATTTATATGTAAATAGCCAAATACATACACATGCATCTAATTCTAAATAATTAGTAAAATATGGAATGATTTTTTTTAAATTGAGGAATATAATGTAAGGAGTAATAGCATCGTATCCAAGTTTTTCATAAAAAGAGTTAAAGATTGTTTAAACATGAATGTGTTAGAACAAGAGCTTAACATTTTTGTTGTGTGCATTAAAATAATTAGAACTACAAATTGACTCGTATGAATGCGTAAAACTGTTGCACTATGTGTTATCAATGTAACTAAAGAATCTGGAATGTAAAAATTGAGTTGAATAACGAATAAAGTTCTGGACTTCAAAATTATGTTGAAATCAACCAAGTAGAAATAAAGTCAAATTTTTGGGTGGAGATTCCCCTTAAAGTTTCAAGAATAACCAACACGTGAGAATGTCCGCTGTAAAATACGATGAATTGGTGACGCTTTGTAGCGAAAGTAAATACCACAAAGATTAAGTAATGGTTCTTAAAAGCACACATCGTACTTCCTGGTCTATATCGTGTCGTCTCAAAACTCATGAGTTTCAAAACTCACGAGTCTCAAAACTCACGAATTCCAGGAAGAGGATTAGTGAGAACAAGTTTCTCTACCTGCGCCAGTCTGAAAACCACGAACAGGGCCAGTCCGTCTTTGAATGTCCACCCTATTAGTGATGGGTTAGTCGAATACTTTTAATAATCAAATAACTTCCACCGGGCGAGTTGGCCGTGCGCGTAGAGGCACGCGGCTGTGAGCTTGCATCCGGGAGATAGTAGGTTCGAATCCCACTATCGGCAGCCCTGAAAATGGTTTTCCGTGGTTTCCCATTTTCACACCAGGCAAATTCTGGGGCTGTACCTTAATTAAGGCCACGGCCGCTTCTTTCCAACTCCTAGGCCTTTCCTATCCCATCGTCGCCATAAGACCTATCTGTGTCGGTGCGACGTAAAGCCCCTAGCAAAAAAAATAACTTCCATCCGCTTATTTAAATAATCGAATAAATAATCAAATAAAATAATCGAATGAGTTTCAAATATCATTCAGTTATATCGCGCGGAATAATAGAATGCAACACGGATATTTTTTTCGGTTTAAATGTGTCTGGTAGATAACCGACTGAAGTAAGCGAATAGATGAACGCTTACGAAAATTAGAAATACGCCTTTTTACAAATGAATCTCCAAATGTTGAAACTAAATGAGTGAATTAACTGTCTTGATCTTTAATATCTCTAAATAAAACTCCTTATTCAAATAAATGCCGCCTTCTGGCCGCATTATGGAGCTAAGCCCCAGTACTACCAACTGGCAGTTTCTTTTAACTAGCAGCAGGAAATATACCTACTTTAATTTTATGTCGTCCAGCTGCATGCATAAATGGTTAGCATTCTGGCCTTTGGTCCAAGGGGTCTCGAGTTCGGTTTCCGGTCGGGTGGGAGATTTTAACTTTCATTAGTTAATTCCTATGGCTCGGGGACTCGGTGTTCGTGCCGTCTTCAGCATTAGACTTCATCTTCGGTATGGCTTCATCCTCACAGACGTGCAGGTCACCTATACGGTGTCAACTCTAAAGACCTGCACCAGACCACCCCGGAGGCCACATGCCACTATTATAAATTTATGTGAAATGTAAGAAATGCATTATATTAACTTTAAGACAACAGCAAAATATTTTTAAAATAATGATAATAATACACCTCGGTCTCTTTCATTCACTAACCATTATTTTCCCCCCGTGGGTTGGGGTGGCAGAATAACATTCACAGTATCCCCTGCCTGTCGTAAGAAGCGACTAAAAAGGGGCCCCCAGGGGCTCTTAAATTTTTTAAGAAAAGGCTAGACAAATAACTGACAGGCAATCTGCTACCAGGATGACTGCCCTAAGTCGGTGGAAAATCATGGGTTGAAGGGAAGCGTGAGTCACCGCGTAACCTCATCCCTCTTGCAGTCATCGCAAGCACCTGCTGTGAGGATTCGTGAATTTTGAGACTCATTAGAATGTTTACTTTAGCTACCAGTTTGTAGTCGTGAGTTTTGATACTATTTGTTACTAATTATAGTCCGTGAGTTTTGAGACTCGTGAGTTTTGAGACGTAACCGTCTATATATACCGTATTTAGCGCTTCGCGGGCCGCTAGTTGGCAGTCACTGCTCTACAAGAAGCCCTCTGCAATCTGCTTTCAAGAGGAGTGACGAAAGTGCGCATATTTGCTTTATTCTTGAGGATATAAAAATATGGGACCAACATTTTGAAAAGCCGTTGATAAATACTCGTATCACAAACATTTCTCAGCAGACAAAGTAGGAGTCCACATGCTACGAAAAACGTAGAATTTAAGCAATTTCCTCAATTGTCAGTGTCAGAGTCTGTAACACAACCTACATAACAGCATCCTAAGCGTAGTGCTCACATGTTAAAAGTACTAAGAACATTTCTCACAAGCAACAGACTAAACACGTTTTCACCTTATAAAAGAAACTCCTCTTCAGAGATATTTTGTAACATAAGTGTCTTTGTTTACAAAAGAAGGGTCCGTCAGTCTCATTTTTGACAGTCCAGGATTTTTTCATTTGGCTTTACGTCGCACCGACGCAGTTGGTCGTACGGCGATGATGGGATAGGAAAGGGGTGGTAGTGGAAAGGAAGAGTGCGTAGCTTTAAGGAACAGCCCAAACAAAATTTGGAAATGGATAGTTTAGAAGATCGAAGGCAGAATGATGCGGCGAAGTTCATATATCATCATCATCATCTGTTTACCCTCCAGGGTCGGCTTTTCCCTCGGACACAGCGAGGGATCCCACCTCTACCGCCTCAAGGGCAGTGTCCCGCAGCTTCAGACTCTTGGTCGGGGATACAACTGGGGAGAATGACCAGTACCTCGCCCAGGCGGCCTCACCTGTTATGCTGAACAGGGGCCTTGTGGAGGGATGGGAAGATTGGAAAGGATAGGCAAGGAAGAGGGAAGGAAGCGGCCGTGGCCTTATGTTAGGTACCATCCCGGCATTCGCTTGGAGGAGAAGTGGGAAACCACGGAAAACCACTTCCAGGATGGCTGAGGTGGGAATCGAACCCACCTCTACTCAGTTGACCTCCCGAGGCTGAGTGGACCCCGTTCCAGCCCTCATACCACTTTTCAAATTTCGTGGCAGAGCCGGGAATCGAACCCGGGCCTCCGGGGGTGGCAGCTAATCACACTAACCACTACACCACAGAGGCGGACTGAAGTTCATATATACAATAATAAATCTGAAAATTGATCATCCTGTGTTCCTTTCCCTCCTGAATTTCCACGTGCCACGGCCAAATTCAAGACTTCATTTAACATTTTCAAATATAAAAGTTAGAACATCTGCCCATCAAAATTCACCACTTTACAGACTGTGCAGTAACTATAACAGTGAATCTCGGAATAATAATGCTCTTGATTTCAGTACAAACATGACAATGGTTTTAAAAGAATTCACGACAGCAAGAAATGTTATGTAATTGATCCCACAGTCAGGATTGAACATCACACAGGCCAGCCCTTATATTCCCGTTAATGTCCTTCTAACTGATGAATGGTTCTTTAATATTTTATTTATTTATTTATTTATTTATTTATTTATTTATTTATTTATTTATTTATTTATTTATTTATTTATTTATTTATTTATTTGAGTGTTTCCAAATGTTAATGCTGTAGACTGTATACTGTGTTATTAATTGTTCAAATTCAATTTAGATACTTTTATATATTTAGTTAAACCTTAAGATTAGTTTAGATTAGATTTAATTAAGTTAGTAATAATGATTTGTGCAGGCTTTCATGTAAAGTAATATTACCTAGCAACCGTGTAGGCTGTGATGTAATTTCACTTTGTGTCACAAAGAATGTGCCGTAATTAGAATGAAAATTCTGTAGCAAGCAATACAGTAAAGAAAACATTTGCCTGGTATGAAAATGGGAAACCGCGGAAAGCGTCTTCAGAGGTGCGGACAATGGGGTTCGAATTCTAGATCATCATCCATAAGTTATTTCACTGCGAATGTCTCTACTTAATCAGTGGGGAATATAATGAGTCGCGCCTACACAAATACAGACTCCACGCTGTTACAAAAATAACCTCCACAAAACACTGCCAGCTTTGATTACATTGGGAACACAGATAACACTAGAAGTGACATAGCTATACAGAGGAAGAGGTGCTTTGAAGGTCACTGATACAAGCACAGGCCCGAAAATCAGGGGCAGAGCGGTCCCAGAGACCTCACGTCAGTAGTAAACTGTTAAGTACAGTATGGTATTATGTAAGTTCCTTGCAGGCTTATTTTCCTCAGTAACAGTTGAACCTATAGACATGTTTACACCGAGTGTGCGGCTGCGCAGTTTAGGTCACACAGCTATCAGCTTGTTTTCGGGAGGTAGTGGGTTCGAGCCCCACTGTCGGCAGCCATGAAGATGGTTTCCCGGTGTTTCCTATTTTTACACCAAGCAAATGCTGGAGCTGTACCATAAGGTCACGACCGCTTCCTTTCCGCTTCTAGCCCTTTCCTATCCCATCGTCGCCATAAGACCTATGTCCATGCGACGTGAAGCAAATTTGAAAGAAAGAATCCTGTGGGTATCCACAGAGTTTGCATGTCCATGAGAGGTAAGTTATATTTTGTTAATAATTAAAATTATTTTCTTAATCCGTTTACATTTCTGGGTTGGTCTTTCCCTCTGACTCGGCGATTGATCCCATGTCTGTCGTCTCAGGGGCAGTGTCCTGGAGAGTGAGAGACATTTGGTCGGGGATAAAACTGGACAGGAGGACAAGTACCTCGCCCAGGCGATCTCACCTGCTTTGCCGAACAATGGCTTTGCGAGGGCGGGGGGATGGGAAGATTGGAATCGATGGGCAAGGAACGGGGTAGGAAGTGGCCGTGGCACCTTTCCCCCACCCTCGCACTGCTCCTTTAAAAGGCACTATTTATGACATTATGCCATTGACAATTAAAAACCACTTCAAGGCTGACTGACCCCCGTTGCAGTCCTCGTACCACTTTTTAAATATCGCGGCAGAGCCGGGAATCGAACGCGTGGCTCAGGGGGTTGCAGCTAATCATACTAACGACTAAGCCACAGAGGCGGACAATTAAAATTACAACATTACAAAATTACATACAATATTATGCTCCCATTTTTATTTTTGAGCGCCTGTATATATGGTTCATAATTTCAAGTAAAACCCCCTCTTAGTTGTAGAAGTATTTTTCGTGAAATATCCGTATCCTAACGAACTTCATATCTCTCTCCCCGTCCCCCCTTGCTCCTTCAAAGGGCACTATTTATGATATTGAATTAAATCTTGCCGAGAGAAAATCTATTTCACTGGAGCTTCCAAAAACCAAACCCCATGGCGCAACAGCCCCGAAGGGCCATGGCCTTCCAAGCGACCGCTGCTCAGCCCGAAGGCCTGCAGATTACGAGCTGTCGTGTGGTCAGCACGACGAATACTCTCGGCCGTTATTCTTGGCTTTCTAGACCGGGGCCGTATCACAGTCAGACAGCTCCTCAATTGTAATCACGTAGGCTTCGAACCAGCCCTCAGATGCATGTAAAAATCCCTGACCTGGCCGGGAATCGAACCCGATGCCTTTGGCCCACTGGAGCTTCCACATATGTTAAAGATAGTTACTCTCTAAAAGTTAATGTATTACGGTACCTTGAATACTCCAGGAACTAAGATGACCAACTTCTTCACCAACACTACCAGAACTGTGATGCTAGTCCTCTTCTCGTTGAAGTATTTACCTCTCTCCACTGTCGAAATGACTGCCTTTACTTATTCCTCCCCTCTTCTTCCCTCTCAGAATTGAGAAACTTGTGTTGACCATCCCAACAAACCGCTCTCCCGATGATCACATTCCAGAGTAAACTTAGCAGAAATTCAGAATATACGATCATTAGAGACTTGACACTAAACACAATCCTGTTATGCTGTCTGCAGTTACACTAACAAAGTTGTAGACTATTTCAGTAATAGTAGTGGGCCCGGGTTCGATTCCCGGCCAGGTCAGAGATTTTTACCTGGATCTGGTTCGAGGTCCACTCAGCCTACGTGATTACAATTCAGGGGCTGTGTGACGGTGAGATGACGCTGAGATCTAGGAAGCCAAGGACAGCGGCCGAAAGGTTTTGACGTGCTGACCACACGACACCTCATAATCTGCAGACCTTCGGGCAAGCGGTCGCTTGGTAGGCCACGGCCCTTTGAGGCTGTTGCACCATGGGGTTTGGAGATCATTCATTATTATTTTTATTATTAGGGTCTATTATTATTATTATTATTATTATTATTATTATTATTTTATTATTATTATTATTATTATTATTATTATTATTATTATTATTATTATTATTATTATTATTATTCCATGAAATCCAAAAAACATATTGAATTTTTAAGAGATTGTGTGGGGTCGGTCACATTGTGAGGTGGTTTATTTTAAAAGCCGAGTATGTTATTCTGGAAGGAAGTGCTGAAGACCAGAAAGTGTCTCTTGATCGTCCCCTACTTGTCGTACATGTTGAGATCGCAGCGAGAATTAGGCAAGCCTTGAGGAGGGTGAAGTCCACTGCAGAGTGACAGCTCACAGCACTGCAACAGCTAACTCTAACCATGATGCCCTCAGTCAGTGTAATTCGGATGATAAGTAGATCTGTGGGTCGCATGGTTTGACGTAGACTTTTTTTCTATACCTGTAAAATCAAAAGCAAGTTTTGTTCGTTATGCACGTCTCCTCCGATCAGAACCAAATTGTACACTAAGGTGCATGAGGCATTTGGTCAGGTACTAGAGGTAGTTACATTGTCAAATTTAAACTCTTTACCGACCTCGATAGCAGCAGTCGCTTAAGTGCGTCCAGTATCCAGTATTCAGGCGGCTCTGAAGATGGTTTTCCATGGTTCCCCATTTTCACACTAGGCAAAGGCTAGGGCTGTACCTTAAGGCCACGGCCGCTTCCTTCCCACTCCAAGCCCTTTCGTGCCCTATCGTTGCCATAAGACTTGTGTGTGTCGGTGCGACGTAAAGCAACTTGTAAAAAAAAAAACCATGCTGTACGGGGGAATCGAAGTTGTAGAAGGTACAGACACGGCTCATTTTACTTCCTTCACTGCGAAGAGCAATAGTCGGGACTCCAAAAACAACATTTTAAGGCCCTACAATCAAGAGTCTCAGAGATATTTCTAAACATTCCCCGCTCTTGGAAACTGATCAAGAAAGGGAAGCCATAACCATGGTAACGCCGCCTTCCGACGTCCTCAAATAACGCTTCTTTAAAGCCTTCAAGGCCTACTGTGATGGTTTACTCCACAGCCGGATTTTGTTCTATGATCCAGTCTAGAATTTTTTTTAATTTTTTTTTTTTTTTTTTGCTATTTTGCTTTACGTCGCACCGACACAGATAGGTCTTATGACGACGATGGGACGGGAAAGGCCTAGGAATGGGAAGGAAGCGGCCGTGGCCTTAATTAAGGTACAGCCCCAGCATTTGCCTGGTGTGAAAATGGGAAACCACGGAAAACCATCTTCAGGGCTGCCGACAGTGGGATTCGAACCCACTATCTCCCGGATGCGAGCTCACAGCTGCGCGCTCCTAACCGCACGGCCAACTCGCCCGGTAGAAATTTATTCTCCGGGAAATGAACCCCAGTTCCATGAATGCGTATGGAATGATGGGCATCTCTTACACTTGCACTTCCTTAGAGACTCCCTGAAATATCTTGTTTGTTCCAAGCTAGACTGCAATGTGTTGTTGACACTCACGATGCTATCGAAGTTCTCGACAGTACAGACTTCTGGTACTGTGTATATTGTAGCTATTGTACTTTCTAAACGAAGTGAAATCATCCTGTAACTACTACATTGGTAGGGAAGCTTTTTTTGTTTCCATTACTTATGAAACTGTCCTGGATATGTTGTAACTATGGCAACCAGTAAACGTGCATGTAACCACATTGTCCCACTGTGCGCTTTATCCCTATACCTAAATAAGAGTTTCAGAAAATCCCGTATCAAGTGAACCCCGTTTTATTCTTCAATCCAGATTTACAATCCTTGAACTGGTCGTTAAAGGAACCCAGGGCCTTGGAATAAGAAACCAACACCACAGGGCTAGCTAATATAATAATAATATTAAAATAATAATAATAATCACATTAGTATTATATTTACTTGGCGTAGAATACTTTTCATTTTCTCACAATTCATGAGCCTCCCCATTCTTTTGTAGAAACGCTGTGGTTTTTTGTCGTTTAATCGAATTATTTGGTCACATCTGTATAAATCAATCAATTCAAAGGAGATCAAGATCAACTGGTTAGAAGAAATTAATCAGGATTTACAAGGAAACTATTCTTTTAAATAATGTCATGAGAGTTATTATTATTATTATTATTATTATTATTATTATTATTATTATTATCGACTTCTTGGCTGAATAATCAGGGTACTTGGTTTCGGTTCAGAAGGGCACGGGTTCGATTCCCAGACGGGCGGAGATTTTGACTGTGTATGGTTAAATACTACGGCTTGCGCACTGGGTGTTTGTGCTTGTCTCAACACATTCGTCTGCTTATTCACACAACCACCTGAGAAACACGCAATTGGAATACACCCCTCCACATAGTTGGTTGTGTCCCATTTGCAATCACAGCAAAAAATTTCCCATTTGCGATCACTCCCATTACAGTGAAAAAAAGAATGAGAAGAAAGACCAGTTTCTGTCCCATTTGCGAACACTGTAAACTTATCAGAAGCCTATCAGGGTTTTCCAACGTCCATGCAGAACGGGGACTGCTAATTAAAGCGTACTCCACGCAACCGTGTGATATGGATTCTCCCAACCCGTGTCCGACTCGTTGGCTGAACGGTCAGCGTACTGGCCTTCGGTTCAGAGGGTCCCGGGTTCGATTCCCGGCCGGGTCTGGGATTTTAACCTTCATTGGTTAATTCCAGTGGCACGGGGGCTGGCTGTATGTGTTGTCTTCATCATCATTTCATCCTCATCCTACGGGAGTCAAATAGACCTGCACCTGGCGAGCCGAACCCGTCCTGGGATATCCCGGCACTAAAAGGCATACGACATTTCATTTTATTTCCCAACCCGTCCCCTCTCTCTTGAACGTTTTCTCTTTTTTTTTTTTAGGTTTTTAATTTTTAACATACGGTACTGTAATTATTCCAGCTGTACACATCCTTCGTTAATGGAGCACTTGTTGTTATCTGCGTGCTTACTTACGACATGCAGGTCATTGAGACGAAGAGAGGCAAGCCTTGTGCTTTATATTATGGATACTCTTGCAGAAATGTGCGGAAAAGTCAGGGATGTATGGTGACATGGGTGTTTTTCTTTTTACCGCTGGCTTAACGTGGCACCGGCACATATATGTCTTATGGCGACAATGGGATAGGAAAGGGCTAGGAGTGGGAAGGAAGCGGCCGTAGCCTTAGTTAAGCTACACTTTCTTGTTGTGAAAATAGGAAACCACGGAAAACTATCTTCAGGGGTGCCGACAATGGGCTTCGAACCCACTATTTCCCGAATGCAATCTCATCTTTTCGCGCTATCATTATAGAATTATAATTTCTTCAACTTATTTTAATCTAAACGTTTTCTTAATATTAAGTTCTGGAATCTTGTACAACTAATCCGAGCGTAAAGACAAAAATTATCATTTTATTTATATAGGCTGAGTGGCTGTGCGCTACGGCTATGGAGCCAAGCTCTGCATTCGGGAGACGTGTGGGTTCAAACCGTCGGCTGTTCTCAGAATGGTTTTGTGTGGTTTAATATTTTTACTTCCAGGAAAATGCCGGTACAGTTCCTATCCACAGTCCTCCCACCCCCTTACCAGTTTCATTCACATTAACACATTTCAACTTCATTAGCTCCTCAACTGAGTTGTCAGGAAGGGCATCCGGCCGTAGAAACATGCCGTATAAATGAATCTCATCTCATCCCCGACCCGGTATCAAGAAACGAGACTAAGTGGTAGACATACATACAGAAATATGAAAGCAGGCAAATTATATTTTGAGCAGCTGTTTACTTAACGTGTCGGTATGAATATTTGAACAGTTTGAGCATTATTTAAGCAGTAATTTACCAGGAAAGTTGGCCGTGCGGTTAGGAGCGCGCAGCTGTGAGCTCGCATCCGGGAGATAGTGGGTTCGAACCCCATTGTCGGCAGCCCTGAAGATGGTTTTCCGTGGTTTCCCATTTTCACACCAGGCAAATGCTGGAGCTGTACGTTAATTAAGGTCACGGACGCTTCCTTCCCATTTCCAGGCCTTTCCTGTCCCATCGTCGCCATAAGACCTCTTTGTCGGTGCGACGTAAAACAAATAGCAAAAAATAAATAAAAGCCGTAATTTAATAGTGTCCCCAACTGTATAAGAAAGTGTAAGTTAACTGCCTGCTAAGTTTGAAATGAGCTATAATTTCTTTTAAAAAAGGGTAGCACTCTCAAATGAGCAAAGTGTTACAGCAAAATCCTTTGTTTTGAAATTGGAAAGTGTAAAATTAAACGGTTTTAATACGCCCATCTTTTGACCTACTTCTTAACTCATTTGACCGCCTTTACACCCACAACCATCTGGTAACTCTAAATAAAATGTTCATTTGAGTCCTTTTTATTCTGTCAGTCCCGGTATTAACGCATCAGTCTCAAACGGTAAAGTAATTTAATGAGTTTCAACATACGATTCGTAAAAATACTAGTATGTAGTTTCGCCAGTTATTTGATGGATGTCTTCCTGAACCAGTCCTTCAGCAGGGAATTCCCTCACAGCAACCTGACTGTATGTCACTGATAAGAGTGATCGCAAATGGGACAATGCTTCACCCGTCAAAAATAAACTACTCTTGTATTCTACCTGAGTGATCGCAAATGGGACGACACCACATAGTTAACATGAGGAAGGACACCCACCCGTAAAACCGGTCCAGATACACGTGTGACAGTGTGTGGGGGAAAGCGGTAATTGAGAGAAGAGCAATTATTATTATTAAAAATCGCCTAAATAAATTTGGGAATGTCCTTTAGACATGAATATGCCTTATGGCTGGTGGTCATCCAAAAATTTTCGTTACAGAAATGTAACCTAGCAACCGTGCAGCCTATGCTGTTAAGTATTGCTACCTAGCAACCGCGCAGGCTATGGTGTAAAGTATTGTTACCTAGCAACCACGCAGGCTATGGTGTAAAGTACTGTTACCTAGCAACCGCGCAGGCTATGGTGTAAAGTATTGTTACCTAGCAACCACGCAGGCTATGGTGTAAAGTACTGTTACCTAGCAACCGCGCAGGCTATGGTGTAAATTATTGTTACCTAGCAACCGTGCAGGCTATGGTGTAAAGTATTGTTAGCTAGCAGCAACCGTGCAGGCTATAGTGTACATTATTGTTACCTAGCAACCGTGCAGGCTATGATGTAAAGTATTGTTACCTAGCAACCGTGCAGGCTATGTCATATGGCTGGTGATCATCTGAAATTAGCAGCTGTTGACGGATGGCCATGGCCGACATATTTTATGACCATTTGATTTTTGCGAAGGAAAAATAATGTTTTTCATGTCCTTCCATTTTTTTGCCGATACCTTAATTCTTCGAAGTTTTGGATTTTCATTAGTTTTAAAAGAGGATGATGGCACAGTTGTACTTCTCTTATCACTGCCACCACCTACCTCGATGGCGTCATGAAGCATGGCAGCCAATGTGACCTCAAGACACAGCGTTATGGCTATCATCGATATGTTGGACTGAAAATAACTGCATTCAATTCTTCTCGTCACAGAATGTTGATCTTGAAAGATAAAGGCAACAATGATGGTGAATAGTGATGGGATTGCTCAGAAAGGATGATCGGTGAAAGCATGACCGAAGACAATGTTGGATTATAAGGATGTTTTTAAAGCAAAAGGAACAGACACATTAATTGAAATAATTATATCATATAAACGAGGATATGAATTTGCTAATGCGTTTTATTGTATAAGTAAGTTTTTACATAAATCATTTTTCTGTACATGCAGTACATTGTGATATAAACACTTAATCACATTTCTTCACTCTTGATATCCACTATTTCCCTATCCCAAGGAAGAATAGCTATCCTGTGTTACACAATATCACCTACACAGGAACTTAAAGTTACCTTAACGGCACATGAAGTGATATAGTGTCTATAATAGACCGTCAATGAGTCCCACTTTTGGCACTAGGGATACTGCTGTAGCTCTCCATCTTTCATTGCTCTTGTGCGTAAAACAACTTTCTAGACTCGACAACGCTTCTCTGATTGACTGAAGTTCGTCAGCACCCTACACAACAATACGATACCTGCTATTGAGAAACTTCAGTTCTCTACCTGTGTACTCGCTTCCGTGAAGTTAATCGTCAATCCTTAGCTTTCTGTAATGTCATTTTCATTTTCCAGGTATCTGAATGCGCTGCAGTAAGACGTGCTAAAAATTGATTTAACGTGAGGTAAAGAACAGCTTACTTAACCTACGACGGTGAACTGTGAACATTGCCATTCTTAGAGCTTTACACTTAGAATTTTAAAAATCATTTTTCTTATTTTATCATCCAAATGTACACTGCTAAACCTTTACACTTGTACTGATAGGCAGTGGCGAAAGTATCGGGAGAGGTATTTCGGGACATACCCCTCCGGAATTCTAATCAGAAAGTAATCGCACGTAGCCTAAATAACATTTACGTCCATTGGTTTGATATATTTTATCACCTGTTTCTGTATAACTGAAGCGTAACCAATTCAGCTTCGACCACTCTTAGTCATTAAGTATTCCTTACAGGTAATAAACACTGTACTTCGATTTTCCCAAGGAACGACAGCATGTAGCCCCGATGTTATGTTTACTTTGCGACTTCTTACTCTTTTGGTCTGAAAGGTATGTGAAACTTTTCTGTGTTTATCTCCTGACCTTGGGCCTCTCCCGGATGGTAGGAGATTAAATCCTTTCAGACTGAATGAGGAAATCAGCCACTCTTATCAGTGGATGAGTCATATGCGATGTCACAATCGAGTAAAAGGAAGCATGCAAGACACCTGAGCATACAATAAAAGTGTGCGATGAAGAGGCTAGATCAGGTGAATGTTTAGGACTAGTATAAGGAGGTACGTAGCTGAGCTTTCGTGAGTCAAGTTGACTGTCATTATTTCACCTTAAATCAGTTCCTAAATCCATACTCATTATCGCAGTACCATCCTATGCTTGAAAGGCAGGCATCAAATGTCCCTTCGACTACGAGCTGAACGTCGGGAATGAGGAGTAAATACATCTTGGTACTGCAGAAACTTAATCGCGTTTGTCCCGCCTTGTGGCAGGCTTTTCGTATTTCTGAGGCCCTGGTCCATTTTGAATTTCACTGGTCAATTATGGTCGGGTGCCCTTCCCGACGTCACTGGCCTTTTCCGGTGAAAATACCAAGCCGGAGACATGCTGAACTGCTCTGGCCGTAGAAACCCCTCGAATGCTTTCTGAACCCAACTTGGCAGGTTCGCTCAGTCGGGTGGTATTCGAAGGTACTCAGGTACGCCAGCCTCCTGTCCATAGATTTGGTGATACGAATTAGAATTCCAGAGAGACAAAATTCCGGCAACTCTGCGTCACTGAAAAACCATATATGTAATTAGTGGGACCCGGGTCAACTGTGATTCGAAAGCCTCAGTCATGCAGATGGAAACCCAGCTGCTATTCATGCCCTCAAGTAAATACAGTATATTTATTTCGCCCTTACATAGACTCTTCCCCAATGAAAACAGACTTGACATACTACTTCCTAGTATGTAACATGTACGGAAATTACAATAATATTAATGACAATAATACAAACCAGTAAATAAATCTATAAATACATAAATAAAGAGAGAAAGAAATAAAGTTCTTTTTTAACGTCTATTGCTACCACTACCGGTCAAACAGGCAAGGTGTGGTGATCTTGTGCCGCAGTTGTCTAACATCGTATTAACAAAAGATCCTGGGAACGAACGCACTCTATTGGGCCGATAGCACACTGAGAGCACCGTTGTGTTCATTGAGAATGGAGTAGCACGAAGGTACCGTCACACCAAAAGTGGGGCCCCTTGATCTCCCTGCGCGTACACAAACACACACTGTTCGTTCACGGGTGAACTTTAAGGAACTGGTTGTTTGCCGTGAGTCAGCGTCTCATAGTAGCTCTTCACCACGACGATGAAGTAGGATTGCAGAGCTGAAACAGACAGAACACAGAAATAGAGTAATTCGAGTTATTCGCATGCGTATCTTTTAAATATAACACTGTCTGTATAACTGAACGTGTCTCGTTTTAAGGCGCTGACCTTCTGACCCCAACTTGGTAGGTTCGATCCTGGCTCAGTCCGGTGGTATTTGAAGGTGCTCAGATGCGTCAGCCTCGTGTCGGTAGATTTACTGGCACGTAAGAGAACTGCGGGACTAAATTCCGCCACCTCGGCGTCTCCGAAAACCATAAAAGAGTAGTTAGAGGGACGTAAAACAAATAACATTTTAAAAAATTGTCTTGTTTTATGCTTATGGAGATTTAAATCGCGTGGATCTTTTGTTATTTCTCAATACTTGCCTGTGTTTGAGGCTCAATCAAAACTCAGTTATATCAGGGGAAATAAGAAATATATATAACTAGAACAAACCTTGATTTTCAAGGCTCCGTTTCATTTATGTAATAATAAATAATAATGTTATTTGCTTTACGTTCCACTAACTATTTTTTACGGTTTTCGGAGACTCCGAGGTGCCGGAATTTTGTCCCGCAGGAGTTCTTTTACGTGCCAGTAAATCTATCGACACGAGGCTGACGTATTTGAGCACCTTCAAATACCACCGGACTGAGCCAGGATCGAACCTGTCAAGTTGGGGTCAGAAGGCCAGCGAGTCAACCGTCTGAGCCACTCAGCCCGGCACTTATGTAATCGAAATGGTTTCTGTAGCAATAAAAGATACATTTCTCAGCGTTGCCAACCCAAAAGTAGAAATTTATTTATTACAATTACAACAAAATCCGTTGCTGTTGTTTGTGTTCCGAAGGTCATTCGCGTATTTCACAGCAATATTCATAGGGATGAGCTATTTTTAAGTCGGCAAGATTTTGAGTATTGGCCAGTGTTATTCATAAATCGGGCGTTACAACACGGGGGAGGAATGTAGGCTATAAAGGTAAGATGAAGGAACCGCAAACTTAACATGTACAATTCAGAAACAAATTAAATTAATTCAAATCAATTTAGTGCGGTCGCCCAGGTGGCAATTTCCCTCTCAATAGTTTACCTCATATTTACATTTATATTTACATTGTTCACCTAGATTTTTTGTTAAATATTTTCAACGAATTTTGAAATTTATCGAATATTTCTCTTGACAATTTATTCCAATTCTTTGCTCCTCGTATTTTCCCCAATACGTCCTCTTGAATTGGAATTTTATCTTCATATTACCACCTGTCCTACTTTCAAAAGCTCCACTCAAGCTTATTCTTTATCCAGTAATCGGGAGATAGTGGGTTCGAATCCCACTGTTGGCAGCCCTGAAGATGGTTTTCCGTGGTTTCCCATTTTCACACCGGGCAAATGCTGGGGCTGTATCTTAATTAAGGCCATGGCCGCTTCCTTCCCAGTCCTAGCCACTTCCTATCGCATCGTCGCCATAAGGCCTCTCCGTGTCGGTCCGACGTAATGCAACTTTGCAAGCTTATTCTTCTACTTATATCGGCCCACTCCAACTCACCAATGACAGCTTAAAACATACCACGTAGCCGAGCATCTCATCTCCTTACTCCCAAGTCTTCCCATCCCAAAGTTTGCAACATTTTAGTAACACTACTCGTTTGTCGGAAGTCACCCAGAGTACATCGTGCTGCTTTCCTTTGAATTTTTTCTAGTCTTTTTCTGTCATTGTTGCCCATGATCGAACATAACCTAAAATTCCAAATACAGAGATGAAGACGAATTCTGGTTCGCACCTCACTGTCGGCAGCCCTGAAAATGGTTTTCCGTGGTTTCCCATTTTCACACCAGGCAAATGCTGGGGCTGTACCTTAATTAAGGCCACGGCCGCTTCCTTCCCACTTCTAGCCCTTCCCTGTCCCATCGTCGCCATAAGATCTATCTGTTTCGGTGCGACGTAAAGCAACTAGAAAAAAAGACGAATTTTCGATTATAGCTTACATCTGATACTGTACACGACTGCGTAACATTTTAATAAGGAATACTGCCTTTTTTGAGTAAATGTGTGGGCTATGATTTGATTTTAATCTCTATGATGTTAATGTTATCTACCCCCAAATTCTTTTGTAAAGTCATATTAGGCTTCTTCCTTTGTTTCTGCTCAATAGCGGACATAATTTATGACAAATTATATGCAAACTCCGATTGGAATAAAAAATTTGTTTACATATCGATACTGGCGGAAGCACGTAGTAATTTGTTTTCCGCGCGTCAGTATGAAACATTTAAGGTTCAAATTGAGATTGAAACGGAAACTTAGATTGGGTAAACCGAGAAAACAAATTCTGTGGCGAATAATGGAAGTGAGTGTTATCAGAGTTTTGGAAATTTTCAGATAACAGCAAAATAACTGATGGCGTTAAATACGGGCCTTAGTGTACAATACGGAAGTTTATGGCATTTATTCAAAAATTTATCACGAACTAACCTGTATCACGAATATGCATCCCTTTACTTTTATTTCCTTTTTCCCTTTCTCTTCCCGGAGGGATGGTAGTTAGTAGCAGATGGGTTTCCGGACACTACAGCTCTTCCGGTAGTGAAGTATTATTGGAATTTTGTTCCCTGGAGTCAGTCATTTTAGAGTGTACAGTCAGGAGGTAAGTATTGCCAATAATACGCTTATTTTGATTGAAGGAGTCTTACTTCTGTGTCTGTGGCGGGGCATATTCACTCGTCCAGGGGTAGCTACAGTGTATGTTAAACTGTCGATTAGTGTTCTTGTTACTGTAGTGTTTCGTTTCTTTTACAAGTTTGAATAAGAACGAGAGCAGAGGATGTTAAAACATTGGGTTATCGTAGCATTAATCAGTTTGAGTTGAGTTTGTTCTTGGTTTAAAGTAAGTTTTACAGTATCGTCGTTTCATTGGCAGCAAGGAAATGCTTGAATCGTCGCTAAAGTCCGCAATTTTAGGCAGTAATAGGTTAGAATGCAAACTTACTGAAGTAGGTAACAAGTATAGTCTGTCCTACACAGCGGTTATATTATGAATCTTTCGTAAAGTGTAGGCGTGAGGCCTATCGGAACCCCTACAATGTATGTTACTCTCGTTACATAACGGGCTAGAAGACACTTCCTAACAACCAAATTAGTTTGCATTCTAACCTATTACTGACTAAATATCCTTTTTCCTAGCTTCTTCGTTTATGTCGTATTGTCCTAAGATGGATTTACATGGGTCTGTAATTTCCTGTCAAATCTCACCAAATATCACATAGCGGTTTTTGCAGGGGCGATGGTCTTGGAGACTAGTTCCTAAAGGCCATTATTATAGCAACAATTCCCTCGCGCTCTGTTTTCGCAGTCGTAGGCGGACATGTCTCATCTGTCGAAATTATCACAGTAGAGCTGCTTAGTAACCAAGCTAAAGCAGTATTGATTCCTTACCTGTTGCAGCGATGATGGTTAGGAGGCTCTGCACTCCCTCTGTAGTCTGTCCGTAGACAAAAGACGATACACAGTGGATTAACTGGAGGACGTCGTACAAGACGAGATATACTATAGAGTACATTATCCATGCTTTGATGAGGTCCGCCTTCTCCTAAAGGGCACACAAAAAACAACATATTAAGAAGAAGAAGAAGAAGAAGAAGAAAAAGAATATCGAGCAAGTGGTTGCCCGGTTTGGATAACGTAGCTAGATTACTCTCGGGGTCCTAACTTTTAGCAGCCCTGAAGATGGTTTTCCATAGTTTCCCATTTTCACACCAGGCAAATTCCGGGGATGTACCTTACAGTCAAGGCCGCTAAATTTCCAATCCTAGGCATTTCCTATTTCATCGTCGCCATAAGACTTGTCTGTCCTTCAGCTGCATGCAGCGCCTTCACTACCCTCTATTTGCAGCTTTTTTGCTAGTTGCTTTACGTCGCACCGACACAGATAGGTCTTATGGCGACGATGGGACAGGAAAGGGCTAGGAGTAGGAAGGAAGCGGCCGTGGCCTTAATTAAGGTACAGCCCCAGCATTTGCCTGGTGTGAAAATGGGAAACCACGGAAAACCATTTTCAGGGCTGCCGATAGTGGGATTCGAACCTACTATCTCCCGGATGCAAGCTCACAGCCGCGCGCCTCTACACGCACGGCCAACTCGCCCGGTCTATTTGCAGTTAGCTTCGTGACCGTAACGTATTCTCCCCACATGACCGTATCATCGAAGACAGCTTCTACGCACAGTCGTAGAGTCCTTTACCAACTTAACATTTATCTCCTCATTCTGAAAACCCTCCTGCCATTGTTCCCACCTGTTTGTACCAGGTGCTACCTTCAACTTTTGAAGAAGATACCCTGAGCCCACTCGACTTTCACTCCCATAGAGAAAGACTGTGCCGGGCTGAGTGGCTCAGACGGTTAAGGCGCTGGCCTTCTAACCCCAGTTTGGCAGGTTCGATCCTGGCTCAGTTCGGTGGTATTTGAAGGTGCTCAAATACGACAGCCTCGTGTCGGTAGATTTACTGGCACGAAAAAGAACTCCTGCGGGACTAAATTCCGGCACCTCGGCGTCTCCGAAGACCGTAAAAGTAGTTAGTGGCACGTAAAGCAAATATTATTATTATTATTATTATTATTATTATTATTATTATTATTATTATTATTATTATTATTATTATTATTGAGAAAGACTGCTGGAAAAACAGAGCTACTGAGAACTCAGTTCTTTCTTACAGAGTACAGTTGATCGCAACTGCGAGCTCACTTCCGCATCTGTGCTACTCTCTGATTAGAACTCCCATAGTGTATTATCATTCCGGGAGAATACAGATCGGAAATGGTTAGAAATGATCTTTTTCTTTCTATCATTTCCATTTCCTACGTGACATTTCTTCCTATCTGACGTCACTTGCTGCAGACCTCTTGAACCGTCAATATACTGTATTAGATTGCAGGCTTTGAAAAAGTCGTCAAAATAGGCTACTTACTACATTTTAGCCTCGGTAAATCTTTCGGACACTCTGGGGGTGGGAAACGCAGACGAAGAATACACCCACGGTATCTCGGGTCTGCCGTACGAGGCCAATAAAAGGAGCGACCAAGGAATGATGAAATTAGAACCATGAGACTATTTGTGAGTAGTACCACCATGTGAGGAACACCAGTCGACATTACCTGCGAGTAGTAGCACCATGTGAGGAACACCATTGGTCGACATTACTTGCGAGTAGTACCACCATGTGAGGAACACCATAGGTCGACATTACTTGCGAGTAGTACCACCATGTGAGGAACACCATTGGTCGACATTACTTGCGAGTAGTACCACCATGTGAGGAACACCATGGCCGACATAACTTGGGAGTAGTACCACCATGTGAGGAACACCATTGGTCGACATTACTTGGGAGTAGTACCACCATGTGAGGAACACCAGAGGTCGACATTACTTGCGAGTAGTACCACCATGTGAGGAACACCATTGGTCGACATTACTTGGGAGTAGTACCACCATGTGAGGAACACCATAGGTCGACATTACTTGCGAGTAGTAGCACCATGTGAGGAACACCATGGGCCGACATTACCTGCGAGTAGTAGCACCATGTGAGGAACACCATGGGCCGACATTACTTGCGAGTAGTACCACCATGTGAGGAACACCATGGGCCGACATTACTTGCGAGTAGTACCACCATGTGAGGAACACCATTGGTCGACATTACTTGGGAGTAATACCACCATGTGAGGAACACCATAGGTCGACATTACTTGCGAGTAGTACCACCATGTGAGGAACACCATGGGCCGACATAACTTGCGAGTAGTAGCACCATGGAAGGAACACCATGGTTCTGCTTTACCAGTGATTAGTACTATTATGAGGAGCCGGTGACCTGGATTTTGGACCCCTTTTTTTAACAAGCCTCATCACAGAAACTAAGGTAATGTCAATTGGATCCACTGATTGTTTTGGATTCATGGTCGTTCTTTCATCATCATTCGTTTCATATTTTAATCAGTGCATACATTTTGAAATTTTAACTATCGTTTCTTTGCGCCTCGTACCATCAGGAGCCGATGGCCTAGTGGTTAGGCCCGTTTAAACAACAAACTGCCGTGCGGATAGTGGCGCGCGGCTGTGAACTTGTATCCGGGAGATAGCGGGTTCGGATCCCACTGTCGGCAGCCCTGAAGATGGTTTTGCGTGGTTTCCCATTTTCACACCAGAAAAATGCTGGGGTTGTGCCTTAATTAAGGTCACGACCGCTTCCTTCCCACTCCTAGGCCGTTCCTATCCCATCGTCGCCATAAGACCTGTCTGCGACGGTGCGACGTAAAGCAAGTAGCGAAAAAAAAACCCACCACATTATCAAATCCTTCAGAATGATTTATGTTTACTGCTGCTATTCGAGTCGTTTTTCCCAGACCAGAGCGTGGCTATGTGAGCAAACCAATGAGGTAACTTGACGGAGATGAAGCCGATAGCGGTGTGCAGTGAAAGTACCTACATGCAAACTTCCAACACCAAAACTATTCCTTAATAAATTTACCTCCCTAATTGACCTCTACCAACACAAGTTTAAGACCGCTAAAAGTTCCAAAGATATTACAATTCTGGGAGCAATGTAATTAAAACTGTCGACTTCCGTTTTAAGGGGCTGCCTGGCCGAGGCGGTAAAGGCGTGCTTGGTTCGCCCGTAAAGACGTGGTTTCGAAACTCCATCAGGAAGTCGTAAAATTTAAGAAACGAGATTATCACTTCGTGAGGTGCACATGGCCCTGGCGTTCACTCAGCCTACACCAAAAATGAGTAGCAGGTTAATTCCTGGGGGCGAAGGCGGCCGGGCGTAGAGCGAACCACTCTACCCCATCAAGTGCCCAGGTTACGAATAGTGGAAGCCTTCACCTTCCAAGGGCCTTCTTGGCCTGAACGGAGACGACTTTGCTTTGCTTTCTGACTTCCGTTTTATTTTTGTTTATCATTTTAAAACGCTATAGGAATATGAAAGGCGACCATAATTACATTAAACTGGGGTAAATGTGGACGGATTTTTTTTCTTATCTCTATACAGGATGGTCGGGTAGCCTATATGAGTGTTAGAGGGTTGGTAATCCTGATCAATAATTAGATATATCGTGCCGTTGTAATTTTTATCCGCTCATTAGCAACACTGCCTCGCAAAGCCAATTTGAATTCGCCCGCGAAGTGATCTGATTGGCTAACTTCAGCAGCTGATAAAAGGACAACGGTGAGCGTTATCAAATTATTTATCAGTATTACCAACCCTCATGTACCCGGTTCACGTTCATTCCACCCGTCCTGTATAACAAACAAATGGTTGCCCACCAACCCAGGGGGTTGTCGCCTGGTGGATGCCCGGAGTAGAACAATCAATCAATACTGATCTCCACTTAGAGCAGTCGCCCAGGTGGCAGATTCCCTATCTGTTGTTTCCCTAGCCTTTTCTAACATGATTTCAAAGAAATTGGAAATTTATTGAACATCTCCCTTGGTAAGTTATTCCAATCCCTAACTCCCCTTCCTATAAATGAGTATTTGCCCCAGTTTGTCCTATTGAATTCCAACTTAATCTTCAAATTGTGATCTTTCCTACTTTCAAAGACACCACTCAAACCTATTCGTCTACTAATCTCATTCCGCGCCACCATCTCTCCGCTGACAGCTCGGAACATGCCACTTAGTCGAGCAGCTCTTCTTCTTTCTCCCGAGTCTTCCCAGCCCAAACTTTGCAACATTTTTGTAACGCTGCTCTTTTGTCGGAAATCACCCAGAACATATCGAGCTGATTTTCTTTGGAATTTGAATCAAGTAATTCTGGTGAGGGTCTTTTTTTTCTAGTTGCTTTACGTCGCACCGACACAGATAGGTCTTATGGCGACGATGGGACAGAGAAGGGCTAGGAGTGGGAAGGAAGCGGCCGTGGCCTTACTTAAGGTACAGCCCCAGCATTTGCCTGGTGTGAAAATGGGAAAGCACGGAAAACCATCTTCAGGGCTGTCGACAGTGGGGTTCGAACCAAGTATCTCCCAAATTCAAGCTCACAGCTGCGCAACCCTAACCGCACAGCCACTTGCTCGGTAATACTATAGTTGGGGTCTTACCAGGGACTTATATGCCCTCTCCTTTACATCCTTACTACAGCCCCTGAACACCCTCATAACCATGTGCAGAGATGTGTACCAACCCCTTAATATACGTATTATTCTAGCGATCTTCTGTTTGAAGTGATCCATGTTGAGCCTTTGAAGTTCTTCAGTGAAAATCTAGTGAATCCATATACATTTTTTCCAGACGTGCCAACTTTCAAAAGTCAAAAATCAGGAGATTTTTTTTGGCGGCATATCCGACATGTTACGAAACGTTATTGATGACGTTACTCTGAATAATATTCAACATATTATACAAAATTATATCATTTCTCTTACTAATTAATTCATTGACTCTTCATTGTAACTGACGCTTCTTCTTATTCTTATTCTTTTAGGCCTACAATGGACCACGTATTTCTTAACTCTGGTGAACGTTTTTGTTCTTCTCAGCCCAGTGTTCCTTCATTCCTGCGCTATGGACGTCTTTTCTTTCTTGAGTCCATTTCACTCCTACTCCTGGACGCAGTGATTTAGCTGTTAGTGACTGGAGAGAGTCAGATGTCTTGATAAACTTTCTGGACTTATCTCGGTTGTAAATGTCAGTGTGATCAATGTTTATGTATTGTAGGTCTTTCTTTTAGGCATCATCACAAATTTCTGAAGAAGATTTATGCCCAAAGGACTGGGATTTTTGAGTGAGTTTGTTTGTTCTTGTAAATATGCTAAAAACATAGCCACAGAGTCGGCATTGCTGTGTAGAAATGATAATTAAAAAAGCATTACATTAGGGATTCTGTCATATTTAAGAACAGCACCAGCTTACTAAATCTGTCATCCCAGTGCCCACACAACATAAATTCTCTCCAGCGACTTAAAGAAGAGGAAAAACCTGGGATTTTCAAAAAATACAGGAATACTAAATCTGTTCTCAAAATCGGGAGATAAGTCTCTGCTGTCAGGAAAGAGGGAGCAAAGACCAAAAATAGGGAGTTTCACGCTTAAATCGGGGGGAGTTCTAGTTCTGAGCTGAGAGATTAATGAATTAATTTTACGAACGTCATTTGCATAGCTTAAAAGTGCTTAGAATTTGCCTTCTTCTTAATCCAGGAACTCTCCTTCTAAACTCAATTACAAGATATTGGAGATTACAATACCAAGATTCACACAAGGATACACTGGTCTGTTTGCCTGGGCCAATAAAATTATAGACAATAACTAGGAGAAGGATTTTTTGCCACGAATAGCTTATAATGCAAACGTATTTGAACAAGGCGTAAGTATAATCTACCCGCTCTACACATATGTCGGTGAGTTGCCTAAATTTTAGAGTCGCTAATATTTATGCAACTCACACCGCAGAACTGTTGTGCGGGTAGAAAACGCTTGAATCTTGGTTAAGTAAGTTTGCCTTCTACTGTAACCTGTTCGTAAATAAAAGTCCTTTCTATCTCGATATGTGGCTTACCTTCTTGGTGCCGTACGCCAGCAGAACTCCAAAGAACATGTGTATTGCCACCAGCACGGCAGAGATCGAGGCGACGACGATGAACACTGCGAGGAGAAAGAAAATATTTTACATTTGGAGAGGAACATGGCTTCATTTTCTTAAAGCTACAACCCTTGTCATCATTCTAGTTCAAGGATTCGAACTGTGGCCACAGCAGTGAGTGACTCTACAGCGCTGCTATTGCCCCCGAAAGTATTACATGGATACTAAATAATTAATGAAACATACTACAACTAATTCAGCTCTGGACAATATAGAGTGTCTCTCATAAACTAAGACAGAACGCACGGTGTTTGGAATCTGCTGTACGCCAGCTGCCTCAGCGCGGCCGCCCTCCTTTAAGCGTATATACAATCTTATATGAAATCTTACATTATAAAGTATGCTGGAAGTGTCATCCTGGTAACCACATTCTGACTGACCCCAGTGAGTTCTGCCGCTGTAATGCTTTCTCACTTCATTCGTAATGGTTCCTTTCAGTTCCTCCAATTTGTGATGCTATGTTCGATACACGTTTTCTTTTGAGTTTAACCCCACAAGTAAAAGATAGACCAGAAATGATTGGAAGAAGGGAATCTTCTGCTGCATGAGCAGAGACTTAATCTTGGAATCTTGTTGGAACTACCCACCCAAATATTCTTCTTCCGTTAACTGATGCAAGAACGGCATCAAAATGTCATCTTGGCACGTCTCTGCATTTATTGTCGTCACGAAAAAATGGGCCGCCCAATTATTCGTCTTGCACCAACAGCACACCCAACACCAATCTTCCTATCATAATGAGATGCTTCATAAACACCATTAGGATATTGTTCACACCAATAGCGAGAGATATGAGTGTTATGACTGTTCACATGTCCATTAAGATGAAACCAGAACGTTTACGTACGAAAATACGGTGTTGCAGTGATAACTGTCTCACAATGTTAACAGTTGAGATTCAGACTGGTGACTGATGCTTGCAAGGTCAAGAACTATGCGCGTGCCTCCCATACTGGACCTTACGTATCGGAGAGTAAAAACGCCACTTCGACGGTCTTAATTTAAATGAGAGACGCTGTATGGTTAAGTACAATAATACCAGAATTCAGTTAGCAACAAGAAGGAGACTTACTTTTCTTAATAGTGTCGATTATTGCTTCATCATCCCTGATATTATCGGGAAAATCGTCGTCAGTAAGAGCTGCTGCGCCCACAATGGTTAAGATGCAGAAAACCAGCAGTATTCCAGAGAGCACCTATACACACACAAGAAGTCAGCTAGTACAAAGCCCAGCACAATACAGCATAAAACGTACGGGTTAGAATTCTGTGTTATTCTCTTCAAAATACGAGGTTTGTGTAGAAGACATATTTTTGGTGTTGCCGATTTCGAGTCACGAAACAGAGTGACAAGCCTGGCTTCTCAATAGATTCCCTGAATCGCCTATGAATTGGAAGCCACTTATATTTATTTTCTTATTATTATTTTCGTAATAGGAGAATTGTTTGGGCTGTACCAGATAGAGTTCGATGAAACTTGGGAGAATGATTACAGGTTCAACATCGTGTCACTCGGACGACGTGACAGCGCACTACGCAGGCAGACAACTTAGGAACTTAAGACCGGCTAGTGACAAGACCAATGGGCTGGAGCAAACAAACGTAGGCTTCCCAAGTTAAGCGTCTAGCATCTCGTATAGTCCTGATAAAATGTGTCAAAAAGTAAAATTCCGGACGCAAGCCATGACAGTTTGAAACTGCGCGGTCTTCTTATTTCGATGGAGACGGCGGCTTTGTGGGCACTCATGATGCGATCTCTATCGGAGGTGATAGGAAACTAGCCATGGCCGTCAGAGAAATTACACTGTCACCGAAGTTATGCAGCAATTGGCGAAGAAGTGTCTAATTGAACACATAATTTCGGAGCGCCAAGCAATTTGTTCTCTCCCAAGCTCCTAATGTTACCTCCTACACTGTGGCAAAATAAATGATACTGCAAGCTTTGGGAACGACTGTTCACTTCAGAGGCATAACTATTTTCTACATAAGCTAATTAAAATAATTATTAGGAATAAAAACCTGAACAAGTAAATATACATCTGTAAAATCATGTATTGAAATTTTCAGTAAGCGACCAAGTTTTTGTTTCTTCAGCCATTATTTAAAAATTTGAAACATGATTTCCATGGGTGTTTTACTTTTCCTGGAAAATGGCCCTGAAAGCGGCCACGTAAATGTCGCTAGCTCAGATCGTTGGGGTCGCGCGCGCCAGTGGCAGGACACATGATACGGCAAGTACTTTCGGATTATGCATTCATCTGTATCAGTTATATTAACACATTTGTACTCGCTTGTGATAAGTGTCATCGTGTGCCTTCCACCGGTCGGTTCCACTGTGTTCAGAAAGGGTCTGCGTTACCAATGGCATGGGTCTACGTTGCCTGTGATTAGTACCACTATGTGAAGAAAATCAAGTGTCTGCATTGCCTGTGAGTAATACCATTACGTGGGGAACATCATGGGTTGGTGTTGCCATAATGTGTGATTCACCGTGGTCTACTTTGCTTGTGATTAGTTCCGCTTTGTGAGGAACACCACAGGAATACCGGCACCCGTGATTAGTTCCACTATATGTGTCTGCGTTGCCTGTGAGTGGGCCTTTGTGTGTGACATACCATGGGTCTGCATTACCTGTGATTAGTACTGTTATGAGGGGCCAGTGACCTGGATTTTAGACCCTTTGGAACACAACATCATCTCCAAAAATAAGGAATTTTGAATCCTATCCCTTATTGCTTTGGATGCACGATCATTTTTACATCATCATTCGTTTTAGATTGGAGTCAGTGGATACATTTTGAAGTTTTAAGACTATATCTTGGACTACTTTAAAGAATACGTGGACATGGGACGGACCGGCTTCGACTAGACAACACTGTACGGTCAACGTTGCCAATTCGTGTTCAGAAGTAAGCAACTGTGGACCATCTCACATCTGACAACATCTCAGTTTTACTCATGCGCCTAATTCTTTGGCCGCAGGTTTAGTCTTCACGACAGGTGACACAAGCCGGCCCGTAGTAACGCTGAGAATGCCCGAGTTTAAATTCTTGTATGTAAGTAAGAACACTTCTAGCGGCGGGGTGTTGAGTCCCTTGTAACAATAAAGCAGGGATCTCTCCTTCACGCTACTTCCGATATCCTCTTCCGTCATTTTCATACGCTTTTTTTTTTTACCCGCTTCACCCGAGAAGGCTCTACGGAAGTAGATCAACTGCCAGCACAGAGCTTATGGTTTAAGACTTGCATAAACATTAGGTGTACGATGTATCAGAACCCCTTGAATTTATGTTACTCTCGCTACATTGCGCAAGAGCGGGCTGCACGGCACAACCTAATTAGTTTCTATTCTAACCTATCGATTTTTAGGCGGTAATAGGTTCTATGCAATATTCAATTAACCCAAGCGAGGAAAGTGGGGTATTCCTCTTTAGAATCGCTCAATTTTCACTCTGTGGACACCTTTGTGGAGTTTCATGCAGTCGATCCCTGCCTTATGCTATTTTACAGCAGAATGACAAGGATAATTTGATTGTTCATCCTTCCAACTTTCACCGCGATAGTGAGACCCAGTGCCGGGCTGAGGGGCTCAGGCGGTTGACGCCCTGACCTAGGCTCGGTCCGGTGGTATTTGAAGGTGCTCAAATACGTCAGCCTCGTGTGGGTAGATTTACTGGCATGTAAAAGAACTTCTGCGGGATTAAATTTCGCCATATTGGCTTCTCCGAAAATCGTAAAAAAAATAAAATAGTGGGATGTGAAGCCAATAACATTATTATTACTACTGAGCGGGAAGTTATTGCGAAGTTTTTGGAGCTATATGAAGAATTTACTTGTTTGTGCGATACGTCGAGTAACATTGATGCCAGGCTCTTGAGATCCTGATGGAGAAATTGAAAGTTGTAAAAAGCTACGCAGCGATTGCAGCAGTGAAAACGAGTATGAGGGCAATAACCGCTTTTCTCATGGCGTTATCTAGTGTTGATATCAGTAGACCCACTAGGTGTAACAATATACTGAAAGTTTCCGGCTCCATTCTCAAACAATTAGAAGTCATCAGAATCCAGTTCCTTTAGTTACATCATAGGACTACACTTTTTTCGTTCACTAACCATTTCTTTGTCCACATTTTCCTTATTTTTCTCATATTGCTTAACGATGCTACAAGCGAGATCCCAACCTTTTGGCGTTTCGATAAAACGGGAGGCATTATGTGTGTGTTCTTTTCAGAAACCAAAGCGCTTAGTCGGGCTGTCTATTGACAACGCCTGATTTGGTCAGGCTGACTATCGGGCCGAAATACCAGGTCATCTATAGGGCCTTTAACTGTACACGATGTGGCAACGATATCTGTACAATGAAGAGATGTTATTACATTGTACAGAAGTCAGTTTTGCTGAAACTTTGTGGAAATACTGAACGTATAAACACACTTTTCAGTTCACTGAGACTGCGAAGGAAAAGTATGTAAAAAAATATACAGAGCTTATTTTTACCTTCTCAAAAGTCATTCATAAGAGAAGACTAGAAAATATTATGAACTTAATGGTATTAAATGTGAACCAATATAAATTACAGTTAAATACTGCATGAGTTTAAATTATTTAATGGCATACACTACATATTACAGAAAGCCCTAATAATATTACTACTTAAAATTGCTAATAAATTCACCTCCCTTTCAAGAGACAACCCCTTTAAATTATCATTTTTTGATCAAACAGTCGCTGGTCACAGGTTTCACAGTATCTGAAATATACCGAAGGTACTTACAGCTTGTATCAGCCCGATGAGGTAGGAGCCAGTCTTCAGCGAACAGCCGCAGCAACAAGTTTCAACTTTACACTTCATTATTTATCTGTAAATGGAGAAATTTATTATATATTTGTGCACAAGGATTTTCGTAAACCGACTAATATTTGAAACGGCTGGATTTTAATCCATGAATAACCCGCAAAGCAGTCTTATGTATTTAGTTCTGTAGTCCGCTGTACAGTCGTGTAAGAGGAGCTGCATAACCAGTAGGATATGACTCTGATGCCTCTGCAAATTGTTACAGAACCGTAATGCTGGGTAGACGATGGTGGTTAAGACTCTTAATACAAATAAACTGCGTAATAATTAGCCCATTTTTAATAATAATAATAATAATAATAATAATAATAATAATAATAATAATAATAATAATAATTACTATTATTATTATTGCTTTTATAAGCCTCCGTGGCTCAGGTGGCAGCGCGCCGGCCTCTCACCGCTGGATTCCGTGCTTCAAATCCCGATCACTCCATGTGAGATTTGTGCTGGACAAAGCGCAGGCGGGACAGGTTTCTCTCCGGGTACTGCGGTTTTCCCTGTCATTTTTCATTCCAGCAACACTCTCCATTCACATTCCATTTCATCTATCAGTCATTTATCATTGCCCCAGAGGAGTGCGACAGGCTTCGGAAGCCGCTAGATGGGGCTTCATTCATTCCATCCCTGATCCGGTCAAATGACTGGAAACAGGCTGTGGATTTTCATTTTCATTAGTACTTTTACGGTTTTCGGGGATGCCGAGGTGCCGGAATTGCTTCTCCCGGGAGTTCTTTAAGTCCAGTTAAATGAACTGACATGAGGCTGGCGTATTTCAGCATCTTCAAATACCACTGGTCTGAGTCAGGATCGAACCCGTTAATTTGGGCTCGGAAGGAGAACGCTTTACCGCCTGAAGTGCTGGAGGTTTTTGTATTAACCGAACACAACTGATTAAAATGTTAGATTGCCCATTTCACCGCTATCCTACACAGCAAAACGAAATCTCGAAATTGGCACGCTGGCAGCTTAAATGACATCAGTTCAAAATGGCTGCAACAAGGTAGCTTAGGTATTACCGGGTGGGCAAATTGAAACCGACCCAGAAAATGTTTACAGTAGGTCAGACGCGGGATTGACCTTCGTTAATGAACATCACAGGAGATGGTGGAAACGGCCTCATCTGAGAAATGAAAAACTGAGGATCCAAAAGACTTGACTCCATTTCAGTCAGAACTCAACACGCAAAGGTTCCTCTGGACGCTTTAACGAAGGCACAACAGTACAGATGCAGGTCCTAATTCTCACTTACACAGATAAACGGCGGTGAGATTTCATCCCTTGAGCAATGTTTCCTGGTGTTCGAACACTTTTCGGATAGTTACGGTTTCTACTCGCTGCAAATCCGCTTTTACACATAGCCTACTCCTGTCGTATAGCAACAAGAAGTCTGCTGAAGGCTTAACGTCCCCATCCGACGGATGGATCACCATCAACCGCATCATACGCCCTCACTCTATATGAGCACTGTAGAGAGGTTTAGGATTTAATCAAGGCTTTTGGCACGCAGTCTAGTGGTTAGAAATTGTATAGGCCACCACCACCTCCTCTACCGTGCCGACGAACATTTTTTCAACCAAAGGGACTCGAATCGGCTAACCACGGGAGTCAGACCGTTTAGACTTTAACGCTTTACCGATAATGCCCACTAGGCGGCCTAATAATAATAATAATAATAATAATAATAATAATAATAATAATAATATGAATGTCTAGTACTTAATTACAAGCTGGACACATTAGAAGTAGGCTACTGGAAAAAATATACGGAAAATACTCGGCCCGCTAGGAACTACAGAACTCTGGAAATCAATAAGTAATTATGAAATATATCGGAACATAGAAAACATAACAGAAACAATACGGAAGAGGCGATTGACATTTTTTGGACATTTATAGAGATTGGATGACAGCAGGTTAACCAAACAGATCTTCAAATATGCTTGGAACAAGAAGTCAACGACAAACGGGATTTATAAAGCCAAGAAAGATTTGGAAAGAAATAACATAAGGGAAGAACAAGCAACAGAGAGAGAGATTTAGAAAGAAAGTGTTAAATATAGAAGGATTCCAAGGTCGAGAGGGAAAGAAAAACGGCTCAAAATGGTCCGAGGAGAGGAAAAGGAGGCATAGTGAGCAGATGAAGCATTGAAATTGTTTCGTGGTCCTTAGAAAACCCTAACGGAGAAATAATAATAATAATAATAATAATAATAATGGCGTTGCAGACGACGCGACGACCAATATGCGACCTAGGTGTGTGATCACTCTAATGAATTCTAATACAGAAGACGGCACAGACATCCAACCCCCAAACCAGAATAATTAAGTAATGGAAGTTAAGTTCTCCGACCCAGCTTGGAATCAAACCTCGGGTTACTTGGATCAAAGGCAAGCATACTAACCATTTAGCGACGGAGCCGGGCAAAACTTGTGTCCTTGTCCCGGGGTGGTGCAGCTCTTTTCAGGCACACCCAGAATGGAGGTGTCATTTTAACATCATACCACCATTCTTAAACCTCAGGGAATCAAACCCGGGCTTCCGATGATAGCAGCTACTGCGATAGCACTAACAGTTACGCTACGAAGACGGACGTTGCACAGTTGAATTTCCTCAACAAATAAAAAAAACCATTTTTAGTTATGAAGTAGAAATAAAATAAAAATGTTTGCACTTTTTAGAGTCGTACACACATGCACAGAAACGGTGTCCCGACGTTAGCAATCAACACTGTCCCACTCCAGTACTGAAAAGGAGGGAGGGAATGAAGGTACAGTGTGTATTGCTATAAATGCACGACTGTGTTAATTTCAACAGTCTTGCAGCGGGCTGTCACCTTGCTGGAAGGAGGTGGGGGAACGCTATGCTTTGTTTATATCGGGACACCATTTCTTTGCATGCGTGTACCACTTACAAATCAATGTGTATAGTAGACGGGTAGAGTCACAGCTGACTATACCCGTAATATTACACGAAGTATTCTGACAGGTACGGCTGTAGGGAGGAGCAATGCACCTGCCGTCGCACGGTGTTGCCACATTCTTGCATTTCCTTCTCTTTGCCCTCACTTGTTCCTTCGTTCAGCAGCTGTGTTCTGTTGTACGTAACTCAGAAGTGAGAGGTTTCGCAACTCCCAGCAACGCGAGCTGGCCAACAGGCTTATCTCCATGGTAACCGCAGTGGGTTCGCCTACGCTTCCATGGCACCCCACCCAGGAAGGCAGTAAATGGACCTCCCTCTAAGAACTGTCAGAATGCGTTTTCGAATACCACGACCCTAGTGTGCTGCGCACGCTCAATCGCAAGCGTATAGTGCGAGAAAAAGTTTTCATTTGTTTAAAAATGGAGGAAACCAATAATTCTTCACTGAAATTATTATAAAAGACGTATACAGGTTTCGTACAATTTAAACAAAAAACTTCCAGCGCCTCAATAACATGAAGTATGTTCTTTAAAAATGATACCACCCTTGTGTGATAGTGTTGTACGCAATAATGTGAACACAGCAGTTTTGAGATTTTAGTATAAATAATATATACACTAATACGTAATTTACCGAGCTCGATAGCTGCAGTCGCTTAAGTGCGGCCAGTATCCAGTATTCGGGAGATAGTAGGTTCGAACCCCACTGTCGGCAGCCCTGAAAATGGTTTTCCGTGGTTTCCCATTTTCACACCAGGCAAATGCTGGGGCTGTACCTTAATTAAGGCCACGGCCGCTTCCTTCCCACTCCTAGCCCTTCCTTGTCCCATCGTCGCCATAAGACCTATCTGTGTCGGTGCGACGTAAAGCAAGTAGCAAAAAAAAAAAAAAATACGTAATTTGTAAGACCTACATCTTCATTATAGACTACTATACCTTTCAGCGTTCAGTCTGCAAATCTCGATGACTTTACTAAAAGCAGCTGCAATCCTGTATTTGTAACTAGTTCTGTGGCCTCGTTTTATTCTATACCTTTTACCTTTAGGAACTGAGTCTAGCCATCATCGTCTTTGTCAGCCTCTACTTCTGTTGCCCTCAGAGGCAGAGTCCATTAATCTCCTAGGTAACCTACCCTCCTCGATTCACCTCACATGACCCCACCATCTAAAACAGTTTATGCGTACAGCTTCACCAATAGTTAATTCCTTATTCACCTCATTCCAAGTACCCTGCTACCATTGTTCCCACCTGTTCGTACCAGCGAGCAATGTCGCTACTCTAATGTCTGTTACTTCTAAATTATGAATAAGATATCGTGAGTCCACCCAGCTTTCACTCCCGTAAAGCAAAGTTGGTCTGAAAACAGATCGATGTAAAGATAGTTTTGTCCGAGAGCTGAGTTCCTTCTTACAGAATACTGTTGATCGATTCTGGCTCAGTCCAGTGGTATTTGAAGGTGCTCGAATACTTCAGCCTCGTGCCTTTCGATTTACTGGCACGTAAAAACTCCTAAGGGACAAAATTCCGGCGCCTCGGCGTCTGAGAAACCCGTAAGACTAGTTAGTAGGATGTAAAACAATTATTATTATTATTATTATTATTATTATTATTATTATTATTATTATTATTATTATTATCAGTGCGTTAGAATAGGATCTACATACTTGGTGATACATTATCTAGGAGAAAAGCCAAAGCTGAAAACTAGGAACCGTCAACGAATGCGGAAGTAGGCTACCGGGCAAATGTTAAAAGCCCAGAGAAGGAGGGAATTGAAATGACTTGGTACTCGTTTGGCCGAAACGACGTTAATGAATACTAATACTAATAATAATAATAATAATAATAATAATAATAATAATAATAATAATAATAATGTGTGGCCTCTTCCTTGAGTTGACTCCATACAGGTGACCACCCCGTCTGTGAGGATGGCCCCTGCCTGACACGATTTCTAATGATAAACTCGGCGCGCACACCGAGCCCCCGAGCCACCGGAATTGACCAGTGAACGTTAAATCCCTGACCTGGCCGGGAATAGAACCGGGGTACCCTTGAACCAGACCATTTAGCCATGGAGCCGCTAAATTACGTTACTTATAAGTCTTAAAATAATTTCAGAATAAAAATCAAGTAAATATTCAATAAGATATGATAAGATATGATTTTTTCAGCGTAAAACGGTAGTTCCATAGTTTAATCGTAGCACACTGGTATTCATTCAAGAGGGACCGGGTTCGATTTCCTGTGGGTCAGGGCATTTTTAATTTATTTCAATTACATAAATGGGAAATGAGTTTTCGTGATTGTCTTAATACACATTTTCGTTCAAGCTTCAGAGCATGGCGGGATTAGTAGCTCAAACGGCAGAGCGATGGCCTTCTGAGCTCATGTTGCCAGGTTCGATCCCGGCCCAGTTCGGTGTTATTTGGAATAGCTCAGCCCTATCTCGGTAGATTTACCGGCACGTAAAGGAACTCCTATGCCTTTGCTGGCAGGACCTGGTGTTTACAGTGCACTATGTCTTCTGGTATAGGCTAGAGCAATTTTGTTACTTTCATAGATCTGTGTCTTATCCTTGGCTTTGACAAGATGAAAGTGACTGAGGTATGAGCGATGCTAGTAATGCCAAACCTTATGCAGCCAGTCCCTGCTATGAATGGTGTGAAAATGTTGCTCGTAGGATCGGTTGGTGCATGCATTTCAGTGGGCTTGGCAGACTGATATCGATATGTAATAGCAACTCTGGCTCGATGAGGAAAGCAACGGGGAACTACCTCACTCCTCATTTCCCTAGCACGCCTCTTCAGTGATGCCTAGGCCATCTATGACAGCTGATGGCAGAGCTGTTGAGGTGAACATACATACAAAGGAACTCCTGCGGGACAAACTTTCGGCACATGGGCATTTCCGAAAGCCTTAAAAATTACTTAGTGGAACGTAAAACTATTATTCGTAAATTACATTAATATTGTTCAACATTAAAATTATAGAATTCTTGGTAAATTTCAGTATTTAGGTGAAATTATAACTCATAATCAAAGTGAAAAACCAACTGGCAACAACAGAATAGATTAAACGAAGCAAATTATGTCACCAAAACCACACACAACAACGCAGCATAGCGATTGCAGCAAAATTAAGATATTATAAAAGAGTCGCACAGTCAGGGGTGACCTGTTCAAGTGAAACTATTTTCAGAACTACTAATACAGCTGAAATTGATAAAATACTTAAGATAGGAAGAAGACGAATTAGAACGTGGATAAATACACAATATCCAGTTAATGGCCATTGGAGAATAGCTCCAAAAAGCACAGATTAGACAGAAGCACATCTCATTTTTGGACATCTTTTTAGCACACCGCAAACTACAGTAGAATTAGTAGAAAAATTGTGGAGTAGCAATACAAGGATTAAATGGATCACAGAAATTAAGAATGATATTAATGAACTACAAATAACACTAAATGATCTTAAGAACAAAAAAATCAATCAAACAAACAAACAAATAAGCAAAATGAGAGACTACAAACCAAAAGGTTTTCTGTGTATAATTGACTGGAGTGGTCCTATGTTGGCCATAAAGTGTTACCTATATATTAAAAAAATTGATGAAAACTAAAGTCAGTCAGTCCGGCCATTCTATCCGGTCGATTTCCTTCATTTTTTTAACTGAAAGGTATTCATGCACAGATTTGTCATCAGGTACTATAAATCACTTAACTTTCGCCTTCCTCAAATTATTTGATTTTTCAATTTTTTATCTCTTTGAAGCTATCATATCTTTAGCTCTAATTGAGGTACGGAGTTCGTTTTGACCTAAGAACACTCAATGTATCAAGCGCTTTCTTTTGAGGTGTAACTACTTAAATTGATAGATTCTGAGAAAAGTTATGAGTACATTATTGTCTCCATGACGAAGATCTTTCAAGGACTTTTCAACAATTCAGTGCGTAGTGTTGTTCCAAGGAACGTTTAATTCAATTCCTTTGTGTGATATATTTTCAAGTGTTTTGTTCACATAATATTACATTCTATTACCGCAGCAGATCATGTGCTTTATTTCATTAAGTCGGAACTTTGCAAATACATCCGTGAGGAGGGTAACAAACAACACCATACTTTGCACATTGCGGGCGGAGCCAGCGGGAAACTGCTAGTTATTATTATTATTATTATTATTATTATTATTATTATTATTATTATTATTATTATTATTATTATTATTATTATTATTATTATTATTATTATTATTATTATCATCATCAAGCACCATAAAATTAGTGGATTCGAACGCCACTCGGCAGCCCTGAAGACGGTTTTCCGTGGTTTTCCATTTTCACACCAGAAAATCCTGGGACTGTTCCCTAATTAGGGTCACGGCCGCTCTTCCTTCCCACTCCTAGCCCTTTCCTATTCGATCGTCGCCGTAAGACCTATCTGTGTCGGTGCGACGTAAAAGAAATTATGAAATAATATAAATTACGCTGCTGTAAATAACATTCCTCCACGTAGAGTTGGGCGTGTAGAAGGGCATATGGCCGTAAAACTGTCCCAAATCGACAAGTGCCGATCTCAAGTAATTCCCAAAAGACAAGGAGGAAAAATAAGTAGAATGTATTTGTATTTTAAGAAAGAGATGAATGTTTAGGTCGTAAGAGTGGGGGGTGATTGCTGTTCGAGTTAAATTATTTACTCTCTTGTTCAATTAACAAACAAATAATTTAACTGCTCTAAGCTGAGATATAATAACTTAATTTCACGATTCACGTAAAATTTTGCACAGTTCTACAGCAACATTTCATTAAAATACTGAAAGGGTTATAGACGGAAAACCACAAAAATTGTATACTGTCAACAATTACACTTTAATATTCTGTACAACTCATCTGTTAATCTCGTGATGGTTCATTTTTACAACAGCGTTGGTCAAAATACGCATCGAGGAACAAATTTTATTTAAGGGAAAATTCATCCATAAAGTTTTGTTTTATCCATGTTGAAGCAAAAATAAATAGGCACTTGTAATTTAGTTAATGAAGTTCAAATGCCAGGAAATGTTTTATTACGCGCCACGAAATAGAAATAAAAGTTCTCTTTCTGCAGGAATCAGCACATGGACCAAATAAAGAGAATTTCTTGTTCTTTGTTTTTCTTTACGTCGTGCCGACATAGGTAGATCTTATGGCGACTGTGAGATAGGAAAGGCGTAGGAGTTGCAAGGAAGCGGTTCTGGAATTAAGGTACACCCCAGCATTTGCCTGGTTTGAAAATGGGAAACCACGAAAAACCATCTTCAGGGCTGCCGACAGTGGGGTTCGAACCCACTATCTCCCGAATGCAAGGTCACAGCAGCGCGCCCCTAACCACACGGCCCTGTAATTTAAGAAAAGCCCTCTTGTAGTTGCAGAAATACTTTTCTGAAGCCGGACTGAGTGGCTCAGACGGTTGAGGCGCTGTCTTTCTGACCCCAACATAGAAGGTTTTTTAAAGGTGCTCAAATAAGTCAGCCCCGTGTCAGTAGATTTACTGGCACCTCGGCGTCTCCGAAAACCGTAAAAGTAGTTAGTAGGACATAAAGTAAATAATAATAATAATAATCGCTCCTTTAAATGACTGCTGCACTGGATCTTCTACATTTGTTAAAGAGAGTTAATGGCTATACGTTAATGAATTACGTTACCTCGAATACTCCAGGAGTTAAGACGACCCAACTTCTTCGCCACCACTACCAGAACTGCGACGCTGGTCCGCTGCGTAGTAAGTATTTACCTTCCTCTACTGTCGAAATAATTACTTCCTTTCCTTATTCCTCCCCTCTTCTTTCTCTTGTCATAATTGAGCAACGGCCACATTCCGGAGTAAAGTTAGCAGAAATCTTCTCTCGTTTACTTAGAATTAACGATCATTAGGCTGGTATTACACTATCAAGGAAATTTGTCAAAAATCTTAGTAAAATATATTTTAGAGTAATAATAATAATAATAATAATAATAATAATAATAATACCGAGCCGAGCTCGATAGCTGCAGTCGCTTAAGTGCGGCCAGTATCCAGTATTCGGGAGATAGTGGGTTCGAACGCCACTGTCAGCAGCCCTGAAGATGACTTTCCATGGTTTCCCATTTTCACACTTGAAAAATGCTGGGGCTGTTTAAGGCCACGACTTCTTCCTTCCAACTCCTAGCCCTTTTCTATTCCATCGTCGCCACAAGACCTGTTTGTGTCGGTGCGATGTAAAGCCAATTGTAAAATTATTATAATAATCCATGGTTGCGGGTAGTCAAACAACTTTATCCAAAATGTTGTACAACAGGTAGCCCAGTTCAGATACCTTGGCTAAATCATAACAGAAAACCTTCAGTGTCACACTGAAATAGCAAAACAAGTCTTCGGATAGAAGCAGTCTCTTCTATGTCACAAAACAATGTCCCTCATGTTACATAAAACAATAATGAAGCCTTATATTTGGTCTGTTGTGCTGTGTTGTTTTGAGACGTGGACGTTAACCAAGAGTGATATTAAGAGGCTAAAAGCCTTTGAGATGTGGTGTTGGCATCAGAAGAAGACCAACATTGAGGTATTGAACATTGTCCAAGAAATGATACAGCTGTTGAGTCAGATTAGGAAGAGACAACTTGATGGAAATTCTGGAAGGTAAAATACCAGGGAGACGCTCTCGCGGAAGACCAAGAAAGACATTCATGATGAGATTTCTTGTGAACTCAGTATGCAGCAGCTATGCAGGCGGAAAACGTATTGCTCAGGATCGACCCATTTGGAGAAGACACATCGCAGGGGCAAACCAGTCATTAGACTGAATTACTTAAATAATAATAATAATAATAATAATAATAATAATAATAATAATAATAATTTTACGTCCTACTAACTTCCTTTACGTATTCAGAGACGCGGAGGTGCCGGAATTTAGTCCCGGGGGAGTTATTTTACGCGCGAGTAAATCTACAGACACGAAACTGACGTATTTGAGCACCTTCAAATACCACCGGACTGAGCCAGGATCGAACCTGCCATGTTGGGGGTCAGAAGGCCCAGCGCCTCAACCGTCTGAGCCACTCAGTCCGGTATCTTATAAAATATCTTTTTATAAAGTTACTTTGTTGAAGGTATAGGCATCGAGTTTTGACTTATTAAATCAAAAATGACGGATCGTACGTTCACTTGGAGTGTTGCTGTAACAAAACTCTTTATTTCCAAGTATGAAATGCTGTACAGCACAAGACACCAGGACTATAAACATAGAAATTTACGGCAGCAAGTGCAGTTAGACATAGCGGAGGCATTTTTTATTGTCGCATGTTCTCCAGTACGCTCTCTCGACTTTCTTCAGGCGAAATTTCAGTGCAACCTTTTCCAGCCCTGTTGGTTCTACAATTTCACCAAGGTATTCGAAGTGTGGAGCCCGTTTTATTTGTCCCTATTTTGTGTTCAGTTTCTGAATGTTGAATTTAGTACCAAATTATGGACTTATTTTTGTCAAGTGAAATTTGTAGCGCAACTTTCACAGCACATTCCTTCAGAATATATGGATATATATTATTATTCCATGAAATCGATAATGTTTAGATTTTTCCTATTTGCTTTACGTCGCGCCGACAGATAGGTCTTTTGGCGACGATGCGTTAGGAAAGTGGAAAGGCAGCGATAGCTGATAGTTACATGAACCAAAGCACGCAACCAGCTGCTCGGATTCAGCATTTCTAAGAGATTATGTGGTGTGTCAAACTGCGAGGAGTATTTTTAAAAGAAGAGTTTGTTATCCTTAAAGGAAGCGCTGAAGACTAGAATGTGTTTCCTGGTTGTACCTTGCTTATCGTACATGACAAAGATCACAACTACAATTAGGCAAGCCTTGAGGAGAGTGAAGTCCACTGCAGAGAGACGGCTAACAGCATTGCAACAGCTAACTCACATAGCGCCCTCAGTCAGTGCATCATCGCTAGGGCCCGGATGTTTATGCAGTAGTAGGTTAGAGCGCAAACTTCCTGAAGGGAGTAACAAGTAGAGTCTACCTGCACGACGGTACTGCTATGAGGTTTGCATAACTTTAGGGGTTCTAATGGGCTGAACCCCTAATGTTTATGCAAACCTTCTAGCATTACCGACGTGCAGGCAGATTCTACTTATTACTTATTACTCACTTCAGTAAGTTTTCATTCTAACCTATTACTGCATAAACATCCGGGCCCTAATCATCACATTCCTGGCGTTATTCCCGCACATTGACAGGGTCTGCTTGCCTCAATCAGTGGTAGTTTGGATTATAAGTAAATCTGTGACTCCCCTGGTTTGACGTAGAATATTTTTTCTATACCTGTAAAATCTAAAGTAAGTGTGTTCGTTACACAAATGTGCACGCCTCTCTGTTCAGAAAGAAAGTCTACACCAGGGAGCACTCAGTCGGGCCGTAGAGGTAATAAATGCATTGTCTCGTTCAAATTTAAACACAAAAAAAAATACAGGCACGCTCCTTACTGCGAAGAACAATACTCGGTAGGTCCCAAAGTAAACCCAAAAACAACACTTTAAGACCCTAAAATCAACAGTTTCCGATGTGTTTCAAAAAACCCTCCACTCTTAGAAACTGACAGAGTAATGGCCTGTCGTAACCATGGTATCGCCAGCTCAAGATGTTCCTCATTTTCTCTCAACTCCTCAAAGAAGCAATTACACCCTCCCCCAATGGCGGGGCTAACTTAAAGTAATATTTTTACGCACCACCTCCCGACGTCCTCAAACAACGCTCCTTTAACTCTTCTAGGCCACACCTGGAATTTGTTCTATCATACAATCTAGCAATTCATTGTCCGGATAATTAATCTCAGTTCCATTAACGAGTATCGAATGATTGTTTTCAGACGCTTCAATCGTGTATACCATGGTTGTGGGTTCCTCTTAGTTTCTTAGATCTCAAACGATGCCTTTATTATGCATTTACTTGACTATGTTTATTCAAACCTGTGGATACTTCATTCTAGTCATAGATTGCAGCAATTGCAAATTCTACTTTCAATCCTTCACCTGAACTTCATCATGAAAGGTAGTCATCACTACGTGCTCAGTAACAGAAACTGTTGTTCATTTATGAGATCGTACTAAATGAGCGTAATATGGAAGCTTTCGCGATGACTGTAAACAAGGATCGAGGAAAATCTGTGAAGGTAGCAGGGATTAATTTGGAAACTCCATGTTTCTCTCATTGCAATTTTATGTACCTGGTTTGGAACTCGGAGGAATTTACACTCCTAATCGGGACATACTGTATTTACTATTGTCTATCGTACAAAGTTAACGAATCGTTATCATTAAGTCTGTCGAAAACACTAGTTCAAAACAGGAAATATAACAATAACATACCTGTAAGATTATACAGGTAACATTTTAACAGGTCCGCTTCTGTGGTGTAGTAGTTAGTGTGGTTCCCTGCCACCCCCGGAGGCCCGAGCCCGATTCCGGGCTCCGTCACGAAATTACAAAAAAGCACTGGAATACGGGGTCCACTCAATCTGGAGAGGTCAACTGACTAGACGGGGTTCGATTCCCACTTCAGCCATCCTCGAAATGGTTTTTTCTCATGGTTTTCCACTCCTTCTCCATCCGTTATCTGCATGATCAGCGTACTGGCCTTCGGTTCAGAGGGTCCCGGGTTCGATTCCCGGCCGGGTCGAGGGAGGTGTTTGTGCTGTCCCCAACATCCCTGCAACTCACACCACACACAACACTATCCTCAACCACAATAACACGCATTTACCTACAAATGGCAGATGCCGCCCACCCTCACCGGAGGGTCTGCCTTACAAGGGCTGCACTCCGCTAGGAATAGCCACACGAAAAAAACTTCTTCTCTAGACAAATGTCGGGATAGTACCTAAATTAAGACTACGACCGATTCCTTTCCTATCCGTTACAATTTTCCCATCCCCTACAAGGCCCCTGTTCAACACAGCAGGTGACGCCGCCTGGGCGAGGTACTGGTCCTCCTCCCCAGTGTTATCCCCGACCAAATGTCTCACGCCATATTTTGTTTGTGTGGCCGTTTTAATATATGACAGCTATTCTGCCCAGTTGTCACAATATAATAAAATGGGTTGCACTCCAGAAGGTATATTTATAACATTTTAACCAGTGTAATGAGGTAGGATAGACTTAAAACTAAAGTGCAAACCTGCTTCAAGTACTGCCGATATTACACGAAATCGTTGGCTAAAAACTTTATTCTGCATGGCTTCGCTTTTGTAAATGGCTCTCCTACTACCTTAACAATATAGTAAACCGGGCGAGTTGGCCGTGCGGTTAGGGGCGCGCAGCTGTGAGCTCGCATACGCGAGATAGTGGGTTCGCATCCCACTGTCGGCAACCCTGAAGATGGTTTTCCGTGGTTTCCCATTTTCACACCAGGAAAATGCTGGAGTTGTACCTTAATTAAGGCCACGGCCGCTTCCTTATCATTCCTAAGCATTTTCTGTCCTATCGTCGCTGTAGGACCTATCTGTTTTCCCATCGGTTGGCCGGCAGCCTGTCTGCCTCTCGTTGACTCATCACTTCCCGTTACACAGTCCGCACTTCGCAGTTCAGGTCCGTGGTCAGAACGTGATTAAGTTCTGATCTGTCGCTCCAGCGAGTTGTCAAGTGTTACTTCTCATAATGCCTCCACACGTGAACACGGTAGAGGGAAGGGTATTTGTGTGCGATAATTATGTGAAAACAGAGTCTTGCCGGGAAGTAGTTAGGCGATTTGTAACGCAATTTCCAAGTATACGCCCGGCGGAAACTCGTAAACAAATTGAGAAGAACTCGTTCTTTACTCGAAAAGAAGCGAATTGTTAAAAACACGTGTACTTAAACGAGGAAACAGTAAATGAAGTCGCAGAAAGATTATAACATGCGCGTAGAAAATTCGTAAGACAACTTAGACAAGAAGCAGGGGTTTCGAAGAGCTCAGGATGGCGGACTGCGAAAATGCTAAAATTGAAACCATACACGGTAGAAATGTGTGGAGGAGAACATTTCTAACATCGGCCGTCATAACGAAAAAGGTTATTTTCTTCTTTTTTTTTTGCTAGTTGCTTTACGTCGCACCGACACAGATAGGTTTTATGGTGACGATGGGAGAGGAAAGGCATAAGAATGGGGAGGAAGCCGCCGTGACCTTAATTAAGGTACAGCCCCAGCATTTGCCTGGTGTGAAAATGGGAAACTACGGAAAACCATCTTCAGGGCTGTCTACAGTGGGGTTCGAACCTACTATCTCCTGGATGCGAACTCACAGCTGCGCGCTCCTTTTCTTCATTTTAATTGTTATCCCATGACGTGCACGGATAAAGTGAGCGAAATGTTGTCCTTGATGTTATGCCGCGGGGCTGGGAGTGATGAGTCAACAGACGGCCAACGAATGAGAGAAACTCACTCTATTTGCGCGTTTTTAGTGGACTGTCTTCTGGCATCTTATCTCGAGACACCGGAAAATGGCATTTGAAGAAGATAAACAGATGCCATCTGAGATAAAAGATCTGCGTTTCTCCCAGTGGAAAACCCAACAGCGACGCTTCTGTTCGCAACAATGACGCAAGCGATGAATGTGACTACGATTTAGATTGAAAAATGGAAAACATCGAATTATCTGAATACGGCGATTCAAACTTCTTATTCGTTATCACGTATACCTAGGATTTGTAGATGGTAATAGGTTAGAATTCAAAGTAATTTGGTTTGTAGGAAGTGTCATGCAACCCTTTGTACCATAATGTAGGAAGAGTAGCATAAATTCAAGGCGTTCTATAAGCTGTACCCCTAATATCTATGCAAATCTCATAGCATAACCGTTGTACAGTGTAGGATATACTTGCTACTGGTTTAAGTAAGTTTTCATTCTAACCTATCAGCACCTAATAATCCGGACTCTAGACTTATCAGCGACCCCATAAATCTAAAAAGAACACGGTTCTGTAGGATTGTATATCTTTTTTCTATGATGTCCAGGTTTTGAAGCTGGTTGGTATACTGTGCATCGTCGCATTAAGACCTCTGTGCCGGTGCGACGTAAAAAAGAAAGCATGAGACTCAGAGTCAAAACTGTATTTACATTCATCTCCCCAGTTCACTCTGGATGAAAAGTGTTCCTATTGTTCTGATCCCCTGTTCTTCACTCTGTTGTTAATGGACGACAATTCGTGTACACCCTGTGGAGGAGGACTCTCACTGCTTCCCCTCCGGCATGTTGTGTTGTCATCAGCAGTCGCATCTGTGTTTAGCAATAACAAGGGCAGAAGCTCAGGCTTTCCCTCAGCTAACAGGAAATTCCCAGCTGCTGTGACCACAAGAAGACCTGACATATTCCACATATCTCCATCACATCTTTCAATTAATGAACACCATCCGTGACAGGTGTACAAAATCTGCATTTCAAATTCCCATACATCGTACTATAACATGGAATAGACCTGATTCGATCGCGGCTCACATCGGATATATCTGAACGTGCCGAAATACGTCAGCCTCGTGTCGGTAGATTTCCCGACACGTAGAAGATTTCCTGCGGGACCAATTTCCGGCACCTAGTTAGTGGGATTTGAAATAAATATTATTAGTTATTATTCAGGATCCAGCCCGACTCCCTGACTGAATGAGCTTCCGTTCACAGGGTCCCGGGTTCGATTTCCGGCCGGGTCGGTTTTTTACAACTTGCTTTACTACGTCGCACCGACACAGATAGGTCTTAAGGTGACGATGGGATAGGAAAGAGCTAGGAATCGGAAGGAAGCGGCCGTGGCCGTAATTAAGCTACTGCCCCAGCATTTGCCTGGTGTGAATGTGAGAAACAACGGAAAACGATCTTCAGGGCTGCCGACAATGGAGTTGGAACCCACTATCTCCCGGATACAAGCTCACAGCTGCGCACGGCCAATTCGCACCGTGTCGGGGGTTTTAATCGCGTGTCATCTCAGAACTCACGAGTCTTGAAACTCACCAGTATCAAAATTTACGGTTACCGGGAAGACGATTTGTAAAAGTAGGTTTCTTTACCCGGACAAGTCTCAAAACTCAGGAGGCGGTCCAGTTCTTCTTTGAATGGATAAATGTCTACCTTACTTACATAACGATTGTAGATATTTGAAAATGTTAACGGAATTGTACGAAAAGATCCAGTGTTTGCGCCCAGCCGGAACTGCGTGTCTTGTAACTGGCATCTCTCTCATCAAGAGAGAGCCTCGCGACAGGGGGCTGAGAAACCCACGGACATCAGGTACACACAGGTGGTCTGCTTCACTTAAAACGCTATTGCCACTTGAAATTATAACTTCACCGGCACACGCGTGTGACAGTCTTAGACAAAACTATACGGTTTCGCCGGACTTGTTCTCTCTCTGCTTATAAAACCTATAACCGTTGTACACTAAATTTAGTTAACGCTTTTGCGAAGTAACAAATTCGTGTACTGCTCGATGACACCATGCAGAATAACTGAGTAAAGGTCAGTGATATACTTGGAGAATTTGGTCAGTGGTAGAGTGATAATTCCTGTCAACAGTACATGGGATATCCCATTGTAAAACTGGGTGGACGATCATGTGTTTGAAGAGCAGCGCACCTCATCCCTCCCGCAGGCACCTGCTGTGCGGAGTCGTGAATTTTAATACCATGTTCTAGTGATTGGGTAATCGAATAGAAAGTAATCACTTGTTCGATTATTCGATTATATTTCCTATTCGATTTTTCTTCGATTATTTATTCGAATGAATGAAACAATCGATAATGAATGCCATCGAAATAATCGAATTGAAAGGGATCTTACTAAGACAGTTAATTCACTAATTTAGTTTCAACATTTAGAGATACGTTAGGAAAAACGTGTATTCCTATTTTTTTTATATATGAGTTCATCCATTTGACTCACTTAAACCGAAAAATTGATTCATGACGTATCCGAATATTCTATGAGATACAACTGAATGATATTTCAAACTCATTCGATTATTTATTCGATTATTAAAGGTATTCGATTATCCCATCATTAAGTTACTATGTTCTGCAAATTTTAGCTCGTGAATATTGAGACTCATGAGTTTTGAGACGTAATCGACTGGTTTCATATTCAGACAACACACCAGACCACCAACCACCAGAGAAACACGCCGTAGAGATTACATCCCTCCTAATAGGGTTGGCGTCGGAAGGGCATCTGGTCGTGAAACAGGGGCAAATCCACATCTGCGACACAGTTCGCACCCTTAAACCCCACAGGGTGTGGTAAAAGCGGTACAAGAAGAAGAATTATTATTTAGGATCCAAAGATCGCAGATCAAACTCGGTGGAGGTTGTTCGTTGTTCACTCCAAGTCAGTAGGTGAAAATTCTCTCATGACACAGTGAAACTCAGTCATTAGATCGCCCAATAGCCTCCAGATTTTTCTCCTACCTGGTAGAGTAAAAAGTAACGTCGCAGTTGTCAAACAAGCAGACTAAATGACATCAAATTAAAATATCCGCACACAGTAGACAGTGGTCATATTCTTCTCATTTCGTTCCTCCCTGTTTTGGGTACGTTGAATCAATAATTTCTCTGTTGTTCTTTTCTTTGTGCCCAGTATTTCTCCATTCTTTCTGATTTTCGTTTCCTCTCTTCTTCCGAGATAATGGGTTTAATGTAGATGTGTCGTGGAATCTTATATTTTCGTCTTTAGTTATTACTTTGACTCTAACTGTTCGATCGAATAGTGAGCTTTCTGTAGTTTTTAATTCTACTAGGTCTTTTTCAGTTTCTTTAAACCAGTTGGGTTTTGTTTTGCTGTTACAGAAGAAGTCAAAAATTTGTTTAATTAATCTATTAGAGTTTATCCTGAGATGACCGTAAAGGTTTATCCTTTTCTTCAAATAGTTTCTAAGAGTTTTTCAATTTTCGTGTAGTATTTCGTTTTTATATATATATTATCTTATTATCCTAAAATTTTCGTCCTATGATCTTTCTTATAATGTATTATTATTATTATTATTATTGGGTGGACTAATTGAGTGAATTTACTTGCTAGTGGTTGTACGTTGCACCTACTCGGATAGGCTTTTAGACGACATGACGATGGGATAGGAAAGGGCTGGGAAGGAACTGGCCTGTGCTTTATTGAAGATACAGGCCTAGCACTTGCCTGGTGTGAAAATGGGAATCCACGGAAAGCCGATGGTAGCTCCCACAGATACACTAGTCGGACCGTGCATCCAGTTGATTCGGTGTACGTACGTACGTACAAAATATGTTGCTAGGATCTTTGGCCGCACGGAGAGGTAAACAGATGGTGATGACCACATCGCTATTCCATAGTGACAGCGGGGTACTACCCTGACGGAAAACAGCCTGAAAGTTCACAAGCAATACGCCATAATCCTGACCACATTGTAACACGATGTCCTCCGAACTGAGCTTACTCATGGTGACGCAAACGGAGAGACTGCCCCTTTCTCCCCGCCGGAGGTGGTACGATCCCTCTTACATGGCTACAGAACGCAGCAACTGACTACAGATAGGTAGGCCTATGCATCTATAAATATTTTTTTGATATCCTTCAAGTAATATAATTCAAGAGCTGGTACTTTGGCGAAAATTTGCCCTTAAAACTAATTCCTGAACGTGAGTAAATCTAGTGACGCATACATTCAGACCTTCTCCATACGAGGCAAGTAGAATATAGTAATTTATTTTCCTTAATCGACCAGTAGATAACGCAAGGTGAAAATAGGACCAGCCACTCTACCTCACTTAAACTGAGGTGTGTGATACCTGAGGAATACAGGCGAGAGATCTCGAGTACTACAGCTCGAAGTGAAGCCAATGCAGGAAAACACACCAAGGATTACTTGCCGGAAGTGGTACAAGGATTATTGTGACAGACTTGTTGGTGGACCAAAATTCGTAGACTCTTATCTTAGAACAGACTTCGTAATAAACACCGTCAGTTATTTGTGGAGAATTCCACTAATGACTTGTTCACTACGTAAGTTCCTTCTGTGACTCCGTCGCAAATACCTGGAACCTGTACGTCAGTGATGGTTGTTCATTAGTCTAAAGAAATGTAGAGCTTTACGTAAATGTGGATATTCGTAGCGTACGTAGTAGTGCCTCAATCTAGGCTGATTTAAAAAACTACCACATATGATTCGAATCGCGGCCCTCTTTGTCAACTCTTTCGTGTGACAATCGCGACTCTGTTAACAGCAACTATCCTCTAAAGACATTGTTCTAAGTCTAGAGAATTTCTATCATCGGCTTTGAAATCTTACTCCTTAACATCGGTGGACAGACACTTTAGTGCAAAGTGTGATTGTGAAATGAACTATATTTGCAGACTTGTTATCAACATGAGTCACTGCCTTGTGGTAATTCCCTTGATAACGTGCTGAGTCTCATGTTGATCAAATTTACTAACGCGAAGCTCGCCCAGCTAGGCAACTTATTGACCACTGTAGCTGTGCGGGTTGCGTTCTCCGTACAGTGGTGTGATCTTACAAGTGGGGAAAGAATCTCCACTTCGTGACACAAACAGCTAACTCTTGTACGCTCTCTGTGTCTTGCCCGTGCTATGGTCCTTTGTAATAAAAAATATTGTTTGTTTTACTCTTTCTTGTTATACATTTATCCAAGATCACTTATTAGGAAAAAAGCAAGCAGCGTTTATAACCAGTGGTAGCGAATGTTATCAAAAGAGAGCTGATGTGTAAGCTTGGACTTCAAGAAGTAGAAAGCTTGTTCAAAGCAGCATGAAGCTTCTGTTTAAAGAATTGCATAAACATTAAGGGCAAGGATCTTAAAGTCCCTAATATTAATGCAACTTTTCATGCTGAACTTACCTACGAGATAGAGCACGGCTTCGACTCATGAAATATAACCTATTACAGCATGGAAATCCACTTAAACTCGTTTTAAAACCATAAAACTGAATGCTTTTGCTACAAAGAGTAGATAAATGTGTGAGTTCTCAGGCGGTGGAACGCTGGACTTCTGAGAGCAGATTGGTGGATTCGAAACCATCTAAGACCGGTGGTATTTGAAAGTGTTCAGTCTTGAGTTGGTCACGTAAATAATCTGCTGCAGGACAAAATTCGCACGGGTAGTTAGTACGTAAAACGAGTCGATCGCTCGTCAGCCGTTCCTGTAAAGGCAGCCTATTTGTTATTCCCTGTACAGGAGGTCTTTATCTTACAAGGGTTTCGACTATTCATGATTCCATTCAAAGTATTAGTAATTGAATCTCTGTGTAAATGTGCTGCTTCATTTTGGTCATTTCTACCCGGGGACTTACACATATTCTGGCGAAAACTTTTGTGTAAGCAACCCATTTCGGTCTCGTCTTCAGAAATCACTAGCTCCGGGTGTTTTTAGGTTTTCATGAAAGCAGTTTTATTATCCCAGATTATTAGTTTTAGGTTTATAAAAAATCGTTAAGCCTTTTATAGACATTATATGACAAATTTATAATTTATAATTTAACAGACACTTGTTTTTGGCAGGCTTGACAAAACATTGTTCTTCCATCATTAGTGAGACGTATCAGGCTCGATTAATACAAAGTTATGTTGAAATTAAGAATGGAAAAACAAGTTGAAGCTGAGTTGGGGGAAGATCAATTTGGCTTCAGAAGAAATGTAGGAACACGTGAAGCAATCCTGACTTTACGTCTGATCTTAGAGGATCGAATCAAGAAGGACAAGCCCACGTACATGGCATTCGTAGATCTAGAAAAGGCATTCGATAATGTTGATTGGACCAGGCTATTTATGATTCTGAAAATGATAGGGATCAGATACCGAGAACGAAGAATTATCTACAACCTGTATAAAAATCAGTCTGCAGTGATAAGAATAGAGGGCTTTGAAAAAGAAGCAGCAATCCAGAAAGGAGTGAGGCAAGGCTGCAGTTTGTCCCCTCTCCTTTTCAATGTTTACATAGAACAGGCAGTAAAGGAAATTAAAGAGAAATTTGGAAAGGGAATCACAGTCCAAGGAGAGGAAATTAAAACCTTGAGATTTGCCGATGATATTGTTATTATATCTGAGACTGCAGAAGATCTCGAGAAGTTGCTGAATGGTATGGATGAAGTCTTAGGTAAGGAGTACAAGATGAAAATAAATAAGTCCAAAACAAAAGTAATGGAGTGCAGTCGAACGAAGGCAGGTGATATAGGAAATATTAGATTAGGAAACAAAGTCTTAAAGGAAGTAGATGAATATTGTTACTTGGGTAGTAAAATAACCAACGATGGCAGAAGTAAGGAGGACATAAAATGCAGACTAGCACAAGCAAGGAAGAGCTTTCTTAAGAAAAAAAATTTGCTCACTTCAAACATTGATATCGGAATTAGAAAGATGTTTTTGAAGACTTTTGTGTGGAGCGTGGCATTGTATGGAAGTGAAACATGGACGATAACTAGCTCAGAAAGAAAGAGAATAGAAGCTTTTGAAATGTGGTGTTATAGAAGAATGCTGAAGGTGAGATGGATAGATCGAATCACGAATGAAGAGATACTGAATCTAATTGGTGAGAGGAGATCGATTTGGCTAGGTTTGACGAGAAGAAGAGATAGAATGATAGGACACATCTTAAGACACCCAGGACTTGTTCAGTTGGTTTTTGAAGGAAGTGTAGGTGGCAAGAACGGTAGGGGTAGACCAAGGTATGAATATGACAAACAGATTAGAGCAGATGTAGGATGCAATAGTTACGTAGAAATGAAAAGGTTAGCACAGGATAGGGTGGCATGGAGAGCTGCATCAAACCAGTCTATGGACTGATGACTCAAACAACAACAAATGTTGAAATTTTGTAATAAAGGTGAGGGGAAGAAAATAGGCTAAAACCTAAGGATACAGACCCTAGACGTGACGAACTCAGCCTGTTAGAAGTGATCACAAAAGGTGGGCGGAGATGATTGTCCGACAGCAACTCTGATATGGAAGACGAAAAATACGATAATACGCTTCCTTAGTACCGCTATTAGCTACCGTCTTCAGAGGCCCCGGTTCGATTCACTGTACTACAATACATTTAAGATTGGGAAGAAGACTGGTATGTACTTAAAATGGTACATGCAGCTCACCTCCATTGGGGGTTGTGCCTGAAAATAGCTGCAACACCTCGGGATAAGGACACGATTTTACTTTTAAAACTCCATAATGATTGCCAACTTTCTGTGAGAATACAACACCAGAAGAAGAAGGAGAACTTTGTGTCAGTAAGTGCGCTTAAAGCTGGCGTATTGCCTGTACATCGTCATATAGATTAACAGCTTATTATACGTTGAAATGGCACATCCACCACTGCTCCGTGCCATATTATCTGCCAAACTCTCCTTATGTTTTCTTCGTTTTTAGGTATAATTTTAATTTAAATACTATACACAGACAGCTGTTCTTGTTTGTGATACACTGTGTAGAGAAAATTTCAGTTATATGAAGGACAACTTCTTGGCTGACACAGAACGTTCACATATATTCGTTTTTCCGCCCATTTGGCACGACTGCAGTCTTAGTTTCGTCTTTTTAAATGCAGAGAAAGGCCATTTTCTTCATTCTAAATCCTGAAAAGTTTAATGCAAATTATGCGGTGCGCATTCTATGGTCAGAGAAATTGTCTACATTTACATCGTCTACGGGGCGATACAGTCAGAACGGTCTTCACTTCCTTAACATTGAAACGATAACTGCTCTGTATCCATATTTTTCGTAGTTCTGTCTTTCTCAGTTTACGCTGAGTATCCTGAACTGCGTGGAATACCTGTACAATAACACAGCACTTATTCATTCCTCTTCTTGTTGCCGTGAGGAAATGCCAGTTATATAAAGATTAGAAGTAGTTTTGTGTACGTTATCCCGAGTGAACGTAGCAGTGCGCGTAGAATGCAACCTGCACGACTACAGTGTAAAATAAGTTGCCTACCTCCAGTGAACTCTGCGTGTTCGAGTTGAATCTCTTGTTCAGGTTGTCCAGTCCTGCATACTAGTAGTGTACACACTTTGAACAGTCAAGATTTTATTTTTTGTATTCCATATCCGAGTTAACTTGTAAGTCAACACGTATTTCGGTGTCCGAACAACGAGTTAACCTGGATTTTCCGATGTTACAGACCTTGTTTAATCAGACGCTGTAGTTCCGTTGTTCACCACGAGGTGGTACCATCTGACAGAGCCGACTGAAGAAGGCATTCGGTTCGCCTTATCGCAGCACTATATCCTTACGATGATTCTGTGGAAGCAGTTTTGCTATTTTCTGTGCCCGCGAGCAAAGATAACATGTTGGAAGATAATGTTTTTTTGTGTATTGACAGCACCTGGACGACAAACCTGCAGGGTTTTATGGGTTCAGATCCAACAAAAGATTTGTTTCAAGCAGTGGCGGCCGGTAGACTCTAAGATCGGGGGGAGTTGGTCACAGTACTTTTTCCAACAAATATATCTTTGCTGCTGACGAATACCACCACACTCATTCAAGTCTTACACGCGGAAACAAACTAATTCACTGCTGCCAACCCTCACATAAGGCGGAATGCAAGCCAGAGGCCCAATTTGAATCCAAATTCCTGATCTCAAATGCTACATTCCAATAATAATAATAATAATAATAATAATAATAATAATAATAATAATAATAATAATAATAATAAATAAATAATAAATAAGATAATAAATTATTATGTAATTTTATTGCATGCTACCTTAGAAATATAGGAACGCTAAAATATCCTAAATGTACTTGTCAAAACTATGAAAAAATTAAAATCCACAGCCTGTTTCCAGTCATTTGACCGCGTCAGGAGTGGAATGAATGAAGCCCCATCTAGCGGCGAGGATAGAAATGGTGCCAGCTGCCGAAGCCTGTCGCACTCCTCTGTGACAATGATTGATGACTGACAGATGCAGTGAAATAGTATTGGAGTGTTACTGGAATTAAAGATGACAGGGTAAACCGGAGTACCCGGACAAAAACCTGTCCCGCCTCCGTTTTCTCCAGCACAATTCTCACATGGAGTGACCGGGATTTGAACCATGGAACCCAGCGGTGAGAGCCCGGCGCGCTGCGCCTGAGCCACGACGCATCAAAACGATAAATTTATCATTTCAAGACGCTAAAAATCACCGCCCCTAATAATGAGTCATAATCGTTATACAGTACGATGGTGCTGCGATGATGAATTTATCACCACGTACTCTCATCTTGGAATCAGTTACGTGGTGGTTATTACATCTTTTACATACTTGTGGATGTCTTCGTTGAGCTCTTGTGTGATATAGTTCATTGCGGCTGGAAGGTTAAAGTCTACATTAAGTTACGGGTGAACTGGATGACGAAGGAAATAAGGCGAAAGGAGTAGTCGTTAACACGGAGGAACAGCTGGAGAAGTGTCGTCATGTGTGTGACGTCATCATGGCTGCACAGTGCATTCCGAACTCTGCATAATGACTCAGCGACGAGTTGATGTCACTGCCGCATTTATACATTGTTTTGCATATAACCACTGTTAGCAACCTCGTAAAACAGTACTGAGTACAGTACAGTTGAGAGTGATTCGAAAAATTGACAAGAAACACAAGAACAAGTTTCGATGTTCCTCAATGAGAGTACGTAATGATAAATTCATGCTTGCTGGTTGGAAAGACTGAATCATTGTATTACTTGAGACTTCAAATTCGGCGACTTTATTATTATTATTATTATTATTATTATTATTATTATTATTATTATTATTATTATTATTATTATTATTATTATTATTATTATTATAGGATATGTGGTAGGAGTCCTCACGTATATTTTTCTTCCAGCCGGGGCTCCAACAAGGCGTTTATTCCGCCCTCGGTTTACCTGTTCAGATCTGTTAAATGTTTGTTTATTCAGAGAGATTACAACTGATTTATAGGTGCAGTTAATTATAGCAGGGGAAAACAACGAAATAAATTAGCATCTATGTTGTAGATACGGCAGATCTAATGTAGTTGATAGAGCAGAAACCCATTTCGTTAATTTGTATTTATCTACGTACTGTACCGATAGTCGAGTAACGGGCTAATGGATGTATGAACTAGGAAAATCATGGCGTTCATTTAGCAGTAAATATTGAACAGACACTTGTGAAAGGTCACGTATCACAAATATTGATCTGATACAGTAACATACTGCTGTTTACGATCACCTGTCATGTAGTTCACAATCCTTACTCAACGCTCCAGTTTCCCATACAGTGCATTAATTATAAATATAAGGGAAAAGTACACACATGGAACCTTTTCTTTCTCTCGTGGAGGTATGTGTATTAGGGTTACTTTTATAATACTGTTTGTCTTAGGAACGGGCTACGTAGTTAGGGAGTGGAAGGCGTACTCGGTTCATCTGGGTTCAATACCCCGTCAGAAAAAAACCCTAAATTTTCACTTGTATGGGATATGGTGCTGAGTTTCACTCAGCCTTCACCAAAAATGAGTACCAGGTTTATTCCTGGGGGCAAAGGCTGCCGGGCGTAGAACCAACGACTCCACCGCAGCAAGTGCCGAGGTTACGGATAGTGGAAGCCTTTTCCTTCCGCCTCCTTTCCATATGGAGATGGCTTTGCTTTGTGCTTCAGTATGGTCTACAGCACGGCAGTGCCCCCACGTCTATTTTTTTCCGGGATCGGAGGACACTCTGGTTCTCCCGCAAACGAAAAAGCAGACATCAGCGCAAAAACAGCCTCTTCATCCAATATACATAGACATTACCTATAATAAATCACCCCAACTCTAAAGAAGGTCAAATAAAAAAATATCTAATATGTCGAAGGAAAAATCTCTAGACCTGTACGAACAGGTCTGTCCCAAGAGAACCATTGTTTCTCAACATCGCCGACTCCAGTGTAAAACATTAGCACCCGAATTCATCCTCAATCACTTTGTCTCTGGCCATCGAAAGTATAAGTGCTACTTAGAACGCCTTAAAGTGAATAATGCATACGAGTGTCTGGGCTGTTGTGAATATTCTCATTTCCACGAACCATTTGCCGTTTGGTAGTGCCACCATGTTTGAAAGTACAAGATTTGATATTGAATGTCACCTGGTTAATTGTAATGTGGAAATCTCAAATACGTTATATCATGTATTCAGAAAATTCTGCTGCTACCAACATTTATTAAAAATTCATTCATCGCATGTTTAGTAAATTAGTTTCATAATTTTTGTGGCAACGACCAGTAGTTAGTTCTGTGGCAATTCGGCAAAAGCAGATATGTTAATTGTGGTCCATTTAAAAATCAGCATTTTATTTAATGATAATTACTCGGAATTTTTGGGCATTAGTAGTTTAGAATGCAAACTTATTGAAGCGGATAACAAGTACGGTATAGTCTAACCTGCACAACGGTTGTACCCTGGGTTTTGCATAAACATAGGGTTAAGGCCCATCAGAACCCCTAGAATTTGTCACTCCCACTACATAATTGAAACATGGGCTAGACAACACTTCCTAGGAATCAAATTAGCTTTCTGAACTATTACTGCACAAACATCAGAGGTCTACTGATAGCTTAGATCGCTTAATTTGTTACCGTACGTATGTACGATCCCCGAATTTTTAGGTTAGGAAATTTCGTATATAGTTTATAATGTTAAAATCATGTATTTTTTTATTTAGAATGTAAAAACGTAATATTATAAGAAGAATGTGTAATTAGGGAATATTGCATATGTGCATCATTACATTTTGTATAAATTTCCGTTTGGGTAAAAGTCTGTAAATATGGCCTAGCCGTAAGGATTGTGCAACCGGGAAAACGGCGTCTATATCGGGAAGGACGGTTGAGGTCAGTTGAATGTGTTGCAACAAAGTGGCTTGGAAGCCCGGGGTACGGCAGGTAGTATAGGCTGAAGATTGGAGTGGATCAATGTGGATGTACGAGAGTGGACGTTCGATGTCACATCAGACGCACGATAGCCAATACGAGGGCTTTGTTTTAAGCGAGGTTGGGTTGACTGAGTGACGCGTGAAGATGTGCCTGTGAGAGCGTTGCTACCAATAAACTTTTGTGGACGCTATAACCACGTGCAGCAAGCTATATAAGCATTTACGCGTGTGCGGCAAGTCATTCTAATGCTGATTCTGACTCTGATTCTAATTCTGATTCTGATGCTGATTCTGTGTGTCTCATTCGGACCGGTGCGCGGGAGCTACATATTTTGCGGAGTTTCCAATGCGATCTTGTATTGTTCAGCTTGAACAACTCTACATTTCTTCATAAAGTCGGCCGAGCATGCTGTTTCGGTGGGAGAAACGTGAGGCGTGACACTAACCGGTGCAGCAATCGGTAAGGATCCAAGACGTCGATGAACAAGTGTGTAGATAAGGTTAGGGATGCTCTTCGTAAAGAAGGTTGCATCCGTACGTAGAGAAAGTCGTCGTACTTTTCTTTACCAAATTAGCTTTTCTTCTGCAACAGTAGAGTGCAGTGCGACTCTTACCTGAAGGTATGATAAATGTAAATAGTGAAGATAATTTTATGGTGGTTTGAAGATGTTTGTTATTAGACCTTGCTAGCGCCAAACACGAGTTGGTCTCGTCAAATGATTTATTTTTGTATGTGGGTTTTAGTTGTCTGTATATTTGCCCTTTGTAAACGGCGAACAGGTGTTGGTCTCATCAAGTGATGATTATTGAGGTAATTTATATATATTTTTATTTATTTTGGGAGTAAAGTCATGGAAGGAAACTTGCAGTGAATATTTTATCAGTAGAGTATGGATGAACCTGGCATGCTACCCAAATCTAATTTCAGGGGTAAACAGGTAAGGTTATAAAGTAAGTCTGCAGCTTCGTCAGCCTGATGACCGTCGCCTTGGGAGAGGGAGTTACTCATTACTCTACATAGTTATATATTCCTGTAATTGTTTTACAGTCTTACCAGTCTTGGTATTTACACTTATTTTAGTCACCGTTTATTCATTTCATATTTTCAAAAGCTTGCAATCGTTACAAATTTAAACATCAAATGGCACTTCTCTAAACAGTGTTTTAGGGAACATTCTTAACTTTTAATATACAGTGAATAAAATGTCAGAGAAATCACAAAGTAGAACTCGTCTGCTTCTGCCATAATGCCCCATAATAAATTGTTAAATATAAACCTAATATACGCCTGTAAAATAGTGTTTCTAAGAATTAGGATATTCAATATATGTATGTAGAAACCAAAAAGTGGGTTCTAGATAACTCTTTGAGGATCTAACAAGCCTACAAACAAACAAACAAACAAACAAACAAACAAACAAACAGACCAACAAACAAACAGTCATAAACTATACAGAGAAGTATTGAAACACGATAGCGTCGCCAAAATGAGTAGTACTAAGCAAAACAAGAAGTGACAGTTTGCCATTGTTTTCCGCACTGGGCAGCATGACTGACCCTTTAGATAGTACTTTTCCTGGCATTCAGACGCTTTGGTTGTGCTCCGAATATCATTATCCAGCATAGCGTGTTTTTTAAAATGGGCTTTACATCGCACCGTTGCAGATAGGTTGCAGATGGGATAGGAAAGGGCTAACAGGTGGAACGAAGCAGCGGTGTACTTAACTAAGGTACAGCCCCAGCATTTGTGTGGTGTGAAAATGGGAAAGCACGAGAAATGATTTTCAAGGCTATCGACAGTGGGGTTCTAACCCACTACCTCCCGAATGCAAGCTCACAGCTGCGCGCCCCTAAGCGTACGGCCAACTCACTTCGTCAGCATAACTCATGCCTTAGCAGATTCCATACTCTCTCACCTATTAATGGGACTGAGACTTTCGTGGAAGCTACATTTTACTCTGGCCTGCACCAAGAGGGAGATGTATCTTCTTAGCAGACAAAGCAGACGAAGAAAAAAGTAAAATTAGGCAATTTCCTCAATTGTGCCGAAAGTTGAAGGGCTAAAGGGCCTGGAAAGGTTTCAAATTGTGAGTCTTGGACATCTCTGTCAAACTAAGAAGCAAATCACCTCCGGCCTAAATGTAGTTTGGGGAAAACAGCCTAAAATGGCTTGTTTGTTTACTAATTTTATTTTTTATTCAAATCCTAGCCAAATTAACTTATTTACATGATTATTTATGTAATGTGTTTCTTGCTTCAATACCCTCAGGCGTTTTTGTTTCTTGGAAAATGTCCACACCGAATCTAGTTACAAGGGCTCAAGTGAAACAATGCATTGGCTTTCATTAGCTGTCCTAGTCGTAGAAAAAGGCAAACTGCTAATCTAATCGACCGGATAACGATAATTAAGAAAATGATTGTAATGTTTAGGAATAAATAAAGAATATCTTCTCATAATTATATTTTATTTAACTAAAATTGGTAGCTCATATCCTCAGGTTGTTTTCAGCATTGAGTTGACCCCAGAATAAAAGCTTTCACATCAACTTTTATATGAAAATAATATAAAGAAGCTGTTTTATACAAATTGTAGATGATTCTTCGTTCTCGGTATCTTAACATAAATATGTCATGGCTGGGGGTCATCTGAAAATTTGCGTTATGGAAGTTAACGTGACGGAAATGTAACCCAGCAACCGTGAGATGTAAAGTATTGTTACCTAGCAACCGTGCAGACTGTGTTACCTAGCAACCTTGCACGTTATGTCTTGTGGATGTTGTTCATCTGAAATTAGCAACCGTTGATGGATGACCATGGCCGGGAGACACATTAATTTATGATAATTTGATTTTCGCAAAGGGAAAAGTAATTTCTTTTTATTAAAATAATAAACATACCAGCAGCGGCAACTGGTCCCAATGGCTCAGGGAGGGCTCATTGCAATGTTTATAAATTCTACAGCTCTGAACACTCTGACATCCTCTCACTGATACAGTATAGTCGTTGAGGAAACACCTGTCGAAGTATCAAGCCCTCCCAGTCCCAGTGCCTGCAGCCGCCATGGCACGTTCCTAGGCATGTTTCCTAAAATATTCAAACGTCTTTTGACACTAAGTTCAAGCAATACTTTTATTACAAAAAATGACAATCACAGTAAGACAGTCACGAATACTGCATGTGTTCACAAAACATCTCCATACATTAGTTGTCCAGTACAGAAATTGTAGCAAAATATATTCCATGATAAAAAACTTAGTATAATATAAAAAACATCTCCTCTAGCACTAATCTCCCTGTTAGCAGTGCGTTCTGTCCCCCGTAAAGCGACGTATTAAATGCAGGCTGGGATGGTGATGTCAGCGGTTCAGTGTCACAGTCTACTCGAATGTCTCTTTCTGGACAGCAGCTGCCGGTGGAAACTGTGAACTACGATGATGAAGTAACTGTTCGCTGCTGTAAAAGGAAAACAGAGAACTAAATTAGAGCAAATATTGTTTGGGAAATTAGACTAGAATAGATTTATTTTGAGTAGAAAAATTAACGCTCTCTTTAGAATAACCATAATACAAGTTTTCGAAAACAACATTTAGGGTACATGAAAATAATTGAAAGAAACATTTTTATACAGATTGTAGATAATTCTTTGTTCTCTGTGTCTTAAGCTATTATAGTGAAATTCTGAAGAGGGTTGAGGTATTATTTTGATAAGATAGCAAGGCACATTTTATGAATAAGACACAAACCAATATCTCGGCCAAGTGCATCATTCTGTACGATAAAATATATTTTCACACCACCGTATATAGTGACAATGCACAGGGAGACATTTGGCGTCATTCCATGTCCTTTTGTGTGACTGAATCGCATTCAGCCGCGAAATTCTTAATGAATAGGGTGGAATCGCAAAAAGAAGGAAATGATTTTAACAGTGAACTTGGTTGAAGAAAACAGGGTATACAAGTCTTAATGACGGGAAGTTGAAACCGCAACAAAAAGAAACAAGAAAAGAATAAGGTATTAGCTGATGAGAGAGATAAAATGTTCGATGAATAGAAGACGAGACTCTCCCTCAAGGCGTTTAAAACATTCGTGAAGATATGTTAAAAGTCAGCCCTTTGTTCCACAAGGGGCGGTCCCCAGATAACGTCGACAATAGAAGTTAACTCCGCGTACTGAGATGGTTTCGTGTTCGTATTGCCAGTCTAGAGAAAAGTTATAAAGTCCACGGTAATGAAAGATTATGGTATTCGTATTTCAGGGAAAAGGATATTTCCTCTTCTGTTCCATTGGATGTTATTTTGGTTTGTTTTGTTTGTCGTTTTTCGTACTTTCTGTTTTTATTTTGTTTGTGTCCTTTTCTGTTCCGATTTGTTTATTTTGTTTTGTTTACTTTTTTGGTTGATTGATTTTGGTTTGCTTTGTTCATTACTTATATTGTATCAGTTTTGTTTTGATTGAATTTGTTTATTTTTAGTTTCTTGATCTGATGATTGGGTTTGCTTTGTTCATTATTATTTTGTATCAGTTTTGTTTTGATTGGGTTTGTTTATTTTTAGTTTCTTGGTTTGGTGATTGGATTTGGTTTTTTCCCTATTTATTTTGTCAGTTTTTTGACTAGATTTGTTTATCATTTGTTTTGTTTATGTATTAGGTTTGATTGGGTTTGGTTTGTCCATGGTTTGGTTTGGTTACTTTCCTGGTTTGCGTTTGGTCTACACATTGATTATTTTGATTGGAGTTGCTTTGTTCATAATTTCGTGTCTTTTTTTGTTTGTATTGGATTTGTTTGCTGTGTTATGTTTTTCTTCTCAATGGGTTTACTTTGTTATTTATTTGGCAGTTCAGTTTATTTGTTCAGTTTCTTTTTGTTTATTGTATTTGTTTCCACTCTATTATATTAAGTTTTTATAAGAAATACAATCGTATGTAAATGTTGCACAGTAGCAATTTCTTTGGCGTTATTTAAGAAATCCTTGAAGAGAAGTAAAAGCCTGTTGTAAGTTTTTAATTAATCAAGTATCTCCCATGACCTCGTAGAGGTTTATGTGCACTCCACCGTTATTATCATTGCAACAGATACTGGCTGATTACACCCTCCCATTCCTTAAATCTACCTTATCTAACAGCAGGGCCTCTCAGACTGCATGCACGGGTGCACTGCGCGGCGCAAGGTGCATACGACGACTTCGCTAGGTTGACCAGAGTCCAGATCCCCCGCTCCTCAATTTCGAGCAATTGCTTGCTGTCTCTCTCTTTCTGTTCGCCTGTCTCGCTCGCTCTGCAGGGCTCGCCATCCGAGCCGAGTTGAGGCGAGCTTAGCCGAAATGAAATGGCGTACGGCTTTTAGTGCCGGGATGTGTCCGAGGACTTCGGCTCGCCAGGTGCAGGTCTTTTGATTTGACTCCCGTAGGCGACCTGCGCGTCGTGATGAGGACGAAATGATGAACACGACATATACATCCATTCCACGTGCTAGGGTAATTAAGCAATTAGGGTTAAAATGTCTGACCCTGCACGGAATCGAACCCGGGACTCCTGTGACCAAAGGCCAGCACGCTAACCATTTAGCCGTGGAGCCGGACGAGCTTAGCCGAGTCACCTCAAAACAAAACGCTGGTCCGAACCGAGCCGAGTTGGACCGATGCACGGTGCACAGAACCTCTGCACCTCGATTTGCACGCGTGTGGTTTTGGGCGTTTGAGAGGCCCTGTCTTACATAAACATTCAGTCTTTTGAAATAGAAAGGAAGTCATGTTTGCTCTTGCAAATGTATGACACAGTGCAAGGTCATTGTGTGTATATTGAAAGATCTACCTTGGAGGCATTAAGGGAACATCTAACATTGTAGTTAGAACGGAGAAGGTTTACACATACCTAATGTTACGGCGGCAACGATCAGCAGCAGAATTCCAATGGCTAAGAACTTGTGGATGAAGGCCAAGGTGAAGAGTGTGATGTAGATGGCGGACGTTGCTATCAGTGACAGGATGGAGTACACGATCCATGGTTTTACCTGTCGAGCATTTTCCTGGAAACAACAAACAAAATGGGTCAAACTCAAAGATATATAATAGAATTACATATTCTTCTTCAAAAATGTTTATCACTAGACCCCGGATGTTTAGAATGTAAGAAGGGAGAAACAAGTATGCGCTATCGCGAACAACAGTTCTGCTATGATTTCCATAATCCTCCCCCCCCCCCCCAGGCTTAATACAGCGCCTAGAGTTATGTTACTCTCGCTACATTACTGAAGAGCGGGCTGGACACCACTTCCCACGAGCCAAATTTGTTTACTTATTACTGGCTAAACACCCGGGCTCTAGGTTTCATTAGGTAACTCAAAGGTTCTTGTCCAGATTGTGAAATTTTGATTTTTGTATTCATCATAATCATGCAGATAGTTTTTTGATTGAAGTTAGTTATTACTGGGGCGTGATGGGCAAATGATCCTCAACAAATAGGTCTCCTACATGCTTTTCTATATTTCATGTCAGTTGACTGTATTGATTTTATTTCTGTCGTGCTCGGTAGCTCAGACGGTCGAAACGCTGACAGTCTGAACTCAAGTCGACGGGTTCGATCCCGGATCGATTCGGTAGTACTTAAAGACGCGCAAATACGTCACCTTCGTGTCGGTAGATTTACCAGTACCTACCATGATTTTCGTGAATTATTATCGAGGGAAATGTCGGAAGTACAAGATGGTTTCCGAAGAGGTCTAGGTACTAGAGACATATACTTCGTTGATAACTCAAAATCATTCGATACTTCGTTGATAACTCAAAATCCTTCGATGTGACTGAATATGGCAATCTATGGTGGTGCTTGAAAGAAATGGAAAACACCAGCCCGCATCATCAGATTAATCAGATCGCTTTACAGCAATTAAGAAGCAACAGCTAGAACACCACATGGGGACACGGATAGGTTCAGAGGAACACCTCACGGTTGTATCTCGTCACTTTCACTTTTTAAGATGTACGCAGCAGCTATCATGAGGAAGGCTGGTCTGGATGAGTCTGGGATTGGTGTAAAAAATTTCGGCAAAAATATTAACCTCTGTTATGCTGATGATACCACCCTTTTGGCAGAAGGTAAGGAAGACGTACCTTATTTGGTGCAGAAGGCGAGGGAGGAAGGCAAGAAGGCTGGGTTGTTTTTTGAACATCAAAAAGACAAAGATCTTGGTGACGGCAGAAAACCCGGATATAAAGATTAAAATCAACAACTAGGAAATTGACGTAGTCAATGATTTTATCTCCCTTGGCTCTGAAATTGATCTAGAAGGCGACTGTTGCCACGAAATCGAATAAAACTGGGGAAAGGAGAGGTACTAGTGAGCGCCATACTCTTCCCCATGTCACCTACGGATGCGAAACATGGACGCTAAAGAAATCCAACAGGGAAGGGTCGATGCTTTCGAGCTTTGGTGTTGGCGACGTATGCTGAGAACACCATCGTCCGTCAGAATCAGTAATAAGAGCATCGTAAACTACCTGAAGCTAAAAATCTCCCTCGAAGGCATGGTAGAGAGGTGGCGTCTATCTTACTTTGGCCACATAATGGAAAAGGATGCCATGTTAGAAATGATGGGTGGCAAGAGAACTGAACGGCCAATATTGCGTTGGTTGGATGAAATCAAACGCGATGCCGGAAGCTGCAAGAAGAAGAGCTGAATGGCGACACATGATAGATTAAAGACGGATAGCTGTACAGGAAACATTATATTAAAAATGTAGGTAATAAGGAGGAATGTCTGGCCCATGATTGAAAAAAATTATGGCACGTAAAATTTGTCTCATAAAAGCGTAAAAGTATTTAGTGGGACATAGCAAAAAGTAATTTATATCTGATGTGATGGATGATTTTCTATTGTTTTTGTCACCTGTCCAAACTAATTTCCCTGTTTATCACAGGGCAACGAGCTGAAAAAATGCAACTTATTACTTTAACTCTGTGAAATCTATTAATGACTTTTCTTTCAAGCGTCCAAATGTGCTCTTTTATCCCAAAGATTATTAACTAAAAGAACTGATCCAAAAATTACGTGCTCATACGTCTGTGGATTTATTTCTTTAAGGTCAAATTAATTAGCGAACTATGTACGTGTTGTAGAGCGGACGAACTCTGCACGTGACCAGAGACTGCCCTCATCTAAGCGCAGTTGACCTCTTGGCTGATTGTGAGGTCTTACGGAGCCTTAGATAAGCTCAACATCACATGACGGCTACTCGAGGATGCAGCATTATTATACCATTAACTAATTTACTGCTCTGCCGGCTCCAACGCCAAGCAGCGGGAATACACGAGCTAGGAAGCCTACAAACAAGCAATGCGGTTCGATGCTAGCTGAAAGAAACTGCAGACCTTTCCTAAGAGCAACAGGATAATGCGCTGCTGCCTTACAAAACGTCGCGCTATTCTCCACTCCATGTGCCTGCAGCAGTAATAATAACCCAAGATATCTATAACAAAAAATGCATCTCCAAGCACACAAAAATTAGTTACTACAATAAGTCATTGAACTAGAATGTCTTTATAAATCAGAAAATCAGCAGACATTGAAAACATGGAGAAAATGGAACCCAAAATCGTAAGAAAATGATTGGCTAAAAACTCACCCAACTTAGAGGCAGACACGAAATCTAGCAATACACAAATATTCAGTTACACTAGGAAACACTTCAAAAACTAGTAAAATATTTTGTAACTGGCGTTGCATAGATTAAAGACGGACAGTTGTACAGAAAACATCCTGTAAAATGAAGATAATAAGGAGGAATGGCTGGTCCATGATTCAAAGGCGGACATATTAAAACAATGCATCCAGACAAAAACAGGAGTAAAGCCAAAACATACACAATGAAATGGATTGGCAATATCGAAACCGATTTGAAACAAGGAGGAATTACACCAGCAAATGTCCAGAACAGGGTAATCTTCAGATCCATAATTTACAAATGGCAAGTTTACTAAGAGGAAAGACCAGAGAAGAAGACTGGAACAACCTGGTGTTAAGACAGAAAGGAATCGCTCAGTAAAAGAATGAAAGAAATATGGGGACAAAGGATGTCAAATGCACGCCTGTAAGTACTTTGCGTAGTCCTAATGGGCTTATTGGCATATAATAATATCTCGTTTGAATATTATGTGGCTGAGCTGCGTAGTTCAGATGCGAGAGTGCTGGCTGACTGAACTCAAGTAGAAGGGTTTGATTTCGGCGATTTGGTCCTTTCTTGACTACTGCTGCTTGGTATCGTGTGTCGTAAGCTACTTGACAGGTTCATTTACCAGGATTTTGTGTTTCAAATACGTACAAACTGACATAACGGTCCCGCTCGTCAACGTATCTCGTTATATCACTATTTACCGAAGTAGAAATCGATTTCCATTTTGTTTCCGAGTCGAGAGCTGATAACAATGGTGAAGTACACTCGAGAATTAAGATAAGATTTCGATTTCTGTGCCGCATGTAAATGTGACTGACAGACGCAACCTGCGCAGATGGAGTCGTCTTTTGAAAGTGAGTCACTCGGAGTTCTACATATAAACAGAAGAATGAGGACGATGTAATTGTGGAACCACTGTTTATAAATTCCATATGTATATACTTCACAGAATTTTGTAATAGCAAGAAACTAAATAGCCTCGAGTGTTCACTTGTTATAAATAAATGCGTATTACACCGAGCAGAGTGGCCGGGCTATGGATCCAGGCTCTGCATTCGGGAGAAGAGTGAGTTCGAACACCACCGTTGGCAGTCCTCGTAATGGTTCTCCGTGGTTTGCTATTTTCACTTCCATGGAAATGCCGGGAGGGTTCCTGTTCACATCCGATTCCTTCCACCTTCTTACCCAATTTAATTCACAACAAGTCATTTCATTCTAATTAGCTCCTCAGGTGAGGATGCGTCAGGAAGGGCATCCGGTGGTAAAAAACAAGCCATATAATTTCATCTCACCTCATCGACGACCCCGTCGCAGTAAAGTAGATAAAATAGATAAGAAATATCGTATGCTTTTGATTCTCAAATAACCGGGCGAGTTGGCCGTGCGCGTAGAGGCGCGCGGCTGTGAGCTTGCATCCGGGAGATAGGGGGTTCGAATCCCACTGTCGGCAGCCCTGAAGATGGTTTTCCGTGGTTTCCCATTTTCACACCAGGCAAATGCTGGGGCTGTACCTTAATTAAGGCCACGGCCGCTTCCTTCCAACTCCTCGGCCATTCCTATCCCATCGTCGCCATAAAACCTATCTGTGTCGGTGCGACGTAAAACCTCTAGCAAAAAAAAAAAAAAAAAGATTCGCAAATAACATTGTGACTGTCCAGATAAATGTTTCGCTCATACGAAGTTCAGTTAAAATATGTAACTTTTAGATAAAATAGTTCAAATATGGCCTCATTTCAAGCTAATGATGTGTTCGTCATCCGGGTTGTATTGGATAGAAAGGATGAAAAGCCCACATTGAACGACGAGATAACACAATACTGTACATAGGTCAGGGATGCTACAATCAATGTAACTGTGTGATTGACCTGTGTAGTAGTGTTGGACTTTTTGTCTGATGGCTCAGCTACACTACGAGCATCGTAACAAAATTGTACAGTACTCGTTCACAACATAACTGTTGCCGGGATGAGTGGCTCAGACGGTTATGGCGCTGGCCTTCTAACCCCAACTTGGCAGGTTCGATCCTGGCTCAGTCCGGTGGTATTTGAAGGTGCTCAAATACGACAGCCTCGTGTCGGTAGATTTACTGGCACGTAAAAGAACTCCTGCCGGACTAAATTCCGACACCTCGGCGTCTCCGAAGACCGTAAAAGTAGTTAGTGGGACATAAAGCAAATAACATTATTATTATTAACATAACTGTTATGAGTATTTCCTATCTCCACACGGAAAATCTCACAAAACCATTAAACTTACAGTGAGAATTGAAATTAAAGTAAAGTTCAGAATGGGCCTCGAACCAGAATCCATTGCTCTCCCTGCGGATGGTTTTGTCAAGGTATCCCACCGAAACATTTCATTCAGGAAGAAATCATCCCATTTCGTAAGGATCGCTTCAGTAGAAGAAATATTCTGAGTTAATAGGTAAAATCTCACAAAAATCTAAACCTCATGCCGCACTCAACCACTAAAATGTTAATAATTCGACAATCCCGCATACGCCACTGAGAAATACTTGATCGGTTGGCATTCCTGTCGGAGTATAGGCAGAGGTTTCCACTGAATCTGGGATTTCGATAGCACACGGTGGGGGAAAAAATATCTGTTGGTGAGAAATTTGGAGTTTGTTTGTTTGGTGGTTTAATTTAATATTTTAATTTATAGTTTCATTTAATTTGGCCACTGATGCAATGCATGTATAATATACATGAACTTTACGAGAGATCACGTGAGATTTGATCTGATGCACCAGAATACGATTTAGCTCTGGCCCTCTGCGCTCAAGGCGGGCTCGAACCCGGCGCAGCCTGGTGATACTTGAAGGTGTAAAAATACGTCGGCCTAGTGTCTGTACGTTTATTGCCACTTAAAAAACTCTTGTGGGACACAAATCTGAGTGTGTAAACCGTAACAATATGTAAAACTATATTTCAATACAATGATAAGTGAATGGACTAGAGAAAGTGCATATACATTGGGCTGGAAATCAACTTTCAGGCCTTGAGGCGGGTAATAATCTGATGACAGAGTACTTCGGCACGCGATATGTTTCCGAACAAGTGGGTGGCAAAAGGTTATCCTGTGCGTGAACTTGGTTCAGAAGTTGCGCGCACCCATCCTTCAAAAATATCCGCTGACTTCTCCGTTACAGTGCGTCAGAAAGAATTCCTTCAGTAATTGCGTTTATCTCGAGACAACAGTTCGCATTTGAGGCATCAGTCGTACCGCAGAGAAGCAGCCACAGCCCCCTGAACTAAAAGGTTAAAGCCGAAGTTACGTCATGGTCGTAACTATGGCAACCTACTGTCTAATCATGAGGTCACCATTTTGTGGGACCTATCATAGATGTAACATTACCAGACTGGTCTTTTGTAGTGCGTTGACCTCAAACTCAAAGAATTCGAACTTCCTCCAAGTGACTGTTCTGGATATTATCGGAAGATGGTTTTGGGCGATGGTTTAATACATCAAGCTAATAAGAATAGACAGCAACTCAATGTTGAAAACATCCTAGGAATATGAGCTACGAATTTTAGGTAAATCAAATATAATGAAGTATGAGAATATATTCTTTATTTATTCCTAAAATTACAATTCTTTTCTTAACCATCGTTATCCGGTCGGTTAGATTAACAGTTTGTCTTTTTCTACCACTGAACGTTAATAAGAGTCAGTGCATTGTTTCACCTAACCACTACTACGAGCGCTAATGTGAGTAAATGCAAAAGTTTCACTTAAACCCTTATAACTACATTCGGCGTGGACATTTATCAAAATACAAAAAAAAAGCCAGAGGGTATTGAACCAACGAACACATTACAGAAAAAAATTAATTTGGCTAGGATTTGAATCAAAAACAAAAAAACGGTTCAGGGATTTTCACCTGGGTCTGAGGGCTGGTTCGAGGTCCACTCAGCCTACGTGAATACAACTGAGCAGCTACCTGATGGTGAGATAGTGACCGCGGTCTAGAAAGCCAATAACGGCCGAGAGGATTATTCGCTGACCACGCATCTGCAGGTCTTCCGGCTGAGCAATAGTCGCTTCGTAGGCCAGGCCCGTAGGAGTTGTAACATTATTATTATTATTATTATTATTATTATTATTATTATTATTATTATTATTATTATTATTATTCTTGCGTTCCGTCCTTCTAAGGACCACGTTACAATTTCAATTGTTCCTCCTTAGTTCTTTCCTTTTCTTCCAGTATTCTTTCATTGTTTCACTGTGTTTCTTTTTCCTGTCTTCAGTCCACTTTGTGCCTGTTTTCTTTTCCTTCCTCCCTTGGAATCCTTCCATTTGTAAGACTTTCTTCCTAAAAATCTTTCTTTCCAATAATTCTTCTTCTCGTATGTTGTTCCTTTCCAGGTCTTTCTTGACTTCTTGAATCCAGGTGGTAGTTGATTTCTTTTCCCAAAGGTACTTGAAGATTCGTTTAGTTAGTCTATTGTCATCCATTCTGTAAATGTGTCCAAGAAATAGCAATCTCCTTTTTCTTATTGTTTCTGATATGTTTTCTACGTTCTGGTAAATTTCATTGTTACTTCTTAATTTCCAAAACTCTGCAAAACTTCAGTCTCCCCTTACGTATGGTCTCTATGTCTGCCTGTCTTCTCTTCTTCCATGTACCATCCTTCCCCCGTTTAGGTCTATTATTATTATTATTATTATTATTATTATTATTATTATTATTATTATTATTATTATTATTATCATGGTTATTATTGTTTAAAGGAGAACGGGCTGGAAGGGTGGAGTGGAATATTTCCACATTTCTGTATGTATACAAAATTTATTGCCGGTAACTTTCAGAGAAGTAATAAAACGTTGTCGGTAACTGAGGGGACTTTTTGACCTGTAAAGATTGGGTACAGTGAATGTCAAATTTCCTCTGATACTCTGATACTTACGTTTTTAGCCCCATACATCATCATAATGGATAGAATGAACTGGAGCCCTTGGATCAGCACAGTGGCGATACTAATTTTTGAAAATACTGAAACAAAGACCAGAATGACAAACTTAACAGAATCGGAAACATTCATTTGAAATACAAGAACAAGTATGTAGTACTTTTACATCCCATGTAATTATTATAGGGTAGTTACGTACAGTGCTGGTCAAGACAGTAACGACATCTCTCATGAAACGACTTCTTCCTCATGTCCTGATTTTGAATTATTAACGGGAACTACAGAAAATTAACAGGCTTTCCGTAAAATGAAAATGGATTTTAATTGAAGAATAAGGAAGTTACAGATAGGAAAATGATTGTTAGGCATTAATAAGTGGAATGCGAACGTATGTGAACAAGGCTCACGTACCAGCTAGCCATTCTACAGATATGTAGGTGAGTTGCATACATTTTAGAGATTCTGATAGTTCACATTGCTAATATTTATGCAAGTCTTACTGCAAAACCGTTGTGCCCGTAGAAGGTACTTGCCTCTTGATTAGGTATGTTTGCATTCTAATTTGTTAGAGCCTAAAATTAATTTTCTAGTTATAGGATTCTTAAAGTTCTGAGTACAGAAAGAGTATTAACATTTTTGAGCATGAAAACCCTATGTTGAGTGGAAAACAGTAGCACTAGGACACTTTAAATAAGGCGTATTAATAAACCTCAGAAAAACCCATCAAACTTGGAGACTGAAATAATTGGGGGGAAATGTGACGCTGAGTCATAGATATAGAAAATATTTCGTGGTCTGTTAAAAAATATATATTTGACGCCAGAGTTTAACTCTTGTTCCTTCCCCACCTAAAGAGACGAGTATCAAGCATGTCGTGACAACAATTAATCGCTGATATCAAATTTATATTTTTAGCAGATAATAAAATTCGGGGATTTCCTCAATATATTTCCCCCAACCCTACCCACAATTGCTTTAGGCTAGAGGTGTTTGTGTGGCTTATTGATACGCCAGATTTCAAGTTTTGTATCTTAGTGCCACCGGTTTTTCTTAAAATGGGGTTTCCATACTCAAAATTGTAAAAATAAAAACTGTACTTAAAACCTTAAGAATTCCGTAACTTCCTTATTTTTTAACCGAAATCCATGTTTATTTTACTAAAAGCCTGTTCATTCTCCGCAGTTTCTATAAATAATTATAAATCAGTGCATTATCAATATAGTACAGATGAGCGGTGTCCTTATCGTTTTAATCAGCGCTGTACAAAAAATCATTAAACATTACATCTCTATGAACACATTTATAAATAAAAACTCAAAACTGTTCAGTTGATTTGATATTAGTACAGAATGTTGTTTCATTAAGTTTAAATGGAAACTACAGAGAGGAATTCCTGCTCCTATTTCAGGGAGATCGATAAGGAGATATATTACGTGTTGCTTAGCTTATATTTCCCTTGTTTGGTTTTTTAGCTGCTGTTCTTTTGTTCTCTGTGTTGACATAATTTTTAATTAATTTTATTCATACCTGTGTAGCTAGAGATTGTGTTTGAAAACTATAACATGTAGTGGTGGTAATTAAAAGTACATCATGACCTTTTCGCTGTGTTGCGTTACTTCAGGTGCCAGGTGGAGGGAGTGGGTATAGAAAGTGATTGCCTACACACTGCCGCGGCTCACACACAGCCTGCTTTACTGAGACAGCTCCAACAAGCCCGTTGGAATTGTTGAGCCGACTGAGCATGGAATGAATTTGATCCAAGTCTGAGCAAGATGCAAGTTTGGGACTCAACCAAGCTGACGCAAGCACTAGACATACGTGCGCTGTTAATTACTTAGGCCTACACCTGTAATGAAATGGCGAAAGTGAGTTCAATTTGCCTACCCTCTTTTGCAACAAAAGGGCCGTACATTCTTCTGTAATTATTTCTTTTCAATATCAGTCCGACTCCGTGGCTGAATAGTCAGCCTTGAGTCCTTCGGTTCTGAGGGTCTCGGGTTCTATTCCCGGCAGGATCGGTGATTTTAATCGAGTGTGATTAATTCTTATAGCTTGGGGACTGGTTGTTTGTGTTTGTTCCAACACTCCTTTCTTCATATTCAGACAACACACTACACTACCATCCACCACAGAAACACGCAATAGTGAATACATCTCTCCACATAGGGCTGGCGTCAGGAAGGGCATCCGGCGTTAAAATAGGGCCAAATCCACAGATGCGATATAGTTCGCACTGGCGACCCCACACTGTGTATAGAAAGAACGGTAAAAGTAGTTCTTTTCAACACCATGGGAGCAAACAAAAGTGTTTTAATTTTGTTATTTAAAAAAATCTCTCACATTTATCCTAAAATATTCCTTTATAATGATTATCGTACAAGGTTTAGTCACTAATGCATTTGAATACAAACTTACTAAAAGGAGTAATAAGTATTTCCTAGCCCGCACAACAGTTTTGCTGTGAGATTTGTATAAACATAAGGAATATCTGTTTGGACCCCTATTTATTCATGTTATGTTACTCTCGCTACATTACGGAAGAGCAGGGCGCATGACATCTACTACTAGCCAAATTAGTTTGCTTTCTAACCTATTACTGCCAACAAAAAAAAATGTTCGGGCTGTAAGATAAAGTGTTGACAGTATTTTTGAAAACATATTCCAATACTCTAATCTGTGTGTTTTATCCTCTTGCAGGTGAGTTATCCTGGAACCTTGTCATTCTGGGTCCTGTTGGGTGAGTGTGTGCTTTTGTTTATCTGTGTATGATTAGATAATACTCAGAGTGTTACGAAGAATTGAGAAGGGGATAATTTGATAACAAATTCTGGAGAAGGAAATTATGGGAAAAAGGGAATGACAGTTCGTTCAAAGAGTACTTATTACACATCAGATAACCGCGAGAGATGTAGGCTTCTGTTCAGTTATCAACCCGAAATCTTGGTGGAACGCCAACATCCCCGCCATCAGCAGTCACAGACAGCCCCGGCGTTACTACTGGAGCGTGCAGCGGAAGTGAGGAGTCAGGTAGTTTCCCGTTGCTTTCTACCGAGCCAGAAAGCGTTATTACTAAAGGGCGGAAACTAATGCAATAAAATCAGGAATATATGCACACATACATATACTATTGCATATTCTGCAAATTACTTATATTCGCTGTATTTATAAAGTTGGTTCTCCAAATATCAACTGATGAAGTAGAAGACTTGTATTTACTTTCTTTTGACATGGTTTCTAGTGGTTACTGGTCTTCAGAACGAAGAAATGAAATTATAGGTTATACATCCAACATAGCAGCTCGCAATGCACTGAACACTTTTACCAACGTCGGCGAATTATCCACGGATACTAACACGAAAAATGAACGGCGAAGGTAAAAGATAGAGAACTAAAACTATTGGTCTGAATTGGTTTTATATTAACTAATGTATTACGTATTATTTTAAATTCATAACGGAATGGTGCAATACCACATGCTTCCCTGTAGTAGACGTAAAGGTAATTTATGGGACAGCTTCCGTACCTGTCATGTACGGTACCGTAGGATATTCACATAATACTCTGATGAGTCATACTCAGATATAGAGATGACTCCACAACACCCATTACACTTGATAGGTCTGACCACAAGGAACATACCGCATAGTGAGTTACCAGTCTCCTGTCCATACTGTCACAAGATATTTACTTAGTGTACAAACAACAACCGCAATTAATTGTGGAACTAATCATGTACTGATTTCTGAATGGGAATCTCTTAGTGCAGTCGCGGACAAAGAGAAACTCGCCTTCCCTCAGTATACGGCTTTCTGGCATTCACAACCATATGCGTAATCCATGAGTTAGGTCTTATTGTTAGGCTTTTGAAATATAAATGTATGCAGACCAATAAGCTGGAAAATCTTGCGAAAAGCACCCTACTTCAATCACAAACACAGCCTGACACAATTGACCATAGGAGAGAAACTTTCATATGGGCGGAGATAATTGTCATGGACTTGGAACCTCTGACACTTGCGATAGAGGAAACACAAAACAGGAAAAGTTACTGCAGGATGGTTTGTTAACGTTTCCACAGCATGTAGATCCAACATCTTCGGAGTTAAAAATAACTGAGATGAATGAATATTTATAGATAAGCAGTGAGAATTCTGTGCGAACCTTTTCATTCCATAATCCCAATATTTGGGAAATCCTTGAAGTACTAGTATTCTACACTGTAAAGACTTTCTTGACGGAAAAACAGGGTAATAATTTTCAAACCTTTTAAAATTCATAACAAAGCTCGCTTTCAGTTTTGCTATTGGCAGGTGTCGTTGAGTGCGCTTTCTTGCGTTAGTTTTACAGGGCCATAGATGTTACCGTTCCGTTAAAGGTAGGTTTCAGTGCGTGTCAATGCACAGTGCAATAAAATCAGGAGGCTTTTTAATCACATAGTCCCGTACAGTAGATTGTTTTAACTTCATCATCCATTGCGCAAGCCTAGGAAGCAATCAAGAAATCTTCCCGAGTACTGTAACTCCTTCTGAGTATTGTATTTACACTGGGCCGGGCTGAATGGCTCAGACGGTTAAGGTGCTGGCCTTCTAACCCCAACTTGGCAGGTTCGATCCTGGCTCAGTCCGGTGGTATTTGAAGGTGCTCAAATACGGCAGCCCCGTGTCGGTAGATTTACTGGCACGTAAAAGAACTCCTGCGGGACTAAATTCCGGCACCTCGGCGTCTCGAAAGACCTTAAAAAGTAGTTAGTGGGACGTAAAGCAAATAACATTATTATTATTATTATTATTATTATTATTATTATTATTATTTTTTTTTTTTTATTTACACTGAAAATATATCTTGTGTTTTGAGATGAAATGGGAAGATCACTTCATTGACTAGCAGTGGATTCAAAGAGTAAGTGTCCAGAGTTCATGGTCGTTGGTCGTCGTGGCTAACGAGCAATTTCCTGTGCCCGAGATGCACCCACAAGGAATGCTCGCGAAGTGCTTGACGCATATTCAAACAATACTAAATAACGGCGCTTACTGTGTTAATATTACCTGTGTGTAGTAGTAATCGTACAGGTTAATGAATCTTGGTAAACATTTTTTAAAATCAGAAACGTACAAGATATTCTGAGCGTGCTCTGTAAGTTTCTGTGAAGTGCCCGTGAGGACGGGTAAGAGACCACGGGTAGATTGGAGACTTCCCTAGCTTTCTGAGCATACGGAGGGCTACGACTCAGAATATCTCCGAGATGCCCACTCCCCGGTCTATTCCACAGCAAGTGATATCCAGACTCTCAGATCCACTTACTAGACAACTCAGCCGTCGTTCACAGTTCACGAACTAGGAATAAAATAATTGGACACCTCGGATGTTTAGCCAGTAATAGATTAGAATGCAAAGTAATTTGGTTGGTAGTAAGTGTCGTGCAGCCTGTTTTCCCGTAATGTAGCGGGAGAAACATATATTCTAGGGGTTCCGATGGGCCGTACCCCTTTTGTTAATGCAAATCCCATAACATAACCATTGTGCAGGACAGACTGTACTTCTTACCCTCTTCAGTAAGTTTGCATTCTAACCTATTACTGGCTGAAAATCCGGCTTGGAGTGATAATCGGAGTCTACCAGAAGTCATGGAACAGATAGCAATGGCAATAAAAACCTTCCAAAATAAAACGTACCTGTTGGCCAGCGAACATATATGTACTGGAAATCTGAAGGCTTGTGTTTCTGTGCGACTGTGAAAGCTGGGCATTCGGAGACAAGGAAAAGAACAAGTTAGAGGCAGTTAAAATGTGGATGTGGAGGCGAATACAGAGGATAAGCTGGACTGAAATGAAGAACAATACCGAAATCCTTAGAGAGAGGAACGGAGTCTGGTGGAAATTCAAAAAAAGAAAATGATTGTTGTACTTACTGTGCACGTAGTATCGTATGATCTGCTGCTCTTCTTGCGTGAAGTTCCTGCTGTAGCGAGTCAGTTTGGGCTCTTCGGGGATGGAGGCGATAATGATGCTGGAAGAGAAGAGGGAGGCAGACCAGATCTACAATATCACACAAGCACACATCAGTGTATGGAGCCTCTCGATTGGGTACTCCCTGTGTCCCAAAATAAGTCACATTCCTTCAGCTACCATTAGACGTCGGCCTTTTAGGCTCTAACAGGTTAGATTGCAAACTTATTTGGTTATTAGGAAGTGCCGTCTAGCCCGTCCTCCCGCGATGTAGCGACAGTAACATAAATTCAAGGAGTTTTGATGGGCTGTGCCCCTAATGTTTATGCGACACTCGTGGCATTACCGTTGTGCAGGCAGTTGTGATACCTGTTACTCTCCTCAGTAAGTTTGCATTCTAACGTGTTACTGCCTACACCTCCGAAGTCTGAGGACATGGCTCGATGTTCAAAAAGTCGACCTACATTCTGGTGGAGGCTACATAAACAATCTGCATCAATTTATAACAACTTATTCATGTTAGAAGAGAAAAACTAAATTTCTATTGCTGGAATTTCGTAAGATAGAGTCGATTGTTTAGAACACAGTGACCTGCTGGTAACTTGGCCATGACTCAGCGAGTTGCCCGCGTGGTCAGGTTGCATTTGGGACATGGCGGATTCGAGTCCCACCGTCGGCAGTCCTGAAGATGCTTTTTGTAGTTTGCCATTTTCACACCAGGCAAATGTACCTTCATTAAAGCCATGGACGATTCTTTCCCATTCTAGCCCTTTTTCATCATTGCGTCACCGAAAACTGTCGATGCGTTAGTGTGACATGAAACCACGAAGACATAATAATAAAAATAATAATAATAATAATAATAATAATAATAATAATAATAATAATAATAATAATAATAATAATAATAATAATAAAGTTGGCGATCAGGAACACTATGCTTATTATTAAAAAATAGCACTTTTCCTTACACATTAACCAACCCCCATGGCACTACAGCCCTTGAAGGGCCTTGGCCTACCAAGCGACCGCTGCTCAGCCCGAAGGCCTGAAGATTACGAGGTGTCGTGTGGTCAGCACGACGAATCCTCTCGGCCGTTATTCTTGGCTTTCTAGACCGGGGACGCTATCTCACCGTCAGATAGCTCCTCAATTCTAATCACGTAGGCTGAGTGGACCTCGAACCAGCCCTCAGGTCCAGGTAAAAATCCCTGACCTGACCGGAAATCGAACCCGGGGCCTCCGGGTAAGAGGCAGGCACGCTACCCCTAAACCATGCGGCTGTACGCATTAAGGATCAACAAATTTTACTTTTTAGGATTGAGGAAGAAAATTACTAACCGACATTTTGAAAAGTAGATTTAAAACATGCCTTTGAAGGATTAATGTACATTTCTTCAAGGTGACGAAATCTCTTTCAACAGAAGTACCATCTACAGTGGATGCCTGTAACTTCCGTTTCTTGAAGATCACACACAGTTGCAAACATACCAGAAGCATTGACCACGAAGATGATACGTTCACTGCCTTGAAGGTCTCCCGAAAACCTGTATGCTAGGACGTTCAGTTTCTATGTCCTGAATTATAAAATCTCAAATGAACCTAAATGCGTTCACATCTTGTGATACAGGTCAAACTATTTGAATGTTTGATTATTCACGAAAGCCTCTGACTCGCATCCTAAGAAGAAACCACACACACAAGAATTAAATTCATGTCTAACATTTTATAAATATGTTCAAATGCTTGACAATCGACTACGAAGTATTTTAACAGCATGTGACTCAGAGTTAGACGTTGATATATACAGCCCAGGATATCTTAGTCCATAGGATAATTCTGGAAATACATATATATATATTTTTTTATTTAGACACTCAAAAACAAAATCTGATGAAATGTGAGAATTAACGTACATTATTTTGGGACACAGGGAGTACAAGTTTGACATTTATTTGCAATTAACTTATTGTTAAAAGTGAAAAAGATGAAGCTTCCGAATGTTAAATATTAAAACTAATTAATGAGAATTTCCTTATTATTTTAGAATGAAAATAATTGAAGTTTTGAGTTTTAAACAGAGCCAGTAAAGAAAACTACTTCTTCCTCCCATAGTGAAGTTTTGGATCAGTGTCGCAAATTACACACAAGAAAGAACTGATAATCTCGTGGCTATCATTACAACAGCACCCTCTATGGATCACTAGCAGAGTGGAGGCCTCTGTATCCCAGGATCATGGGTTAAAACCCGGCCGAGTTAGTCGTATTTTTGTAGGGTGGAGAAATGTGCAGGTCGTGCGATGTCGACAAAGAAAGGATCTTGGTTATAGAAGTGATTGTGCTTTGCAGAAAGTATTCACATATCACACGCTCAGTAGAAATCTCAAACTATCGTACATTGAACTGTATAGGTTTACATGCGATACCGGGTAAAAATTATAGAACAGGAAATATCCGTCATCTTTTTTAAAAGTTTACGTTATTTCTTAGCTGTTTAGAACCATTTTAAACAGGCTGTTGAGTTTTTAAAATTTTTTTTTTTTTTTTTTTTTTTTTTTTTTTTTTTTTTTTTTTTTTTGCAAACACTAAAAATTTGTTTGCTTGCTTGAAATTTATGGATTGCCCTCTCAGGAGTTCCTGTGATGTAACTAGTTTAATTTCAAAATTTTTCGGCTTTCTCTTGAATTGGCTAGCTCACTCTAAAGTTTCCGTGTGTTCTTCAAGAATTCCGCTGCATTCATTCGCTTGTTTTAAAAATTGTGAAGCCGCATGCTGTCGGGAGAAATGTCACCGTCCGAACCCATCTGCAGTAAGTGATTTTTAAACTTCCCCCTAAAAATAATTATAATTGCAGCACTGCATGCACTTGGGAGTACAGTTGTAACCCATGGGTTTGAAGCCTAAACGATGACCAGCTTGGACGAGGAGTTTCTGATGAGATGGGACAGAAAACTTCCTAGAAGTAGATAACCAGGAGGAAGCCGCCCACCACGATTGGTTCTGGGAGGAGACGAGCTGCTCGACTAAGCTGTCAGAGGAGAAATGGTGTGGAATGATATTGATAGACGAATAAGTTTGAAAGGAGCTTTTAAAAGTAGGAAATATCATAATAAGATAAAGTTAGAATTCAAGAGGACAAGTTGGGGAAAATATTCATTTATAGCAGGGGAGTGTGGGGAAAGCAACGGGAGACTACCTCACTTCTCATTTCCCTAGTATGTCTCTTCAGTGACACCTAGGCAATCTATGACAGCTAATGGTGGACCTGTTGAGGATCGAACCAGCCTTCGGGCTGAATACCCAACATACATACATACATACATACAGGAGGGGAGTTAGGAATTGGAATAAATTATCGATACATTTCCAAGTTTTTTGGAGTCGTTTAAGAAAAGGCTTGGTAATAAATTAATAGAGAATACCGGTATGCCAAGTAGAAGACTGATTGATTGACTGATAAATGCCGAGCAAAACCTGTAATGTAAGTATATGAGGTGACCAAAGAAAGCACGTTGGTTGGGCTGGAATTGTTCAGAAGGCCTAGGAGTATGTATAAGTAAACACCCGTATGACAGATGCCTTTCTAGCTGAGAAATACTGCATCTATCAAGAGGTATCCTTAAGTACAGGCAAAAGTCAGAGATTATGCTGCTATATTTGGATTGACATTCCCAGTCTGTAGAATGAGCACAACCATTTAGTAAGTGTCGTGCCGTGAGAGCGACCGTGCGTCTAATTACAAGGTTCTTGGTCATAGAAACGTTACTTAGCTCGCTTTCTCGGTTATATTGAAAGTAAAACCGTCAGTTCACAGTGAAACGGTTGTGTTCTGTCCGCAAGACCCAATAGTGTTGTTTCTATTAATCGGTCATGTGTATGGTGGTGATTATTGTTTTAAGAGGAAGTACAACTCGTGATCCCAGTTGTATTCGGATTTTGGAAGGACGGAAAAAGGGTCCATTCGACACTCCATGTCGGCATGTAACTAAGATTTCCGGTGACACATGTTCTGATTACCGGATGAAACTAATTACAATTATTTCCAAATATATGGTATAAAATGGTGTCAAATTTCTCTTAGAGATCATAAGTATGTCTTTCAATAAATGAAACTCAAATAGATAACGATTAATTAATTTGCATCTAACGAATCGTTTTCGAGGGACATCTATATGAAGTGGGGAGTGGACAAGCGTAGGGTTCAGTGTGTCGAAAGGGAGGAACAGACTTACGGCCTATGAAATGAAATGGTCAGTTCTCTAGATGATGATGAGATGAGGCCTCTTTGACAAGACACATTTTATACCACTAATTTCAGATTATCTCCAGCCATATTTCAAAAAGGAGGAATGAGAAGGTACAAACTCGTAGGAAATGGAATATTTAAAAAAAAGTTACAGCTGTGAGAAAAAAAGTAGAAAAGAATCACTTTCTTAGGAAAAATATTTGAAACTTAGGAGAACTCGCACACGTTAATTGTTTAGTAACCAATAAAATAATGTTAAGTTCTTGAATATCAATCTCTCTTTGGAGGCTCTTGGACGAGGACGGTAAACCTCGGCGCTACGCGGCTATCTTCGCCCCCACCTCCAGACGCGGAATTGAACCCACGTGCTTCCAAGAAAAAACGACCGCACCTTTACCGCCTCAGCTAGACGCCCCTTCATAAATCCATAACTCAGTACAGAACCACCAGAGGAAGATGTAAGAGATGAAAGCCACACCTGTCACAACTGGCATGCATTATACTTAGTTTGTGCCGGCCTTTATGAATATCCCCTCAAATTAAGTGAGCATATACTGCATAGATTGTTTTTTTAATCTGTAAACAGTGTTACAGCAATCACAAGAGTGGAAAAGTAATCAGAGAAGACAACTTGGGCGCTGACTAATGGAGCCGGTTTTTTAATTATTTCTGAGTTAAAAATAGTAATCTGTGCAGTACGTCATGCTCTCCGGATGTAATTGTGATGAAGTGGATTATATTTTTACTCATCTCTCTCTGCTACTGTTTGGCTCCCACAGCGCGTGCATTCTCCACATTTGTTGTGGCTGCACACCGTGGATTGATATTAGAGGCATTTACAGTTCACAATACAAACTTACTGAAAAGAATAACAATTGTACTCTAGTCCGGACAACAGTCCTGCTTTGAGATTTGCATAAACTATAGGGGCCGACCTATTTGAACTCCTAGAAGTTATGTTACAGACAACAGTTCTGTTTTGAGAATTGCATAAACAGTAGGGGCCCTGTTTATTAGAACCCCTACAATTATGGTACTTATCTACATTATGGAAGAGTGGACTAGACGAACCTTCCTACTAGCCAAACAAGTTTGCATTCCAACTTATTACTGTCTAAACATCCGTACTATGAAAAACCGCAACAAGAAGTCGCCATCGAGTTGTGACACTTGAAATAGACAAATAATTTCCTGATGATGTTGTTTAAATGCCCGCCTAGTGGCCATGAGCCGTGGTTAGCCGGTTCCAGTCCTGTTGTGGGAAAACAATTTCACCATCAGAACATTGGCCTGTGGGGCAGGAGAGGTGGTGATACGCAATACTGCGTGCCAAAGGTCTGGATTCAATTACAAACCTTTCCTCGGTGTTCATATGGAGTGATACCGTATGACGCCGCTGATGGTGGTTCATCGTTGAATGCGGACGGTAAGCAACCAGGTGAGCAGATAGCGCAAGGGCGTCAAACAGAAGGAATTCCACTACTAGTGCTAGACATGCATTCGGAGTACTAAAAGCCATAGGCTAAATAGATTTTGAAAAATGTTCACAAGCATTCTGAAATACAGTGCCATCTATAGCGGGGTGTAAGTTGAATACAGACCACAGGAGTGCTGTCAGGAGCAGACTTTCAGCTATTGGCAAGTGTTGTGAAAAAAATAAACATTTCTGTTATGTCAGAGTAGCGAATTAAAAGATGTAGGCCTATCCTTATCCTTCTTTTGACATAAATATGTGTTAGGGCTAGGGGGTCATCCAAAAATTTGTGTAACGAAGTAGTGTAGTGTAGCAAAATGCGTGATGGAAGTGTAACCTAGCAGGCTTTGATGTAAGGTATTGTTACCTAGCAACCGCGCAGGCTATGGTTTAAGGTACTCTTACCTAGTAACCGTGCAGGCTGTGATGTAAGGCACTGTTACCAAGCAACGGTGAAGACTGTGATGTAAGCTATGGTTACCTAGCAACGGTGCAGGCTGTGATGTAAGGCACTGTTACCTTGCAACCGTGCAGGCTGTGATGTAAAGTACTGTTACCTAGCAACCGTGCAGGCTGTCATGTAAGGCACTGTTACCTAGCAACCATGCAGGCTGTGATGTAAGGCACTGTTACCTAGCAACCATGCAGGCTGTGATGTAAAGTACTGTTACCTAGCAACCATGCAGGCTGTGATGTAAAGTACTGTTACCTTGCAACCGTGCAGGCTGTGATGTAAGGCATTGTTACCTAGCAACCATGCAGGCTGTGATGTAAAGTACTGTTACCTAGCATCCTTGCAGGCTGTGATGTAAAGTACTGTTACCTAGCAACCGTGCATCCTGTGATGTAAAGTACTGTTACCTTGCAACCGTGCAGGCTGTGATGTAAGGCACTGTTACCTAGCAACCATGCAGGCTGTGATGTAAAGTACTGTTACCTTGCAACCGTGCAGGCTGTGATGTAAGGCACTGTTACCTAGCAACCATGCAGGCTGTGATGTAAGGCACTGTTACCTTGCAACCGTGCAGGCTGTGATGTAAGGCACTGTTACCTAGCAACCGCGCAGGCTATGGTGTAAGGTACTCTTACCTAGCAACCGTGCAGGCTGTGATGTAAGGCACTGTTACCTAGTAACCGTGCAGGGAGTGATGTAAGGTACAGTTACCTAGCAACCATGCAGGCTGTGATGTAAGGCACTGTTACCTAGCAACCGTGCAGGCTGTGATGTAAGCTATGGTTACCTAGCAACGGTGCAGGCTGTTATGTAAGCTATGGTTACCTAGCAACCGTGCAGGCTGTGATGTAAGGCACTGTTACCTAGCAACCGTGCAGGCTGTGATGTAAGGCACTGTTACCTAGCAACGGTGCAGGCTGTTATGTAAGCTATGGTTACCTAGCAACCGTGCAGGCTGTGATGTAAGGCACTGTTACCTAGCAACCGCGCAGGCTATGGTGTAAGGTACTCTTACATAGCAACCGTGCAGGCTGTGATGTAAAGTACTGTTACCTAGCAATCATGCAGGCTGTGATGTAAGGCACTGTTACCTAGCAACCGCGCAGGCTATGGTGTAAGGTACTCTTACCTAGCAACCTTGCAGGCTGTGATGTAAGGCACTGTTATCTAGCAACGGTGCAGGCTGTTATGTAAGCTATGGTTACCTAGCAACGGTGCAGGCTGTTATGTAAGCTATGGTTACCTAGCAACGGTGCAGGCTGTTATGTAAGCTATGGTTACCTAGCAACCGTGCAGGCTGTGATGTAAGGCACTGTTACCTAGCATCCTTGCAGGCTGTGATGTAAGGCACTGTTACCAAGCAACCGTGCAGGCTGTGATGTAAGGCACTGTTACCTAGCATCCTTGCAGGCTGTGATGTAAGGCACTGTTACCTAGCAACCGTGCAGGCTGTGATGTAAGGCACTGTTACCTAGCAACCGTGCAGGCTGTGATGTAAGGCACTGTTACGTAGCAATCGTGCAGGCTGTGTCTTATGGTTGGCGGACATCTGAAACTAGCAACCGCTGACTGATGGCCATATTTATGACTATTTGATTTTTCCTGCAGGTGTCAGGAAGAGGTTCGACTTTTTCCGCTAAGCCTAAGAACAGAACTGTGAAAAAGACTTGAATGTATTGTGTGTATGTGGGAGGGGATATTTTTCTCGTAAGAGTGACAGTTTGGTTAGACAATTATACTGCTATGCGATTCACAACAGGAATAGCTTTGTAATTTGACGCTCAGAACTCATCAGTGGCCGAGATAGTACTTAAGTGTGGCAGACATCACAAGACCCATACCAGCTGTAAAATTCCGATCAGAACACTTCCCGTCTTGAGGCTGCAGCCGCAGCACGACCGTTCAACGGTGACCATGACTGGAATACTGAAAACAAAAATAGAATCAAAAAATAATGAGTCAGCCTCAAACACACATTTACACAAACATTTTACATGGAACACAATGAACTGAAATGTATGTACGGAACAGAATAATAATAATAATAATAATAATAATAATAATAATAATAATAATAATAATAATAATAATAATATAGGAAGCTGGAGTTTTGAGCCAGGATCGAACCTACCAACTTGGGGCCATAAATGCAGCGCTCTTAGCCCGGCACATGAATATCACAAACAGCTGAGTAGAGATCAAGGAATCAGCAAAGAATAGGAGTGAAATCGGTAGCTGTATCGAACTAGTCTGAGCACTCATGACCTAAAGAAGAACCTTTGATGAAAGAACAACATTTTGAAAAACTCCATGTATTTATTGTCCGTCGGATTCTTGTGAACATAAGAATATAGAGATACAAACGGTGCATACAAACTAAGTTTTTCAATGTTCGTATTGTCTTTCTCCCATTTGTTTGTTTGTTTGTTTGTTTGTTCGTTTGTATATAACTATGATTTCAAACAGAATGACATACTTTTAACTAATGATATCTTTTTTCAGTTAAACTCGTTTAATACCGTAAATGTTTTCTTTGTCACCTGTTTTCAAAACTTATGTTATACTGAATTAGTTTCAACAGAATGAGGAACCTCACAGTTATAAATTAACAAAGTCGAAATGGAAGAAAAATGACTTCCATTATACAAAAAATATTTGTTTTGTTTTTGTTTGTTTGTTTGTTTGTTTGTTTGTTTGTTTGTTTGTTTGTTTGTTTGTTTGTAAAGGAAACAATGCAGTGTTACTTCAGTACAGACACTTGCTACAAAATCTGCATTGAATTAGAAAATTATAAACTTGTCTAAATTTCACATTTTTGTTTCATATTTCGTTTTAATTTGGATTGGGTACACCTTATAAAAGTCAAAAGTTTATTTATTTCAGTTTTTGTGTGCTTGCTTGCTTGCCTGCTTGTTGGTTAAACATTCGCGGGGAAATGGATGAACTCCTGATATCAGACATTTTCCAATTGGAGAGTTAAGGCCTTAATCGAATTTTGTGTCTTCCTTACATCTGTCATTGTTATTTATTATCCTACCTTCCCAAGTAACAATATTCAGCTACTTCATTTCCTTATCTAATATTTCCTGCATCACCTGACTTAGTTGAATAGTATGTTATCACTTTCCTTTCTATTTATTTTCCTGTATTTCTTTTCAAAGACTGTCTCCACACCATTCAGCAATTTCTCCAGATCTTTAGACGTTATATAGATAGATATATTTACCACCAAAAGGTTGTTACCAATTACGGAAGGTGTACTACACCTATAGTCTATTCCCTATAACTGACTTATGTTGTATTTTGTATGTTGGGTATTCAGCCCGAAGGCTGGTTTGATCCTCTGCAGCTCCGCCAACAGCTGTCATAAATAGCCTAGGCGTGACTGAAGAGGCCTACTAGGGAAATGAGGAGTGAGGTAGTTTCCCGTTGCTTTCCTCGCCGAGCCAGCCGTTGCTATTACATAACAGTCTGCCAAGCCCACTGAAATGCATGCACCAACCAACCATATGAGCGTTATTTTCACACCATTCATAACAGGGACTGGCTGCATAAGCAATGGCATTACTAGCATCACTCATACCTCAGTCACTTTCATATTGTCAAAGCCAAGGATAAGACTGAGACAGATCAATGAAAGTAACAAATTTGATATAGCGCATGCCAGAAGAGTTAGTGCACTGTAAACACTACATCTCGCCAGCAAAGGCATATTTACAAATAATCACGAACTACTATATAATGTTCAAAAATTAACGTCTTACAATACTGCATAGAGATCTATTATTTTGCAGTATGTAATACTGATTGTCTTTATATCAGAACAGAAGCAATTCACAGATTCCACAACACTGCTCAGTGTCCGCAGTGACTGCATTAACTCCTGTGGTGGTTCAGTTCTCCACTTGACGCTGTGTCTTGTGTTTCGTGGCGAAACACGAAGTGGTATTAGCTGCAGGAGCTGCATACAGTCTATTCTATTTGTTATGCGAACATTGCGTGAGCACATTTGCGACGCATCAGTAAATTTCCCATTTGCAGCTGTTGGCAAACCTCATCATATAATGAAGACTTCATCTTAATTCCGAAGCCCCTGTAACTAACACTTCATATATTGTAGTCAAGTAAATATTGTTGAGATGGTATCCAGGTCTGAGTGCCTGAGAAAACTACAGTACACTATTATGTTATGTTATAAGCTGATTGTCATATTGTCCACGTTGATAACGACTCGTATTACTTCCGGTGAAGAGAGCATTATCACGAGGAAGTTAGGTAATTAGCAGGAAAGTCATTCACAGTGAGCGAGGATATCCGGTGTGATGAGCGAACAGCTCGCAGTCGGAATGCTAAAGACAACCTTCACTCAGCATCGTAAAACGTTTCGTTGCTGGTCTAATAGCGGTCAAGGCTACACAAGAAGATAGCAAGCAACCTACTTTCACACTGCTGACCTTTTCAAGCTGGTATTAAACGTGATAAACATTTACGTCTTATAAAACGAATAATGGCAAAATGTTCTGGAAACCTGTAGATGCACTATCAAATCTAATGTTTACTTATACAGGGTGAAGTCGAACTCCACCTTCTGAGTACTGTATATTGATATAAGAGATCCGGTGGCTCCTTAGAGTAATTACCCTGGAGTTATGTTACTCTTGCTACATTACGGAAGAGCTGACTGGATGACATTTCGTACCAATATGTTCTGTAGATTTTTCTTCTCCCATTTTGAAGTTTAAAAAAATAACTTCCTGTTCTTACTCCTTTGTTTGACATTTGCTGCTTAGAGCAGTTACCGCAAGCTCCTTACTTCTGGGCTGTGGTAATGTTAACCTCGCCACTGCACGACCACATGCGAAACGTCTGAGCAATTGTACATATAATACTAAAAAATCCCAATAATACATTTTTATCTAATGCACAATATTATGGGCTCCTTCTGGAATTAGTTCTGAAGTTCTACAAGGGCTGCTAAATTGGGTAGGAAAAATGCAGTGCTTCTGCAGGCTTGTATCTAAACAGCAAAACATTAGACATTGCATTGCATCTTCCCCTGTTAAGCTGCCAGTCGCTTGTACGACATTAGTGCAAGTTTACCGCTTCATTTCAATATGATCTTGGACTGAACAGGCCAGAGCTGCATTCATAGGGATCCTATACTGATTTTTCTGTCCGCCTCCGTAGCGTAACGGTTAGTGTTATCTCGGGGGCCCGGGTTCGATTCCCGGTACTGCCAGGAATTTAAAACTGGCAGGAGGGCTGGTGTGTGGTTGAAATGGTACATGCAGCTCACCTCCAATGGGGGTGTGCCTGAAAAGAGCTGCACCACCTCGGGATGAGGACACGAGTTTACTTACTGATTTTTCTGACCTTTTAATATTAGCGTTATTTAGATCAAAATTTGACGGGCAGTTTAATAAAGTATAATTTAGAAAACATTCAAAATTTGGTTTAAATTGAGCAATTAGTTTTGGAATTATGTCATTTTTATTCAGAATACTCAAGGCGCACCCTTTTTTTTTCTTGCTTTAAACTTTGTCGTTAAGCTTAAAATCAAAGAAGTGTTTGTTACCAATTGAAAGTGTATATTCTTACAATACATTTGGTAATAAGTGGCGTGGCATCTTAAAAACAGTTCGATGGTGGTTGAAGTTACAACTTGCAGAAACAGCGACGATACGTTTGCTTTCCTTGCCCAAAGTTCTGTGAACAGTAAGGGTACGAACATGCCGAGTGGATTACTCCTCACTCAGTGCTCATAGCAGTGCTCTTCACTCATCACTCATCATTCAAAGGCGTACATGCCGGGTAGGAGACCCTCGCTCTTTCTTCATTAATGAGGAAAAGTTTTCCATCCAGTTATGATTGTGCAGCATTCACGAGAAGATAGGGTTGTGTTCTTTAAATGTAATTTTGTTTCGTGAAAATGTTCATACTCCTCTGTATACATAATAGTACTGGGCGAGTTGACCGTGCGGTTAGGAGTGCGCAGCTGTGAGCTTGCATCCGGGAGATAGTGGGTTCGAATCCCACTGTCGGCAGCCCTGAAGATGGTTTTCCGCGGTTTCCCATTTTCACACCAGGCAAATACTGGGGCTGTACCTTAATTAAGGCCACGGACGCTTCCTTCCCATTCCTAGGCCTCCCCTATCCCATCGTCGCCATAAGACCTATCTGTGTCGGTGCGACGTAAAGCAAAATAGCATACATAATAGTTAAGTATAGTAGCAGAAGTGATGATGAACATATGATAGCAAGCAAACTGTACTTGATTTCAAGTTCTGACAGAAGATACAGCGCACATCCAATTAATAAGAGAAGGCAGAGATTGGGCGAATTCCATCATTTATACCAAGGAGTGAAGAAAGACCCACAGAAATGTCACGAGTATTGAAGAAAGTCGATGCAGACATTTCAGTATACGACTCCTTAGCTGAATGGCCAACGTTGATCCCTTCGGTTCAGTGAATCCCGGGTTCGATTCCCGGCCGGGTTGGAGATTTTATTGGCGACATTAATTCTTCTTGCTCGGGGACTGGTTATTTGCGTTTGTTCCAACACTCTCCTCTTCCTACTCAGACAACACACCATACTACAAACTACCACCGAAACACGCAATAGTAATTACATCCCTCCACATAGGGTTGACGTCAGGAAAGGCATCCATCCGTAAAACAGCGTCAGTCAACATGTGTAATACGGTTCGCATCCGCGGCCCCACAAGGTGTGGCAAAAGGCGGTAGAAAAAGAAGAAGAATAATGCAGACATTTCAATATTTGCTGAAAGGAATTGAAGGCAATATGAAACCACGGAAGTACAGCAGCTATCATGTCAGTCATATTTGCATTGAAGAACAGGTCATTACAATAACGTAAGCAGTAGTAATATAATATTATTCTCCACTTCAATAAAGCAATCTGTACTTCATCGAAAGATTAAATTTACCGAGTATAAAGATAATATTCAACATGGATATTTTACCTTCAGTGAACGCAGGCCGATAATATTATGAGTAGGCGGCCGTGGCCTTGAGCCAACCAATCAGAGAACAGCGCTCAAGAAGCACATCGCTCCAAAATCAAACCGATTTGATTCTTGAGGGAGGAGCGGAGAGAAGAGGGATGAGTGAAGTGCCAGCATGAACGCTACTATTGAAATGTATGGTTTTTTTTTTTGCATCTCTCAGCTTCCTGTGTGAAGACACAGGAGTGATGAGCGCTGAGCGAGGAGTAATCCACTCGGCATGTTCGTACCCTAACAGATGTCTGTTTAATTTCTCGACTGTTTGTTGTCTAATATATGTCGTGTCCTTCAGCGCATACTTCGAGTTAACTGCGGTTTCGCGAAACAGCGAATTCTTGGAAACCATTAATCATTGGTATTATCGTACTGTATCTAAGAATTTACAGGAACTGCTTTTTTTTTCTTATTTCTGTCCGCTTTATTACAGCTGTAGTCTCTTCTTCTCCTGCTAAAATCAGAGATCATTACGTTAGATACGGAGTAATTGAACGTCACTGCCAGGTTTAAACATTGCATTTTGTCCGCAGCATGCGGTGCGTTATGGATCGAGTAAAACACCATTCGGAGGAGGAGGATATTTCTTGCCCTAAGCGATGTTTTCCAAGCTGTGAGTGGAGAGACGTTAATAGACCATTAAGCGTGAGCTTTTAAAAGTAGGAAGATTGAGATTGAATTCAGGCGAGCAAATGAGGATAAATGCAGCAAAAACCGTGCTGTTCTTGTTTTTTGCTATAAACATGTCATATATGTACGTTTTAGACCGCACACTAACGTGGTTAATTAACAGAATTAAGTTAGATCTTCAAAAAACGTAACTGAAAGAAGTATTGTATTTAAAGGACATTATTAGTGGATTGGGACTGCCAGCATCTAAGTAGAGATTCGCCAATATCTTTCTGCTCAGATGATATGGCCCCGCTTGATGTTTAAAGAACTGTAGAAACCGTTCATCCAATTCCCTCGCGATGCTGACACTTGTGTGACTTTTCTTCGATATTAAAAAATTTCCTTTTGCGAAATCTTCGCAGCGAGGCTTGTCTTGACTATTTAACACAGACTGATTATGAAATCTACAATAACCGTAACATTGTTGTCAACAATACCCAAACAGGTAACAAACAAAAATCAATACTGGACGTTATAGCCGACACATTTCTCCGAAAATGTGATCCAGATACGTCGCTTTATACTATATGTCGTTATAAGCGACGTCGTAATAAGCGAGTGTTTAAATACAGTGTTTATACAGGGGACCGTTAGATTTCGCCGTTACATCCAATACGCCGTTAAAAGCGATGTCGACTATCGTTTTACATACGAAGAGGAGTAAAGGAATGGAATAATTTATCAAGAGAAACGTTGGACAAATTTAAGAAAAGACTGGTTAAACAATTGATAGAGAACTTTCCACCTGGGCGACAGCCCTAAATGCAGATGATTGATTGATTGATTGATTGATTGATTGATTGATTGATTGATTGATTGATTGATTGATTGATTGATTGATTGATTGATTGATTGATTGATTGATTGATTGATTGATACAAAATTTCAGCTCAATGCACATTGAAATTTTGGCGAGTTCGAGAAACTGACATAATATCAATTTAAGCTATTCCGCGATATTTGTACATACTTTTTTCCTATAAATCGTAAAGGTGTGCCGTATGTTTAATAATAATAATAATAATAATAATAATAATAATAATAATAATAATAATAATAATAGATTTTGGGTCAGTATTGTGAAAGTGTTGTGGCAGCTCTCCAAGCGAAGTTTCGCGAAAACTCTGCGTAACACGATGTCATTTCATTTGATTTAGTAATTACACATGTATTCGACCTCACATGTGGGTGGTGCTCTGCTGTAGAGGGAAAAGGATGTTCAGTTGGCAATATTGACTGCGAGATGATTTGATTATTCTGTTTATCCTTTTAGAGTTTAAGGTTTTTAAGTGATGGGCTATCGTAACATTGGCCTATTGGGCAAGTGTTACATCATTCCGACATCACCCCTCTTTTTCTATGTTCGGTTCTCTCCTTCTTGCGCTTGTTAAGGAACACATCAAGGAGCGCTGTTTTCCGTGTTGCGAACACGGAATTCGTTTCTGGAGAATGTAACTGTGTGAGAGATGTGTGGCAGTACGATCATGATGTAGTGTTTATGTGCTAATACGTTCTTCTTAATTAGCCGAGTTATACATTAATCTTGACGTCCCATCCTCATTTAATAGGTTACATCACCACGTTTCGCCGACCTGCCAAAATTTTGTTCGACTGTAGTTCTTTCAGGTGTCGGCAAATCTACTCAGAAATAGCTGGAATATTCTAGCAACTTCGAACAGCGCAGAACGGAGTTGGGGTCCAAGCCGCCACTTACAGCTTAGAACGCCGACCCACTCCGCCCGGCAAAGTGAAAATGACTGAAGTGCGTGTGTGTTTCTGCATTATTCCCCATTGTTACAGTTCTTTTCTCGTGTCTCATATTATTTCACGTTGTTAACTTTCCTTTGTTTTAAATTTAAGGAACCAGCTCAGATTTAATTTCAAGAGACATTTTGGTGTTCTCAGGGCGTTTATAGTACCCCCAAAACAACGCTGTAGATTCCTAAGAACATAAGTCCGATTTTTTGAGTTACAGAGATTACAAAGTTTTGCTGAAACTACATGCAGTAGCTGTGACTAAAAGAGACCCCAGGGACTATTGACTTGGGAGCGGAGGTTAGTGATCACAGGGCTGTTAGCTGAGTCCTGGCATTGATTGCACTTACTCCTCACTAGCATCTATCCTATACGACCTCCCTTAATCAACTCTTGTTCTTTTCCGACCCCGACGGAATTAGAGCATTCGTCGCCCTTGTCTTTTTCATTGTTCAAAGTTTCGGATCCCATCCACTTTCTCCCTCTGATTAGTGTTAATAGAGGATGGTTGCCTGGTTGTTCTTCCTCTTAAAACAGTAACCACCACAACCACCACCATCACCTCAGTGGCTGGTGGTCATCAAAAATCCACAGTTCTAGCCCTTCAGGCAAGCAACTCAAAATTGTTAACATCCTAGGGACATGAGCTACGAATGTTACAGTAAGTAAAGCCTAATAAAGTATGAGAACATATTCTTCATTTATTCCTAATAGTTATAAACCTTTTCTTAATGACAGTTATCTGGTCGATTAGATTAGCAGGTGCCTTTTCCTAACACTACGAGCGCTAATGTGAGTCAATGCAGAGTTTTGCTTAAGCCCTTTTAAATACATTCGGTGTGGGCATTTTATAGAATATAAAAAAACATCTGAGGGTACTGAACCAGGAACACATTACGTAAATGAGTTAATTTGTCTAGGATTTAAATTAAAAAACGAGTAAAGAAACAAGCGATTTTCTGCTGTTTTTCTGAACTGCATTTAGGCCGGAAGTGATTATCGAAATTTGTTCTTATTTTTATCGTTGTAGAGCCATCCAAGACTCAAAATTTGAAACTTTTCCGGGCCCATTAGTTCTTCAACTTTCGGCTTAATTGAGGCTATTGCTGAATTTCGTAGTATGGGGGAGCCCTACTTTGTCTGATAAGAAGTGTTTTTACCATTAAAATCGTCTATACAAACCGTTGATGGGGGACCAACACCGGACATGCGCCCTTGCCGTTATGTTTCTTCTTTAGGTCAAAACTTTAGTACTCAAAGATCATGTACAGAAATGGACTTCCTTCATAGAGATCCCTACAGTAGGCTTAGGGACACCGCTATGCATCAATACTCCTAACATCATATTGTGTACCATGTACGCCACTCTGGAAATGTTAAAACTTTCGTATACGTGTCAGAATAATTTCGGGTGTTGTTTGGAATCCTGCATGACGTCATCAAGGAATCTTAAAAAATTACGAAAATGGCAAGACTTCACCCAGAATTCCTGACTCCAACATTAATACGAAACAACCCCTACATTCCAGCTTATATACAGATATCACTCCTAAACGATCACTTCGAGGACGTATATTTTTGGCGACATTGTAAAAGAAGTTTAATTTCTTGAATTATTGGAGTATATTCAGAATCGACCTTAGCTTGTATTACTATATACTTTATTAAATTTTAACACCTCCTTCAGGACGTCAAAATATCAGTGCCCTGTGATGTGTAAATATTTATTCAAAATGCTCGCAGTAGAGGAGTAAAATTGGAACTTGAGGTCGCCCCTTGACATGACATCTCTTAGTACATCGCTTGTAGCCTTGCAATGAAGCGCAGAGGAAATCCTGGAGTTAAAATTATTCCCCCTAGACCTTGAATTGTCATTAAAGTTTCAAAACAAATAATGGCTCTTCATGTGGGCTCACCGTGTATACATTTCGAGGAATGTAGCCCTGTTTTCTCACAAAGCAAAGGAGCCGACCATCCTCTCTCTCTCTGCTGATCCGTATGCTCGGAAAGAAGGGCCAGCTGTTGAGTGAATACTGTGGTTACTTTTGTGTTCAATCGTCTTCGTTAATTGTTTATTCATTCTCCGTTTATTCTACCACTTCGACACATAGCGAGCATTCGGCGGTGTGGTTTCTTATATTAGTACTCGCAAGTTTTGCAGCAAGATATATTTTATCTACTACTATAACACCAAAAACTACGTATTACCTGGACACCGTGTAATAACGTCATTGTATCGCACAGGTCATGGCCTACTGTATTGTATCACTGCCTTAACACGTACCCCTATCACAAAGATGCTTTGGTTTTGACATAAGTATGTGAGTCATTCGAAAATTTGTTTAACGAATTAATGTTTTGTAACACAATGTGTGACGGAAGTATAACCTAGCAATCGTGCAGGCTGTGATGTATGGTGTTATCTAGCAACCGTGCAGGCAGTGATGTAAGGTATTGTTACCTAGCAACCGTGCAGGCTGTGATATAAAGTATTGTTACCTAGCAACCGTACAGGCTACGATGTAAGGTGTTGTTACCTAGCCACCGTGCAGGCAGTGATGTAAGGTATTGTTACCCAGCCACCGAGCAGGTTATGATGGAAGGTATTGTTACCCAGCCACCGAGCAGGTTATGATGTAAGGTATTGTTACCCAGCAACCGTGCAGGCTATGCCTTATGGCTGGCAGTCAGCTGAAATTAATGACCGTTAAAGGATGGCCACGACCGAGAGATATATTTATGATCATTTGATTTTTCCACAGGGAAATCAGACTTTTTTGCTAGTGGTTTAACGTCGCACTAACACATAGGTTTTCAGCAACGTAAGGCTGGGAAAGGGATATGAGTGGAAAGATAGCGGCCGTGACATCAATTAAGGTACAGCCCCAGAATTTGCCCGGTGTGAAAATGGGAAACCGCGGAAAACAATCTTCAGGGCTACGGACGGGATTCGAATCTACCATCTCCCTAATGTAAGCACACAGCTATGGGGCCCTTACTCGCTCGTTAATTTGGTGATTATGTCCAGTTCGAATACGAAAAAAGGGTCACAATGATTTTATGTAGACCATGAAGGAAGATATTTCAACAACTTTGTTATATTGTGTACATTTTATAATAATAATAATAATAACAATAATAATAATAATAATAATAATAATAATAAAGTAGGGGTTTTACGTCCCACTATCTACTATGAGGGTTTTCGGAGACACTGGTGTGCCGGAATTTTGTCCCGCAGGAGTTCTTTTACGTGCCAGTAAAACTATCGACACGAGGCTGTCGTATTTGAGCATCTTCAAACATCACTGGATTGAGGCAGGCTTGAACCTGCCAAGTTGGTAATAGAAGGCCATCGCCTCAACCCTCTGAGCCACTCAAGCGAGCAGTGTACATTTTGAAGGGTATTTTACAGACGCCTGTATACTAAAGAAAATGAAACAAATCCATGTAATACATCATGTTTCTGGCCTGATGGCCGTGATCGTTAAAGTGTCAAGTCACTATAATCTGACACCATGTCACCAGGTTCGACTTCCGGTGGTCGAAAATAATTTTCCATCAGCATTTTGGTCAGCGGGGTAGGAGAGTTGGTGGTACACAATTTGCAATCACTAGATTGTATGTCAAAATCCTCGATTCAGTTCCAAACCTATTCGCAGCGTTCATGTGGAGTGAGCGCATATGACTCTGTTGATGATGATTCGTCAGTCGGATGGAGACGTTAAGCCTTGGTACCATTCGACAGAATTAGGCTATGTGCCAGCAAGGGGTTTCACCCTCTCCCTTCCTACTGTCGTATATCACGTCATTTATTACATGTCATTAACTACTCTGAGGTTAACATCAGGAAGGGCAACCGGGCGAAAAAACTCGACACAAGATTCATCTAACTTATAAAAAAAACTCCGTAGACACACACAACAGCACGCATCGCATTTCTCTTTCCGTGGACAATTCATGGGCCTTAACGTATTTTTGTGGATTCACTCGTTATTTCGATTAATGGGAACTGAAGGCGGAGTCAAAAGATGCCTTATCATCAGTACCCCTTGCTTGTCGCAAGAGGTTACAAAGAGGTTAACAACCAAAGAACCAGTACTCTAAACCCACTAGTCTATGCTTTCTCGTGGTGCGGCGAAAATGTAATAAGAGTGCTAAGTTTTTTCTGAGTCTTGGCCTTCCTTATGCTGATGGAGTTTAGAGAATACCGTCCACCGGTTGCCCCTAACCTATTAGAGCAGATGTTCTCACTGGAACTACAGAGCTCAGAATGTTTAAAGCAAACCTCGGAACTGTGTGAGTAACAGAGTCCTATCTCCAGTTGACGGGCGAGAACTTCTTGGAAACAACTTGGGAACGAAATGGAATTCCACTAAATCTAAATAAATACGTTTATTCTTTCTTTTTTAAGCTTATCCCAGACATTTGTGAGGTCGACGAGGGCCCTCCAGGCTCTTTTCGGATTTTGGCAGGTTGCCTTGTTGACGTCACGTCATATTTTGCTGTAAAATTTCACCGCAATTCGAACCTGTACGTCCGGAGTCTAAACCACAGCGCTAATGTTGCATGTCAGGACTACTGTTGCCTGTTTCTCTGAGAGGTGAACGCACTCAAGTACGCCATGTTTGAGGTGCTGTTGCGTGTTGTATCTCACCCACAACACACTACAAGTTCTTTCCGCCTGACCCTTGGCGATTAGTTCAAGTAGCTTGTCTTAAGCTTAAGGTTTCTGTTTGTTTGTGTGTACTCGAGAACTCACTGTGCGTTCTCGATAGCCCGCTTCATTCTTCCGGAGACTAGCTTTGTTGTTCCAATTGAAAGTCTTAGGACTGTGAACTTTGTTCATTGGGTGTGGTTCTGCTATCCGTACTGGTTATAAATTTGTGACTGACTGCAGGCGAACGATTGTGGCTTGCATGCTAAGTTCCAGGGAACGTGCAGTGGAAAACCACCCGAATGCTGTAACATAATTCGAATCTTGAGCAAAACACAGGGCCGTGACAAGGGGTGCAGAGAAGGCAAATATAGGAGCATTGTTGTTGTTGTTGTTGTTGTTGTTGTTACTAATTTTATGCTAATTTTGTGGGGTAAATGTGAAAGAATACGCACTAATTTTTCAACAAAGCAACACAAAGGTTACTTTACAAGATTACACCAATTTTAAACCATTATATTTGTGGGGTAAATAAGAAAGAAATTTCACAAATTTTGCACTAAAATGACACAAGGGTGATTCCACAAATGCACCCAAATTCTTGATGTGACTTTGGTGCATTTTTGAAGTAAATTTGGTTCAACCGTGATGTTGTCAATGAAGAAGGTTGAAAAAAAAAAGTTCTGGTGCACTTTTGGCGCGAACTTCGTGCAGAAATTGTCTGATGAATGTATTTCATTTTTTGTGCAACTGTGGCACAATATGTCACTTCTTTTGCAGTTGGTGTACAAATGGTGTAAATTAATGTCAAAAAAATATGTGGTGTGATTGTGGTGCATCTTTCATTGGTGTTAAATCGGTGCATTGATTGTCGCTTTTGCACCAAATCAGCACCACAAATACACCAGGTTTGCACCGGTTTTGCACCATTATTACACCAGTCTTTGGTACAAACTCCGCCTCAAGGTGCTGATAATCAGGTAAGTATTGGTTATAGAATAACCTGCAAGTTCGCAGTTCGGGCCTAAATTAAGTGGGGGGGGGGGGTGGCTTGAGTAACCAGGGTTTAGGGGGCCGCACCCGTCATTTGCCCAGGGGCCCGAGAATCCTATCACCGGGCCTGGCAAAAGACTGGACCAAAACTGAAACACCTGTAAAATTTAGCGACTAACTCTCATTGGTTTTCTCCGACAATGGGATGGGAAATGGGTAAGACCGACAAGGAAGTCCCCATGCCATTACTCATTACGTTACCAACAAGACTACATCTCTACTGGCTGGATTAAACAAGCAAACGCATGGGCTTTAATACGTAGTTTGACAAGACCTGCAGTTATCAGTTTGACTCCTTTTTAGTCTGTGTTCTATTTGTCTTGTTTATTTTCCGGTGTATCTTGAAACGAAGGACTCAATTATTCTTATAATATTGTAAGTCTTTGATGGTCTTGTTTTTTTAATTTTGTAACATATAGTCTTGTCAAAATGGGCACAGCCTGGTAGCCAAATAAAAAAAAATGTCGCCATTCACTTCATTAAGATACAGTTACAGTATTTGTTGGGAGGACTGCCGACGGTAGGGCTCGAACCCACCGACCATGCAAGCTTTATAGCTACGTGGTAGCTTGCTCTTTTTGTTTGTTTGTGTAAGTGCAGTCATTTGACCGGGTCAGCAATGGAATGAATGAAGGACCCCTTTAGTAGCGAGGATAGGAATTTTGCCGGCTGCCGAACCAGAGTGCCCGGAGGAAAACCTGTTCCGCCTCTACTTTGCCCAGCACAAATCTCGCATGGAGTGACCGGGATTTGAACCACGGAACTCCGCGTGAGCCACGGAGGCTTTCATTTTTTTTATTACCGGTAAGTAATTCCTTAAAAATAAAATTGTATTATAGTGTTCAGGTCTCTGATTTCCCCGAAGTGATGTCAAAAAGTTAACAGGAAACTCTGCTTCTTGAAGTACAGACAAATTACGGAAATTGCTGTTTATTTTATCTATCTAGAATGCAGGAGCTAGAGGGAGGCTGGTAATCTGGAAACAAAAGTGAGAAATATATTAAATGAACAAAGAACAATACAGACGGGTTGTTTGGCTGAATTGTCCTATTACTAGCAAAGTTTTGTTAATGTGTGTGCCTGTTCAAAAAAAGGTTAAAAAATAAAAATAGGTATCGCCCGGTCTTCTTCTTCTTCTTCTTCTTCTTTTGTTTTTGCCGACTATGGACCACGTTAATTCAGCTTCGTGTGTTTCTTTACTTTAAGCGGGCCTTACACGATCAATATTATTGACGCAATATTGGTAAAAAAGCTGTAGCCCTCACACGACTCAATAATATTGATCAATAAAGTGTCAGTTTCAATTGTGCAGTCAGGGAGGATGGATCTACCGGTTCTAATCGCGTCAGCTTTGGTCACCAAGAAGAGGAAAAGGAGGCAAAAAACGGTGTGGACAAAAAGCTGGTTAAATAGACGTACGAGTCATGGATATGGGGACTCAACAGTGAGCCAGATGACTACAGAATTTTTTTAAGAATGGATGAACAGCTGTTTCAACACCTAGTTGCATTGGTTTCACCATTTATAATAAAGCAGGATACGGTTACGAGGAAGGCCATTTCACCGGCGGATCGACTTGCAGTCACATTAAGATTTCTAGCAACAGGCAACAGCTTTGAAGATTTGAAATTTTCATGTTACATGGCTGCAACTACCATAAATGAAATAGTTGAAGAAACCTGTGATGCACGAAATAGAAACAACCTCTTCCGCGTCTACAGACTGACTGACGTTTCATTGCACCATATGGCAATATACCCCTCACACGTGGCAATAATATTGAAGCAGCCTCAATATAATGACGGGCGTTCAATAAAAATCGGACGGATTTTATTTTCTTGAATATTATTGTTTCAATATGCTCCTTACACGGTCAATATATTGATCAATATAGATCTTCTTCTTCTTTTCCTGCCGCTTTTTCCCACACCTGTGGGGTCGCGGGTGCGAACTGCGTCGAACATGTGGATATGGCCCTGTTTTACGGCCGGATGCCCTTCCTGACGCCAACCCTCTATGGAGGGATGTAAGCACTATTGCGTGTTTCTGTGGTGGTTGGTAGTGTAGTGTGTTGTCTGAATATGATGAGGAGAGTGTTGGGACGGACATATACACCCAGTCCCCGAGCCAGAAGAATTAATCAGAAGCGATTAAAATCCCCGACCCGGCCGGGAATCGAAGCCGGGACCCTCTGAACCGAAGGCCAGTACGCTGACCGTTCAGCCAACGAGTCGGACATTGATCAATATCGATATTGACTCAATAATATTGACCGTGTAAGGTAGCCTTTAGTCCTCGCCCTGTTCTCCTTCATCCTTTCACTCTGCAATCTCCTGCTTTCTTCTGCCCACGGCGCTCAACTACGGGATCTGACTTTCTTGGAACATCTTCATGGCCTTGATCCTCGACTTGTAAGCATCCCTGGTGCTGATTTCCGTTCCTTGTATTCCCATTTCTTCCAGGTCCTTCTTCACCTTCTTCGTCCGTTTATGATATTCGTCTGCTTCAAATAATTGAGTCAATATCTCACAAATTGTTAATAACGTGAAGTATTCATATAATCATTGATTTTGTTTGTGTTTTAAACTTCTGTCTGCATTGCGAAATGGACCTTCGGATCCCAAGAACGCATGTTCGAAGCCCACTAGAGGTAGTCTGATTTTTGAAGGGTTTAAAAAAGTCCTTTCGACTCTCCATGTCATGTCTGAATGTAAAAGATCTCTGGTGACACATTTTCGTGTTTACTTGAAGATACTCGGTTATACATCGCCCAATAGAGATCCGTTTCCCTGATATCTTGTAGAGTAAAAACGGAATGTAGAAAATGACATGCAGGCAGGTTAAATAATATCAAATCAAAATACTAGCACACGGTAGCATTATTATTATTATTATTATTATTATTATTATTATTATTATTATTATTATTATTATTATTATTATTATTATTCGCTAGGATGGAGCAAGTTGGCTGTAGTTAAGGTCGCATAGCTGAGAGCTTGCATTGCGTATATGGTGGGTTCGAATCCCAACGTAGGCAACCCTGAATATTGTTCCGTGGTTTCCTATTTTCACACCAGGATGTACCGTAATTAAGACCACGGCCGCTACCATCCTTGCGACCCCAAAAGGCTGCGATGTGTTAAACAAGAAGACAATCTTTTTTTTGTTTTTACGTCGCATTGACTACTCTTACGGCTTTTCGAGACGCCAAGGTGCCGGAATTTAGTCCTGCGAGAGTTAGTTTACGTGCCAGTAAATCTGCCGACACGAGGCTGACGAATTTGAGCACCTTCAAATACCACCGGACTGAGCCAGGATCGCCTGCCAAGTTGGGGTCAGAAGGCAAGCGCCTCAACCGTCTGAGCCATTCAGCCCTGATTAGCGGCTCAGTGGCTACATGGTTAGAGTGCTGACCTTTGGTCCAGAGGGTCCCGGGTTTGATTCCCGGCCAGGTCGTAGATTTTAACCTTCATTGCTTAATTGTAATGGTTCGGGGGCTGGGTGTTTGTGTTGTCCCCAACATCCCTGCAACTCACACACCATACATTAACACTATCCTCTACTACAATAACACGCAGTTACCTACACATGGCAGATGCCGCCCAGCCTTCTCGGAGGATCTCCCTTACAAGGGATGCATTCGGCTAGAAATAACCACACGAAATTATTGCCCTGGTTAGCAAAAAGAAAAGAAAAAAATATATATGAAAGGTAATAATCCTGCTTTCGAATCGCGCCATGTTCAGCTATATCATCTGACAGTGCAAGAATGAGTGCACCTGTCTGCATGATGAAGCACACATTCATGAACACTAGCATTCGCCATCTACACTTATTTATTTATGTAAGTTGTTTATGATATATCATCTCATAAATGAAGAATGTGGCGTTTTTCTTTGTTGTTGGTGAAACTCCTCCAACGAGGCAATTAAGACATAATTAACTGAAATTACGTCAGGAACTTTTGTAATTCGTAGAGCTCGTGGTAATATTCCATAGAGGTATATTCTTGGCTGGGAGATTCTAGTTACTTCTAAACCTCCACATTTCTCTTCGTAAGGAAATGACAGTGTTTCCAACTATTTAGTTTTGTATCCCTACAAATGTAAGTTTTCATTTCTGTATTTTTACGAGTTGCTTATTTTCTAGCGTGAACCCTGGGGCAGTGTAGTTCCGGTAATGAAGGCCCCTGGTCTTGGAGCCCTCTGGAAAACGAATTAAATGCTGGACCAGCCCAGTGACATACTTGACTGAATTTCCTAACGCTCTGTTCTCCCAAGACGACGGCCAGTTAATTGGACGGAAAGTGCAAGACAGTCGAACGTGTAATTCTAGAGTACAGTCCTGGAAGTGTATGGCCGAGATTCAAACTCCAGTCTTGTTGGTGAAAGGTAATCAGTGTCTGCTCCAATGGAGGACATGCAGTACATTTGGGTGTGGTCCGATTAACAATCCAGTTTTCGTTCGCAGAAGAATTACTGCGGAGTCTGTTGCACAATACATTCCTGAAACCAGAGATCTAGTTGTACCCTCTGAATCATACTCCTCACTTATATAACTTGAGGCTTTCTGTGATATTTACGTTCTTATGAAAACAAAGTGTGTCTGTTCATGATGTGTGTCTCTTTAAAGATTCCAATCGCAACAGCGCTTAAGTGGCCACGAAGGAAATCTTGTCGAGGTCATACTCGTAACAGATATCACACGCCAGAGTCTATTTAACTTTCTTCGAATAATTGCATGCCGCCGGGGGGGGGGGCTGTTCTTTAGGAGGCCCGCCCCCATTGCATAGGTGCCGAGTTTTCTAAATTCCCTTGGAACAACTGTTCTCAAGATAACTGAATATATTGAATGCACATGAGTAGGGGCATAATTTTTTCCCATTATTTCGCGATAGAGGTCTGACTGCGTCGCTTTAATTTCGCATTAATCGTTTCCTAAAATTATTCATAAAAGGCTCAATTTGTGAGATTTGTGAATTATTTATGTGAAAGATAAAGAGAAACAATATTGATAACCATTCACTATTCGTTATGCAATCTTGATTAGAACTACAGTATATAGCCTTAATCAAGATTACATAACAAATTACTCCTTCACCCTACATGGCCATACTATTAAGGGATTCAGTAGCGGCGCTAAGAAGCACGGGGCCCTCTCCCCCCGCAATAATTGAAAATTGGGCCCCTCCTTTCCTGATAAGGAAAGTCACAAGTTTATTTCGTAGCAAAAGGTTATACAAAGACCAGCAACGGCGATAATAATCTCTCTCTCTCTCTCTCTCTCACTCACACACACACACACACACACACACACACACACATACGGAATGCATATTCCAATTCTAGTAACCAAAACACGCTGACCTCAATATTAAGAAATAATATCGTTCCTGGGACTAAATAATTTACTACTACTCTATTTACGACTCAACCGTCCATCGTGGGCCTACTGACTGCCGAGAGTTATAAACAGGCTCCAAACTTCAAGGAGGATGTCCTTGTTATCGCATCTTCGCTGACTGCTGGGTTCTCAGAACTAGCTAATTACCTCAAAAGCCTTGTTGATTGTTGCGAGTTGCCAGCAAGGGATGTTTATTATTTAAACAGGTTGGGAAATCCACATTCTTTCATAAATAACTACCCTACTCATAGTGACGAATGAAGCTCAACACTACGGCGGGCTAAGTTTGGAATAACCCTCTGTAATACAAATAATAGTGTGTTGTGTGCTGTAGCTTTATCAATAAGTAAAATCACTCTTCAGCTACTGAATTAAGAAACAGGCATAAGCCCCTTCCGCGGGTTCGCTCCCACTGAAGGGATATATAATATTAATACGAAGAAATACTTTTGTCGAAATGAGGAATCCTTATTCTGTCTCTGTTTCCCTTCATATTGGAATACAAATTTAATTTTCCATGAATTTAGCTGAATTTTCGCACTTATCGCAAAATTGAATTTCGTTTTAAACTGGCCTTGCCGCTTTAATTCGCGAAAACAAAATCACTAATTTCTTAATCAGAATGCTGTGATTCGTTGATATATCTCAAAATCGGTTCAAAATATTTCTTGTCGCGCTTATCGTTAATGCGGAAAAAAAATCATGACTCTAAGACATGGGACTTATAGTATTGAAATACTGTGGGTACCTTCAGTGCCTGAGTAGAAAAATAATAGGGGTTATACTGTAGTTACTATAAAGTCACTTAGCATCCTGTCGGAGGAGACTCCAGATGGACTCTCTCCATACTTCTTTTGTGACATCTATTACGCTTATTTATATATATACACATTTATTCAGAAGTGAAGGAACAATTCCACCACGAGGAGGCTGCTAAAAGCGGCAAAGCATACTATAGGCACTCTTTATAAATAATTAAATCCGTTCCAGCCACAGAGAGAAAGGGACACGGCTTTTCTGTATCATTCCCTGGCTGCTATCATCACCCCAATGCCATATTTCTTTAACCATACTTCTGGCAGTAGGTGGGGGGGGGGGCAGTAGGTTCGTAGAGTTTCTTCTTCTTTTCTTCGTTGACATCATGTAGTTGGTTTGGGCTGGATTCGAATCTGATCTCTGCTAGCCAACAGTTTCATATATAAAATAGCCACTGCTAAATTTAAAATGACTGAATTCCATTATTAGCAATGTCGAAATATCTTTCCTGAAGAGATAAACGAACGTTTGAATATACAGTATATACTGTGCGGCTAAATACACTACTTCTCTCGAATGGACAGATTTGGCCAAATATTATTTTGGCAACAGTTGAAAAGTTGAATGAAGCTCACTTCGTACTATACGTTCACAATTTTCTACTGTATTCCTCCATTCTGTTGTAGTAGCGTATAACCTAAATCTTGGAGTATCTGCTTATGGATATCTGTTAATTCGATGAGTCTTCGCACACATGCAGTATGTCTTCGGAATGTACACCGTGTTTTGTAGATGTTTTTCATACTGGTTTGAGATGAAGTTTGTAAGCTGCGTACGCGTGCCGATCTAAATGAATACATTCCGTCTGTATCAACCTGACAGCCCGGCGCCTTGACAATTTTTGAAAGAAGCGAATTACAGCAGCGGAATTCTTGAGGCGTTGCGACATCGACCCAGTTCCTAGCTGAAGGATCCACTGCGTAGGATTCGCTTCCGAACAGGACGTTCTGCAGGCAATCGGTCGCTCTCTCCGATCATTCGGAAATAAGACAGCGCTGACGGTATCCATAAGCCTTCCGGGTTGAACCCAACGCTGGTGGCTTGTCATATCTACGAAATTGAATGTACGCTGGGGATCTAGAAAATAAATAATTGCCAATACTAAAAAATCAACCTAATGGAGTCCGAATTTTAGGCCGTAAGAGGATAGACGAGTAACAAGCAAGCCTATACAGAACTGCCTGGACAACGGTTATGCTACGAATTTTGCATAAATTTTACGGGTACGGCCCGTCAGAACCCCTCGTTATATAACAGAAGAACCGACACTTCCTAAATACCGAATTAGTTTGCATTGTAACCTATTACAGCCTAAAAATCCGCCGTCTCATAACAACTCTAGCCTAATTATAACGATTCCAAACATCGAGGAATAAATCCATTTTTAATAAAGATGAATGAAGTATTTTGAATAATATATTTTATTGTTTGCCTGTATGTTAACCGCAAGATTTTATCTATGCCGGTCCGTACCCGCCCAAGTACAACACTGGGTACCCTTAGCTAGTTATGATATGGTATTTCACACGTGTAAACTTACCTTAATTTTCCATTTTAGCCTGTAAAGTTGATGTTTACCTCCGACATACAGCAGTACCGATCTCCGGTCAGTGAACTCATTAGCAGTTTGTTAAACGTTAGTAGAATTCATTATCTCACGGTCAACACGAAACATGCCTGGGACCACTTACGGAATCTTAACTCGTAGCCGATTGTAGGAAAGTTTTTAAACAGCGCGGAGTAGAGAAGGGAAATTCTGATGTACAGGTGGACATAGCACTCCTGAGTAAGCACTTTGTGCAAATCTATTGATTTCACAGCAAGGTTTCATAATAGCGCTGTTATTGGGATTTTGGAAAAAAGAATTCCATTTTCATAAGAACTGTCCACAGCGGTCACGATCTTCTACAGCCACCTAAGTGGCTCAGGTGGTTGAGGAGCCGGCATTCTGAGCCAAATTTGGCAAGTTCGATCCTGGCTCAGCCCGGTGATGTTTGAAGGTGCTCAGATATATCAACCCCCTGTCCCTAGATGCACGTAAATAAACTCCTGCGGAACAAAATTTTGGCGACTCGGCATCTCCGAAAACCGAAATGGGACGTAAAACCAATAACATTATTAATTATTATTATTATCGATCTTCTGCAGCTTTATTAAACGCTATGCCTTCCTTGGTATTCCTCATCAGCATAAGAATGTTCAGCGATATAGACGTCACGTATAATATAAAGTGATCACTTGATATAATGCGTTCTTTTCTCACAGAATAGCTTCAAGTATTCATCTAAACAAATAGCGACGACTTCCTTGTGGGTACATGCCATCTACGCCCCCCCCCTCTCCTGTAGTTCGCGCGAATACCATATTCTCCTATGTTTAAGAATAGCCATACCAAAGGCATTTTCAGTTCTTGACATGGGTCGGTTAAAATATTAGTCTATATTTCCTGAAATTGATTTCATTTCGTAAACCTTCCTGCGTAGACTGTAGGCTATATCAATTTTCTTGACAATCTCCTCTAACTTCGGCGCCGTTAGATATATATTTGCAAAAAAGAAAAGCTAATAACTTTACAGAATATAAAGTTTAAATTATTTTGTTCACAAATGCGTTTGCATATGATTTAGTGCTTATGGTTGAAAAATCAGGGACTCTACAGCATATTCTGAACTCTTGGCACGATATGTTACAAATAAATGGGCCCAAGATAAGCAGGACTAGACCGGACTCCACTACAGTTTCTTCATGAGTGATCTTGATGGTCAGGTTGGATTAAAACTTCCGAATGAGGAGGTAGCAAAAAATCAATACTTTCAAATATCTTGGATCAGTGATACGGGATAATGCAGACATCGACAGAGATATTACCGATCGAGTCGATAGTGGCTGGATGAAGTGGCGGGCGCCTATCAGAGTTCTATATGACAGGAAGGCCCTTCTTCACATGAAGAGCAAAATCTACAAAAGGATAGTCCGTCCAGCCATTCTATATGGTTCGGAGTGCTGGGTTAGGTTGCTAAGTAACAATACCTTACATCACAGCTTGCACGGTTGCTAGGTAACATTACTTTACATCACTGCCTGCTCGGTTGCTAGGTAACATTATTTTACATCACTGCCTGTTCGGTTGCTAGGTAACAATACTTTACATCACTGCCTGCTCGGTTGCTATAGTTATACTTCTGTCACACATTTTGTCGCGTTACGTTACATAAATTTTCGGAAGACATATTTATGTTAAAACTTAATGTGGCTGAGATCCGATGGGTCCGTGGAGTAACCAGACTAGGCACCACTCGCCAATCTGGGAGCAACAATAAAATCCTTGATAAACTGAAGGGAAAATCGACTGAGGTAGTTCAGTCACGTTCAGCGCAGTACCAATAGAGTACGAGACGAAGTTATTGGAGGAGATTTACCAGAAAAACCGACCCCATTTCAGTGGGATAAGGCATGGAAAAAGTCAGTCGTTATAAGTCCATTACATTATCTATTTCTTTTAACATCTCAGTCACAAAAACAATTCACTGAACAGACATCAACTCTCACATAACACTACGATGTCTGTGCTCCAGTCGCAGTAAGCCCAGGCTGTTATCATTAATTCATTTATTCAGCCACACGCAGATTTGAATCCAAGACATGCACTGTCTCTAATTCAGTCATGGTACACTCTAATTTGCCACAGCCGTGGCTAGTTTGATGGGCAATCCGCGCAACACAGTGAACAGAGCTTCACTCTTATGAAGAGGCTAAAGAATCGTTACCGAAGAAACCTCACTGACAACAAATAAAGGAGTAATCGAAGAATTTGTATTTCCTTGAATATAAAACTAAGTATTCAAAAAATTGTGGACTCCAAACAATTTATAGTAGTAAACTCGCGCGGTACAGACAAGAGAAAAGTTACTTACGTGTTTCTATTTATTTTTTTATTTTTCAAGGACTATTCATTAGTGTATATTCACCTGCGTTTTCTATGAAGTGACTAAAAATGTAAAATATTGTTTATTTGCGACTACGGAAGGATATTTATTTAGTATTACTGTCATTTTGTAATAAGAGGTATACAACAAATTGTCAAATCTTTTCTTGTTTTATTCTTTAGAGAGAAATCACCACAGTAGTAGGATTGACTCCCTATCACGTGAAATACAAATGGTGATGGAGAATTTTAAGTGAAACCTTAATCATGTTTAAGGCGATGTCATTTGCACACGTTAAAGAAAATTCAAGGATTTCGTATGTTTCCAGGTCAACAGTGGCACAGCACCCCTACTGCAGAACAGTAGTCTTATAACATCAAGCGGGGGGTGGGGGGAAGGGGGCGCTTGCCCCCCTGGAATTCTAAAAAGGTTCAATTGTTTAATATCCTACCAGACTATTTCATAAACTGAACGTACTGACAGTCATCTAGCATCTGTTATAACCGGAAATTTCTGTAAACAATTTAATGTTTAATGTTGTTGACGTTATATTGGTTTTTATATTCAAGAAAATCGTTAATGTTCCTGCGGGCGCCCATGTATAATAGTATTTTTTCAGTGGAACATGATAGTGATCCGAGAGGTACAGTAGAGGGGGTTCGTAGATGAACCTCTTCTACTGGTTGACTTCAGATGCCTGAGTTGATCCCTTTCAAAACTAATTGTTGGATCTAATACCACAGCTGGTTTACTGCGACAATATTAACTCGTCTAAAAGATCCTTTAGAGGATTCACAGTGTACTTCATGTGTTTCCCATCGTAACGATCTAAAAGACGAGGCTAGAAAACACAAGTTATCCCCTTTCCCAACCTCCCTTTCCAGAATAGTGTGAAAATTATCTGTTATTTATACGCATTCATAATTATTTAGGATGTATTTATGCGAGAAGGATGTTAATTATCACATATGCTCCGTAATCTCATTTTGTGAAATCTATTTTATTGTGAACGAACCTGTTGTTTTTAATTGTACCTACAATGTGGAAAATGTAAGCATTCTAAGGTTTAGTGTTCTGTTTATACTCTTCAGGTCATCAGCCCGAAGGTTGGTTGTATCTTCAAATAGCACCACCGGTGGTTATGTGATTAAAGAAATACCGCTCCAAAACTCCAGTGGCGGCTCCAAAATGAGACACACTAGACAAGATGAGGAGCGAGGTAGTTTGTCATTGATTTTCTCACCGGGCCAGAAAGTGTTATTACGGCAGGGAGTAATATCCTTAATAACATCGACGCGTTAGTCGTGCTCCGAGGGTCATTACTAACCCGAGGATACTTCTTGAAAACATGTATGTTCCTCTAACTGTTGAGTATTATAAGGGTAAAGTTAAAATCCGTCGTAGGTAAAGATTTGTTGCTTGGGTCATCGGTAGGGTCCGAATTTTTAGGCAGTAATCCAGTAGGTGAAAATGCAAATTTATTAAAGCGGGTAACAAGTATAGTCTACCCTACACAACAGTTATGCTATGGGACTTTCATAAACATAAGGGGTAAGGCCACCAGAAGCCCTAGAATTTGTTACTCCTGCAACATAACTGAAAAAAGAGCTACACGACATTTCTAATAACAAAATTAGTTTGCATTCTAACATATTACTGCCTAAACAATCGGGTCCTAATCACCAGTCCATAAACTGCTTTGATGTAGCGCTCCATGTCACCCTGCTCGAATCTGTTTGTCATATTCATGAATACTTTGAAATTTCTCTCAGTATGCTTATATATTATTATTTGGGATATTACAGGTTAGGAACACGTAGCTGTTAACTTGCATTCGGAAGATAGTGAGTTCCAAATCCACTGACCGCAGCCCGGAAGATGGTTCTCCATGTTTTTCCATTTTTACACCTAGTCCGTACCTTATTTAAGGCGACGGTCGCTTCCTTCCCACTCCTAGCCCTTTCCTATCCCATCGTCGCCATAACACCTATCGGTGTCGGTGTGACTTCAAGCATATTGAAGAAAAAACACGGGATGATACGCGATCTCATTTTATTAGAAGAATAAATATATAATTTTAGTTAGTGAGCTGAAATTCTTACTTTATTCTTCAATATTATTACGTATAAGATATCTCGAATTCTTCCACTGCTTCGCCCGCGGTAGAATGACCTGTGACCTTGACCGTGTTTGTGGTGACTCGCTTACTGGGCGTAGGCCTACAGAGGTTGGTCCGAATTGAGTTTATCAAGCCCATCGAGTTGTGGGATAACATTTTATTCCAAGTTACAGTAAACCGCTCCCAATATTAATCTCACTTCATTTCATACTCAGGTGCCATTAGAGTCGTGGGTCTCGAGTCCTTGACTTCTGTCATATAAAACGACAAGGTCATTTTTTACGGTATTTCAACACCACTCATGACCTACTGTTCGTAATTCTGATCCCGGCAGAAGTACGGCCCCAACAGTTAAACTTTAATGTCAACAGTCTAATTTATAAGTATATGACAGCCTTTCTATTGTACACGAAAAACACATTATATCAGAAAGCTTACGCGGAATTCTTAATGGATTTTGGTTTGAATTATGTTATTTTATTTTTATACTTATTTCGAAGTTAAGGTAGGGAAATTTCCCCCCTAAATTACAAGTAAGGTAAAATATGCAGCTGTCGCAAGTGACGTGGAATGAACCGTGGGGAAACTCAGTATGACCTCCGTGGAGGGGAAGGATAAGGTCTTCCGAGCTTCCGGATATTGCAGCTGCGCAACCGAAAATGTAGATTATTACAGCAACTCCACCCACAGTCTAACGGTACAACAAAATATAGACACCTGAACAATAAAAATTGGAATATCGCATGTTAATTTCCTTGTCTAACGGTACAATTAATTCTAAGATGTGTTTTACGAGGTAAACGATAAAAAAAACTAGTATTGTTTAATATTCAAGTTACCTCAGCAGGTACAGAAGTAGAGGGTGATAGAATTGTTCAAGTCCGTGATCTAAACTGTACTTAACTTTGTTCTCCTTATTTCTCGGAAACAAACATATATTTTGTTTGTTTTGATTATTACCTCGACAGCCTTGAGTGCTAGACACAGTTCATTTTATAAGGCGTAAAGTAGTAAGAACTAGTCCTGCACTTTGCTTGAATAGTCGACATGGAGGCCTTCTGTTCAGAGAACCAGGAGTTCGATTCCCGGCCGGGACAGAATTTTAGCCGCGTCTGAAGAGATCGCTGGGTGTTTGTACATGGGGGTGTGCTTTAAGACAAACAGGTATAGACCAACTACAACAGAAACATCACGCAGCAGTTTATACGGTACAATACCTCCACATAGGGTTGGTGGCAGGAAGGGCATCCGACAGTAAAACTGGATTTAGGACCGACCTCAAGTAATTATAAGAACAAGAATAAAATAAGTTAAATAGCTACGAAGCCTTATTGACTTTGTTTCCTGAAGGTTTGAAGAATCAGCATCTACTTCTGTACCTGCTGAGCTAACTAATATTACACAATGCCTCAGTTTTTATTGTTTACCTTATAAATGACATCAGAGAAAAGGGTTGTTTTTCACTCTTCATACGACGTACAAACAATTATTGTAGTCTTCTAGTACCCCATTAAAATGTCTTTCTTAATAACTATAGTGCTCCGATTAGGAATAAATTATCTTTAAATGTTGACTAAGAAATTTCGCATTTTAACGCAATTTACTTTGCACAAAGATTTTTATTCTTTTGGTAATGCTTGTTTTATATCCCGCTCGGTGATTTAAATTATCAACGCCCAGGTCTGAAGGTCCCGGGTTCGATTCCTGGTCGGGTCGAAATTTTAATCGCACCTCGGTTAACTTTTCTGACAACGTATTTGTAGCTTTTCACATAATCCTCCTCCTTCATACGCACAATACACCCCTGCTACTGAATAGCAGAGAAACCAGTAACACATCGCTGTACTCAGGGTTGAGGTCTCGAAGGGGATCTGACTATAAAACAGGTCCACACGTGGAACGGTTGTTCGTGTCACAATACACAGTTAGGTGATCTAGTCCATTCATTATTGTCACCAAGGAAATATTAATACAATCTGATACTTGGAATAAGAGAATTTCGTCTAAACATGAGTCGATCTAAGTTGGATCGTAATCAATTATAAACAGATTTTCTCATTTACAAGTTTGTGTCCTTTCATTGTTTAAAAAACTTAATCTACGCATGATTACATATTCTTATCTAGTTTTATGGAAATAGAGCGGTTTGACATCGTAAATAACTCGAAAATACCGCGGCAGACGGGTAGTTTCCGTTTTGTACTTATTTCCGGGATTCTGCGATGTCAACAATGAGATCAAACATAGTAAGTTAACCTTACCAACTAAACATTTTGTTTAAACCTCTTGTTCTATATATTATTTCACGCCTGGTTGGTTTAAAATTAAGATTTAGTTAATGAAATGTGACTTACCGTAAGAGAGACAAGCACACACGTTAGCAGATGTAGTCTTGTTTGCCGTAGTGAGAGTCGCTTCGTTGTGCAGAGACTCTAGCGCTCAGGGAAACAACACACGCGCGCGGCGCGTGGAGTAGGCTGAGAACTGTGGCGCGCAGCTTCAAGCAGCAAGCACAGCGTGACGTTCCCATGACGTCATGGTCCAACCACTTTATAACACTCTCCAACCAGTTTCAGTTTCTTCTTATGTTTTTCCTTCAAGACGAACGAGTGTTTGGACGTCACGCACTCTCTATGCTATCAGCCGCATCATTCACATGTGTGAACTGACGTACTGTATTGGCGAGAGGCCACGGGAGGAAAGGAATGTGTTCGGTGAAACATAGATATGCATACTTAAACGATTTATTGCTCATAATTTTCCCTCGAGTTGTTCTTCCTCCTCCTCTTTTCCTGGTAGTTCTTCCGGCTTACCGTTCGCCGCCCACCTTTCTGCAGACCTACGTTTCTTTGCCATTTTGGTACAGTAGTATTGTTCGATGACTTGTTCCTAATGCTGTTCGGGTACCAGTCCATTTAATGCCTGAACTCAACGCAATTTTGCCACATAAACCGGTAATTCTAGCCTTCTCGCGAAAAAGTGCAGGATAGGATTTAACCGGGGAATAAGGAGGGAATTCCCCTTCATCAGAGAATTTACCTAACCAGTGGTTCGAATAATATATTCATTATAACTTGCCTCAGTAGTGATAGGTAGTGAGATATACTGTACATAGATGAAGGGAAATTTTTAAAAGTAACATAAATACCCAGTCCCTAAGCTAGAGGAATTGCTCACAAGCAGTTAAAAATCACTGGCCCGGTCGGGTATCGAACTCGGGTCCATCTGAAGCAAAGGCCAGTACGTTTAAAATTGATCCAAGCAGCCGACAAATATAATAATAATAATAATAATAATAATAATAATAATAATAATAATAATAATAATAATAATAATAATAATAATAATAATAATAATGAAAATCAACAGCCTGTTTCCAGTCATTGACCGGGTCAGGAATGGAATGAATGAAGCCCTCGTCTAGCAGCGAGGATGGGAATTGTGCTGGCTTCCGAAGCCTATCGCACTCTTCAGGGGCATTGGCTAATGAATGACAGGGACAGGTGAAATGACAGAGAAAACCGGAGTACGCTGAGAAAAACATGTTCCGGATCCGCTTTGTCAAGCACAAATCTCATATGGAATGACCGGGATTTAAACCACGGAACCCAGCGGTGAGAGGCCGTCTTGCTGCCGGCTGAGTCACGGAGGTTCTAATAATAGTAATAAGAAGAAGCAGAAGAATAAGTATAACCAAATCAATCCTTTGGAAGAAATAGCCAACAGAACAGGTTTAAGAATTTCTGCAGAAAAAAGAAAAATGTATGATAAATATAAACAATGCTCCAGAATTTCTAATAACAGAAACTGATCGAATAAGGAAGGTAAAGAAATTCAAAAACAATTCAAGAAAATGGTTTGGAAAAATCCGCTATAGAAGAAAGGATTCAGGAGATGGAAAGAGCATACGGTATAACTAGGAATATCTACAACCAAATGTATTTATCTAAAAACCTCAAAGTACAACACTGCAACTCAGTAGTCAAACCGGAATGCCTATACGCGAATGAATGTCTATATTGTACTGAATTACAAGCTGAATAAATCAGAAGGACTGGAAAGAAAAATTGTACGGAAAATACTCGGTCCGATAAGAACTACAGAACTTTGGAAATCAAGACGTAATGATGAAATATATCGGAATATAGAAAACATAATAGATACAATGCGGAAGAGGTGATTGATACTTTTTGGACATTTATACAGAATGGATGACAACTGGTTAACCAAACATATCTTCAAATATTAGGAGCAGCAATCTGGATTCATGAAGTCAAGAAATATTTGGAAAGAAACAACATAAGGGAAGAAGAAGTAACAGAGAGGAAGAGATTTTTAGAAAGAAAGTGTTAAAAATGGAAGGAGTCCAAGGCCGGGGAGAAAGAAGACAGGCTCAAAATGGTTCGAGGAGAAGAAAAGGAGACATATTGAGCAGATGGAGTATTGGAGGAGGAGGAGGAGGAGGAAGAAGAAGAAGAAGAAGCATCTTCGTGGCCTTTTTCTCAATTTATTGCGATCGGCAGTTAATTTGTCCCAGTTTTACGGCTAGATGCTCTTTCTGACGTAACTCTATGACTTGGCAAGAAGAATAATGCTCATCTACTGAATAGTCCATTTAAAATTCAGGTACCGGGCGAGTTGGCCGTACGGTTAGGTGTGAGAGCATGCATTCGGAAGATGGTGGGTTCGAACCCCACTGTGGAGAGCCCTGAATATGCTTTTCCGTGGTTTCCCAGCAAATGCTGGGACTGTATATCCTAATTAAGGCCACTGTCGCCTTCTTCCCACTCCCAGGCATTTCCTGTCCCATCGTCGCCATAAGACCTATTTGTGTCGGTGCGACGTAAAGCAAATAGTTCTTTTAAAATCGGCTATATCGACCGGAATCGAACGCTTACCCTTCTCATCACGAATCACGTATTCTACCTCCGATCTCAAGGATACCTTGCCGAAAAATATCACAGCATTTTGCCCAGTGAAACAAGTCGCCATCTGTTAGTTGAAAAAGTTTGTCAAAATAAAACAATGATTTGTATGTGAATCAAATCTAAAGACTGTTATGTTGGGCGATAGCCAGCAGCAGACGTTGTGTGACGAGTAGCCTATTACCAAGGCCATTTATTGGAGCGTGACCTTCTGGAAAATGGGTCGACTACTAAGTGGCAGGCATTTACGATCTGTCGTGTCGCCAGGAATTTGCTTCTGGGTTACTCGGGTTCGAAAAGAGCTTAAACAAATTCCCTTACCTACACTTGTCGAGTTCAAGTTGAAAATTCACGAAGTTCTGGGGCTGGTGGCCATAAATATCTTCAGTTATTTAAAAGCGGACAGTCTGGTAATAAAAATCCATATCTTGGTCATTATGACGAAAACAGTTCGCCTCTGTGGTGTAGAGGTTAGTTAGATTAGCTGCCTTCCCCCGAGACCCGGGTTCCATTTCCGGCTCTGCCTCAAATTCGAAAAGTGGTACGAGGACTCGAACGAGGTCCTCTCAGCCTCGGGATGTCAACTGAGTAGAGGGGGCTCGATTCCCAACTCAGTCATTCTCGAAGCGGCTTCCCGTGGTTTCCCACTTCTCCTCCAGGCAAATGTCTGTCCTCAGTGGAAACCCAAGGGACCTAAACGTTTTCTGCTGTATAAATGATTCCGGTTCATAAAGGTCTTTAAAGTTAAAATAATCAAACAGATTTATGATTTTGTGCGGTAATAGACACAAACTTACATACACTACTTCATCAGCACTAACACAAATCTGTCCTTGCTTAGAACGTCCTCACAGGACAGACACTTATTTAATACACATTGCAGGTTTTATAGAAATAACACCAATAGTAATATTGTACAGTAGTAATTTACATCTTTCAGTAACCCAGAATTGTACACTGGACATAAATATCCTGGTAGTACGGTTCTCGATTAACATGCGGGCACAGCAAATGATGTCGAAAAATTCCGCGTCATTTTTCGCTAGGGAAAAAGATTGAATGTCTTTTACGGCTGGTAAGCATGAAGGAGGCTCCTATGTTTCCTGTCTCAAGTTTCGGTCTTTCTGCATTCCTACAGTAAAGGATGTCCAAACCACACGGAATACCCCTGTCATTGCTACAGATAGAGTAACCGTCGTATAACCAGACGGTCCGATTTCATTTCCTGGCACCCCCTCTGGGTAGGGGACGCAGACGAAAAATACACCCGCGGTATCCCCTGCCTGTCGTAAGAAGCAACTAAAAGGGGCGACCAAGGGATGATCGAATTAGAACCATGATACTACTCTTAATTAGTCCCATCACGCAGGGAACATCACGGGCCGCCTTTAGTTGCGAGTAGTACAGCTATGTTAGGTACGAAATAGGTTTGTGATTATTAGCGACAGAGTGTGAATCAGGGTGGGTTTTACAGTACAGTACCTGCGATTAGAACCACTCTACGAGCGACACCATGGATCTGCCTTGCCTATGATTAGTACCCACTATGTGAGGAACACCATCGGTTTACGTTGCCTGTAAGTGGCGCCGCAATGTGGCAAACACCATAGGTATTCGTTACATGCACATATTACATTACCTATGGGTAGTACCGTAATGTGTGGAATACCGCGAGTTTACGCTACTTTTAATTAGTAGCGCACCGAACTCGATAGCTGCAGTCGCTTAAGTGCGGCCAGTGTCCAGTATTCGGGAGATAGTAGGTTCGAACCCTACTGTCGGCAGTCCTGAAAATGGTTTTCCGTGGTTTCCCATTTTCACACCAGGCAAATGCTGGGGCTGTACATTAATTAAGGCCACGGCCGCTTCCTTCCCACTCCTAGTCCTTTCCTGTCCCATCGTCGCCATAAGACCTATCTGTGTCGGTGCGACGTAAAGCAACTAGCAAAAAAAAAAACACATTAGTACCGCAACATGACAAATACCATGGTTCTACTTTCCTAGCGATAAGTACCATTATGAGGGGCCGATGACCTAGATTTTAGATCCGTTTCGATTATAAGCATAATCGATTCAGCATCGTGCTATAGAAGCAATCCCTTGGTCAGTAATACTATTGTTTTGTGCCAGCTTCTGTGCATGTGAGGCACTGTGGGTCGGATCCATTGATCGTTTTAAATTCATATCAGTCCATCCATTCATTCATTCTTCATCCACACGCTTTGAATTCTGGTCAGTGGAGGAGTTTGGACTTTTAATTTGTCATCTCATTTCGTCTCATTTCGTACCATCAGGGGCCGATTATTTCGATGTTAGACCCCTTTAAACAAGCATCATCATCAAAAATAAGGAGGAGGTCTACGATCTTTGCATTATAAAAAGTACAAGCCATTCGTCGTATACCGAAATAATTTCTTATAAACGTCTGTTAACTGATTTTCATTACATGTCGTTAATCATTCGTAAGATATATGGCCCAACACATGTTCTTATATCAATTTGTCAACGGAGTTATTGATTATCCACAATTTTTTCAATACATTTACTTCAGTGTCTAAAACGTTAACTGACGGCCTTCCTTCTCTTTTCTAGGGTGGAAAAAAGTCCATTCGACACTCCATGTCGTACGATGTCGGCATGTGAAAGATCTCTGGTGACATATTTGGTGTTCAGCGGACAAAACTAATTAAATCTCAGTCACAGAGGCCGAAGAGAGATTTGGTTTACTCAGTCTGCCATCCAGAAGGCCTAGAGTGAAACGGAACGTCGAAATTGATAAGCAAGCGGCCAGAAGGCGTCAAATTACAATGTCTGTTCACGGCAGTTGAGGTCGTGCTATTATTATGATTATGATTATTATTATTATTATTATTATTATTATTATTATTATTATTATTATTATTATTATTATTATTTCTTCGTTATGCCCGTTTACAGAGCGCGTTGGAACTTGTTAGCTTGATGATGGTTTTCTTTTCTTCTTCTCCTCCCAAAATCTCTTCATGAACTCGCTGTGCTGTTTCTTGCTTTCTTCCGTCCATTGTTTCCCCGTGGTTCTTTTAGCCTTTTCCTTGAACGTGTGCTTTGCAACCAGATTCCCAAAAGCCTTGCGATCCCTGATGATATCTTCTGTGATGTTCATTTCTTTTAAGACCTGCTTTATTTCCTCAAAACAGCTTATTTTGACCTTCTTTGAATTAATTATACCAAGCAGTTTTTTTTTTTTTTTTTTTTTTTTTTTTTGCATATCTAGTGTCGTCCATTCTACAAATGTGGCCATAGAATTTCATTCGTCTCCTGCGTACGGTATCGGTGAAATTGTCGATTGCTTTGTACAAATCTACAGTTTTCCTTTTCATCCATATACCATTTACATGAACGGGGCCATATATTTTCCTCAGAATTTTTCGTTCTTGTTTCTCTTCATCCATTTTAGAGTGGCCTCCTAGAGATGTGGTTTCTGAGGCATACAAGGCTTCCGGAAGAACAACAGTCTTGTAATGCCGAAGTTTTGCATTTCGTGACATCACTCTTTTATTGTAGTGGTTCCATGTTATTCGGTATGCTTTCAGGAGTTTGGTGGCTCTTTCTAAATTAGCTTTCCTGTCCAATCCGGATGGGACAATGATTTCTCCTAGATATTTGAAGGAAGGGACCTGTGTGATGATTCCATAATTTGTCTGTATTATTATTATTATTATTATTATTATTATTATTATTCTTGTTTTCGAATAGGTCTACTATGGACCACGTTAAGTATCATTCATTTACGGTTCTTCCTCTTTCGATCGGCCCAGTACTTCTTCATCCTTTCGGAGTGGGCTTCTTTACGTTCTCGTGACCAGTTGTTGCCGGTCCGTTTTTTGCTACTTTGATCTTTGAATCCCTTAATTTTGTTGATGATTTTTCTGTATTCCTGTCTGTTGTATACTGCCTGCTGTGATATATTATTTTCCTCCATATCCTCCTTGACCCCTTTAATCCAGCTAGTTTGTGTCTTCCTGTTCTCCATGTATTCCAGAATTCGCTTGGCTGTTCTCTCTGGTGGCATTCTTTTAATGTGTCCGAAGAAGCAAAGTCTTCTCTTCTTGAAGGATGTTGTGATTTTTTCGGTCCTTTTGTATAGTTCCTCATTTGGTCGCAGTCTAAATTCTTGACCCACTTTCCTGGGCCCTAGTATCTTCCTCAAGATCTTCCTTTCTGTCTTTTCAATGTTTTCTAGTAAGCCCTTCCTGTTCAGTGGAATACATTCGATCGCATATAGACTTTCTGGTTTGATGACAGTGTTGTAATGTCTGATTTTTACAGTGAATGAAACTGATTTTTTATTGTAGACATTTCGACATAACTGGTACGCTGCTTCCATCTTTCTTGCCCTTTCCTGTAATGCTATTCCTGGTAGTCCTGTTGGGGTTATCCATTCCCCTAGATATTTAAACTTCTGTACTCTTTTAATTGTTCCATATTTGGTGACAATATTTTGTGTCGGATCCTTTTTGTCCTGAATCATTAGTTCCGTCTTTTCGAAGGATATCTGAAGTCCCGTCTTTACAGCAGTCTCTTGAAGTGTTTCAATTTGTACCTTGGCTGTTCCAGTGTCTTCTGCCAGTATTGCCATATCATCTGCGAATGCTAGACAGTCAATTTTGACTCCAGATCTTCCCAGTGATATTCCATTTTTCACCCCTAATTCCATCAGTCTCTTCCTCCACTCTCTGACCACTTTTTCAAGTATAACATTAAACAGAAGTGGTGACATCCCGTCCCCTTGTCGGACACCTGTTTCGATCTTGAATGGTTTTGACAACATACCCATAAACTTAACCTGTGATGTAGTGTCAGTGATGGTTTCTTTGATTAAATTTTTAGTTTTTTTTTTATCTATCCCAAACTCTTCTAACGTGCTTATCAAGGTTGCTCTGTCGACTGAATCATAGGCTTTCTTAAAATCCACAAATATAATCACTAGATTTTTGGCTGTGAGTGCACGTAGTTGTATTATGGAGATTAGGTTGAAAATTTGCTCGCTGCATGATCTCCCTTTCCGGAATCCTGCCTGGTATTCACCAAGTTCTTTTTCTATTATCCCTTCAGTCCTGTTTTGTAGTGCCTTGGATAGAATTTTAGAGGCAACTGGTGGCAATGATATTCCTCTGTAATTGTCAACGTTTGTTCTGTCTCCTTTTTTGTGCAGCGGGTGTATTAATGATGTCTTCCATTCCTTTGGGATGCTCTCCGTTTGCCAAATCTCCTCAAACAGTGCTTCTAGCTGAGTCACTAAGTGTTCTCCGGCATATTTCAATAACTCTGCAACTATTGAATCTTCACCTGACGTCTTATTATTCTTCAGTCCTGTTATTATTCCCCTGATTTCTTCTTTATTAGGTGGTTCTGAGTCCGGTGTCTGGTTCTTGGGTTTCTCAAACATTAGAGTTTCCTCAGGTTTTTTACAGTTCAGTAGTTTCTGGAAATAATTTGCAAGGTGTTGGCAATTCTGTTCATTTCCAGTGATTAGATTTCCTTCGTCATCTTTGAAGCATAGGGTTGGCGGTTTGTATCTTGTTAAGTTCCTCCTGAATGTCTGGTAGAAATTACGTGTATTGTTTTTCACGAAATCTTCTTCTAGTTTCTTTAGTTGCTGTGTGTCATAATGTTTTCGTTCACCTCTTATGGTTTTAGCTGTTGTTTTCCTTTGTGCTTTGAATGACTCCCAGTCTTCTGGTTTCTTAGTTGAGTTCCATTTCTTCCATGTCTGAGCCCTTCTTTGTAGTGCTTCTTCGCAAACTTCATTCCACCACGGATGTTTCTTCTTTTTATTTCGTAGGATTGTTTGTTCCGCTGCTTGTTGTATTGATGTTGCCATCTCAGTCCAACTGTGACTTTGAATCTTATTTATCCTGTTCTGGTATTCATTCACAGTCTGCTGATTGAACTTCAGATCTTCTATTCTGTATCTTGTAATTTTTGTACCACTACTTTTTCTCCTTTCTGGTGTTAATTTCATCTTAATTTTTGTCAGATAGTGGTCAGAGTCGAAGTTTGCTCCTCTAGCTACATGTACATCTTGAATTTCTCTGGAGTTTTCATAACTGATTGCAACATGGTCAATCTGAAATTCGCCCAATAACTTGTTAGGTGATATCCATGTTGTTTGTTTCTTTGGCTTCTTCTGGAACTTGGTGGTCATGATGTTCAAATTGAATTTTTCACACAACTCTATCAACCTCTTACCATTCATGTTTGTCTTGCTGTGAGCCGTGAATTTTCCAGTGGTTCTTGATGGTTCATTCCTTCCAATTTGTGCATTGAAGTCTCCTAGCAGAATTACAACATTTTTCTCTGGAGTATTTCCTAGAATTTCTTCCAGACCTTCCCAAAATTTTTCTACTTTCTCTGGATTTTGTTGGTTGTCCTTATTTATTGGTGCATGTGCATTTATTATTGTGTATTTCTTGTTCTTGTTTTTGAAAGTTAGTGTTGACATCCTTGGTGAGGTGGATTTGAATTCCGTTATCTTGTCTGCCATTGAATTGTGTACTACAAATGCTGTTCCAAACATCCAGAGACCTTTAGTGTTTTGTATTTTCTCTGCTGGTTTACCTTTATAAATCCTGTAGTTGTGTGTTTGTACTGTATTTTCGTCTTGGTATCTTGTTTCTTGTATAGCTAATATTTTCATCTCTTGTTCATCCATCATTTTAGTCAGTTCCATTTGTTTCCCTATTTTCAACATCGAGTTTACATTCAGTGTCCCTATGAACGTTCTGTGTGTACATTTTTGATTTGTGTTTGGGATTCTAAGACCCTCCGACTGGTCTTGACTTGCGCAATGCTGCTGGACCCCCGGATCCGAATGCCCAGCTTCGGTAGCTTCGCCACCACGAGGATATGAGTTACTCATTGCACCTTTCATGACTGATACTTGTTTAGAGCTTGTGCTTCTAGAAATTTGCATTTCCATCTGCTACGACTTGGTTCGCTGCACCAAGAAGTTTTCCAGGCCGCCCCTAACATGGGGAACAGACGCTACGGGAATGGCAGAGTGCTTTTTAGGCGGCACTCACTCGCCTTGTCACATTGCCGTCACTGGATATATGTGGCATTTTTTAGAGACTATGGTGCCCTCCATAGTCCCACCACATCCTGGTGGCAATGCCGCTGTTGGTCCGGGACTGCTTATTTGTCAGGTTTCCCTGCTTATATCGCAGCTGCCCTCCATATCTGGAGGGATGCCCACTATCCGCCACCTGTGGACCCGCCTGGTCGCAGTCAGCTCTGCGTCCCATACACTGGGCAGGATTATTATTATTATTATTATTATTATTATTATTATTATTATTATTATTATTATTATTATTATTATTATTATTATTATTGATCCTTCTACAGCATGGCTTCCTCATAATTACTACATAACAATTCGCCTGTTATAAGAATGCGTGAGCATTTTAATAGAATGGCAATGAACTTCAATGAATTTCAATTTGCGGTACCTTTTCCTAAGTTGTTTCACAAAACTAGTTAGTGGCTTTACGCCGCACCGACACAGATAGGTCTTACGACGACGTTGGGATAGGAAAGAGCTAAGAGTTGGAAGGAAGTGGGCGTGGCCTTAATTAAGATGCAGCCCCAGCATTTGCCTGGTATGAAAATGGGTAAACCACGGAAAACCATCTTCAGGGCTGCCGACAGTGGGATTCGAACCCACTATCTCCCGGATGCAAGCCCACAGCTGTCCGCCCCTAACCGCACGGCTAACTGACCCGGTAGGGAGAGATTGAGCATGACTGCACAAAAAATGTCTAATGGCATTGGAATGTTCTAGTAACTTAAGAAACTTAATTATTGTTTATTGCTTTAATTTAGTTTTGTTTAATCTCTCTGATTTTTCTTTTTCCACTCTTGTCAGATAAATGTTGATTATTATTTATCGTTATTATTGTTTATTATATATGTGTATGAATAAGCCCATTAGGATTGCGCAAAGTACATAGAGACGTGCTATTGCCTTCCTCTATGCCCATATGTTTTTCATTCTTTTATTCTGGACTTCCGTTCTGTCTTCAGACCAGGCTGTTCCAGTCTTCTTCCTTGGTCTTTCGTTTTAGCCAACTTGCCATTTGTGAAATTCAGGTCTGAAGATTGCCTTTACTGGCAGGACCTAGTGTTTACAGTGCACTATATCTTCTGGCATAGGCTAGATCAATTTTGTTACTTTCATTGATCTGTCTCTGTATTATTCTTGGCTTTGACAATATGAAAGTGACTGAGGTATGAGCGATGCTAGTAATGCCAATCCTTATGCAGCCAGTCCCTGCTATGAATGGTGTGAAAATGTTGCTCATAGGATCGGTTGGTGTGTGCATTTCAGTGGGCTTGGTAGACTGATATGTAATAGCAACTCTGGCTCGGTGAGGAAAGCAACGGGAAACTACCTCGCTCCTCATTTCCCTAGTACGCCTCTTCAGTGATGCCCAGGCCATCTATGACAGCTGATGGCAGAGCTGTTGAGGATCCCACCAGCGGCATCGCTGACGGACTGAACATACATACAGGTCTGAAAACATCTGCTGGTGTAATTCCTGCCTGTTTCAAATCGGTTTTGATTTCACCAGTCTGTTTGAACTTTACCCCTGTGTTCATAGAATTCAATTATTTGTTTTGTAAGTCTTTCTGGATGTATTCTTTTAACATATCCAAAGAATCTTAACCTGCTTTTCTAATGTCACTGTGAATATTTTGTGTATTGTTGACATGATATAGGCTTTTGGCTTATGCCGTGTCAAGAAAATAAGGTGAAATTCTTTACATTTGCCAGAGAACTGTGCTCTGCGTCATCAGAAGAAAATCTCGACTGTACTCGAGAAAGGCTTCTAAAACAATGAACTTTGAATTTAGACGTTACCCAATAGAAGTGGAAATGGTACGTTCATTCGTCACCAGATGGCTCCTCGGACGCACTAAAGCGCTAGCGTTCGAAGCGGAAGTTGACGGAACCATCAGAATCAGTCTGAGAGGGTCACATAAGAGGCGTACCCACATATGAAGGCATGACATTGACACAAGTCTGGAATGAAACATCTGGCGATGAGGAACGTTCGAATTTGGAAAAAACCGAAACGAATTAACAATAGAGAAGGGACAGGATAGTCCCCTAAGTTCAAAGCTCCGTCGGTTATCCTGAGAATGGTTTTCCGCAGTCTTCCACTCTCTTGCATTAAGACGAATGCTGGGACAGGCCACTGCCACCAACCCCCTCACCTTCTCCGTAACAAATCTCCTGGCCTGAGAGAAGGCGTCCCCTTCAGGGGGAAATGGAGACTTTTTTTTTGCTAGTGGCTTTACGTCACACCGACACAGATAGGTCCTATGGCGACGATAGGAATGAACGTTGTGCAGATAGATATAATACATCTGTTGTTAGGTGCACAAGGTGCTATACCTCGCTTTTTTGAGAACTTCGTACGAGATGAGATTGTCACCATAGCCCTAAAGAAGAGTTGTCAAATTCTGGATCACCATCTTAATCAACACCTCTAGATATCCTTTAACAGTGTTCTTATACAGTATTTTTAATATTGCAGTTATTTAGTGTTTATTATTGTGTTTGGGGTATGCTGAATCCTTTTGGGCAACCTCTACTTGGAGGCAGACATGTAAATAATATCAAATTATTATTATTTCTGTAAATATTACGTGGTGGAAATTACTCTATCAACCTCTATTGTAATGCCAAAAAATCCCTGTTATGGACGCAGTAAATATACAAATACTACCTCAGCTTCCGGGAGCAGGTGGTTTCATTTGATGCCTTCTAGGCTGCCCGAGTGTCAGTTTGGACGTTTTGTTTTCCTCTACCTGATGGAAAAGAAACTGATCCCTGTTGGCTGACCTGTGGTTGAGTTTTAAATAATTTTGTCTGTAAAAATGAGATGTATCACCAAGAGTTACTGTACATGCCGACCATCGCAGAACGTGGAATGCCGAATGGATTCTTTTCCTGCCTTCAAAAATCAGATTTTGAACCAGCGATTTGGGGTTTCCGAGGCTGGCACTGTGGCCCTTTTGCGCAGATGGACTAAATCTATAAAGAAGGTGTAGGGTAAAGCGGCCGTCATATCATCACTGACGCCATTAATAAAGGACGTGACTTGACGCAGTATTATGTACGACAGTTAACTTCCCACTGATATCTGAACCAAGTCACAGCACGTACAATGTCTGCTGCAGGAAAACACAAGTAGATTAGGGAAATTACTGTTATAACCGTAGTGTGACTAACTCTCGAACTTAACTCAGCACTGTCGGAGGCAGGATGGAAGTGACGAGACTGCAGAACAGAAGTCTAGGGAGTTTTCTTAACGTAGACTTACAATCCTCGACAAGGGGTACATGGAGAGAAAAATATTAAGATACGTTTAGTGTTTGGGTAGAACACGTATAGCGCCTAGAGTATTTAACTTACCATTATGTTTAATGTCTCAATTGGCAGATAAAAGAAGACGCCACCTGTTACAAAACCAAATTGAAAATCTGAAACGTATTTTTCATGAAATGTATTTATTTATTTATTTATTTATTTATTTATTTATTTATTTATTTATTTATTTATTTATTTATTTATTTATTTATTTATTCCTGACTTACATTTGTGGCGGTCCTCTCTTACACTTAACCACTATAAACAATAAAATTTAAAATGTAAACATAAAAGCAAGACATAGAAATTGTAAAAAGAAATAATACTACGGATAGATAATTTCAAGACTAAGTTAGGCCTACATATCAGTACAGTAGTGTGACAATAATAATAATAATAATAATAATAATAATGAAAATGAAAACCTACAACCTGTTTTCCAGTCTTTGAGCGGGTCAGGGATCTAATGAATGAATCAATGTTATTACGATGGGGTCGCCACTCCCAAAGTGATTTATATTAATGAGTGATAGATGCTATGAAATCAGAATGGAGAGTGTTGCTGGAATGAAAGATGACAGGGAAAACCGGAGTACCCGGAGAAAAACCTGTCCCGCCTCCGCTTTGTCCAGCACAAATCTCACATGGAGTGACCGGGATTTGAACCACGGAACCCAGCGGTGAGAGGCCGAAGCGCTGCCGTCTGAGCCACGGAGGCTCTAATTATAATAATAATAATAATAATAATAATAATAATAATAATAATAAATGAAGAAAACCCATTCACACAACATGCACACAATGACTCACACAACTCAGTTTTATGTTCCTAGAAAAAACTTTCGGCTGGGAGATTTGAATTTATGAGACGTAGTAAGCTGTCGAATGTCCATTGGGAGTGTATTCCAGAGTCTCGATGCGGTAACTAAATAGGAATGATTGTAGGAATTCGTTCGACTTGGTGGAATTTCAAGTAGGGAACCAGAACGGGTACTTATTTCATGGAATGAGGAAAGGAGACAAAAAATTAGAAGAGAGGTGAGTAGGAGTGTTCGTCGAGAGAACTTGGTAAACAAGTGTCATTAGGTGAAAATTCCTTCGTTCATTTATGCGTAGCCATCCTTGTTTTGAAATATGGTGTAACATGAACGCCATGTCGCAGTTGGAAGGGATATCGTATGCATGAGCTTTGTGCTCGCTGAAGTCTCAAAGCTTGTTCAGCATTCACAAGTAAGGCAACATTTGTGCTCAATATCTGACGTCGCACGCATACTCTGTTACAAGATGGCGCTGTGTTGACTCGCGCGCTCAGTTGGAGGTTAGCTGATACAGCCAACTAACCGTGCTTGTGACAGCCTGCCGCCGATATTTTTTTTTTCCGAATTTGGCCAACAGTGGCTCACGTAGGCTTCCTTGACATTTCTTCTCATCTCGACCCAGAACACCGGGTCAGTTGGGCGTGCGGTCAGGGGTGCGCAGCTGTGAGCTTGCACCCGGGAGATAGTCGGTTCAAACCCCACTGTCGGCAGCCCTGAAGATGGTTTTCCGTGGTTTCCCTTAGTGAAGGGGACGGCCGCTTCCTTCCCTCTCCTAGGCGTTTCCTATCCCATCATAGCCATGACATGTATCTGTTTCGGTGCGACGTAAAACAAATTATATTTAAAAAATTCCAGAACCTTTTCATTCTTTTGCTTCCCATGTTCCTCTGCTCTTCGAAACCAAGTATTAGCAAGGACTAAATTATGATGATTGCAGAATTCAACTAGCAGACTTCTTCACTCATTCTTTCGTCACAGTCCGAAATCTTCTACGACATTACTTTGTCTTCCTTGGACTATCATTGCATTCCAGTCTCTCATCATATTAATGATTATCTAGAAAGTAAGATGTCAACGTCAGCACAAGTACATTTTGAACACGACACCGTGAAGTCTGACTAGTGGGAGAGTGGTCGAAGGACAGGCCTCAGGACGCTAACAGGATTTAAAATATTTGGACCAAAATTACGGGAAGAGATTTTTGTCGTGTTCGGCCTCCGTTTTAGTGGTTTGTCTTCAAATGATTTTAGACTGTCCACTCTTCTTCTGAACTCTCTTCTCTAGTGTAATTCCAACTTCTTCTAGCCACTTGCAGGTGGCCCTGTATCTGAGGATATTTCTGCTCAGTCGTTTGTTATCCATTCTCAGGCCAGTATTCGCCCATGTCAGTTACTTTAGACTCGTATAATATCATTATCTCGGATCACGCTCACTTCTGTATTCACTACAGAATTTATTTTTTTGGTTTACTAAGTTTTCGTTTCAACCTAAATTTGAACCGTAACTTTTTCATACTGACGTGCGGAAAACAAATGAGTACGTGCTGCCGCCACTATCGAAATGTAAACAAGTTCGTCCGCTATTGAGCAGAAACGAATAAAGAAACCTAATATGACTTTCCAAGACAATGAATTGTTATTGAATTTGGTGGCAGAAAGCATTAGAAAATAAATTATATCCTTCACATTGTATATTTCACTCAAAAAATAAGGTAGTAACTTATTCCATAATTAAAATGTCAGCCAGTTGTGTACCGTACAAGATATAACCTGTAATCGAGAATTTAGGTCTACCTACGTGTTGGGAATTCCAGGTTATGTTCGATCACGGATAACACTGACAGTGTGGAAGCTTTATATAACATAAAATCGTAGTCCTCGAAATATGTCGCTCCACCTAGGTCGTTTATTAATTACATAATCTTGATCATATTACACGCCGCTGTGATTTTCTCTTTCACTTAGATATTCCAGCTGTCTGCGAGCTGCCATCTTTGAAGACTATTATCTTAGATTTCCTACTTTACCGGCCAACCAATCTCCGGTAAAATTTTAAACTAAGGTATTACTCGTTACCCGAGATAATGTTTTGGAATACAAACGTACCGTAAGTGTTATCTCGGTTTACGTAGCTTCAAACTAAGGTAAAAACTTTTACTTGTGTTCGTCAATACGGGCCTTACTAGCTGTCCGTAGAATAATAATAATAATAATAATAATAATAATAATAATAGCAATAATAATAATAATAATAATAATAATAATAATAATAATAATAATAATAATCTTCAAAAAAAGGAACGCAAGATCATTCGAAAAATTTTAGGCCCAAAACTCGTAGATGAAAAGTACCGCCTTAGAGGGAAACAGGAAATCAAACAATTTTCTAACATTCACAGCGACATCAGAAAACGCAGATTAAGATTCTTTGGACATATAAAAAGGATGAACCCAGATAGACTTACCAAGCAAATAGGTGAATTTTATGAAAACCGAAGTAAAGCCAAAACGGACACAATAAAATGGATTGGCGAAATTAAAACAGATCTCAAACTGGCAGGAATTACACGTGAAGACATCCAAAGCCGGGTTATCTTCAGAACCAAACTTCATAAGTGGCAAGTTGACCAAGAGGAAAAACCAAAGAAGAAGACCGGAAAACATGGTCTCAAGAGAGAAAAGAAGCACACAGCAAACGAATGAAGGAAGTGTGGGCACAAAGAAAGGCAAATGCCTGTCTCTAAGTACTTTGCGTAGTCCTAATGGGCTCATTCGCAAAATATATAAATATATATAATAATGATGATTTCGTGTGACTGTTTCTAGCAGAGTGCAGTCCTTGTAAGGTAGACCCTCCGATGAGGGTGCGTAGCATCTGCCATGTGTATATAACTGCGTGTTATTGTGGTGGAGGATAATGTTATGAGTAGTGTGTGAGTTGCAGGGATGTTGGGGACAGCACAAACACCCAGCCCCCGGGCCATTGGAATTAACCAATGAAGGTTAAAATCCCCGACCCGCCCTTGAATCGAACCCGGAACCCTCTGTACCGAAGGCCAGTACGCTGATCAACGAGTGTCCGTAGAATAATACGAACGTAAATAAATCGAAAACGAAACTAATGGAGTGCGGTCGAACGAAGTCAGGTGGTGCAGGAAGTGTTAGATTAGGAAATGAAATCTTGAAGGAAGTAGATGAACATTGTTATTTGGGTGGTAGAATAAGTAAAGAAGACTAAAGATGCTGATTAGCAGAAGCAAGCAAAAGAAAATATTGTACGTAACAGCCAGTAAAGGGATAAGTATACGTTACTGGTTTCGAAATTCCGACCTCGCCTGAGGCTCGCCTGTAAACATCACACTCGTAACATAAAAGCTCACTTCCCGCCGCTGTTGCGTAAATAACTATCACCATCAGAGTACATGTGCTGTAGAGGACGTAATGAGCCGGTCAGACCTACTCACACTGAGATACATGATCAGTAAATGTAAGTTATTTCAGTTATTAAAGAATTAGTTGTTGTCGATTAGTTGATCTTGTTCTCAAGCAGGGATGTCATGACATTATCGATATGATGATATACCGATATTTTTCTATCGATATTCGATATACTGATACAAAGCGGAGGTTTTCGCCAGATTACATTGGCCTTCATCACGGCATGTGAATGCCTGCCTTCGACAGTGAGCAAATAAATTCTTCAAGGAACGTACCAGGTCTGAATTTAGTAAGGTCTTCTGCAAGTGTTCTGGAACTGTTGACCACTAAACAAGCCGAGTGACTTGTGTTTTAATTCCTTACTTTCTTCTTCTAGTGGGTTCTTCATTTCTGTTTCCTAATCAGTTTTATTCATATGACTGAAACATTACCCTTGTCAGCTGGAATTACAATTATGCTATCGTCTTTGCGAAACACATCAGCTTCCTTAAGTTCACCTTTGCTCAAGTTTCAAGTCGTGGCTTCTCTTTTTTTTTTTCAATACATACGATACATCTTGACTAACTTCTTCCGCCTTGTTTAATGGTAAAGTTCTGATGGCACACTCTACCCCACAGACCATCTTCTCTACTGGAATTCTTCTCGGCGATGAGTTATGGTAAAATACTTTACCAGACATATTTACTATGACCTTGTTAAAATTTGGTTGAAAGCTTGGCTTTGTTTAGTCAGAATATAAGTGGTTCTAAGCCAGTTATCATATTTATTCATCTACAATAAGCCACAAAAATCTACGTTCATTAAAAGTTTTTACAGTTTTCTTTACGCCGTGCCGACACAGATAGGTCTTATGGAGACGATGGGAAAGGAATTAAAGAACAGCCTCAGCATTTTCATTGTGTGAAAATGGAAAACCACGGAAAGCCATCTTCAGGGCTAGCGACAGTGTGGTTCGAACTCACTATCTCCCGAATGCAAGCTCACAGGTGCGAGCGCCTAACCGCACGGCCAAATCGCCCGGTTCCTTTAGAGTAAACTACACGAATCGATTATTACCTAAAATAAAGCCATGAAGTATTTTAATCAAGAAGAAAGGTAGCGACCGATAACAAGGAAATTTGCTCTTATAATGTTGGCTATCCATTTAGTTTTCCTTGTCCTGCGTGTGTGTGTATGTTAGTCTTGTTTGTTTTTTAGTTGCTGTTCGCCTGTTGGAAACATTTTTACTTTGCGAGCATATCTCAACTATTAATCGCATATAATGTTTCTGCGTTGATGGTTTCTCGTGAAGGTTACTTTCAATTGCGGAAATTGCTCCCCCGACTAGTTCAGTGTCATAAAGCTGACATAAATAGTCAGATGTCACAGTGTAATAAAAAATCCTCTAAACATGTCAAATTCCGTAGAAAAATTTGATCATGATTTTTCACACAATTTATTTCGATGTCGGCGTGTGTGTGGTGTGTTCGTCAGTTTCATTACCTGCCCCCTCCCAGAAGGTCCGCGTTCGATTCCCGGCTCTGCCACGAAATTTGACAAAATGGTACGAGGGCTAGAACGGGGTTCACTCAGCCTCGGGAGGTCAGCTGAGTAGAGAGGCGTCCGATTCCCTCCTCAGTCATTTTCTAAGAAGTGGTTCCGTGGTTTCGCCATTTTCCTTCCAGCCAAATGCCGGGAATGGTACCTAACTTAAGTCCATGACAGTTTTCTTTCCTCTTCCTTGCCTATCCCTTCCAACCTGCCCATCCACTAAAAAGCCCCTGTTCAACATAGGAGGTGACGCAACCTGGACGAGGTACTGGTCCTCTTCCACACTTGTAACCCCGACCAAATATCTCTCACGCTCCAGGACACTGCCCTTAAGGCGGTAGAGGTGGGATCTCCTCGCTAAGTTCGGAGGAGAAACCAATCCTGGAGGGTTCACGGATTAAATAATAATAATAATATATCGAATTTGATTCCCTTAATTATCTTATTTTATCGTGAAACTGCGGGGATCCCAATTTTAAATTACTTTAAATATAACTTCAAATTCTTGCATTTTGGACGAAATATAGTTTTATATCCGGAAATATAAATATTTTTGTCTGTATATCGATGATCTCATTAAGTATGGATATCGAATGTAATATATCAATATTTTATTATATCCGAACGTCCCTATTCCTATGTAGAGGAAGCCCGATATAATTGATGTCTATCACAGTTCGTAAGCAGCGTTGAGAATAAGGAAATGAGCGCTCCGACACTTCACTGGCTCGCACTGTTCGCATCGCCTGTCTGCGGTTTACTATTGCCACAAAACTTCTTTTGTTACGCTTCATTTCCGCTGTATCTAGTCCTCATAACTGTCTTTATGAGCCGCTGCTTTGATAAACCAAACAATGTTCTGAATTTCATTCTTAAATCGGTATACCCCCTGGGGAGTTCTACTTGTTGGCGACTACGTGGCTTTAGCGTGGCTTTCTTTTACTTGTATCAGGCTCGCCTTTCATCTCTACCGAGCCGCTTTTAGTCACGTATCTGTGAGCTTGCATTCAGGAAATGTTGAGTTCATGTTTATCCCTATCCTCGTCGCCATAAAACATAAAATAAAAGGACCAGTAAGTAAGGTGTTTCGTTCAAACAAAATAATGTGATTTATAGGGCTATTAATCACTAGGAAATGATTATCTAATTGAATTTCCCCTCAAGACTTCCACAGAGTATCACTACAGAATTGTTGTCAAGCAATTAGGTCTTTAGCAAGTCCCTGTGGCGAAAAGTACCCGGAAGGGAAATTGTTTGTATACAAATAAGGTAAACGCTTGATTACGATTAATTAACGATACAGGAAGGAACCACATATCGAACCCTGGGGCATTCCACTCGGAATGGGAAAACTTTCCTATTGCCACACGTTGTACTTTCAAAGTCATTCATATATTTCAGTTGTTAGCTTATTTTTCCCAACATTACATAGCAAGAAACGGGCTGCCTAACCGAGACGGTTAAGGTGTGCCCCGTTCACCCAAAAGGACCTTGTTTCGATTCCCCGTCAGGAAGTCCAAAAATTTATAAATGAGATTTCTGTTTCTGGACACACACAGTACCAGGTTAGTATCTGGAGACAAAGGCGGCCGCGCGTAGAGCTAACCGCTTTTTTCCCCACTCAGTGCCGAGATTACGGATTACCGCTCCAAGGGTCTTTCGAGGTCTGTACGCTGACGGCTGGCCCCGAGTTCATTTCCCGGCTTGGTCAGGGAATTTTACCTGGAACTCAGGGCTGGCTCTATAAATCCAAGAATAATGGCCGATACGATTCGTTCTGCTGACCACGTGGCACCCCATGATCTGCAGGCCTTAGAAACAGGAGTAGGGTAAGACAAAGTGAAGGAAGCGGGAATAGTTTTGGGCGCATATAACGTCACAAGTTGCTCAGCACGTACTCTGTGTAAAAAGATATAAAGGTTCAAATAAGAGTGGTTATAAATACATGTATTCATTAACAAATATAACTTGCAAATAAACAGAATTCCTGTCTAAAACAACCATTCTCAAACTGTGGTCCACGGACCCCTGGTGGGCCGCGACCATTAAACCAAGAGGGCCGCAATAATAATGTAAGTTGTAAATATTTAAGGAGTGAAATTCTATTATACACACAAAACTCATAGACCATTATATTTAATTTAGTAGCTATGTTTTAACAGTTGTATAACTTGCATACAATACATACATGTAACTCGTAACTTGGCCGGTAGATAGTAAAAGTTAGCAGCGAAAAAAGAAGAAATCCTACAAGGCAGTGTAAATGATTTAACTGAGAAAATCTCGTGGATCAGAAATCTCTTCTTTGAAACTGAACAATAACTGCCCTTCCTTGGGGAAGATCAACTAACCGAAGTATCTTTGGAAAGACAAAGTGAAAAATAAATGATATTGGTGGAGAATCAAATGGAGTGGCATGTTTAGCTCCAGGAAGTTCTATGAATGTATCACAACTCAACGTCTTTGATCAGCTTTTGTGTTGATGACATCCTCCTACACCCTACAATTTCTAGAAAGGGAATACTGAGTTTAATGCCTTTCGTGAGAACATACCTGTGTGAATGTACCTTTTCTGCTCTCACACAAACGAAACCGAAGTACAGAAACAAAGCTAATGTAGAGGCTGACCTTCGGTTCCTCTAAGTACGCTTGTAAAACGCTTGGTGTTTGGAAAATTGCAACATCCGTCCCATTAATGCAATAGCTGCAAAAAGTGAATTTTTCAAGCAAGTTTCCAGATCCAGATTGTTGTAATTATTAGCCAAGTGTCACATTGTTTCAAAATTTCTGTTCATGTACAAGGTATCTTTATGTAAATGAAGTTCAGTTAAACTTTCAAAGAAAGTAAATAGTAGTCCTAAATTATGCGAATAAAATCAAATATGTTATTACAAAATTGGGTTTTTTGTTTGTATGTACTGTAATGTTCTGTGGCTAAGGGGTCCTTGGACATAAATGCGATATACCCAGGGAACCTCAGAGACAAAAATTTTGGGAAACCTTTGTCTAAAAAATGAGGTTGCTGCCCAAGGTTAGCAAATAAATCGCCACTGAATGCCACACCTCATATAACAGTCTTCAGAACATTAATAAATAATGTTACTTGCTTTACGTCCTACTAATTACTTTTAAAGTTTCCGGAGACATCAGGTTGCTAGACTTCAGTCCCACAGGAGTTATTTTACATACCAGTAAAGCTACCGTCACGAGGCTGACGCATTTGAGCACCTTCAAATACCACGGAACTGAACCAGGATCGAACCTGCCAAGTTGAGGTCAAAAGGCCAGCCCCTCAGCCGTCTGAGCTTCTTCAGAACATCTTTCAAATAGATGCATTTCAACGCTGAACTGAACACATTTTTTATTATGAAAAGCCTTCCGTGCTTCTGCTAGTCTGCACTTTGTCCTCCTTACTTCTACCATCAGCAGTTGAATATGGCAGTAACCAAGAAGTCACTATTTTTTCAGGAGAGAGAAAATTTACTTTTTGATTTTATTTCATGGTATACAGTAGTTGAACCAGTTGCATGTGCAAATGTATAAAGTTTAGGTTTTAAAAATAACGGTTGAATTGTAAGTGATAGAATGTAAAATAGTCTGCAAGTACGTCCTAGGTTTGTATATAACAGAAGAGAAATCTTGTACACGCACTTGGAGCACAAAAGATAGCAAATAATATTAGTGTAATAATAACAACAATGACAAAAAGTGTCAGCATAATACTTCAAAATATAGATATGATTTCGTCTGTGGCCTTTATTTAAATGATCTGTTCCACCTGATGACGAAACATCACAAACACGGACGAAGGTCTTCTGCCTGTAAACCAGCTCAGTGTTGCCAGGTCTATAAATAAAATATCGGTAGAATGCACGTAAAATTTCGGGAGTTTTAATGAAAATGTCGTTAGTTTCTCGAGCACCGAAAAGTTTGTAATGTAACTAAATTAAGGAATGCAATAGTGATGTGAAGCAAATACAGTAGAGACAATACACGACACTTACGGATTTCGCCTTGCTAAAATGGGAGACAATTCGACGGTGGCGCTCCTAGTGACTTGACCTGAACAAATCGCGCTAAATTCAAATATCAATGGAAATGTATAAATAAATTACGTCTAGAAAGACAGTGGTATTGAGATATTAACTTCGAAGTTGCTAAAGCAATTCTGGATAAATTAATGAAGAATTATTTAAAAGGTTATTATTCAAAGACTGAAATTAGACATATGAACAAGGTGTGAAATGGACTGCTGTGAAATGGCTTGATCTTTCATTTATGCATTACTTTTTTAGCTTTAGCATACCTGCTGAAATCTTACGGTTGGATTTGTCTTTTTTCCTCATTTAAAAACAATGTATCATCACATTAAGACATTTGTCAATAAAAATATCGGCACATTCCTTACATGTTCTTGTCACGAGGGAACCTGAAGAACGAGCGCGCATTTTTCTCTACTTCGTAATTACTGCAGCCAAACACAGCACATACCTTTCCCCTCATGTTGAGGAGATATCAAGGAATGACACACGCTACTATTTAATTATGTCAACTCACTGAAAACGCATAAATAACACCAAAAACTTAACACAAAAATACACGTACTCTTATGACAGAATCAGTACCGTTCAGGTCTATCCGCTTGAGTGAGCTCCAATAGCTGTCCCTCGATATCTCGCTCAGTGCCGTGTATTGTCTCTACTGTATTTGTGTGAAGTTATTATGAGGAAAATATACAATTTCACTCACCCCTACTTTCTGGCCAATCTATGCTTCTTATTCTGTAGATGTCGTTATTCATTAAGCGTAAAAATTGTATGCCAATTTTGAAGTCTTAGCAGGAAGCATATTTTGTATTCCTTTCTGATTGCAGAAGTCTAGAGATCGTTTTGTGTGCTCAGCCTATTTCATTCGATTGATAACTTGGGAAACATTTGTGACCCATCTTCCTTTTTTTTTTATCGTACTTTACATACTGCATTCCAAAATTCTATTGCATCTGTACTGTCAACATTCACCTCCGTATTTCTTAATATCCGCCACTCATTGTCAAGATACTGAATATAGTTTTTAACACGCAGTTATAAATAGTCTGATCGACTGACTGGACTCGCTCACTTAACATCCTGATCTGATTACATGCGGGTCGGGGATTTCCCTTCGAATGATGCAGTGAAGCGTGAGTTTTGAGTTCAATAATCAGAGAAGAGAAATTACGTAATTCGAGTCTAAAATGAATTCTGGGAAGTACCTAACGAGTGATGTTCTCGATAAAACGTCGCGCAGTGAGACGAGGAAATAGTTTTTCAGCACAAATATATTATGTACCTGTTATTATTATTCATTTTTCTTAAATTTGGATTGGAAGAAATTTCGGAAGATCTTTTGTTTTTTTTGGGTTTTCTGGTGTGTTTCAAACAAATCGGGAGATCTCCTGAAATTTCGGGAGACCTGGCAACACTGAAACGGCTTGAACTTCAAATGTAAGACATAAGATCACACCAGCATAGAGGCGTGATGATACTATTTCCAAAGAAGTTCCATGTTTCAAACATTTTTTGTTTACGTCCTTATCCCCCGGAGGTCTTTTAAGTTTTCTGCTACAACATTTATGCAAAGTATTTTCAAAATTTATGAGCGGAATTTGACGGGAAAGGAAACTAGATGAGACACTTTTACAAATAATAGATTTACCCTCTAAAAGTGCGTTTAACTTCGCAAGAACGTATAAAGATTTTCGGCGTTGGATGTATTAGAATGGGTTTCACCTGGTGTGAAACTGGGAAGCCATGGAAAACTGCCTTTAGAGCTTGTGGTACCGGTACGACCGTCTCCTAAATGTAACCTCATAGTCGTAACATCCAGCCAGCGGCCTCACTTACTGTTTACCGCACCCGTCAATCTTCCTCGTCCGTCAAGTGTGAAATCTGGAAGATTAGATACGGTATTGGTAATAGATGATGTTGCATTTGATATTCCTGTGCTTATAGGTATGCGAATATCCTTATCAGTGAAGTTAGTGTCTTGGCGGGTGCAAACTGTATGGCAGTGCGGATAATTTAGCTAGATTTCTAGATAATGAAGTTTATTGACTTTCATTCAGGTGCACTCTTATTTTTGCTTGTGGTGAGGCAGCCCTTGACAGTGATATGGGAGAATGATGATATCCAGTATAAAGGGTCGTAAGTCCATAAAGTAGTAAATCTGAGCTAAGCCTAACTGACCCCTGGCCGCAATTAGTGGAAGAAAGAACAAAGGTCAATACATCAGTAGTTATCGCAAGGGAAAATCCCTCATTAACTAGTGACCAAGGTGTCTGGTGCAAGTTCTTATGCCTATTGTATTATGGTAACAGATCTATCCGTTTCAGTACCTTGGGTGTAATATCCAGGAGTTAAATACTTAAAATATCCGCGGATAACCATAGTTCTGATATAAATGAAACACCATTAATAGAAAGTCTATGATCTCATTATTCAAGTATTAAGATGTGTGTTCTCCCAGGATGGCGTCCGGCTCCATGGCTAAATGGTTAGCGTGCTAGCCTTTGGTCACAGGGGTCCCGGGATCGATTCCGGGCAGGGTCGGGAATTTTAACCATCCTTGGTTAATTTATCTGGCTCGGGGACTGGATGTATGTGTCGTATTCATCCATCCTCATCGTGACGCGCAGGTCGCCTACAGGAGTCAAATCGAAAGACCTGCACTTGGCGAGCCGAAAATGTCTTCAGATACTCCCGGCACAAAAAGCCATACGCCATTTCATTTCCCAGGATGGCAATGTAGGAAGTGAAATTGAATCAAGGTGCAGTAAAGGTAATACAGCGACCAATAGTATTCTGTAGGAAGTCAGCTCCCGGACGAGACTGTATTTACAGTTGTCTGTACGGGAGTAAAGTCTGGATAGAGTTATTCATAAGTTAGAAGTAACAGACATGAGTGTAGCGAGAATCATCGGTGGCGGGAGGGTAGTCGGAATGAGGGAGATAAAGGCTAAGTTGGGAATGAACTCCAGTTATGAAGATGTACGTATAAACCGGCCTCGGTGGTGCGGTCATGTGAGGCGAATGGAGGAGCATAGGCTAGCTAGAATAATAATGAACTCAGTAAGAGCAGTACAGAGAGAGAGAGAGAGAGAGAGAGAGAGAGAGAGAGAGAGAGAGAGAGAGAGAGAGAGAGAGACGATGAAGAGGTTCTGGGAGGAGGACAAGGAGGAGAATGGTTCCGCACTGGGTCTGAGGTATCTTTCTCCGTTTATAATCTTCAGGCCTTTCTCTGGATGGTTCTCTCCTTGAGCTCTGAAATGTTTTGCCTCTTTCGCGATTAGTAGATTACGAATGTTTAGGTAGGAATAAGTTAGAATGCAAACTAATTTGGTTACTAGGAAGTGTCGTCTAGCCCGTCTTTCATTTATGTAGCGGGAACAACATAAATTTTAGGGGTTCTAACGGGCAGTACCCCTTACGTTTATGCAAAACCCATAGCATAACCATACTGCAGGATCAACTATTCTTGTTACCCGGACTGTAGTGATTAGGGATTCTGCCGCGAAAGGAAATTCCGATTTAATTACTGTAGCACATGATTTATAGTGGTGACCCCTTCCTGCATAGGTTGTAGGCTTTTTTTCTTCTTCTCTTCCCAATACTTCTTCATCTTCTCGCTGTGTTCCTTTTTACGTTGCTCACTCCATTCTGCCTCGATTTAGATGGTGGGCTTTACAGAAAATTTGTGTTTGTGAATTAAGATTCTGAATTTTATTCTGTCTTGAATAGTTTCTTCATTAATACCAATTTCACTTAGGTCTTCACTGACTTCTTTTAGCCAATTATTGTGAGTTTTCACTGATAACCTTAATTTAAAATTTTCTTTGTGAGCCTGTTATTATCCATTCTATATGTGACCATAAAATTGTAATCGCCGTTTGCAGAATACATCTTGAGACAACCTTTAAGGATCAAAACGTAGTTTTAATTTTGAGATCGATTACGGTTGATCTCCCCATAACATTCAACTGATTAACATGATGCAACCAACAGCTTTATTATTGTTATTATTTATTGAAGACAGAACATGGTACGCTAGAAATAGTTCACAGGTTCAAGTAGCTCGGAGAAATCGTTCAGCTGAAAACTAGCGACAGAGTAGAAAACTACACCAGGCGAAAAAAGATGGCCCCTGCTTTTTGTATGACTTGTGTTTTATACAAGAGGAAATCCATCTCAAGGGTAGTAATCAAACCATGGTGTCTGTATGCTAGTCAATGCCTCCGAGTGGGAGGAATCTCGGGACTAAGAGAAGTCGAGAGGTTTAAGAGGACGATCCTCCGGACGATAATGGGTCCAAAAATCGTGGATGGCCAATGTAGGTTACGAGGAAGCGGAGAAATGTACCAAGAAAGTGAAAGACTGATTGAGTCAATGAAGAAAAGAAGACTCACATTTTATGGACATCTGTTTAAAATGGACGAGAGGAGGCTGACAAAACAGACTTTGAAAACGCTTGACAGTAGAACTAAAGATTCCGACAAATGATTCAGGGAGGTAAGAAAGGATCTTCAGCAGTCTGGATTAAATCGGGAATACATCTTAAAGCGAAAAAAGTATAGATCAGTGATCGGCAGCTTCAGAGGCTTCCATGAAGAACAGAAACTGAATATACCGAGCTCGATAGCTGCAGTCGCTTAAGTGCGGCCAGTATCCGGTAATCGGGAGATAGTGGCTTCGAGCCCCACTGTCGGCGGCCCTGAAGATGGTTTTCCGTGGTTTCCCATTTTCACACCAGGCAAATGCCGGGGCTGTACCTTAATTAAGGCCACGGTCGTTTCCTTCCAATTCCTAGGCCTTTCCTCTCCCATCGTCGCCGTAAGACATATCTGTGTCGGTGCGACGTAAAGCAAAATAGCAACAACAACAAGAAATTGAATACTGGATGGACAAAGGAAAGGCGACAGGCTGCCAGAGAAAGAAAGCAAAGATTTTGGGCTGCAAAGAAGGCTTCCAGTAAAGTGTGATTGTTACTTAACTTGGTATTAAATGGCCTCAGATTAGTGTTGAAAGGAGTGGCTGGCTAGCTGTTCTTCCCATTAAAACAGTAATCAGTACCACTACTCCATTGTGAATGAACAATCTTTAATGGCGAGGTTACTCCCACAGCTCCCCGGAACACTATTCTCAACGGTGATATCACCTCTTCTTATTCCAGTCTGATCCGCGCTGTAATAATACGATCTCACATATCTGACATCACCTTGTAGGAGAGTCGCGCTTTCATCTTTATTAATAACTTGCCCCAGTTCGATAACCGCTAGACTGCTGTGTTAAAGGTTTTGGTTCGCAACCCTCGCTCAGTCAGATTGCCCTCGTCATTCCTTATATTCGAGGGGTGCGGTAAACTAAGTAACAATATTAAATCTGTTTTTGAAGACTCTGGTTTAGAGCGTGACAGGCATTTTATGAAATTGAAGTATGCACAGTTCCTATCGGAGAAAGAAGAATAGAAGCTGTTGAAATGTGGTGTTACAGAAGAATGCTACTGGTTTCACCGTCGCACCATCTCGAAAATATTTTTTTGAGATAGCAATACGAATGATTCTTGAAAGAAGACTGGAATATAGCAGGAACATTTATCTTGCATTCCTTAATTTAGGGAAAGTATTTGACACAGTAAAATAGAAACTACTATTTCAAGGTATGAAGAAAATAGCCATGGATTGGAAAAATAACAATTTGAATTATCAGCTCTACCGGAATCAAACAACAATCCTCCACACAGTTTCTCCACGTGCCTTCTATATCTTCTATAGGGCCCTTACCAAGATTCTTTGGTTCAATAAATGGAGAAAATCCAAAGAAAAGCAGCTCAGTTTGTTCTGAGTGATTTCCGACAGAAGACTAATGTATTTAAAACGTTGTAAACTTTGGGCTGGGAAGAAAGGAGACTAGCTGCTCTACTAATCAGTATGTTCAGAGTTGTCACTGGAGAGATGGAATGGAATGATATTAGTAGGGCCTACATGAATAACTTTGGTGTTTTTAAAAGTAGCCGGGCTCAGTGGCTCAGATGGTTGAGGCGCTGACTTTCTGACCCCAACTTGGGATGTTCGATCCTGGCTCAGTCCGGATGAGTTTGAAGGTGTTCAAATACGTCGCGTCGGCCTTGTGTCGGTACAGTTACTAGCACATAAAAGAACTCCCGCGGGACTAAATTCCGGCATCCCGTCGTATGTGCACTGTTCACAATACAATTATCTCGTAATTTGATTGCAATAAATGTCCTCAAATAATAATAATAATAATAATAATAATAATAATATCAGCAAGCTAACAAAGAATTGCAACACTTCAAAGAGCATACAAAATTACTTGGAACAGATACAATAAAGGAACCATATCAAAGAAGGCAAAATTACGACATTATAACGCAGTAGTTAAAAGAGAAACACCTTATGTTTCTGAAACTTATGATTGGTGGCAAATCTTGAATAAGGATGATCGAAAAACAAGAAAGAAAATTTCTCAGGAAAATCTTTGAACCAAAATTGGAAAATGGAATTTGGTTGAAAAAGAAGTCGCATGAAATCTATCAAGTCACAGATACAATCAGGATTACTATTTTATGGTCGCTTATACAGGATGAAGCGAAATTCGCGCACTCGGGCGTCGCAGCGCGACTCCTCACATGCCAGCAATAAAAAAATGTCTCTCACAAAAGTTCGTCCTGGGAGTATATCCAGGAGAAAAGGTCGTTGAAGAGTGGCAATCCGGCAACACTGTAACCACATATAGGGTAACTACATCTGTCAGCAAGTATTGGTCGTGCTGAACAGTTGGTGCTGTGGATAGGATTTTGGGTTAGCATGCAGGAGGTCACGGGTTCGATCCTCGGTGGAGGCGCGTTTTTTATTTGCTAATTTCCATCGGACATTACATACTGTAACACAGTAAGACACCGTTTCTTACGTCACATGTACCCTACATTTACAAAATTAAGTAACGCTGAACACGTTTTAATGCATCTAATAGATGCAGTGGTGCGAATAAATTCACGCCCACGACGTGGAAAGGGCGTCTTTCAAAGCTGACCAATGAAAACGAATGTTCGTCCATTTCTAGGATCATAGTATGGAAGTGCAAATTGTTTCTAGAGAAACCGCTGCAATCGTTGTTGACGATTAAGATGCCAGACACCATACCACCTGGACTACATTTAAGAAAAAATCATACGCCGCAAGCCAGGATCGACCTCTCGACCTCCTGCATGTTAACCCAAAACTCCATCCACTGCTCCAACTGTGCAACACGACTAGGAAGGGCTGACATAGGTAGTTACCGTACATGTGGTCACAGTGTTGCCAGATTGCCACTCTTCAACGACCTTTTTCTTCCGGATATACTCGCAGGACGAACTTTTGTTTTTTTTATTGCTGGCATGTGAGGAGTCGCGCTGCGACGCCCGAGTGCGCGAATTTCGCTTCACACTGTATAGAATGAACTAGCTGATGTACCCGAGCTTCGCTACGGAATTCTCAGAAAGACTGACTTTGTGGTTTTCCTAACTGAAATTCCGTAGGTCATTACAAAAACGTTAAGTATGAATGTAGCGATTAAAAGCAATGCTATCATATAAAATACTCGATCAAATGGAAAGCCGCACGTTTTATCACTTTTAACGAACCGTGCTGCGGTTAGATTGCGGTGCCAATCTAATAGTCCAAACTTCCAGAGCTGGGATGACCAGGCCGCAGATTGCCATGAACACTCATCTGCCATTATTCCGCTAAATATGCACACTGTTCATTCTAATCAGTGCCTCAGAGTAGGGATTGAATAGCCCGAATGCTATGATGATCCAGTGTGTTACGTACCAGTAGTATCAGAAAATTTATAAACCAGGGGAATGGCATGCTAAAGAAGAAAGTTACCTAACTCCCCAGCTACTTCCCGTCAATATTCAGGCAGGCTGTTATACTCTGTACGACTGGGCGAGTTGACCGTGTGGTTAGCGGTGCGCAGCTGTGAGCTTGCATCCGAGAGATAGTGGATTCGAACCCCATTGTCGGTAACGCTGAAGATGGTATTCCGTGGTTTCCCACTTTCACACCAGTCAAATGCTGGGTCTGTACCTTAATTAAGGCCTAAGGCACTCCTAGCCCTTTCATATCCCATCGTCGCCATAAAACCTATCTGTGTCGGTGCGACGTAAATCAAATGAAAAATACTCTGTACGCAGCAGTATCCCTATCTACCGGAGATGAGGGGCAACAGAAGACACCATAGGTCATTACAAAAACGTTAAGTATGAATGTAGCGATTAAAAGCAATGCTATCATATAAAATACTCGATCAAATGGAAAGCCGCACGTTTTATCACTTTTAACGAACCGTGCTGCGGTTAGATTGCGGTGCCAATCTAATAGTCCAAACTTCCAGAGCTGGGATGAGCAGGCCGCAGATTGCCATGAACACTCATCTGCCATTATTCCGCTAAATATGCACACTGTTCATTCTAATCAGTGCCTCAGAGTAGGGATTGAATAGCCCGAATGCTATGATGATCCAGTGTATTACGTACCAGTAGTATCAGAAAATTTATAAACCAGGGGAATGGCATGCTAAAGAAGAAAGTTACCTAACTCCCCAGCTACTTCCCGTCAATATTCAGGCAGGCTGTTATACTCTGTACGACTGGGCGAGTTGACCGTGTGGTTAGCGGTGCGCAGCTGTGAGCTTGCATCCGAGAGATAGTGGATTCGAACCCCATTGTCGGTAACGCTGAAGATGGTATTCCGTGGTTTCCCACTTTCACACCAGTCAAATGCTGGGTCTGTACCTTAATTAAGGCCTAAGGCACTCCTAGCCCTTTCATATCCCATCGTCGCCATAAAACCTATCTGTGTCGGTGCGACGTAAATCAAATAAAAAATACTCTGTACGCAGCAGTATCCCTATCTACCGGAGATGAGGGGCAACAGAAGACACAAAGCACAGCACGACAAACAATGGTCAATGTAATGTTATTCTTGATCGATGTTATGAGCTTTCTATATTGTAGGCCTTCACATTTAGTTTTCTTTCGACTCTGTGATTTGTGAAATATTTTATGCCGTAAACTGTAGTTTCTTATTCTCCGACTCTAGTTTCTTATTTTCATTAAATACTGTTTACCCATTTTCTCGTAACTCGGCGCTGATATGGGCTTAGTAACAAAAATCCAAGTTCATGAATATCTTTGTGATCATAGCCAGTACGGTAACAATGTATAAGACATGAATAATAGGAAATTTAATACTATATAACCTTAGTTATGTAGCATTCATCGATTACACCTCTAATAAGAAATATTTGAGAATTACATTTTAGTCCTTCCCCTAAACTACCATTTCACGTAGCGTAAATAAAATAATTTACAGCCTCGACTATAGCGACTTATTTTCTGACTTTGCATACCGATTTTCATCAAGATAGGACTACTAATAACAACAATATTTGAGAATTAAATTTTAGGCCTTCCCCTAAACTACCATTTTTCTCAGCGTGAATATAATTATTGATAGCCTAGATTGTAGCAACTTATTCCCCAACTTTGCATACCCATTTTCTTTAAAATACGACCACTAATAACATAAATAGTTGAGAATTCAATTTTAGGCCTTCCCCTAAACTACCATTTCGCTCAGCATGAGTAAAATGATGTATAGCCTAGATTGTAGAGGCTCATCCCCCGACTCCACATACCGATTTTCATTAGACCACTAATAACATAAATAGTTGAGAATTCAATTTTAGGCCTTCCCCTAAACTACCATTTCACTCAGCGTGAGTAAAATGATTTATAGCCTAGATTGTAGAGACTCATCCCCTGACTTCACATACCGATTTTCATTAAATTCTCTTTAACCGTTTTCTCGTGATGCGTGTACATACATACAGACAGGCAGACAGACAGACAGAAATTACGGAAAAGTAAAAAGTGCATTTTCTTGTTACTATGGACGTGACCGATACAGAAATACCATTATTTTCAGATTCTGAGCAATGTACAGACAAAACTCTTATTTTATATATATAGATAATAACAGGCTCGCAAATAAAATGTTAAACTTAGCCTCATCAATGAAAAATCACAGTAGTTAGCTAAAAGAAATCAGTGAAGACCTCAATGAAATTGGCGCTAATGAAGAAATCATTCAAGATACAATAAAATTCAGAACTTCAATTCACGAACACAAATTTTCTGTAAATCCCACCCGACTAAATTCAGGATGGACTAAACAATGTATAAAGGAGCACAGCGAGAGCATGAGGAGGAGAACGCGCTTCTTAGTTGGGCGTAACGAATCAAATAATAATGATTACAGAAACATCTGAAAGTAATATAAAGTAATATAAAGAATAAAAATGACTTTTACTTCAAAATTGTTCATTTCTGTAAAGAGTGGGCCATGACTAGGATGTGCCTGTTAAACATTTCATCAAAATCAAAAAATAATAAATAATTACCTCTGTTTTCTTGTGCAGACAGTGGCTTCAGTATTTTGTTGTGTCCGTCTCAATCTGATTCACACACTAGGAAAAGACAAACTGCATGCGGCGTGCCGGCAAGTCCCGATCGTACTGCGCGGAGGAAGCCCGGGACTCCACTCCTTTAATTAGTTCCTGGATGCTAGACGGAACTACCGACATTGAAACTCAGCGTCGTATCTTTACGTCAGTTAGTGACTGATTACACCAGGAAAGGAAGTGAGAGTGGACCTACGTATGAAGAGCAATATTGCGCAACATGAAAACTCCTGCTAACATTGGCCTCACTTCGGTAGACTTGTTGAAATTCGAAAAATAGGGGGCAGATCACCTTTCGTTTACATCTGTTTGGAGCTTAATGCCAACAAGACGATTGCTTAATTCTAGCGGGAACGGAAACCATGTCAAGTATACATGTAAACACTAGGCGGAAAGTGACAGGCATCAACATCATGAGTTCCAGTTAGCTTCCTCTATGACAGAGTGCAGGCCGAGCTTATCAAATGTACAAGCACAGGACCATATCTACCATGGGTGAAGAATGCACCCACATATCCCTGCATATCGAAAGAGGGGAGACCAAGGGATGATGGATCTTGAACCATGAGATTACCTGTAATTAGTACCATCACGCGAGGAACACCATGGGTCGACTTTACTTGCGATTAGTACAACTATGTGAGCAACACCAGTCCGGTGCTATTTGAAGGTGCTCAAATACGTCATCCTCGTGTCGGTAGATTTTCTGGCACGTAAAAGAACTGATGAGGAACTAAATTTCGGCACCACGGCGTCTCCGAAAACCGTAAAAGTAGTTGGTGTGACGTAAAGCCAATATTATTATTTGGTGTTACCTATGAATATATGGCATACCATGGGTCTAAATCACCTGTGATTAGTACCACTATAGGATGAACACCATGGTTCTGCTTTTCGAGTGATTAGTACTGTTATGAGGGGCCGGTGACCTTGATTTTGGACCCCTTTGGAGAAGAAGCATCGTCTCAGAAACTAAGGTATTGTGAATTTTATTCACTGATTGTTTTGTATTCATGGTCATTTTTTAATTATCATTCGTTTTAGATTTTAGTCAGTGGATATATTTTGAAGTTTTAATTATCGTTTCATTTCGTTGCACCTCGTAACATTAGGGAACGATAACCTAGCCGTTAGGCCCAATTAAAGAACAATCACCATCATCACCTCATAAACTAAACAGATAAGAGAAGTATCATCAGAGATCAAGATGTGTATACTGATGACTTAGTACTGCGATCCCAGGATAGAAATGAACTACAAAAGGCTGGATTGACCAAAGCGAGCTACAGATAAACGAGATATCTGAAGCAATAAAACATTAAAATAAATAAATAAATAAATAAATAAATAAAGGTGAGTAAAGAGTCTCTCAATTTCAATACTGCGTGTGGAAGATATATGTGAAGTAGAGAGTAATATTAGCGAGTTCCTTGAAAGGGCTGACTCCCTGACAATCTGTATATCCAAAAACTTCTGTCCAGAAATCTGATTGATTGATTGATTGATTGATTGATTGATTGATTGATTGATTGATTGATTGATTGATTGATTGATTGATTGATTGATTGATTGATTGATTGATTGATTGATTGATTGATTGATTGATTGATTGATTGATTGATTGATTGATTGATTGATTGATTGATTGATTGATTGATTGATTGATTGATTGATTGATTGATTGATTGATTGATTGATTGATTGATTGATTGATTGATTGATTGATTGATTGATTGATTGATTGATTGATTGATTGATTGATTGATTGATTGATTGATTGATTGATTGATTGATTGATTGATTGATTGATTGATTGATTGATTGATTGATTGATTGATTGATTGATTGATTGATTGATTGATTGATTGATTGATTGATTGATTGATTGATTGATTGATTGATTGATTGATTGATTGATTGATTGATTGATTGATTGATTGATTGATTGATTGATTGATTGATTGATTGATTGATTGATTGATTGATTGATTGATTGATTGATTGATTGATTGATTGATTGATTGATTGATTGATTGATTGATTGATTGATTGATTGATTGATTGATTGATTGATTGATTGATTGATTGATTGATTGATTGATTGATTGATTGATTGATTGATTGATTGATTGATTGATTGATTGATTGATTGATTGATTGATTGATTGATTGATTGATTGATTGATTGATTGATTGATTGATTGATTGATTGATTGATTGATTGATTGATTGATTGATTGATTGATTGATTGATTGATTGATTGATTGATTGATTGATTGATTGATTGATTGATTGATTGATTGATTGATTGATTGATTGATTGATTGATTGATTGATTGATTGATTGATTGATTGATTGATTGATTGATAAGGAAACTGACTGTCTGAGGTTTAGGCAAAGAGGCTAAGATGCACAAGGAAGAGAAACAGCAAACCACGTCAAACACCTGGGTTTGACCCTACACACCACAACAAATTATTTCAGAATACACACCAAGCAAAGAGCAACAGCAGCCACAAAAGCCAATACATGATATCAAAGTATTAACTAAGCTGTCCCTCAAAACTTCGATAGCAATCTCCAACACAAAGTTTGTCCCCATTCTCACGTATGCACTGGAACTAACCTGGGACAAACTTCTAGACAGCATCAAGGCTCGCTGCTTGAAGGTTACACTAGGAGTGTCGAAACCGTTAAACTTCTTCACAAACAAAGTGACAATCTATATTCATAGTTTAGATTTTGTACAAATTATGTACATTTTATGGCGACTTGGGATGCAATAGTTACAAACCATACACATCGCTTCGCAAGATCTATATGGATCCCTTCAAAGTCTCCTCATTGCCTGGCTGCATGCTGATGGAAAAAATGTACAAAAATTTAGAAACTATATTGGGATTCTTCCACGGCTGCCAATTAATTGTCCGGTAACAGTAACTTTCTACAATTAGTACCTCCTCTTGATTGTATTCGACTTTAGATATCTTAATTTTCTTGCTCCACCAGCTGAGGGTGTCTGAACCTATAGTTGGGGCAATAATGAAGCCTAGCTTGTTCTTTTCAATTTCTTGCACTCTGTAGGCCTAATCTATTTCTATTTAATTCCATTCCAGACTCGATAGAAGCTTTTCAAAATTTCATTAATTGAAAAGAAATATTAAGATACATTTATGGACACAATTTAATTCACTTAGATTTGGCCTATTTAAATGAACCTATTATCAGGTTTCATTTCGAGCTGTATGGTTCTGTTTATTTAAACTTTTGAACAGAGAGTCGTATCCTTGAAAAATGTTGTATTTTAGATTTAAATTGTTCAGATCTGCATTATTAATAATTCGTATTTGGTATCATAACTTTCAGTTCCTTCTTTAAATGCTGAAAACATTTCTTAGCAGACATAGAAGGGGAGTCCCCATACTACGAAAAGCGTAAAATTAAGCAATCTCCTCAATGTACCGAAATTTGAAGGTTAAGAGACTCTGTCAAACTAAAACAACAAACTTTGAAAATCATTTCCGGCCTAAAGCAGTTCCGGAAAAACAGCCTAAAATCCCTTGTTTCTTCACTCGTTTCCTTTTTCATTCAAATCCTAGCCAAATTTATTTACATAATTCTTTCTGTAATGTGTTCCTTGGTTCAATACACTTAAGCGTTTTTTTTTATCTTGAAAATTGTCAACACTGAATATAGTTATAAGGGGTTAAGTTAAACAATGCATTGACTCACATTGGCACTCGTATTGGCAGAAAAATTCGAACTGCTAATCTAATCGACCGGATAACAAGAGTAAGAAAAGGATTGTAATTTTTAGGAATAAATAAAGAATATATTCTCATACTTTATCATATTTTATTTACCTAAAATTCGTAGCTCATATCCCTAGGATGTTTTCAACATTGAGTTGCAGAGATAGAACTGTGGATTTGAATTTACTGTCCCAATACGAGCATTAGCTCATGAGATATCTGAAGCAATAAAACAATAAAATAAATAAATAAATAAATAAATAAATAAATAAATAAATAAATAAAGGTGAGTAAAGAGTCCCTCAGTTTCAATACTGCTTGAGGAAGATATGTGAATTAGAGAGTAATATTAGCGAATTACTTGAAAGGGCTGACTCCCTGACAATCTGTATATCCAGAAACTTCTGTCCAGAAATCGGTTTATTAGAGCAACAGTGAAAGTGGGATGCCTAAGGAAGGAAATTCACGAAGGGACACTGCAATGGTACAGTCAAGTGCAGCGAGGAGAGTAGAAGTAGTGAGTCCAAACCAGAGATGGCAAACCTTTACCCACTAGTGTGCCACCGGTTATTTTCCTATAAAATCATCATGAAACTCCCTTATCTCACTTCAGTTAAGTATTAATTGCATTACATATAAATCCGTTCGACTGAATGCTTTATGATTTTATTTTGCAAACATCACTAAAAATTGCATTTTTAAAAACAGGTAAATTTAATATCAATTTGCTCGTTAATTTGTTTGCAACTAAAGTTCATTAGACGCCTTATCTACTAGAACGGTGTAAGACCACATCAACGACGTACAATTTGTAAACAAATACGGCCATAGAATTGACACACACTCCCTTATTAAAACATAATATTAAAATATTCTAGGTTGCTACATTTCCGACCATTCTGTTAAATGTTAAAACATTAAAATATGTGGTATTTTGTCTGAGTTGCGACATAAGTCCTGTTCGCTTGTCACCTAGTGGCACGCGTGTCATACGTTCGCCATCCGTGCTCCAAACCTTGGTGGGAAATGGTGGAAGATAGCAAGGAAGACCAAAGTTGAGATGCAGGGACAAGATAATTGAAGAACGGAGAGAGAAAGGCTGGAATGAAGAGGAAGCTGCAGACAGGAACGTCTGGAGGAAGAAAATGAAAACTAACGCCGACCCTGTATGACACGGGATGAAGAAGAACATTAGGTTGCACCCTAAGAATCACCGGAACCAATTCATGATTTGTTACACAGATAGGTTTTATAGCGATGATGAGGTAGGAAACGGCTAGGAGTGGGGAGGAAGCGACCGTGGTTTCCATTAAGGTACAGCCCCGGCATTTTCCTGGTGTGAAAATAGGAAACCACGGAAAACCATCTTCAGGGTTGCCGACAGTGGGGTTCGAACCCATTATGCACCGAATTCAGACTGATAGCTACGTGACCCAATAATAATAATAATGTCAATTGTTTTACGTGCCACTAACTACTTTTACGGTTTTCGCAGACGCCGAGGTGCCGTAATTTAGTCGCATAGGAAATATTTAACGTGCCAGTAAAACTACCGACACGAGGCTGACGTGTAATTTCCACCTGGCTGAGCTAGGGTCGAACCTGCCGAGTTGGGGTCAGAAGGCCACTGAGCCCGGCTCGTCACCCAAACCACTTGCTCCGTATCAATCGTAACCAAATCTAGCCAGTTATTTATCAACAGTTGGGTGGCATTTCCTTCAAAATGTCAAAATTCAACATACAAAACCTAATTAAAGCCCAAGTCCAGCAGCATAGAAATTCAACCGTCACTATAAAGAGCATTTTATCGTGAAATGACAACCAGATTTCTCCAGACTTAGCGACTTGTTACTACAGTTGGCAACACTTTTCTCACCATTTTGAAAAAATTCTAATAATTATGAAAATTAAAAATAAATTTGTGAATAAATAATACGATGTGAAAATTTCAACTTGTTTAGTATTTCCTAATTACAGAACAAAGCAATGTCGTCTCCGTACAGGCCATGAAGGCCTGGTGGAAGATGAAGGCTTCCACTATCCGTAACTCGGCACTTGATGGAGTTGAGTCGTCAACTCTACAGTAGGTCCTCTAGGAATTAACCTGCTATTCATATTTGGTGTAGACTGAGGGGAATATGCACCTCCGGAAGTGAAAATCTCGCTTATTAATTTTTTCTCTTTTCTGGCGGGGAATTGAACCCACGTCCTTCCGGGTGAACCAAGCACACCTTTACCGCCTCGGCCAGGCAGCCCCTTAATAACAGTACAGGAGAGGCATTTCGAGAAAATAACAGTACTGACTGCGTCTCACTTTTTAACTTCAAATCACACTCTATGTAATGCCGGATAATTAAAATTTATATTCGGGAAAAAGAAAATATAATAATAGACGCGTAATTGGGAAATTCGGCAACGCTGTGTGCTGCGACATGATTAGTGAAAGAGCTCCCACTCCTCGGATTGCCTCTGCAGAAGAGATGTGATTGCTTCATTGGAAATGTAAATAGGAGTGAAAGTGCGAGGGAACATTTGTCATCGTACGTGTGGGCTGCGGTTCTTGGAATAATAACACGGTGCTGATGTTATGTAGCACACGGAGAGTTGATATGCTCGTTCCTGTTTCCAAGATCGTGCAGTAGAGCGCTCTGGAGTGTACAGAGAGGCATGGTTTTTGCGCATTTATTTATGTTCGATTTCGCGAAAAGGAAACAATGTTTCGTCTTATTTCGCGATAAAGGGCGGCCCCTTCGCTTTAATTTCGCATTAATCCTCTCCTAAATTTATTCATAAAATATTTAATTCCTGAGATTTGTGAATTATTTATCTGAAAATTAGATAAATAAAGAAAAGCAATATTGATAATCATTCATTATTCCTTATGAAATTTTGATTATAATATAACCCTAATCAAGATTACATAACAAATTACCCTTTCACCCTTCATGGCCATAGCCTTCACCATATATCGCCATATCATTAAGGGAATTTATAGGGTGTCCGGGCATTTCGTACCAGTTGAAGTTAAACTGGAATTCCATTTCCACGCCAGTGCGCTAATGTGCCTGACGAGCACAAGGATGGATTATACACTGACTGACAGTGACAATGCAACACCAAGGAGGAGTGGTTCGAAAGGGATGAAAGTTGGGGAAAAAACAGAGACGGCACGGAAGAATAATTGATGTTTATTTCAAACCGATATGCAGGTTACACAATGCGCACGGCATCGACTCAGTAGGATGTAGGACCACCGCGAGCGGCGATGCACGCAGAAACACGTTGAGGTACAGAGTCAATAAGAGTGTGGATGGTGTCCTGAGGGATGGTTCTCCATTCTCTGTCAACCATTTGCCACAGTTGGTCGTCCGTACGAGGCTGGGGCAGAGTTTGCAAACGGCGTCCAATGAGATCCCACACGTGTTCGATTGGTGAGAGATCCGGAGAGTACGCTGGCCACGGAAGCATCTGTACACCTCGTAGAGCCTGTTGGGAGATGCGAGCAGTGTGTGGGCGGGCATTATCCTGCTGAAACAGAGCATTGGGCAGCCCCTGAAGGTACGGGAGTGCCACCGGCCGCAGCACATGCTGCACGTAGCGGTGGGCATTTAACGTGCCTTGAATACGCACTAGAGGTGACGTGGAATCATACGCAATAGCGCCCCAAACCATGATGCCGCGTTGTCTAGCGGTAGGGCGCTCCACAGTTACTGCCGGATTTGACCTTTCTCCACGCCGACGCCACACTCGTCTGCAGTGACTATCACTGACAGAACAGAAGCGTGACTCATCGGAGAACACGACGTTCCGCCATTCCCTCATCCAAGTCGCTCTAGCCCGGCACCATGCCAGGCGTGCACGTCTATGCTGTGGAGTCAATGGTAGTCTTCTGAGCGGACGCCGGGAGTGCAGGCCTCCTTCAACCAATCGACGGGAAATTGTTCTGGTCGATATTGGAACAGCCAGGGTGTCTTGCACATGCTGAAGAATGGCGGTTGACGTGGCGTGCGGGGCTGCCACGGCTTGGCGGCGGATGCGCCGATCCTCGCGTGCTAACGTCACTCGGGCTGCGCCTGGACCCCTCGCACGTGCCACATGTCCCTGCGCCAACCATCTTCGCCACAGTCGCTGCACCATGGACACATCCCTATGGGTATCGGCTGCGATTTGACGAAGCGACCAACCTGCCCTTCTCAGCCCGATCACCATACCCCTCGTAAAGTCGTCTGTCTCCTGGAAATGCCTCCGTTGACGGCGGCCTGGCATTCTTAGCTATACACGTGTCCTGTGGCACACGACAACACGTTCTACAATGACTGTCGGCTGAGAAATCACGGTACGAAGTGGGCCATTCGCCAACGGCGTGTCCCATTTATCATTCGCTACGTGCGCAGCACAGCGGCGCATTTCACATCATGAGCATACCTCAGTGACGTCAGTCTACCCTGCAATTGGCATAAAGTTCTGACCACTCCTTCTTGGTGTTGCATTTGCTCTGTCAGTCAGTGTATTACTGTTATTGTGAATACTTATAAACTACTCTATTATTTCATTATCAAGTAAAATAAAACATTCTGATGAACTGGCCGATATGGGCTTGAAGGTCACGCGGAAACGGGAAACCACTGAATGGTGGAAGTAGCTAGGTCCCCGCGGATGACGAATACGAGATAAGAACACCAGACCAGTTGCGCCCGACGGAAGGTTAAAATCCACACTTTTCAGAGGCTTCTGCGCCAGTAGTGGGCAATCGATATAAAAATGAATACATGCATCAGGATATAGTCTTTACTTCGCAATACGTCCCACTCTTTAAAGTGGTACGAAATGTTCTAGAACCATTTTATAGAATATTAATACGGAGAGATATTTCTGGCGAGAAATCCTTATTCTGTCTTCACACACGTGATATTGGAATACAATTTCAGGATCGCTATTTTCCACGAAGTTCTTAAAATAAGTAAAATTCGCTTTAAACTTTCCTTGTCGCTTTAATTCGCGAAAACAAAATCACTGATTTCTTAACCACAATCATATGATTCGTGAAGATCTCAAAATCGCTTCAACACATTTCTTGTCGCGTTTATTGTTAATGCGAAAACTTCATGCCTCTAGTTATCTTCTTCTTAGGACGCCGTCTCCATACGAAGGTTGGCGATCCAATTGATTATGATAACTCTCGAAACAGCGGCTCGAAATATTTCAGTGGAAGTTCGTCCATATCTACGGCGAAGGTCTTTAAGTCAGGAAATTCTCCGTCTCCCCACAGATCGTTTTCTTTCAATTTTCCCCTCGATGATGAGTTGGAGAAGTTCATATCATTCACCTCTCATGATGTGCTCCTTGATGGTTGTTAGCTCTTTTTTCTTATTTAACAAGTTGAGGACTTCCTCACTGGTCTTCGTTTCTCCCCACGATATTCGGAGCATCTTTCTGTACAAGTACATTTCGAAAACTTCAATCTGTCTGTCCAGAAAAGAGCTGAGTGTCCAGCCTTCGAAAGCATATAGAAGAACAGGGAAAACATAGCATCGCAACATCCGAACTCGGAGCTACCGTGTGCAGACATTTCAATTTGACGCCATCTGGCTGTCTGGTCCTCCATTTCGACGTTCCGTTTTACTCTAGATGGCAGATCGAGTAAACCGAAACTCTCTTGGGCGCCCATGGCTGAGATTTATTGAATTTTGTCGGGTAAACACCAAATGTGTCACCAGAGATCTTTTACATGCCGACATCGTACAACAACTTTTCTTCACCCTTCAAAAATCCGACTACCTCAGCCGGGTTTGAACCCGCCATCTTCGTATCCAGAGGCCGACACTCTACCACTGATCCACAGAGACCCTCATACTGTTGAACAAATTTTTTACTTGCCCAATTCTGAATAAGATTTAATTCTTGGGATTGCAATGCCCAGTCACTACAGTCCCGGATATTTCAAGGATGACACTTGTCTGAACAATTGTGTTATTGATGTGCAGGGAGGCCAGCTTAGTGTTATCATCTATATGTATAAAATCAAAAATAAGTTTGTTTGGTCGTTACACAAATCTGTACGCCGCCACTGATCAGTCTTCTTGAGGCGCCTTCTAGTGGAGGTTGGCGGTCCACATAGCTAGCTCCGAACGTGATGTTGCAGCATGAAAAGCATCTTGGTTCTTCCGTCTTTGGGACCATTTCCTGTCCCAAGGACAATAGAGTGCCCTAACCTCTACCTGCTCATCCACCCTCAAGGAGACTGCTGGCACTTGGTAGAGGGGATCTTCTAATACTGGAAGATACTCGGTCCCTTCATTCGTTATCCGCTTGCATATAACAAAATTGTCATAGACAGTCGTTGCGGGGAGGTGAATGTCAGGATTTCACCGTCTTTGAAACAAGGACCAAATGGCATTCCCTTGTTTCTCTGGATCTTCAGTACCAACATTTATATCAAGGCGCATGAGGCACTCGGTCGGGTCGTACAGGTCAACATTTGAACTCCATGTTGTAAAGAAAAATATAGACAAAATATCGAAGCTGTAAAAGGACCACACACGACTCATTTTGTATCCCTCACTGCGAAGAACAATACTCGAGTCTCCGTAAAGAACATTTTAAGGTCCTAAAATCAACCATTTCAGAGATATTTCCAAAAAACTCCCCGCTCTTTGGAAACTGATCATGGAATGGACAGCCGTAACCATGGTAACCCCAGCTCTAAGAAAATCAGGAATATCTGGATTAACTTTTAACTCCGCCTTATCCTATTTTTCGAAAATACTTACGATATAAACTCTAAAGACCATATTAATTAGAAAATGTAATGTTAACGATTGCTTTTGTATGAACTACCATGAGTTCATTGAAGGAAAGACCTACGATTTTCAGACGAAGTTCACTCTTTAGTAAAACATGATGCATATACTCGTATAAGGTTTATCTTCGTGGAGAATGTTAAATGGTAGTGAGGCTAAGAATAGTTAATTGTCATGGAAAAAGATGAGATTAGTTCTATTTCACGTATTTATTTGTTTATTTGTTTATTTATTTATTTATTTATTTATTTATTTATTTATTTATTTATTTATTTATTTATTTATTTATTTATTTATTTATTTATTTATTTATTTATTCGGTCGGTCCATATGGACAATGCAGAGAGGTTTGGAATAACCGCAATCTAGTGATTATAAATACCACCACCACCCCCACCTATCCTACTGTTAATTTCGTCGAAAACTCCACACAACATCTGTTATAGTTACGAGACCGAATTTTCGGGCAGTAATAAAATTAGAATGAAAATTTATTGAAGAGGATAACGAGGATAGTCTATCCTACAAAACGGTTGTGTCATGAGTCTTGCATAAACTTTAGGGGTACGGCCCACCAGAATCCCTAGAATTTATGTTACTCTCGTTACATAATAGAAAAACGGACTAGTCGACTCTTCCTAGTAACGAAATTAGTTTGCCAATTACTGCCTACAAATTCGGAGTCTAGTAATAGTACCAACTAATGAAAAACATTGTTCAAGAAGAACGATAGTAGTTTACATTTTGGTGCTGTGAATAGAAATTGCCTCTGATTGGGAAGATAATTTGCAGCAGGTAAGAGTCGCTTTTCACGATGTAGTCATGAGCAGCGAATGAAGAACATGCCACTTTCCACACAAGTTCCCTCCATATGAATCGGTGTGGTAAACCAATCAGGACAATCTGATGATTAACAATTAATTAATACATGAACTGCTCACGCCAAATTTTCAGTGGATCAGCATGAACAAGCCCGCCATTTCTGGTGAGACTGTGGCGTGGGCTCGAACACACTTGTTACTGTCCGCCTCCCATTCTTAACTATGACCAAAGCCTAATAGATAACAGAAGGCCTTGACACGGTACGATTCAGTGAGGGAACATTGTAGTTCAGCTACTGTCCGCAAGAATCGCTGCTATGTTCTGCTGTCTTCGAATTATCCCTATGCGAGTACGGAGAGAATTAATGAAAACCCGAATTTCAACTCATATGTAATATATTTCATCAGACTTCTGAAAATCTTGAATACTCGTAAAGGAAGTTGTGGTACAGCCATGGGGTATTTATAATTTCAGGACTTTGCGGCTGAGTGGTTTTCCTCTTAGCTCCTTTACAGTGTCACAGCCATTCGATATTTTGCGAGTGTAACTCATGAGAATAGTTTGGACCCAGTGAGTTGGGGCCGCGCGGCTGTGAGCTTGCATTCAGGAGATAGTGGGTTCAAACACCACTATTGGCAGCCCTGAAGATGGTTTTCTGTGGTTTCCCATTTTCACACCAGGCAAATGCTGGGGCTGTTGTTAATTAAGGCCACGGTGCCTTCCTTGTCACTTCTAGCCTTTTCCTATCCCACCGTCGCCATAAGACCTACCTGGCCTGGTGCGACGTAAAGACATTTGTAAAAATATCCACAGTTCTATCCCATCAGGCAAGCAACTCATTGTAGCTCATATCCGGGATATGAATTTTACGAATTTTACGTAAATAAAATATAATAAAATATGAGGATATATTCTTCATTTATTCCTAAAATTTTCAATCCTTTTCTTAATCATCGTTATCCGGTCGATTAAGTTAGTAGTTTGCCGTTTCTACCACTACGAGCGCTAATGGGAGTCAATATATTGTTCAAGTTAAGCACTTATAACTACATTCTGTGTATATATTTTTCAAAAATATCAAGAAACGCCTGAGGGTATTGAACCAAGGAACACATTACAGAAATAATTATTTAAATAAGTTAATTTGGCTACGATTTGAATAAAAACGAGCGAAGAAACAAGCGATTTTAGACTGTTTTTCCGGAACTGCATTGAGGCCGAAAGTGACCTTGGAAATTTGCGTTTTTTAATGTCATTTTTCAGTTTGATAGAGGTATCCAAGACTCCACAATTCAAAACCTTCCCGGGCCCTTTAGCCCTTCAACTTTTGGTACAATTGGGGAAATTGCTAAATGTTACGTTTTTCGTAGTATGAGGACCTTTTACTTTGCCTGTTAACAAGTGTTTTGAACATTTAAAAATGCGCACTTGCGCTGGTACAGCCTACCGGCGAGTCTAGCGGTAGTGCGGGCAGTCTGTTCCCCAACACCCTCATTTCGCAGCCAGGACCTATTATCGTGGCACTGACAGCATTGGCTAGTGCGATCATTTCAGTGGGCTTATATCTGGAAAACTACCTCCTCATTTCCCCAGTACATCGTCTCATTGCTGTCTTTGTCAGACCACGGTGGATTTGCTGGGGTTTCAACCAGCCTTCAAGTTGGACTTCGGATTGCATTATTGTTCACACTCGCGTTATACCCTCGGTTAGGGAAAACACTCGTGATTAATCTGTCGCGCCATATGGTGCCTGAATGTGTGCTTTTGAGGGTCTTGAAAAAATTATCTCCACACTTATCAGAAGAGGGGTTTCTGCATTTCATTACGTTATGTCTGTGATATAGGGTTGCCAACATTCGAACATGAAAGTAAGGGACACGTACGCTAATGATCCTCAGAATCGACATTTTATACTAAGAATTTAACCTGTTTCAATCCACAAATTAAATACTGTAAATATATAATGTAACAGTCTGCCCCCTTTTTAACATCACTGTTCAAGTTAGCAACAAAATGTGCCTTAACTTGAAGGTCTTATTCTGTTTTTTTTTTTTACAAAAGTTAAAATCTCTTTACTTTCCTACTTCTTCGCCCTCCTTTCGTGTCAATTATCTTCCTCCCGTCTACTTTATCCTTCCCTTGTACCTTTCTCAACTTCGATGGAAACTCACAGGACACGAGTTATCTTTCACAGATATTTCTATATTGTTTAGTAATTCTCTTTTTGTATTTACTACTTTTTGTTTATGTATATCTTAAAAACTGTACTCCTTTTCTGTATTATTGTGCTCTTTCTCCTTGACGTTTGTAATTTTAATGTACACGTACTTACTGTTAACTATAGTTGTACATAGTTTAAGTTTTTGATAGGTTACGTTTTAACAGTATCTAATTAGTTAGTTATCAACCTAATTTTGATACTGGTTAAGTGTAAGACAGAAACAGCTGTCCCCAACTTTTCCAGAGGCCAGGATAAATATTTTATCTATGTAAATAAAATTTAGTCAGTTGAAGCTCTGCTTCTGTGAGATCCTGTTGCTCATTGAATAGGAAATCTTTCCGTTTTTGCATTTCATCCGCGCTCACTAAGTTCACATCGAGCTACATTCAATGGATTATTTACACACGCACATTTCTTTCTTCCAGAAAATTGACTCACTTTTACATCATTTCTTTCCAGATATAACATCAAAAAGTAGCGTTAGAGCACAGATGGTCGATTTGATCTAGGAGGCTGTGATATGAAGTACTGATGGATGGCCATGACTGAGAGACATGTTATCAAAAAGTAGCATTAGAGCACAGATGGTCGATGTGATCTAGGAGGCTGTGATATGAAGTACTGATGGATGGCCGTGGCTGAGAGGCATTTCATCAAAAAGTAGCGTTAGAGCACAGATGGTCGATTTGATCTAGGAGGCTGTGATATGAAGTACTGATGGATGGCCATGGCTGAGAGACATGTTATCAAAAAGTAGCGTTAGAGCACAGATGGTCGATTTGATCTAGAAGGCTGTGATATGAAGTACTGATGGATGGCCATGGCTGAGAGGCATTTCATCAAAAAGTAGCGTTAGAGCACAGATGGTCGATTTGATCTAGGAGGCCGTGATATGGCCATGACTGAGAGGCATACATCAAGGCTCATCTCATCACACTCTAGAAAACTATTATTTCATTCGTGGTAGTTGCGTAAGCCCTGACTCGGTTTCCTTTTTTCGATGCACTTGTGGACTGCACATCCACACAGTCGTCTCTGGAAGACGTTTCGTTAGTTGCAAATATATTAATTGCTATCATGTTGAGTTTAATTTGTTGAAAGTTATATTTATGATCATCTGATTTGCCCAAAATAACTTGACATTTTTAGAACATGTATTGTATTTTGTATTCTTTCAATGAATGAGGAATGCATTTTTTAAATTCCCGCTTCGAAATGAAAATGAGTACACAAGAGGGTTTAAGGGTCTGTGCTATGGTCCATGTAGCCTACTTGACACTCTGCTGTGGTGCATGCATGGAGTATACATGCTCAGCTGGTAAACGTGTAAAGAATAGCCCACGACAATCGTTGGATACAAAAACCTGACTTAAAGTACTTCTGCGTTCTTAAGTAAGCTAACACCTGCTTGTTCAGCTATCAACGTACTTCAGCGAGGGTTCCCAGCTATGCGAATATACCAGTTGTAGGAATGAAACCGAGCCGGTAACAACAAGGAAAAAGTTCGAGACTACAGGAAATGGCCACTCAGGCGCGCGGTCAGCATGGTTGAGAAACACACACACTGCGGCTGCAATCGATCCTTTGTTGTCTGTTAAGTCGTCAGCTTGGAGGTTGTGTGGAACCTCAAGTTTCACAGCCAATAAATAAACAAGCTTATGAATGTGCCGTAATGAGGATTACAAAACATGGTGCCTCCAGATTCAGCGAGTGATCCCACCCGTAACTCCCCGGGCGTGGAGCATTTGGTCGGAGATACAAATCTAGATAACGACCGGTAACTCCCACGGGCAGTCTCGCCTGTTATGGTCAATAGAGATTTTGTGGGCGAATGGGAAGATTGGAAGGGATAGACAAGGAAGAGGGAAGGAAGCAGTCGTGGCCTTAAGTTAGGTACCATCTCAGCATTTGCCTGGAAGATAAGTGGGAAACCACGGAATACCACTCCGAAGATGGCTGAGGTGGGAATCGAACTCCCCTCTACCACCCGAGGCTGAGTGGACCCCGTTCCTGCCATCATACCACATTTCCAATTTCGTGGCAGAGCCGGGAATCGTACCCTAGCCTCCGGATGTGGCAGCTAATCACTACACCAGAGAGGCGGATATTATTATTATTATTATTATTATTATTATTATTATTATTATTATTATTATTATTATTATTATTATTATGCGTAAATGGTCCCTTTCGGAACACAAGAAGCTTTATTTAGGATTTCGTTTGCGGAGGATCCAGAATGCTTTCATCTGATCGCAAAAGATCCTCTCCCTTTCTTCCGTCCACTTGGTACCTGCTCTTTTTGGTACTTCATTTTCTGGAGTAACTTCCCACTTGTCAGTTTTCTTTCTATATATATTTCGATTCAAAATTTCTTCAGGTTGAATTTGTGCGTTCTCCACGTCCGCTTTTGTTTGTTGTATCCCAGGGAAATTCTTCAGTTTATCAACTCTTTCAAGAACTTGGTGGGTTAGTCTGGTTTCTGGAAGCCTCTTAGTCTAACATGTCCATAAAAGTTTAGCCTTCTTTTCCTGAGGTCTGCCGCAATATTAGACACTTTTTTTGCGAATTTCCGGGTTTGGAGGCGGTACCGCTCTTCCGTGTGTAATGGTCCTACAATTTTCCGCATGGTTTTTCGCGCTTCTTTTAGGATATTTTCCAGCTCGCCCTTTTTATGACGCGTTATTATTATTATTATTATTATTATTATTATTATTATTATTATTATTATTATTGTACCGGGCGGTACACCTCCACTCCGCTAATTTAAAACGTGCGCCTGTTGAAACTCCTCTGCTGGAGGAAGTCTGAACTTTATTGACTGTATTAATTTTCTACCGTCTCAGAAGATGTCACCACGTGGAAAATTTTGAGTTTTTGAACTGTGTCATTTTTGATGTGTTTTTGTTTCGCTTGAAGTAAGAAGTGTGAACTTTCTCTTCTAGAGGACACTACTGAAGATCTACAATAGTGCAACCTAGTGCGGAGTCAAAGAACTATTTTTTTGGAGAAAATTTAATTTCAAGAGTTTGTTCTTTGTTAAATTTCTTTCTATCATTGTTTAAGTTGGCAATATTTACCCCTTTCTTCCCCTTGTGTTGAACCTAACCAATCCCGAATTTCTTAAATTAATTTCTATCCAATCAGATGTATCTTCCCCCAACTTGAATCTGTTGCGGGGTCCTATCCAATAAAGAGTTTGTGGGAGGGTGTTTTCTTTCCCCTAACGCCTAGAAACTTCCGCGAGAGTATTTAAACTGCTGATTTTTGGGTCTCTAGGCCACTTCTGTTCCATCTTTCAGTGTGTTAAGTACATAGCAGGGGGCGGGAAGAGCCTCTTTCTTCTCCAGCCGTTCAACACAAGGTAATGGCCGATTAATAACTTCTTTCTTTGCTAGCTCAGCAGTTTAACTTTCGGGGCGGGTTCTAAGCGTTCAACCATGTAACCTTTTCCTAAAATGTAACTTCTCTTTTCATCTATTCTCTTGTAAAACGACATATTGGGATAGAGAGTGCTATCCCTCTCGAGCTCCCACTCACATTGTCTTGAGGTGAACTTATTTTCTCAACCTATTCTTCGTTAATGTAAAACAAATTGTTCTTTTCTTAAGTCACCTCTTTAGCATGGGATTAGCCCTTGTATTAACGGCCTAGTGCCAAGTAGGTCTTAATCAAAGTGTATTAGGAGTGCAAGTTCGCCTCCTCTCAAATTGTTATTTTAGAGGTCATTTAATTAACCTGCTTTTCTTTTAATAGACCTCAGTAGATTGGGTATTTTACCCCTGTGTTTATGTCCGTTGAGGACAACTTGAAGGTGGAGTTTGGTGTGGCCTGGGAGAGGCTTAAATTTTGAGAGCGAGTGGCTCTTTTGAAAATTCTGGGTTGTATGCCTCATGGAGGTTTTTCAGTGTAATTTGGAGCAAGGGCTCCTAGGTATGAATGGGGTTTTCTCCCCCTCTGTTAAAACTTGTGTTTGAGGTAAAACTGAGCTGATTGCCCAAGCATTGTGAAGTCAGGGCGCGAAGCCCAAATTCTGTAAATATTGTAACTAACCCCTTTTGAATTGCTACTTTGTACCTGCCATGCTTGTTATTTCTTTGTTTTCGAAAAGAAAATATAACCTTGTTAACTTTTAAATTAATTTTACATTGCACTATAATTTCGTAGCTTGAAACCCATTCACACCCGCACCTTCTTTCACCTCTACCTACCACGGAAAAGTCCGTAACAATTATTATTATTATTATTATTATTATTATTATTATTATTATTATTATTATTATTGGATTTTTTTCGAAAAGTCCGTGGAACCTCGGTCGCGACTCCAGCGGTAGGTAATATGATGGCAGCTCGTTCTCGGAGTTCACGGGCCAACTCTTGAGAAATCTTGACGCTGAACAGCCATTTTCACGCGTTACGACAGACTGAAGTATGGCAGACCGCTCTTACTGTTACATAAATAGAATGACGTTCTATCAAGGTCAATTGGTACACAGTATGGCGACCAGGTCACTGCACCGAGCGTAAACAAAGATCACGTGACCCTGGTGAGAGCTCCTCTATCTGGTAACAGATGGGAGTACAGTCTGCATACACACACAGCGAACCCTGGTGAACGAGACGAAAAACAGAACCTGAGAATGTAGGCCACAGGGATGTACAAGCTGGACTCACAAAAGAGAGGGCGTCATTCACAAAGATGTGTCATAGACGGAACGTTGAATCACAAGCCATAACACTGCGACTTGGCCAGTCAGAACGCATTCTCGAAAAGGATGGCCGCTGACGCAGGGTTGAAGGGAGGGTTTTCCCCCCACCGATGATTTTATCTCATAGGTCCCCCCCCACTAAAATTGCCCAGGGGGGATTCTTTCATTACAAAATGAGGAAAATGTAACGCATATATTACTGAAATCAATGCATTTTACTGTGTTTACTTTCATAAAAACATCAACAATAATACAGATAAGATAGAAATAATAGGATGACTGCCAGAACATGAGAAATAATAAAATGCAGCGGTGGCAACTCCGCACATGCAGCCTATTTTTCGTATTTCATTGTGGCAAGTCCATCTGAAACCCGGGAATAATTTTCCATTGAACATCATTCTTTTTATAGCAACAGAATTCAAACAAAAACCTTTTAAATTTACATTTTTAAGGAGGAGGGGGTAATTTACTTAGAAGGGAAGTATTTACCCCTATATACTGTTTGAAATAAACACTAGTAGTTAAGCACTACGATCCTTCTCCCCCGCCATCACCATATTTTTCCGACTTCGCACCCTGGCTGACGGCGGCCTCCATCCTTTGCGAAAGTATCTGGTATGATTTGTAGTAAAGATGACAATTGACTGACAAGTTGTTTTTGCGTAAATGGACGGGAAAGTCGGTGTGTCAATATGTGATCACTTTGAAATGTTTCATAAGTTCCAAGTTATTTGAAATCATTTAAGAAAAAACTAGGTAAGGTGATAGGGAATCTGCCAACTAGGTTATAGCACTAAATACAGATCAGTGAACATTGACTTGATGGAATGCTTCATCAATGATATTATAACACGTGAAAGAACATCCCTAGTTCTCATTCTTTCCGGTAATGAAGCTTGAACAGTCCCAACAACGTGTACAAAACTACAGGTTATTTGGTTGTAAACGTGGATTAATAAAAGCACTGACATTAATTTGTCGAAGTATCCAGTCCTAAATACAGATTAATGATGATTGAATATATGCCTCACTTCATAATTCATCAGTAATAATTAGGGCTCGGATTTTTATGACCTCAAAATGTATTAAAATATGACAATAAATATGAGTTAAAAGTTTTTTGGTCACATTTTCGAAATCAACATCTTGCCGGTGTTTAAATTAACAATATACTTTCAAAATCTTGGGCATTCAAAAATAATAATATTTAATAACTAATAATATTAATTTTATTAAATTTTGAATTTTATATTATTACTCAATCCAGAGGTTACTCTCGACTCTGCACAGAACGAAATAAAAGTCACATTTTGATGCGCGATTAGAAAGAATTACAATAGCAAATTATATATATATTAAAGTTTTCAAAATAGGAACGATCTTGTATTTTTACGCAGCGTTGACTTGTAACGGGAAAAAGGCCGCTCAGCATCGTACGATGTTATTGGGGCATATTTGAAAGACGTCAAATCATTATTAGAATGCAATTGAGGTTCGCTATTCTGGCACTTTACACGCATCTGTCTCTTTGTAGACAGTTTTAAAACCTGTTTTCCGGTCAGGGATGAATGAATGAAGCCCCCATCTAGCGGCCAGAATGGGAATTATGCCGGCTGCCGAGGCCTGTCGCACTCCTCTGGGGCAATGATTAATGACTGACAGATGAAATGAAATGATATTGGAGAGTGTTGCTGGAATGAATGATGACAGGGGAAAACCGGAGAACCCGGAGAAAAACCTGTCCCACATCCACTTTGTCCAGCACAAATCTCACATGGAGTGACCGGGATTTGAACCACGGAACCCAGCGGTGAGAGGCAGACGTGCTGCCGCCTGAGCCACGGAGGCTCTTCTTTGTAGACAGTTTATCCTTCTAATTTACACAAATATATATGTCTAAGAAAGTTAATTGTAAAAAATTACAGACAACATTCGGGAGATGTGAAAAATCCGTCTTTGAGGAGACTGCAAGCAGGTATGCAAAAATGCAACAAAAGTATAAAAATATTACAAAAATACGAAACATCACGGGGAAATATCACCACAATATGAAAAATTACCGGAAAACCACATAAAACGTTAAAAAACCAAAATATGACGTTATGTGGTCCGTAAAAATTGCACAATTTTTGTCCCCTTAGATAAAATCATGCTTAACTTGTATTTTACATGGAAATTATATAAAGAAAAAATATGACATGTCATAAATATCCGGGCCCTAATCCTCTTTCATTCTGGTAAGAAAGCTTGAAAATCTATACAAAACTATTGGTTACGCAATTGTAAATTAGGGCTAATAACAGTTCTGACTCTGATTTCTTAAAAAAATAACCTGAAATCACTCCGTAGTATTACTTTCATCAATTTTCTTATTCTATTTTAGATTATCAGAAAACTTATATACTGTAGATGGCATAACTAGGCCGACTTCGCTCATAAATCTTCTCATCAGCTGATCACCGTAAACACACTAGTCATCATCATCTTCATCATCATCATCACCACGTCCACACACTGCGAGCATTCATTGTGATTGGCCAGGTCGTATTATCGTCATTATTATTCTTATTCGTGTCAGAAGTACTTACAATGATTGAAGTTAATATGGTAATAATGAATATAGTAATAATACATAATATGCACATGATACATGAACAATATAACTTTGAATTGACAGTTTGTTTACACTGTTGCCGCCCAGAAGTTAGCAACATCGATTGCACAAATCAGGTCTTCCAGAGTACATGATGTTGGACACGGACTACATTAGAGCAGGTGGGAGGACGTCTGCACTTCGCCATATTCACATAGCGGCGACTCCGTACGGAAACCCCATTTCATTAAGTTCTTCTTGCATTTAGCAGCACCTGACCGAAATCTATTTAGCGGTCTCGATATGGTCCATTTCTCTGTGTATCCAGCGGAAAATTTTTCACAGTGTGTGAGCCATCCCTCAGGGCTGTTAAACCTTGCACGCCAGAAATCAGTTGGGGAATGTTGTGGTGTCCCGACAAGAGCCTCTGTTGTTCTGAGGAAGCTCTTCCTTGATTTTACTCGTGGGGTTTCTGGTGGATATCAATTTAAAGGGTGTGCTTGAGAAGTTTGCAACTTGTACATCTCACGTGTATATATTGAAACGCTTTAGATGAATGTACTAGACTATTGCTGTGTGTGGGGGCATTGGATCACACCCACATCTGCTTGTTGTGAGAGGCTACCAACAGGGAATCCACCAGTGTACGGCCACTGTGAAATATGCATCTACTGAGAAAAAAACTCCCGCTCTCGTGTCCCCTTCACCTGCCAGAGAACCTTCTTCTAAGTCAGAGCCATAATACCGGGTGGGTAAAATAAGAGTGGGCCGGAAAATGTTTACAAGACTGACGCAGAATTGCCCATCACATGAAATGCTGTAAACCGTGGCACCAGTCGCTTGCTGTCGCATGTCTGAACGCGCGCATCTCCCGCATCCGTCGCCGAGTCATTCCATGTCCGTGAGTAAGAGGAGCAGATGTGTTCACAATAAAACAGCGCGTGTTCATTGTCGAGTGTTACGCGAAGCACGATTCGTGGAACACCTGTGAGGAGGTGTTTAAGACTGGGAGCGTTTCGGCAAAACCTCCAGCGAAGTTTGCAATGCAAAACTCAGTGGCAAAATGGCTCGAAACATGCTCTGTAGCGAATAAGAAACCGTAACTATCCGAAAAGAGTTCGAACTCCGGAACAACATTGCTCGAGTGAAGGAAAGCCTGAAAAGAAGTCCGACGATATATCAACGCCACTTACCTGTGCAAGTGAGAATTAAGAGACCGTTGTGTCGAGGACCTACATTTGTATCCTTACAAATTTACTGTTGTGCTCTGACTCAGCGAGGGGTCCCACCTCCACCGCCTCAAGGGCAGTGTCCTGGAACGTGAGACGTTTGGTTGGGGATACAACTGAGGGGAGGACAAGTACCTCCCAAGGTGGTCTAACCTGTTATGCTTGTGGTAATTGGAAGATTGGAAGGGATAGACAAGGAGCCGGGAAAGGAAGTGGCCGTGGCTGTAAGTTACCTACCATTTGACTGGAGAAGTGGGAAACTACGGAACAAAACTTAGAGGATGGCTTCAGTTGACCTCCCGAGGCTGAGTAGATCCCGTTCGAGTCCTCTTACCCCTTTTCAAATTTCGTGGCAGAGTCGGAAATGGAATCTGGGCGTCCGGGGGTGGCAGCTAAGCACACTAACCACTACACCAAAGAGGCGGGCTTGTTTCTTGTTATCATGGGAAATTAATGAGTCTTCCTCTCCAGTTGTATCCCCGCGAGCCGAAGCCTCACGCTCGAGGACACTGCCCTCGAGGGGGTAGAGGTGGAATCCCTCGCTGAGTCAGAGATAAAAATTAATCGTGGAGGGAAAACAGATTAAGGAAGAAAGGAAGAAAAAAATCAGTTTTTCTTAAAACTCCAATTGAAAGTACTTTTTGCACGGTGGTGGTAGTTTTCCTGTTTTCTTACGTTCCCTGGGGCATGTTTTTGTTCTTAACTTAAAATTTATTTTCCTCTTATAAATATCAATATTTTCGATTATGTTTTTCGATAGAACACGCATTTGTACACAGCTAATAACCACAGCGTCCCAAACTTCTAAAATGAAACGAGAAAGTGAAGAAAGATACATAATCATTATTGCTTACGACTTACATATCTTTATTGGCAAATCCTGGTACAAATTCCGATAATTATTTTAAACTAATAACGTATATGTTTGTGTTATACAGTATAATAGCGTACAGTAAAGAAATTCACCCGACAGATTATTAAATTGTTTCTCACTCGATTTGAGTCTAAAAAAACCGTGTATGCATTTAGAAAAGTCTCAGTACGGTTTATAGTAGTATTAGGATGTATTTACAAATCAACTGAATTTTCTGTTATCCGAGCAGCTTTTGTTGCACTTCGGGTTGTGGGGAGTTAGACAACACATTTGATTCATGTAGAATACATTGAATGCATTTGTTCAGAGATGTTTGACAGAAATATTTGCAGTTAGATGGGAGAGTACTTGGGTGGCCCCTCTTCTCCGTACATCTTGAAATGGAAGCTGTGGACGACGATGATAAAATAGAAGGCGGCAACTGAAACAGAGAGAAGACAAAGATATCTACATAATCGCCTTTTTTTTACAATTTAATTTACGTCGCACTGACACAGATAGGTCTTACGACCACGATGGGACAGGAAAGGGCTGTGAGTAGGCAGGAAGCGACCGTGGCCTCAATTCAGGTACATCCCCAGCATTTGCATGGTGTGAAAATTGGAAACCACGGAAAACCCTCTTCAGGGATGCCGCCAGTGGGGTTTAAAACCCACTATCTCCAGAATGCAAGCTGTATGAAAATACTGATGGTAGTGAAAGTTATGTTTCACGCGGGTTTTTTTTCTGCACGGGGAGGCAAAACTTCACTATGAGTTGCAACGCAGACATCTAGGCGTTCTTCGTTTGTTCGGCACAAGGCATAATGCTTTGGGCAAGCAAAGGAGGTCTGGAGGCAGATAATAGCAGCGAAGCCCCCAATACGAGTGTAACATCCCTTAGGGTGACAGCAGTTCATTCTACGTTCCACAGTGACGAAAATTTGAATTAATGAAGTATGCTGGATACTATTTTCTTCACTGCTTTGAGCATGTCCTGGCTAGTGACAAATATGATTGGTGTAACACGTCAGAGGTGCTTAACAAAGGCTTTGTTTCCTGTCAGCCATTGACTCACGTTGTACGAACATCAAGATGGATGACAGCAGCGCATTCTACGTTCCACAGTGGCGAAACGCTGCATTAATCGAGTACCCCGCAGTTCTAATACAAACTATTGTATTCTGTTTTCCACATTGTTTTCTTTACAGGTTTTATTTACAGTACTTCTGTTTTTATTCTACGTGGGTTGGTAACGGAGTCTGTGAGTATTGATTCCTGGTGATGGTGTCATTTCCCATTATTATTATTATTATTATTATTATTATTATTATTATTATTATTATTATTATTATCTAGAAGGGTAAATGACAAAAAATATTGAAAATCAAAGTTTCTTTTCTTTCTGCCACTGCAGATAGCCATAAGACAAAGAATACTATATATGCTATAAAAAGAAGTTATAACTGAATATAATTGTTAAACTGTTTGATAAATTCAGTTTTTCTGCAAGCACGCCTAATTTTTCTTCATAGACAATATAAATGATTTTGCAGAATTTGTATTCAACATGTTAGTGCGAGAACGACCACTTAGAAACCGAAAATAACTTTCAGAAATTTAGAAATATTTCGGGAGTAGTTCTACGGCTTCCGATCATTAAGCCAAAGACTTCCTGCAGTGCGTAGCCTATTTCTTTTTGAAACGTTGTGCTGTCTGTTTGATATCTGATACATTTTAACATTTTATTAATAGAGATATTTAAGATTTTTGTAGCCAAGTTCGTCAACGGTCAGCATCGCTGATATGAAAATACAGCTCAGTCTGTATGACAGGAAGATGATAAAGATGACTGTCCAAATGAGAGGGAAATCTGGAAGGAACAATTGGTCGAGGAATGAGGACAAACAGGGTCATAAAGAAAGCGTAGAGGTGTTAAAATTCTGCTGTAGGCTTCAAATTCCCTACAATATTGCCGGCCCGGAACAAAACATCTGACAGTCCGGAATTTAGGTCAGTAATAGGTTAGAATGTAACAAGTATAGTCTACCCTGCACAATGGTTATGTTATGGCCTTTGCATAAACATAAGGGGTACGGCACTTCAGAACCGTACTCCCGCTACATAAGTGAAAAACGGACTAGACTTTCACTAACCAAGGTAGTTTGCATTCTAACCTATTACTGGCGAAACATTCGGGGTCTCGTCTCCGGTAGACGGCATTGCTGCTGCTAATACACAATAGCCAGGCAGTTATTTTCATACTAAAATTTTGTTTCTTTCCTTGTGTATGTACAGAAGGAATGTTCAGCTAGTTTTTATGAATTGGCATTGTAGGAAGTGAGTGCGAGCAAAGGGTAGGCAACTGAAATTGGAGGATGAATTGTTAAAGTATGTAAATGTTAGTTTCGTCTCGTCTTACGTGCAACAGTCACTGTAGAGAGCAGAACGGTGAGGCCCTCGGTCACCCCGACGAACTTGAAGGCCATCAGTGTTGCCACCATGTAAGTGATGATGCCTTCTCCCAGGGCTACCATCGTGTACACGATCCATGGCTTCACGTAGCGAGGTTTATCCTGGAACACAACACCAAGAGTCTAGAAACATACAGCACCATACTTTCTGAAATGGTGGTACAGTATGTGTACCACCACGAGCCACACATTGTTCATAACAAACAATGACGTTATCTTCTCGCGGAAAATTTAAAGTTGGGTCAAATGACTTGAAAGCGGATAACTTCATTTGTGGGTATCTAGGTCGTGAGAGGAGAAGGAAGGGTACAGGAATTGGGTTCCACGAGAAATTAGGGGATCTCCAAAGTGTCGTTGTGGAAGGGAAGTGACTACCTCATGATGTCGACTGTAGCTTCACCTTATTGCATCCGTCTCACATGACCCACTTAATGAATAAGATATGCGAAGTCCGCCCAGACTTTACTCCCATGTAGCAAACAGACCGGTGTCCGCGTCGACAGGGTGTCTCATACAAACTAAGACCGAACGCACAGTGTTTGTACTTTGCGCTGCGGCAGCTGGCTCAGCCGAACCTATGTCGCGCGCGGCTTGCGTGTATACAATCTATATATATAAAAGCAAGTCGGGCTGGAGCGATGTATATATAAATATTTAAAAATGAAAAAAGACGTGAATTAATGAGGCACTTCCAGAAATCTCAGAAATTTGAAACTTGGTACGAGGGAAACTGATGACCCCAGGATCCCTAGAAAAATCGGAAATTCTCAAAATTCCCTGAAGGGGGCACGCTTGGGGGGGGGGCTCAAATTTTGGGCTCAGCATAAGAACACAGTCGTATAGTATATCCAAAACGATAACCTATAGGTTTCGTGGGCTTAAAAATTTTCGGGAATTTCCTCATTTTTATCCCCCATCCCCCCAAATCAAGATGGCGGCACAACCTGCGAGACGAGGTAGACAATTGAAATTTGGTGAAATTATAGCTTTTGGTCCCTAACCGACGGGAAAATTCCAAGATGTTCAAATTTTTCACCTTTTACCCCCAAAGATATCGAAATATTGAGGCAATTTTAATGACTGTGCAGACATTCCTTTTGAGCTATTTTTTGGCTAAACGGTAAGTCGTATCACAAAACGGATGGCACAATGTCGCTTCAATTCGGAGTGATCTACAACTTTGGTCCTGTGACATTTTGTCGTATCTCTCTCCCTTATACGTTAAATTTGGCCGTATTTCTGGATTGTTCGTAAATTTGGTGATTTTTACAAGTATATTTTATTGTTTGACACACTTATAAGAATGATAGGATCATCATGTTGTGTGCGCACATTGGCACGATTAAGGGACATATATGTACCAAATTTCATGATTCTAGCTTATACATAAGTAGGCAAAATGTAATGTAAAATGTTAAAAATGTACCCAAATTTCACCCTATTCAAAATTTTAACTCAATTTACCCCCTTAATATGGGAGATACGAGGAAATGGTTTAGAAACAAACATGTAGAGCGAATAATGACGCGTCTGATGGCGCAAACCATTTCTTAATATCATAAACCGTTTAGGAGATATGAATCTCGAAGTGGAAGTCTGCACTTTTCAACGTGCTCATGCTTATCCGTCATCTATCTATATAAATAAAATTGTTCGTGTCCGTTTGTTTGTCTGTCTGTTTGTCTGTTCCACCATCACGTCGAAACGGCTGGATAGATCTCAACCAAACTTCATATTTAGAGTATAGTCATCCCGGGGAAGGTTTCGATATGCATATCATTTTAAAATCTTTGAATGCACGGGGGATTTATAGGAAAACCAGAATGGTTTTTCCACCATCACGTCGAAACGGCTGGATAGATCTCAACCAAACTTCATATTTAGAGTATACTCCTCCCGTGGAAGGTTTCGATATGCATATCATTTTAAAATCTTTGAATACACGGGGGTTTATAGGAAAACCAGTATGGTTTTTCCACCATCACGTCGAAACGGCGGGATAGATGTCAACCAAATTTCATATTTAGAGTATACTCATCCCGGGGAAGGTTTCGATATGCATATCATTTTAAAATCTTTGAATAGACGGGGGTTTATAGGAAAACCAGAATGGTTTTTCCACCATCACGTCGAAACGGCTCGATAGATCTCAACTAAACTTCATATTTAGAGTATACTCATCCCGGGGAAGGTTTCAATATGCATATCATTTTAAAATCTTTGAATAGACGGGGGGTTTATAGGAAACCCACAATGGTTTTCCTCCATTTTCTCTTATACTATTGATTTTCTGTAAACTTCGTTTACCGTACGTGAAACGTCTCTTCATTATAAACAACTTTCGTTATGTTCATAATTTACCTTACTCTTTACATGACGGAGAAATTTACAATTTTCTGCTGGTACCATGCTCTGCATTGAGTGACCGACAGACCGACAACGAACCTACAGGTTACCATGGCAACGTCTCTGACTGCATGCCAGCAGGGAAGTAACGTATTGCCATTTTTCTCATCATGCTTTTAAATTCGTGGTTGTTCCTTGGGTAGAAGGCAAGAGAGACGTCAATCGGCCTATCTTCGGGATATTGGCGGAATATCGTTGGATGTTATAACCGCCTTCGAATAGATTAAGTAATAACACCATTAGTCATCTTCTTATTATTTGTTTACCTAGGAATCAATGGACCTAAATTTCTCCTCTGTTACCGCTTTATTATATCCATAACTCACACTAACATAATTTATTGAGGGGCATTTGATTTTCCAATACATTAACTTGGTATTTACATATTTGTCGTTATCCGGCTGTCCTCAGTTATAATCCATTTTCTATTACTTTCAACTTTCTTAACTGTATTATTTTCTTCCTTAATTACGCCGTATGTACGCGAGTGCTTCAAACTACTGGATGTATTTCCACAAATACTCATATTTAGAATACACCTGTCCTTGATAAGTTTTAGGGCAAATATTGTTTCTAAATCCCTGAACTGACTGGGGGTTTATACGAAACCGAAACAGTGATTTTGCACTTCCACAAAATATACACAACCAACGTTAATTTAAATCTACCTGCCTTGGTAGAAATTAATTTCTAAACCTTTTTTCTCATGTGCATCATTTCGATACGAGGATTAATAAGGGAGATATCATTAACGGACCGTTTTTTTGTACAAGTCCCATCGGACTTAACTCACGAGCGGGTGCGTGTAAAGCGTATTCCTTACAACTTGAAAACTACTGAAGACATTCGAACCAAAATTCATATTTAGCATCCACCTGTCCAAAGGTAGGTTTTAAACGTAAATAACATTTCATGTTCCGGAATGGACTGGCGGTTTATAGGGAAAACAAATGGTGATTTTACTCTTCCACAATATATACAGAACAAGACCAACCTGACTGGAAATCGACCAAACGTGATGGAATTCCACCTCTAAACCTTTTTTTTTTCATGTGCATTGTTTCGTCAGGAGGATTAATAAGGGAGATAGCATGAATGGTCCGTTTTGCAGGTTAAGTCCAGCGGACATAGCCAAAAAGGTGTTTTACATGGAGCAGATTCCTTATCTATATAAATCAAATCGTAACGACTGTGTGCCTCTACACTGACTATTTTGGCGAAATTTTCGTACAGCTTTCCGTTTAAGGGGTAATAATGACCATCTGCATAATTTTTGGTTTAGTTTCCTGAAAGTCCTAATTTTTACCCGCCTCGCCCAAAATCCAGATTGCGGCATAATCTGCCAGAAGAAAAAGAAGATAATTGAAATTTGACAAAATTATACGTTTTAGCCTGTAACGAACGGAAAATATCCAAGATCATTAAATTTTTCACTTTTTATCCCCGAAGAATATCGAAATATGCAGGCAATTTTAATGATGGTGCAGACCTTCGGAAATTCCTATCACATAACAGATTGCACAATCTCCGTTCAATTTGGAATGATCTACAACCTTGGTCTTATGACATTTGCCGTATCTGTATCCCTTTTACGTTTGATTTTTCTCTATTAATGGATGTTAAGTCAATTTGGAATTTTCACATGCATAATTCATACCTTCGATTACTTATATGAAATACAGAATCATCAAACTCTTCACGAAAATTGGCCCACCCATTAGCCATATATGAGCCAAATGCTATGTATGTATCCGAAAAGTAATGTAATGTGAGATAATCTTACAAGAACGTTACCCTGTTCCACGTTTCTAACTCAATCTGACCCAAGAATAGATGACATATCATAGGACCAGCCATTTAGGCCACTAAATCCGGCGTGTCTTATGGTATAATCCTTTGTCGATATGACGTACGTTTAGTAGCAGTTAATCTGTAAATGAAGGTCTTCAATATTCAATATTGTAAACACGCATATACTTTCGTATGTCGATCTATATATATTCACTGATGTCGATTTGTAGCGATCGAGAAAGGGTGGGTCTGCTATTGTAATCATTACTCCCCACACCGACTTTGACTGGCAGTATGAAAGGGTTCCTTCTCCAACTTCTGTGTAACTGTCATTAGTAAGGAAGGTCTACAATTGTAATGAATAGTTCACTTCTCGATTTGACTTGCAGAAGGCAAGTGAGCATGCAGTTTTGTTAAAAACTCCCCTACCCGATTGTGTTTGGCAGTAGGCAAGGGTGTCCGCCATTATAAAGAAATGTCCTCATCTAAAATGTGACTGGCATTAGGCATAGTGGCCTGCTATTTTCATGGAAACTCACCAACTTGGTGTGACTGGCAGTAAGCTGGCTGGAAGTAGGAAAATGGGCCTGGCATTATAATGATAACTGCACAACTCAATTTCGAGTGATAGTAGGGTAATTGCCTGCCATTATAATAAAAACTGTAATCTGTGTGGAAGTAGGAAAGGGGGGCTGCCATTTTAACGAAAACTCCCCAAATCGATTCTCTCCGCATAGTAGGCAATGGGGCCTGCAATTATAATGTAAACTTCCCAACTCGATTGTGAATGGCAGTAGGCAAGTGAGCCTGCCGTTATATCACAAATCCATAACAAACACTTTACATTGGAAACAACGTACGGGGACCTCCCCATGCTCTTTCTCGGATAACGCTAAGAGACATGCAATTTTAAAACAATCTTATTTACTGCATGCACACTATTTACTTCGATATTCGAATACAATGTAGAATACCGTAGCGAAGCACGGGTACATTCGCTAGTCTTATATGAAATCTCACCGCATAAAAGATGTTGGAAGTGTCATGCTTTCCGGGTTATACAGGCATTGTATCCGGCTGTCACGAGTGAGTTCTGCCACTGTAATGTTTCTGATTTCATTAGTAATAGTTTCTTTCAGTTTATCCCACAAGTAAAAAATCATACACTGTTAGATCTGTAGAACGAGTGGGAAATAGACCAGCACTGATCACTTTACCTGCAAACACTTCAGATATTTTGCTGTATGGACGGAGGCTGAATCTTGTTGAAACCACCCACACAATTTTTCTTCTTCCGTTAACTTTTGCAAGAACGGCATCAAAATATCATCTTGGTACCTCTCTGCATTTACTGTCGTCTCGAAATAAATAGGCCCAATTATTCGTCTTTCACTAACAGCACACCAAACACCAATTTTCCTATCATAATGAGGGAGTTCATAAACACATTTCGGATTTTCCGCACACCAATAGCAAGAGTTATTACTGTTCCCACGACCATTAAGATGAAACCAGAACTTTTACATACAAAAATATGGTGTCGCAATGAAAATTGTGTCAAAATGTTAACAGCTGAGCTTCAGACTGGCGACTGATGCTTGCAAGGTCTGAACTATGCGTGCGCCTCCTGTAGTGGAGCTTAGGTATCAGAGAGTATAAACGCCGCTTCGACGGCCTTACTTTATATGAGAGACCCTGTATAATCTGGCTTCGGTGGTGGGGTCTTGTGAGGCGAATGGAGGGTAAGAGAAGTAGAGGGAATCCAAGGCGGCTATCGTTAGACTCTGTTTTAATTATGTACACAATTAGACGTGGAACTGAAAGTAGTACAAAACTTGTTGAAAATATGGGATTGTGGAGACGCTTGCCTAATTCACATAGACTTGCAGACTGAACAGAAAAGACATAACAGTTTATAATGTTAAGATGTTTTTAATACGGCACTTACCATGTTGGCTCCGTAGACGAGGAGACAGCTGACTATGAACTGTCCAAAGTATAGTAAGATCGTCAGGATGCCAATCCTGTACCATACTGAAAGAGAAGACCACAGTTAAAATAGAGAAAGTTATCATACTCATGAAATAAATACTGTGATCGTAGAAAACGTAAAAAACACATGTTCGTTGCCAGGGAGATGAACCTCCGAATAAAGGTAAATTCAAACATTACATTAAACACATCACAAGTCTCAGGTCGTGTCCGCTGACGGGGAATCCAATTCCGATAGTATACGTTTCGCCGCCACCACCACCACCACAATAATAATAATAATTAATAATAATAATAATAATAATAATAATAATAATAAAAATTAATTCGGTGCAGCTGTGTATACCATTCTAACCACATACCAACCGCCCTAAAATCCATGACGCAACAGCCTGAAAGAGCCTTGGCCTACCAAGCGACCGCTGCTTGGCCTGAAGGTCTGCAGATTAGGAGATACCGGACGAGTTGGCCGTGCGGATAGGGCCGCGCATCTGTGAGCTTGCATCCGGGAGATAGTGGGTTCGAGCCCCACTGTTGGCAGCCCTGAACAGGGTTTTCCGTGCTTTCCCATTTTCACACCAAGCAAGTCTGGGGCAGTACCTTAATTAAGGCCACGGCCACTTCCTTTCTACTACTCAGCCTTTTCTAACCCATCGTCACCATAAGACCTATCTTGTCAGTGCGACGTAAAGCAACTTGTAAAAAAAAAAGTTGAAAAATAGGTGTCGCACCGTGCCGCCTCTAATGAACAAAAATAGAAAAATTGAGTGTGTCGAAAATTATTCAAAACCTAATACAGTTGTCCAGACATAGTCCACAAACTGTAAAATGATGCCCACACCGAGATGTTTTGGCGCGGATGCGGTGACAGCAATTGTCAAAGGTCGTTTACTGTGTTGGTTGGCGCAACAGGAAAGAAGTTATGTGCCTTGTTTTCGGGCGCATGTTGCAAGGGAAGTTGCAATGTATACGGCGATTCTCCGCTTTTAATTTGTGAACTAGAGTGAGTATTCGATACTGGACCAGTTTCTTGTTAACCGGACCGCCTTGAATGGAATCTCAGATTACAACGTACTGCACATATGAAACAGACTTTACTAAGGGTTTTCCCTCAACAGCTGAGATTCAGACTGGCGACTGATGCTTGTCAGATCGAACACATGCAGGCTGCTTGCAAGGTCAACAACTATGCGCGCGGATCCCGTTCTGTAGCTACGTAGGCCCTACTGTATCGGAGAATAAAAACTCCGCTTTGACGGTCTTACAAGGGGAAGTCACGTTGTTCGCATCACCGATTTTCTTCACACTTTGTAGGTTGGCAGTGCTACATCACAAAAACACACTGGCAAAGTGGTAGCGCGCAAATCTCAACATTTTTTCGAAAACGTATTTGAAAATGTCGAGAAAAATTATGAGAGTTTTACCATACCAGGTACCATCAAGCGAATGAGAGACTGTGGTGCGATGGCCGAGTGTTTAAAGGTTCTCCCCTTCTGTTATGAAGGTGGCGAGTTCGAGTCACGCACGTACCAACTCGCTTTCTTTTCTGACTTTTCCTGATCCCCGTTTTCCTCGTGTTGCGAATGAGAGCAGCTGTTGTGTGCGATTGAACCGGACGTGCTCATTATAAGTTCGATCGGCATGGAGATCTCGCATGTTGAATTATGTTCGAGCGAAATTGTTTTTTAATATTAAGTTACGCAAAGTGCAAACGAGCTCCCGGGAGAGCAAGCAACAAATAAACAGTTGGAAGGGGCCATGGCTTACGTTGAGCACCTTCTTTATATAAATCGCATACTGGATCCCGGCGACTCTGTAGAGATTACAGAAGAGGCGGAATTATTGGAAAAGAAAATTTTCAATATCTATTTCGACAATAATAGAAGAAAATAAATTTGTAACAGATGAAGAAGATCAGGAAATAAAAGCGAGTTGACACGAGTGTGACTCGAACTCGCCACCTTCATAATTGAATCCGGGAACCTTAACCACAGTCTCTTGATTGATGGTAATTCGCATGCTAAACCTCTTGTAACGTTTTTGACATTTTCGAAATCGCTTTATTCGAAAAGCAAATTGAGAGTTGTGCGCTACTACTTTGCCAGTACTACCAACCTACAAAGTTTGAACAAAATCGGTGATATGGACATTGTGACCTCCCCTTGTTAGTTTATATGAGGGACCCTGTATTGATACGACTGTTTACTGTGACACGTGTGTTTAATTTTGTCTGAATTTCTAATCATATACTCCTGCAATGAATTGTCTGTCACATTATTTGTGAATAAAAACACCTTATCCTTGAGGAAGTTTTTTTTTTTCCGAAAGGGAAATTTGACAACTTTTTCTTGTGATATCCCTACTGGATCATCGTGTACAAGTAATTTATAATTCTACACTGAGGTGGAGTTTTATGAAAAGAATAAACATTTCGTAAAATGGTAGATTTTTTAATGATGACATATAATGTGTTTGTGAGTACTCACCTAACCTGTAATCGTTCATAAGATCCGTCGTGTTATTTGGCATGGTGTTGTTAACCGGGAAGTCTGCACCAGTGGGCGGTGCGATTGTACATAGTACTCCGCTAATGACGAGCCCCACGGATATGACCTGGAACAAAACACACATCTTATTCCTTTTAATAATAGAATATATTTTAAATTATGAGGGTTGGGGTTTTAATGTTGGCAATTGTTTTCACAGAAGTGAATGATTTTCTTCTTCCCCTTCTTGTCTTTCCGTTCATACGCGGTCGACGTTTCTGACAAGTCTTTCCTATTTTCCTCGGGTCCACATGGCATTTTCTGTTAACTGCTTCTCCCTGAGATCTTCCCACACGCAATCCATCCATCTTCTTCTGGTCTACCTCTCTCCCGCCTACCGTCCACCTCCATGTCAAACATTCTTCTTCCTACATAGTTCGCATTCCTACACTTAATGTGGCCATACCAGAGCAATCGTCTTTCTTGGACCTTTTTAGATATTTCAGTCACTTTAACGCTGTCTCGTGTAGAGGTGGCCTTGACGTGGTCTTTCCTCGTAACCCCACACATCCATCTAAATATCTTCATTTCAGATACTTCCAACCGCTTACATTGTGAATGCACTCTTAGCCACGTTTCTGCACATGTATAGGCTTTCTTTGGATGTTTAGTCTCCTTTCCCAGTTAGACCAGGCAATCTGAATTCGGCGGGTAATTTCTAGATCTAGATTCCCATCAGCAGACATAGTGGATGCTAAGTACTTGAAACTGTTCCTTGAGAAGTTCTGTATACGGAATTGATTACTTGTTTCAATAAGGTTGCCAGTATTTTAAGAGTGCTGTGCGGGGCAAGTCCAAATCCCCTCCCCTCAATCAAATATGTTTGGAAAAATTCTTAATCGACAAGTCAAAAATAGAAATTACAAGTACGCTAACACTTTACTAAAACCGCATGCGAAGTTTTCTATTTGAGTTAAGAGGTCGATACGAGTATGTGTAACGCAAACCAACAGTACTTTCTTCATACTGTGTTGGATTTGTTTTATATAACTAATACAGCAGAGTCCTGCAAACTCGATTTAATGAGGACGGAGAAGGTGTCCAGTTTCCGCAGTATCGATTTTTACGGAATAAAGGATGAGTTATTCACAACGCATACGTTTAAGGGGTCTGGTACAGCTTAGGACTTCCAAAAAAATCAGTTTTCAAAATATTTTTTATTTTATTCTCCTATCCTTTAGGAACATTTTGGTGAAAAGAAATGTCATTATCCTTTGTCGTTTTTTGAGTTACGATTTAAACGGTGAAGTCCTGCACCCACTGTTGTTCATCCTGGCATGATGGAGTGCCCCCGCGTGGTCTTTCCATACACATAACAATACCTTACCACCTGCAGTAATGGAGGCAATCAAGCCTGTATTTAAAAGGTTAGTTGCAACTGAAGTGCTGTCAAGATGTGTGGGATCAAACACATAAAATGAAAATGAGTCTTTGAACACAAAAATATGGAAATTTTGTCCTAAAACTGGCTTTTGTGGGAAGAAGATAGTAAAATTTGCTGCAAATGATGCAATTATCACATTCAATGCTGGCATGAAGAGTAGGCTGCTTGTTCTGAAAGCGTTAGGGGTAGAACCTGGAACATTTTGTGAACTTGCTGTATGTGATGAAGATGAAACAAGAGTAACGACGGCAGAGAAAAGGAAAGCAAGAAGAGGCTCAGATTGGAAGAAATTGCACAGAAATCAGAGGTAGAAGGCACAACGACATAACTTTTGCTACAGGGGCATTTTAACTTCCAATGCCATGTAATATTTATGCACAAATGTTTATCGCTCATTTTCTCAGAGTTGTATTTTTGACATCCGTTTTAATGATAATTCAACAACTAACTGACATACAGTAATGAAAGTTTTTGCGTGTACTCCTGCTTACTATATCTACAAAACTATGTAAATTCATGTCTCTCTCTAAGATACTGTAGTTTCTTTTAAAAAAATGAAATGTAGCAAAAATATTGTAAAATTTTGACAGTTTCTTCTCAATACAAAAGTAAAAATATTATTTGCTACGATATGTTGCTGAAAGTACCTTCATTTCTAGAGGGATATGTTTGCAATAAAATAAAATTAACAGAACCTAAAAATGTTAAATTACACAAGTTATGATGGACAACCACCATTTTGAATTTTGAAAAAATTCGCAAATTATTGTTTAACATTATGGTAATGCTGTTTTTTCACAAAAAATAACGCCAGTGTTTCATGTGCACAAAATGTCACTGCTGTAACTGTTGTGGTTTTGAAGGGGAAGAAATGATAATTGTTAAAATGTTACCATGGTAACCTGTACCAGACCCCTTAACTGCATGCTACTCTAATGAACATTCTAGCACGATACAGATACAGAAAAGTACAACTTGCCCTAAAATAATTGTTACAAATAAAAAAGAAAGACAGAACAATACAACATACACTAAAATATTTTTTTTAAGAAAAGAAACTTACAAACCGGAAGAAATAACAAGTTATTTGTTGGAAAATATGTCTTAATGCTTGAGTGTCTCTTGCATTCATTTAGTCCTTGTGCAGCTTCGTCACGTAGGCGACGAGGAAAGAAACCGTCCTTAGCCAGATTCACCTTGCTCTTCCACGTAACGGAGAATTCCTTGAAGTGTTCTGTAATCCTCCGCTGTGAGTTATCGTTTTCTGTCGTCTTCATCTCTTCGTCTCTGGTTCGTGTTCATTTTGATCTTCGTTCTCTTTCACTAGTACAACTATTTCACTATCTTAAAGTTCACAGTTTTCATCCTGCTCCAACCATTCCTCAATATCACGTCCAGTAACATCTCCACAGCCTGAATATTTCTTTAATAAGTCCACTATTACACAATTCCCTTTCTCTTCCCTGCTTCGTTGAAACTCGCTTCAAGAAAGGTCTGCAAATTTCTCTAGGAGTGAAAGAGGCTTTTATGCTTGATTTCATTCCAAGATTCAGACATCCACTCTACTACGTCCAAGTTTAGTTCCTCCACGGCCAAGATAAGAGAAGAAGGAAGAGATACATACGTAATCTCTTCTTCAGTGTTTCCAAAATGCCCTGATCCATTGGTTTATACATCGAAGTCAGTTAAGGAGGGAGAAATATGGATCTTACATCTCCACCAGTGAAAATAATTTAGCGATTAAAAATTAAGGAAAAGATATCCCTAGTCAAGTTGTTGAGTTAACGGGATGTTACTGTAATAAGACGAATAGGCTACATTATACTTGGTTCATGGTCTGCTTCCATCGAAACAGTCGACGCCAACCATGAAAGAATCTATATCATTCACAATAAGATGAATTGACACCGAGGGAGTTGGATGAACTGTTTTCTTACGTAGCTGTGAGCTTGAATGTGGGAGGAGTTGGGTTCGAAACACTCCGTCGGCAGCCCCGAAAGATGGCTTCAGTTGTTTCCCATTTTAACACCAGCCAAATACTGGGGGCTGTACCGGTAGGCTATTTGCTATTTTCATGTCAAGAAACATGTGAATCTTATTTAATTTCTTTGTAAAAATGTGCTCATGCAATAATTTTTTTTTCAAGTTGCTTTACGTCGCACCGACACAGATAGGTCTTATGGCGACGATGGGACAGGAAACGGCTAGGAGTGGGAAGGAAGCGGCCCTAATTAAGGTACAGTCCCAGCATTTGCCTGGTGTGAAAATGGGAAACCACGGAAAACCATCTTCAGGACTGCCGACAGTGAGGTTCGAACCTAGCATCTCCCGAATACCGGATACTGGCCGCACTTAAGCGACTGCAGCTATCGAGCTCGGTGCAATAAAGTAAGACTGTTTGTGTGTGTGTGTGTGTGTGTGTGTGTGTGTGTGTGTGTGTATATATTGGATATTCAGCCCGAAGGCTGGTAGGATCCTCAACAGGTACACCATTAGCTGTCATAGAATGCCTGGGTGTCACTGAAGAGGAGTACTAGGGAAATGCGGAGAAAGGTAGTTTCCTGTTGCTTTCCTCAAAGTAAGAATAAATAACCAAAACATTAATCAACGTCTCCGCCTCTGTTTTGTAGTGGTTAGTGTGATTATGTGCCACCTGGGTTCGACTCCCGGCTCTGCAAAGAAATTAGAAAAATGGTACCAGGTATCCACTCAGCATCCAGAGGTCAACTGAGTAGAGAGGTATTAGATTCCCACCTCAGCCATCTTCGAAGTGGTTTACCGTGATTTTCCACTTCTCCAGGAAAATGCCGGGATGGTGCGTAACTTAAGGCCACGGCCGCTTCCTTTCCAATCTTCCCAGCCCTCACGACAATCAGAAGATACCGTGGACATTTCTACCGCCGACACCCACAAGAGTTAATATGGAGTCAACAGTAATTGAACTACGGCACACTGAGGTTAACTAATGTCATATGTCCTCCTTGCGCTAAAGACAACACACACACACACACACACAGCCCTCGACCCAAATTAACTATTGAAGGTTAAAATCCCCGACCTTGCCAGGAATCGAACCCGGAAACCCTTAGATCAAAGGCCAGCAGGCTAACCATGGAGCCGGACATCCAGTGAGGTGACTTACCGCACTGAGCAGCCCCACTATGGTGGCACCGCACTGGAGTGAGCAGAAGCAGCAGAAGTTGTTCACACGAAACATTGTGGGCACAGCACGTCTCCTGAAACAAGAGAACCAACAGATTTTGACAAACAACGTTCTAAATGACATGCGTTTCATTTCGAATGTTGTTAGATATTTACTATGGCAGAGGTGGAAGTTTCGTGTTAGCATTGATACGGCCACGAAGACACTTGTACCGGGAATCATTGCGACAGTAAGATTGGTGTATGTAGCAGCGATAAAAGAACGGAGCTGGCAGAGGGCTAAGGTGCAAGATGGCCGCTATACATTGCTCTTATGGGAATAACCGATACTGGGCGAGGGAGCTTACACGGGGGCTAACGTGGGAGATGGCCGCTATACATTGCTCTTATGGGAATAACAGATACTGGGTGAGGGAGCTGACACGGGGGCTAACGTGGAACATGGCCGCTATACATTGCTCTTATGGGAATAACAGATACTGGGCAAAGGAGTTGACACGGGAGCTAACGTGGAACATGGCCGCTATACATTGCTCTTATGGGAATAACAGATACTGGGAAAAAGGAGTTGACACGGGGGCTAACGTGGAAGATGTTCGCTAATGGATGGCATTTTGAACATTTCACGTAAGAAAGAGTGTCATGTGGTATGCTTGTACGTTCTGTTCCTGTGTGTTTCTTATGATTAGTGTACCATGCAGGGTTGTACCATGTGTGTTCTAACATAGAAATAAAGAGTTTCCGGACCCGTGTCAATATAATTTATTTTCTTCTACGTGTGTCGCGAAAGTTTGGTCGTACCATATTTTTACAGCCGCATGCGTAGTTTAGGGTTTATTTCATGGTCTTGCATTGAAAAAGTGCAGCTAATCTATTGCATGTCTTCCTTTAGCATATCGGTTACGTCACCAAAGTACTGAGGTAGGTTGCAACATCAAGGGCGTGACACTTCACTTGTGAGAGCAAACAGAACGAACGGGAAGACTCCCATTACTTTACTGGATGTTAGAGAGTTTGTCCATATCCCCACCCCCTTCATTACGGTTTGTGATAATTGGTCGGCAATTTGACATAAATATGTCTGAAGGCTGGGGGTGGTTCAAAAATGTGTGTGGCGGAAGTATAACCATAACAACTGTGCAGGCTGTGATGTAAAGTGTTGTTTCCTAGCAACCATGCAGGCTGTGTCTCATGGCTGACGGTCATCTGAAATTAGCAAACATTGATAGATGGCCATGACCGAGAGACATATTTATGATCATTAGTTTTTCGCAAAGGGAAATGAGGTACCGGTATACTTTTTCCTGCACTCTGTATGTGTTGCACTAGGTAGAAATAAGTTTTGAACACATCGCTTTAATGTTGTCTTCCGTTTTGATTAGTCAGTCATTTTATATTACCATATTCAGATTTCAGGGGACGATTGTCCTCAATCTATTGCTATAGCACAGCAAGTTGAAGTGAGACCCTCGAAGCTAAACTACGTTAGCGCTAATTCAGTGTGAAAGAGTGGAGGGTGAATATGAGAGAGTAGACAGTGAACGTGTTGTTGCTATAGTCTAAATACTTAGTAAACGTCCTTGTGAATGACGGGCGAGGCGTGGTCATGAAGGTAATGTGGATAGTCAGATTAGCGCGCGCTCTCTTTTCCCGGTTCGTCCCATAACCTCTTGTGTTCAGCCACTGCTTACAGCGCTTAGCACGATACGTAAACGAAGACTGGGCAGCGAGAGGAGTGGGAGGCAAGGCAGCCCATTGCCTCTCCCTACATGCGCGGCCGGTTCCCGCGCTGGACATTTCCGAAGTATTTGGACTGTATCTCTCTCTCTCTCTTCATTATCAACAACTTTGCTTTTAGCACTTGTCGTTACTTAACAAGCGAAGGTAACAGATTTCCAATAGGATAAATTGTCATATTCTAACAAAGGTGTCAGCGAAAATCTAAACTCAGTACGGTGCAACACCTGAGAGTCGCCAACACTGGCTATTTAGGCCTCCGTGTTGCAAAGCTGTGTGCTGTGACAAATCACGGACCTAGAGCACGGAAACATCTCCCATGGGAGCTGGGGAGCACTGACCTGCGGTGACTATTCGGCAGCGGTGAGCAATCTTCACTTCGATTGGCTCGAGACGGAACAGATTAAAAGCTATTGCTTTTGAATGAATAGGAACAGAAGGGCAGGAGGAAGTTATGCAAAGTTGGCATTTCCTGCGGCGTTTCAATTCCAGCTGCCGAGCTATAGACTCAGCGGTGGACGGGCGTTCTGTTTCATTCAAATAGGCCAAAATGATGATTTAAGGGTTAATAATAACTAAAGTTGAAAACTAATGTAGATCTTACCGTTCATCAAAGCAGCGTTTCCGATACAAACATTGCATCGGCGTAGACATTTCCGAAACTCGAGTTGTATCTCCGAATCAGTCGTCCGAGTGCATTCTCCAGGCCTTCCACTGTATTAATCTTGTATCAAAGTTCACCACAATTTAAAAAAAACACAGAAACGTACGTCGGGGAAACGAAGGGGGGTCAAAATCCTCGACATAGAAATTTGTGAACGGATCTGTCAGACGATTTCTTCCGTAGAAGGAATGTCTCCACTAGAAATACCCGTTGTACAATACTATACGTCACCATACTGACACGTAACACAAATAACTTTCAGTAGCTCAACTCATGAACTAGAAATGCATTACGTACGCTTACCGCTGACCATTCATCTTGACGGCGAACTCTGTCTTCGCCACTCGAGAACAAACCAAGGATATCTCCAGTCCACCTGCATGGAAGCAGCGGCTAAAGAGCCGTAACTTTCTGCTTCCTGTCCCTACAGAATTGGCGTGTCATTTATCGGGCTCAAATTGGTACGGGAAATGGAAGTTGTTATTTATACGTAGTAGATTCATTAAGTTCGTGGCATGGCTGCCTAGTGTCGCTGTGGTGCGCTACAGCGTACAGTGTGGCCAAGTCCAAACCAGCCGCCATGTTTTAGCCAATCAGCTGATAGATGAGGGAGAGTGATACTCTTATTGTTTCAATAAATAATATACTAGTTCAATGTTTTAAGAAATTATTTATTTTGCTTATAGTGTGTATGTAGGCCTGGTTCAAATCCCGGTCACTCCATGTGAGATTTGTGCTGGACAAAGCGGAGGCGGGACACGTTTTTCTCCGGGTACTCCGGTTTTCCCTGTCATCTTTCATTCCAGCAACACCTTCCATTATCATTTCATAGCATCTATCAGTCGTTCATAAATCACCTTGGGAGTGGCAACCCTAGTGTACTAATATCCTATATATGTATGGCTCATTCATTATATCCCTGACCCGATCACGACTGGAAAACAGGTTGTAGGTTTTCATTTGCATACAAGTCACAACATGTTGGTAGCTAGGCCCATAACAACATTTATATTAGAATAAATCTTCTTTCTTCTTTCTTACTTTGTTTACCCTCCAGGGTTGGCTTTTCCCTCGTACTGAGCGAGGGATCCTACCTCTACCGCCTCAAGGACAGTGTCCTGGAACGTCAGACGTTGGATAGGGGATACAACTGGGAAGGAGAACCAGTACCTCGCCCAGGCGGCCTCACCTGCTATGCTGAACAGGGGGCCTTGTAGGGGGATGGGAAGATTGGAAGGGATAGGCAAGGATGATGGAAGGAAGCGGCCGTGGCCTTAAGTGAGGTACCATCCCGGCATTTGCCTGGAGGAGAAGTGGAAAACCGCGGAAATCGACTTCGAGGATGGCTGAGGTGGGAATCGAACCCTCATCTACTCAGTTGACTTCCCAAGGCTGAGTAGACCCCGTTCCAACCCTCATACCACTTTTCGTACATGGGCTTCTGGGGGTGGCAGCTAATCACGCTAACCACTACGCCACAGAGACGGACTGTTATAATACACGTGGCATAAACTAGTACACAAGTTGAGGCACTGGCCTTCTGACCCCAATTTGGCAGGTTTGATCCTGGTTGTGTCCGGTGGTATTTGAAGGTGCTCAAATACGTCATCCTCGTGTCGGTATATTTTCTGGCACGTAAAAGTACTAATGCGGGACTAAATTTTGGCACCTCGGCGTCTCTGAAAACCGTGAAAGTATTAGTAGGACGTAAAGCAAATATTATTATTATTATTATTATTATTATTATTATTATTATTATTATTATTATTATTAAATAGTATAGTTATGCCCTTGAGTAATGTATGTGATGACTGTAAAGTTAGCCTACATTTAAATTTAAAAAATAGCCTTACCATATTCCAGGCTACATGGTTTTACACAAGGTAGTTAGAGTAAGAGGTAGGGATCACGCGCAGGTCTCCTCACCAAGCTTGGCTGTCGATGACGTCACTTGAACCCTCAGCGCCTTGTCCTCTATATGAGGTAGGCTAATACACAGCTGTAAGCTATTCTGTTTTAGCCACAAGAGAACTTCATTGATATCTCAACATCACCTAAGAAAATGCATTCCACTTCACTGTTACAGTAGAGTAATAATAGGAGATAATAATAGGAGATCAAATGCAGTGTGAATTCAGCAGCGTTTCTGAAGTATTTCGATCTGTATAAAAGGATGTACCAATGCTAAGACTGTGATAGCAGTGGAATGGCCATTCCATATGTTCATGTTCTCAACACCTATGATAACAATAACAAGGGGCTCTAATTGTTACAGACTCGAACATAAAGCTTGATGACTGCAAGAAATATATCCGTTGTTACAAGCAGTATTGGGAAACTATGTACACCGTCAACAACACAAACAGCAAATGTTAGGAAACTGTCCACAATACAAACAGTACAGTAAATGTTTTCCTGCAAGTGCCAAGAAATGACAAATTCCACGTTAACATTAGATAGGCCATATTCATGAGCCTGTATATCAACATTCTTAGCACTGGTTTCATATACAACATAATAAATTGCCTTTCATAAAAAAACGGGTATGTTATACACAAAGAATAATGCTGATATTAAATATATATATATAACAAAACACACTTATCCATAGCATCAGTGGAATTTCTTTGCTTTTCTTCTTTCTTTATCGGTGTTGTATTAACAGAAACCCGGTCTCTTCAATGTCTTACTTCTGTTTAAAGCGTCCATTCGAATAAAAGAATGGCTTCTCACGAAGCAACTTGCAAGCTCATAAATTTCGGAGAATTTCTTTTTCAGGATATCCGTAAGGTTTGTGATGATGTTAGAACCCTCTTTCATTTCTTTCCCGTGGTAAAATTGAAACTACCGAGCTCGATAGCTGTAGTCGCTTAAGTGCGGCCAGTATCCGGTATTCGGAAAATTGGGTTCGAACCCCACTGTCGGCAGTCCTGAAGATGGTTTTCCGTGGTTTCCCATTTTCACACCAAGCAAATGCTGGGGCTGTAACTTAATTAAGGCCACGGGCGCTTCCTTCCCACTTCTAGCCCTTTTCAGTCCCATCGTCTCCGTAAGACCTATCTGTGTTGGTGCGACGTAAAGCAACTTGCAAAAAAAAAAAAAAAGAATCTTTTTGAAATTTAATTTCCACCCCTTGTAGTTTGACCTGTTTTCTCTCCGTAATTACTTTCTATATCGAGGTTCTTCTTTATCCTAAAAGCTATATAGCCAGTGAAGTCTTCAAGCAGCTCCTTGGTTTCACGACTCCCCTCGAGCTGTTTTACTAGATCTTCAAGGGCTTTAACGAACCCTTGCTCATCCTCCGAAAAAAAATAGGATGTTGTGGGCTCAACGCTGGCCTTAGACTGGCACACGATATCCGAGTTTTGATCGAGTTCATCAGTACATATTTGGGCGTAATATTTTATAATCTTCCGGAGAACAGTTGGAATTTCTAATCGCCTTGGAAGCATTGAGGCTAGAAGCAATGATTTCACCTTTCGCGTCACAGCTGTCGGAAGAGGATCGTCATAAAGCCTTCCGAACCCTCGAAGCTGAGAAAGATAGCTTTCGATAATGTCTTGATTACTTCTGTCGCCATTTATTTACGTCAGTGGTTTTAGGGAATTCATGAAAGTGTATGTTTCGTTCCTTCGCGTGCCTGCTATGATTTGTGCAGCCTGCAATGGCATGACAAAGCATACTGAAAAGTGTACATTATTACTGCTTTTTACGTTTTATCTCATAAAATAAACACACACGATTTCTTATACACCACAGATATGTTGCTATCGTGTATTATTAGCACCTAGCTTCTGCGTGCACAGCGATTCTTACTCGAACTACCTCTACCTCACTCTGAGCAGATTCAACGCGAGGGTCCTGCGTGACGTCACAGCTCTGCTTTGCCACTGCGCACCTCTCTCGTGATCCCTGCCTTGTATTCTACGTACCTTGGTTTTACATATCAGAATATAAAACGAAGTATCATCAAACAAAAATTTAAAATGTACTTTTTGTGTATGATCTATCGGTGTGTATATAATCTTACCACACACAGTAAGATAGAAAATAATGTTTAGTTAACCGATGAGTAGAAAAAATGGTGTTACCTAGCTCCATATTTCGTTAAGATAAGTTAACATAATCTACTGCACAATTCTACTCGTGGTACTAATATAAATAATAACGAAAACTTGCTACTTTTTAGTGGTGAAAACAAGCAACTGCCATGGTCGCGGGGTAGTTGTAAGCGCTCTGTTAATGACGGTTACGGTTTGATCACCGAAATGAGCAATTAAATATTGGTATCACTACACAATATAGTTTCAGGAAGTACTACTTGTTGCTCGGTGTAAACAAGCAGTTATACTGGCCCCGAGTACTTGAATTCAGCACTCTATTACCGACCACCCGCGGTTCGATCCCCGTGATGTGCTATTAATTCTGTGGCCCGGTTCGGTTAGTAGATATCCGCTGTATTTTAAACTTTCTATTTGCTACTACTGGTTTTGCTAATACATCGTTATTACTATTAACAAGACCGTCTTCTTTTGCTACCGCTCTTCCCACGACCGTGGGGTTGTGGGTGCGAGGTGCGTCACCCATGTGGATTTTCCTGTTTAACTGCCGGATGCCCTTCCTGACGCCAACCCTATATGGAGGGATGTAATCACTATTGCGTGTTTCTGCGGAGGTTGGTAGTGTGGTATGTTGTCTGAATATGAAGAGGATAGTGTTGGGACAAACACAAGCACCCCGTCCCCAAGCCGGAGTCGAACCAGGGAGCCTCTGAACCGAAGGGCGGTACGCTGAACATTCATCTACGGAGTCGGACCATTATTTTTAACATTAGAATGTATGAGAAAACTCAACTCGATGCTATGCGGGACTTATAACCACGTCCTTCAAGAGATGAATAGCCATAAAAGCTTGAATATGAGAATATATCTATCATGATTTGCCTGCTGCCATTTCTTGATGGATACAGTACTTTTGTATCCATCTCTTGGCACGGGCCAGAGTAAAGTGTAGCTTCCACCGAAGTCCCAGTCTCATCCATGGCTGTGACAATATGGAAGCTGCTGGGGTATGGGTGGTGCTGAGTAATGACATTCAGAACACGACTAGTGCATCTGAGTGTTATAACAGGTGTTGCTCATAGGGTCAGTCGTGCTGCAATAACACTTTCTGACTCAGTGAGGAAAGCAATGACAAACTACCTCACTCCTCGTCTTGCCTAGTACGCCTCATTTTGGTGCTGCCATTGGTTTTTGCGGTTTCCTTATAACCGCATAACCTTTGGTGGTGCTATTTGAGGATCCAACCAGCCTCTGGGCTGATGACCTAACAGACAGACATCCATCATGATACCTCATATGGTGAAAATGAGCGAGACAAATGATCGGGAGTGACGTTTCCTCTAACATTTGTTACGTACAGGTTTTACAGATATGTTCGGGGATATTTGGAAATTTGTGAAAAATATTATAATCGTGCAAATGTGCTATTTTTTCTTACACGCTAAAATCGCACGAAACATAAAAGATAGGGAATTATATTTCAAACAACTTCCATTATGTACATATTTTCGATACGGCGAATATTAACGGAGAAATCTGCTCTCTATAAAATTACGAACAGATTTTCTTATTATTGTTACCTACCATTATAAAGCATGAGACAACTCTACTCGTTGCTCCGAGCGTCTTATAACGTGTAAGGTTAAGAGCTGATAAAAAAAAAATGTTGAATTTCATTTGAAAGCACTTTCCGGATCTGTTTCTGCATCCATGAGCACAACAGCGTGGCGTAAGTTCCTTCATACCTCAGACCTCAGAAATACGTACATTCACACACATTTCGAAACTAATAATACTAAATAATCCCCCGTGTTTAATGAAAACACATTTTTGTTAGTATTAAAGTTAAAATAAGTAGCCTCTACTTCGCTGGAATTACGGAATTCATACGTTTAAATCAACTGACTGAACATGTGGCTAAAACGTGACGGAGCCAATCAGAATGAAGCACGCTTGGCCACACTGTAGCTTTAGAGCCACTGTACTACAGCGATGAATTCGGACCATAGGATGTTGTCGCGACAGCTCTTTGCTTGTCCCAGCAAGAGGCCATTGAATGTCAGCGGTGGAACTTGAGTATTTCGTAGATGAGCAACGGGAAAATTTCAAATTCTGTCAAAAATTCGGCAAATCCGAAAGTGAAACGTTTGAGATGACGAAGTCGAAATCGCCTGCATCACCGAAAGTCAAGAAAAATGCAGCTCAAAAACACTATGTGATCCTTGAACTGTAGGCGCCAGTGCAAGAACTTACTGACTGTAGTACACAGGTGTAAACTGTGTTGCCTGCACTGTAGGCGCTAGTCCACGAGCATATTGACTGTAGTACATCAGTGTACGCTGTGTTGCCTGCACTGTAGACGCCAGCCCAAGAACTTACAGAGTGTAGTACATAGATGTAAACTGTGTTGCCTACACTGTAGGCGCCAGTCCGCGAACATATTCACTGTAGTACATGAGTGTACGCTTCATTCGCTGAACTGTAGGCGCCAGTCCACGAAACTGTATTTACTCTAATAGTATATTTAAAGGTTTGCGGTAATGATATACTTTTTAGGTCACACCTTCACAGACAGTTTTTCCAGTGCATTGTAGTACATATAAATGCATATTCCGGGGGGAGGGGGAGAATGCATGTTTTAAATTATTACTTGACCCCTTTTTGTCATACATAAGTAACAGTAGTCAAATAAAATGTTTGCAAAAATGGGTATATATGAAAAACTAGCGCGTCTCCGTAAGGGTAATATGCATGCTTATTGTGGATTAATATTGCCGAGTTAAGTCAAGGAAAACTGTATAATCCCTACGAGTTGCAACACAGTCAAAATAAATCCAATTGGCCCCAAAGAGGGCAACTTCCCTTGTATGATGTAACAGCCACGAATAAAGTAAGATTGTCCACGCAAATTAGAGTGTTTATTATTACATTTTGACATACATATTTCTAATCTGATTATTGATACAAAATGTGTGACGCGACGTTACCTAGCAACCGATCAGGCTGTGATGTGAAGTATCGATCGATGGCCATGACTGAGATGCATATAGAAGGCTCTTTTCTTGAAGAGGCCTCAACTCATCATACTCTAGAGACCTGTTTATTTCATTGTAGTAGCTCCGTAGGTCCTGGGTTAGTTTCACCTTTCCTTGCACTGAATCCTGTACTTATCAACTCGAGATTGCACAGAGATGTATTTGGAAACTATTCGTTACATGCATATAAATTATCTTTATAAATTTGAATGTCATTCATTGAAGGACATATTTATGATCACTTGAATTTTCCGAAGGGAAATTTGACACCAGTTTCTTTTTTTGATGCGTATTTATAAGAAACATTTTACCATTTGTTTATGTTCACAGATCAGGGATGCAGTTATATTGTGAACGGAAATTGTTCCTTGAATTAATAGTTTAACTATGAATGCTTCGGAGAAAGTTTATGAAGGGTTCAGGTAGTGACAAAACAACTCGAGACGTTCATTGGAAAACACATTCGAGCTGAGTGATTCAGACGGTTGAGGCGCTGGCCCTCTGTCCCACTTGGCAGGTTCGATGCTGGCTCAGTCCGGTAATATTGAAGGTGCTCGAATGTGTCAGCCTCGTGTTGGTAGATTTACTAGCACGTAAAAGAACCCTGCAGGACAAAATTGCGGCATCTCGGCGTCTCCCAAAACCGTAAAAGTAGTTAGTGGGCCGTAAAGCAAATATTATTATTATTATTATTATTATTATTATTATTATTATTATTATTATTATTATTATTATTATTATTATTATTACAGAAAATATGAACAAACAGGGACATGGTGGCAAAAGTAACATCATTGGGAACTCGTAGAGAAAATTTGACATCTTTTAATAATTATTGTAAATAGAAAATTCACTAAATGGAGGACTGTAAGAATTATACGTATATTTCTGAGATAAAGCGCACAAAAATGGGGAGGAGAGTGAAGATACTTGTGCAGTGTTCTTATCTTTGTCCTTGAGGAAGCCTACTCGGTTGAAACAGATTTAGTAATGGGGTAGGTCGTCGTATAGATAAGCCACAACTCCAGTTATTCTTAATAATAAGAGCTTGAATAATGATGACCCATTCATTGACCTAATAATATGACAAAAGAATTACTAATAAAGAATGACCCTACATTAGCAAAAGAAGAATGAGCCAAAAACCATGTTACACTAAATAAATAATGGAGTGAATAAAATGTATAAATAACATACAACCAAATAATATAATATAATATAATATAATATATAATATAATATAATATACAACGATTCGATTTGAACCACCATCTGATACAGTAAACCTAAATGGCGTCAAATAAAAAGAACTGTCTCCACACTGTTTCTGAGGCTTTATTATTATTATTATTATTATTATTATTATTATTATTATTATTATTATTATTATTATTATTATTATTATTATTATTATTATTATTATTATTATTATTATTTGTAGTTAGCGCACCCGGTGGCCGCGGTCTGACACGGTGGTTAACCGGTTCGAATCCCGTTGGTCGAAACAAATTTTCACCATCAGAATGTTGGCCGACAGGGTAAGGGAGGTGGTGGAATACAATCTTTGATCACTAGATTGCGTGCAAAAAGTCTGGATTAAATTCCAAACCTCACCCCAGTGTTTTTACGGAGTGAGAGCATATGACTCTGTTGATAGTGATTCGTCCGTCGGATGGGGACGTTAATAATTGAGCAGAGCACCTTGTGGCATTCGGCAGCAGTGGTTGTCACACCCCTCCCCCTCCACCCCCACCCTTCCTGTCACGTCATTTATTTCATCTCAGTAACTCCGCTGAGACTGACGTCAGGAAGTTCATCCGGTCGTAAAACTTCGCTACGAACAATCATCTCACCGTAGAGAAACGGGACAAGATTTGGCCACCAGCGTATTGGAAAAGTGTGACAGTTGAACTGACAAATCCACAGTGGAGTGAAAACAATAAAATTTTCACGATTTGAAAATGACTGAATATTTTTTTAAAAAAAATTAAATATTTAAATACGAAGACACTTGCTATCGGTGAAATTACATTGTCTCCCTCTTCTAGGAGCTTTAGTTGTCATATTTCAGTGCTGTGTTTCTGTATTCAGGGAATATCTGAATGTCGTAATTATGTGGACATTATGCAAGCTTTAGCTGAAAATGTGTAAAGAGAAGTAAGCAAGCAAGCTGGATGCTGATGGCGCTGTGCGTGAAAATAACTACGTAATAACAAGAAAAAAATAAGTGCCTTAAAATTAATAGTGATAGATTTCTCAAAACGTCAAAATCTTCTTCGTTAGTCAGCATTCAAGCCTTCGATTCAGAGCGTTCCGTGCTCGATTCCCAGCCTGGTCAGGGATTTTAATTCTTCTGCCTTTGGGTGTTTGTGTTGGTCCCAACACGCTTCTCTTCACAATCTTCTCTTCATATTCAGACAACACACCACATACCAACAACCACAGAGACATGCAATAGTGATTACATCCCTCCACAGAGGGCTGACGTCAGGAAGGCCATCCGACCATAAAACAGGGACAAATCGACGTGTGTTATTACGTTCACACCCATGACGCCACAGTTGTGTCTAAAGCAGTAGAAGAAAAACTTAATGCATCGAAATCACAACGAAAATGGGATAAAATATCCCAGGAAGTAAAAGAGAATAGCAAAGAATGACCGAGAATACTTTCATAAATGTACATTTTAGTTTATATATATATATATTTTTTTTTTACAAATTTGCTTTATGTCGCAATAATAGATATGTCTTATGGCGGCAGTGCTAGGACTGGGAAGGAAGTGGATGTCCTTTAGTTAAGGCTATCTTCAGGGCAACCGACAGTGGGTCGAAACCACGATCTTCGCAACCATAACTGCACGGCCAAATCGCTCAGTAAATGCACGTTTCTGTAACCTATATGTGATGATGAGGATCGTAGGTACCAGATTCACCATCAAAATACGGTCCAAGCTAATCATCCTATAGAGTAATTCAAACGTCTCTAAATTCTTCTTTATGAAATATCTAACTTTTCTCGTGCTCCTTTGACAAGATACAATATTAAAAATTTCACAGACTGAGTTGGCCGTGCGGTTGGGGTCGCGCAGCTGTGAGCTTGAAGTCGGGAGTAGAGTTCCAGCCCCATTGTCGGCAGCGTTGAAGATGTTTTTCCGTGGTTTCCCGTTATCACTTCAGGAAAATGCTTAGGCTGTACCTTTATTAAGGCCACGGTTCCTTGCTTCTCACTCGTTACGCTTTTCTATCGCATCATCGCCATAAGACCTACCTATGTTGGTGCGACGTAAAGCAGTTCGTATAAATACACTATATATTTTTTTTAAATCGAACTTTTCTCGTGCTCCTTTGACATTGCTACGCAATATAATATTAAAAATGCGTGTTTCGTTTGAATATTTTATTATTTAATTCGAAGTAAATTATCATATATGTTTGTCCAACTGTGACTTGAAAGGAAATATCTGTTTACATTTACTGCACATAATGCCCCAAAGTGTTTTCCACTTTTCCTTAAAATTCGTGCGTAGTTGTTGTATAGGACAATCTGAAGAACACTTTTCTACCCGAATATGGGATTTTTGGAGCGGGGAAAATTCGACTGACATAGCAACAGCGGGTTGTTCGGAAGGGGCGCCGTTATACTGTAGGTGATTGGCGTAGACTATGACAAAATAGAGAAAGATACACAGATTTAAACCAGTGCTTCTTTGTGAACGTTCGCTGGTTAATAACTAGCAAACTTTAGACTTCCTGTAACCAGGAAAATCCTCACATTGGGCCTAAACATAGAACTCAAGTGGAGTTGACAGTTGTCGGTGTATGCAGTGAGAGATTGCACAGGCTGGGAACACTTCTGTAAAATATCCCTCAATAATTGGAGTTGGAGTCAGTAAGAACGGCGAGACTTTGTGACCAAACCAAATCTAATAAGAAAATGTTCATTGCTATACTTAACAATAAAGTGCTTGCAGTACAGTGATTATCTGCTTTAATCAATACGTAAACTTGGAAGTCTACGGTTATAACTCAAATTCGAGAAAGGAAGCAAAATTACGGTATGTGATGTTTAATTCGAATTTCTAGATAATTCCATTTTTCTGCGTCCTGTTCCAATTAACAAAGTTCTATTTTACTTCTACCCCCATGCCGTAACTAGTTTCTGTACATACCTTTGTCTGCAGTAAAACTGTAAGGCGTTCCCTAGAACAATCCAGTTTCGACTGAGGGTTGTGTACGTTGGCCTGAGAGATTACACATGTTTACTCTGAGTGTTTGTTCGATGTAGCAAACAGAGGTGACGAATGTGTTGTTTCCAATGTGCCTGGTTCCTTACATGGAAGAAACGTGGATTTACTACGTAAAATACTGCAACATATAGTTACGGTCTATTGAAATTTATAAAAAGGAATTTATTATTATTATTATTATTATTATTATTATTATTATTATTATTATTATTATTATTATTATTATTATTATTATTATTATTATTATTATTATTATTATTATTATCCCGCTTTTCACACACATGTGGGGTCGCGGAGCGAACTACATCGCACATGTGGATTGGGCCCTGTTTTACGGCCGGATGCCCTTTCTGACTCAAACCCTACGTGGAGGGATGTATTCACTCTTTCTGTGATGTGTTGTCTGAATATGAAGAGGAGAGTGTTGGGACAAACACGAACGCCCAGTCCCCGAACCAGAAGAATTAATCAGACGCGATTAAAAACTCCGACCTGGCTGGGAATCGAATCCGAGACCCTCTGAACCGAAGACCTGAACGCAGACAATTACATATGTAAATAGAAACGTTTTCATGTAATATTTCTGCTGTCTGTTATGTCGTCCGTAGAGATACGATTTTCGTCAAGTGTAATGTTTATCCTGTGCCGGCCCCGCTCTGTAGGGGTAGCGTACCTGCCTCTTACCCGGAGGTCCCGGATTCGATTCGCGGCCACATCCCAGCTATCTGACAGTGAGATTGTGGTCCCGGTCTAGAAAACCAAGAATAACGGCCGAGAGGATTCGTCGTGCGCGATGTTGCGCTGTGCGGTTTGGTTCGCAGTCTCTGTTCTGGTATCATACACATACATAGCAACACAACTGTTGTAATACATATTTACGTGTTATGATATATTATTTAGGTTTTTCTCTCTTGAATTTTTATCCCTAAAGAACATTTTTTTGTAATTTTGGGTGAATTTTGGTACATTTTCTCCAGAAATCCGAATTCATGCCATGATCTGTTTCTTAGTTTTCAGTACCTTTGATATTTCATATTTACAATTTATTTTCAAGTCTGACACCGTGGTTAACCGGTGCGAGTCCCGTTGGTTGCAAAAATGTTCAACCAGAATGTTGGCCGGTGGGGTTGGAGAGGGGTTGGGGGTAAAAATATGTATAATTGCTAGATTGCGTGTCGAAGCCTGGATTCAATTCCAAAGGTATTCGCAGTGTTCATATAGAGTGAGGGCATGATACTCTGGTGATGGTGATTCGTCTGTCGGATGGAGACGTTAAGTCTTTATCAGATCCCTTGATGCTATTCGACAGGAGTAGTCTGTGTCGCTACGGGTTTCACCCCTCCCGTCCTACTATCATCAGGTCATTCATTTCATCTCATTAATTCCTATGATGAGGTTTACGTCAGGAAGGGCATCCGGTCGTAAAAACTCGCTTCGAAGATTCATCTCACTTCACACCAGACCCCGTGGAGAAACTGGACAAGGGCGAGACTTACATTCTTGCCGTTTATATGCGTATTTTGAATGCACATACTATATTTCCATTACGTCAACCCCTATGGAATGTTTCGCTACGATGTGCTCCATATTCAAAGTTCTGTATGGAGAACAATTCTCACTCAATATTACAGTGATTTAGTGACCAGCGATATTGTGTATTTGAAAGTATGCCCTTGTTATTTCATTTCAGGTAGACAGGAAATTATGCATAAGGCTCTGACAATCGTCAGAGAGTCAACTTATATAAAAGATACCATTGTATTACACGCAAATGAAACTTAACAATTACGGCTTATTGCTAGAATGTAGGCCTTTGCTGGCAGATGTTTATAGTCTTCTGGTGTGAGCTAGAATAAATGTATTACTCTCATTGTCCTGTCTCAGTCTCATCCTTGACTTTGACAATATGAAAGTGACTGAGGTATGAGTGATGCTAGTAATGCCATTCCTTATGCAGGCAGCCCCTGTTGTGAATGGTATGAAAATATTGCTCATGGGGTCGGTTGGTGCATGCATTCCAGTGGGTTTGCCAGACTGATATGTAACGGCCACTTCTGGTTCAGTGAGGAAAGTAACGGGAAACTACCTCACTCCTCACTTCCCTAGTATGCCTCTTCAGTGACACCAAGGCTATATATGACAGCTGTTGGCGGAGCTGTGGAGGATCAAACCAACCTTTGGGCTGAATACCCAACATACACATACATCAGTTAAAATATTTCTTGTGCCATCATTTAGGTAAAATTGATACAAAATGAAGTAATGCAGTATTCTTTCTTCTACGTTGGTACTTGAATTAAATAATGAGTATGACAAGTGTTATTAGTTTGTGAAATAAATACTTAGTTATTTTCCTAAGTACATTTTAAATATAACATTTATTTTTAGGTTATTTTGTTGATTTTTCGAACTTTTGCCAACGGCCGTAGCCGTGTTGAAACACCGGATCCCGTGAGATCTCCGAAGTTAAGCAACATTGGGCGTGGTCAGGAGTTGGATGGGTTGCCACGCGCTGTTGGTGGGGGTAAGGGAATGGAGGAGCGGAAAGGAACTGGCCACCCTACCGCACGTAAACTCCGGCTCAGGAACACCTCTGCGGAGGTTCGGACCTGCCTTCGGGCAGAATAACCCTTACCTACCTTTGAATTTTTGAAGTATTTTAGGTCATAAATGTCCGGATCCATGGCTAAATGTTTAGCGTGCTGACCTTTGGTCCAGAGGTTCCCAAGTTCGATTCCCGGCCGGGTTGGGGATTTTAACCTTCACTGGTTAATTCCAATGGCTCGAGGGCTGGATGTGTCCTAGGTATGGCCCTCATCTTCACAGACATGCAGGTCGTCTATGAGAAAAAGACCAGCCCTACGCCATTATTATTAGGTCATAAATGCGTTATTTATGGGGCAATTATTCTCATAACGTATAGATCTAGCTCTAGTCATCAGCCGTGGGGCTGGTTGGATCCTCTGATAGCACTACCACGCGTTATGTGGTTGTAGTGAAACCGCAAATTACTATCGGGAGCGTTAAAATGAGCTCTAAGTGGGTGTTATTTTAAATCGCACATACATGTCTTTAATTTACTAGAGTTTATTACAATATTGTTCGAATTAAAACAAAATATTTTGTTTTAAAATGGTATACTAAAAATAGAGTGGAAATTGTAAGTTTAAATTTCGTATCTCCCATATCAGATTACCATGGTTACGGGAACATAGCAGTGACGTAAGTTCATTGACATGAAGCAGACAGGCCGACATATTGGTAGTCTTTGCCGAACATGGTGAAAAGTACATACGCCAGTGTACAGGTTTTCTAACCAAAAAATTTCCCTTAGTAAATTATCTTTCCTAATTGACATCTGATTTCTTACTGTGCAACTTCAAGAATCCTAATAACTCCAAAGTCTCGGGCTCCTAGTTTACGTGTAAGTAGTTCGTCGTGCCTGTGGCCCATTAGTGATTGAGGAAACTTCTGCTGAACGAATCAAGATCGAATTCCTGCAGAGACATGTACGTAGGAATGCTTCGTTGTCGAAGAAATGTGTCAGTGGACTTAATGCCTCGTTAAAAACCTTATTTCGGTTAGAAATCAGGTTTTCTCATGTTCGTTTAACCGATGACAATCTTACGGGCATTAATAATAATAATAATAATAATAATAATAATAATAATAATAAAAAAATGCCGATAAGTTTACTAAGACGCAGCACCTCCAAATAAAATACCACCGAACTGAGCCGGGTTTTACATGTCATCGTTGAGTTTCTGTGTGTTGGTCATGAATACAATTGCTGGCCGGTGTGTCGGCAGGTGCTATTGTGTTAAGTTGAATTTAATAGTGAAGTCTTCGTAAATTCATCTCTGCCACGTTTCTATGATCTTGTACAGTTTTCTCTTCTGAATTTGTGTTGCCGCTATGATACCTTTTATCTACGAAAAACATATTATATTGCTGGCTGTGCGTGGATTGCAAGAGAAGATACCCTTCAAAACTAAAACGACCATGTGTCTCAGTTTTGTTAGGTTTTATTTTCAATGTTCAGTGCATACACAGTATTAAGAATTTAACAAGAGAGCAATAGTATACTCGATAATATATGTTACCTCAAAATGTCTACAAATTTGAAATAAACTGTCAGCTTGTTAGGTCATATTGAGTGCATATGGCATATGTCGATGAGACGAAGTACAGAACAGAAATGGCTCACTGGACTGTAGTGGCTACCGGACCCATAACCTTTCTATTTCACATCGTTTGCTCTACCAATTAAGCTATAATGGCCTAAGTAGGTCATACTTGTTCTGTAGGAAAGGACCTGAGCTACGACTACTTTACAGAGTCCGGTTGGCCATTTTTGTCCTTTACTTAAATCATCCTTTCCAGCACAGTACAATGCGATAGTGAAAGCTACATTTTCATATTTACAGATTGTTTTTATTCCGTTACACGGTGAGAAACGTCCTCACGTCAGTAGAGGATGAGATAAAATGTTTCCCAACAAATATATATTTCTGAAAAAGTGAATGAATTCTGTTCGAATAGTTGACAGTTCGTAGAGGGCATGAAACACCTGTGTAAGAATGTTCCTATCATGTCTACGGTTCCACATCATGGTGCATACTAATCACTAGATGGCGTGCCAAAAGTCTGGATTTAATTCCAAACCTCCCCTGCAGTATTCTTATGGAGTGAGGCCATATGACGTTGTCGGATGGCGACGTCAAGCCTTGAGCAGAGTAGGCTATTTGCCAGTTTACCGTCACTAAATTCATAATTATTTCTCACCCTGACGTGCAGGTCACCCATGGGTATCATGGGCACCAGGCAAATCGTAGATGTCCTCGGATGGACATCAAAAGCCTCACGCTAAATAAGACAAGCATTGTTCTGTTGTAGCCCTTTGGAGAACTGAGCTTTGCAAATGTACTTTGACTGTCGTGTGTTTTGAAATCTTTACCTAACCCTATCCTACGATACAGCATAATAACAAAAACATTCGGCTGAGATTGGAAAAGAGTACAAAAGCCGAAAATTAACTAGAGTAAATCTTAGCTTATACACATATAATGCACATCTTTGCTGCGTCTCACTCCCAACGCGAGTGGCGCGTCCTACACGGGCACGGTGTGCTATTCCCTCGCCTGTACTCTTCTACATCTTGCCTGGTCTTCTTTGGTCCAGCAGTTCTCGCCGGTGACTATCCACCACGATGATCATGTAGGCTCCAACGACTACACATGAAAAATAAGGAAAGAAAATATTAAAATTGCTTTAACTTACGCAGTTCCTTTTTAGAAAAATCCTAAATATTAAGCGCTAAGAAGATAAAGGGCAAACTCAACACGGCACAAAGTTTTCATATTTCATTTTTTAAATTGTAAGCCACGGACAACAGTAATTTGAATATGCTGTTCTTTATTTTTGATAATAAACGCTAAAGCAAATCGATTCATGATTTTTGAGCGATCTGGCTGTGAGTGAACGTACGTAAGCGGCTGTGTGTTTCCTATAGTCCTAATATTAAAAGAAGTGTTGTGACATCTAGCGTAGGGAGGGCCCGTTTACTGTGTGCGTGGCTGGACACGAGGGAGTAGGGTTACGGTTCCATGGAAATGAACCTGCTGGCCACTTCGAGTTGCCAGACCTTTCACTTCTCATAAACAACACTACAGTAGCCCCAACATGTGCTAATGGACATGATTTCGAAGTTAAACTTAAAAAAAGGAAAGGTTAATGGCATTTGAAGACTTTGGCCGAATGGAATAAGTTCAAATGGTTTTTATTCAAAATATGTATTTGTTGAGTTCGCCCTTCGTATTCGCAACGCTTCATATCAGCTTGGCATTTTCTTAAAATTACCTTTCCGAATAATATAACTAAGCATTATAGTTTAGTAGTTATCAGACATTAAAATTATTGATATAAAATTCCATCGAAAGTTAGCAAACTGCTGATTATAGTTTCATTTATTTTCATGGTGCTTCTAGTCATTCAGTACTCATATTGGGGATATACAGTGAAAGGTGTTGACATAAAAACAGAAACCTTGCTTCGCAATATGATTCAGGCTGCTGCTATTCAGTGCCCTTCAGTTGTCTCAAAATATACAAAATTCCTTACAAGAATGGTAACAATTACATTTTGGATGTGTTTAATATTGTTTTAAAACATAAACCGAGAAGCTAAGTGCTATTTTTATTGAAAGCTTGTTTAGTTTTAAATACAAATGTTAGTCACAAAATGAAGTACGGGATTTTGAGTTCCCCTCGGGACACAATTTTGCTCCTTGAATACGATAAATCTTTTATAATAGGTGGCATCTGGTAAGTCTAACACAGGGCCACTCAAACGCCCTAAATCTCACGCGTGCAGACAGCGGCGTAATGTTCCTGTGCACAGTGCATCGGTCCCGCTCGGCTCGGCTCCGAGCAACGCTTCGTCTCTGGGCTACTCGGCTAAGCTCGACTCAACTCGGCTCTGATTTGGAGCGCTACGGAGACAGGGGGGGGGGAGAGCGAGGCAGGCGTGGGGAAAAAGAGAGACAGCGCTATTGCTCCAAATCGAGGAGTGGGGGCCTGCACTCTGGTCAACCAAGCGAAGTCGTCTTTTGCACCGTGCTCAGTGCATGCACCAGGCGCATGCACCCTGAGAGGCCCTGGTCCAACTAATACCTTGCACATGCGTTGGTTACTTGCTCAGAGAGAATTTGTTTGTTTTCTGCCTTATAGAGACCGGGCTTTTGTGCAGTAATAGGTTAGAATGCCAACTTACTGAAGCGGGTAACAAGTATAGTCTATCCTGCACAATGGTTATGGTGTGGGCTTTGCATAAACATAAGGGGTACAGCCCATCAGAACCCTTACAATTTGTTACTCTCCGTACATTACGGGAGAATGGGCTAGACGACATTTTACTGCCTAAGCATATCGTGTACACTCACCTCCATATGTGGCTGCTGCGAAGAGGACGGTCACACCCGCGCCCAAGCTCACGTACAGGAAGAAGATGATCATGATCACCAAGTAGAGAACTTCCACCAAGACCATTGTGATAATGGAGCATATGAGCCATGGTTTCATCAGGCGAGGGTTTTCCTACAAATAAATCGATACGAGCCTAACAGTAATACCAAATAACGCAAACTTCTATTATTTCCATCTGCACCGAAAGGACGTACTTACTCTTCTTGTGGCGAAGATCAGGAGTACGCTGAGAATCAGCCCTATGGCCTCAAAGACTGCTGCGACAATATTCGTGTACTTTTCGGCTGTAATTAACAAACAAATGAACATATTGTAGATTACAGACTACAGCAGGAGAAGAGATTATAATACAAGTCATATATTGTACATAATAATAAATCTCAAATTTTATTAAGCAATCGATATCTGAAGAGCACAAAAATTCAAATTTAGGGAAGCAACTCAATGTTGAAAATATCCTAGGGATATGAGCTAGGAATTTTAGGGAAATAAAATATAATAAATATGAGAATATATTCCTTATGCATTCCTAAAAATTACACTCCTTCTTTTAATCATCGTTATCCGATCCATTAGCTAATTACTTTGCATTTTTCTGCCACTACGAGCGCTAATGTGAGTCAGTGCAGAGTTTCACTTGTCATAATTACATTCGGTGTGGAAATTTTTCAAAAAAATCAAAGTAATTCTGAGGGTATTGAACAAAAGGAACACAATTACAGAAATAATTATATAAATCAGTTAATTTGGCTAGGATTTGAATAAAAGAGAAAACAAATAAAGGAAGAAGTGATTTTGGATTATTTTTTTTACTTTGATAGAGCCATCCAAGATTCACAATCTGAAACCTTTCTGGGGCCTTTTAGGCCTTCGACTTTCGACACAATTGAGGAAATTGCTTAATTTTACGTTTTTCGTAGTATGGGGAGCTCTACTTTGCCAGCTAAGAAATGTATTACACATTAAAATAGATCGAACTCCGAGGACAAGCAGAGAGGAAACTCTGTCTCCTGGTATAAAACAGAATAGATTACCTGCAACAAATAAGAACCAAAATATGCGTAATCAAAATGGAGTCTCACAAAGTGAATACCTCGGTGAAACGATACAGGAAAATGGAATTGAAAAAAGACGCGAACGAAATTATTGTCAAAACATGGAAACAGCATATCGACTCAACGAAAATATCTACAACAAAACAAAAAAATGCATTTCTAAACACAATTAAGGCATTACAATTCCGTCATTAAACCGGAATGACTGAGTCACTTTGAACGGGAAAAACGTTCAGAAAAGGGAGCATGAAATTATAAGGAAAGTTCTAGACCGACTAAAAAACAAACAAACAAACAAACAAACAAACAGTACACGAACACTTACATTAACTTTAGAAAATACAGATTAAAATTTTGCAGACATGTCAAACGAAAAAACCCTGACGGACTAGCGAAGCAAATAGCACAAGTCTATGAAAATAGCAGTAAAATAAACACAAACATAATGAAACGGATTGGCCAATACAAGAAGTTCAGTTAAAATGGAAAGTTGATCGAGAGGACAAACTGAGCGAAACTACGGGAGCAACTTGGATCACAGCAAGAAAACAAAAGTAAAAAAAGGGCAAGAATTCGGGGTGCAAAGAAAGGTAAACTAAGTTCTCTGGTGTAGCACCAGGTTGGCCTCTTGGGGACTATTACTTGGACTTGTTACCTGCGACGTACATACCTTTCATTACAAGATTGTAAACTTCTCGACCATCTTCAGTTATATTTTGTTGTCTGGCCATCTCTGGAGTCATCAGTTGAAATAGAGACGTCTTCACGATGGAGTAGATCAGTCCAAAAACAGCCCCCACCTACAATAAACATTCTGTTCACCATATACATCACAAATCTTGGTTCACCATAAAAATATTTTACAAACTTTGTTTTCACAAAATGTATTATGCATCTATTGAACCTGTCAGCTTCGTCTTCAAGCGTCTGTCAATTAAGTATGCTCATGCACAAAACTCTGTAAGTAGCTCAATGCCATACCGAGTTAGTTCCAACCATCGTTGTCTTGGTCTTCCTCTACCGAGCTCGATAGCTGCAGTCGCTTAAGTTCGGCCAGTATCCAGTCATCGGGAGATAGTCGGTTCGAGCCCCACTGTCGGCAGCCCAGGCAAATGCCGGGGCTGTATCTTAATTAAGGCCACGGCCGCTTCTTTCCAATTCCTAGGCCTTTCCTATCCCATCGTCGCCGTAAGACATATCTGTATCGGTGCGACGTAAAGCAAGAAGCAAAAAAAAAAAAAAAAAAATCTTCCTCTGCTTCCGTTACCCTCCTTGGCTGAGTCCATTATTCTCCTGCATTCGCCTCACATGACCCTAGGAAAAGCTCTTTTAGAGATTTTAAGAAGCATGATAGTATTTCGAGGAGTGGAACCTGGTCCATTCAGCCTCGGGAGGTCAACTGTGTGTTCGATTCCCACCTCAGCCATCCTCGAAGTAGTTTTCCGTGGTTTCCCACTTCTCCTCCGGGCAAATACCGGGATGGTAGCTAACTTAAGGCCACGACCACTTCCTTCCCCATTCCTTGACAATTCCTTCTAATCTTCTCATCGACCCACAAGGCTCCTGTTCAGCATAGCAGGTGAGGTACTGGTACTCCCCTCAGTTGTATCCCCTACCCAAATTCTCACACTCCAGGACACCGCCCTTGTGGCGGTAGAGGTCGAATCCCTCGCTAAGTCTGAGGGAAAAACCGACCCTGGAGGGTAAAAGGATTAAGAAGGAAATAAACATAATGAAAACCCCATTCTTATCCATTGACAACATTAAGAATCACTACAACTGAGTAGTTGGGAGGATGGAAGCGGAGGAAAGTGAACTGCGGGAAACAGGAGGATTTCAAGACTTGAATGGGTTCATCAGTCCCAGAATTAATGAGGCGCACTCGGTGGTTTATCCGCCTCCACGAATTAGATAAGAATCCGGGGTGTTGTAGTTTTGCTCCTTACGCCCGGTTTCTTCAATGCTCTGTTATATTTTACTTAATAAATGTTAACTAAGAATTATTAATTTAACACTTCTGTTAAGAGTCCCCTGTTTCACGAACACATTGTTACGAAACACTTGTTAAAGACAAATGAACACGTTTCCGTCAGATTTCTGAACGCGTTTGGCAGTGAGCATCTTTTGTTTCTTTACACAAAGTGTCCAGAGCGGAATATTTGAACTGTATTAAGTCACACACCGGGAAAATGTGATAAATGACATACATCTTGAATGATTTGCGTGCATTCTTTTACTGCAGGGAAAGTAATTTAATGCCTTGGCAATGCAGCGAAACTCTTTGCACAATTCTAAACACTCTTGTCTTGCACTCATGAGTGTAGTGTACTACAATTTACATGAAAAGAGACTGAAGCATAATATCTATGAACTATAATCTGTGTGAAGCTCTAAACTATTTTCAATTTCTTGTAGTATCTTGTTCATTATGGCTTTGGTAATTACAGTAGGTACCTGTCGTTGTCGAAACCTTTCTTCCGACAACTCCAAAACGGCATGTTTTCTTAGTATGGGTCATCGTTTGATTCAGTTTATACCGTCTGTGGGTGGGGGGCGCAGACAAGAATACGCCCATGATATCCCCTGCCTGTCGTAAGAGGTGACGAAAATGGGCGACCAAAGGATGATGACATTAGAACCATGAAACTACTTGTGCTTAGTACCATTACGTGAGTAACACCATGGGTCGACATTACTTAGTACCACCATGTGAGGAACACCATGGATCTACGTTACCAATGAGTAGTGCCTTTATGTAAGGAACACCACGGTTCTGTGGTTAGTAGGGTCTACGATTGTGTGTATTCCACCGAAGAGGGGGAGCGGGCATTCGGCTGCGCGAACTAATGTCCATGAGCCCTAACGGTGTGTTGGAGTGTGTCGGCTCCCCTGCGTTCAGAATGGATCTGCGCTACGTATGAGTAGTACCACTTTACGAGAAACACCATGGGTGTACGTTGCCTTTGATTACCATCACTATGTGAGAAAAACCACGGGTTTGGCTGGCGCCCGTAGTAAGTACCACTATTTGCTATAACCATGGGTGTGCGTTACCTGATAGTAGTTCCATTATGTGACGAATACCATCGGTTTGTATTACCTACATAATGTGTCATACACCGTGGGTCTACATTACCTATGATTAGTAGCACTATGTGAGCAACACCATGCGTATATTTTGCCTGTGAATAGTTCCACTTAGTGAGGGACACGACGGGAATACCGGCGCCCGTGATTAGTCCCGCTATGTGCTGAGCACCATGGGTCTGCGTTGCTTGTGAGTAGTGCCACCATTAGAGAAACACCAGGAGTCTACGGTACCTGTGATTAGTACCATTACGAAGGGCCGGAGACCTGGATTTTGGACCTCTTAAGATAATAATGCATCATCCCTGTAATTCAGGGATCCACTGATTGTTTTTGTTTCACGATGGTTTTTTTATCATTCGTTTTAGATTCTAGTCGGTGGATACATTTTGAAGCTTTAATTTTCGTTTCGTTCACCTCTTACCATTAGGGGCCGATGACCTAGCTGTTAGGCCCCTTTAAACAACAATCATCATCATCATCATCATCAGTTTATATAGCTTCAAACTTACGTCTTGTAGGTGCTGCCATTTTGATATGTTAGAGGTTTGACATGTTGTCATGTTAACTTAACACAAGAATCTACATTTCCCAGATATGCATCGGTTGGCAACACGCCCATTACATCAGAGATAATATGATACGTGCATGGTGCATATTCGCAACACGGAGGTGTTAGGAGAATAATCAAATCGGGGAAATGACCTTATTATTAACGACAGCCATAAATTCAGTAGAGATTACTTATGCTAAGATGAAAGTGTTCGGTGGCGTTGCACGAACAAATCTCGTTTTGCTAAAATAGTTACTAATCACGATTTGGCATAATCTGAAGATGAGATCCACAATCATGAAAGTCGTCAAAGAAGTGTAATTTGCCAATAAGTCCGTGCCTTTTGTAAACTTAGTGGTGAGTGATTTGCTTGAACAGCCTGCTAGAGCGTGCATTGTGTTCGTGCATCTGACAAAGAAAAAGAATAGCATCAAACTTTCCTTTTGATAAAATCAAATGATCATCAATATGTATTTAAGGAAATAAAACTGAAATTGATGACTATTAATTTGTCTGCATCTAACGAATCGTTTTCCAGAGACTCTTCCTCCCACAACTAACAAACTCGTTGTCCCGTCAAGTCAGTAACTGCCATAAGTAGACCTATCATGTTATTACCGGGTCTAGTGTTGTAAAACATAAATATTATAAAAATATCTTGTCATCAGTACATCTAGCAATTGCAATACTTCCGCAGAAATATTTGAAGAAGACTGAACATGTTTTGTATCTATACAGGTGATTGTTTGGTTCGCTCTGTCTGTATATTATAAGTTCCTACTTTTGTACATTTACGTCATCCTTATCCGCAAGTAGCCTCAGGTTACCGCAACTGTAGCTAGTAAGTGTTTGGCTGATGAGCGAATAGGCTTGCTGCACTCGGACAATATACAATAAGAAGAGCAAATACTAGCCACACATACAAGGACATAACGGGAGGTTCTATCCGCTCTGTCGAAATTCCAGCCCAACAACAACATCATAGCATGATTCCATTCGACCAGATATAATCAATTACGCATTTAGGTCTTAGGAAGTCTAATAATTCAATGGTATATCAGTTCATTCTAGGAAGTGTTCTAACAACAACAAGGCGAAGATTTTAACTTTGGTAGTATATCAGTTGACTTTTTAATAAGCTTCAAGTGGGATACAGCAGTAAACATAAACATAGCAAACATTAGCAACAAACGTTTTATCTTTGAATATTCCAAAGAAACCAGCTGGCGTTTAATACATGTTTTAAACCGTTATATAACATAAGAGCAACCAGCTGAACTTTTTATAGCTATTTTAAAGTATTCTATTGCATAACAAACATTATAGAAATGTTTATTGTGTACGATGTTTCATGTATAGCTGAATGATGCTACATCTTAAGATATGGGGAATCGCGCTTGATGAGGTAGAAATCGCTGATGAAGGGAACTTGATAATATATTGACAGGGTGGACCAAACCATCACCCGTTATATATTTTATTCAGTACGGACCAACTAAGGAGCAAAAATGGTCAAATTTGTCGAATATGTTTTGTTATCTGTTAATCGTGCAGTTGGTTGTCTTCAGTTTAAAGTGCGATCCATAGAAGAGCGGTTTACTGCAGTTTTACTGCAACTAGAACTGTAACACAATGAGCGAGGAATAGCCTGATCAGTCCACTAACAAAATATTGGTACTTACCACACAAATGACGCCGATAATGATGGTGCCTGTTTTGAGCGAACACCCACAACAACACTGCTTCACGGTGGGAGACATGGTGAGAATAATCCTTAAAAGATATGAAAAAGTTGTATATTATTAGCTAGACTTCGTATTTTTAGACAGTAATAGGTGAGAATGCAAACTTATTAAAGCGGGTAACAAGTATAGTCTACCCTGTATAATGGTTATGCTATGAGATTTGCATAGACAGTAGGGGAACGGCCTATAGAACTCCTACAGTGTATGTTACTCTTGTAACATTATGGAAGGACGGGTTGCATAACACTCCCTACTAACCAAATTAGTTTGCAGTCTAACCTATTGCTGTCTACATCCGATGTCTATTTATTACAGTACTTATAGACAGTATACAGCGTAGATCCGAAGTGTGCACGGCTTGCGAAATTACTTGTCATTCCTATTTTTTACAAGACTGTTTCGAAAACTAAATTCAGACTTACGAGAGGAAACAACAGCTATGAGGTCATTAATTTCGCCCGAAGTTCGGGAGATAGATCTACGTCAAAAATTCACCACTACGAGCGCTACTGTGAGTCAATACAGAGTTTCACTTAAGTCTTTCAAACTATACTCATTGTGGACATTTTTCAAAAAATAGAAAAAAGACTGAGGGTATTGAACCAAGGAACACATTAAAGAAAGAATGATCTAAAGTGAATTTGGCTAGGATTTGAATAAAAAAGGAAACGAGTAAAGAAACGGGCGATTTTAGGCTGTTTTTTCGGAACTGCATTTAGGCCGGAAATTATTTTTGAAATGTGTTTCTTTTAGTTTGATAGAGCTGTCCAAGACTCACAATTTGAGACATTTTCGTACTATGGGGAACCATACTTTGCTAAGAAATGTTTTCATCAGTAAAATAAACATACCCATGTATAAGGATTTGTGCCACTGGCCCTTACTAAAGAGAAAATGGCCTTTTCAATTTAACAGTCGCCATAAATGTCGGCAGTTCGCGTGTGAGTATATGTAGCACGGCTGGCCTTGTGGTCAGCGTCTTTAACTTTCACGCCGGAGTCTCAGGTTCGAGGCGTGCTAGGGCACTGTTTTTCCTTTGTCCACGTGTACTTGCTAGGAAATGGGAAGGTTATATACAAACTGTCACAAAAAGCGCGTTTACAATCGTCCTAGGTTTTTTTTCTTTAATTTGCTTTACGTCGCACCGACACAGATAGGTCTTATGGCGACGATAGGATAGGGAAGGGATAGGAGTTGGAATGAAGTGGCCGTGGCCTTAATTAAGGTGCAGCCCCTGCATTTGACTGGTGTGAAAATGGGAAACCACGGAAAACTATCTTCAGGGCTGCCGACGGTGGGGGATTTTTTTTTTGTTAACACCCTCAGAACTAAGCCGATATTTTGCACTTGTCTCCAAAATCAGGCAATATTCGTAATTTGTAACAAGAGTCCCAGTGTTGTCTTCTGCTGTGGGCTGGAACTTTCATTGATCATTTGACTTGCCGTACGAGTGATTCTATAGTCCTAGCTAGCTCAGGAGGGAGCGGCTGCTGAGTAGTGAAAGGTGGACAGCAGGCTGGTTTCCATCGCAACCATACCCTTAGTTCCTTCTGTCCAGCCAGGCAGGCTGCGCTGTCTCTCACAACGCTTTCTTTTATTATGACTGTAGTAATACCATGTCCGCCTCTGCGGTGTAGTGGTTACTGTGATTAGCTGCCATCCCCGGAGGCCCGGGGTCGATTTCCGGCTCTGACAGGAAAAGTGGTACAAGGGCTGGAACGGCGTTCACTCATCCTCGGGAGGTCAACAAAGCTGAGGGAGGGGATGGGGGGGGCGTTCATTTTATATTTGACCCATCCTAGAAGTGGTTTTCCATAGTTTCCCAGTTTATCTCCAGGTAAATGCTGGGATGGTACTTGACATTAGGCCACGGCCACTTCCCCTCCTCTTCCTACAAGGTCCCTGTTCAGCAATAGCAATGAGGCCCCCCGAGCGAGGTACTGGTCCTCCTCCCTACTTTTATCCCGGATCCGAAGTCTCACGCTCCAGGGCACTGCCCCTGAGGCGGTAGAGGTGGGATCCCTCGCTGAGTCCGAGGAAAAAACCAACTTTGGAGGGTAAACGGATTAAGAAAGAAATATCATTCCAAATGCAGTCAGCCCCTGGTGTGATCATACGTCATAGTGGGCTTGGCGGACTGATATGTAATAGCAACTTTTCCCTCGGCGAAGAAAGCAATGGGAACTCCTCATTTTTCTAGCATGCCTCTTCAGTGGCACCTAGACTATCTGTGACAGCTGATGGTGGAGATGTTGAAGATCAAATCAACCTTCGGGATGAATACTCAACATACATCTCCTCTATACCCACTCGATGGATTTTAACCTGTGATACGCCATCTGAATGGTTCTGACTTTTACATTTATATCGGACTTACTGCACTCAAATATTCTGAATAGTGTACAATTATTGAGGTTTCTTTATCACTTATTAATTTCAACCTACTTGTTGCCCTGTCAATGTTAAACACAATCTTGCAGTCTACAGATGAACTAATTTATACCGTCTACTAACTCACACGTGCTCACAAGTTTGTTTTTTTGGCGTTGTAAATTGTCACTCATCGATATTTTCATTAAAAAATGTAGGTCTGAACTTTGATAATTACAAAGCAGTCCCCGTAGCTGCATTTAGTACTGTTCCCGATTGATTGTGTACCAAGTCATTTCTTAAATAATTTCGAAATTTATCGAGCATTTCCGCATAGAAATTATTCCAGTTCCTAATTACTTTTCCTATAAATTAATATTAACCCCCTTTTTGTGTTGTGTTAGAAATGTTACGATTTAGGCCTACTGGAAATTACGATACATAATCTTCAAACACATCAGTAGTATTATCTAATTCATCTACTTTACTATCAGTGTCATCTATATTTCTATTCTACTTGTAGCAAAAAACAGATAGAAGCAACATAGATCAAAAGCTGACAATTGTTTTATGCTACAAGTAGAATTAATTTCTTTTAACTAGTCATTCTTTTAATTAGTAATACTAAGTTGTACACCCTATAGAAAAACAACCATTTTTATCTCACTGACAATCAGCTTGTACATACAAATATCATTTTAGCTTGATCATGTATATTTCTTGCACTATTATTGTGATATTACTATGGGAGTCATGATCAATGTAGTTTGTCTTTGTGTAATTTGTTCTTGGTTGATGATGACATGGAATCTTGTCGAAACCGGTACCAGATGTACAAAAAACGTGATGATTTAACAAAAATGTAAAATTTTCACGTGATATATAGTATTGAAAAGGTGGATATTATCTTTTTCTTTCTTTATTGTGAATCTTGATTCAATACGAAACCTGAAGAATGAAATTCTTAACTTTAAATAACTGTCGACTGGATCCCTCGCTGCGCTCCTAGAACGACGCATCAAGTCGGCCGTGGGAAACATAAACAAACACTTCTAAAATGGCAGGAGCCGGATGGACTAAGGAAGCTGTTAGTAGTTGTATGAGGTTAAAACGCCGATGTATCACAACAGAAATGCAAGAAGGGAGGTAATAAACTCAATCGCTGAACTTGTGTCAAAAGTTGGGCCGAACACAAACCAGGCTGTTGTGAAGGCGAAGATAAACGGGCTTCAAACTCAATCCCTGGCAGCCGTACACATCTTAGTTCAGAATTTATTTCATCGATGGCGATCCTGATGCTTCCACGGATTTTATAAAATAATTTTACCGTGAACAACACAACTTGTTTTCGTCATATTTTTTATAAAATTAGTTGTACAACAAATTTTACGAAACATTTTACCGTGGGCAATGGGCATTGCTGCCACAATCATAGGTGATAATACATTCTTTCACTTTTCTCCTCTGCGTCCTCGATTCGTGAAAAAATAACGAAGACTGAACTTACGTGCCTTTTAGTGGCAGAATTTGTTACTACACACTATCACGAACATGCAGCTACTGTATAAACAAGCCCGTCAAGTTGCGGGTAGGGACTTCAGATGGCATCTTATGCTTGGACAATTTCGAAAGTACGGAAGTCTCTCTCTCTCTTTCTTTCTCTTTCACACGCCTGAACTCCAGCAGTAGTCGTAAAAATGACAGAAAATGCGTAGATGATAGATTTTGAATTTCATCTGCGTATTTCCACATGATGAAAGAGAAAACAGGTAACAGGTAAAAGAAAAGTGGGAGAAGAAAAAATAAAAATATCACATTGGCGTGCCTTGAATCCGAACCCAAAACGCCCACACAGGAGTGAGCGGTGTTGCAGGTACTCACACCAACAGGTATGCAAGTTGTTCAGTTTAATAAGATCCACTTGACACCGCTCACGTATCTGATTTTTATACACAGTATGTAGAGCAACCTCCCGACGTGACCCCAAAGCTTGTCAGTCCGGACATACCACTGGATTAATAAAAGTACATCAAGCCTTCCTTTTATGAAATCATTAATAAAAACTAGTTTCATTTGCCAACTCTTCATCACATAAATTATTAGAGACCGGTTGCAAATTATCAACTGTAAAAAGCTGTATTTATTCCCTTCCTCTTCAAAATATACACCATAACAATCTGGTTTAAAAACATTGCTGTGGAAATGTCCTTTGTTAAGCTATGTATATTTGTTTACAGACCTGCTGCAAATTTTTATGTGTAGACAGTTTTCTCTTTTCGAATTCTCTCATCAAGTAAATTATTACAATCCGGTTACAAATTTAAGTGTGTATTAAACTCCGTGTCTTAGCGTTCTCTCATTCCAAACATTATTGCAATTCGGTTCCACATTTTGACGTGCAGAAACTGTATTTACTATTCCCCACGAACCCTTAGCAAATCTGTCTCCAACCAAGATAGAAACAGCCACAGGAAATAAAAAAATTAAAACATACACATTATTTAAATCCGGTTACAAATTTGTATCTGTAAAACCTGTCACGATTTCCTGTCTTTTCAACATAACAATTATTAGTCATAAAGAGGAAAGCAACGGAAAACTACCTCACTCCTCATTTCCCTAGTACGCCTTCTCAGTGATGCCTAGACCATCTATGACAGCCGATGGCGGAGCTGTTGAGGATTCAACCAGCCTTAGGGCTGAAGACTGAACACATACAGTCATAAATGTTGATGTGTAGGAAGCTGTATTCATTGCGTAGCTCTTCAACATTAAAAAAAAAAAATATTTCAGTCCCTTCGCAATTTATTATCAATGACCTGGTACAGACCATTGTGTATCTAGAAGCCCGCATACGAAATAATGTGTCAAAATATTGTTCAGTGGCCAATTTCAAGCTGTTAATTGAGGAACTCAGGAGTAAACAATGGAGGGAACATGGTCTGTTTAATAGCAACCACAAAATTGTCAACGTTTTGATTCAGTAGTGGTTGCTATTAAACATGCCATATCGTTACCATTATTTACTCATATATTTTTATATTGTTTTATTTACTCATTATTTATGTAAACCACAAGTAAATCACAATGTTGACAAGTTTTTGGTTGCTATTAGACATGCCATGTCCCTTACCATTATTTATTCCCAAACCCCTCAATTAATAATACATTAGTTCAAACAACGCATATTATTATTATTATTATTATTATTATTATTATTATTATTATTATTATTATTATTATTATTAGGTGTTGTACCCGTGATTCGCTGCGAAATTCTACACTGTATGCAGAATTCTAGATAAAGTTGTGACTGCGATTTTATTAAATTGCATAATAACAAATTTTAGGCGCCTTCCCCTAATCTGCCATTTCATTCAGCGTAATTAGTTATAGCCTAGAGTGTATTTCCTTATTCCCCGATTTTACATACCGATTTTTATTAAGTTCACTTCAGCTATTTCCTCGTGATGCGCGTACATACATACATACATACATACATACATACATACAGACAGACAGACAGACAGACAGACAGACAGACAGACAGACAGACAGACAGACAGACAGACAGTTTTAACTTCTGAGCAATGTACATACTAAACTCTTATTATATATATATATATATATATATACATGTATTATTATTATTATTATTATCTTCCGATTTATAAAACAGCAGTTACACGGATTAATGACGTAGGACGTTCCATCCCTCGACATTAAACAGCTTTAGTAGAAGGCCACGATTATATATATTTGTATGAAAGTTGCAAAATACGGGGTCCCTTGCCGGGTGCAGCCAATTCACATTCTTTAAATGTAAAATACAGTAAACATTTGAATTCTGTATTGTTTTCAATTTCATTTTAAATTTAATTCAACCACTCATTCATTCCATGCAACGTCACTGCTATTCACGACAGGCACACAATTAGCACAATCAACAGATATTAAATTACATTTCAAGAATGGATCATTTTGAAGCCAGTTAGTTTACCTTAATGAATGCTGTGACGTAGATAATTGAACACACTTTCTTTTCACACTGTATTACGTATCTAGAATTACCTGCCGATACCACTACTACCACAAGTTTTTCAAAGCAAACGTTTGAACGTGTTCAGTTTGTTCTATATTAAGCAGAGTTCGTGCTCCTTATGTGCGAACTGCTACTGTATTCGGGACGTCCACCAGTGCAGCATGTTTTAGACGATTAGTAGTTCCGTCTTGGGTCATACTCAGTGGGCGCATGATTAAAGGGAGTAATTGACCTCCACTTCACCTTCATACATCTGTCGTCTGCAGCGGCACACTTGTTTTAATTTACAATATTCGTATTATGCAGCAAGTAAATATGGGCCAAAACTTGTACTTCCGCTCATGCATCCCTCAAGGCTCAGTATTTGGTCCTTTGTATCTTTCATGAATCTTCCTTATAATAGAAAAGCATTAAAATTCGTTATGCTTGAGGAAGCACCTCAGAATGAGGAGAACTGTCTGGGTTGGACCAGACCGACTTTAATGAAACTTAATAGTGTATTCAATTAAGAAGTGAGATCATACCTGTTGTTAAACAGCCAGTCCTTAGCAGGACAAAATGAACGATTCTGAACAGGAATTCGGCAGTTAACTCATTTGTACTAATAAATACTTCTTGTTAATGTATACATTTATATACAAATGACCGAGATTTTATATTGCATAATATTTTAGCATTTATTATAAAGAAATATAATTTCGAAAGTACGGAAGTACTTTGGCATGTACACCAGAATGTTAATATTTAACTATTAATATTTAACAGACTCTCAGCAATCTGCGCATTGCTGATGACTAGGGCGTAGAAGTTGAAGACCTGTAATAGACCTAAAAATATTCAAAAAATAAGGATCTAAAAACTGGCAAAAAAGGGTGTAAAAATGCGATCCACTTTATTTCATAATTTTAGTTTTAATTGGATGTTTAGTGAAGGAATGCAAAATTCTGGTGGTATGAAACATACAGGGCAAAAATATATGAATGAAATACTTATTCTTTCGGTCATTATTAATTTTTAGATCAACACAATTTTGAAAAAGGAATTCCGCGTTTCTTGAAACAAAGTACTTGCAGAATTTAGAATGAAATGTTTTTTCCACGTAGAATTAATTCAGCAAACCCGCAGTAGACATCCCGGAGAAAGAAAAATAAATTAGTATAACTGGACTCATATTTGTTTTAACTACGGTACGGTTACAGAAATTGGAATTCGGAAACCTTACCTCAGTTGGCTTTGCAGTATATCTCCAGGTTGTTAGCTGTAAAGGATCGTCGGTTTTCAGACAGCTCGTTGTGAAACATCGGAATACTTCACCCCACATCAACGGATGTTAAGAAATCGTACTTAAAGCAAGTGAGATCTCCCTCTTCAAAAATACTCACAGCATAATTTTCTCCTTTCAGTATTTCACTGATTTTGCACATAATTTGATACCCGTGGTTTTTTCAAGCATTAGTTTAATTTCATTTTATTTTCTCTATTGCTACAGACAAGATTTTTGAGGTGATGGGTGAACTGGTGATGATTCAAATTAAGAATGGGCGGCAAGAACGTAATAGAAAGAAGTTGAAGAGCTTTAAAAAAGATCTCTAAACCGAAAAACCTGAGAAAATGTAATAAAGGACAACAAACCACCATTTTTGGCCTACAATGAATGGGCCTCGTCTTCGGACAGTCGAGAATAAAAGGACTTTTCCTCAACTTCCGAACTCTACTGATGACTTTACTCTATTTTCCAGCAGTAAGACTTCCTCGTAAGGGTAAAGCATAGAAGTCGTGTATATGGACTAGAGATCAACCAGGCAAGTCCAAAGTTGTGATAATGGATCGAGCAGTATAGGTCCAGCTTACAGGTTGTGTAAGGAAACTGAAGACCTTGGTTCAAAGGTCTCTGTTACAGGACGCTCTGGTGACCAGATAAGGAGATGAAAAGATGACGAGTTGCCATGAATAAGATAACCAGGATCTGGCAGAACAGGGCAAAGGTTCGCCTAGTAGAAACTCTTGTATTTTCCGTCTTCAACTATGCGTGTGAGACGTGGACAAAGCTCGTGTTTACACCTTTGAGATGTGGTGCTGGCGCAGAATGCTACGTGTGTCCAGGACAGAAAAAACAACAAACTCGTCCATCATTGCGGAGACGCCTTTCTTCTCACGTCAATCTGAGAGGATCCTTCAGCATTTTTGGCCAAGTTGTAAGAAGAGATGGTGAGACCCTGGAAAAAATAATGATGCGAAGAAAAGTCGGGGGTAAAAGGCCACCAGGAGATGGTAGATCAAATAAAAAATCACCGGTCTGCCTTTTCAGCAGCTCCTTAAAGAAACAGAAAACCGTCAAACCTGGCAGAAAATAAGAAAACTTGATGGAGTTACGGCGGTCAGGAATGAGTGGAGCGACTGATGTAACATGATTATAGTTTATCCTGTCCGGCCCCGCGGTGTAGGGGGCAACGCGTCGATTCCCGGCTGGGTCAGGGATTTTTAATTGTAAATGATTAATATCCCTGGCCTGGGGACTGGGAGTTTGTGTCGTCCTTTACGTTCCTTTCCTCACATTCAACACTCTACACTTCCGCAATTCCAATTACACGCAGGTTCATATCATATGGTGCAAGTAGGGGCAAAAGATCTCTATAGGTCGACGCCCCGAACAAATAGCATTTAAAAAAATAGTCTATCCTGGACTAAACCGCCTCTCCATTCACAATTGAGCCAGTCGGCGTGACCAATCGAATATGCATGAGGGCTTTATTAATGTTTTTCTTTCGTAGGACTTTACCTGTATGTAGTAAAATATCCGCCTTGTAGCCTATTCGACAAATTGTTCGCTTTTCCCGTTTCAAATCCATGCTATTCCATTTTAATCAGACAGCGACAGTGTCCACCTCCTAAATTCCATTTTCTACGTAGCGATTCCAGATTCTTGTATATGTAGACCTCGTTAATAATTGTGTACTGTGTGTTATTTCGAATTGGTTGATGTACAATGTATTACTGTAATCATCATCTTCGCGAATGGATCGGTTAGGACCACGCGGGATCAACATTTGTTCAGCTTTCCTCCTTACCCCTGTCATTTCTGTTCCTCCGACCAAGTACGTCATGTTTGTTTCTGCTTGTCTTCCCCAAATCCCCTTGTGTGACCTATTTTTCGGACGATATTCCTATCGTGCAGATTTGGTGATCCTAATTCATTGAGGTATTCGTTACTTGCTTATATCATTTTTATCCTGTAATCATTTTATACATGTGAGAATGTTAGCTAAATTATAAGTTACTGTCATTTCCTTTATGTGTATACTGACTAAAGTTTCCTTTTCCCTTCTTTCTAGGTGAGTACTGGTCATCACTGGAAGTTAACAACTGACGGTGAGTTATCATAAGATCTTGTTTCACTACAGCTGAAGCCAGATGTAACCAAGTACACGTGGGAAGGTGCTGCCGACTCTGAAGCGCTGTTCAACCAATATTTGCTATTTATGTATATTCACGCATCCATATTTACGTATTACACCAGCGTGTGCCTGCGGCTTCGCCCCAGTTTATCAATTCAACCGTTAGATGATTATAAACCATTTATTTAAAATATATATTTAATAACACATCGATTTGACGTAAATTACATGAAATACATAATTTTATTTGTAATGATATTATTACCTTCAATGCTTAAGTTATCGGGTTGGTGGTTGGTACAAATAACGTTTTTTGTTTGTCCAACCCTTATCCCTTTTCTCTACGGGGTCTGTATGAGGTGAGATGAATCTGTCGTGGCGGGTTCTTATGACCGGATGCCCTTCCTGACGTCCACCTCATCAGACGAGTTAATGAGATGAAATGAATGACGTGATTTGATAGTAGGATGGGAGAGAATGAATCCCGATGCCGGCACATAGCCTACTCCTGTCCAATAGCACCAAGGGTTCTGCTCAAGGCTTAACGACCCCATCCGACTGACGAATCACGGCATATGCCGTCACTCTATATGAGCACTGCGGAGAGGTTTGGAATTTAATCCAGCCCTTTGTATACTACCACCTCCCATGCCCTGCCAGCCAACATTCTGATGGAGAACTTTTTTCGACGACTCAGGCGGCTAACCTCGGCGTCAGGCCGTTTAGACTTCGACGCCTTAACGATCATGGTCATCAGGCGGGCGGATGGTACACATAATATTAAAACAATATAAAAGACCATGCTATAAAATAAAACAGGTAATACTGTGCCCACCTATGGCAAACATTTGCGTGCCGTAGATTTGGCTGGGCATCACACACACACACACACACACACACACACACACACACACACACACACACACACACACACACACACACACACACACACACACACACACAGATATCACGGACTGAACGAAAATGGGTTCCTATGCCCCGAACTTAAAATTACACCTTGCCTTGTATATAAGTTATTCCTTGTTTATTATTATCCAACTTGTGCCCCGTGTTTTCTCCAAATGTATTTATGTCCTACCCTTGACCCGTTTCTCTGCGTGGTTTGGGTACGAAGTGAGAAAATTTTTATGACCGGATGACTTCCGTGACGTCAGCCTCATCTGAGGAGTTGATGAGAGCCAGTCTTAGGCCTTCTGACCCCAGCTTGGCAGGTTCAATCCTAGCTCAGTCCGGTGGTATTTGAAGGTGTTCAAATACGTCAGCCCCGTGTCGAAAGATTTACTGGCACGTAAAACAACTCCCGGTGGGGCTAAATTCCGGCACCTCGGCATCTCCGGAAACCATAAAAGTAGTTAGTGGGACGTAAATCAAATAACATTATGTTTAGTTAACGAGATTAAATGAATAAAAATGAAATTAAATGGCGTATGGCTTTTAGTGCCGGGAGTGTGCGAGGGCATGTTCGGGTCGCCAGGTGCAGGTCTTTTGATTTGACTCTGGCAGGCGACCTGCGCTTCGTAATGAGGATGAAATTATGATGAAGACGACAGATACATCCAGCCCCCGTGCCAGCGAAGTTAACCAATAATGGTTAAAATTCCCGACTCTGCCGGAATCGAACCCGGGACCCCTGTGACCAAAGCCCAGCACGCTAACCATTTTTCATGGAGGCGGACATGAAATAAATGACGTGATATGAGGATGACATAGGCTACTCCTCTCGAAGAGCTCAAGGCTTTAACTTCACCAATAGCGTCATATGCCCTCACTCCGTATGAGACCGAAATTGGCTTCCTACCCTGTGGACTTAAAATGGCTCCTTGACTTGTATTGCCTGTCCTATGAACGTTGTCCAGCGACATTGAATCCATGCATTTAATTCTGGTGACAGCATGTTGGATTGTCATTCCAAACACACGTTTTCCCACACTTTTTCGTTCATAACTCACCATCGAAATCCAAAATGAAAAATCCGGGTTCGAGGTGCATTCGGACCCCCCTTCCATCTACCTATGTTCAAAATTATATATCTCGGCATGCCGTAGATTTGGCTGGCCATCACACACACACACACACACACACACACACACACACACACACACACACACACACACACACATACACACACACAAAACACACACAAACACTCCCTATTATTATTATTATTATTATTATTATTATTATTATTATTATTATTATTATTTTGCTTTACGTCGCACCGACACATATGTCTTATGGCAACGATGGAATAGGAAAGTCCTAGGAAGTGGAAGGAAGCGGCCGTGGCCTTAATTAAGGTACAGCCCCGGCATTTGCCTGGTGTGAAAATGGGAAACCACGGAAAACCATCTTCAGGGCTGCCGACAGTGATTATTATTATTATTATTATTATTATTATTATTATTATTATTATTATTATTATTATTATTATTATTATTATTATTGATTTACGATTGTTCGACTTACCGTAACTAAATGTATCCCATAGTTACAACATTAATTCCTAAATTTCGTGAGGAGAGATTTTTATATTACATGTAATGCATGTTTAATAAAAATTTGCTTCATTGGGTAAAAATCACAGCTGTGAGTCATGGGTCTGGCAAACCTCTGGAGAGTAATAAAAAATAGTTTTTAACTCCTTCCACAAATTATATAGAAAATACCCCACCTTAGCGGCGAAAGAAATCAATACTTTGTCATTAGAATGTATCAGTGTGTCAGCCATGTAACGAGGTACTGCACAACTTTTAGGTCAGTATCTTAGTGAACACAGGACTTCCTTTAGTATATGCATATTAGAGGCGAGAATTTCCAGGCTTGCTGTAGGAAGAAGGAATTCTGTAGCGACATCGATACGTGTATCTATTTTTACTATTTCCATTAACTAAACACCACCGCAATCCTCCATTTCCAAGTAGTGCTGTGGACTCGTTTAGTTCCATACATTTTACAATCAAATCATGAAAAATAGAGTCTAACCATCGTCGCTTTGATCTCCCTCTACTACTCTTAACCCTGTATGGCCGAATCCACTATTCTCCGAGGTAGGCTGACTTTATCAACACACTTCACAGTTAATTTGCAGTGTTTGACCTTCGCTGATGACTTAGCAGTGTTGTCCAATAACAGACGATTGCATCCATTGAAAAACTCCATGAAATTGCATCCAGAAGAGGACTCCAGATTTCATATCAGAAATCTCACTACATGGCACGATCTCTTCGCTACCTACATGGACTACCATTGAAGACCCAATATGGCAAAATATCCCAAGTGTTTAAATTGAAATACCTGGGAGAAGTCATCCAACATTCAGGACTCAATCGTGAAGCAAGCAAAGAAAGGGTCTCTAAACTTGCGAAGAGCATACAGAGTCACTTGGAGCAGATATAATAAAAAATCTATATCCCGAAATGCAAAATTAAGACATTGTAACACTGTAATCAAGCCTGAAGTACTATATGCATCTAAAACACTCATGATTGGGGGCAGATCATTGATTCAAGATGTAGAAAAGCATGAAAGAAAAATCTTAAGGAACATTTTTGGACCATCCTGTACAGGGGGAATTTGTATGATGAGGAAATCTCTAACACACAAATACATCCACACACCCAGATGCACCCTTCTTCAATCACCAACCAATTACACATGGCTATTCGACAATACAAACAAAAATCTGACACGCAATACAGAAGAAATTGAGATAACTCTGTAACTTGAAGTAAACTTACCAATAAGAGGTCTGCGCCTCACGGCACGGCACACTGTCCACTTTTCTACGTTTGGAAAGGGATATTTTCGGTCACAAATAAATTATTAAAACGACTTTAAATATCAGTAGTTCGTAAGAACTTTAGTTCACACTGAAGTAGTCAACCACAATGAACCTCCCAAAGCATTTTCCGGCTTTAAACTGGCCATTTCTTGTGGATGTCCCAAGATAACTGTACCTATATAATCCCCCGCGGAATGCAGCAGGTCTTTCACTAGCCGGGGAAGTCTGCAGCTGTAATTACAAGAAACGAATGGATAAAGTCTAATCCTTGCCTAATTTTTTAAGGTGGGATTAATTATGCATCCTGGAACTTTCCAACAGCCCAGTGAAGAAGAAATCTAGGAATAATTCGGACATTTTTCTTATGGTTTTTCTCCTTTCTCCGTAAACTAAAAAAAAGTTCTTACGAGCTATGTTTTTCGGTATGTACGAAAAACATAAACTGAAAATTAAGCACATTATAAAAGCTCGACCAGGGGGCCACGTTAAATGCCTTCGAGAGCCGAGTCCGGCCCGCGGGCCGTACCTTGGGCACCTCTGCTCTAGGTGATTTTAGCTCTTCTTCCAGACTTGCAGAATGTAAGAAAATTGTATCCAGGGAGTGAATATGGGACACGCCCAATCCAGAAGCAGTTGACGAACTCGGTGAGATTTCACAAAGGTTTCGGTCAACTGTAACTAGAGATAATTTTTTGGTTTATGATTCATATTAAAATAAGCAGTATGATATTAGGAGAAGAATTCTGGTATTTAGTAAGACAGAGAATATACGCCGATTGATTAGCAGTGCAAATTGATACTCTGAGGGCACTTTAAAAAGCAGCCCCAAGATAGCTTTCCAAATATTCAAAAATAATGTTTCTATCCGTAAAGTAAATCAAACCGCTACATGAAGTCGTGAACCGAAAAGTGTTCAGTAATATATCTAAATTTAGTGACTATGAAGAAGGAAATGTTTTTGTATATCCCTTTGCCAATCAGCATAATGTTTCCTTCTAAATTGTAAATATTAAGTTACTATTCGCTGTAAAGAAATAATTCTACTTCAGTTAATTTCATTTTGCAAACATAAATATTAGAAAGTGAGATGCAGAGATGAATTATTTGTAAAAAGTGGTTTGGAATTTGAATATAATTTAAATAAAGTTGTTTGGGAACATACTCAGTGACTGAATTGGTTTTGGAACTAACAAGGTGTGAACGTAAGAGTTTTGTAAACAGTAGTTTGCTAAACATGTCCACTAATCTAATTTCCCACGTTTTGTTTTAAAATAGGAATTTTCTCCACTTTTCGTAAAATCAGTCTGGCAACCCTAACGTCAGCGTCTTGTAGTTCTGTATTACACAGTCTAGATGGCTGCACCATTTTTCCTCTATGATATGCAGAATTGTCTACAACCCATCTTGAGGTTTCTAAATAAATGATTTCTACCCAAATACAAGCGTCAAAATCGTATGCACGGTGGGTCTGAAAAATAATTCAAAGGAACTGTATAACAGAACTTCTAACCGGTTACTCTACAGTGGGAATGGAATATTTCGGATCTTTTTATCTTAAAAAAGCATGTATTTTATTATCAAAATTCAGGATATGTACACCAATTACGAGATTACTGAAATATAATAACAATAATAGAACTACATCATCATTAATGTAACTCTCTTGTAAACACACAATATAATCTTTTGTAGAATATGAATTACTCTTCATTTAAATGCTCAGTGTAATTTGTACAATAAAAATATTGTATAAAATGCATCATTTTAATCATTAGAAGAAAACGAACTATTGTATTCTAGAAGCGTATGTACAATGCCCATGCTCGCAACAGTCTCCAAACAAGACAAAATCATTTTTTTTTTTTTTTACTATAAAGTGAGTTTTGAGTTCATTCAAGCACACGATTGTTGGTCTCTCACGATCTGGTGTTATATCTTGCTCGGATTTCGCTGGCCCACTAGATCCAGGTGGAAGCTGTTCACCACAATGATGAAATACGCTGAGAGGGCTGGAAACAGAATAATACAGCGTTATGCACAGTGAAGTATAGAAGCAGAGAGGAGCAACTTTGTGGCCTTTCATTTTCAAGGAGAGACGATGGCATTAAATTTTGAAAAACATACATTTATATATAGTCTCTACTTTGAGAATATATTCCCAAAATTGTATGCCTTAAATGAAATTATTAATGGGTTAATTAATCTAAACATTCGAAGTCTTACATAAGCCACGTCCCCTGCTCAGTGAAACGTTATTTTTAAAAAAATTGGCACGAGATCTGGTATGCAGCAGATTTAAGATGACTGTAATGTTTACTTATGCGATAGGTGTGCTTCAGTCAGTCTGTGTGATAGAAGTCTAGCTGTTTGTTGGGCCCTGGTGTTCTGTTTGTCTGATGGTCATTTCTTGTGAAAATAACATCTTCATTACACCAAGATTATATCGTAAGTTACGTAGTTTAGGTTGGTAGGATTTGGTGGTGTGTTCAAGAAAGTGCAACGATTGTGGATAAAGAAGTTTCAGTACCCCCATAACTATATTCTTTCTCTTCTTGTTACTTGTTTTTCAAGCATTACAGTTTCCATGGCATAGAGACATTTTGATCAGCAATCCTGTTTACAATAGTAATGGATAGCATCATGACAACAGCAAAAGCAGCATATGGAGGAAGAGAAATTAACATGTTGTTATTTGCAGATGATATTGTGATTTGGGGAGAAGACGACATGAAGGTTCAAGAACAGTTGGATATGGTGAGAATGGGAAGATCCAAGAATGTGGATTGAAAATAAGTGTAGAAAAAAAGTAAAACTCTTGTTATGCCTAGAGGGGAGAAGGACATGCAGACAAGCCCCTGGAGGTAGTGGAGACGTTCAAATACCTGGGAAGTGAATTAATGGAGAATGCTCGACTGGATACTCAAATTAGTGAGAGGATTCGAGCTGGAAGCTGTTTCTGTCATACTGTAAGAAACATGTTATGGGACAAAGATGTGCCAATGGAAGCAAAGGAAACTATGTACAAGATGTATTACGTACCCATAACAACTCACGGAGCAGAAATTTGGACACTGACAAAGAAGGATGAGAGTCGAATACAAGCAGCTGAAGTGAAGTTCTTGAGGAGTATGATACCGAAGAGTAGAAGAGACAAAATAAGGAATGAGAAAATCCGGGAAGAGATTGGAGTGGAAAAAAAGAATGATAGAATAGAGAAGAGTCGATTAAGATGGTTTGGACACATAAAGTGAATGAGTGACGAAAGAATGCCAAAAAAGGTGATGGAAATGCAAATGTAAGGAAGGAGAGGCCGCGGACGACCACGATTGAGATGGAAGGACACAATCCAACACAGTATTGTAGAAAGAAACCTGGACTGGGACACAGTGTTGGAGAAGGAGTGGTGGAAAGACCTGGCTACAGCTGGGTGATGGGAAATGATGATGATGATGATGAGGTACATTTTTCGAGAACTACTGTATGCACAGAATTTTTATGAAGCTGGACACCCCTCTCTAAAGTAAATTTTATTGGAAGCTTTTTTTGATATAATTATTTTGTTTATAACTGGGGTCTCATGAAGTGACAAAAATAAACAATAACTTTTTAATCTATTAAAATTAACCTCATTAAAATATAAAGACATTTTTCCAGCTAAAGAAATTTCTGCTGTCATAAACCAATATGTACAAGTTGTGATGAGTAAAAAGAATGGAAATTGACTGAAAGGTTACAGTATCAATAAGAAATGTCAAGAAGCTTCACCTACAGTGCTTACTCTAACGCGAATATGTGCGCAAAATTTCATTTGTCTACCTCAAATATTACTAAAACTATGATAATTTCAAAATGTAACCATTATTCAGCCATCGTCTACCCTAAAGGGCTGTACTCACCTATATATAGTGCAGTCCCGATGAGAATGGCAATACCGGAAGCTGCGCTCAAGTACACGAAGGACAGGATCATCAGGATTAAGTAGATGATCGATGACAGGGTGACTGACACTATGGAGTAGATGATCCAGGGCCTAATCAGGCGAGGGTTTTCCTGTCAACAAAATAGCCGTCCATTAACGTTACACAGCGAGGAGAAATACTGCACATAATCACATTTGTATTGCTTATAATAATTATCAACAAAATCAAATGTATGACTGTTAGCAGAACAAACCAAATAAGGCAGACTCTTTGAGCCTCTGGCGGGGTTGTGAAAGATAAGCGGCAAAATTACATTTTTTTTACAAGTTACTTTACGCCGCGGCGACACAGATAGGTCTTATGGCGACGAAGGGATAGGAAATGGCTAGGAGTGGGAAGGAAGCGGCCGTGGCCTTAATTAAGTTACAGCCCCAGCATTTGCCTGGTGTGAAAATGGGAAACCACGGGAAACCTTCTTCAGGGCTGCCGACAGTGGGGTTCGGACCCACTATATCCCGAATAACTGGATACTGGCCGCACTTAAGCGACTGCAGCTATCGAGCTGGATAGAATTATATTTACATAGCTCCCAAGTCACATGAGTACAGTGGGAAGCAAGTTAGCCGATAAGGTCGCAAAGGAGAGCCGTAAGTAACATAGCATTATATTCTTACTGGCAGGCCACGATAAGAGGATAAACGAACATATAGAAGACTTCTTCTCTGTACATTCGTTTCGATGATGATGATGATGATGATATATTTTGATGACGTGACATCTTTTGTCTGGTGCGTCATACACATTGATGATTTCTATATATAAATCCTGATCATGACAACCCCGCCCCTGATTACAGGAATGCTTATTTAAGAAGTCATTTTTCGTCGTTTTTAATTTTTAGGTCTTTTTTGCCATTTTGCCTCATTTTGTCATCTTTAGCAATTCGTTGCAATTAATCCTTGTGTTTTAATCATTTTTCTATACTATTATTTAGTCGGTTTTTATATATTTACGTTGGGTAATCAACATATCGACGATACGAACTGCTGTTTAAAAAAGGTCTGAAATATTATTCTCTGAGATGTTTTCTATATTATTATTATTATTATTATTATTATTATTATTATTATTATTAAAAGGAGAAAGATAAGCCATAATACTTTAAATGTGTGCACTGTCCCCTCTGGAGAAAGGAACCCACTGGGAAGATCTGGGAGAAAGGTGAACGTGAGACAAGCACTTAAATTTTTCCGAGTTCTTTACACGCTTTTCTCTTTAAACTTTGTTGATAAAGACCGACTTACGTTGTTGGCTCCGTAGACCAGCAGGATGCAGAGGATGAGCTGCAGACACAGAATGATCGCCACCACAATATTGATATACGACGAAGCTGTAAAGAAAGAAAGCGAGCAGAACTGTAGTGCGTTCAGAAATCTCTAATAGTATCGAAGTCAATCGCCATAAATATAAACCTTGGTAAAAGATGGGAGTTTCTCTTCAAGGTGCAGCATAGTGATTTAAGTCTCATAAATACTTATTTTTCGTTGTTTCTTTTTTGTTTTTTTGTTTTTTGTTTAATTCGAGGCATTCATAATCTCTATGTCGTTAACATATTTAAACACTGAACAGTATAATTCGATTTTATATTTTATGCCTGACCACGTGTATCTCGCCGGTAGCTGGCTACATTGACAAACATTGCATCTGGCATCTACATAGGGAATACTGGTTTAGATGTACAAGGCCGATGACCTAGCGTATTAGGCCTGTTTAATCAACAATCATCAATCAGATTTAGGGCCTGTAAGCTATCGTATGGGGGAAAGGGTGGTAGACATTTGCAAGGAGATAGCAAATGTTCCCTTTTGTAATTAGGTTTTGGAACTTGTCACGAGCTCGCTACGTACCTCTGATTATATTGTTGTACTGTTCCCTCATTTCTTCAGTAAAGTTCAAGTGCTTGGCAATTTCAGGGCTCATCTGTTCAGCTCCGGCCTTCATGATGTTGGACACAAGCCCGGCGAGGGCTCCCAGCTGCAAATGAAACAAAAAATATTGAACTGCAATTGAAACAATGAATTTGGTTTCCAAACGCTAATTATAGTTTTTTTGAAAACTTAAATGTATTTTAACTGAAACGTAGAGGAAGATAAGAAAAGTGTTCCGTTAGTCTTTCAATAGTTTTATTGCTGTCGGTGTTGGCTTCGCGGTTCGGACTCCAATCTCGGCAGTGGTGAAGATGGTTTTCCGTGGTCTTTCATATTCACACCAGGCGCTGGTGTTCCTCAATGAAGCCCGTGGACGCTTCCTTCCCACTTCAAGGCATTTCCAATCCCATCGTCGTCATAAGACGTTAAACAAACTGTATATACTTCCAGCACTGATCGCAGACTGTCTGCGTAAGAGCTCTCCCCTTTCAATCAATCAATCAATCAATCAATCAATCAATCAATCAATCAATCAATCAATCAATCACTACTGATCTGCATTTAGGGCAGATGCCCAGGTGGCAGATTCCCTATCTGTTGTTTTCCTAGCCTTTTCTTTTGTCGTTTTCGCGGACATAATTGCGGCATCTAGGCGTATCTAAAAGATCGGCAGCAAATGAAGGTACTCTGGAAGTACCGTGCCGGGCTGAGTGGCTCAGACGGTTGAGGCGCTGGCCTTCTGACCCCAGTCTGGTGGCTCAGTCCGTTCGGATTTGAACTTGCTCAAATACCTCAGTCAGTCCCTTGTCGGTAGATTTTTCTGGCACGTAAAAGAACCTCTGCCGGACTAAATTACTGCACCTCGGCGTCTCCGGATACTGTAAAAGTAGTAGTTAGTAGGATGTAAAAACCAAACCAGAAACGGCAGTGATCACCCAACCATCCTCTGTTAACACTAATATGAAGAAAAGGAAGTAGTTGAGTCATTCGAAGAATGAAGATATCGGCAAAATAAAAGTAAGGACCACGAAGGCGTCGCAAACTTAACACCGTCGAGGTGGGAAGAGAGCAAGTGAGAGGTCGGGTGGGAAAGTTGAAATTCACGAGACTGAAGCAATGCCATCCCACGCTGGGAAGGAGAGACACTGGTGTTTTCCCTTTTAGTTGCCTCTTACGACAGACAAGGGCTGCGTTCACAAAATACGACTCCGAGTAGAGTATCACGGAGTAACTAGTAAGATTAACTCTGAGTAACATGAACGCTTGGAGTGAATACAGAGTAACAAAACAGACTAATCACTTAAAGAAGGTCGTTTTACCATAACCTCATTTGAGAGGATTTCAATGACTAATTTTCAGGCGAGGTTCTTCATAGCGGTGTGCTGTGAGTTCGTACTATTTTCCTCACCGAGTTGTGCCTTGAAACAGTATCCGTTAATCTTTATCTCGTAGGAACAATCTTATGACGATGATGATGAGTACCAATATATCGGCCCTGCAGTGGTGCGCGATAGGCCATTTACAAACTGTATATGTAGATTGTGTTGTTAATAACTACGACGAAACTGAATGTAAACAACGTTTTCGATTGCAGAGATCAGCATTCGAACATCTGCTAAGAGTCGCTGGCCCTAAACTTTCTAAATCCAAAATCGGGGACCGGGGAAGACCATTGCAAGGCCCACGAAAGCAACTTCTGGCTGTAATTTGGCTCTTACCAACGCCTGATTCATACAGATCTGTTTCGAGAGAGTTATACGTGCATTGTGTGGTGTTTTTGATAATATAATTAAATGGTCGCATTCAGAAGGTCGTCTATAATAAACAAAGTTACATATTATACATTTACTAAATAAATCTTAGAAATGTGAGGTTAATAAATCACCTGCAATAAATCACCTTATCATTCATAACATGGATATTCTTATAAAAATGTAATGATGTAATTTCTCCGATTATCAAATAGGTGCCTAAGTACTTTTCCTGCTTTGGACGCAAATATCTCGTTCATTCACTACATAACGTCCTTCTTTGTCGACAACTAGAAAATAATTTGAATTCATTGCCGTGTCAATATACTAGTACTTGTTTTTTAATATTTTTCACCGTTAAGAGTGAATGCATTACTGCGCATGTCGAGTTAAATCTACTTGCCTATTTACGCGGAGTAAAGACTACACTATGAGTTAACTTGAATGCATTTTCTGAACACCTTGTAGAGTTAACTCTTTGCTTTCGTGAACGGATGGAGTGAACTCTGAGTCTACTCGAAGTTGGAGAGTGGTAGTTTGTGAACGCAACCAAGGGGTACTGTGAATGTATTCTACCGGCCCCACCCACACGGAAAGAAAGATGGTGATGGTGGGGTCGTCGTTTTAAGAAGAAGTGCAACTGAGCAACCATCTTCTATGAATAATAAACAAAGGGAAAAATGGAAGAAACCGGGACTTGGGCGAATGCTGAAAGAAAGCCAAGAGCTGCGAACGCCGTTGCGACACCGAAGACCAGTGACCAGTATGTGGAAGCGATATCAGGCAGATAGAGAGAGTGTCCTGTGGTCGCCCACGCACGCTAAGTTGGAAAGCCCTTCAGCGTAAGCAAATCGGTGCCCAAATCCTCGAATCATTTGAATAGATACTGAGCGGACCGGTTTCGAACCAAGCTGTACATTGGGAGACGCGTGGGTTCGAACACCACCATCCTGAGAATGGTTTCGTGTGGTTTCCCGTTTTGATTTCCATCCAAATGCCGGGCGGCCTATTGCCATTCCTTGATGGATGCAGTACTTTTGTATCCGTCTCTTGGCACAGGCCAGAGCAAAGTGTAGCTTCCACTGAAGTCCCAGTCTCATCCATGGCTGTGACAATATGGAAGCTGCTGGGGTATGGGTGGTGCTGAGTAATGACACTCGGAGCACAAATAGTGTCTGAGTGTTATGAAAGGTGTTGCACATAGGGTCAGTCGTGCTGCAGTGGCACATTCTGGCCCAGTGAGGAAAGCAATGGCAAACTACCTCACTCCTCATCTTGCCTAGTACGCCTCATTTGGGCTCTGCCATTGGTTTTTGCGGTTTCCCTATAACTGCATAGCCTTTGGTAGTGCTATTTGAGGATGCAACCAGCTTCTGGGCTGCTGACCTAACAAATAACCAAATGCCGGAACAGTTCCTTCTCGTAGGCCAGAGCAGATTCATTCCACCTCCTTCCCCAGTTTCATTCACCATCACTAATTTCTTCTTCAGTAGCTCCTCGACTGTGGTTGGCGTCGAGAAGGGCATCTGGCCGTAATGATTTAATGTCGCTTCATCCTCGACCCCGTATCAGGGAAAGGGACTAAGGCGTAGACACGCAGACATACTGGGTAGAAAGAAGAAATAAAACGGTTACAGATATTGGTAAACAAACGATGCTTAAAACTTCGCAAACCTTATACTGTCGGGGTCAGAAATGAACAAAAGCTGACAAAGAGTGTTGAGGTAAAGGTTGAGAATCTTACTGACAATGCAGCCACTAGTTGTTCAAAATGTTAAAATCTGCTCGTGCCTATTGGTGTGCATGCTGGGAGTTAGCTATGCTAACTAGAGTAATTGACTTCCGCCCTGCAGCTGTTCGTTAAGAATACCACATGTCAAGGACGGAAAAAGGTTCAGCTTGCTGTGTGACATCACCTTCCTGTATGAGTGAATACAGGGCTGTGGGACGCCTTCTTAACTACATCATAATAATACCGTGTTATATGTTCTCGTGGAAGAAGTCGGCTATCTCTGTCTAATCTTTGATGCCTAACGAAAAGTTAGTTTGTGTGAAGCATATGTAGAATACCCGCCTTCTCCCCCACCTCTTTTTTTTTGCCTTCTCATTTTGGAACATGTTAGGTCCACACTAAAACTCTGTCCAAAGAAGTGAAAATAGCAACATTTATAAACATTTAAAACTCGAAACTTTGACCGTCAACGAATTTGAAAACGATCGTTTAGAAACAGTTGATTTCTGCTTTTGGAGACGAATATCTGGACAGGAAAAATGACTAGTGAAGACATGCTGTCAAGAGTTGGAGCAAAAGAGAAGTATTCAGAAGAAGCTTCTGAGACGTGGAGATCGGTTTATTGGACACCTCTACAGGCACAACGCCTTTATAGTTAGTTTCGGCGGGGAAAATAGGCGTGTGTGGTGGGGAGGGCAGAAAGAAGCAGGCTAAGAAGACGTGAATACAAAATTCTGCGTCGGAATTAAACGACTGACTGAAGAAAGGGAAAAGTAAGAAAGTATAATCGCGTCCCTCCAATCTTCGGATTGTAGAACTAACAAGAACTATTTAAAGATTGTTTATATTTTCGTTGATAGTTACATTTAACGCGTCGATCCGTAAAATATTTTTTGTAAATTAATGCAGTTTGTTGATTAAAAACGTTCCAGAAATATATGTAACCAATTTATGAAGCTGAACAAATTTGACAAGAAAATATAACTGAGTACTGTAATTGGTATATTTTACTTTTTTTAAAATTCGCTGTCGCAAGTTAGCCTCTCGGTACGGTACGAAGATTATCCACCTCCCTGCAAATCGCAGTCGTCTTTTGGGAATGATTTTCTGCAAACTACACAGACCACTTCTGCGAAGATCTTCTTCATTCTTACTGTGGTCACGGTAGCTTGTTTTTAGAGTTCGTCTGACTCATTGTTGATGAAAGATGTCGAGCTTGTGCGATGAATTCGCTGACATCTTCCATGTTTCACAATACACATACATATAGAGCCATAGGCATAATAATGGACGCACACAGCTGTAACTTTATGGTTTTGGATGTGAAGTTGACAGCCATGTGTACATTATGTTTTCTCTGATTATGCAACTTGTTTAACATTTCCTTGTGGACGACATTAGTTGCTTTCCTGCTGATGGATGTAATAACTTAGTGCGACATTATTCTAACGTCCTCGCAGTCGCCAGCCTGTTCTCCCACATGCAGTATTTAAACTATCCGTGTGCTTTCACTGATACAACCATAACTCCTGAACCATTCATGCAAATGAAATACTACAAAGGTCATTTGTACCTTAATTAGATTATTGAGGTGAATGAAGAATTTCTTTTGGTAAAGATTAATCTCAAAATAAGGTTTCTAATGTTATCAATGGTTTTTTCACTGCCAACTATAACATAAAAACTGTTATTGAGGCTTATGTTTTAAAAATTGGCGTAAGGACAATTCTTTTCACCATTTTATACTCAACAATACTTCCACGCGAACATGAATGCGCACGAATGGCAATTTCTTTTTCTCTCCCTTTTGCCATCGATTAATATTTCGTTATTTTTACAACGGTGTAAATCGCAACAAAATCCATTCGGCAGTTCTAGAGATTACCTCGAACAAACACACCGACAGACATCTTCTGGGGATTTTATTTCATGATACATATACTGTAAATATCAAATGCTAAAAATGCATGACGCAGTACTCATACAGTGAAGCTAATCATCTCACTGCATGCTGTCATAATTTTAAAGCCTTGTTGTCAACGTAAATAATGAAGTTGTTTCTGAAAATTAGTCGAAACGAAAGGCTTCTCTGTCACTGGTTTTTGGAAATGCTGAGGTTTCAACAGAAGCTTTTGAAAATGGAGGATCTTAGTTAACATCAAAAGCCTGTTTCTGCAATAAGTTGATTAATATATGATATACCAATTTAGTTTGGAAACTGCTAATTTGTTTGAGTGATGAAAATCTAAAAATGTATGGGCAATAAAATCTCATTAAATGTGATTTAGCCCTCGGATTTACTGATAAATCCATCCTTGGCTCATAACTGTGTAATTAATTAACATTTAACCAATAATGAAAGTACTTACCCCGTACAGGACGCCAATGATGATGGTGCCTGTTTTGAGCGTGCATCCACAACAGCATTGCTTCACGGTGATGGTCATGGTGAAGTGTCGATATCAGGACCTCTGAAGAGAATAAACACCAGCTCAGTACACAGACGATAGTACAGAAAAATAATTTAATTAAAAGATATCTGTGATCAAGACTGCGATGCTCTTATAGTTCATGATCGATGTTAAAAGCTGCAGACTGTAATTGCCAGACAACCATGTGTCAGAGAAGAATTGAGGAGTTCGGTGGTAACACTGAATCTTCCGGTTGCCTATTTTATCCGTACAAAGTTAGATTATTGTGTTAGTAATGTACTGTAGATCACAGCGGGATGAGTTACATTCAGTGACAAAAGAGCATTAATTATTTTACATGTTAACTTCAATGTATGTTCGTAAAATGTTATCGCAAGTAGCTTGGAAAATTTTTATTTCATTTCATATTAAATTTAATTCCCGTTTGTAAAACATTATTTGAGTTAGCGCGGAAACATTAAATTAAATGTGTAACTTTGTAATTTCCTTTAGTTAAGTCCTAAGTTTCATAAACCGAGCAAGCTGGCTGCTTGGTTCGCATTGTGTATCTGTTAGCCTGCATTCGGGTTGCAAATCCTGACCTTTTCCTTTCCAGTCCTCTCGTTCTCCCATTCTCACTTCGCCGAAAACCTTCCGCGCCACGTTTAACTACTAGGAAGAAAAAGCACCTACTATAGATTTAAACCGACGACATACTGTTGTCCTAGAAAAGAGTTATTATTATTTTTATTATTATTATTATTATTATTATTATTATTATTATTATTATTATTATTCTATCGTTGCTTATGGTAGGAAAATTGTTAGCAATGTAAGGCTCTTCGTATGGTTCTTCTGCTAAGTTCATATTTGTTCATTTTTGGAATGAAATGAAATGGCGCATGGCTTATGTGCCGGGAGTGTCCGAGGCTCGCCAGGTGCAGGTCTTTTCATTTAACTCCCGTAGGCGACCTGCGCGTCACGATGAGGATGAAATGATGATGAAGACAACACATACACCCAGCCCCTGTGCCAGCGAAATAACCAATGATGGTTAAAATTCCCGACCCTGCCGAGAATCGAACCCGGGACCACTGTGACCAAAGGCCAGCACGCTAATCATTTAGCCATAGAGGCGGACTCATTTTTGGAAGTAACAGATGACACTGGTAAAGATTTCCATCATGTGAGCTTCCTTGCAATTCCTAAAGAATAAACACTGCTGCAGTTTTATCAGTCAGTCTCTCTTTTCCGCCCGGCTGAGTGGTAAAGTTCCTGGCTCTTTGAACCGAAGTTGGCAGGTTTTATATTGGCTCAGTCCGGTGGAATGTGAAGGTGCTGAACTACGTCAGCCCCGTGTGGGTAGATTTACCGGTACGTAAAAGAACTCCCACGGGGCAAAATTTTGGCATCTCGGCGTCTCCGAAAACCATAAAAGTAGTGAGTGGTACGTAAAGCCAATAAACATTTTTGTTATTCTTTCTTTGGCACCCATTTTTTACGGAGAAGTGACGGAAGTATTCCTCATAAAAAGCTGAATATTTTATTGTGTGAATACGTCCCCTGGTTCCTGCTGAACTTTGTGAATGTGGAGCTGTACGCGTATGACCGGTTAGTTTGCATGAACCGTATTTTCGTTATCCTTTCCGCAATGATGAGTGGCTCCAGAAAAGACAGAACACCCCAGTCATTTAATGTTTCTGTTGTTGTTTAGCTTTGAAGGCTAAGAACATTGCAGATGTAATGAACGAATTATTCTGAAAATAATTGAAAGTTTGTCAAAATATGTAACAGCGAATATCTCCGTTGTTATTCCTCGCATGTTAAAAGCACACATGTATGAGAGTCCAACCCTCGTCCTGTTCTTCTACGGGGTCGGGTATGAAGTGAGATGAATAGTAGCAAGGGAGAGGGTGAAACCCGATGCCGGCACATAGCCTACTCTTGCCGAATAACACCAAGGTTTATCGTCGCCATCCGACGGACGAATCACCATCAACAGCGTCATTTGCCCTCCCTCCTAATTAGCACTGCGGAGAGGTTTGTAATTTAACCCAGGCTTTTGACACGCAGTCTAGTGAATATAAATTGTATACCACCACCTCCCTACCCTCCCGGCCAACATTCTGACGGCGACATTTTGTTCTTTGACCAACGAGACTCGAAACGTTAAAAACACATATAGCATCGGAAATTAAATCTAGCACAACTGCTATGTACGGTTTTTCGGCAGAGCTGTTATTAACAGAGAAATGCACACATGCCATCTAAACGTAGTTCGCGGACCTGATAGATCTACGCAGTAGTCCACAACTTCCGAGTACCATCTCCCTCATTCTCCGAGATGACGAGCAGTTAAAAGACCTCTTCATCAGTTTTATGAGGAAAGTGGCCTTTAGACATAAATATGTCTGATGGCTGGGGGTCATCCGAAAATTTGTGTAACATGACGCGCAAAATGTGTGATGGAAGTGTAAACATAGCAACCGTGCAGGCTGTTATGTTAGGTATTGTTACCTAGCAACCGTGCACGCTGTGATGTACAGTATTGAACCTAGCAACCGTGCAGGCTGTGATGTAAGGTATTGTTACCTAGCAATCGTGCACGCTGTGATGTAAAGTATTGAACCTAGCAACCGTGCAGGCTGTGATGTAAGGTATTGTTACCTAGCAACCGTGCAGGCTGTGATGTAAAGTATTGAACCTAGCAACCGTGCAGGCTGTGATGTTAGGTATTGTTACCTAGCAACCGTGCACACTGTGATGTAAAGTATTGAACCTAGCAACCGTGCAGGCTGTGATGTAAGGTATTGTTACCTAGCAATCGTGCACGCTGTGATGTAAAGTATTGAACCTAGCAACCGTGCAGGCTGTGATGTAAGGTATTGTTACCTAGCAACCGTGCAGGCTGTGATGTAAAGTATTGAACCTAGCAACCGTGCAGGCTGTGATGTAAAGTATTGTTACCTAGCAACCGTGCAGGCTGTCTTATGGCTGGTGGTCACCAGAAATTAGTAGACGTTGATGGATGACCATCACCGGGAGATATATTTATGATCATTTAATTTTCGCAAAGGGAAAAGTGTGTTTTTAAGATACTTTTAAAAGTAAAATGTTTAACTCTTTTTCAAACTTCCCTTTTATTGTGAACGGCGCTTTTATTCTTATGACTGTTTAAATGTTTTTAGCTTTTAAATTGATCAATATATATGATTTTATTTGTAAGTTAGTGACTAATTTTATTACATTTTAATTTTTTTCTTAATCATTTTGTAAAAATTAAGACGTTGCGAATTAGATCCACTATTTCATTTTCATCATATAGTCATCACCATTGTTTTAATGTCATAGTCAGTATTTTTTGCATTACGGCCTAACATTTCCTTTCTTATCGTCTTTCACCATTAGGGAGCCATGACCTAGATGTTAGGCTCCTTTAAACAACAATCATCACCTCATCAAATAGCCGTCCTGTGGCTGACTGGTCAGCGTGTTAGCCTTCGGTCCTGGGACCCCGAGTGCGTTCCCTTCGTTCGCACGGCACACGTCACCACACAAACAAGCAGACGACGACCGCCCTCATCAGATAACTACCCACTCGAAATTACTGTTAATTGTCAATAATTATTATTAACGGATAGATTTGACATTTCCTGCATTGGCCCCCTTGGTATTAGTACGACACTCTGTGCCTATAAAATAATGTTTAGCCTAATGCCCAGCCCGGCCGTCGAAACAAATTAATATTGAGCTGAACCTTCCTCTTTGGACTTTTGTACATCTAATCCCAGATAAAACAGAAGTATCAGGCTAAAATTTGAAGTTTATTCGGGAGATCGTGGGTTCGAACCCCACTGTCGGCAGCCCTGAAGATGGTTTTCCGTGGTTTCCCATTTTCACACCAGGCAAATGCTGGGGCTGTACCTTAATTAAGGCCACGGCCGCTTCCTTCCCACTCCTAGCCCCTTCCTCCCTCATCGTCGCCAAAAAACCTATCCGTGTCGGTGCGACGTAAAGCAAATAACAAAAAAGAAAGAAAATTGAAGTGTACAGACGAAATTTCCATGTTAGTAGCAAGTGTATCTGTTGGTATTCAATAACGCTTGCATGCGGAAGATTCGTCTTTTAGAACAATATTTTGGCAATCCGGCGTCGCTCAAACCAACTGAAAAACTGTGTTTATTATAACTACAATATGGTACTGGCTTGAGATAAACTCTATAGTGGATAGGATCATCGTGATTCATAGTGTCATTCAGTGACAGGAACTATACCTGCCGACGTGCAGCTGAGGAATTAAGCAGTAACGTGTTTGTCACGAAGTCATGAATCACAGCACGAAGTTATCGTAACTCGGCGACACAGTGCCATTATTGTCCACCTCAGTATGTGAGATAACGTAGTGCAGTTCTGTGTACAGTAGTTGATACAAAAGGTCGCACTTCGTACTCGTAATATGAAGCCAGAAAATACCGCTGTGTATTTAGAATAATTGCCAGTGTTCGTCGTGCTGTATGCAATGAGCCACTAAAATATAGCTTCTTACAGTCGAAGAGTTACCGTTACCCTGATTAGGGATTTTTTTTCATCACTGTCTTCCTCTTATCTCCTACTATACTGTAGGCAGTCCGGAAGATGGTTTTCCGTGGTTTCCCATTTTCACACCAGGCAAATGCTGGGGTTGTACCATAATTAAGGCCACGGCCGCTTCCTTTCCAATCCTAGCTCTTTCCTATCTCATTGTCGCCTTAAGACCTATCTGGGTCGGTGCGACGTAAAGCACATTGTACAGAAATCTTCTGCTATATGCATGCATTTATTAAAAAAAAACTGTCACTACAGACCGTGGAATGGTACATTATAGTTGCAGATCATTTACAGCCCCTTAGGATGCGCGAGACAGGCTAGTGAGACAGGAGTATTAATTATTTTAGATCAAATCTGTGTTTGTAAATTATTAGTTGAATTAATCCTCTTATTTAATTGTTTAAAGGTTTCATTAAATTCGCGTTTGCAAACTATTATCCTAAGTAGTTCCGAGCTATCGAATTTAATTCCTTTTAAATAGCGAATTAAATTTCCAGTCGTAAAATATTATCTGAAGTGGTTTGAAGCAACTTTATTTAACAGAAAATAATCTTCCTGGCAGTTTTCCCAGTTTATTAAGGCCGCCCCTCAATGTGGATGTTACGCGTGTTTCTGTGGTGTGTTGTATACACTTGAACAGAAGTAGGGTATGTTGAGCCTAACACAAACGCCCAGTCCCCGAACGCGAGTTAAACCCGGGACCCTCGGAACCGAAGGCTGATAAGGAGACGGACTCCTTTCACAGTAAACATAAAATAACATTTTGTGTTTATAAAATATTAATTGCATTAGCGTGGAAACAACTTTTAAACATTAACTTTAATGTAAGAACTTATTCCATTTGAATTTGGTTTAGTTAATTTCTGTGTTCGAAAAAATTAACATTTGTTTGGAGCCACTGAAGCGAGACAAATTCCACAGAGAATAGCTGACTTAGAACAAGGGGTGCCGTACGGTAACGGCTTCACATTGATAGCAATGTACTTAATGCCATTCCAATTTTCACACTATTTATCTTACGATAACAGTGTATTTTAGAAACGAAAATAGAGAGCAACAATTCATTCGAGTTATTACATTCTTTTTGTTTGTTGCCAGTTTTGAGAGTTATAGCACGTTTCTGTATAGAATACGGTATTTGTGTATCTGCAAACTCAAGCCGTGAACATCTCTATTTTATGTTTCCTGAGTTATGAGATTATTGCAGCAGAGGAGTTTTCACAAAAAAGAAACTCCTCAAATACACAAGAATGCACACCTAAAACATGTACAACATAAACACTCGGTGTGTTTCCACATAACCGCGCCACACCTGCACACTGGATCACTTTACATCACTGAATAAACAACTAAAGCACTTTTGATCACACTATGATGTTACCTTGGTCTTACTAATACGTTGATCTTAGAGTATACGTTCTGGCGTCGATTACTGGCAATGTTGTGGTTATATAGGGCAACAGACATTAACCACCTCCCTCTCTGGTTGTTTACTTGCTGTATCCGGGACGTCCTCTAGTGCAGAGTTTAGTAGACGACTAGATGTTCCGAGTGCAGTTCACGACGCGGTGTTGTGGTGGGAGTAGGGAGGGGGGCATGTCTACACGGCATAACATTGCTCTAGGTGTCCCTTCTAGCACGTTGAAGATCAACTCTTCGCTTTCCTTCTTCCTTTCTGTCACGGATGAACAGTAGAGGAGAAATCGTTTCACTGCCGTTACATACAATTGAAAGTTCAATTTCGGGGTAAGGGTGAATAATCTCACCATGACCTGGTAGTGAAGCTATTTCTGTTCGAACCCCACTGTCGGCAGCCCTGAAGATGGTATCCCGTGGTTTTATTCACCACGCAAATTAAGGCCACGGCCGCTTTCGCCCACTCCTAGCCCTTTCCCATTTCATCGTCGCCATAAGACCTATCTATGTCGGTGCGACGTAAATCAAATTGTAAAAATACAAAAAACAAAAAAGAAGGAACTGTTTCTGAATAGAGGAATTATTTTTAAGCATTCATTTTGAATTTGCGAAAACAACCCTTTTTTTTTAAATGAACCCAAAAACAATAAAATACATGACTACAGAAAGTTCGGTTTCGAGGAAAATAAAAAAAGTGCCTCTTTTAAGACACACCAACGCCGCACTGAGTGGCTCAGACGGTTCAGGCACTGGCCTTCTGATTCCAACTTGGCAGGTTCGATCCTTCCTCAATCTGGTGGTATTTGAAAGTGCTCAAATATGTCAGCCTCGTGTCGGTAGAATTAAGTTAAAGTAGTTCTGAGAGACAAAATTCCGGCACTTCGGCGACTCCGAAAACCGTAAAAGTAGTTAGTGGGGAGTAAAACAATTATTATTATTATTATTATTATTATTATTATTATTATTATTATTAAGAGACACCAACAGGTGGTGGTGGTGATTATATTTTTTGATAGTTGCTTTACGTCGCACCGTCATACATAGGTCTTATGGCGACGATGGGACAAGAAAGGCCTAGGAACGGGAAGAAAGCCTTAATTAAGGCACAGCCCCAGCATTTGCCTGGTGTGAAAATGGGAAACCACGGAAAACCATCTTCAGGGCTGCCGACAGTGGGGTTCGCACCCACTGTCCCCCGGATGCAAGCTCACAGCTGCGCGCTCCTAACCGCACGGCCAACTCGCCCAGTGATTATTGTTGTTTCAAGAGGAAGTACAACTAGGTAACCATCCTCTATTAACACTGATGAGAGGAAAAAAATGGAAGGGGCCCGAAACTTCGAAAAATGAAGGTATCGGCCAAAGAAAGACAAGGGCCACGAAGGACGTAAACAAGAAAGACTCCCCAGGATTCGCAAATCTAATAACGTTGGGGACGGAAAATAAGAAGAGTTGACCAAGGGAGGTCAGATAGAATAGATGAAAGTGAGGAGCCTGGCACAAGCAAGTGGAAGCACAGCCAGGACTCAGCTAAGGGCCCCGTGGTTGCCAACCTACACTCCCAAGGTGAGCCCATTTAGTCACCTCTGCGAGAGTCAGGGGATACCGTGGACGTTATTTTACCACCACCCATCTAGAGGGTGAAGTCACACCAACATAATTTAGTTGTTTTTACTTTTAAAATATATTGAAAACCTCTTTGTACGTACTGCAATATTAGGTCCTTGGACAGATTCAGTTAATTATTTAATCATGTATTTAGGATATATATTACATGTTCACAATATGACTGCACTCGGCCATGCCATGTTTACGTCCAGTGCTCTGCTACCAGGTACAGTAGCGCGCTAAATTTGACAGATCTATAATACAGCGGTTCCTTTCGCTGTGACGTCGTCAGCCCCTGAATGATCGGCACACATCGTATTCTGAATTCGTCCTATTATTTTTAAATTTACAGCAGTTGCTAATTCGTATCTCAAGTTAGATTTTGTCCTGTCAGTGTTGCGAGACTGGTGTACTCTGTCCACTGACTAGCCCCCTGCTCGCCCCGCTGTTATCTGCCCTCTGCGATAAGCACCGCTTTACCAAACTGCAATCGTATTCGGAAAATGCAATAACAAAAACATATCCAAATATGTTCTTCAACATTGTCACTTTTATGTTCAACGAAGTTCATTAAAATACATTCTGTGGCAATAAACATTGTCACTACTGTCTCCATCACAGTCCGTTTGCTCGGCTCAGAGGGTCCTGGGTTCGATTTATGGCTGTATGGTTAATTCTTCTGGCTCGATCGCTGAGTGTCTGTGTTCATGTTAACACACTACATAGAACACAAGCAGTAGCGGCGCTAAGGAACCCCCTCCCCCCCCCCAATAATTGAAAATGGAGCCCTCGTTTCCTGATAAGAAAAGTTACAAGTTTATTTCGTAGTACAAGGTCACACATTACTGTAAGTACCTAGCTGTTAATATAAGGAAAGATCTTCATTGGGGTAATCACATAAATGGGATTGTAAATAAAGGGTACAGATCTCTGCACATAGTTATGAGGGTGTTTAGGGGTTGTAGTAAGGATGTAAAGGAGAGGGCATATGAGTCTCTGGATCCATTGTAAAGGAACTCTAAGACTTTAGCGGTCAGTGAGACATTCATGTTTCAAGTGGGCAGTGTACGTGGGTAGATGTAAGGATGTGACAGAGTTGCAAAACGAAGCAATCGTGTTTGACCGTGTCCATGGTCATACGCTGCGTGAACTTGCTGGATTTGTTGGTGTTTCACAGCGGACAGTTCAACGTGTATGCAAGCAGTGGTGTACTGCACGAGGCCGCGAAACACAACGTCAGAATTGTGACCAGAAAAAGATGCTGACTGAGAAGGGCCGGAAAAGCGTTTCACTGCTTGTGAATCAAAATTGCTTCCAAAGCCAACAGGAATTGCTGCGGTCATTGAATGAAGGTCCATCCCAACCTGTTCGTGAGAGAACTTTGCGACCAGAACTTCCTGCAATGAACATTTGGAGTCGGTCACCTCGCAATAGGCCATTGCTCACACAGGCTCATAAAGCTGCACGTCTTCAATGAGCCAGAAATCATTGAACGTGGACTGGCGGAATGTAATGTTGTCTGACGAATCACTTTTTGCCTGTATTCCAATGACGCACGCCGTCGAGTGCACTGAAGGCCGAATGAACCATTTCATCGTGGATGTGTGCAAGGTCAGGTTCGAGCTGGAGGTGGGTCTGTCATGTTTTTGAGGTGTTTTTTGTATCATGCATTCGACCCGCTCATTGAGGTGACCACTAACATGAACCAGCATTCTGGATGATCAGGTGTTGCCTTTCAGTCAACATCTGCAAGATGAGTATGTTGTTGATACACCAATTTTTAAAGATGACAACAGCAAAGTTCATCGGGCTAGATTAACATGTGACTGGTTTTATGAACACTCCCCCACCCTATTACATCTCGATTGGCCTGCAACATTTCCCGACTTGAACCTCATTGAAAATCTGTGGGGCATGTTGGAACAGGGGGTAAAACGCCGACATCAGCACCCCCGCAATATGGTGGAACTGCGCGATCAAATTATCAGCTAATTACTTAACCACCGAGCTCGATAGCTGCAGTAGCTTAAGTGCGCCCAGTATCCAGTATTCGGGAGATAGTAGGTTCGAACCCCACTATCGGCAGCCCTGAAAATGGTTTTCCGTGGTTTCCCATTTTCACATCAGGCAAATGCTTACCTTAATTAAGACCACGGCTGCTTCCTTCCCACTCCTAGCCCTTCCTTGTCCCATCGTCGCCATAAGACCTATCTGTGTCGGAGCGACGTAAAACAACTAGCAAATAAAAAAATCTTAACCTGAATGAGACGTACTTGCACAACCTTGTGGACTCGAACCCAGGCGGTTATCAAGTACAGAGACCGAGCTACACAGTATTAAATGATGTTTGTAATGATTTCACCAGGGGCGACTAATTTTTTGTCCGGTGAGCTTATGCTTATTGTTGTAGTTATTAAATGTCAGGGCCGCAGTAAATATTTCACGTGTAGGTTCTCTATGAAGCACGCTGCCATATTTATGACATTTTTTGACAAGCTGATAAATTGAAGCCTCCCTTACAAAACAGTGGATATCGGTATTAAGTGTAATATTCTCCTAGTCGGGTAAGATGTCAGCAATGTTTTCAGTGAAGTCTACTTCTTGCCTAATTTTAGTCTGTGTTTTTTTCTACTACAGCCTTATTTGTAGCTTCTGCCCTCTTAATCAGTGTTTTCATTTTATTAACGAATGACCTCAATGGCAATTCAGATTTTTGCTTACAATTACTACCTGATGACAGGGCAAGTTTTGTTGGCATATAAGCAGACCGTGCTGTGTGCAAATTCAGAACATCTATTGTTGAAGAATGATCGTCCTAACTTAGTGGACGTAATAAAATACCAGAGTGTCGTTCTAATCTTTGCTGGGACCACGTATAAGAAACCATTATTCCACAAATAATACTGGGACATCTGTGTGGTGCTGTCGATCGATTGTTACTCAGGGGCTCAAGAGCTCTTTCTGAGCAAAACTATTCTTATTTTCATTGAAGCTATCACCGTTTAGTCATGGTTAATGCCGTATTGAATATTTATAAAGAGCCTCGATTCTTGTCTTCACAGAGCAACACTACTGATCATTTATGCAACCTATAGATACGAACCCTCATATATCAAGGGGTGTTGCCTCTAGCGGGCGACCGAACTCGATAGCTGCAGTCGATTAAGTGCGGCCAGCATCCAGTATTCGGAAGATAGTGGGTTCGAACACCACTATCAGCAGCCCTGAAGATGGTTTTCGTGGTCTCCCATTTTCACACCCACCAAATGCTAGGATTGTACCTTAATTAAGGCCACGGCTGCTTCCTTCCCACTACCAGCACTTCCCTGTCCCATCGTCGCCATAAGACCTATCTGTGTTGATGCGACATAAAGCAACTTGTAAAAAAAAAAAGAAAGAAAAAAAGAAAAAAAAGTCTAGCGAGCGAGTCTCTTTTCTGACCTATAGTAAGCAACCTGAGAGCTCTTGTATTCGTTATGGTAATACTATGGGTAAAAAATGAAATGGCGTATGGCTTTTAGTGCCGGGAGTGTCCGAGGACAAGTTCGGCTCGCCAGGTGCAGGTCTTTTGATTTGACACCCGTAGGTGACCTGCGCGTCGTGATGAGGATGAAATGATGAAGACGACACATACACCCAGACCCCGTGCCAGCGAAATTAACCAATTAAGGTTAAAATTCCCGACCCCGCCGGGAATCGAACCCGGGACCCCTGTGACCAAAGGCCAGCACGCTAACCATTTAGCAATGGAGCCGGACATACTATGGGTGCTTGGACAAGACAAGAAATGTGCGGAAAGCAAATCGCCAGATAACATTAAAAGAAGGAGCCTGCCACAAGTAAGAAGAATTGTAAGAATCAAGTTGTGTGCGTTTCCTCACAAGTTGCTAATTCAAATGGGAAGGGAAAGAAAATGTCCAGTGTATTATTCTATAGGAAAGCGGCGGTACTTCAGCGTGGCGGAAATAAAACTGTGTGTGCATCTCTCACAGTTCTTTCTCTTTGGATTTAAAACTGCCTTCTGATTGGCTGAACGTGAAAGTCAAGGACAACCACTGTAGATTCCTGTCCGTAGGCGGGGCTTTTGTAGGCCATTCTCTGCCATCGAGACTTCCAACTTTCAAGATAACACATAGTTACCCAGGAGGAAAAAAATGGTTTCCTAGAATAGAGCTTACGTGTAACGGTGACTGAATATATATTTTTCTACTGGAGTCCAAAAGATAAGCACAGTATGGACACTGAGGTAACAGTTAAAATTACCGGACATGGACTGTGCAAACTACTGTATATCGCCCCCCCCTTATATCAAAACCACGAGTATGCATTACTATTTTCGAGAAAAGTTCATTTTAAATTTCGAAGTCAATTTAAAATTCAGTAGTTTGAACTAGCACCCTCTTCCTGCGTCTGTGAATCGCAGTAGTGTTTGAAATAATAGTTGTGGAAGTTTCGCTTAATCATACCTATAACCCCCCTCCTCACATACGTGCTTTTGGCATGTTACAACACCAATTTTTTGTACCATATCATTAACCAGAACCGAGCGTATAATGGCATGATATAGGAGGGGAGCTGTTGAAAAGATCTGAAAGCTTTAAATACTTGGGGAGAGTAATTGAAGAAAATAAAGGAAACAGGATGGAGATCAATGAAAGAGGAAGGTGTGCAAATGGATTCTTTAAGGATGTGGAAGGATTGATATAGGACAGGGATGTATCACAGAGATGTAAAGGAATTGTCTACAAGACTTACTTTGTGCCAATTTTGACGTGTGGATCAGAAACGTGGGTGATGTACAGGGATTAAAGTAGAATACAAGCAGTGGAAATTAAATAATAATAATAAGAAGAAGAAGAAGTTACACAATTTCATTTTAAAATTCAAGGAATTAAAATAATACTGTACACGTACATGACACACTCACACTCAATAAATGCGTATTTCAATTTTTACAGTAACCAAAACACGCAAGAAATAATCTCGTTCCTAGGACCAAATAATTTATAACTCAACCGTCCATCGTAGGTCTACTTAGCTACACTGACTGCCGAGAGTTAGAAACAGGCTGGAAACTTCAGTATTTGGAGTTTAAATAAGGAGGGTGTCTTTGTTATCTCATCTTCGCTGACTACTGGGTTCTCAGAACTGGCTAATTACTTCAACAGCCTTGTTGATTGTTGTGAGTGGCAGCAAGGGATGGTTATTATTGGAACAGGCTGGGAAACGCATATTCTTTCAGAAATAACTGCCGTACTCGTACTGACGAAAGAAACTCTGTACTACAATGGCCTAAGTTTGGAATAACTCTCTGTAATACAAATAATACTGTGTTGTGTGCTGTGTCTAAAATCACTCTTCAGCTAGTGAATTAAGAAACAGTCACAAGCCATGCCCCAGCCACTCACCCCGCGCGGTCATGGGGGTCCTTATCACCGCCACTGAATTGGCATCACAATCGAGGTTTAGCAAAGCCGATGTTCTTGATAGCACATGCTCAACATGTTGACACGTGCAGTCGAGGCACAATGTTGTGAACAGCTCTGAACAGCATATCCGTAGCTATCGGATGTTTGCTTTTAGCATCCCTAATGAGGTCGGACGACCACGGTAGACTTGCGACTTCTTGTGTACTTTGTTTTGGTGTCAATAAAACCCCACGTCATACCAATCATGTGTGTCAATTATTATCTCTCTACCTCCAGTGTTGCCTCGTCAAATGTTAACGAACTTTCGGCTCACCCTGCATTTTTCTCTAGCTGATGCTGAAGCGTGAAGAAAGTGAGGAGACTATCAGGTCTCGGAAAAACATGAACCTTAAAAGACGCAGGTTTCACGTCACGTCAAGGTGTAAGTTGTAAATCCCTGCGGTCATATGCCTCCCGTCCTGCCGAGAACGAACACTCGTGACTTCTCTCCTCCTTACAGAGGGTCCTCATCGCCTGCAGCAAGAAATACAGTACATGACAAGCCTGCAATATGCTTGCTACTCCACCGATTCGCTCCTTTTAGCGCACGCTTTTTACTTTCTTTCATTTTGAAAAACGAGGTTGCCACATATACCACTGCGAAGATGAGGCCTGGCCGTGTGAAACATCACGAGCAAATGCTCCCTTCAGGGCAAGCTTCACCTTGTACTTAGAAAGTTAAATTCTGCGTACAGTTTGGGTTCTCGAAGGCCTTTATCATAGACATTGTAATAACCACTGAAGAACTTAATCGGAATTTTCAAATACGGTACCTCTCATGTGGCTGAATGGACGATAATCATATTTTATCACGGAACTCGCTATGGCAACCTGCATTTATTGTCGGGAGAATCTATACGACTAAACTATCAGGACACCTTGTTCACTCGTAGAAGAAGACATGGACATGGGCGTCTTATTTCCATGTTAGACCTCATTTTCTACAACTCTATACAGTACACTGTTTGTCCAACCCTTGTCCCGTTTCCCTACGAGGTCGGGTATGAGGTGAGATGAATCAGTCGTGGCGGGTTTTTATGACAGGATGCCCTTCCTGACGTCAACCTCATCAGAGTTAATGAGATGAAATGAATGACGTGATATATGACAGTAGGAAGAGGGTGAAACCCGGTGCCGGCACATAACCTTCTCCTGTCGAGTAGCACCAAGGGGTCTGCTCATGGCTTAACGTCTCCATCCGACGGACGAATCACCATCAGCAGCGTCATATGCCCTCACTCCATATGAGCACTGCGGAGAGGTTTGGAATTTAATCCAGGCTTTTGGCACGCGATCTAGTGATTAGAAGTTGTATACCACCACCTCCACCACCACCACCACCGGCCAACATTCTGATGGTGAATTTTTTTTCGACCAACGGGACTCGCTAACCTCAGTGTTCTCATAAGGAACTTTCACCCCATCAACACAGTAATTATTTAATTAAAACTGAGAGAACTTTGCCTATTTTTGAAACTCACAATCTGACAGGGTATACTCTAAGTCAAGCCATGATAAATCTCGGATACCACGTCCTGGTGTTTAAAATTAGTGGGTTACGGCTAGTTATAAGGAACTTCCCTCAATCTTGCATAAATCAGGCGTATAAAAGACATTTTATGATGACAAAGAAGAAATCCACATTTTAATCCACTAGTTTTCTAACTTCAAGCTATTTATCAAAAAACAATCCAAGATACCCCTTTCGATTTGTACTCACTGTTCAGTTGAATAACCCTCACACCAACCTCATAGATCGTCTGAAGTGATTTTCTTTCTCCCAAGTCTTCCCAGCCCAAACTTTGCAACATTATTGTAACGCTAATCTTTTGTCGGAAATCACCCGGAACAAATAGAGCTGTTTTTCGATTTTTTCCAGTTCTTGAATAAAGTAATCCTGGTCAGGGTCCCATACACTGGAAGCATACTCCAGTTAGGTTCTTACCAGAGACTTATATGCCCTCTCCTTTACATCCTTACTACAACCCTACATCTCAACTTCACAAAGGTAGAGCTTATGCTCTCATACAAGCCAACATCCTTCCTAAGCCATGGTATGGTAAATTCCATCGGTCACGACGTCTAGCTGTTTCAGTAATCCGAATGAGGCTAAATCATGGATCATTCCTTTCACATCTGCTGTGCATCGCATAGGGGTTTTGGATTCACCGCGCTGTCGATGTAAGTACGCGGAGGATGGAGATCTCAAGCACATATTGTTTAAGTGTGGCCTTTATGATGCTTCTGGAAGCCGCTTTCAATCTGAAATATGTTATCTACAAGAGCCGTTCACGACCAGCGCTGCATTGCTGTTGCAGGCTGAAAAGAATTCAGTTCTCAGTGCTGTGATGGACTTTTTGAGAACCGCGGATCGCATTGTAGCCAGTGTTTTCTTTTTGTTCTCCCCCTCTCCTCCCGGAAGAGGGATTCAGTGTTGTTTTAGGCACTTGATGAATGCGGACGATTTGGTTTTTGTTTCTTATATATACTTTGCGCTGACAGTTCATATTTTTGTATGTGTGCTGTGAGTGTTCACTATACATGGAGGATGGCCAAATGTTGTCACAACAAAGGCCAGTTAAATTAAATTAAAAAATAAAGTAAAAAACTCATAGATACGCAGCTCAACACCACGATGCGTTTCATCACCGGCACGATAAGGTCTACATCCACATATTGTCTGCCAATCCTCAGTCATATCTCCCCACCAAATCTTCGACGTAAAAACGCTCTCCTCAAGTTCAATAAAGTAATGAATAATCCCCACTTACCAATACATGGCGACATCGCAGATGTCCATCTGAATCGAAATCCAACAATAAGAACCGCAAATAGAATTGAAGAATACCAACTACAGTACTAAAGAATGACAGGGAAGACAAGATAATAGGCCTGAGTCAACTCTGCCACAAACTGGTTCGTTGCCGCCACCTGGATTTGAGCTTCCTCGTAAAACCTGGTCTATACTTAACAGGATACGATCAGGCAGTGGTAACTGTGCAGATTTCCACTACAAATGGAAAAGAATTTCTAAACCGAACTGTGATTGTGGTGCCTCTGAGCAGACCATCCAACGTACGAAGTATTATCACCGAGTGTCCAAAAGGAAAAAGAAAGAACTGTACAGTGGCGACATCAGCGATTTCGCTCATGCATTTCCAGAGACAATTAGTTACATAAACAACCTGGACACAGAGATATAGTTTGATTTCGAAAATCATGTACGTATAAGCTCATGAAATAATTATCTCGTGGAAGCGCACCTTTTCAATACAATTTGTGATTTATTAGAAATCAAAACCGATGTTAAATAATGGAATAACGGGACATATTTCGTCTAAATATATTAGGCATCTTCAGCCGTGTTGTCTTAACATGTATTGTATCTGTAAAGCCATACGCTAAATAAACAAACTCTTGAAATGATGTTATGGTGCAGTAAAGTGGTTTAGCAGCCACGTCTTGATATATTACTCAGGCTTAAATCGGTCAACTGGCGAGGCATTTGATGTATGAACATAAGGCTGAAGACGTAAGCAACAAACAGTGTCGACCTTAAATAAGCGATGACCGATAATGATTTTCATCAAGCTGGAATGTTCACGATTACGAGCTTAGCTTACCTGGAGAGTTAAAACTCACTGCCAGAATGGCGAAATTAAAAAGAAAAGAAACCAAAGTAGAAGCTATACGCAAGAAATCAGAAGGCATACTCTAATGAGTGGAGTTAGGCAGAGGGCATACCCACGTACACCGTCCACTACATACCAGCATACCACATGAAATGAATGAAAACCTACAACCTGTTTTCCAGTCACTGACCGGGTCAGGAATGGAATGAATGAAGCTCCCATCTAGCGGCGAGGATAGAAATTGTGCCGGCTGCTGAAACCTGTCGCACTCCTCTGGAGCATTGATTAATGAATGACAGATGAGATGAAATGATAGTGGAGAGTGTTGCTGGAATGAAAGATGACAGAGAAAACAGGAGTACCCGAAGAGAAACCTGTCCCGCCTCCACTTTGTCCACACAAATCTCACATGGAGTGACCGGGATGTGAACCACGGAACCCAGCGGTGAGAGGCCGACGCGCTGCCGTCTGAGCCACGGAGGCTTCTCATACCATATAAAATGTTCAAAATGCCCTTTGTTTGATACGTGCGTCAACCTGCCGTAGCATTGGATCCACGATCTGGTCACTGGTAGTAGTCATAGTAAATCCTGACTACTTTCTCATCTCTTTCACCATGTTGCCCTACCTGTTATCCAGTTTAGTGAGTTAAGAGTACCAGTTACCCATAGATCGAATTGCGAACGCTTGTATCATATTGAGGGGACTGCCGGTAATTTCCTTGTTCAGAGTTGGCAACCCTATCCAAAGCATAAATGACATTATTTGCAAGGTAAATTCAACGAGCTAGAAAGACGGTCTTCTTCTGTTCTATATTTTCAGTCTGTAAGGCTAAATGTATTTAATTCCAGTGTATTTTGATTTATTTTGCCATTACTGGAAACGTGTTAATTTTCCTTCTTTATGCAGTATGTAACTATGTGCACGATATATTCTATTTTTGCTTTCCTAATAAAGACAACTGTGAAACGGTATTTATTCCTGCAGCCTTTGTACTTGGTTCATCACCACGCCTACTTGTCTTGATCGCTTAAACTATGGCAGACGCGGCGTGGCGCTGAAACAGCCATTCTATAATCTTATTTCTAGTTCGTTGGGTAAATCATATAAATATTATTTTGCAAGATTATTTCGGAGAATGATTTGTTCATTACCAAGGACAGGGACCCACCTAACCACCCCACAACTATATTTAGATTACACACTTCTGTAACCTAATACTGTAAATCGTGCTGGCATCAATAGCCACTGTCATTGACAACAATTTGCACAATATTACATGCTGAAAATAAACTAATGATGATAAATTATTACACACACACTTAAAGCGTAAATCCTTATGTAAAGAAAACAATGATGAAAAATTAAACGTACCTTGACTTAGAGGTCAGCGGCTGGTTGGAAGAAATTGTGCAGCTTGTTCTTTAAAGCAAATGCACTTTGGAAGAGAAATTCGCGAAGATAGATAACAAAATGATCATTTCTCCTGTCTAATGTCTGAATAGAACAGCTTCCATGTTTCAGATGGCGCCATCTGTTTTCAGTGTTTTGGGTGGTAACATGCCCACTCTTGCTGCTGCCAATGAATTGAATTGACTGATTCACACGAAGATGAACATACCCTTCGTCCTCCAAACAGTCGTAAGCTTTCCAGCAGTCTGAAATAATGAATGTCCCTGGCGAGGCGTACTGTTATAAAACTTCCAACACGGTGTCCTTATTTCGTCTCTCAACTGAAACTACAAAACAGTTTTTATGATTCTACCTTTCTACACCACTAAATATTCACTGCCCTGTAATGTATCTCCCTCCGTGATAATTAGATTTACCACAATTTCTGCCGTCTGTTTCAACGATCTCGTTCGCTTCTCCTGTGTTTTTCTTGCCACCAATTCCTTATAATGAAAGTTCAGCGATATCAAAATACGTATTCTTCGCACTAACTCACTAACCACATTTCTATGCCTTCATTCAGCCGATAGCACCTAAAATAAAATCATGTATTCCCTCATCGAACACTTAATTTTATAGTATGCCCGCACTTGATACATCATCTCATCCTTCTTTGAGAATGGACAAGCACTGAATAAACGAACACAGACGAACTTTCATTGTCGCGTCCGGCACGCGCCATAAAAACTTCAAACTGCACGGTTTTCTGGTTTTCGCCGAAGATAGCAGCCCTGGGGCCGAACATGATGCAAGCTTAATCGGATACGTTAGGAAACCTGTCATGATCACAGCCAGTAAATGGTCATGTTTCGCATATTTATATACTCTCTGTTTGAATTCTTCTATATATGTAAGAATACTTCTTGGGTCGTGTTAGCGGGTTCCTGGCAAGCAGAAAGGAAAGCTCTCTCCTCCCTGCTGCTTAATGTATAGCTTCGTAAGATTTTTCTGTGCTTCTTCTTTTTCCTACATATGCGTATGGTCTACGGATGCTCCAACGTTTTACAAACTTTGATCGTGGATGCTTCGTTGTACGTATTTTTCGTGGTAGAGGTTTGTTTCTGGTAAGGTAGAATTCCAGATGCGGAAGATAGTGCATGGGTCCGAACCCCATTGTCGGCAGACCTAAAGATGGTTTTACGTGGTTTCCCATTTTTCAAACTAGGTAAATGTACGGGTTGTACCTTAATTAAGGCGACAGTCGCTTCCTTCTTACTCCTAGCCCTTTCCTATCCCATACCTATCCTATACCATAAATAATGTCGGATGCTTGGTTCTTTCTCAAAATGCCTTTCATTCAACGAGTCGAGAGTGTCATTCTGGTGTGAGTAGCATCATAATCTATTGTAGTAAGTAGCCCTACGTCTCTCAACCGAGTGTAAGTTTTATTCGTTAGATACATTAACAAAAAGTAATTTCCGTACAGGGCATGAAGGCCCTTGGAAGGGTGGAAGGTAAAGGCTTCCACCATCCGTAACCTCGGCCCTTGATGGGGTAGAGTGGTTAGCTCGGCGCCCGGCCGCCTTTGGCCCCAGGAATTAACCTGGTACTCGTTTTTGATGTAGGCTGAGTGAACCTCAGGGCCATATGCACCTCCGGAAGTGGAAATCCCGTTTCTTAAATTTTACGACTTCCTGACAGGGATTGGAACACACGTCCTTCCGGGTGAACCGAGCACACCTATACTGCCTCGGCCAGGCAGCCCCTGATACATTAACATGTTTACTTCAAAGTTTCAATTGCTTTTTACATCATTTCGGCTGTCAAATACAGGCTTACATACTAGTTCAAAATAAAAATAGGCCTATAGGTGTAATTTTGAAAAGACGTACCGGGAGAACTGGTGTCCTAAATGTAGGTTATTCCGGCGTTGACTACTTCTACAAATTCGTTGATTATGTGAGCAGGATTTTCGTTCAGCACACACGCAGATAAACATATCGGAGATATAAGAAACAATACACAAAACCTACTTGAAGTCTTTTGAATGAATGCAAAAGTTTGGTATCTCTATAAAATACCAGATAATGGTTCAACCTCTGCAAGCCAAACAAGGAGCCATGTTGTATGGTAAAATGCGATCACAGTATGAATAATATTACAGAACAAGATAGGGCAGTTTCGATTAAAAAAAAACGTGTGAAAACTGCGTTCAGCGCCCCGAGCGGCAGTGGAGTGAGTGAATTACAGACTGCTATGGGTTGTGATTAAAGTCGCTCTTATCAGAATTTGCTCGAAGCTTCAGTATATGAAATTAATTCAGCATGAATAGCCATGTTTGTGGAATGAATGAATGTTCAGTGAAGTGGAAAACCGATTAACAGCCTTACTAATAAACAATGTATAACTTTTATGCAAGGTTTATACACCCTTTATGTGCAATTTGTTACTAATAAAGCCTTCTGTGTATACATATAGTTATTCACTGAATTGCTTATACAGACTAGGACCCTTGTATAAGCCAAGACCAACTACAATACTCGCGTTGTATAGCAGCGAGTGGCGAAAAAGAATCGATTGAGCAGTTTATTTTAGTGGTATTTGCTGTCTGCAGTCATATAATCGTATAAAAATATCCGACTTTTAAAAAAATGGAAGATAACGTTGATGGTCTCCACGAAATTTGTAACACAGAAGGCATATCACATTTAGAGGTTATGGAGGGTGAACATGTTCGTAAAATAAAACACTTTAAGAGACGAAGTGACCCATTTCTCCTGGATGACGAAAGTTTTAAAATGAAATATATATTTACGAAAGAGTATGGTTGAATTGTCATTACCACAGACAGAAGAGACTTGATGAAAGATCCAAGAGGTGGCTCTCTATATATCGTGCGAACTTCGTGTTCTCTCAGCACTACGGACATGAGTGCGGAATGAAGTAGTAATTATTAACAGTGACGTTATTATCATTAGTGAGAACAAAATACCGCTAAAATGTGTGTTACTGTTCTTGTTTATTCGGGCGTTCTATTCTATTCGTGCTACCACGCAGCTTCTTGAAAGGGTTTGCTCCTAGATAACCAGCAAAAGCGAACATAAAGGCGGTGAGCATGAAGAAATACGCCAGTGAGCTCTAGGAAGAGATTCCTATGGCTTGAAACGAGTGTATACGTACAGTGAAAATGAAAACCTACAACCTGTTTTCCAGTCATAGACCGGGTCAGGGATGTAATGAATGAAACATATATAGGCTGTTATTACAATGGGGTCGCCACTCCCAAGGTGATTTATTAATGAGTGATAAATGTTATGAAATGGTAATGGAGAGTGTTGCTGAAATGAAAGATGACAGGGAAAACCGGAGTGCCCGGAGAAAAACCTGTCCCGCCTCCGCTTTGTCCAGCACAAATCTCACATGGAGTGACCGGGATTTGAACCACGGTATCCAGCGGTGAGAGGCCGACGCGCTACCGTCTGAGCCACGGAGGCTCCCTTATACGTACAGTATATACGCATGTTCTCTTTCTTCTTGGGCTGTATGCACATATTTCTTCTTTTATTTGCTCTCTGTAATCTTCCCGGAAGAGATGCAGTGTCTCTGTAGTGTGAGGTGTTGTAAATTAATAAGGCCAACAAAAACAAGGAGTCCTCCGAACTAGAGAAAATAACCAGACGATGTTAAAATCCCTGATCCGGAGCCACTAAACTGACCACTGGGCCAAGGAGATGGACTCTATAACTTAAGCAAAGTCCAGAAATACGCAAATATTCTGTTGGTTTTACCACTGCAGAAATGAATATTTATACCCATCCCATTATTTTTTATTGTCATCTGGTATTAAAGTGAATAAAATGTATTTGTGTTATCATCAGATCCCCTTGTGCCATATCCCTGATTCCCTTACAATAAAATGTTAAACATTTTATAAGCAAATTCCTTCAAATGTATCGAAAACACTTGGAAAGCTACATCACCCCACATCCGCCGGCCAAGTTCACAAGTTAAAATGTATAAATAGGCCTGTATTGAACTAATACCGCTATTTGCTCATTTCTAAGTTTTCTTGGTGAAACTATACTTTAGGGAACATATGTTGTATTTTACTAAAAGTGCAATCATAAACTATCTGTCGATTTTCAATTTTCAAAATCTCTTGTAGAACAAAAATAATTTCCTTTTTCATGGCGCAAATACATAATTGAGTAGACACAAGACAATATCCTTGTCCATAATGTGAAAGTAAGGTATCTGAGCGAATAAAGTGTGTAGTTTTGGTATAAAATTAACAATGTTCGCATGTTTTGAAATTACGAGTTGCCGTGGATGTCCCCATGCAGCACCAGACATGACTAGTCGATAAGAGGCTTCAATTCTCCCCTACCCAGCAGTCATTCCAGTTCTCCTTCTGTAGTTCAGTGGTCTTAACTCATTTATAATTTTATGTAGTTGAGAATTTATACGCAAACAGCTGGCTTTACACGAATGAATCAGTGAATGTGTTTTTCCGATTTAACACAAAACTTGTCCTGATGTAATTTCTCTCTGTTTCAGGTAAGTGCTGCTGTTGCAGTTCTGTACAGTTGTGCGAGTAGTTCGACTTTCTGGTGAGTGCCCGTCAGTAATATTGTACGAATCTTCCGTTTTAACGTGGATATATTGATTGATTACATAATATGAACTTCGTTATCTCCGTATTATCACTTAATAGGTTTGTTAGAGAGTCACAAAGTTCCCACCCATACAAGTTTCTTCAATTCATTTTCATTGATTAGTACATGTTTCGTCGTAGAATATTGGGCATCATTACCTAACACCTGAATAAGATATAAAACAAAAAACAAAACATATCAGAGAGCAAAACGTTAAGCTACAACTATATTCAGAGTAAAATGACAAATTCATGTCAGTTGAAAATGACTTCTGAAGATCATATTTCAGGTAAGTGCTGCTGTTGCAGTTCTGTACAGTTGTGCGAGTAGTTCGACTTTCTGGTGAGTGCCCGTCAGTAATATTGTACGAATCTTCCCTTTTAACGTGGATATATTGATTGATTACATAATATGAACTTCACGTAAGTTCTTCTTGAAGTGAACCAGATTTATTGTGACATTAAAATGCAGCCTCATTAAGTCTTGGCTTATGGTATATGGGACACTTCAGTGAACTTGTAATAAAGCCGGACTAGTAAAAGTTAAGGTGTAGGGAAATGAGTTACGCATTTTAGATAAGTAATATATAATAAAGTATATGAATATATTCTTTATTTATTCCTAAAAATTACAATCCTTTTCATAATCATCGTTATCCGATCGATTAGATTAACAGTTTGCCTTTTTTCAACCGCTACGAGCGCCAGTGTTAGTCAACAATGCATTGTTTCACTTAAGCACCACTACCAGCACTAATGCAGAGTTTCACTTAACTCCTTATAACTACATTCGGTGTGGACATTTTTCAAAAACAATTATCAAAAAACGCATGAGGGTATTAAACGAAGAAACACACTATAGAAAGAATTATGTTAATTTGCTAGGATTTGAATAAAAAAAGAAAACGAGTAAAGAAACAAGCAGTTTTAGGCTGTTTATCCGGAACTGCATAAATAGGCCGAAGTGATTTTCGTTTTTTTTTTTTTTTTTTTTTTTTTTACAGCTATCCAAGACTGACAATTTCAAAACTTCCCTGGCCGTTTAGCCCTTCAACTTTCGGCACAATTGAGGAAATAATGTTATGTTTTTCGTAGTATGGGGAGCCCTACTTTGTTTTCAACATTGAAAATGCTAGAATAAACTATCGTCGCTTGTATGAAAGAAAAACCTGATTTTACAGGGGAGCGAAAACGCCGCCCAGTTGTTGAAAAGCAAAATAAAACTGTGCCAATACAAATTATGATTTAACTTTGATAATCATATTACTTAGTACCAAAATATGGTTTTGCGATTACTATAATTCATAGTACAAAAACTAATTTTGTTCTTTTAGGATGTTCGTTTTCCTCGCACGAGGTATCTAGAGACACGAGATACAATATGGCGTTCTTGGTTCATTTCAAGTAATTTTATTGATATTTACTTACGTGGTCTCCACAGAACGATGCGAAGGCTTCGTACTGCCACAAGGAAATATTAAAGTAATATTATGGAATAACTGCAGATACGAGGTGTCCATCATTAAGCGACGATATGCAATGATTTAAAATCAAATACAAAATATTCTTTCTCAAGATATTTCAATGTTTTTAGGCAATATCCAGTGCCTGGAATTACATTACAAAGTATTACAGCGAGTTTCCTTATACCGGCAACAGGAGTACACGCATGACAACACTGGCGTCTTGGTGTAAGAGGTGAGGCAATAGAGCCTCCGTAGCTCAGGCGGCAGCGCGCCGCCCTCTCATCGCTGGGTTCTGTGGTTCAAATCAGGGAGGCGGGACAGGTTTTTCTCCGGGTACTCCGGTTTTCCCTGTCATATTTCATTCCAGGAACATATCCAGAATCATTTCATTTCATCTTTCATCATTAATCATTGCCCCAGAGGAGTGCGACAGGCTTCTGCAGCCGTCACAATTCCTATCCTCGCCGCCATTTCTGCATTCCTCCATTCCTGACCCAGTCGAATGACTGGAAAAAGGCTGTGGATTTTCATTTCAAGAGGTTGGGCAATAGCGTGCATTCTTCTTCTCCCCGGCTTCCTCCAGGTGTTCCCGCTTACAGGTGTTAACCAGGAAACCAAGTTGACGTCATAACGAGGAAAACTCTGTACACTAATATATTTTTTTTTTTTTTTGCTAGGGGCTTTACGTCGCACCGACACAGATAGGTCTTATGGCGACGATGGAATAGGAAAGGCCTAGGAGTTGGAAGGAAGCGGCCGTGGCCTTAATTAAGGTACAGCCCCAGCATTTGCCTGGTGTGAAAATGGGGAAACCACGGAAAACCATCTTCAGGGCTGCCGACAGTGGGATTCGAACCCACTATCTACCGGATGCAAGCTCACAGCCGCGCGCCCCTAACCGCACGGCCAACACGCCCGGTTATATGCAGCATTTGCAGGTCTTCTTTGGTGTTCATAAACCAGGACATTGTGGTTTTGGGTTAGGGGTCAAAATAGTGAAAGGTCTGTTTAGTCAGCTTGTTTCCGTCCATTCGTCTGAGATGACCGTAATATCGTGCCCGTCTCTTACGGATTGTTTCCGTAATTTTCACTATTTTACTGTATACCTCTTTCTTGGATTTCGTATAATGGGTGCTATTCTTGTAACTGGGTCCCATGATACTTCTGATGATTTTGGGCTCTTTTATTATTATTATTATTATTATTATTATTATTATTATTATTATTATTATTATTGTTACCGTGTTTTAGCGGTAGGTAGAGGCGTAAGAAGGTGCGGGCGTGAATGGGTTTCAAACTACGGAATCAAAGTTAATGTAAAATTAATTTAAAATTTAACTAGGTTATATTTTCTTTTCAAAAACAAAGCAATAACAGACATGGCAGGTACAATGTAGCAAAACAAGGGGAGATACAATATTTACAGGTTTTGGGCTTCACGCCCTGACTTCAGCGATCAGCTCAGTTTTACCACAAACACAAGTTTTAACAGAGGGGCAGAAAACCCCATTCATCCCTAGGAGCCCCTGGCTCCGAATTACACAGAAAAGCCTCCACGAGGCATATGACACTCCATTTTCAAAAGAGCGATCCGCTCTTAAAATTTAAGCCTCTCAAAGGCCACACCAAACTCTACCTTCAAGCTGTCCTCTAAGGACGTATTCACAGGGGTAAAATACCCAACCTACAGAGGTCTATTACATGAAAAGAAGGTTGATTACATGACCTCTAAAATAACAATTTGAGAGGAGGCGATCTTGCACTCCTAATACACTTTGTTTTTTTTTAAAAACCTAATCTGGCTCTGGGCCGCTAACGCAAGGGCTAATCCCATACTACAGAGGTGACTTAGAGAAGAACACTTTACATTACATAAACGAAGAATAGTTTGAGAAAATAAGTTCACCTCAAAACAAATGTGAGTGGGAGCTCGAGAGGGTTAGCACTCTCTATCCCAATATGTAGCCTTACAAGAAAAAGGTGAAAAGAGTAATTACATTTTAGGAAAAGGTTACATGATGGAAATGCTTCGAACCCGCCGCGAGTGTTAAACTGCCGACCTAGCAAGAAAAGAAGTTATTAATAGGCCATTACCTGGTGTTGAACGGCTGAAGAAGAAAGAGGCGCTTCCCGCCTCCTGCTATGTACTTAATACACTGAAAGATGGAACAGAAGTGGCCCGGAGACCCCAAAATCAGCAGTTTATATCCTCTCGCGGAAGATTCTAGGCGTTAGGGGAAATAAAACACCCTCCCTCAAAGTTTTTATTGGCTAGGGAAAAGAAATCCCTACATAGAGGAAGAAGAAACACATTATTGGTGGAAAATTAATTAAAGAAATTCGGGATTGGCTAGATCCGAAATAAGGGGAAAAAGAGGGGTATACAGCCAACTTAAACCATGACAGAAAGAAATTTAACAAAGAACAAACTCTTGAAATAAAAATTTCTCCAACAAAATAGTTCTTTGATTTCGCACTAGGTTGCACTATTGTAATTCTTCAGTAGTGTCCTCTAGAAGAGAAAGTTCACACTTCTTACTTCAAGCGAAACAAAAACACATCAAAAGTGACACAGTTCAAAAACTCAAAATTTTCCACGTGGTGACATCTTCTGAGAAAGTAGAGAATTAATAGAATAGATAAAGTTCAACCTTCCTCCAGAAGAGGAGTTTCAACTGGCGCAACTTTTAAATAAACGGTGTAGAGGTGTACCGCCCGGTACAGACCTCCCCCCCCAAAAGTTCCTCCAGGGGTGACACATGAAATCAGTTTGAAACAAAGTCCAAGTAATGATGTTGATACGAAGATAGATAGCAGAAGCATTTACAAGATTTCTTAATTCAGTTTCAAAATGTTGTTGTTGCAGGTGAATGAAAGTCTTTATGTTTGTAGAATTTGAATTTCTGAAGATAAATTTTTAATACTTAAAGGTGAAGAAAAATTTTGCAATGTCCACCAAATATTGTAGTTGAATTCCCAAGTGTAGTTATTGCTTATGGTGACTGTCCATGTAGTTGATGTAGATTGAGTCGAATGGCCGGACCGGCCGTTGCAGCTTGCGTCCAACGGAGGCCGCTCGGACCCCTCAAGTACCCTGAGATACCGCTCGCCCGCACTATGAGGGGAGCAGAGGTGTTGAAGTACGCCGCGCCCGCGGTGAACAGATACAGGCTGCGGGCATGTAGCAGGTCGTGCGCCGCACATCAGCCTTGGCCGGGAGGAGAGCTCCGGCTCGCCGTGCACATGTCGTCCTCGCTGGAGAGGAGGGGGCCCATCCCCCTCCCCAGTCGCTGCACGGCGCTGCGCGGCTGCGGGGGCGCTGAAACATTAAAGCTAGGCGGCAGAATTGTGTTGGACAATCATCTTCTTTGAGGGTACAGGCTTGTGGAGAGGTTGAGGGGCCAGCGGCGTGTAGATATCCATGGCATTAACTATTATGAAGCCACAGTGTAAGGTGGAGCAGGAGACGGGAGCGTGGTAATGGCCGTGGCAAGAACAGGATGGCAGTTTAACGGGTCGGGGCAGGTTTTACACAAGGCTTACATCTAAAACCAAAATATTACAGAAGGGGCAGAATGCCTTAAAAGTGAAACTCAAAAAAAAAAAATATAACCTTCATATCCTTTCAAAATAATATGAAGCAAGTTAACACAGAAATTACACCGGTTTCACCTGGGACAGGTGAACTCTAAATATCCTCTCGGTGGCTGGATTACTTAGCAATAAGGTAACCGGCGTAAGAAAATCGAGAATGATACAAGGCCCATGAAATCTGGGGGCAAGCTTGCCCGCGGGAACAAAATTTTTGACCATAACCTGGTCACCTACCTTCAAGGTGGTGGGTCTCCGTCCACGATCATACCTTTCCCTAACCTTTTCATGAGATACTTTAAGATTAGCTTTAGCCTTCTTCCAAAGATCTTTAATGTTGTCCGGATCTATTGTCTCGGGCAGAATGTCATTCAGAGACCAGAGGTTAGAGAGCGGCGTGTTGGGAACGAACTTAAACATCAAAGAAGCTGGAGTAAATTTGTGAGATTCATGAACCGCCGAATTCAAAGCAAAAGCTAACCAATGCAGGGACGTGTCCCACCTAGAATGATCTTCATGATGATAGGCAATAAGTGCGGACCTGAGATTACGGTTAACCCGTTCAGCCAGAGATGGTTGAGGGTAATAAGCAGATGTAGTTACATGAGAGATGGACAAGTCAAAACAGAATTTACGAAACAGATTTGATGTAAAAGCTTTAGCATTATCAGATACAATGTATTGGCACGGACCAAAAGAAGCAAAAATAGAATTTAGGCAAGTAATGGTGGACTGAGCGGTAGCCAGCTTAGTCGGAAATAACCAGGAAAATCTTGTAAAACCATCTACACACACAAAGATGAACTTGTTGGCATTACCCTTTGACTGGGGGAAGGGTCCCACATAATCGATATACAGGCGTTCCATGGGGCGCGACGCTTGATGAGAAGACAAAAGGCCTACTTTAGTGGACATGGTGGGTTTACTGATCAAACAAGATTTACAAGCTTTTACAAGTTCCCGAATTTCACCGTCCATACCTTTCCATATGAACATTTCACGAATCTTTTCACGAGTTTTAAAGATTCCAGGATGCCCCCCCAATGGGGTCTCATGATAGTATTTGAAGATCATAGGTACAAGAACCGCTGGAACAACAACTTTCATCAACTTATCATGCCTCGAAGGGCAACATAGAACACCATTCCTTAGAACATAAGGGACAGCATGTTCCCCAGAAGAAAGGGTTTCCATTATCGGAGCCAGCGTCGGATCTTCACGTTGGTATTTCTCAATATCCCTAAAAAGCATGGGAGCATCTGTTAAGATGGCATTAACGCCAGATAGTATGGACTCGGAAGGTGATGAACTGTCGACCGGTTCGTGGGTCTCTACGTCGTTATGAAACATACGGCTGAGTCCATCGGCAACAACATTTTCAGTACCTCTGATATGCCGTACATCGAATTGGAAGGCAGAAATACGGATGGCCCAACGGGCTATACGACCTGTACGACGCGGCCTACCTAAGACCCAGCTTAAGGCTTGATTATCTGTCTCCAGATCGAATTTGACGTGTTCCAGATAGAGACGGAACTTTTCTAAGGCGAATAAGACTGCCAAACCTTCAAGCTCATATATGGAGTACTTTGCTTCTTGAGCTGACAATGTCCTAGACGCATAGGCGATGGGTCGCCTCCCTAGTTCAGTCTCTTGAAGAAGAACTGCAGCTACTGCTGACGACGATGCGTCGGTTTGGACGATGAATTTCTTCGAGAAATCAGGCATAGCAAGTACAGGGGCATTACAGAGAGCTAATTTCAGATCTTCAAAAGCGGCTTGTTGAGAAGGTCCCCACTCGAATTTGATGCCTTTCCTACGAAGAAGGTTTAAGGGCGCCGCTCTATTAGCAAAATTAGGAATGAACTTCCTGAAGAAATTCACCATGCCAATGAACCTGGCGATACCTTTAATGTCCTTGGGAGGTTTAAAATCACGGATGGCCTGTGTTCTAGAATGATCGACTGCTACACCATCAGGTGACACAATATGCCCTAGGAATGACATAGAGGGCTTAGCAAAGGCAACCTTGGACAACTTAACAGTTAACCCAGCCTTACGAAGGCGATTGAGAACTTCTCGCAAATGATCTAGATGTTCTTCAAAGGTTTCGGAAAATACGACGACATCATCCAAGTAGTGATATAAGTACTCAAATTTGATGTCGGAAAAGACCCTATCTAGTAGCCTAGTGAGCACAGCTGCCCCCGTGGGGAGCCCGAAAGGCACGCGGTTGTATTCATATAAATTCCAGTCCGTGGCAAACGCTGTAAGATGTTTAGACTCTTCGGCAAGGGGAATTTGATTATAGGCCTGATTCAAGTCCAAGATGGTGAAGAACTTGGCCTTACGAAACCATGAAAAGCAAGAATGAAGGTCGGGAAGGGGCACAGATTGCAACACCACCTTCCGATTGAGAGCCCTGTAATCAATGACAGGCCTGAAGCCTCCTTGGGGTTTCGGGACTAGAAAAATAGGCGAAGAATACGCTGACTTAGAGGGCCTAATAATACCATCTTTCAACATCTGATCGATGATTTCTTTCAGAGCCTTCATTTTAGGTGGAGATAGCCTATACGGTGGAAAACGGACAGGAATTGAATCCGTGACCTCAATTTTGTATTCAATAAGGTCAGTAACACCAAGAGTATCAGAGAACACCTCGGGAAACGACTGACACAGTTTCCGAATACTATCAGCCTGCTCCTCAGGTAGATGTCTAAGGTCTAACATCTCATCCTGGGTAGGCGAAATAGATGAACATGATACAGAATTACACTTTAACAAGGGAATTCTACAATTGGACGCAAATTTGAATGTGCACGACCTACTCTGGAGATCGAGCACAAGACCAGTGTGAGAAATGAAGTCCGCTCCCAATATGATGGGGCAAGACAAACGCTTGGCCACAAACAATTTGATCTTCCATGTAAATTTAAAAACCCGAATTTTGACATGTAAGGAACCTAGAATTTCTAATGGAGATGAATTAGCCGAAACATATTTAACAGGAGATGAGTCATAGTCAGGGAGTTTACAAACAGATTTCAATTTAGAATACCAATCAGCCGAAATAATGGAACAAACACTGCCTGAATCTAAGAGAGCTGTTATAGGCTCGTTATTCAACTCAATCCTAAGAAAAGGAACAGGTGCGGGGGTATCCGCCGCAATCCTAAGACACTCTCTGGGGCATTCAAAAAAAAGAATTTGAAGATTGCTCATTCCCTGAATTCTCGACCCTTTTGCCCGGGGCTGAGCCTTGGAAAGCAGAATTAGTCGACTCAGCCGAAGCCGCTAGTCACTTTTTATTATTGGCATAGGTGGAATTTGCACCAGAGCAGGAGGGGGTGCTATTTGAGTTTGGGCAATTCTTGGCGATATGTGAGAAAGCCCCACATTTAAAGCAGCCTTGTGATGAACCAGCTCCATTCCTAGTCCCACTTGGCTTGATCAGTGGACACTTGTTGCGCAGATGGTCAGGCGACCCGCAAGCATAACATTTACGGGGATTGACTGGTCGGCGAGGTGGAGGCCGAGTGTTACTAAAGGAAGGCGGGGGTTCTTTCGCGACACGCAAAGAATCGGCGTATCTAACTCCTTCCGCTGAGACGGCCAATGCTTCAAGTTCAGAGAAGGTTTGCGGACACGCCGCGAAACACAAATATGACCTGTAGGATGGCGAAATACCTTCTACAATAGCCTGCACAATCTGATCTTCAGGAAAGTGCAGAGCAAACACCCTAGTGTAGAATTTGATATCTTGTATGAAATCAGCCAAGTTTTCATCCAAGCGCTGTACACGGTAATAGTACTTCTGAATCAGGGAGGACCTGGCCCTAGCCGGGATGAAGTTAGCTAGCAAATGGGCATGGAAATCCTCAATAGATGATTGCTCGGCAATGGCTCTTACGATTTTATCAGAGAGAATACCAATAGCATACGGATAGATAATTTGCAAAATTTGACATGGCGAAAGAGAAAAAACAAGAGCATGATCCTGAAATTCCACTAGAAATCTTAAAAATGAAATTACATCACTGGTGGTGTTGACGGAAAACTTAGAGATACCTCTAAGCAACATTGCCAATGGATGAGGCAAGCTACTGAACCCAGGTGACATAGTCGTTAAAGGTTTCAATGGCAAAGAAGTTAATTCCGAGCGGATGTTACCCAATGACGCACGGCGTTCAGATTCGTTGTTCGATGGGGCAGAGGTAGTTTGAGCGGCAACGGTTATCCTATTGACTTCTCCCTGAGGAGGCTCTTCATCACTACCTACGTTCACTGTGGCGGGTTGATCAGTTTTGGGAGGAACTTCGCCGGTTAGCAATCGAGTGACCTTATTAGACAATTCAGAAATAGTTTCAAGGAGCGTATTAGCGTCCTTCCTCTGAACGTCATTCACCTTTAGAGACAACAGATCATTAACTCTATTTGCAAAGTGATACAGCCTGCCTTGCACACGCTTAATTTGATTAGGAGACGGATCGTTTTCATCAAAAAAGCTGACTACAGATGCTAGCCCAGTAATATTCTCGACGATCGTGGAAAGAGAGTCATCAATTTCTTTCTCTCCCAAATTGGGGATGGAAATGGGCAAATCAAGGGACTCTCTAAGCTTGTTGGTGTCGATTGCAACCGTGCCTCCAGATTGCACATTTCTGATAGTTAATTCGTATATCAACTCCTCTTTGCGCAAATAGTTAAGGAGGAGAACATCGCGAGGGCCGGGCATGATGACAGAACAATTTTGAAAAACTCAAAAAATTCCAGCAACTGAGACAATTGTTAGAGTTCGAATCAAAGCAATGTTTAGCCGTCAAAAGGGGCTAAATTGAGACCCATTCAACCACGCTCTGCTACCACTTGTTACCGTGTTTTAGCGGTAGGTAGAGGCGTAAGAAGGTGCGGGCGTGAATGGGTTTCAAACTACGGAATCAAAGTTAATGTAAAATTAATTTAAAATTTAACTAGGTTATATTTTCTTTTCAAAAACAAAGCAATAACAGACATGGCAGGTACAATGTAGCAAAACAAGGGGAGATACAATATTTACAGGTTTTGGGCTTCACGCCCTGACTTCAGCGATCAGCTCAGTTTTACCACAAACACAAGTTTTAACAGAGGGGCAGAAAACCCCATTCATCCCTAGGAGCCCCTGGCTCCGAATTACACAGAAAAGCCTCCACGAGGCATATGACACTCCATTTTCAAAAGAGCGATCCGCTCTTAAAATTTAAGCCTCTCAAAGGCCACACCAAACTCTACCTTCAAGCTGTCCTCTAAGGACGTATTCACAGGGGTAAAATACCCAACCTACAGAGGTCTATTACATGAAAAGAAGGTTGATTACATGACCTCTAAAATAACAATTTGAGAGGAGGCGATCTTGCACTCCTAATACACTTTGTTTTTTTTTTTAAACCTAATCTGGCTCTGGGCCGCTAACGCAAGGGCTAATCCCATACTACAGAGGTGACTTAGAGAAGAACACTTTACATTACATAAACGAAGAATAGTTTGAGAAAATAAGTTCACCTCAAAACAAATGTGAGTGGGAGCTCGAGAGGGTTAGCACTCTCTATCCCAATATGTAGCCTTACAAGAAAAAGGTGAAAAGAGTAATTACATTTTAGGAAAAGGTTACATGATGGAAATGCTTCGAACCCGCCGCGAGTGTTAAACTGCCGACCTAGCAAGAAAAGAAGTTATTAATAGGCCATTACCTGGTGTTGAACGGCTGAAGAAGAAAGAGGCGCTTCCCGCCTCCTGCTATGTACTTAATACACTGAAAGATGGAACAGAAGTGGCCCGGAGACCCCAAAATCAGCAGTTTATATCCTCTCGCGGAAGATTCTAGGCGTTAGGGGAAATAAAACACCCTCCCTCAAAGTTTTTATTGGCTAGGGAAAAGAAATCCCTACATAGAGGAAGAAGAAACACATTATTGGTGGAAAATTAATTAAAGAAATTCGGGATTGGCTAGATCCGAAATAAGGGGAAAAAGAGGGGTATACAGCCAACTTAAACCATGACAGAAAGAAATTTAACAAAGAACAAACTCTTGAAATAAAAATTTCTCCAACAAAATAGTTCTTTGATTTCGCACTAGGTTGCACTATTGTAATTCTTCAGTAGTGTCCTCTAGAAGAGAAAGTTCACACTTCTTACTTCAAGCGAAACAAAAACACATCAAAAGTGACACAGTTCAAAAACTCAAAATTTTCCACGTGGTGACATCTTCTGAGAAAGTAGAGAATTAATAGAATAGATAAAGTTCAACCTTCCTCCAGAAGAGGAGTTTCAACTGGCGCAACTTTTAAATAAACGGTGTAGAGGTGTACCGCCCGGTACAATTATTATTATTATTATTATTATTATTTCTTACACGCTTCTTGTCTGGCTCCTTATCAGATCTCTCTTGGTCAACTCTTGTGCTCTTGGAGTCTTTAATTTTCACGCACTTCGTGGTCCTTTCTTTTACCAACATTTTCATTCTTCGAATCCCCTTAAAATCATTATGGCCGCCTTCACTGCCTTCTCGCCCAAGTGACTGATGTTCGAACCATGGCCACTATATTTGTGACTTTTGAAATGAGAAGACGCGAATCTGTGGTTCATATTCCGCGAAAGTCTGAAGGTCTATTGCCGTTGATCACGATAGCTAAACACGTCAGCTAATCGCGTCATCACTTTCCACTCTTGTGACGTCAATCTTGTCGTCATACAGAATGCAGTAGATGCAATTGGAAACTTCCGCGATTAACCGCAAGCTTTGCTGCACTCTTGTGAGTAAGTAGTGAATGTTGTTTTAAGAGGAAGTACAACTTGGATACCATCCTGTATTAACACTAATCAGAAGGAAAATAGAAGAGATCCGACTAGTTGAGTTCTAGTTCAGCACAGACGGTGTTCGGTTGGCGAGGCCTAGAGCGTTTTTCATTTTCACACCCATCGTGGCACTTGTATTTTTTTTTTCGATACCTTCATTCTTCGAACTATCGGACCTCTTCCTATTTCCCTTCTGTTAACCGTTATAGGAGATGGTTATCCTGTTGTACTCCTCCTTTAAACCACCATCATCACTTATCTACAATCCAGGGAACAACTACCACATTTGTCCAGTCAGAAGATACCGTGCATGTCATAGTAATACTGTTACTTCGTGAAGCCTTCCCTCCATAAAATAAATAAATAGAGTACAAGTAAGAAAACATCTCTATCAACTGCTTAGCATTCGCTGATGACCTTGTGCTGCTGTCAGAGATCACTGAATGGTCGGTAGAGGCAGAGTGGGTTTCGGCCCTTAAGAGGCCACAGCTCTGTACTCTGACCGGCCAACCGAGCAGAGGAAAGTTGGCCACGGCTCTACCGTGGCTCTACGCCTCTGCATTCGGGAGACGGGCCTGGGGCACAGTGCCGGACTTCACGCCTGGTCCCACCCGTCGGCTGTCCTGAGAATGATTTTCCATTCTCCTGCACTAAGGCGAATGCCGGGACAGTTCGTAGTATAGGCCACGGCCGCCCACCCCCTCACCCTGTCCGCACATCTAGAGACTTCTAAGAGTCCCGCCTCCCCCTTCAGGGGAGGAATGAAAACGTTTAGTAGTAGTAATAACATTGAATGAGCTATAATGCAAAATCACGCTTGGGAAGTGAGAGAGCAATGCCAACCGGCCTGCAGATATCGTTTGAAAAGACCCATTTCATGACCAACACCGGAAAAGCCCCGAGATACTTAATGACAACAAAGGAGAATAAGATAAATAAAGTTGTTAAGTTCAAGTGCCGTGGTGAGATACTACATCCTAACGGGCTCGATAAAAAAGGAAAGCGCGAGAGAGCCAGAAAACTGGAGCTCACATTCCACATTACGAAAAACACATACAAGAAGAAAGCGATTTCTGTCAGACAGTAATCCAACCAGAGTGACACTCTATGCTTTAGAATGCCTACGATTAACAACCAGAAAGGACACTGAGGAAATCGAGAAGGAAAGAAACATTTTAAGAAAAATTCTCGGACCAAAAAATTGTGTTCACATACAGATTAGGCAGAAACAAACAAGTATATAACACATGCAGCTGGATTTCAGATACAAAACGCAAACGAAGGGTTACATTCTTTGGACATATTTCAAGAAATCCCCACGACAGACTCGTAATAACATTTAACCAAATGGAAAGGCAAATCTGGTACCAAATGGTTTGTTAAGGCCGAGAAGGATCGAGCGGAAATGAACACCATGGATCAAGAAATTAACAACAGAACTTCTTTTAGAAATTACGGGTTTTCTAGATCCAAAACAGCGATCACGAAGGAACAACATTGGACGGCTGAAAAGAAAGAAAGAAGAAAACGAAGGAATACTGGCGCCAAGGAAAACGAAAACCATAAATAGTTGTGGTCAATAGCTGCTCAAAATCGCTTGTGAATGAAATAAGTAAATAAATAGCTCTCAAGGCATTAAAAACTTTCAGTCTCCAACTCAAAACACTAAAATGACAATAGCAGTGAAAGAACGTGCAATAATGAGAACAATCCTAGGACCGAAAATCAAAGATGGAGTACATTTTCCAAAACCAAGTGTGGAAATATATAAAAAGAATCTCCATAATGAGACACGATGCGCATGCGAGGAATAGGCTACAATTCATGGGGCACTTAGAAAAAATGGACTCATGCAGACTGACTCACAGAATTTACATATTCTGAAAAAATAAAACCACTAGATCGAATTGCTACAAAGAGACAGAGGAAGACCTGAAGGAATTAGGATCACCAAATCTACTGGACTGAGATGAAATCAGAAAAATCACACTCACGCGGGGTTTTGAGGATGATGGGAGAAAGACTAACTGACATGTATGGTCCCTGCAACGAAAACACACCCATTCACTACGGATGAAGGAAAATCCAACAAATGTCGATTCCTAATTTGTTTTACGTCGCACCGACACAGATGGGTCTTATCACGACGATGGGACAGGAAAGGCCTAGGAATGGGAACGAAGCGGCCGTGGCCTTAATTAAGGCACGGAAAACCATCTTCAGGGCTGACGATAGTGGGGTTCGAACCTATTATCTCCCGGATGTGAGCTCACAGCTGCGCGCTCGTAACCGCACGGCCAACTCGCCCGGTGTGTCGATTCCGCAACGAAGAAGATAGATAGATAGATAGATAGATAGATAGATAGATACAGTAAGTAAAATAACTCTCCGTGCACTAGCCTGCGATGATTTCGAATATATATACGGTATTGCGCAAAAACGTATTACATGGATTTAAAGTTTAATAATTAGTTATCTGCATGTGCAATTTATGTTCACATACAACGACGAGGTTATCTCACTGCATGTACAGATAAACAGAGCACTGTTTGACCGCCAAGTAAATCTCCGTGCACACGGCGATTGTGCCTGATAATCCTGCTCATTACTTGACTGCAATCCGAACAGCATTCAGTAACGAGATTCAGTTGTCCATGTGCAGGGTAGCACAGTGTATAACGTTCGTAACGATGGAAATACCACTCCTGTCAGAGAGTTAATAGTGCAGTTACGAACAGAAGGACAGTCCATAAGGAAAAATAACCGAAACTGTTAAGAAACCACCGCCTTTTGTGCCAGTATGTGCTAGAGAAATACCGCCAGACAAGTCTGTGGAAAACAGATGTCGTTCGGGATGACCAGTGAAACTAGAAACTAACCTCAAACGCGCCATTTTGAGGTGTATAAGGCAAAATCCGAAGATGAGTGCCCCACAGTTGGCAGCCATGCTTGAAATGGATCATGAAATAAACGTAGTAGCACGAACAATCCGTAATATAATTAAAAAGACTGGATATAATGGTAGGTTTCACGGAAAAAGCCCTATGTCAGTAAGGTCAACAGACAGAAGCGATTAGCCTTCGCAAAAAAGCATATCAACAAACCACAGGCCTTCTGGGATTTTATTTAGTGATGCCTCTTCCTTGTCCATCACTTCCAATCTTCTCATCCTCCATCAAGGGCCCTCATCCTTAAGATATTCGGCTCGGGTGGCAGAGTTATGGTGTGGCGGAGACCAAATCACCAGTTGCAGAGCTAAAATCTTACGCCAACAGTGAAGCATGGTGGAGGTGGTGTTTGTGTCTAGGGTTGCATGAGTGCTGCTGGCGTGGGAAACCTGGTGTTTGTGGAAGAAAACATGGACTGCGGGCTGTATATGGACATAGTGAAACAGAATCTTCACGCGAGTGCGGAAAAACTCAGTTTGAGAGAGTCATTTATCTTTCAGCACACAGCGTTGAATGTGAAGGTGTGGTTGCTTTACAACATCAGAAGACAACTTAATACACCCCTCACAATGACCCGACATGAACGCCATTGAACATTTATGGGGGAAATAAAAGGAAGATTGACGGCGCATGACAAGGAACAATTTCAGTTGGCATTGCTAGAAGAATTGAATAAAATCGAGCCTGAAACAATTCGAAAACTAATTACAGCTAAGCACAAGAGAATGAGGGACATCATCAAGCCTAAAGGAGGCCCGACGGATCACTAAAACCATGAGGAATGTGAGCTGAAGCTAAGCTCAGTGATGCAATATTCAGTGTACGGAGACTTATTTTGCCTTATAATCTGTAATATATGTTCTGTTATTTTATTTCGTTCATAATATACGTTATATTTCAAGATGTTATAAGTAATTTCAGTGGACCAATTATTGAACTTTTATAGGTACACCATGCGTTGTGTTCTGATGTTTTGTATATGGGAAATTTTGTGAAGGTACATTAAAGGGCAATATAGGGAAACTCTTTTTTTTTTACTATCTGTAGGCAGATAGATAGATAATGATGCATGCAGTTATTCAACTTCTCCTTCATATAGCCTCACACTTCTGTCACCGTGTTGGAAGTATTCCTGGACTGTATTTTTCGATACTTCTTTCAGCGCCTTCGTCGCATTTGCAGAGGCGACACTAGAACTTTTATGGCTGTCGTAAACCTCAATTTCCTGTTCTGCAAACTGATCACAGACTTCCCCGTCCGTTCTTAATATCCCTAGAGGAGATGAGTGTTGCAGAACGAACGATGTACTGTAGCCTACATTCTCGAAAGGGACGGGGGAAAAAAAAGGTTCGTATTCTAAGTGTTATGACGAAAAAATTAGTTTCTCAATGACGTCAACAAGCAGCCTCGTTGTGTTTGGCACCGTGGTCGAAAAAAAAAACAGCCAACAGCTCAAGGATCACTCTTTTCCCTCTTTCATTGAGTGGGAGTGACTGCGTTTCAACAAGTGGATATGAGTCATACGGCGGTATTATTATTGTTGTTGTTTTTCGAATTGAGCTTCTATGGACTGCGTGTTAACAACCAGTCTCATTTTAGTGTCTATGTCTTGTTCGTCTACCGGCTTTGACATCCTGCCAGTATCTCTTGAGCCCGTCGATCAGCGCTTTCTTCCGCTCCTCTGGTAAAGGGCAAATATTTTAATATGGCAATACGGGACAGCTTGCTGTTTTCAGCGAGAAAATCGATAGTGCTGCTACCTAGACAGCTTGGTGTGACCAACTCTTCAATAACATATTGCTATCTGTATGATTCTTGACGCACTGCCGTGTTGTTTATAATGTATCAGTGTTTGTCACTAAATAATCTTATATTGCAATTATATTCCAAGAAAAGTGTTAGGCACTGAACAAATTACCCAGCAAGATAATAGGCAAGGGAACTGATAAGGACCACAAGTATTAAAAAAGGTAATGACCTCGCATCTGTGTTGAGGTTACGTTCTATGCTCCTTATATTAAGAAAATCAATCAAATACTCTACTGAAATGTTAGTGGGACCTAAAACCAATCATATTAACAAATATGGAACTCTAGTATACTCAAACTTGAGGGTCCACATTGTTAAACAGTACCATAAATTTCGCAATTGGAAACTTGTGGGCCTGTAGCGTAATGGTTATCGTGGTAGTCTTGAAATTGAAAATTGAAGGACATGAGTTTCGAATCCAGTCACCTTTTTATACTGTAAGAAAATAATAATACATTTTTTTACGTCCCCCTAAGTACTTTTACGGAGACGCCGTGGTGCCGGAATATAGTCCCGCAGGAATTCTGTGTTGGACCTCTTCCATTTCCCTTCTGATTAGTGTTAATAGAGGATGCCTGGCCAGTTGTACTTCATCTTAAAATAATCATCACCACGGAATGGTCAGCGTACTGGCCTTCGGTTCAGAGGGCCCTGGTACGATTCCCGGCTGAGTCGGAGATTTCAATCGCGTCTGTTAATTCCTGTAGATCGAGGGCTACAGATTTTTGTTCGTATTCATACGCATCCTCAAGTATATACAACACATCATACAGAAAACAACCACAAAAACACGCGATAGTGAGTACGGTATATATCCCTCCACATATGATTGCTGTTAGGAAAGGCATCCGGCCGGAAAACTAGGCTAAGTCCATACAAAATCCTGCGCTAGGTAATTGATAAAAGGCTAAAAAGAGGAGAGAGTAGTTGTTAAATATTTCCCCCAGAGGCTGGGTGGATCCTCAAACAAATTCTGCTTTATTATTTTTAAGACAGCGAAAGGCACGGCTAACATAATGCTCGTTTGGAGGTTTATGAAGGAGGCATTTCATATATTAAAATTTCATTATTATTATTATTATTATTATTATTATTATTATTATTATTATTATTATTATTCAATTATTTTAACAAAAACATTTACAATGAGTGTAGTGCGTTCCTCTCCCGTTGGTCTTGACTGTAGCATAGACAACTATGCAGTTCACACCAACCCGCTAGATGTCACCACCGTCGCTGTTCGCACTCCACTCAATGTTGTTGAGATAGAGCTGTCCGGTATTGGTGTATTAAAGTATTTGTAAAGGGCCTCTCCGTCTTCTTATTCTCCTTATTATTATTATTATTATTATTATTATTATTGTACCGGGAGGTACACCTCAACACCGCATATTCTAAAGAAGCGCCTTAAAGAACGCTATCTCTCATACAAATCTTGAATCAGCTACGGCACGAAGTTGGGACGTTGACCAGAAGATGTCACCATTGAATTTCGGAGTAATTGTGTTATTGTGAAGTTGCTTAAACTGTCTGTATTTGTTGGTTTTGTTGTGGTTTACGTCAAGAAGTTTGAACTTTTTTTCCATGATGTCGTTACAAAAACTAAGGTAATGCACTCTGGTGCAAGGTAAAAGAATTAATGATTTAAAGAAGTTTTGTGTCGTCATGTTTTCTCAACTAAATTAACTTACATTTATTTTGTTATTTTAAGGTTTGCAACACTTCTTTCTCATTCCGCCAGTTTTTGAATCTGGCCAATCACTAATTTTCTGTAAATATTTTTCAACCAATCACTGGCTTCTTGTAAGTTTTTGGTTTTCCCAATAAAAATGAGAGGGTGTGTCCGGATTTAGTCCAGAACCCTCTCGAACCGTCCCCTCGGGTATATAAGCTGCGGCCTTTTCAGACTACCTTGTCTTTTGCTCGTCGAATTTCTGAGAGTGTGTGCGTTAAGACAGGAGGCGAGGCGCATCATTCTTCGCCAGGCAAGGTAATGACCACCAGACATATCTCTTTCTAGCTACCTCCGCAGGCTTACACAAGGGGAAGGTTCGAATTTCTATGTAACCACCTGTTTTCTAAACTGTAAATTTTCTTTCGGCTAATGTAAAATTTCATGTAGTCTTAAACTGGAAATCGGGGATAGAGAGTGCGTTACCCTCTCGAGTTCCCCTTCAACTTAGTTTGAGGTGACTACGATTTTGTAACTGTTTCTCTTTTCTGTAAAGCTTTTAATTAACCCTCATTCTAGTCACGTCAGTAGCTTGGGATTAGCCTCTGCATCATCGGGGCGAGAGCCCAATTAGGGTTTTTTTGATATGTAATTTTCTAGGAGGGCAAGTGTACGCCTCAATTCATTTCATGTTCGGGCCAGTAATTTAACCTGGTTTTCTCTCCCACGAAGGCCCAGTAGTTTGGGTACTAGTTAGCCCTGTGTACTAAATTGTAAAATTGCAAGTTGGGCCTAGAGAGGCCAGAAATTTGTAAGATATTTGTAAGAAATTGGGAGCGCAGTCTCCTTGGTTAATGTTGGAGAGCATCTAAGCTCTTTTCTGAGATTGCTGTAATATTGAGGGGTGTCTTTGGAAGGCCGTATTTGTAACTTTTGGAGCAAGGTGCTCTTGTTTTGGGAGATTTCTCCTTGTCTATGTAAACGCTAATTGGCGATATTGTAAAGTTAGAAATTAAGGGCTTGAAGCCCAAATCGGTTAAATTCCCTATTCTTGGGTTTTCCAATTCTTGTATCAAGATTGTTATTGTACCTCATCTTTCTTTTCTTCACCTAATGAAGAAGCTTATTAAATTTGAAATTTAAAAATAAATATTACCTTCATTTTTAAAGTTTTATGTTAATTTTGATATAGTAGATAGACCCATTGCACCCAGCACCTTCTTTCACCTCTTTCTGCTCCACGAAAACTCGGTAACAATTATTATTATTATTATTATTATTATTATTATTATTATTATTATTATTATTATTATTATTATTATTATTATGAGTCTGCAGCAGATCTCGAGAATTACTCAGTGGTGTGGATATAGTCTTGGTCAATGAATGCAAGATACAAATGATCTAGAACAAAGGTATGAGTGCAGTCGAACGAAATGAAGTGATACAGGTCAGCAAGTTAGTAGATTAATATTATTATTTGGGTGGTGGAATAACTAGTGGTGGTAGAAGTAGCGAGAGCATAAAATGGTGACTAGCACCGGTAAAGGTGGTCTTTGTTTTAAGAAAAGAATACATTTCTGTATTTCAAAAACTGATGTAAGAATTAGAAAGGTTTTTTTGAATACTTTGCGTCGTTGTGTTGCAGAAGAAGCTAATTCTATTACTCTGTGAAGCCATTTCGTCCCTGTCTATAAATAAATAAATAAATAAATAAATAAATAAATAAATAAATACGAAGATCGAATCATTAGTGAAGAGATGCTGAAACGAGCTGGATTTGGGGAAATTCGACCAGAAGAAGATGGAATGATTGGACGATACCCCGGACTCACTCAGTTAGTTTTAGAAGGAAGTGTAGGCGGTAAGAAAGGAAGAGGTAGGATGGCGTAAAATAGGAGTTTGTATATTTTTTAAATAATGTATTCAGTATAAGCCCATAGGTACATATAATTCAATTATGTGCTATAAATGCTCGAAAACTGTATTCTCGATATCTAGAAATTTCGATAACTCGAAATAAAATTTAGCTCCCGAGGTGATTCGAGATATCGATGTTCGACTGTAATTTGAAAAAATCGTTGATATATATATATATATATATATTTATTTTTTTTTTTTTTTTGCTAGTGGCTTTACGTCGCACCGACACAGATAGGTCTTATGGCGACGATGGTGTAGGAAAGGCCTAGGAGTTGGAAGGAAGCGGCCGTGGCCTTAATTAAGGTACAGCCCCAGCATTTGCCTGGTGTGAAAATGGCAAACCACAGAAAACCATCTTCAGGGCTGCCGATAGTGGGATTCGAACCTACTATCTCCCGGATGCAAGCTCACAGCCACGCGCCTCTACGCGCACGGCCAACTTGCCCGGTGATATTTATTTTTATCAGCTTCTGAAGTTATCCAATCAGATCGCTTCACGGGCGACTTCAAATGGGCTGTACGAGGCGGTGTGGCTTGGTCGGGGTCGAGAGCCATTCCATCAAACACTAACACACCGTGTTCTTTTTGAGAGCGAGTACATGAGAGTCCCAGGGTGAAACTATGCCCTTCTACACATCTGTTTTCACGACGACGTGATGTACATCTCGCACACCGGCGATCTGTCATGGAGGAGAAAATTTTCCCCCATGTCAGGGATGAACCCCCTCCTCCCTCCTCTTCGCTAAACTGTTAAAAATCAAATTTTGGGGTCGGAGTAATTTAGGAGAAGAATTTGGAGAGAGTGGAAAGCTTCCCTTCTTAACAAACGGGCCTTTTCAGTGGGGGGGGGGGGATTTAATTTGATATTTAGTAATTTACTGATTTAACTCAAAATAGGCCGAAAAGTGGGGAGGTCACCAGTTTTTTTCTCATGAAATTGGCTTTTGGTCCGATCGACCATTTAGCCAGCTACAATTTTGTATATTTCTTATTAATTATGAATTGACTTGATGAAATGACCTTGTGTGTGTATGTGTGTATGTATGTATGTATGTATGTATGTATGTATGTATGTATGTATGTATGTATGTTGAGTATTCAGCCCGAAAGCTGGTTGGATCCTCAACAGGTCCACCGCTAGCTGTCATAGATGGCCTAGGTGTCACTGAAGAGCCGTACTAGGGAAATGAGGAGCGAGGTAGTTTCCCATTGCTTTCCTCACTGAGCCAGAAGTTGCTATTGCATATCAGTCTGACAAGCCCACTGGAATGTGTTAACAGAGATAGTCGATAACTGTGACCCAACCTGCATACACCCCAGCGTCAGTGGGTAGGGTCTGACACATCGCACTCTGATGAGTCTAGTGTCAGACCCAAGACAAAACGCTGGTTAATAGAGCAAACGCCTAAAAGCCTTACATCTGATATGATTTTGACATTTTTGACATGCTCTATTGGTGAAAAATATCTAATTCCCTCCATGGGAATTTAGAATTTTCCATTTTCCAAATGTAATATAGTAATTATAACTGTGTACAATATGCATGTTTCTGATACGAGAATAATAATAATAACTGAAATGTGTGCACCAATCGACCCTAAGATCGACATTTTCGCACCATTCATAACAGGGACGGGCTGCATAAGGAATGGCATTACTAGCATCACTCATACCCCAGCCACTTTCATATTGTCAAAGCCAAGTATAAGACTGAGACAGGTCAATGAAAGTAACAATTTTATTCTAGCCCATAGCAGAAGACATAGTGCGCTGTAAACACCACATCTTGCCAGCAAAGGCAAGAAATACATACATTTAAGACGAACACAAACCCCCAGCCGCCGAGCCGGAGAAATTAACCAGACGAAGTTAAAATCCCCTACCCGGCCGGAAATCGAGCCCTGGTCCCCTGTAGCCAAAGTTCAGCACGCTAACCGTTTAGCCATGGAGCCGGACGAGGTAACCAGTTAACACAGGTCGTAAGTTAGCCAAGGGCCGCGATGTTTGAAACGAGTATTTAGTTTCTTGGTTCTCACGACCTGTTTTAAGAGGGTCAGTAGATTGACTAAGGAGGGTTCTAGACTTGGCCATCTTGACTGTTTTGTTCACCTGAGATCTGATAAGCGGAATACAAAGTTCGGTTCGTATCTTTTTATTAGATCTCAGGAGTAGGGCTTTTGGGGTTTCAGCCAGTGCCACCGTAGTGTGCTTGTTCAGCAGGGAGAGACTCCCCTGGAGAAGTTTATTTCTTCTATTGGCGCTCTCAAGGCGGTCATAAGCCACGTGCAGGTTTAGCAACACCGCCTCGCAAAGGCCATCTGAAGTGATCTGATTTACACATGACAACGGCACGAGATATCGACGTATTTTTTTTTCAAATTACCTATCAGTATGACCAACGCTCTAATGCTCACAAGCGTGGTTCACGTTGTTTCCGACCACCCTGTAGCAGCAATGTCAGACCTGCGTTCGCCACTCTGTTCTTTTGTTCCTGTTTGTATTACATCGCACCGACTCAGGCTATGATGCGATAGGATAGGGCTGGCATTGGGAAGATATCGGCCGTGGCCTTAAGGCCTGGTGTGTAAAGAGGGGCTGCCGACGTGACCGTGGATTTGGAAGCCACAATTTCCCAAATGTAAGCTTACACCTACGTGACGTAAACCGCGAAGCCAACTCGCTCCCTAACAAACCATTATATTTTCGAATTCGTTTCGCAGTGTACTGAATCCTACTCGTTGGTTATTCATGACGGTGTTCTAAACGAACACCGTGCGGCAGGGAGTGGTCATCTTGACCTTGGATACAGTTCTCCTCACGTTCTGTGTGGTACCTCACGGAGCAATGTTCGGCCCCGCGTTAGCTATTCAATACCTCCATCTACATTGCTAATGACATACAATTATAGTCTCCACGACATGACTCTGAGTTTCTACAATGGAAACTTACACAATGCAATGTGCATTCCTAATTACACTACTTCGTAGACTAAAATTCGCACCGAGAAAATTATGTATTTCTGACTTTTGAATTTAATGTGTTCAGTCAGTCACAAATGATCTGCATTTAGGGCGATCGCCCAGGTGGCAGATCCCCTATAAATTGTTTATCTAATATGTACATTTATTTAAAATTGTTTACCTAGTTTTATCCTTAAATATTTTCAACAAACTTGGAAATTTATTGAACATTTCACTTGATAATTTATTCCAATCCCGTACTCCTCGTGCTATACATGAATATCTTTCCCAATCTGCCCTCTTGAATTCCAACTTTATCTTCATATTATGATCTTTTCTACTTTTAAAAGCTCCACTCAAGCTTATTCTTCTACTTACGTCATTCCACGTCAACTCAACACTGACAGCTCGAAACATGCCATCGAACATCTCGTCTCCTTGCTCTCAAGTCTTCCCAGCCCAAAGCTTACGGGAGTTCTGAGGGTGGGTGCCGACAATTTTGGGGAGGAAAATGGTGTCAGATTTCTTTTTGGAAAAATAAAATGACTATAAGTATGTCTTTCAAGAAATTAAAACTCATTTTAATAGCGATTAATTTATGTTCACCTAATGAATAGTTTTTGAGAGACTTCTGTATGGAATTTAGAGTCTGCAAGTGTCGGATTCAGTGCAGCGAAAGGGGAAACTTTCTCAGTGTCTATGGAACTTGCGTGAATGAAATAATTAGTTCCCTAGAGTGTGATGAGATGAGCCTCTTTGGTTTTAAAAAAGCCGACTGTATGCCTCTTGTCATGGCGATCTACAGTATAAATACTTCACATCACAGCCTGCACGATTGCTAGGTAACATTGCGTCACACAGTTTGGATCTTCAATTTCCTGACCGAAATGTTCAGGTGATCCCCAGCAATAACCATGTTTATGCTATTAAATAAAATTGATTGTCCTTTATGTCGTTCCTGCCATTCTCAGGCTTGTTCTGTCCTAAATTGTATAATCCTACTTCAAAAGTTGTTGTATTTCTACTTTAGTTTCTGCATTTTTTGGAATCATTCTGTATAATTGAGGTAGCAGATAACTAATGCACACATGCCTAACGATGGGCCACGCTTTTCAGGTCACGTACCTGCGAGTTTGAATTCGAGAGATGGTGGGTTCGAATTCCAACGTTTGCATCCCTGAAGATTATTTCTCAGTTTGACACCAAGCAATTCCTGGGGCTGTACCTTATTTAAGACAATGGCCCCTACCTTCCCTATCCTATCCCTTCCTCATCCTTGCGTTGAAAGCTTTCAGGGTATTAATGCCACGTTAAAACCAGAATATATACATATTGTTAATAGCGCGGGGTTGGATGTAAGTGAATCAGAGACAATATCTATTGAAGGAAGAAAGAGAACAGGAGCTTTATAAATGTGGTGTTACAGAAGAATGCTGAAGTGAGATGGATAGATCAGAACAAAAATGAAGAGATAGTGACCCAAACTGTTGTTGAGAGTAGAAGGTTTTGGTGGAAGAAGGGATAGAATGGCAGGACACATCTTAAGAAACTCAGGACTTGTTCAGTTAGGTTTCGATGAAAGTGTAGGCGGTAAGAACGGTAGGGGTAGACAAACATATTAGAGTAGATGGGAGGACGATGCTGGGGTGAGTAGCTCAGCCGAGATCTTCTCTTTCTTTCACCATTGTCTTCTTTATTCTAAATTTCAAATCCTTTCCGTGTCTTCTGTGATTAATGTTGAACAGGATGTGGTTTTCTAATTGTACATAGGTACAATGTATGTTGGGTAGTCAGCCCGAAGGCTGGTTTGATCCTCTTCAGCTCCGCCAGCAGCTGTCATAAATAGCCTAGGCGTCACTGAAGAGGCGTACTAGGGAAATGAGGAGTGAGGTAGTTTCCCGTTGCTTTCCTCACCGAGCCAGCCGTTGTTATTACATATCAGTCTGCCAAGCCCACTGAAATGCATGCACCAACCAACCATATGAGCGATATTTTCACACCATTCATAACAGGGAGTGGCTTCATAAGGAATGGTATTACTAGCATCACTCATACCTCAGTCACTATCATATTGTCAAAGCCAAGGATAAGACTGAGACAGGTCAATGAAAAGAACAAATCTGATATATACCATACCAGAAGACATAGTGCACTGTAAACACTACATATCGCCAACAAAGGCATATAGGTACAATAGTAACAATAATTACTGCCACAACCAGCATCATTAAAACCCAGGCTTCTTGTAAATGGATTATGCGTCCCATGTGGGTGGGGGACGCAGACAAAGAATACACCCACGGTATCCCCTGCCTGTCGTAAGAGGCGACTAAAAGGGGCGACCAACGGGTGATGTTTTTGGAACCATGAGATTACATGTGATTAGTACCACTATGTGAGGAACACCATGCGTCTGCGTTACCTGTGAGCAGTACCATCATGCGAGGAACACCATGAGTTTATATTACCCGTGATTAGTACCACTATACGAGGAACACCATGAGTTTGCATTACCTGTGATTAGTACCACTATACGAGGAACACCATGAGTTTATATTACCCGTGATTAGTACCATTATACGAGGAACACCATGAGTTTGCATTACCTGTGATTAGTACCACTATACGAGGAACACCATGAGTTTGCATTACCTGTGATTAGTACCACTATACGAGGAACACCATGAGTTTGCATTACCTGTGATTAGTACCACTATACGAGGAACACCATACGTCTGCGTTACCTGTGAGCAGTACCATTATACGAGGAACACCATGAGTTTACATTACCCGTGATTAGTACCACTATACGAGGAACACCATGAGTTTGCATTACCTGTGATTAGTACCACTATACGAGGAACACCATGAGTTTGCATTACCTGTGATTAGTACCACTATACGAGGAACACCATGAGTTTGCATTACCTGTGATTAGTACCACTATACAAGGAACACCATACGTCTGCGTTACCTGTGAGCAGTACCATTATACAAGGAACACCATGAGTTAACATTACGTGCGATTAGTACCACTATACGAGGAACACCATGAGTTTACATTACGTGCGATTAGTACCACTATACGAGGAACACCATGAGTTTGCATTACCTGTGATTAGTACCACTATACAAGGAACACCATACGTCTGCGTTACCTGTGAGCAGTACCATTATACAAGGAACACCATGAGTTTACATTACCTGTGATTAGTACCACTATACGAGGAACACATGGGTCTACTTTACCAGTGATTGGTACTATTATGAGGGGCCGGTGACGTGGATTTGCACTTGATCATGTATGCCTACCATAAGGACCGATTACCTAGATGTTAGGCCCCTTTAAACAACAGCAATCATCATCATCATCATTGTGGATTAGGCAATAAACGGAGAGTATTCGACCATTACATTACGAAGGGTGGCCTTACAACACATAACCTTTTGCAGTCTATTATAACCGACATAAGTATGGCCAACAGTTTAATCTTAGTGCTGTATCTGGCTATATTTCCGACAATACACGTTTTCTCGTTAATATTGTCATCACAGTCGTATAACGCACTCAAAGTACCATCATGCCTACTGAGAGAAAACCATTTTTGTTTACATCTGGAACACTGATGTACTGGTGTACACCATCTCATGCTTCGCCATCTGCTAAGAACTTAACTTACATGTTGAACTACCAGATGGCAGCGCACGAAAAAAAAAATGCTTACCATGGCAAAAGGTTAATAGTCGAAAAAAAAAAAGAATAAAAGAACTTGCAAATGGACACTCAATTTCTGCAACAACTGTTACGACTGTGGTTCGTTTCTGGAGCGTCTAATATTAATATGGCAGAGTTCCTAGAAGGCAGTATGCCAAGTGTTGCGAGAAGACTTCTAGGAACCCTGACCGCGCCAAGGTTACTCTAGAGAGACTCTACTCATAAAGAATCAATGGAACAGGTGTTGGGTAAGGTCATGTTTAGTTCTGTGAGTACGGTTACACAGACAATCAGCTTCTGTACTGCTTCAGTTAATGGCGGTGACCATAACTACAACACAATTGACGTCTTGGAGCCAATGTGTCGCTAGAAGACGAACAAGGAACAAGAAGCGAGATCTTGTTCCTCCAGTCGAACTGCACATGCATTTCCATTACTTTCACATTTCTGAACCGCTTCGGTTCCTTCAATTCTGGGTATAAAGTTAAACCGACTTCGCCCCTGTGGCTTACAGCTTAGATGATGATGATGATGATGTTTGGGTCATCCATTAGTCTATATATTGTTTTGATGCAGCCCTCCATTCCACCCTATACTGTTGTAACCTTTTCATTTCTACGTAGCTACTACATCCTACACGTACTATACTCTGCTTGTCATATTCATACCTTGGTCTAACCCTACAGTTTTTTACCGCCTGCACTTCACTCAAAAAGCAACTGAACAAGGACTTGTACATTAAAAAGGTTTGTTTTAACAAACGTATCATCCAATAAGTTTGAAATATAGGTGCATAAAAAGTATTCGTACAAGTGGTTTATCTTCACATCAAAGTCCTTGGTGGCATCCCTTGCAACGCTTACCAAGTCAGTTGTGCTTCAGTCGTTCTAAACAACAAGTGATACAGTCAATCAGTAAAATCGGTCGCAAAATGAAAGGAACAACAGAAGAATAGAGAATAATTATAATCCGGGTCGTTACAATTCAGGGAATTATTGACAGGTATGGTGAGAGAAAATCTCTCAAAACTGCACGTAGATGGGGACGATCGAACTAAAGGACTAATCCTCAGGAAAGTTGAGAAGAATCCTAAAATCAGTGCTGCAAAACTGGGGTCTGAACTAGGAAATGATTTAAAACTTAATAGCTGTGCTTCTACAATTCAAAAGTTCTTATATACGAATGCGTATCATTGTAGAAATACCAGGCGAAAAACTTTATAATTACCCCAGCAAATAGGAAGAAAAGACTGCAATATGCTGCAGACTACAAACATGCCTCTCTAGAATTCTGGGATCGAGTTATATTTACGGATGAATGTAAATTCACTGTTTTTCAAGAACATGGCAAAAAGGTGAGGAGGAAAACGAACACAAAACACGAAGAAAAAATCTGCTTCCTTCAGTGAACCATGGCGGAGGTTGTTTAATGGTTTGGGGGTGCATGAGCTGAACTGGAGTAGGTTCTTTAGAATTCATAGATGGAAATATGGACCGTAAATACTATATTGAAATTTTGAAGAAACATCTAGCATGTAGTGCCGAAAAAAATGGGACTTCTAGGTAATAATAATTTCGTATGGCTATTTCTAGCCGAGTGCAGCACTTGTAAGGCAGACCCTCCGATGAGGGTGGGCGGCATCTGCCATGTGTAGGTAACTGCGTGTTACTGTAGTGGAGGATAGTGTTATGTGTGGTGTGTGAGTTGCAGGGATGTTGGGGACAGCACAAACACCCAGCCACCGGGCCATTGGAATTAACCAATGAAGATTCAAATCCCCGACCCGGCCGGGAATCGAACCCGGGACCTCTGAACCGAAGGCCAATACGCTGACCATTCAGCCAACGAGTCGGACACTTAATTACGTATTCATGCAGGAAAATGATCCAAGCATACGGCCCTTGATACACGATTGTGGATTTTATACAACACACCCAAATATATGGTAGCCCCTTCCCCCCTCCCAAACCCCGGATCTGAATCCGATTGAAGATGTGTGGGCTTATCTTAAACAGAGGCTGAGCACAAGAAATATTTCATCAAAGGCAGCTTTGAAAACGGCTCTCTTGGAAGAATGGGGTACGATTGAGCTCACCTTCAATGTCTAGGCGGCTTGAGGCCATTGTAAAATCAAAAGGATTGCCAACAAATTACTAAATGTGCACTAAAATCAGTGGGGAATGAAAGTAAAACCGGACTGTACGAACACTTTTCATGAGTATGAAATCATGGTATTCTCATTTATTTATGTATTAATGACAGAGTCGTCTATCAATTTTATGTTTTATGATGTATATCTTTATATAATGTACAGAAAGCTAACCTATTGATGTTATACAATGTACATGACAATAAGTGTAGTAAGTAAAGTATTTTGTTTCAGTATTAAGTGTACGAATATTTATTACTCTGACTGTACATTCTCTCCTCTTCCACGTTTAGCGCTTACTCCATAAGGGGAGCGGGCGAACTATAGCGTGCCAGCATGTTTAGGTTGGACGTGTTGGCTACATTGCGGCCGGTTACCGAGGCAGGTCGTATATTTCCTGCACACCTTGACCTGTTCGCTCTAGCCTTCAACCAGCACGCCAAACGAATGTTTTGTTTTGGGCTGTCAAGAGGAGTGTGTATGCTTTTTCCTGGAGCAAATGCGCAAAATCCAGATAAAAAAGCTATCACGTTAATTAAAGGATTTGTTAATCGAATAGCGCATCTTTTAATGGTGCATTGTGGCGCAAGTCACAGAGGTCGGGTCGGTAGTCCTAGAATTTAAATCATATTCTAAAAATATTTATCACCGGGCGAGTTAGCCGTGCGCGTAGAGGCGCGCGGCTGTGAGCTTGCATCCGGGAGATAGTAGGTTCGAATCCCACTATCGGCAGCCCTGAAGATGGTTTTCTGTGGTTTCCCATTTTCACACCAGGCAAATGCTGGGGCTGTACCTTAATTAAGGCCACGGCCGCTTCCTTCCAACTCCTAGGCCTTTCCTATCCCATCGTCGCCATAAGACCTATCTGCGTCGGTGCGACGTAAAGCCCCTAGCAATATATATATATATATATATCTTCAGTAAGAGAGGGAAATTCATCATCAGCAAGCGGAACCATTTCAGGTTACAAGTTCCAATAATAATAATAATAATAATAATAATAATAATAATAATAATAATAATAATAATCCCATGCACATGGCATTCGTAGATCTAGCCAAGGCATTCGATAATGTTACCTGGACCAAGCTATTTGAGATTCTGAAGGTGATCCAGATCAGATAACGAGAAAGGGGGATTATCTAGAATTTTTTTAAAAAACTGTCTGCAGTGATAAGAATCGAGGGCTATTGAGACAATAAGCAGCAATCCAGAAAGGCGTAAACAAAAGAGGAATTTGGAGAGAGAATTATAATACATACATACATACATACATACATACATACATACATACATACATACATACATACATACATACATACATACATACGTCTTCATTACACCGGGTGATCCACTAGCCCCTTGCGATCCAGTTTTATGCATCCCTTCACATTTACTACAATTCTGAAAGACATCGGCCCCTCTCTCTAAACCGGGGTACCGAGCTCGATAGCTGCAGTCGCTTAAGTGCGGCCAGTATCCAGTATTCGGGAGATAGTAGGTTCGAACCCCACTGTCGGCAGCCCTGAAAATGGTTTTCCGTGGTTTCCCATTTTCACACCAGGCAAATGCTGGGGCTGTACTTTAATTAAGGCCACGGTCGCTTCCTTCCCACTCCTAGCCCTTCCCTGTCCAGTCGTCGCCATAAGACCTATCTGTATCGGTGTGACGCAAAGCAACTAGAAAAAAACCCGGGGTAATATAACGAGATGTATGTTTCATCATCATCATCATCATCTGTTTACCCTCCAGGTTCGGTTTTTCCCTCGGACTTAGCGAGGGATCCCACCTCTACCACCTCAAGGGCAGTGTCCTGGAGCTTCAGACTCTTGGTCGGGGGATACAACTGGGGAGTATGACCAGTACCTCGCCCAGGCGGCCTCACCTGCTATGCTGAACAGGGGCCTTGTGGAGAGATGGGAAGATTGGAAGGGATAGGCAAGGAAGAGGGAAGGAAGCGGCCGTGGCCTTAAGTTAGGTACCATCCCGGCATTCGCCTGGAGGAGAAGTGGGAAACCACGGAAAACCACTTCCAGGATGGCTGAGGTGGGAATCGAACCCACCTCTACTCAGTTGACCTCCCGAGGCTGAGTGGACCCCGTTCCAGCCCTCGTACCACTTTTCAAATTTCGTGGCAGAGCCGGGAATCGAACCCGGGCCTCCGGGGGTGGCAGCTAATCACGCTAACCACTACACCACAGAGGCGGACGAGATGTATGTTTACGGACTAGAAGACAGCAAGAATCGTGAGCGCCACCATTAATAATTCATTATGGGTACCTCGAATGAACCCGTAAAACGAGTACAGGTACGCAGAGACCGGGAGCACCGCACTGTATAGGCTGGGAAGTGGGCGCCGTAGGTCAAGTGTCGCAGTAGCTCTCATGGCAAGCGGGCGGGGAGATATGTGATAGTGGACAGTGCTCGAGGTAGGAGGTTCTAATCCCATATAATCATTTTTTTAACAGCCAGTTGCCTGGGATGTTGTAAGGTTGCATACTTGGTAGCTTCCATGGACTGATTTGTTTATTTGAGCCTGTAAGAGACCGTATGTATCGTTGCATTGGGTATGGTGCCATCATTTCTCGTACGTTTCATGACCGAGTCCATTTTCTCCTACATAACCCATCCTTCTCCATTCGCCTTACATGACCGAACCACCTAAACCGTTCATTCCTAACTTAGCATGTATCTCTCCCCTGATTCAGAGTACCCTCCTACCATTGGTTCCCACCTTATGGTACCGGCGATCGCTCGCTACTTTCATGTCTATTACCTATAATTTATGAATAAGGGGTCCAGCTCCATGGCTAAATTTTTAGCGTGCTGGCCTTTGGTCACAGGGGCCCCGGGGTCGATTCCCGACAGGGTCGGGAAATTGGTTAATTTCGCTGGCACGGGGGCTGGGTGTATGTGTCGTCTTCATCATCATTTCATCCTCATCACGACGCGCAGGTCGCCTACGGGTGTCAAATCGAAAGACCTGCACTTGGCCAGCCGAACTTGTCCTTGGACACTCCCGGCACTAAAAGCCATACGCCATTATTATTAATAAGGGAATTACAATACAACCAGAGGTTCAAGACGCTGAGATTTGTCGATGATATTTTTAAGGAATGAAAGATGAAAATAAATAAATCCTAAACAAAGGTAATGGAATGCAGTCTAATAAAGTCTGATGATGCACAGCATATTAGGTTAAGAAATGAACTCTTAAAGGAAGTAGACGAATATTGTTACTTTGGGTAGTAAAATAACTAACAATGACCGAAGTAAGGAGGCCATAAACTGCCGACTAGCACAAGCAAGGAAGAGCTTTCTTAAGAAAAGAAATTTGCTCGTTTCGAATATTATTATAGGAATTAGAAATATTATGTTTTTGAGTTCTTGCGTCTGGAACGTAGCCTTGTATGGAAGTTAAAGATGGTCAATAACTAGCTCAGAAAGAAAGAGAATAGAAGTGTTAAAGAAGAATGCTGAAGGTGAAATGGGCAGAACGAATCGCGAAGAAATACTGAATCGAATTGGTGAGAAGAGAACGATCTGGCAAAATTTGACCAGAAGAAGAGACAGTGATAGGACACATCCTAAAACACCCAGTTGGTATTTGAGGGAAGTGCAGGCGGTAAGAATGGTACGGGTTGACCGAAGTATCAATATGGCAAACAGATTAGATTATAATATATGTTGGATGTAGTAGTTTCGCAGAAATGAATAGTTTAGCACAGGATGGGGAGGCACAGAGAACTGCATCAAACCAGTCTATGGACTGATGACCGAAATAATAATAATAATAATAATAATAATAATAATAATAATAATAATAATAATAATAATAATAATAATAATAATAATACATAATTCTAGAAAGAGACCTCTTTAGACAGAAAGTAAACAATTGGAAAGCTACATCAACAGCAACCACAACAAAAAACAGTACGGACCTATTACTACTACTACTACTACTGAATGTGGTTGGACACCACGACCCCTCCACGAAACGGATAATTGTCTGGAAATTTTGCTAAAATAATAAACACTCGAACCTTGCGATTTTATTTAATATAGATGTTACCCAAAATTGAACACGAGCAGATCTTCCTGCAAAGAGTTTGCATTCGCTGTAAAATTCAAGGACATGAGCGCGCAGACTTTGTGAACTAGTCGAGAAGGCTGTGCCTAATTCTTATTCCATGAACAGGTCTAAAGCAAGAACTGCGATACCATTAATCTTGACGTCATGTCAACCTTGAGATGCCTGGATGATGTCACAGCTTCTGAAAGGGAACGTGGTGCATACTTAATGAACTGTGTATGCATTTTATGTAGCCAATAAAAATAACTGTGTGACCCCTGATCTTTAGCAACTGTTAATTCGGCGAGTTTAATGAGGTCGACCTTATCAGCTGTGCTGGAGACTGTGCGCCTTTTAAACCTCAAACGGTACAGTATCTGCAGGCTGAAGTGAAACTCAGCAACTGACGATCAGTATTTGACTGATGAGTAGACACGTATTACTTTCCAGTCTTTTAATAGCCTGTTTTTTTTTCCTTGCCCGAGTAGGTACTAACAAATGTATTGCGCGGCAAAATTCTCGTTGTTGGTTATGTCACAAAATACATGAAAACCTTTTCGGACATAGGCTACTGTGCCGAGAACTGGACTTTGTTTTCCTTGCTAACGTATTAATGACCCACAACATCGAAGGTTTTAGGTGACTGAAAGATAAGATTGAGCTGAAGTACGCAACTGATAATTTAATTGGAGCTAAATGTCTTTATCCTCTGTCAAAGATAGGATTAATTTCCTACAGAGGCAGACTAAGAACACGGAATGGTTTGTGCTCTGTTTACTTTTATTTATTTATTTATTTATTTGTGTTATGATTAGTTATTTTGTATCAGTGTAACCTCCACTAAAACAGCTGACCGTGTAGCGTTGGTGATTGGCTCCACTAGCGCCGCTCTGCGGGAGCGCGCTTGAACTCGGTGAGTGATCTCACTAGGTACGGTATTCTATTCGTCATGGTAAAACAATAAAACACTACGATACTAATGTGTATAAGTTGTGTCTAGATACCCTCGCGTTATCTCCTCTACAGCTGCTCGAGAGCTGCCGTACAATTAAAAAACCGTACAGTGTGAAAGCATGCATTTAGCTGCGTGCGCCACTGAGTCAACGGCAGCCGTCCATTCCAGTGGCAAAACACGGCTGCTACACGGCACGGCAATGTGTAATGTGAAATGTCTAATGCTCTTCTTCAAGCCACTAAAGGAATGTGGCCGTGCGGTTCTTTTTTCCCGTACAGTCGAAACCGTGTAGTGTGAAAGCAGCCTTACGGCTGCCGACGGTGGGCTTTGAACCACAATCTCCCGAATGGAAGTAGAGCTACGTGACCAACTCACTTGGCCCCAGTGTTGCCAACTTAGTGGATTTTCCGCTAAATTTGGCGGAATTAGAAGACTGTCGGCGGAGAAATATACCATTTAGCGGACAGCGGATTTCTTGGCGGAATTCTAGATTTATTATAGCGGAATTTAGCGTTTTATCCATTTTACTTTAAAAAAAAATTGTACTCCAGTCTGTCCCTGAGCTATTCCGTATTCCTTGTCAGGAGCTAGCAGTCACACGAGGAAAACATGTTATTTGGATCTGATGTTTTGAGGTCATGGTATCATAGACAGATAATGAAACTGTGAGAGAGTAGCATTTATATTTATGCTATGAAGGAAGACCGTTTAATGAACTGGCCTGTTCTGTGTGTGGCCCTTGAGGTAGGGGATTCACCTAGTTTGCACCCGGCACTAAAACGCCTACAAGTTTTAGCTCGCCGGCTCGCAGGCAGGGGGTTAATCCCAGTAGAACCCACAGATCAGGTGAGTACAGATATTTACTACTACTGTTATTATTATTATTATTATTATTATTATTATTATTATTATTATTATTATTATTATTATTATTATTATTATTATTATTATTATTATTATTATTATGTGCGTATGGACCCAGTGGATCACGCAGAGCTCTAACGATTCTGTTTTCTGAGTTGCCAAACAACTCTCATCCTTTCTCCGTGGATCCTTTTTCGTTCTTCTGTCCACTTTGCTCCACTCTTCTTTTTCACTTCGTTCTCTGGTTGCACTTTCCATCCATTAATTTTTTTACTATCGAGGTTTCTGTCCGCGGTGTCATTTGAATTCATCTGGGCTTTTTCCAGATCCATCTTCACTTGCAGTACCCATGGAATATTTTTTAGATGCTCTATGTAGGTGAGAATCTTGTGTGTCAGTCTACTTGCCGGCAGTCTGCGGACGTGCCCATAAAATTTCAGACGTCTTTTGCGGATGTCTGCTGCAATGTTGGAAAGCTCTTCTGTCACTTTGCGTGACCTCAGTCTATGTCCATCTTCTGTTTATCGGGGGCCGAGAATTTTCCTCAGATTATTATTATTATTATTATTATTATTATTATTATTATTATTATTATTATTATTATTATTATTTGGGATCAGATTTCTTGGCGGAATTTTAGCGGATTTTTAGTAGTATTTAGCGGATCTTGAAAATAAAAGTTGGCAGACTGCTTGGCCCACGTTACAGTTACAGTCTTGATGAACATTTACGGAATATACTGCACATCTACTCTGTGTGATGAGAAAAAATTCTTCTCATTATGAAAAGCCTTCCTTGCTTATGCCAATTTTGCATTTTATGTCATGTTAGTTCTTGCTTTAATACTTCGTTTCTTATTCTAATAGTAACTGCATCACTTAAGTTTTACTCGACAGCATTCCATTAGATTATTTTTGGATTTTTTATTTATTTTTATCTTGTAGGCTATCCCTTCTCCAAGATTGTGTCCATACCATTCAGCAATTTCCTGTTATTGCCGCCGGCCTGAGTAGCTCAGATGTAGACCGCTGGCGTTTTGAGCTCCACTCATCAGATTCGACCCTGCCTCAGTTCGGTGATATTTGAAAGTGCTCAAATGCGCCAGCCATATGTCAATGGTTTTAATGGCTCGTAAAAATGTCCACAGTTCTAGCCCTTCAGGCAAGCAACTCAATATTGAAAACATCCTAGAGATATGAGCTACGAATTTGTACGTAAATAAAATATAATAAAGGATGAGAATATGCTCTTTATTTATTCCTAAAAATTACAATCCTTTTCTTAATCATCGTATTGCGGTCGATTACATTATCAGTTTACTTTTTTCTACTACTACGAGGACTAATGTGAGTCATTGTGGACTTTTTCAAAAAACGTCTGAGGATATTGAACCAAGGAACACACTACAGAAAGAATTATGTACCGAGCTCGATAGCTGCAGCCGCTTGAGTGCGAGCAGTATCCAGTATTCGGGAGATAGTGGGTTCGAACCCCACTGTCGGCAGCCCTGAAAATGGTTTTCCGCGGTTTCCCATTTTCACACCAGGCAAATGTTGGGGCTGTACCTTAATTAAGGCCACGGCCGCTTCCTTCCCACTCCTAGCCCTTCCCTGTTCCATCGTCGCCATAAGACCTATCTGTGTCGATGCGACGTAAAGCAACTAGAAAAAAAGAATTATGTAAATAAGTTACTTTGGCTAGGATTTGAATAAAAAAGGAAACACGTGAAGAAACGAGCGATTTTAGGCTGTTTTTCCGGAACTGCATTTAGGCCGGAAGTGATTTTTCTAGATTTGTTTTTTTAGTTTGATAGAGCTATCCAAGACTCACAACTTTAAACCTTTCAGGGCCCTTTAGCCCTTCAACTTTGGGCACAAGTGAGGAAATTCTTTAATTTGACGTTTTTCGTTGTATGGGGACCCGGCCTTTGACTGCTAAGAAATGTTTTAGACATTTAAACTCCTGTGGGACAAAATTTCGCCACCTCAGGGTCTCCTAAAACAATATATATCTAGTTAGTGGGACGTGAACTTCCCTTCATCAACATTCAACTCGTCATAGTACGAACGTCCGCTGAAACAGTGAATATACTTCTCCACATAGGCTTGGCGTCAGGAAGAACATCCGGTTGTAAAACTTGGTCAAATCCACTCTGTGTCTAACCTACGAAATTGGGAAAAGGCTCAGGAAGAAAGAGAACAATAATTTCCGTAGTTTCCCATTTTCACACCAGGCAAATGCTGGGGCTGTACCTTAATTAAGGCCACGGCCACTTCCTTCGCACTTCTCGCTCTTCCCTATCCCATCGCCGTCATAAGACCTATCTGTGTCGGTGCGACGTAAAGCAAATTTTAAAATAATAAATAATAATAATAATAACTTAGGCCGTAGTATAGTATGAACACATCAAAAGAATGGATCTGAAAAGGATATTAAACAAGATCTTCCACCACCAAGTTGTCTGAATCGAAGACAAGCAGAAGGACTACATACGAAGGTAAGTGAATGTGCCTTCAAGTTGTTTGCGTCCGGTTCAAGGTGAAATATGGGATCATGTAGGCGCTGTCCGGCTCCATGGCTAAATGGTTAGCGTGCTGGCCTTTGGTCACAGGGGTCCTGGGTTCGATTCCCGGCAGGATCGGGAATTTTAACCATAATTAGTTAATTTCGCTGGCACTGGGGCTGGGTGTATGTGTCGTCTTCATCATCATTTTCATCCTCATCACGACGCACAGGTCACCTACGGGTGTCAAATCGAAAGACCTGCACCTGGCGAGCCGAACATGTCCTCGGATACTCCCGGCACTAAAAGCCATACGCCATTTCATTTCATGTCGGCGCTTTGGGAAGGTACTTTTGCTATCTCCAGTTGTCTGTAAGATGACATCACTTAGAGATTCGAGGTGCACTGTTCCAGGAAATCTACTTCCCACGTCTCCCTTGCAATTAATTCTGTCTGGAGGACGTCTTCTTTTTTTTTTTTTTTTTTTTTTTTTTCTTCTTCTTTATTTTGACCTTCGTCCATAGGACATTTGGCCATCAGTAATGTACAATGATAAAAAATTGTTACAGAAAAGAGAAATAAAAAGGGACAACAAGTTAAAAGACATACAAAATAACAGAAATGACCTAGAACAGAGCAAAAAGGAAGCAAAACACACTTGAAATAAAGACACTTACACTTTAGATATTAACACCAGTTTTTGTGAAGAATGTTGCAATTGCACTGTACACACGTAAGTCTCCAGTTGCCAGTAATAGCTGAATATTTGTGGGTAAGGGAACCCGAAGGTGCACAAGCCGAACAGCTCTGGGTGTATTGGAGTCGGACGTTGCTCGCGCTTGTTCTAGATTCCTACTGAGATTCCCCCCCCCCCCCTTTTGTGGCGCTTCGGTGTGTGGTGGTGGAACTATGAGGCCGCTAGTCGTTTCCTTGAACTTGTGTCGATCTCCCCCTGTGCCTTTCCTCTCCGGCATTCCTGCCCAGACCCATCACTAGGGAAAGTACTTAAAGGTAGAAGGTATTGTCGGAAAATGGGCGAAAACAGTTCTGAAAATTCATACAAAAAGGTGCCAAAAAGTGTCGATGAGATCATTTTATTCATATTTAAACCAGCTACATGAACTATTCGTGGTGTATATTTTGGGTTTATGCGGTGTAATGAACTCTCAACGCGTTTCCAAAGGAACCTTGCCTTTCTTCTTCAGGAGAAAACAGAACAATAAGTGAAACATGACGCATCAAAGGTTGCTAAGAGAAAGCAACAAATAACTTAAAATGGTGCCCTAAGATGTACTAGGACGCCATTTTTGCCCGTGCTAGATACAACGAATGCCAACAGTAAAGCATCATTTTCTAATGGTTCTGATAATAGGTTTACTGAGGTTGTAGCCTGTATCTCGGTTGAAATTATCTGGGTGTTCACGTATTTCAACCGCCTCCCTGATGATTCTCAGGCGATGTTATTTTATACGGGCTAGAACATCCACTCCTTGGCACATGACATCATGACCAGATGTTAAGGCATGATCAGCAGCAGCAACCGGTTGGTTGAGTCTGATACACCTGTTATGTTCTTTAATGCGAGTACATATCGTTCTCGAAGTCTGCTCAATATAAACCTTGCCACAAGTACAGGGGACTCTGTAGATACCAGGTTGTGGCAATTTAGGCAAACTGTCCTTACTTGGTCGCAGGAGTTACCTAATCTTAATTGAAGTTCCAAATACAGTTCGTACATTGCACCTATGTAAGATTTTAGCAATACGGTCCGTCTAAATGATATTACCAGTTACATGAGCTTTGTTTATCACATTCACTAGGTTCTAATTAGTTAATCAACATTTTATATTGGATTACACACAATATTTCAAAGTTTTTGACAGTAAGTCGCTGGCGCTTTGAGCTCAGCAGATCCTTATGTAGCGAGAAACTCTGCTCGACATCTGCACAAACCAATGGAGCATACATATCAGCACTCGTAAAGGGAGTTCAGTCGAAGTTGCAAAGGTTTCCACATATGGATTGTTCTTCAAATTAAATTTGAATTTGTCTTCAGCAAATCTCTCGGGTTTGTCCCTAACTTCTTCCACTGTTTCCCCTCCATACCCCCTTCTTAACCTTCGACATAACTTTTTGTAGTGAAAAATATGCTCTGGTCCGGACTGGTAAAATACCAAGGTTCTTAAACACTACTAAAACACTGTCACAGCCAACAATACACAGGAGAGAGGTGAAACCTTAAATTCATGCCAGTTTAAACTGTTTCAACATCATTGTTTAAATTTTAATTTGATTTCACAGCTGCATATTGGTCATTCTTGCTGAGGTTGGCCATTGTTGCTGGGATATGAATTACTGGTGGTTTCCATAAATTATATTTTAATATTTATTTATTTATTGACTAGTCCTGAGTTCTGATCAAAGTGTAAAGAATCTGTTCAAGAAGAAAAAAAGGTATACTCTTTTAAAACGCAGATAAATATGGGGTGAAAAGGTGCTGAAACATGAAATAGAAGGGAAAAGGTGGCAAAATATAGAAACCTTACAAAAAGGTGTAACAAATTGTGTTCATTTCGCTCCGTTTCATGTCCCCACATACATATGTTAACTTATCTATATGAAGATAGAGCTATCTTTTAAAAAAAGTGCTGCGCCTTAAAATAATGTTACTACCGTCACTGGTGAGACACAGTGCGTCTTCTCAGTCTCATCCTTGAAAGTGACCGGGCTAGAACGATGCTCGTAACAGCCAACCCCTGTTGTGGATGGTGTGAATGTGTTGACTATGTGGGTCAGTCGGTGCGTTGTGTGCTTTTCAGTGGAATCGGCAGTTTGACACGTAGACTCGCTCAAATTCTTCCTGTTCGAGCACTCTGTTCAGTGAGCGTTTGGAAGGAACACTGAACACTGACAAGGGGAGGCTATGGCGCATGGGTGACCGATTCGATCAACTTTTGGTACACGTGTAGGGCATGACCAGGAGTACAACAGGTGCAAGTATGGAAAGCTGTTTCCGAGAAATTAATTAATGAAAAATTCCAGTGTGCTTATGTACAAGCTATGTACGGTATGCGGAAAAGACGAGCTCGTGGCGCAGTGGCAATAGCTCAGCTTAGTAAGTGCGGGATCGCTGGTACGAATCCTGCCTATGGACATTCCCCCCCCCCCCCCAGATATTTCAGATATTGGTAAGTTATTCCAGTCCCTAACTCCCCTTCCTATAAACGAATATTTGCCCCAATTTGTCCTCTTGAATTCCAACTACATTTTCATAATGTGATCTTTCCTACCTTTAAAGACACCACTCAAACTTATTCGTCTACTGATGTCATTCCACGCCATCTCTCCACTGACAACTCGGACATACCACTTAGTCGAGCAGCTCGTCTCCTTCCTCCCAAGTCTTTCCAGCAAAAACCTTGCAACATTTTTGTAACGGTACTCTTTTGTCGGAAATCACCCAGAACAAATCGAGCTGCTTTTCTTTGCATTTTTTCCAGTTCTTGAATCAAGTAATCATGGTGAGGGTTCCGTACACTGGAACCATGCTCTGGTCGGGGTCTTACCAGACACTTATATGCCCTCTCCTTTATATCCTTACTACAACCCCTGAATACCCTCATAATCATGAGCAGGGACCCGTACCCTTTATTTACAATCGTATTTATGTGATTACCCCAATGAAGATCTTTCCTTATATTAATACCTAGGTACTTACAGTGATCCCCAAAATGAACTTCAACTTCGACGAAAGCAACGTCAACTACCTCACTTCGCGAGGGTGGGGCGCCCGACGTAATGTATGCGTAATTTTGAAGTCATTTTTCTGACATAAATATGCCTTATGGCTGGAGGTCATCTGAAAATTTGCGTTACGGAAGTGTAACCCTAGCAACCGTGCAGGCTGTGATGTAAAGTATTGTTACTTAGCATCCGTGCAGGCCGTGATGTAAAGTATTGTTACTTAGCAACTGTGCAGGCCGTGATGTAAAGTACTGTTACCTAGCAACCGTGCAGGCTGTGATGTATTATTACCTAGCAACCACGCAGGCTATGTCTTATTGCTGGCGGTCGTCTGAAATGAGCAATTTTCAAAGAATGAGAAGCCGGAACACTATCAAAGTTGATAAAGATACATGAATTCCCTAAGGCGCGTTCCAAATTAATCTTTGAAATGAACGCGAGGAGTGTTTCTGTGGTCGTAGAGTTTTTGTCGTTCATCTTAGCATGAAACGACACCAGCCAGCGATATGATCACAAGCTACTAGTAAACAAAGTAATTACGGGAAGTTGAGTGCTCTAAGAAAATGATTTGAGAAATTAAATTGCAGCGCAGTAGATAACCATGAAGAAATTAAACGGCCTTTATGAGTTAGTGCTGACAACGACTCTGCCTGATTTCAAGCGACAAATGAAACCTTGCCGAGGTTCCAACGGCTCTCAACATGAATGTGTCAGTTGTCGAACACGTGGCTCTGCTTTCATTAATCTGTGGCAGCGCGTCCGCTTTCATCTTTGCTATCCGACTTCTACTGATCAACTCTTCTTCTCCGGCACCGACAGTATCAGCCGTGCGAGGCTCACATCCTTCATTTTCTTCAATTGATAGCGCACAGTATCCGCAGTTCGGTGGATGAATCAACAGGCATTGCTCCCGTTTACTTGTAGCCTCTTCCTAGCATTTGTCTCACACTCCTTGCTCATTTCTTGTTGTTTCCCAACCCCAGTGGTGTTAGGTTCGTACATCCGGGGGAGTATTTCATTGAGAAAATGCAGTGTGCATGTTTGCATTTTTGTGGAGCATTCTCGCAAAACCGAGACTTTTAAATATCCCGACCGAGCTCGATAGCTGCAGTCGCTTCAGTGCGGCCAGTATAGTAGGTTCGAACCCCACTGTCGGCAGCCCTGAAAATGGTTTTCCGTGGTTTCCTATTTTCACACCAGGCAAATGCTGGGGCTGTACCTTAATTAAGGCCACGGCCGCTTCCTTCCCACTCCCAGCTCTTTCCTGTCCCATCGTCGCCGTAAGACCTATCTGTGTCGGTGCGACGTAAAACAACTAGCAAGAAAATAAATATATCCCGATATTACTTTAATTTCTTCACGTTCTGAGGTTTCGTTTCTTCTCGCCTTTCACGGCCCCTCTCTTTCTTTTGTCGATACCCTGCTTTTTCGAAGGGACACAACGTGTTTTTTTTTAGTTGAATGCATTTTTGGCTTTCATTATGCGGCTAATTTTCTCTCGTCTAATTCGACCGTCTCTTGATATTCTACTTCTGAAGTAAGAAAATTCTGCCACTTCATCCAAAACATGATTATCTACTTTGACTCTCAAGGGCGCATTACATATCATGACCTATAACATTATTATTATTATTATTATTATTATTATTATTATTATTATTATTATTATTATTATTATTATTATTATTATTATTATTACGGGGTTTCCCGTGGAAAGCAGAGGTGAAAGAAGGTGCCGGGGTGAATGGGTCTAACTACAATGTCAAGAATTGAATTTAAAACTTTAACAAAGGTTATATTTCTTTTCGAACTTCAAACTTAACAATTTTTCATAACAATGTTACAGGTACAAATAGTAATCATTAAACGAGATTGGGAAAAATCCAAGATTCAGAATCTTAACACTTTGGGCTTTAAGCCCCTAGCTTTACATTTCCTGAGCAACAAGCTCAAATTTACAAACGAGCACAAATTATTCAGGGGCAGAAATCCCCTAATTCAATAGCACTTGCTCTCCAAAATCTAAATATCCAGCCTTCCAGAGGCACTCTTTACAATTACAAAATTTTGGAAAAGAGCTAACGGGCTCTCAGTTTCTTCTAGCCTATTCAAGGCAATATCCAAAAATTACAATCACTCGCCCATCAAGGCACAACTTACAAATTGAATGGCAATGTTATACAGGGGTATCTAGTAACCAACCTACAGTGCTTTTGCTGAAGGGAACCGGTTAAGTAAATGGCCCGAAACACAAACTGAATGGAGGCGTATACTTGCACTCCTAGATATGAACACTAAAACAACTTAAGGGACTCTAGGCCGATGAAACAGGGGCAATTCCCAAACTACTGAGGTGACTCGTATAGAATTTACTTTACCACGTTACAGAATGAAAAACAGTTATAAAAACGTAGTCACGTCAAACCAAGATGAAGGGGAGCTCGAGAGGGTACATCACTCTCTATCCCCGATTTACAGTTAAAGATTTATGAAGTTTTTACATTTGCCGGCAGAAAGTTACATTTTTAGAAAATAAGGTTACATAGTTAACGATTCGGACCTTCCCCTCGGGTTAAACTGCGGAGTTAGCAAGAAAGAAAGATGTTATGAGGCCATTACCTTGTAGATGTGCTGCTGACCGAAGAAGGAGGCCGCCCGCCTCCTGCTGTGACACACACACTCAGTAAGATGTGGATCAATTGGCAAAGAGACGTGAGAAGACGCAGTTTATAAACCGTCAGGGAAGATTCGAGATCATTCAAGACTAAACTAGCCACACCCTCTCAATTTTATTGGTAGATTTCAAAAGTAACACTCAGAATCGAACAAGAAGCCTGTGATAGGTGGAAAATTAATTAGAGAAATTAGGGATTGGCTAGATTCAAAACTGGCGGAAAGAAAAAGGAAATATTGCCAACCCAAAAATAAATGAACATCATTCAGTTACAAAAACCTAGAAATACAAAACTTCCTTAAATTATAACTTCTTACACCTCGCACCAGGGTGCATGATCATAGTTTTTAGTAGTGTCATCTGTGGAAGAATGTCCAAACTTCTTGATGAATGACAAACAAAACAAGGAGAAATTCACTCAGGTTAGGCAACTACATAATAACAAAATTACATAATATTTTAGTGGTGACATCTTCTGATTAAAATTCCAAGTTGGTGTAGTTTCAGTTTCACTGTTTTGCCAGTAGAGGAGTTCGTTTAGGCGCTGAATGTTCAATGCGCGGCGTTGAGGTGTACCTCCCGGTACAATTATTATTATTATTATTATTATTATTATTATTATTATTATTATTATTATTATTATTATTATTATTATTCCAGATTTCACAATATACACATTTCAATACCTATGTCTGAGTCTGCCTTCATTTCTTCTGTTCGTAAATACCTTCTTAGGAACACATATTGCGTTCATCATCATGTCGTGAATGAATGAATGAATGAATGAATGAATGAATGAATGAATGAATGAATGAATGAATGAATGAATGAATGATTTACCGTACTTTTTCGGACCAGGACGTATACAATAATGTTAAATGAAGCCCATTCATTTGAAATAAAAAACTGACTCTGTTTCAACAGCTTTCCCTTTACGGACTTACTAGTGAAGATGGCTAAATCTACCGCCAAACCTCTCAAGTATGACTGAAATATGACTCATCTACCAAGAATGCCGAAAATATGACCGAATGTCAAAATAAGACCGGAAGTCCAATAGAAACCACTTATTTGTGACGAAAATCACCGGATTTGCAGTAAAACCCAGTTCAGTATGTAAATAAAGGTAAGGATCAAAATATGACGTTTCATGAACACCCGAGCCGTAATTATCAGTATTAGATTTGGGAGAGCAGCGCCTTTTAGAGCTCTTCTCCGTACGATACCTTCCTCACTGCTGGTTTTTTAAAAGATTTGTTTACCTCTCGTACAGACCAAGGTGTGTCGTGATAGGAACCCACGCCGTGTTACCTAACTCTCCTAGTGGCCGCCCTTGACAAGCTCTGAGGAGTGGTCCGTAGAGAATCCTCTTACAGATGGCCTTCACGGCGCAGTCTTGGCGGAAATCTTCTACCAGCTTTTTCCTGTAAGCTGTTCATTTGAAACATAGACCGCTGTGTTATCTCACTTAGCATGTGCACGATTGCATTTTTGTGGAGACTTTTAAATATCCCGATATTCGTGTAATTTCTTTATGTTCCGAGGTTTCGTTTCCTCTGACATGTATGTTGGATAGAGGAGGCCTACATGAACTCGGAATAAGAGTGCGGTAATGTAGTATACTCTCCGCATTATGATAATGGTGTGCGGCCTCCAAAGAGACCTGGTGCCGTGAAGTATGGGGCCCTGCACACATACCCAGCCCCCGAGCCATCGGAATTAACCAATGAAAGTGTCAATCCCCGACCTGGCCGGGAATCGAACCTGGAACCCTCTGGCCCTAAGGCCAGCATGCTATTTAGACACGGAGCTCGACTGCTCAAAACGCCATGTGAACAGGGACCAGTTCGGATTGATCCTCAAGCTCGATGCGGTAAAATCTGGGATCGTATCGTACTCTGTTCGAATCGAGTTCCATGTAAACGCGAATCGTAATAAGATCGTACTGGAAACGACTGCGCGTACACGCCATGTTTGTTCTGCCGAGAACAGTTTCCGCAATGGAATCTGTGCTACTCATGTGCATTCATAATCGATAGCCGATTGAATATTTACAGGCAACAGAATCACAAGAAAATGCATTATTGTCCACAGAAGTGCTTTGAATACATTCGTAATTAACTTACAAGGCTAGTTCACTTCGCTAAGCAATTTAAAAATCTCGTGTGAAAAGAGAAACATTACAGTCGATCACTTCGCGGTAGGTTATATCGAAATATAGGCGATAAAGATATTACAGCGATTCTGCATTTACGTCGATCTTGCTTGCCGGATTCAATACGATACTGAATACTACATGCAAACCGGAATCGTATTCAGTACGGTAAGTGTACTCTAATCGATTTCAATCCCCCTGCAAACGTAACACACATCGTCACTCCTATGCCAAAACCGTGAAAGTGACAATGCTCTTCCTATCCATTATTTTCCTTAAGAGTGGTCACGCCTCCCGGCCACATTTCGATATGCAGTCCATTAGAACAATTTTCGTTGGGTTCATTTTCCTATGCGCTAGTATAAAGAAATGTATGTTTGCATGGCATATGTCTCAGAGTTTGATGTGTTTAACGTTCATTTTCCTTTACACACGCGCATAGGAAAATTAACTCAACGAAAATTGTTCTGATGATCTGCATGTTAACATGTGGCTGGGAGGCGTGGCCAGTCTTACGAGAAATAATGGATAGAAACGGCTCCATGGGTTAGCGTGCTGGCCTTTGGTCATAGGGGTCCCTGGTTCGATTCCCGGCAGGGTCGGGAATTTTAACCATAATTGGTTAATTCCCTTGGCACAGGAACTGGGTGTATGTGTCGCCTTCATAACCATTTCCTCCTCATCACGACGCGCAGGTCGCCTACGGGAGTCAAATCTCAAGACCTGCACCTGGCGAGCTGAAGTCCTGGGACACATCCCGGCACTAAAAGCCATACGCCATTTCCATTTTTTTATGGATAGAAAGAGCATTGCCACATTGCCGTAGCAACGACAATATAAAAACTCAAAAATTGAAATAATGTGGTTAACCTGAAGTTGTAGTCATACAGTCTTACCAATTAAGAAATCTTTATACAAAACACTTGTACAGTTATACATTGAATAAACCTCGTATAAGCGTTGCATATTTTTCTTACTAATAAACGTGGAATACGCATTGTGTTGCTATACTGCACGATTACACTCGTTCGAAGCCGTACGAATCTCTTCCTGCAGTTCACTGACGTTTTTCTTCACGTTCATGGTCGCTTTTGCTGGTTAGGTCTATACAAGACCGACTCCAATCCTCAGACCTTAATACTACTCCCGATCGTTCAAAGATGGCGAATCGAGTAGCCGGAATTGTTGGAAATGTGGGTTTGTTTTGGTTTGTTGTTATCGTATGTAGTCGGTGTAATTTTATGAAAGTTGACGATAAATGTTAGTTTCTTTGTAGCATATAAGTGTGCGAGTGTATTTATATGAGTCAGTGGACACATAGGATCTGTAATTATACACAGTATTGTGAGAATGTGCTTGTTTTGACCATGTTTTTACCCATTAAAGAACATGAGTGCACTAGATGGACCAGGTTTTAGTCTATCTATGGCAATGCCTCTCATACTACTATTCTTAAGTTTTCTACGGAATAGAACATTAAAAAAGAAATGGATTAGGAATATACATCGTGATTATTTTGAAGTCCATGATAAAACTGTAGCGTGCATACATCAGTTTGAGGTTAGGGAAGCCATTTCTCTACTTCCCAACTATTCGTGTTCCTCGAAAAATATTAATTTAGATAGAATATAAATGATATTGTGTTATTCCGTCAGTGTCTATGTGCCTCAAAGTGTCGAGTGATATAGATGCAAGTGTATTTTACAATGATCTATGCTTTTCCTGCGGAAATGTTTGGCTGGATCTTGGAGTATAACAAAACTTATAAGTGTGACAGATGGAGCCATCTGTATACTGTTACACAGAAGATATAGTGACGTGAGGGATTAGCTGGGTTTGTAAAGGGATTTACACTACCAACACCTTCAGATTAATGCTGTGGTTATCTGTTATCAAGCAGACAGCAGCGAACTGAAGCTCGTCCATGTGGTTAAATATCAATGTTTAGTCAATAAAGTTTTTACACTCATGTTCTTTAATGGGTAAGAACCTATTATACCTTTAGTGTCTGAAAGTTTCATTACTAAGGTTACCTTCATTGTGTGAAGTGCTGCTATGCCATATGTCAACATTATGTTAACATTACCAGGGCCGTTCATTGGGTTAACATAATCACTTCGGGTGTACTTGGGCTGAGTGACTCAGACGATTAAGGCCCTGGCCTTACGACCCCAAGTTGGCAGATTCGATTCTGGCTCAGTCCGGTGGTAGCCTATTTGAGGGTGTTCAAATACGTCAGCCTTGTGTCGGTAGATTTACTGGTCCGTAAAAGAACTACTGCAGGACTAAATTTCGGCACGTCGACGTCTCCGAAAACCGTAAAAAAATGTAGTTAGTGGGACGTAAAGTCAATAACATTATTATTTCGGGTGTACTCCCCATTCATTGGGTGCTGAGTTTAAGAAATTGACCACCACTTCTGTTGTATGTCCGGCGCTCCCTTTCTCGCTCCGCCAGCCAGCAGCACGCGCGCCTGTGTATCATTCTGCTAGCTTCGACGCGCAGCCCTCAGTGCGCGTGCCTGACCATCGAGTGTACTATAAATAGGAGCTCCCGGCCTGCTCACTTGCCCACTTGCCCCGGTGTCCAGCTCCAGAATACACCCTACGTCGAGCACGGAGGCTACTCCTCTTGAAAATGTGCTTCGACCAGGTGGACTGAATTTCTGGCAGTACGAGGTTTCACCTCTGGTCACCGCTCCCTTACCTGTTTCCGCTGCCTATGTTCCGTAATTCTTTTACAAGCCAATTTCATTCCCTAACTTATGCAAGCTCCCTTAGTTTCGCTAGGTGGAATTTCTTCAATCAATTGAACTTGCTTTTTAGGAATTCAGGCACTTCAACAAACAAGGACTCTCATGAACATTTATGTTAGTGTGCCAGATAGTTCTCGACTATCAACGTGTCAATTCACAAAGACTATCTTTTCAAGATAGAAGTGTATATAAAGACTGCAAACCTGTACATATTGTATAAAGACAGACTTTTCTCAAGATTCAATATTCCTTTTTGCTTCAAAATAAATTTCAGTTATTTGTGTAAATATCATAAAGTGAAGCAATAAAAGTTGTGTTTTGTAAACTTCAACCTTGGTTACAACAACTTCAAAACTAAAGCAACAAATCATGTTTCACAGTTCTCATGAGAGCGAATAAATCGAGACATTCCGCACCTTAATTTATTTTGAAACATTCAAAATGATGTTAGAAATATCATTTTAACAGTTTTATCATGTATTTTCATCTATCCAGCGAAGTGAAATCTAAGAGAAAACGTTATTTCACGAATTGAAATCTCTAAATAATCACCTTGTTGGGCTCTTTTCTAGTAGAATATATGTGATTCTAGTTGATTATATGTGGTGCGTACTTATTGGCGAAGCGTTTTCATACGTGTAAAAGTGATTTTCCCTGTGATGTTACATTTATCATGATAAATTACCGCCGTTTATATAATATGTACGTGATATTTTCGTGTTTGCCAATACCAGCAATCCGGCTACTTCGGCCACCATATTTTTTTTATATTACGGTCTGCGAATTGGAGTCGGTCTTGGCCTATATGTAGACTATATAAATGTGAATGCTATCGGATGAAATACGTGAATATCCAGTAATGTACGGAATTTCAAGCCACATCTAATGCCATTAACAAAGATAGTGTTAAAAAGTAATCGAGTGTGAAAATATTAATATAATAATGGAAAGTTACGTCAAATAAAAAACTTCATTGCATGGAACCTATCATGTCAGAACTCCCATTTCATCTTCCTTATGTTAGTCCCATTAATCCAAGTCTGAGTGTTATTATAATTCGAAGCTCAACGAGTAAGTCCAGAATGCAGTTACAAATATTCACCCTTTCTCTTTCATAAGTTAATGAAATGTCATATCATTCCAGAGATCATTTCACCCGAAATCTGAGAAATAACTGTGAATAATGGGTTCCTGACTCCGTTAAAGCAATTTTATGTTGCATATAAATGCATTTTTTTTTGTTATTTGTATCGCTATGGTCTTATTTAGCTCATTTTACTGATATAAGGTTCTATTTAGTTATATTTTGAGAATTTTTATTCAGATTAAGGCGTCGTTTTTAACAAGGCACGTGCTCTCTGCGTCGATTTTCAAACTTAGGATTTCAAAATTCTGTAGTAGATGTATTTTTATTTCTTTTCCCGAAAGAGATGGGTACTGTAGCAGGCTTAGAAGACATGATTCCGAGAAAGAGATGCTCTGAAAGATACCAAAAAGCATGCTGATACTTCACTTTTTGTTGAATTTTTTAGTAAAACAGAATGAGAACTCCACCTCAGGGTTATGATACTGAATAAATGTATCAAGTTTTAATTTACATACTCTAGCTCTGTTAATTTGCAGGATTACATGTGTCTGCTGTATTATTGCTTACCACTCTTTGGCACGTTCAATGCTAGTAATTCCTAAAGGGCATAAGTCTTATTTTACCTCTTCAGGTCATATTTAGCTAGTTTCTAAGGCATATTTGCTTGCATATTTTATACTTTTTAGGTCATAAACCCTAGTCATAGATAGAACTTCCCTACAGTAATAGAATTTTGAAAAATAAGTGAAAATATTTCTAAGGATGCATATGTTAACAGCAAGGGAAATGAGAGGAATAATTCGGTGGCTGATGGAAGTTTATAAAAATAAAGCGTCAAGAGAAAAAGAAGATGAAAATAAATATATTTCATGTAATTCACATACCGAGCTCGATAGCTGCAGTCGCTTAAGTGCGGCCAGTATCCAGCAATCGGGAGTTGGTGGGTTCAAAACCCACTGTCAGCAGCCCTGAAGATGGTTTTACGTGGTTTCCTATTTTCACACCAGGAAAATTCTGGGGCTGTATCTTAATTAAGGCCACGCCCGCTTCCTTCCCATTCCTAAGTCTTTCCTATCCCATCGTCGCCATAAGACATATCTGTGTCGGTGCGACGTAAAGCGAATAGCAAAAAATGTAATTCACATATGGAAAAGTGGCACATCTGATTACGGACTGTAAAGAAACGATGAATATTAGAGAGAAATGTATAGCTGGGAAAAAGTTGGATAAAATTCTAAATGAACACGAGCTTTACACACTTGCCAAGCTATTAAACAGAGAATGGAAGAAACATGGAAAAACAGCAAAAATATTTAATATTGTTGGAGGTATTTGGGGAAAGAAATGTAAAGAAATCAGAGAAAATTACATGTAGTTAAGGAAGAGGTATCCTGGACTGTATAACTTAATTAAAATCCAGGAAATACCTCATAAGAATCTTGTTTTTGTTTGTTTGTTTGTTTGTTTGTTTGTTTGTTTGTTTGTCTGTAGTACGTTCAAATCTAACTCATGTAATGATTTATATGACAATAAACGAATACGTTCTCCCCAGCTGGTGGTCATCCGTGACCGAGAGATATGTGTATTCGTTCATAGATAGAACTTCCCTCGTCCTCTTTGACGTTAGGCCTTCCTCTTTACTCTTATACGGATCGTAAAGTCCTAGCACGAACGAAACCAATTATTAGGTTAACATTATAGAAGTACAGATACGTACACAAATTGTTTAAAATGTTGCCGGGATGATCTCTCTAACGAATCTCCATTGAGTTATTTGCCGGCTTTTGGACTTAAATTTTCACACCGCCGCCACTGCTATTACCTCTTTTTTTCATTTATCGGAGAAAGATATAGAACATAATTTCTGTCATCAGCCCGAAATAAGTGCTAGCTTAAACGTAAAAAAAATCGATTAATATTTCGGTATGATCGGTTCCTGGAATGGAATTCTGGTCGTGTTCTCGGCTGGAGGTGTTACCGTTCACACAACTTCTGCCGGTGAAGTGGCTGGGGTCTCGGCCTTGATCCTTGAATTCCCTCGGCTCGGAGCTCGTGCTGCGTTAAAAGGGCTGGCAGAAGACAAGGCCTGCATTTTAGCTACACAAAGAAAATTGGGTGGCTATCTGTCGACCTTCAGTCAGCGAGGCCACTCCGTGATTATTAATATCTCCCGCGACGAGCAGAATATTATCGTTCTCATAACGTACGGAGCATAGAATACGGAGTACCCTCACCGTCGTTGGAGGCGACCAAACGGGATGAATCCCTAGGGCACTCAATTTAGAACATGGGACTCTGTAACTGCGTCTCCCCCTGTGGGTGGGAGAGGTAGAATAACGGTATCCCCTATCTGTCATAAGAGGCGACTAAAAGGGGTTCAGGGGTTGGCGGTTTGAATGATGAAAACATTTCTTAGAAGTCAAAGTAAGCGTCACCATTCTACGAAAAAAGTAAAATTTTGTGCCGAAAGTTGAAGGGTTGAAGGGCTCGGAAAGGTTTCGAATTGTGGGAGCTTTGGATAGCTCTATGAAACTAAAAATCGGAAACCACTTCACGCCTAAATGCAGTTCCGGAAAACCTCCTTAAATCTCTTTTTATTAGTCTTGTTTTTTATTCAATTCCTGCCAAAATTAACTTATTTACATAATTATTTATGTAATATATTCCTTGGTTCAATACCCTCCGGCGTTTTTTTTTAATTTTTGAAAAAATGTCCTCGCCAAATGTCTTTATAAGGGCTTAACTGAAACTCGGTATTGACTCACATTAGCGCTCGTAGTGGTAGAAATAGGCAAACTGCTAATAATCTAATCGGCCGGATATAGAGTTTCATCAACGTGAAGATCGTGCATGCACGACTGTTATAGGCTACTTTGCATTCGATGATTAAGAAAAGGATTGCAATGTATAGGAATAAATAAAGAATATATTCTTATACTTTATTATATGTTATTTACCTAAAATTCGTAGCTAGGATGTTTCCAACATGAGTTGCTTGCCTGAAGGGTTAGAACTGTGGATTTTTCAACATCCTATATGTCTTCCTGCGTATATGATTGGAAACTGACTTTATTACGTCTTCTGATCCCGAATATCTTCATCCTTACGAAAGTCGCTTATTGCATGCTCGCCGAGTTACATGCTTACGTCACAGAACAGGAGCGGGCGAAGACCGGATGAAATTCAATATGAGAAACTGGGGCGACGAAACGCCACCTTTCCTCCTCCTCCTCTTGTTCTGGACGTGACTTCTCAGCGTGATGGGACGGTTGTAATCTTGCAATGTTTTTATTTTTCCACATTTCGTAGTCGTCAAATAACTTCGGCAGTCTCTTTGTCTTTTTGCTCTTTCCTTTGCTTGTCTGACAGGAAACAAAACTGGTGAAATATGAAGTTTCCCCATGTTATATTTTGCTTTGTAAGGGCAAAGACAAACAGAAGAAAAGAGCTCGAGAACAGGCAGGCTTTAAGGCTAACATGAAGATAACTTATCGCCTTACATGGGTAGAAGAAAAAAAGGATAAAGGATAAAGGGCTCATTGCAGTAGAGTTGTATTCTTAGAAGTTGCTGCTCGTCAAATAGAAAATTAGGTGTTCACAACATTTAACAGTAATAATAACGTATTAAGTAAAATATTTGTCACTCGTCTAAATGTGCTGTATGTAAAAGTATCGTACCGATTTTTTAATGTTGAATCTATCGAGTTCGTGATTGCCTTGCCTATATGAAAACTCAATTGACAGACACGATTACTTTGTACTTTTTCGAAGCCAGTTCATATACAATGACACACTACACAAGAACAGTAACTCAAACTAGTCTTCACCACCTTAAAGACCGCGGGATGATGTTGCGGGACACTGAGGTCTAAAACATAAGACGTTGCTTTTAAGAGAAGTATGAGTTTGTACAAAATCCGTAGAGATGGCAGCACCATCCAGTACGGTTTGGTTACTGGAGCTCTGAAGAGCACCTGGAACTTGTGCACTTACCTTGCAGTAGCAGCTCCGTAAGGTATGATGTCACCATCACTCGCGCATGCTCGAAACTGGCCACAGAGAAAGCACAAGACAGGCGCACACATTCAAGCAATGCTGGAAGTTTGATGCGTAGTACTCTGCAAATTTAAAATGTGGCAGATTAGAATTAATTAGTTATATACAGAGTAATTAAAGGATAACATAGGTCCGTGTTCCACATTCTGGGAGTTCACGTCCAGTTGTGCTCTTGTACACGAGCCGCCGCTGATTCTTACGACCGAAGTTCCAATTTCTATCACCTGAAAACTCTGGAAATATTCTTGTGCTTTTCCTCTAACAAATGTTATATTATAACTTTCAAAAATAGCACGGAGTGCGTCGGGGTCACAGTAGTGGTGATTATTGTTTTCAGAGTAAGTACAACTGGACAGTCATCTTCTATTAATTCTAATAAGAGGGAAAAATTGAACGGGTCCGATACTTCGAAAAATGAAGGTACCGGCAAAAGAAAGACAGGGCCAGGAAGGGCGTGAAAATGAAATATTTCCTAGGCCTCAAATGCAATAATACCGCCGGGGTCGAAAAACAACAAGAGTTTACCAAACTCAGACGAATGTCATGAGGCAGGGGGGGCTCATTCCTGACTCCCGCGCATTGCTTCCCGCATAACATTGCCTCATGCTGACGTCACGTGGAGGGCTCCTGTTGGCAGCTGTTGCGCTGAACGATAAGGAACTCCCTTTCATATTGCGATACACAGAGTCTTATAACATTTTCCTTATTTTATCGATTGTTGTGTTAAACATGAATGATTCTAAATATGGATTGTGAGAATGGCTGCGGAGTTATTTTCCAGGCGCACAGCTCTGGCAGTGCGGTATACTTTTAACAAGGAAGTTGAAAGTAACTTCATCGAGCTAGTCAATGGCACCTTCGGCGTGTTTAACTCCAGGCCGCTTAAATATGAAAAGATTCCTCTTAGAAGTGGATATGGCTTATACTTAAGGAGTCAGGAAAATACTCTGAAGCGCTTTCTCGAGGTGACCACACAAATGAGAGTTGGTAAATAGAAAACTTTACTTCATTTCAGAAGTGGTTCGTAATTCTTATAAACTCTGAAGCGCTTTCTCGAGGTGACCACACAAATGAGAGTTGGTAAATAGAAAACTTTACTTCATTTCAGAAGTGGTTCGTAATTCTTATAAACTATCTCTCGAGACTTTTTGAAGATATGAACAGTGCAAGTGGGTCTTATATTGTAACTGCCAGATTAAACCAAGTATGCTTGGAGAATTTGTTTTCATGTGTCCGTGGCCTAGAAGTTTTTTTTTTTTTTTTGCAATCCGCCCCCTTTTGTAACAGAATTCGAATTCTATTACAGACGATAATGAAATCGCTCTCTCCAGTAGTGTGTTTGTGGGAGCTGAAAATAATTCATCGTCAAGTAATACGGGTATTTTTCATCCTCATGCTGATAATGAAGATGATTTGTTGAACTTCGTAAGCAATGAATTTTGTATAGATGTTGTTGTGGAACCCTCAATAATTTGACCCACAGATGAACCGGAAGAAACGTCAAAGTCCTTAAGGAAGGAAGACTTGAGCCAGGACTTCGAAATTGAAGTCGTAAACCAGAATGCAGTTGAATATCTTGCAGGCTACTTCAAATGTCGCTGTGTAGATGATAGCTTGGGTAATTAATGGCGTTAGGTCTCCGGAGAAGCCTCGTGCAGGTCTATAGGTGGCCTGCACATCTGTGAGTATGTAGCCGTTCAAATGTTGAGGACGGCACAAACATCCAACCCCCGAGCCATAGTAGGAATTAACTTATGAAAGTTAAAATCACCGACGTAAAGCAAATTGTAAATAATGATAATGATAATAATAATAATAATAATAATAATAATAATAATAATAATAATAATAATAATAATAAAAGGTAGCTATAGATATAAGAGTAAAACAAAATGGGCAGGATGTTTCATATGACAAACAAATTATACAATAAGACGTGTGGGTTACCTAACAGGCGTCAACTCGAAAGACCTGTACTAGGCCTCTCCGGAGGGCACGCGCCATTTACTTTTGTATCGAATAAGTAGCACTTAAATGACTATGGATTGCAATAAGTTCAGCTTCATAAATTAGAATTGCTGACGTACCTTGCCATTAAGTAGGTAGGTAGTCGTCTCGTAACATACGTAGGCCCACGACTTAATGCATCTTTAGATACATTAAACCGGGCGAGTTGACCTTGCGGTTAGGGGCGCGCAGCTGTGAGCTTGCATCCGGGAGATAGTGAGTTCGAACCCCACTGTCGGCAGCCCTGAAGATGGTTTTCCGTTGTTTTCGATTTTCACACCAGGCAATTCCTGGGGCTGTACCTCGATTAAAACCACGGCCGCTTCATTCCCACTATTAGCCCTTTCCTATCCCATCGTCACCATCCGGGCGACGTAAAGCAAATTTAAAAAATACCCATTAATACCACCTGATTTGAACATCCGAATTGCTTTACAAGATATTAGAATCATTCCGTATTGACGGTTTTCACTTTACAATGGCGAAAAATGAGGGTATCCTCCTATTAATTATTCCAACCCCCCTAATTTTTTCACTGAAGATGGCTCAAGCGAGCCGAAACATGTCTGAATTTGTTTGCTCCGTCTAATGACGGAATATATGATGTATTGAATAGGAGGATACCCTCATTTTTCGCCATTGTAAAGTGAAATCCGAATTGCTGTTCATATTGCTAAATTTATACATGTGCGGTAGGTATACAATTCTTAATCTGGAGAGATGGGACCTGTAATTAATTTTAATGACGTTTCCGACTCCGTATTGTCCTTTTTAATTTTTGGTCTTGAATAACGTTGCAAACATAAACAATGAAAAGGTGACCGAATGTATATCAAGAGCATAGCATACAACTGGCAATTGGGCATTACTTTTATTCTTCCATTTCTCTCATCCAAGGTCTGACTGCATGCATGCTGGCGTAACATAGATGATGTCATGGTTTCCTAGGCGTTCCGACTCGCTAGCTCACAGACTCGCCCGGTGATTACTTCCTGTAGCCGCCGGCAGGAGCGCTAGCTAATAAGAGTTATTTCATCTCCGGAACTGCCTGGTGCCTGCATGCATAATGTTGTGTTTGTTGGAGGCCAGTAACGCGGAGTTGGCGGGTGTAAACCGCACATGTTTCACATTACATCACACAATGAAACGCACACATTTTATATTTAATTTTCACCTCAATATTATATTTAAAAAATAAGCTCTCGGATGTTAAAGCGAGGTTTTTTTTTTTTTTTAAAAAGTGTCATGTTATGCAGTCTGCAGTAGTATTGAGGAGAAATAAAGGCTAGACCATCTTTGGGGATATGCAGTACGCTTTCTTAGACTGCATGATCATCCTTGGCTTGTCGAATCCTACTGCCCTGGCAGTATTTAGACTGATGAGGCCAAGGAGCCTTTCATCTTACTGCTCAGTCGGTTGAAGAGCTGGCCTTCTTACCCCAACTTCGCAGGTTCGAGCCTGGCTCATTCCGATGGTATGTGAAGGTGCTCAAATACGTCAACCTCGTATCGGTAGGTTGACACGTAAAAGAACTCCTGCGTGACTAAATGCCGGCACCTCGGCGTCTCCGAAAACCGTAAAAGTAGTTAGCGGGACGTAAAGCAAATAACATTATTTATTATTCTTACCTTTCTGCGCGGCCCTTTCACTTTTGAAAATACATAAAACCTCTCTTACACGGACACCTTAGGGGAATTAGTTTTCGTCCGCATTGGAGAGGTATTCGTACTAGAGAGAGCACATGCAGAATATGGACTGAAAATTCGAAACTCTGCAGTAATGTAGTATATAAAAAATAAAACTACGCTATTTTCTTTCATGCATTTATTGAAGTAAGATACTATGAAAGCTTTGTGTAACCCACCTTGGTAAATTGTTGTACTTACAAATGCAAGAGAAGTATTATCAGACAAATACAACTGTTTTAATGGCCGTTGTACATGCATTTCTACTACATAATTAAAAAGGACTGAAAGGAACCCGGACCCTGAAATTGATGACATTTTATATTTTCAGTTTATTGTGAAATAAAACACTTCAGCTTTTCCTCTTTAAAATGACTTATTGGTCTTCCCGATAGCCTAACTCCAAGTATTAGAAAATATATTTTTAATATTGTGCTGTAGTGGGCGTTTCACCACATATAATTTCCATGGATACTTGTTCAGGTAAAAACATTCTTTGCCAATTCCCCGGTCTTTCCAAAAATATTGTATTAGTATGTGGGGAATATTTCTTGTGTTGGCTACATGTTTTCATAGGCAGTTATTTTGTCTGCATTGCTGCATTGTTTGGATACTGTTGTTTACATTGAGTGATTGAGTCATTTAGTTATTTCAAGGTTTGTATTGCATTTCTATTGTGTAACATGGATTTATCAAACATGGCTCGATTCAGTAAAGTTTTTACAAAAGAAAAAAGCTTCCTGGCGGCCACAGTAGGGGAATTTTTCATACCGGAGGGTATGATTATGAAAATAGTGAGGTTATCATACTCCTGCCATTGCTATGATGACGATAGCCAATAAGAGGAAACGGAATTCCGAAAGGAGTGTGAGAGGGAAACCAGACAAAGAATGAAAGTACAAAAAGAAGGCTAGATCTTATGTCCAGTGACGGTGAAATCGTTCTTATTGTGCTGGACTCCACTATAAAGTTTCTTAAACATTGAATCTCGTTTTCCACAAGTTTACTTTTTTGCCATCTTCTAAACTATTGGAGAAACAAGACCTCAAATTTTCTGAATATTCGTCGTTATTCGAATCCGTACCTCTGCAGGTGGTGGTGGAGGTGGGGGGGGGGATTAGCATACATCGACTGTACCCCTTGCCAGATGTAAGAGGCGACTAAAAGGGAACCTCAGGGGCTGTCAACTTTCGAGCTGGATTGGGGACCACGGGGCCCCTAGATGAATTTGGTATTGCTTCCTCTTATGTCAGGCTCATTTTCTCTTGCCGTATCTGTCCTACCTTGATCAACTCTTGTCCTCTTTCTGTCTGTATTGTATTAGGTTTGCGAAGCCTAGGGTGTCGCATTTTCACGTCCTTCAGGGCCCTTTCCTTTGTATTGTCGATAGCTTCAATCTTGGAAGTCGGACTTCTTCCATTTTCGTTGTAATTAATGTTAATAAAGGATGGTTACCCTCTTAAAACGATAATCACCACTCCAGCCACCACCGGTTCCCCCCTTCAAAGTACAGTGGCCAGAGCCAATCCGCGCAGTCGGTACAATCAGTCAGAAATTCGTGAATGAGTGGTGGCGGTGATTATTGTTTTAAAAGGGGTGTGAATCTACAATCAAACTCTGGTAAACTTAAAAAAAAAGAACCTCTTCTCTTTGCGAAAAGCTAATGATCGTGAATATGTTTTTCAGATTTTGATAATGATAGCCGCAGCATCTTTGGCAACCAAGGCCTACGGTAACCATTAATGGCTCGTCAATTGTGTCACACATTTTGTCATGTTACACAGATTACGTGAACGAATCGTATCCACGAAATTTCATTGTAATTTTTATCCTAAATGAAGGAAAATAATTGCTTTCACACAAATTAACAGTGAAATTAGCGGTAAATTAATAAATACCATTATTACTAGAGAAGTATAGATACGTACCTAGACATGACTCTCTTCTGTGACAGTTCGCTTCATTTGTGCCTCCTTTTGTTTCCTTCCTGACGTCCAGGGCTCTCACCAACGAATGGAAGTTATGTGTCTGTGAATTCCCAATATATTTGTCCACCGTGACTAGCGTGGGCAATTCAAACGGGAAAATTGAGGTGAAAAGTTTATCGTAAATAATACGAAAATGATTTTTGTTGAAAGAAAAGTAGCATGATCTCTGATCAATAATTATATTCAGTTACATAAAGCAAAGCGAAGCAAAGCAAATAAGTTCAAAGAAGTTAGAGCAAAGACTTCACACATGTTACATTGAACGAAAGACATACTGAAGCGTTGTGACGTAGAATTCATAGTCGTAATGTAGCAAAGCATGTATGCATATATATTCCTCTAGTAATAATAGTATTCATTTACCGCTAATTTTACTCTTACTTTGCGTAAAAGCAATCCGGACAAACATTATAATGAAATTTCGTGGATACGATTCGTTCACATAATTCCCACCGCTAGTCGGAGAAGCATATCATACATAGATGACGTACACCGGTTGCCTTGATGACTGAAAACTGTCCACGCAAAAATCCCCCACCCAAAAACATATCCATGTTAATACACTTTTTATTCGCACCTGACGTCACGAGTAAACACTTCGTAGCTACATGCATGGACAGTTCAATAACGTTCTAGTGAACAATGTTATATAACCCCCTGTGGGTGGGGGCGGTAGAATAACACCCACGGTATCGCGTGCCTGTCGTAAAAGGCGACTCAAAGGGGCCTTAGGGGCTCTAGACTTTTGAGCGTGGGTTGGCGACCACGGGGCCCTTAGCTGAGTCCTGGCATTGCTTCCACTTACTTGTGTCAGGCTCTTCACTTTCATCTATCCTATCCGACCTCCCTTGGTCAACTCTTGTTCTTTTCTGACCCCGACGTTATTAGGTTTGCGACGGCTAGGGAGTCTTTCATTTTCACGCCCTTCGTGGCCCTTGTCTTCCTTTGGCCAATACCTTCATTTTTCGAAGTGTCGGACCCCTTCCATATTTTCCCTCTGATTAGTGTTATATAGAGGATGGTTGCCTAGTTGTACTTCCTCTTAAAACAATAATCACCACCACCACCAATGTTGTATACCTGCTTCCTCTGACTGCGATATTGAGGCAGGAGTCCTATGTTGATGGCTGCACGCAGGATTGTACGTACCTTACTCTAGTTGAATCATGTCGTTAACCGTGGAAGTTAATTCCCAAAGTAACAGGAGCAGTAAAGTGAAATAGTTCCTTCTTGACAAAGTTCGGTTGTACTCTATTGTAATAACCACTCCGCCGTAAACAAGCAGTCCCCTTGTTCGTATTTATTACCTTACATACCGCTACTCTAAAAGTAAATAGCGCGGTTTTTATTGTGGTCGATAACCTTCGTGGTTTCTCTCCTCTGAGCAATAAATCTTCCAGCTCGATATCCCGTTCTTCGTTCGGTAATATGCTTTCAACATGAGGTTTCTGCGGCGATAGCAACAGTTACATTAACAAGGTCTCTCAGTAGTATTAATTGAGAAAACTCCGAGGCTCAGGCGGTCTCTCACCGCTCGGTTCCGTGGTTCAGATCTCGGTCACTCCATATGAGATTTGTGCTGGACAAAGCGGAGGCGGGACAGGTTTTTCTCCGGGTACTCCAGTTTTCCCTGTCACCTTTCATTCCACCAACTCTCCAATATAATTTCATTTCACTTGTCGGTTCGTTAATCATTGCCCTAGAGGAGTGTGCGACAGGCTTCGGCAGCCGGCACAATCCCTATCCTTGCCGCTAGATCCTGACCCGGTCGAAATACTGGAAACAGGCTGTGGATTTCCATTTTTAGTATTAATAAAGGATGGTTGTCCAGTTGTACTTACTCTTCATGGATAAGTTTCCGGGCTGGGGGTCTATTTGAAAACCCCCTGTGAGTTGGGGCGGTAGAATAACACCCACGGTAACCCCTGCCTGTCGTATGAGGCGACTAAAAGGGGCCCCAGGGCTCTTAAATCGGGAGCGTGGGTTGGCAAACATCGGCGCCATTACTGCTATGCTTCCGCATACTTGTGCCAGGCTCTTCAGTTTCATCTAACCTGTCCGACTTTGTTCTTTTCCTTCGGATCTTTTCCATTTCTCGTATGAGGTACTGGTAATATAACTATAGCTAGTGAGTAGAATTACGAGAGCTGGAGAGCTAGCGTTGTTTTTATTGTGATTGTCTACCGAATAAATAAGTAATCATGCAAATGTGCATAAATATAAAATAAATGAAATCTATCCGTATTAATGAGAACAAAACTTTCAGCATGGAAATACTGTATAGCCGGGCTGAGTGGCTCAGGCGGTTGAGGCGCTGGCCTTCTGACCCCAACTTGGCAGGTTCGATCCTGACTCAGTCCGGTGGTATTTGAAGGTGCTCAAATACGTCAGCCTCGTGTCGGTAGATTTACTGGCACGTAAAAGAACTCCTGCGGGACTAAATTCCGGCACCTCGGCGTCTCCGAAAACCGTAAAAGTAGTTAGTGGGACGTAAAGCAAATAGTATTGAATTAAATTAAAATACTGTATACTGTTTAATTTTTGCATTTCAACGCTTTCGGCTCCAGTCAAAAAACATGTCTGTTGTCGGCTTCATCAGAATACCACAGTTACCTATGTAAATGTATTATTGAAGATAACTGAAGCACGATATTACAGTAAATGAGATTTTTATAAAGATGTTTGACGGCGCTGTTGTGATTTATGTATATAAAAAATCCACAGTTGTAGCCCTTCAGACAAGCAACTCAGTGCTGACAACATCCTAGGGATATGAGCTATGAACTTTAGGTAAATAAAATATAATACGGCCTAAAGTATCAGAATATATTCTTTATTCATTACTAAAATTACAATCATTTTCTTAATCATCGTTATCCGGTCGATTAGATCACGGCCGACTGGATCCCTCGCTGCGCTCCGGAGCTAGCTAGAGCGATGCATCAAGTCGGCCGTGATTAGATTAGCAGTTTGCCTTTTTCTACCACTACAAGCGCTAATGTGAGTCAGTGTAGACTTCCACTTAAGCCCTTATAAGTAACTACATTCGGTGTCGACATTTTTCCAAAAAGCAAAAAACGCCTGAGGGTATTGGACAAAGGAACACATTAGAGAATTAATTATGTAAATAAGTTAATTCGGCTAGGATTTGAATGAAAAAGAAAACGAATAAAGAAAGAAGGGATTTTAGGTTGTTTTTCCGGAACTGCGTTTAGGCCAGAAGTGATTTTTTTTAGTTTGGTAGAGCTATCCAAGGGTAGCCTCCGTGGCTCAGGCGGCAGCGTGCCGGCCTCTCACAGCTGGGTTCTGTGGTTCCAATCTCGGTCACTCCATGTGAGATTTGTTCTGGACAAAGCGGAGGCGGGACAGGTTTTTCTCCGGGTACTTCGATTTTCTCTGTCATATTTCTTTCGAGCAACACTCTCCAATATAATTTCATTTCGTGTCAGTCATTAATCATTGCCCCAGGCTTTGGCAGCCGACACAGTTCCTATCCTCGCCGCAAGATGGGGGCTTCATTCATTCCATCCCTGACCCGGTCAGCGACTGGAAAACAGGTTGTAGGTTTTCATTTTCAGAGCTATCCAAAATTTGAAACCTTCACGAGCCCTTTATCCCTTCAACTTTCGGCACAATTGAGGAAATTGCTTAATTTTACGTTTTTCGTAGTGGGGAGACCCTACATTAAGACAAGAGTACGGAAGTGCAAAGTGCTAAATCGATACTTTTCCCGCGAAATACAGCTTAACTTCGTGATATTCTTACACCGGATTGGTGAGGTACGGTAAATAGTCACACTGTAGAAGTTCCTTGTTTGCACCTTGCCCATTAAATGGGAGTTTAAGTGGTAACTTCCGCTACAAATCGCCCAGAGGGGTGATTGTCAATTTCTTGACATGCACAATGTACGAGTAACACAGGACGAGGTATCGAACGTTCAGCCTCGATATGAGTCCAGTCAGGAAATGCACACGTTCCGCGCTGAGCATTGTGACGCCAACAGTAGATGAATGTAATTTCTGTTACATGATGCATAGAAGCAACAAACCGAACAGACTGATGTGATTAGAGAACACAGTGGAACACATGCTTACTGAGTGGGAACAACACAAGAACAACAACTTAAGGTAAACAACCGCCCCTGTTGACAAGACAATGTTCTTTCTTTTGTTGCTCTCACTATAACAAAGACCAGCGTCTGCTCGAATACAATTATTGTATCTCTACATATTATAAATTAGTCCCCGCACGGATTTTGATATGCTTTTCCCCATTGTGCAGATGGTGGTGGTGATTACTGTTCAAAGAGGAAGTACAACTAGGCAAATATTCTCTATTAACATTAATCAGAATGAAAAAATGAAAGAGATCCGACCCTTCGAAAAATAACTTTTTCGGCCATAGAAAGACAAGGGACAGGAAGGGAGTGAAACTGAAAGACTCCTTAGGCCTCGAATGCTCTAATACTGGTTGGTTGGTTGGTTGGTTGGTTGGTTGGTTGGTTGGTTGGTTGGTTGGTTGGTTGGTTGGTTGGTTGGTTGGTTGGTTGGTTGGTTGGTTGGTTGGTTGGTTGGTTGGTTGGTTGGTTGGTTGGTTGGTTGGTTGGTTGGTTGGTTGGTTGGTTGGTTGGTTGGTTGGTTGGTTGGTTGGTTGGTTGGTTGGTTGGTTGGTCGGTCGGTCGGTCTACTGGGTGGGGTATGAGTGACATGACTCTGTCAAGCGGGTTTTTATGACCCTTCCTGACGTCAGCTTCATCAGAGGAGTTAACTGAGATGAAACGAATGGCGTGATATATGATAGTAGGAAGGGAGAAGGCGAAACCCGGTGCCGACACATAGCCTACTCCTTTCGAATAACACTAAGGTGTCTGCTGAAGGTTCTACGTCTCCATCCGACGGACGAATCACCATCAACAGCGTCACAAGCCCTCACTCCATATGAGCACTGCGTAGAGGTTTGGAATTTAATCCAGGCTTTTGGTACACAATCTAGTGATTAGAAATTGTATACCACCACCTATCCTACCCTGCCAGCCAACATTCCGATTGTGAAATTTGTTTCCACCAACGGGACTCGAACTTGCTAACAACGGTGTCGGACCGTTTAGACTTCAACGACTTACGGATCACTACACCAAGCGGACTGAATGCTCTAATACCGTTGGGGTCGGAAAAGAACAAGAGTTCAGCGACGGAGGTCTTATAGTTAGGAGTCTGGCACAAGTACAAAGGATCAATGCCCGGACTCAGCTAACGGCGCTGTGGTCGCAGAGTTAAGAGCACCTGGGGCCCACTGTTCAGAGAATTTATTGCGGAAGGTTTGGATGGATGAAACGACCGAGCAGTGCTGATTTTAGTGAAGGAAGTCAAACAAAAACGACTGTCTGGAGGCTGTGTTGCCTTACGCTGCCTAAACCGTCAACAATAGGCGGCAAGTGTGTGTCCTCGACGATGGATACCCACCTCGTGTGCCTCAATAAGCGTTTTCTATAGTTTGCAGTAAACCATACTTCGAGGTTAATATACAGTTTATATCAAAATAAATTATTTATTCGCGTCGGTAGTCTAATTAAGATAAAATACTCTTTACAGTATGTAATGTTCCTGAATGGCTTATCTTACGGGGAGAAAGCGAGCTTGGGAAAACTTCCCGCTAAGCTCCCTCCGTACGTAGAGTACATGTCAGGTCTATAACCATAAATTCAAAACTGCTCCCGTGTGAAGCCGAGGCGAGTGGCTAGTGAAATTAATACCGGAGAATAAACACAGAGGGGCAACTTGATTAAAATTATCATATAATACTACAGTTCATTGCATGGTTGGCAACACTTATCTAGTATTATAATGGTAGTGTGTGTAAGATAAAGCATGGTGAGCGTTGTATGTATTTAACACATTATGCCTTTGTGTGTTGTGAACATAAAAAGCTTCTGCACAAGCGAAGAACACTCAGTCGCGGTAGGAGTATTTACATACATGGCTTGTTTTAGACCTCTCTTTGCATCTAATGAAGTTGTTCATTCTTTGCAACTTCCACAGCAATATTCAAAATTAACTTCCCTTTAGGAAATGTAAGTTTGTTGTAAGAAATGGTCAAAATCCATTTTTTTTTTTTGTCCGAAAAAATTCTTCAACCCTTTAAGAAAGTGATGTCAGTCAGTTCTTCCCGATTCCCTTCACAATTTGGGCTGAGCAGCTATTTTTCAAAAGTTGTTTGCAAATTTGGCACAAGTAGAAACAGTAAGGAAGATATAACATCAGGCTTTTCATTTCAGATATGCAGCAGACGGTTTAGAGCAGGCTCTAGCTGTACCTACTTATAAATAATTGTATTTGAACCAGAGAGGGAGAGTGATGTAGGGGATTCCTTTATTGAAAATGAGTGGAGTATATAGCATATCTCCCCCGGCGCAGGCGGAAGTTCCTGTTAGGGAAATGCTTACTGCTCCCTCCCTTCCACAACTGAATTTCCGGCAGGAAACCGGAAGTCCCCATCACCTACCATGGCGTCAGTACCTCTATCACACGCACATACAACCCAGCATAATTTGCGTGCACAGGTCAGCAACATTGCGCATACCACCTCGCCAAGCTGGTAGTATACATCACTGCTTCACAGTAAAGTTTGGTGGTTTGCCGACATACCCAGGCGTCAGACGGCTTAATAGCCGTGCCGACAAACACACCGCGGGTTAACAGCCGTGTTACCGTATGTCGCGATCCTGTCAGCTCCGAGGTTTGTGTTCAGATCCCTTCCCTGGCGAGGTTTTATTTTCGACTGATGCTTTCACGCCGATCATAAGCCACATACAGATTTAGCAACATCGCCTCGCAAAGCCAATGTGAAATGCCCGCGGAGCGATTTGATTGGCTAACTTCAGCAGCTGATAAAATGATGACGGTACGAGATATCCAATTATTTCTTTCAAATTATTCATCAGTATGACCAACTCTCTAATGTTCATAAACTCGGTTCACGTCGTTTCCTACCACCCTTTACATATACGACAGGAGTAGGCTGTGTGCTGGCACCGGGTTACATCCTCTTTCCTCCTAATACATCATTCATTTCATCTCATTAACTCCTCTGATAAGGTTGACGTTACCGGGCGAGTTGGCCGTTCGCTTACGGGTGCGCTGCTGTGAGCTTGCATCCGGGAGATAGTGGGTTCGAATCTCACTGTCGGCAGACCTGAAGATGGCTTTCCGTGGTTTCCTATTTTAACACAAGGCAAATCCTGGGGCTGTACCTTAATTAAGGCCACGGGCCACTTCCTTCCCACTCCTGGCCCTTTCCTGTCCCATCGTCGCCATAAGACCTATCTGTGTCGGTGCGACGTAAAGCAGGTGGTAAAAAGAGGTTGACGTCAGGAAGTGCAAAGTCATCCGTAAAATAATAATAATAAGGATTACTAGCAGTTTCCCGCTGGCTCCGCCCGCAGTGTACAAAGTATGGCGTTGTTCGTTACTATCCTCACGGATGTATTTGCAAAGTTTTGATTTAATGAAATAAAGCACATGATCTGCTGTGGTAATAGAATGTAACATTATGTCAACAAAACACTTGAAAATACATCACACAGAGAAATTGAATTAAACGTTCCTTGGAACAACATTACGCGCCGAACTGTTAAAAAGTCCTTCAAAGATCTTCGTCATGGAGACAAATGTACTCATAATTTTTGTCAGAATCTACCAACTTAAGTAGTTATTACCTCAAAAGAAAGCGCTTGATCTACTGAGTGCTTTTAGACCAAAACGAACTGCGTACATCAATTAGAACCAAAGATATGATTGCTTAAATGAGAAAAAGCGTTGAAGAAATGAGACGTCAAATTGAATGTGCACTCATAACTTTCCTCAGAATCAACCAATTTGAATAGTTAAGAGCTGAAATGAAAGAACTTGATCCACTGAGAGTTCTTAGGCCAAAACGAACTCCGTACGTCAATTAGAACCAAAGATGTGATTGCTTCAAAAATTGAAAAATCAAATAATTTGAGGAAGGCGGAAGTTAAGTGATTTATAGTACATGATGACAAATCTCTGCACGAATACCTTTCAGTTAAAAAAGGAATGAAGGAAATCGACCGGATAGAATGGTCGGACTGGCTGACTTTAGTTTTCTTATTTTTTAAATATATAGATTATTATTATTATTATTATTATTATTATTATTATTATTATTATTATTATTATTATTATTATTATTATTATTAGCCTCCATGGCTCAGGTGGCAGCGCACCGGCCTCTCACCACTGGATACCGTGGTTCAAATCCCGATCACTCCATGTGAGATTTGTGCTGGACAGAGACGAGGCGGGACAGGTTTTTCTCCCGGTACTTCGGTTTTCCTTGTCATATTTCATTCCAGCAACACTCTCCATTATCATTTCATCTGGTCATTCATTAATCATTGCCCCAGAGGAGTGCGACAGGCTTCGGCAGCCGGCACAATACCTATCCTCGCCGCTAGATGGAAAGAAATTATTACAAGAAATACCTACTACTAGTTTAACATTTCAAATCCAGCATCATCATATACAAATTCCACACAACGTAAGTAATTCCAGTGCTTAAGACCACGGCTTACAATAGGGTACTATAGGTTGAGCTTACTACTAGCTCAGCATTACAACACTGTCGTATACAAATTCACACATATGATAAATAATTCTGATTCCTTAATACTACAATTTACAGCATTATGACATCACATAGAAATTTACACACCATTTACTCCCTACGAAGATTCATCTCGCTTCATACCAGACCTCATAGATAAACGCGACAAGGGTTGCACACACACACACACACACACACACACACACACACACACACATGCTATACGTTTCTCTTATTCCTGTAAAGTTGTGAAAAATTATATACCACATTGTTTAGACGACTCTTCACATTTTGGCAGTCACGTGAAATTGCTTAACCAAAACTCTGTATGTGTTACTGCGGAATAAACCACCTCCTTTTCTCATCTCAAAAAAACATTCGTTGATGCATTACGTCAGAGAGTAGTTGTTGACGTCCTTGCTATTTAGCACAAAAGTTACCAAGGTTTATAAATATTGCTAATTCCTTGTTTCGCCAGGACGAACATCAGCAAGGAACTGCTAACCAATTTCCCCCCATGTTGCTCTGAACTTCATTAAAACCTCGTGTGGGTGTAAGACGGGAAGAATTCCAATTTTCTCATGTTTCATAAAAGGTGGGAAGTCCTTTGTAGTTCGTCACCGGGAGTCTTTGACAAGATGAAGCTTCATGAGTTCGGAAATTAAATCTTAATGACATCACAGCGCGGAGCACTGAGGTCGGGAAGATGTGTCACTTCACCGAGCAGAGAGCTCCTCCACTACAAATTGATCTCGTAATTGCTGCTACCACGTCCACCAATTAAGCCACTGTAACTCTGTCTTTGGGATTTTCTTTAACAGTCCCTTTGATTGCATATATGTCATGGAAAACTCATTTTAATTAATAGCATTACAAAATCAACCCTAAGTTAATTATCCTATTAATAGCGTTGAGCTTGACTTTAATAAACAAACATAATTATTATACTCGGAGAGCTTCATGCCCTTCGTAACACTTCATTTTCATTTGCGAATTCCCTCAGGGTCCGAAATATTTATTGCTTTCTCTGGTTTAGGTTAAGAGAAGATGTTTGTCTAGTAGTACGTTCGCGTAAAACAGTAACCACTTTCATCAGACTAGCTGGTGGATTCTTTAGACCTCTAGTTTTATGTTACTGTTTATATCATGATCGTAGCGACAAGACCTCTCGTTTCATGTGACTGTTTATATCATGATCATAGCGACTAGACTTCTAGTTTTATGTGACTGTTTATATCATAATCATAACGACTAGACCTCTCGTTTTATGTGACTGTTTATATCATGATCATAGCGACTAGACTTCTAGTTTTATGTGACTGTTTATATCATAATCATAACGACTAGACCTCTCGTTTTATGTGACTGTTTATATCATGATCATAGCGACAAGACCTCTCGTTTCATGTGACTGTTTATATCATGATCATAGCGACAAGACCTCTAGTTTTATGTGACTGTTTATATCATGATCATAGCGACAAGACCTCTCGTTTCATGTGACTGTTTATATCATGATCATAGCGACTAGACTTCTAGTTTTATGTGACTGTTTATATCATAATCATAACGACTAGACCTCTAGTTTTATGTGACTGTTTATATCATGATCATAACGACTAGACTTCTAGTTTTATGTGACTGTTTATATCATAATCATAACGACTAGACTTCTAGTTTTATGTGACTGTTTATATCATGATCGTAGCGACTAGACCTCTAGTTTTATGTGACTGTTTATATCATGATAGTAGCGACTAGACCTCTAGTTTTATGTGACTGTTTATATCATGATAGTAGCGACTAGACCTCTAGTTTTATGTGACTGTTTATATCATGATCGTAGCGACTAGACCTCTAGTTTTATGTGACTGTTTATATCATGATCGTAGCGACTAGACCTCTAGTTTTATGTGACTGTTTATATCATGATCGTAGCGACCAGACCTCTAGTTTTATGTAACTGTTATATCATGATCGTAGCGACTAGACCTCTAGTTTTATGTGACTGTTTATATCATGATCATAGCGACTAGACCTCTAGATTTATGTGACTGTTTATATCATGATCGTAGCGACTAGACCTCTAGTTTTATGTGACTGTTTATATCATGATCGTAGCGACTAGACCTCTAGTTTTATGTGACTGTTTATATCATGATCGTAGCGACTAGACCTCTAGTTTTATGTGACTGTTTATATCATGATCGTAGCGACCAGACCTCTAGTTTTATGTAACTGTTATATCATGATCGTAGCGACTAGACCTCTAGTTTTATGTGACTGTTTATATCATGATCATAGCGACTAGACCTCTAGTTTTATGTAACTGTTATATCATGATCGTAGTGACTAGACCTCTAGTTTTATGTGACTGTTTATATCATGATCATAGCGACTAGACCTCTAGTTTTATGTGACTGTTTATATCATGATCATAGTAACTAGACCTCTAGTTTTATGTGACTGTTTATATCATGATCATAGCGACTAGACCTCTAGATTTATGTGACTGTTTATATCATGATCGTAGCGACTAGACCTCTAGTTTTATGTGACTGTTTATATCATGATCGTAGCGACTAGACCTCTAGTTTTATGTGACTGTTTATATCATGATCGTAGCGACTAGACCTCTAGTTTTATGTGACTGTTTATATCATGATCGTAGCGACCAGACCTCTAGTTTTATGTAACTGTTATATCATGATCGTAGCGACTAGACCTCTAGTTTTATGTGACTGTTTATATCATGATCATAGCGACTAGACCTCTAGTTTTATGTAACTGTTATATCATGATCGTAGTGACTAGACCTCTAGTTTTATGTGACTGTTTATATCATGATCATAGCGACTAGACCTCTAGTTTTATGTGACTGTTTATATCATGATCATAGTGACTAGACCTCTAGTTTTATGTGACTGTTTATATCATGATCATAGCGACATGGTCTCCAGCATTATGTCACTATTTATATGATGATCATAGCGACATGGCCTCCAGCATTATGTGACTGTTTATATCATGATCATAGCGACTAGACCTCTAGTTTTATGTGACTGTTTATATCAAGATCATAGCGACATGGCCTCCAGCATTATGTCACTATTTATATGATGATCATAGCGACATGGCCTCCAGCATTATGTGACTGTTTATATCATGATCATAGCGACTAGACCTCTAGTTTTATGTGACTGTTTATATCATGATCATAGCGACATGGCCTCCAGCATTATGTCACTATGTATATGATGATCATAGCGACATGGCCTCCAGCATTATGTCACTATTTATATGATGATCATAGCGACATGGCCTCCAGCATTATGTGACTGTTTATATCATGATCATAGCGACTAGACCTCTAGTTTTATGTGACTGTTTATATCATGATCATAGCGACATGGCCTGCAGCATTATGTCACTATGTATATGATGATCATAGCGACATGGCCTCCAGCATTCTGTCACTGTTCATGCAGTGATCATGGCCACGGGACGCCCAGTGTTGTAACAACGTAGAACTTGACAAGGAATATTAAGAACGTGGAAACGTAAATGTCATCAGACATCACATTACAGTCGTCTTTCCTGAAGACTGAAGAAGCAAAATGTCAGTCACGATTGTATTGCACTCCGGAATAAACGTCCTTCCACTATTTCGTGTTTGGTTTTCGTATGGTGTGTCCGGTGTGTATGTTTGCATGAGGCAAACACGTTACTTCAGGTCTATAACCAACTAGTAAAACGGAAATTAATAGGAATAATAATGCGGAGAAGACTTGAGCTCAGAAAGTCGGTGCTGTAGCACCTGAGCCACTGTCATCATCAGCCCTAAGAACTCTGCCTGCACAGTGTCGTAACACAAGCCTGGTTGGCGCCAAGGAAGCAGTAGAACAGAGTGGTACATGACGTCAGTTGGTCGACATTCTGTAAAGCTGCTAGATTAATAGAAGAAATTGACGGCTTTGCTAATTGCCGCACATGCTGCGCAGTGACCTTCCTGGCTGTTCCCACGGTAGCGGGTTCCGTCCCAACTGCGGGTATCGGTATCAGAGTTCAAGGACGATATTTCCTTTTACTGTTGATTAAAACATTATTGGGCAGCCGTTAGCCAGGCTCATTGTTTATGATGGGACAATGATTTGCTCACAGCTCGTGAAGTTTCTATGGTTTGACACCGTGGTTAGCCGGTTCGAGTCCCGTTGGTCGAAAAAATAGTCTCCAGCAGAATGTTGGCCGGCAGGGTAGGGGAGGTGGTGGAATACAATTTTTAATCACTAGATTGCGTGCCAAAAGACTGGATCTAATTCCAAATGTCACCGCAGTGCTCATATGGAGTGAGGGAGTATGACGCTGTTGTTGGTGATTCATCCTTGGTGCTATTCGACAGGAGTAGGCTATGCGCCGGCACCGGATTTCACCCTCTCCTTCCTACAATCATATATCACGCCACTCATTTCATCTCATTGACTCCACTGATGAGGCTGGCGTCAAGAAGGGCATCTGATCGTAAAACTGGCTACAAAGATTAATCTCACTTCATACCCGACCCCGTAGAGCAGAAAGAGCGAACCTATGGCAAGCGAACACGAATCCTCTGGCCCGTCAGACAACACACCATCATATCTTAATGTTTTTACCATGTAATAAATAGGTCGAAAATACAGTAACATAGCATATTTCAACATTACGCTTCAATAAAGAAGTATGTCACAATTCATTCTATAGCCGTAATTTTATCAAATATATTTATTTATCATCTAAGGCTATTACAGATGGTGTAATAGAAAATTACATAACAAATTAAATAATATATACAAATATACACTGACTGACAGTGACAATGCAACACCAAGGAGGAGTGGTTCGAAAGGGATGAAAGTTGGGGAAAAAACAGAGACGGCACGGATGAATAATTGATGTTTATTTCAAACCGATATGCAGGTTACACAATGCGCACGGCATCGACTCAGTAGGATGTAGGACCACCGCGAGCGGCGATGCACGCAGAAACACGTCGAGGTACAGAGTCAATAAGAGTGCGGATGGTGTCCTGAGGGATGGTTCTCCATCCTCTGTCAACCATTTGCCACAGTTGGTCGTCCGTACGAGGCTGGGGCAGAGTTTGCAAACGGCGTCCAATGAGATCCCACACGTGTTCGATTGGTGAGAGATCCGGAGAGTACGCTGGCCACGGAAGCATCTGTACACCTCGTAGAGCCTGTTGGGAGATGCGAGCAGTGTGTGGGCGGGCATTATCCTGCTGAAACAGAGCATTGGGCAGCCCCCGAAGGTACGGGAGTGCCACCGGCCGCAGCACATGCTGCACGTAGCGGTGGGCATTTAACGTGCCTTGAATACGCACTAGAGGTGACGTGGAATCATACGCAATAGCGCCCCAAACCATGATGCCGCGTTGTCTAGCGGTAGGGCGCTCCACAGTTACTGCCGGATTTGACCTTTCTCCACGCCGACGCCACACTCGTCTGCGGTGACTATCACTGACAGAACAGAAGCGTGACTCATCGGAGAACACGACGTTCCGCCATTACCTCATCCAAATCGCTCTACCCCGGCACCATGCCAGGCGTGCACGTCTATGCTGTAGAGTCAATGGTAGTCTTCTGAGCGGACGCCGGGAATGCAGGCCTCCTTCAACCAATCGACAGGACATTGTTCTGGTCGATATTGGAACAGCCAGGGTGTCTTGCACATGCTGAAGAATGGCGGTTGACGTGGCGTGCGGGGCTGCCACCGCTTGGCGGCGGATGCGCCGATCCTCGCGTGCTGACGTCACTCGGGCTGCGCCTGGACCCCTCGCACGTGCCACATGTCCCTGCGCCAACCATCTTCGCCACAGGCGCTGCACCGTGGACACATCCCTATGGGTATCGGCTGCGATTTAACGAAGCGACCAACCTGCCCTTCTCAGCCCGATCACCATACCCCTCGTAAAGTCGTCTGTCTGCTGGAAATGCCTCCGTTGACGGCGGCCTGGCATTCTTAGATATACACGTGTCCTGTGGCACACGACAACACGTTCTACAATGACTGTCGGCTGAGAAATCACGGTACGAAGTGGGCCATTCGCCAACGCCGTGTCCCATTTATCGTTCGCTACGTGTGCAGCACAGCGGCGCATTTCACATCATGAGCATACCTCAGTGAGGTCAGTCTACCCTGCAATTGGCATAAAGTTCTGACCACTCCTTCTTGGTGTTGCATTTGCTCTGACAGTCAGTGTACATAAACATACAGATATACGTGTTGACATGTTTTCTACAGACTATTCACATAATTTACAAAATAATCACGGTCCACCCTTGAGAAGAGCTTTCCGAATTGCAGTGGAGGGTGGTGAAAAATCTCTATTGCCCTTCCAGCTGATTTACTGTCCTAAGGGCTTGCATGAACCAAGAATGTTCGTGTGCAACCGTCCTGCCTTGTTCGCCTGCTTGGGACATGAAGTGGAATCAACTCCAGTATGGCCGGACAGTCCAATTTACTCTTCAGCATTTACTCGCTAACATTGCGTTCGCACATTTTCGGCGCGTTGCCAGCGATCTTCATACCTGCCTGAAGAGTGTGGCATGTCCAGGAATCCAAAACTAATCTACTTCATGAACTCTATCGGCATTCTCTCGAGTTGGTGTATGCGGCCTTTCTGATACGGGAGCCACACCCCACAACCATACTCAAGAGAGGGTCTCACGAGGGAACAAAACAGTGTTTTAGCACATGCAATATTATTGAAATCTTTACGAATCCGTTTGATAAACCCTAGTAGCTTGAAGATTTCTTTGTGATGTTATCGATGTGTTTCGCAAAGGTTAAGCCATTTGTTACAAAGAATTACACCTAGGTCATTGAACTCATCCACACGAATTAAACATTCTCCACTGATTTTATATTGGTGAAATACAGGTGTTGTCCGCCTCTGTGGTGTAGTGGTTACTGTGATTAGCTGCTATCCCCAGAGTCCCGGGTTCGATTCCCGACTCTGCCACGAAATTTGAAAAGTGGTACGAGGGCTGGAACGGGGTCTACTCAGCCTCGGGAGGTCGGTAGAGGGGGGTTCGATTCCCTCCTCAGCCATCCTTGAAGTGGTTTTCTGTGGTTTCCCACTTCTCCTCCAGGCAAATGCCGGGATGGTACCTAACTTAAGGCCACGGCCGTTTCCTTCCTTCTTCCTTATCTATCCCTTCCAAACTTCCCTTCCCCCCACAAGCATGGCAGGTGAGGCCGTCTGGCTGAGGTACTGGTCATCCTCCCCATGTGTATCCCCAGACTCAGAGTCTGAAGCTCCAGGACAGTGCCCTTGAGGCGGTAGAGGTGGGATCCCTCGCTGAGTCCGAGGGAAAACCGACCCTGGGGGGTAAGCAGTTTACGAACGAACGAAAATACAGGTGTTAATTTTCGACTAAATGGCATGACACCACACTTAACTTCATTTACTCTGAGAGACCACTTATCACACCACTCGCATATTCGCTTTAAATCTTCTTGTAGATAATCGCCATCTCTACCTTATTCTACGACTTTGTATAGTTTCAGGTCGTCAGCGTACAAGCGACATTCACAGCTCTGAACGACTGAAATAATATCATTTAGAAACAAAACAAACAGAAGAGGCCCTAACAGTGATCCCTGTGGAACGCCGGATGAAGGTCCTCGTACTTGACGGCCACTCTTTAACTTAAAGCAAAGATATAACCTATTCTTAAAATTGACCTGTTTCAAACGTCAATTTCTATAGAACACTTTCCCGCTTTATAGCTCCAAAGGTACACCATATCAAAAAAGTAGTTTTGCTCCACTCAGTTACACTTTAGGCGACTGAGCACCAAAATTTACAACAGTTCAGCCTCTCAAAGGCACAAGTTTCTTATCAGATAACTTCGAAAACAGTGTTTACTGTCATTTCTGGTCGACACTTGTCTAAAAATAACTAGAAATTAAACCGGGGCAATAAGTGCCCATTCTAAATGGCCTAAATGTACAAAGAAAAAAGTTTAAGAGAATCGGCCATTGACAAAATGTCAGGAGGCGAAACACTTGCACTCCTTTAAAAGCTTTAGAAAAACACTAAAATTCTGTACCACATATTTAAAAAGTGACTGCCATTACCTTGAGCTGGTGGGCCTTCCGACGACGGGCAAGGGCTGCACCTGCACTCTGGACGGGAGCGACGAAGAAGACAAAATGGCCCAAAAGCGCCCAGCTTATATAGCAACTCAGGGGGAAGGTTCTCGAACTCTTTTGACCTAGGCAGAATGCCTGTACACACCTCCAATGTTAATTGGCTACAAAAATATATACAAAAAATTCTGATGGATCCATAACATAAGAAGGAAGCCTTAGAAGTGCTGACACCCTCAGCACATTAAAAAAAACAATCTACAAACACTTCAGGTGTACAAATCTTGAAATTAGAAATTTTCTTTGAAAAATTAATATTCCGTCCTCCCGCCGGAGGGGCATATACGTCGATAGTAGAGACATCTGACGATTAAAAGTCCAAACTTCTTTAGATACAGTTCAGGGTTTAGATAACAGATGGCCTTCTGGAAGGCGCGCAGTTCAATTGAACGGAGATGTACCTCCGGTACAGTTATTATTATTATTATTATTATTATTATTATTATTATTATTATTATCCAGGCATGTGGTGTAGAGATAGCGTGCCTGGCTCTTATTCCAAGGCCCTGGGTTCGTTTTCCGACCAGTTCAAGGATTGTAATTCCTGAGTGAGCAGTAGAAGACGGTTCACTTGATACGAGATGTTAGTTACAGGAAGAAAGCGCACAGTGGGAAGATGGCGCTACTGATCACTAGCTGCCATGGTGTCTGAAAATTGATGACACTCCCAGATAAGGCAAATCTATGTCAAAATCGGAATTTTTCCTTTCAGCTTTCTTCTCGCAAATGCGTTTGAAGTGCGGAAGAGGGAAACATTTAAGGGTGCACAGAGTACTGACGTTACTAGTTCGATTTTAAGCACCGCTCCATTAAATTGTTAATAATTGTTTTACCCATCGTTTCAGTTAAGCCTAGTTTCGGTTTAGTGAGTTCGGTTAAGCGGGGATTTACAGCACTGCAAGAAACAAGTCACTAGCTCCACAGTGACTACACCAGAAACAGCCAACGAGTGTGCACTAAGCCATCGATATCTTATTCAAGTAGCAGGGATTGTAATGGAATTGTCCATCCTGGAACGTGACAAGTACGAGCGAGAGTCCATTTCTCACTGTGAAATATTTACAAAGCTCTTCACACTTTCACTTTTTTTTTTTTTTTACAGAGGTGCTCGTTAAAATGCGGTCATCTGTGAATCTCCCGGCAGAGTTAAACGCTTTTGACCTGTTCCACGCGTTGTGATGGTTATTCCCCTTTCAAAACACAAATCACCTCTTTGTTATAAATTTTCAGATTATCAGGCTGTATTCAGTCTTCTTCCTCTATCGCTATTCTCACACTTGTTAGGTCGCTGGTGCGAACTGGGTCGCGCATGTGGATTTGGTCCTGTTTAGCGACCGGATGCCCTTCCTGACGGCATTTTGTATGGAAATATTTCTTCGCTATTGACCCCTTGTGGGTGCGTGCGGTAGAATAACACACCTGCCTGTCGTAAGAGGCGGCTAAAAGGGCCCCAGGGGCTCTTAACTTGGGAGCGTGGGTTGGCGACGACGGGGCCCTTAGCTGAGTTCTGGCATTACTTCTAATTACTTGTGCCAGGCTCTTCACTTTCATCTATTCTAACCGAGCTCCTTAGTCTACTCTTGCTCTTTACCGACCCCGACGGTATTAGGTGTCGAGGGCCAGAGAGTCTTACATTTTCAGGCCCTTCGTGGTCCTTGTCTGTCTTTGGTCGATACCTTCATTTTTTGAAGTGTCGGATCCCTTCTACTTTTTTTTCTCTGATTAGTCATATACAGCGTGATTCGGCCGCCACTTCCAATGCAGTTTTATGCAACCCGCAATATTCATTCCACCCTGAAAACATCTGCCATGCCGGTATGCTCAGACAACACAAGCGGATATCTTGGTATTTACCGCCTCACCACGATAGGACGCCGTAATGTTATACTCATATTAAACAATGGAAGACATGAATGGGCCTTCTAGATAATATGAACCTGACACCTCGGCGAAACACTAAATTGATATTGTGACCGCAGTAAACCTAATACTTGCTCTAAGATGTGGAGTGTGCCGTACCGTAATGTAGTTGATGAAGGCGTGACGAAGCCGGTTTGCATGTCAGGTGCGAGGTTCGAGTCCGGGGCGAAGACTACATAGTTTTGAAATATTTGTTTAATACGTATCACACGCAATGTAACTTCAATACTCGCTTTCATGCAAATTGTGTGTGAATGAATATGTTTGTGGCCCTAAGAAGGGCCGATTAGTTAGCAGGCCGGACACATACAGACCGGAAATAATAGGAACACAACTGCCCTGACAATGTTTTATCGCAGCAAATGCTCGATGTGATGACCGTCTTGGTTTATGCACATTCGGGCCCGGTGTGCAATAGATCGTCTTGCGCGAAGGCGCCCGTGATGAGTTGCCGGAGCTGGTTGGGGTTTTCCGGCGCTTGAGTGTAAACGACGTTCTTCAAATGTCTCCATAAAAAGAAGTCTTAAGGGCGTTAAATGGTGATCTGGCGGACCAAGAAATAGGGCCTCCTAGTCCTGTCCATTACCTTGGCAGTTCCTCGTTCAGATTGTTACGAACGAGCAAAGCGAATATGGAGGAGCTCCATCCTGTTGCAAGCACGTCGTCAAACGATCGTGCAAGGACACATCCTTCAGCAGCAGTGGGTGTTACTGACGCACAAAGTGCAGATAGCGTGGGCCCGTCCAGTGGCTCTCGAAGAAATAAGGTCCAATCAGGCGATCCCCAAAGATTCCACACCAGACATTCACTCCCCATCGCACTTGATGGGCCGGCTGTCACACCCAGTGAGGATTGTCCGGACTCCAATAGTGCATGTTGTGGCGATTGACGTTCCCATTATTGTGGACGCGCGATTCGTGCGAAAACAAGATATGCCATACGAATGCTGCATAATTGTCCAGCCTGCCTAATAGCCTCCAACAGTACTCCAATCGAGCTTCGAAATCCCGCTCATAGAGCTCTTGGTGTGGCTCAAGATGGTATGGGTGAAATTTATGTTCATGCAGTATTTGTCAGACGGACGGCTGGCTGGTGTTCACCTGTCGTGCAATCGCCCTTGTACTGATGTGTAGATTATTACGAGCTGCCTCCAGAACGGCCTCTTCTGTTTCACCCGATGTAACGGGCCTATCGCGGACTGGTGGCTGGTTGGAAATCACACGTGTTGTCCTTACGCGTCTTTCAACACGGCGGAATGTCGTAGCAGCCGGGTGTCGCCCGTCGGGATACCGTTCCTGGTAGAGACGTACTTACTGCCCCGCACGCATTTTGTCTTGCTTCCCCATAAATGAGGAGCATGTGAATGTATTCCTCTGTGAAGAACATGCCGAATGACAGCAAAGATTACAGTACATTTAAACCCTAACCAGCGGAGTATGCTCAGGGAACAAGATGAATAACAGCGCCATTCTGCTGTTTGAATGTGGCAAACGTGGGGCTGTGTTTACGTATTCAAACATCATACCGATGCAAAAAAATTTGAACGATGCATGATTCGAACAGCCGCTGGCACATTCCGTCTATTCTTAGGCGAACACCTAACCACATCCGCTACATTACACTGCTGGAAAAATGCTGGTAGTACGACAAGAGCAGAGTACATACACCATCCGGTTCGTTGTTTAGGACATTAATTACTGCACTGTTACCTAGTTTTATGCATCGATTTCCCCGTTCGTTACACCCGGTCACGAGGCACGACAGATTAACATACTTACGTAGTAAAAGGACGTTGCTACATGATTTCAAGGCGTCATGTTTTGCGAACGGATGATATAACATTTCGCTAGGGTTCAAAATCGTGTGGAAAAATGTGCTCACTGTACATTAGTACCATACAGTATGTCTGCAGCAGAATAGCACCCCTATACCCATGTGCACGTTAGTTGGGCTGCAGCAAACGATATTGGAAGGGGCTGCTGAATCACACTGTATAGAACTATAGAGGATGGTTGCCTGGTTGTACTTCATCTTAAAACGATTATCACCACCGCTTACAGCTGTCACATGTACTGTAGTACAGGGGCGGGAGGGACGAATGGCAGATTCGGAAGGGAAAAAAAGCATTATGCCCTAACACAGAAATACATCCGCACACGCAGGCGCCCTTTTCTTCAGCCACCAAGCTCTCACATGGCTCTTCGAGAATACAAACAGTAACCTGATAACAATACAAAACAATCGAGAAAAGTGAACAATACTCTGTAACTTTCGATAATCTTTAGAGTTAATGAGAGGTCTGCACCTCACGGCACGGCACACTGTCTACTTTTCTACGTTTGCAAAGGGACATTTTCCTTCACAAATTAATTATTATAACGACTTTAAATGTCAATTGCTCGTAAGAACCGAAGTTCACACTAAGTAAACCACAATGAACCTCCCAAAGCACTTTACGGGTGTAAACTGCCCTTTTCCCAAGATGACTGTACCTATATAATCCCCCGAGGAATGCAGCAGGTCTTTTACTCTCTGGGGAAGTCTGCAGCTGTAATTCCAAGAAACGAATGGATAAAGTCTAAATGTTATCTAATTCTAAGGTGACAATAAATACGCATATTAGAACTTTTCTACAGCGCAGTGAAAGATCAGGTCAAGAAGAAAACTAGCAATAATTCACCGGTTTTTCTTATCATTTATCCCCTTTATCCGTAAGTTAGAACATATGTTTTTCGGTATCTAAGAAAGACATGATCTGAAACTTATGCACATTATAAAAACCTTCGCAGGCCGTGTGTTGGGCACTCTTGCTGTAGTGTATGCCGAGATATGTTAAAACAAAAATGGTTTACCCTAATTTACAACCTTTTGAGTTCACGTCGGATGGTCTATAGACGCCGTAATATTTGCCCATACTATGTACTAGTAATAATGTTTTTTTTTTTACATCCCAAAAACTACTTACACGTTTTTTCGAGACGCCGAGCTGTCTGAATATTGCCCCACAGGAGTTCTTTTACGTGCTCGTAAATCTGCCGACAAATACCACCAGACTGAACCAGGATCGAACCTGCCAAGTTGGGGCCAGAAGTGCAGTGCCTCTGACATTCCGGAATGATACAAGGCGTTGAATTAAAATATCTGCACACGGTACTTGTGTCAGGGTCCTCACTTTCAGCTCTCCTGTCTGACCTCCCTTGATCAACTCTTGTTCCTTTCCTACCCTACCCCGAGGTATTAGATCACTCGAGCTCTAGGAAGTCTTTCATTTTCACGCCTTTCGTGCCCTTGCCTTTCTTTGGCCGATACCTTCATTTTTCGAAGTGTCGAATCCCTTCCATTTTTCTCTCTGATTAGTGTTATATAGAGGATGGTTGCCTAGTTGTACTTCCTTTCAAACAATGATCACCACCACGTTTTCCATCACATTTCCTAAAATCGGCCGCATCTCTTGGTCAGAGAGAGGGTGTTGCCATTTAGGTGGCCCGCACTACCCCCTCATGGTGGGGATCGAATTTATTTTTAAACACAGCAGATGCCGCCCACCCTCGTCGAAGGGTCTGCCTTACAAAGCCTGCACCAGGCCGGAAATAGCCACAGGAAATTATTATTATTATTATTATTATTATTATTATTATTATTATTATTATTATTATTATTATTATTATTATTATTATATTACAGTGCTTCGGGTGTTTAAGTCGTCAGATGTGGTAAAGTAGATTGTGAGAGAGCTGTTACGATATTGATCGTTGTATTTGTAAGCTACGAGCCGTGTTCAGGTGTTTTGTGGCTTGTGCTGCATTCTGTCAATTGCAGCCCAGGTATGCATACCATTTCATGTGCAATGTTTTGTTCGTGTGCGTACATAAATCTACGATACTTCAGTGTTTGCCCGACACATTCTGCCCTGTGTTGTGCTCTAGGCTGCAGCCTTCTCTTTGATAGGTTATTGGTGGGCTCGTTGTTTTGTCCTTTAAAGCAGTTAACAGTTTGTTCATCGGTGACCAGGAAGAGTTATACCTTATTCCTATATTCCACTGTGGATCGGAGCGATAGAATAAATCTACTGTATCCCCTGCCTGTCGGGCTCTATAATTGGGAGAGCGAATAGGCGACCATGGGGCCCTTAGCTCAGTCTCCTATTGCTTCCACTTACTTGTACCCGGCTTCTCTTTCTTCTTTTCTATTCGACCTCCCTTGGTCAAATCTGTTCCATTCCTATTAGATCACTCGAGGTCTAGCGAGTCTTTCATTTTCACGCCTTTCGTGCCCTTGACTTTCTTTGGTCGATACCTTCATTTTTCGATGAATCGGACCTCTTCCATTTTTTAATTTTTTAATATTGAAAACATTTCTAAACAAAGTAAGGGGTCCTCATATTACGAAAAACTTAAAATAAAGCAATTTCCTCATTTGTGCCGAGTGTTGAAGGGCTAAAAGGCACCGAAAAGTTTCAAATTGTGTCATGGATTAGCTCTATCAAACTATTTTTTTCTTTTTTCTTTTTTTTTTTTTTTTGCTACTTGCTTTACGTCGCACCGACACAGATAGGTCTTATGGCGACGATGGGATAGGAAAGGCCTGGGAGTTGGAAGGAAGCGGCCTGGCCTTAATTAAGGTACAGCCGCAGCATTTGCCTGGTGTAAAAATGGGAAACCACGGAAAACCATCTTCAGGGCTGCCGACAGTGGGATTCGAACCCACTATCTCCCGGATACAAGCTCACAACCACGCGCCCCTAACCGCACGGCCAACTCGCTCGGTTGAAAGAAAAATCTAAAATCACTTCCGGTCTAAATGCAGTTTCGAAGAAAACCAGCCTAAAATCGCTTCCTTATTTACTCGTTTTCTTTTTTTATTCAAATCCTAGCCAAAGTAATTTACATAATTCTTTCTGTAATGTGTTCCTTGGTTCAATACCCTCAGGCACTTTCTGATTTTTTGAAAAATGTCCACACCGTAAGTAGTTATAAGGGCTTTAGTGAAACGATGCATTGACTCACATTAGCGCTCGTAGTGATGGAAAAAGGTAATAGTAGAGCTGGTTCACGGCCGACTTGATGCGTCGCTCTAGCTAGCGCCGAGCGCAACGAGGGATCCAGTCGGCCATGGCTGCTTGTTTGACGTTTGGTGGAATGTGAATCCATCTCCAGAATCTTGATTAGATCTTAAAATTCTTAAGAATTTCCTGTTTTGTATCTCTCTCTGTGTGTCTCCGAAATTCTCATTCTAACATTCTAACTACGGTTTCTGCTGCGGAACGGCATTCTGGTTTAACCAGGGGCGGCCGAACCTTATGTGCTGAAGTGCTGCAGCCCATTGTCTGTTTGAAAAATAAATTACTTTAATAACATTACCTACAATCAAATACAGTGCATTGAAAAAGGAGTCATCCAAAGAATAGGAAATCATTCAACTCTCCTCACAACCAGGTAACTACTCGTGTGCTCCACGCCGGGTGCTGTGCAGATCACAGCTCAGCGAGAATTTCTAAGCCTTTTGCCAGAAAGCAGTAAATCTGCCTTTTGCGCATGCGTGCCGAACTTTCCCGATATGCTGTGGAAACAACAGCCAAGACAGCTATTCGTTGGAGGACGGAGAAGCAGCATTGGTCACATTTAGTCTACATTTGGACCTAAATGAGAACATGGCAGGTGACACCCCTACTGACTCAGCGGTAGTATTAGGAGGGGATCGCTCAAAGCACACAGGACCGGACGAGTTGGGCGTGCGGCTAGCGTCGCGCAGCTGTGAGCTTGCATCCTCGAGATAGTGGGTTCGAACCCCACTGTCGGCAGCCCCGAAGACGGCTTTCCGTGGTTTCCCATTTTCACGCCAGGCAAATGCTGGGGCTGTACCTTAACTAAGGCCAAGGCCACTTCCTTCCCATGCTTAGGCCTTTCATATCCTATCGTCGCATTAAGACCTCTCCGTGTCGGTGCGACGTAAAGCAAATAGAAAAGAAAAAAAAAGCAAACAGGAAAACAAAATACTGCAGAGGAAGCCATCAGCTGTTCCCACCAGGTCCGTTAATACTCCCAACTTGCCTACTCCATAGCCATATTTGTAAATCAATGAACTATACAAATTGTACTTTTTACGTTGTCAAAATGCGGACATGATGTTGTGCTTTCCTTTAATCACAAATTGTCTACTTTATAAATTTCACTATAACAACATAACATGTAATTTTGCATTACAGTGGTGCTGGGTTTATTTCAATGATTTTGGTAACATTGAAAAGTTCTATTTTTGCGCGCTCACACAAAATTGTTTCTGAGTTCGTGAGTCTTTTGTCATTGCAGGTGTTATTGTGTGTTCAATTATATTTGTATGAGGAATGTGTATGTGTGTTGAGTTATTTGCATATTTGTTCAGTATGGAAAACTCAGTGGAAAGCCTCTTGAAAACCGCATATATTTCTGAATATCTTTATTTTTTGGAGGGGTGGATGGGTTACAGCACACAACTGATTTTCTGCATCAGCTGCCACTGGGTTTAACTGTTGTCTGGCAGGATCTGCATTTGACCTGTGTGTGTTGTTTTTTTAGGCAAACCCTGAATGCCACCTCCATTGTTCTCGTCCTCTTCTCGATGGCAACTTGCTCGTTGGTGTCTGGGGGTAAAATGTCGCCACTGTGCGTGAATTTCTAGGTCCTAACAGTCCATGGCATGGTGGTCATTTCTTGAAGTGCATGTGATCAGCTCAACTTCATAGAATTCCTTCTTGGTCCTCGGATGGAAGAGGACGCTTTCCTCAACATCCGCCTTCCAAATTAGTGTTATTATTATTATTATTGCAGCAATCAGCGGTAGTGTGTGGTCACGGAGAAGCTGTGGAGAAGTCTCCTGCCAGACGATCTCTGGAAGTCAATAACACTTACAGCGGCTCCTCAAAGAATGCCTTTAAAGAAAAACAGAGCAAAACTCTCCCAGCAGTTTTAATCAACGTATAATTTTACAGCCGAACTATGAAACTGATCCTCATTTGTGCGCTTTATGGCCAGTTGAGTTACTGTTTTCTTAATTACCCTCATTTAGTATAGAATATCCTCAAACTTGTACAACTCTTCAGAAGGGGATCGTATTTCAGGTATCATTAAAGAGAGACTAGAAAGGGCATCCTCGATCAAAGAACGCTTCAACTTGAACAGTATCAGATGTTCTCTTACGACCCCGACAGTATTAGGTGTGAATGTCTTTCATTCTGACGCCCTTGGTGGCCCATCCGCTTCCTTTTTATCTCTTCCTCATTAGTGCTGAGATCGAGATCCTAACGCAGTTATACTTTCCCACCCCCCTTAAAAATATTATTGCGAATAAAACTCCCTCTGTTTTATAACTCTAATTTATTTCAGGATGATCCAATAAAGGTACACATACAATTCAGTGGCGTATACTGAGGGCTGCCGAGGCTATCGGTGAAGCCCAAACCTCAAATAAGAACTCAGGGAATCTGAAGCACATTATAATGTAAGCATCTGACATAATTATGTGATAATCGAAGACAAAATAATAGCTTATTCGATTATCGATTATATTTATTATTATTGAAAAATGCGCACATGCCGTGCAGAATACCATTACATTACATTTACATTACACACACATTACTTTTCTTTGCTATAAGCTACGATGGATTTCTGTATATTCTTGCATTTTACAATATGGTATCTATCACAGAATTCCAAGCACAACTCACACGCACATTCGTCATTTGGTTCGTGAAATAATTTGTTGCAGCACACCTTGTGGTGGAAACCATGGATCGCCAATCTCGTCGTCACGTGTCGCATATCATGATTAGCTTCCATCCAGGTCCTGTCTTGCATAGCAGATGTTGCATAGAAGTCCTCTGGTATGTTGTTTTTCTTCTCATGCAGATCTTGTATAAGCTGTTTGAAGCTGATACTACCTTGAAGTATGAGCTCACATCTAAGATCCTCTATTAAGAAGGTCTCCCTGGTAAGCTCATACACTAGCCTCGATCTTGCATTCTGCGGGACTCCTAAAATTCTCTTCAGGTATCTAGCCTTCACTCGCTCCAATTCTTCCAGCTGTTTGTACGTGAGGTATTCTGCCACTAATTCTAGGCCATACTTCAGAACAGGTAGTATCTTTAACCTAAACAAGTCCATAGCTGTGCTGATCGATAGTTGTGTGATGTTCCTGATTTCATTCATAGCCCTAGTGGCCGCCACTGCTCTATATCTTATATGTAAACTGAAACTCTTTCCCGTTGTTTGAATTGTGATACCTAGATATTTAAAATTGTTAGCCCTCTTGAGTAGTTTGCCATTGCATTTGATGTTCTCTGCTTCAGTGAGTCTTCCTCCTTTCCTAAATACTACCAATTCCGTCTTCTCTTCGTTTATCTGGATGTCGTTTCTCTCCGCTCATTCACATAGTGTGTTTAGCGATACTTGCAGTTTATCTATATCTGTCGCTGCGATGGCCATGTCATCAGCGTATACGTATGTGCTTGTTCCTGCCATTCCTTTGGTGGCATCGTTCGTGAGAACATTAAACAGGATAGGGCTGAGTGGATCGCCTTGGAGGACACCGTTCGTCTGCGACAGCCAGTCAGATATGCCTATTCCATCATCTATCTGTATGTAGTTTTCTGCCAGTATATTCGATATCAGGGTCGTTGTGCTCGTTCTTCCAATTAGTTCCTCCAGTTTATCTATTAATACCTTCCTGTTGACCGTATCGAAGGCTTTTGAGTAATCAACAAAAACCACATATAGTTTTCCTTTTGGTCTTTCTATCGTCTGTTTTATTTGTTCCAACAGGTTTTCTACTGCCAGAGTCGTGGACCTTCCATTTCTAAAACCAAACTGTTCCTCTGGTAGAAGAGGTTCTAGCTTCTCAGCCAGCCTTTTGGCGAGGATTCCTGTTAGGAGTTTCAGTAATGTAGATTCCAACGCTATTCCTCTATACGCGTTTGGGTTCTCTGTGTCTTCTTTTCCCTTGTATAATAGCTTGATTGTTGACTTTCTCCATTCGTCTGGTATACTTCCTAATTCTAAACATTTATTTAGAAGGCAGGTCCATATCGGTAAGTATTCTTGTGCTGTCTGCTTTAAGTGTTCACTTCTTATTCCATCTACTCCTGGTACTCTGTTATTCCTCATTTTCTGTATCGCTTTCGCAATTTCATCCGTGGTGAAAATCTCATCAGCTTGTGGAGTCATAGGTATCTTAATCATGGGTCTTGTTTCTTTTGAGCAAATTACTACTCTTATATGATCTATCCATGTTTCCATAGGTATGTTGGGATGTATTTTCTGCCCTTTTGGCCTCAGAGCTCGGTAGGGGTCTTCTTCTGCCTCCTCTACCATTTTCTTATGTTCTTTTTCCAGGTGTTGCTTTTTCTTCTTTTTTATTAGGTCCTTGTATTTCTTTCGTTCTCGTTGGTATTCTTCGGTGGTTGCGCTTGCCATTTGTCCTCTAGTTTTATGTAGTGTTTTCAGTGTCAATTTTCTTTGTTCATAACATTCTCTGTCGAACCATGGCCTCGCCTCCCTATTTGAATCTTGTGTGGTGGCCCCACTTATTATATTGATTTCAGCCATGTAGCGGCCTCATCAATATTTCCTGCTCTTATTACTCTTTCAACCTTATCTCTTTCTTTCATTTTCCCTTTAATTTTTTCCATGTCCAGGGTCTTGCCAAATGTTATATTTCGTCTTTCTTCTAGTTTGCTACTTCTACCGTTTTCTATATTTAATTGTACTGGAATGTGTTTACGGATGACTGCTGCTTCTTTTCTCACTGTGGTGGCAAGGTGTTTTGATCTAAAGCCCTTTGTGATTATTAGGTCTATTGTGCTAGCTCCGTTATGCCCTATGTATGTCCAGTCCTCCTGTCTGTTGTGTATTGTAAAGCCTTCATTTGTTAGCTATTCCATTACTTCTTTGCATTTTCTATCTTGCCTATTTATTGCGCAATTCAGGTCTCCCGCAATGATTATCTTATCCATACTTCTACTATGATCCAAGGCCATCCCTAGTTTATCTATTATGTCTGTCGCGGTGTGATCTGGATTTAAGTAGACTGCTACTATATAACTCCAATTCTTGTCCTGACAACCAGCATGTTTTCTTCTCTTAATAGTAGTTTGAAGGGGGCCAGTTGTCCCACCGCCCGCAGGTCTTCCTCTTCTCACACACTGTATCGCATAGGCATGAAAATTGTGGAATTCTGGGATGTTCAGTTCTGTGTCCTCTTTTACCATTGTCTCTGAGAGTACTCCAATGTCATAATCAGCCATGATATTTCTCGGAAGCAGGCCCAAGACTCCCCTCAGGCCTTCTACGTTCCATGTTATTATATTAGTCCCTGGTTGCTGGGCCTCTGAATTTCCAGGGTTGCCGAAAGGGCCGACATATTACATCTTCTGGCCAGAAGTTTCCATCGTAGACTGTTTCTAAGTCTTGCATTGGAATGCCTATTTTGAAGGCTCTGCTTCCTATTTTGTCATTCACCAGGTTGCAGTATATTTTCCCTTTTACTTCGTTTTCCTTCAAGTATTCTATGATAGCTTCCTCCGTCGTATCTTTGTCCAGATTTCCCACGTATAACCAGGCGTATCGTTCTGCTGCCTTTATTTTACTTTCCCCTTGTCTCAGTCCCATTTTTCTTCCGTTCACTTCTTTTCCTGTCTCGTTTTCCCGTTGTCTGTTCCCGCCTCTCACCGCTGTTGTCCACTCCCTATCCTGGTTCTCTAGTTTACTCTTATCATTTACTGGTGTTCTAGGTTGCCTTGTTGCTCGCTTCCACTCTTCCTCTTCTATTATATTTATTTCGGCGTCGTTGGGTCGTTCTTGCTGCGCTCTTGTCTTGTTACCTTTGTCTCTGTTACGCCATGTGTTTGAGCTGCTTCCTGTCTTTTTGTCACCATTATTTTCATTTCCTCTTTTATCATCATCTTTATATTATATGTCAGATTTTCAACCATGTATTTTATCTGTTGGTTCATCTTTTCTATTATTATTCCTTCTATATCTTCTTCCGTTCGTGTTTGGTGTTGTGTATCTCTAGCCAGGTCAGGTGACTGACCATTAAGTGTCACCAATTCGTCATCATTTCCCTTAGTCAGTCTTCGTTCATCACTACTAGTTGCCTGCTGATCTCTTTGTATCTTGGAGATGTCGTCGTTGCTGTAGCCGAGAGATGTCACTAGTTGTTTTGCTGTGAAACTATTGCTGCCAGTTGGCGGAGACCATTCCATTGCCAGCTTGCTACTTGGAGGTTCATAGGTGAGGTCGGGAGATGTCACGAGTTGTCGCGCTACGAAACTATCATTTGTCTCCTGACCTGCGTTTGTTACATTCATAACCTCTTCGACATTTATTTCTTGAACATTATTCTTATCTTCAAAAGCATGTTTAGTTGTTTGAAAGTACTCACGAATGATCTTCACCGCTTCCTGCAACTGTTTCTTCGTTTCCTTTTTCATATATCCTCCTGCGTCCGCTTTTCAGAGCACTTTTAAACCATTGTTCAACTTCGTCCCCAATAAACTCAAAAAATTAAAACCGGGGGCAAGGGATATATTTCCATATATTTCCAAACAATAACTGTAAAAACAATACGTTGGAGACAAATCCTTTATCAAAACAGCAAGAAGAACGAATAACATCAGAACAAGACTGACAATGTTTAAAAAAAAAGATTTGTAAAAAACACCAAAATTGTAATATGTAAATATTCTGTACATACTGAAAAATCAATAAATACTTAGCCAAGAGGTCGAAACCCCCTCCCAACTCCTTCACAGAATCAACCCTATCCCCTCCGCCCACAAACCCAATCAATCCTCCAAACCCGCCAAATCTCGTGGCCAGAGAGAAGGCGTTACCTTCTAGGCGGCCCGCCCCTCCCCTTTGGGGAGGGGAATGAAAACATTCCCCTAGTCCTAGTCAGCTTCGTCCGCCATCTTGTGAGAAACAAAATCTCTGTTCATTAGGGCTCCCTCCCACATAATCAGCTGAAAATTCTTCTTCCGAATTCCCAAAGATTTTAAAACGATTTGCTGTATGGTTATAGTAGTCGGCTTCTATGAATTTCGGTACTTGCCGGACTGTCTCGTATTATTCTTTCTTCTACGATGTTCTCCCAATCCTTAAGGCAACAGATTTCTTTCTGTGCACTTCCCAAGTCTCTGCTTAATAGAAAGTCTTGTCGCATTTGTAGCATGAGATGGGAGTTTCTCTTCTGTGTGGTGTTAAATTTCTTGTCGCATTTGTCGCATAAAGTGAATGCTTCACCCCTGTGCGGTGATAGAATGTCTTGTTGCACTCTTGGCATGAGATGGGAGTTCCTCCTCTGTGTGTTCTGGAATGTCTAACCGCATCTGTTACATGAGATGGGAGATTCCCTTGTATGTTGTGCTAGAAAGTCTTGTCGCACTTGCAACAAGAGATGAGAATTTGTCTTCTCTGCAGCCTGCGTTGGCAGCGTTACGATCTAGCGATTTCGCTGTTCAACACACCGGCATGTAGTTCCAACATGCAACTAACCTTTTTGAGGTTAAAATTCCGCCAGTCTTACGGGTATTGATCTTCTCAATTTTCCCACACTTACGGGATTTTCGGTTGTTTTTCTTCCCTCAATTTTCTCCTCTGTTGTTAACAGGCACTTCCTAAGTATGTAGGCTAGTCTTTTATCACTTTTAACACATATTTTTACCGCGTTTTCGGGACCGTCCGACGCACGTGTGTTCAACTCAGAAAGTCCATATGGGTTAATCATTATCGATTATATTTCCCATTTGATTATTTTTCGATTATTCATTCGAATGAATGAGGCAATTAAATAGTGAATCCTTTCGAAATAATCGAGTGAAAAATGACGTTATTAAGACAGTTAATTCACTTATTTAGTTTCAACAATGGGAGATACGTTTGGAAAAATGCGTATTTGTACTTTTCATTAAACCGCAAAATTGATTCATGACACATCCAAATATTCTATGCAATACAACTGAATGATGTTTGAAACTCATTCGATTATTTTCGGCCAGTGTGGGGCCGGACATTGTCATGTTGCAGAAGCACGCCTTTAGCCCATTCGCTGGCCAACTAATAGCACTGTTCGACATTTCCTTGGCGGTGGACTGCCCCTATGTTTCCGTTGCATCGATTGTTGTTTCGTTTGTGGCTCATGGTAATGGAACCATGTCTCATCACCAGTCACGAGTCTAGCCATGAAGTCGGCTAGATCTTGATCAACCGAGCTCGATAGCTGCAGTCGCTTAAGTGCGGCCAGTATCCAGTAATCGGGAGATCGTGGGTTCGAGCCCCACTGTCGGCAGCCCTGAAGATGGTTTTCCGTGGTTTCCCATTTTCACACCAGGCAAATGCCGGGGCTGTACCTTAATTAAGGCCACGGCCGCTTCCTTCCACTTCCTAGGCCTTTCCCATCCCATCGTCGCCATAAGACATATCTGTGTCGGCGCGACGTAAAACAAATAGCAAAAAAAAAAAAAAAAAAGAAGATCTTGATCATGGTGTTGCAGAAGTTCTCTGCACACGTCCACACGCCTCTGCTTTTCGTCTTTAGACAATAGTCTCGGCACCCACGTGGATGACACCTTTCCCAAGTGTAAGTGGCTGTGCACGATCCGCTGCAGGGTGTTTCGGCTAATTCCCGTGGTTGCTTCCATTTCCGTAAATGTGATGGATTTGTTTCCTTGGATGGCGTGTTCGACCCAGGCAATGTTGGCTGGTGTTGACACTGTCATATTCCTTCCAGAACTGGTTATCTTGCCCACCGATGTGCGCTCTGTTTTCCAACCTTCCACCCAGTTGTAAACTGTTTTCCGTAACGGCACATGTTCTCCACAGACTGCCACCAAGCGCCGATGAATTTCTGCAGTGGTCACGCCATTTATTCCATAGGAACCAAGTTGTATAGCGCTGTCCCTGACGGTTGCTTTTTATGTTGTCTGCTCCTACGCTGACAGCGTTGTTATCAAATGACTATGACGAGTGCATTCGTTGGCCCTCTGTGCGTGTGCTGCTACCAAACGGTGGAACAAGACACTAGTTACACGTCACCACCTTCAAAAGTGAAATGTGAACCATACCCGGACGTACAAAAAATAAAGTGTAAAACAATATACAGTAGTACTCCCCTCGTATTTATACTAACTGTGCTGGTGCCAACAACAAGCGTACTAAATTTGTTGTATTGTCATGCTTGTCTTTCTCTTATTTTTTCATTTTTAAAATGCTTCTTTCTTGTTATTTATTAACAAATTGTTCTTTATAGTGGTGCATTATGTTGTATAAAATCCACCTGTAAATAGAGGATGTCTCTGTTGGAGGCACATGTATAAATAAATATATAAATAAATAAATAAATTATGGTTTTTCTGTCTTGTTACAGGTAAGTTGCTGTTAATGTAAGTAAAAACCAGCAGTCCGAAGACAACCACAATATATCTCCTGCGGTATGTATCTAGCTGTCATTTCAAATTCTTGTTTGAAAGACCAAATCGTGAAATAATCGCTGGTTAAAAATGCACAGGATGCCATGAGATAACCGATGTTCTTGTGGTCTTCGGTGTGTGATTGTGTTAATGAATCTTAAATCACACCTCAAGAAAACTCTTGCACGTAGAGACTTTCTTCGGGGAATACCGGCAACGGTTGAGATCATACGCGTAGTTCGGCAAAATGCTTGTAAAGAAGTCACTAAACCTCAATACAGTATATATGACATTCACAATCGGTACGTGTTTCAACCCCAATTGGCCCTTCTCCTGCTGAATAATTTAGACAAAGTTAATAGTTTAAATAAACATGTTAAAAAGCTAATGATCATGAATATGTTTTACAATAAAAATGAAACTAAATGCTACCTTTTAAGGAGAACTGCAACTCTACGTCGAAGGAACTTAACTTGTAGCCGCATCGTCTTTGACGACCAAGGCCTGCGATAGCGACTACCGTGACGTCACTGACAGTACACTTACCATTTCAACACACTGTATTTATACAAATCCACAGTCGCATCATCTTTGGCGACCAAGGCCTACGGTAGCGACTAATGTGACGTCACTTCCACCACCCATTTTGTCGGTTTATGTTACACAAATTTTCGGATGAGCCCCAATCATAAGACATATTCATGTCAAATTAACAGAATTAGTAATATTTGTCACCAACATATTATTGATATTGGTCAACAATTCCGAATACGTTGCGATCCCAAAATGAAATCATTTCACTATACTTCATAAAATGGGACAACAACGTTTTGTATCTGGTATAAAACTTCGACTATCGTGTTCAAAACGCATCAGTCTCATCAAATTAAAATACTGGGCACACCATAAAAACTGAACGTAATTAAAAACAGTAGTCCACATATAATAATGTCCTTGAAGATCTAACGTCATTAGATTGTCATCCGCCATGCGGTTAGATGTGAGCTTGCTTCCGGGAGATAGTGGGTTCGGATCCCACTGTCAGCAGCCCTGAAGATGGTTTTCCGTGGTTTCCCTTTTTTTTTTTTTTGCTAGGGGCTTTACGTCGCACCGACACAGATAGGTCTTATGGCGAGGTTTCCCATTTTCACACCAGGCAAGTGCTGGGGCTGTACCTAATTAAGGGCACGACCACTTCCTTCCAACTCCTAGGCATTTCCTATCCCATCGTCGCCAAAAGACCTATCTGTGTCGGTGCGACGTAAGGCCACTAGCAAAGAAAGAAAGATTGTCATCCTGAGAGTTACATAAGATACAAAATACTTGTTATATTCTTCTATGAGAAGCAAAATGTCCATCACTCAAGACATAAACACGTTGGCTATTTTGACAAATACGGAATTGAAGGAATCACTCCGTGAATTATACAATTATTAATTCATCAAATTAAACTATTTTATAATATGTATACATTGCGAGCTTGACTTTAATCTGACTAGTCTAATTCTGTGGTTGGATGGTCAGTGTTACGGTTTGGACACCGTGTCTGAATCCGGTCCACTCATGGAATTTTTATCACCCTATTTTTAAAATTTACTTCTTTAGTAGGGGTGAAGTTAGGTCTCGTGGCTATATCTTACTCTTAACCACTTAATAAAAAAAGAAATATCATTAAATAGATACGTAAACAAGATAATAAGAAAAACACATAATAAGTTAACAAAGCCCATCAAACAAAGAAAAATATAAAGCAGTTTTTAGAAATAGTACATCATAAAGGATGCATACCAGGCCTAGGCATAATGTCATAAAACAAGTATGGCGGTAAACAGTCAGTACTTACATTCTGTGTATATGAATTGAAAGATTAAATATTACACACTCACACGCTATCATTTGTAATAATACAAACCCCATGGCACTACAGCCCTACCAAGCGACCGCTGTTCATCCTGAAGGCCTGCAGATTGCGAGGTGTCGTGTGGTCAGCCCAACGAATCCTCTCGGCCGTTATTCTTGGCTTTCTATCTTTCTTGAGATAGCTCCTCAATTCTAATCATGTAGGCTGAGTGGACCTCGAACCAGCCCTCAGTCCAGGTGACCGGGAATCGAACCCGGGGCCTCCGGGTAAGAGGCAGGCACGCTACCCCTACACCACGGGGCCGGCTCTATAATAATAATAATAATAATAATAATAATAATAATAATAATAATTGATAATATTTGTTCTAGCAAGTAACTACGTATTTAAATTTCGAAATCACATACCATAATGACCCAACGGCGCAGTCTATCATACATCATCAGTCACACGAAAGAGTCGGCGGTGTTCTGAAGAAAACCTGTGCGAGCAGTTTTAAATTTGATATAAGTCTTACAGTTCCTGACATCAGCTGGAAGTGTATTCCAAAGTTGCGATCCAGTCACAACCAAGGATTTATTGTACTTAGAAGAGCGGTTAACGGGAATAGCGAGGTGAGAGCCAGATCTAGTATTAAGATTATGGAATGAGGACAGGAAATTAAATTCCGAAGAAATATATAGGGCCTAGGGGGAGTTCTGCATCTAAAGTTCGATATACCGACGTCAGTATGTGTAACTTTCACCACCCTTAGGGTTTCAGCCAGGAAAGCGCTTTGTGGCTAGGAGTTACGTGAGAATCGTAACTCAAATTGAAAGCAAACTGAAGACTACAGTTAAAATGCATGTTGCAGTGTTATGGTTACATCCACGGTATGGCCTATCCTGCCTCTCACACAGGACAACTAAAAGAGAGACTGCCAAGGGCGGAGAGTGGTTTGGCTCCATTCCCGAGTCTCATCATTTTAATCTTTCCTACCCGACTGCCCTTGATCGACTCTTATTCTCTTCCGGCGGATATAGGAAGCCCTTCGTGCCAGTAGCCTCATTGTGCAAAGGGTTGCAGCTCCTACCCCCTGATTAATGCTGATTGCTAGTTATAGGACTACTTCCCCTTACAAACACTGCCCTCTAGCCACAGTTAATTCCAAATGGAAGGTGCAGGTTATCACAACTACCTCACATTCAGTAATGACACGGGCTCTGTTGGTCTTCGAACCGCAGGCAGTCATTGCCTGTGACGGTTCATTCTAAAATTAATAATAATAATAGTCAACCATTAATTACCAAATATGGAAATATAGCTCAAGTAAGCAAGTTAAAATATCTAGGTGAAATTATTGAATCAGCAAGCTAACAAAGAATTGCAAAACTTAAGTGGACATACAAAATTACTTGGAAGAGACTAGATCAAAAAAGGCAAAATTACAACATTATAACACAGTATTTAAAGCAGAAGCACTGCATCTGAAACTAGAATAACTCATGTCAAATCTCGAAAAAGGATGATCAAAAAGCAAGGAAGAAAACTATTCAGGAAAATCTTAGAACCAAAATGCGAAAATAGAGTTTGGATGAAAAAAATCACATGAAATCAATCAAGTTACAAAAAAACGGCGATTACAATATTATGGTCACTTATGCAGAATGGATAACAACAGGCTCACAAATTTTAAACTTAGCCTTATCAATGAAAAAAATCGCAATTGTCTAAAAGAAATCAGTGAAGACCTAAACGAAATTGGCATTAATGAAGAAACCATACAAGACACAATAAAATTCAGAACTTTAATTCACGAATACAGATTTTCTGTAAAGCCCACCCGACAAAATAGAGGATGGACTGAACAACGTAAAAAGGAAGACAGCTGAGGAGAATGATGAGATATTGGGAAGAGAAGAAGAAAAATATACAAAAGATGCTAATAAGTTCACACGCGTTTCTTAGTTGGGCAGAACGAATCAAACGAAAGTGATATAACTCTCCATTGTGGAAAAAATGTAAAAGAAAGGTTACACAACATGGAAACAGCGTATGGCATCACTAAGTAATAAGGCGCTACAGTACAGTGGTGAAACCAGAATGTCTTTACGCAAATGAATGTCTAGTTTTGATAACCCTGAAGTACTAGAAAGAATAATCTTGAGAAAAATCTCAGCTCCAATGAAAACAATATAACACTGGAAATTAAGAAATAATAAGGAAATATATCAGAACACAGAAAATAAAACAGAAACAATAAGAAAACGGAGATGGCTACTTTTTGGACATATTTAGAGAATTGATGATAACAGACTGACAAAACAGATATTCAAATATCTTTGGAAGAAACATTCAACAACAAGCTGGATCCAAGAGGTCAAGAAATACTTAGAAATAAATAAAATAAGAGAAAAAATTATAGAAAGGGAGATTTTTAAAAGGAAGTTTAAAAAATGGAAGGATTCCAAGGAAGAATGAAAAGCAAACCCGGCCCAGAGTGGGGCGAGGAGAGAAGACTAAAGCACAGTGCAATGATGAAGGAATAAGGGAAAGAAGGGAATAGAAAACAGCTGAAATTGACATGTGTTCTCTAGCAGGGCTCATCGTAAAGAAGGGGAAGAAGAAGAATACATCATTAGTTCTGTGACTTCGTTTAGTTCGACACCCGTTATCTTCAAGCAATTAAGAAACGAGCCACAATCGTCACCTCGTCTTCCTCTACGTCTCTTACCCTCTGAGTGGCTCAGACGGTTGAGGCGCTGGCTTTTCGACCCCAACTTGGCAGGCTCGATCATGGCTCAGTCCGTTGGTATTTGAAGGTGCTCAAATACGTCAGCCTCGTGCCGGTAGTTGTACTGGCACGTAAAAGAACTCCTACGGAACTAAATTCCGGCACCTCGGTGTCTCCAAAAACCGTAAAAGTAGTTTGTAGGACGTAAAGCAAAATAACATTATTTATGACCGAGTTCATTATTCTCTAAGGTAACCTCAAAGACCCCAACACCGAAGCCGGTTTATGCGTACAGCTCCAACCTCCGCCTTCATATTGTCAGTCCGCGCACCCTCCTGCCAGTGTTCCCACCTATTCGTGCTAGCAATCATTCTTCAACTGTCATGTCTGTTAACTTTAACTTACCGGGCTCGATAACTGCTGCGGCCAGTATCCAGTATACGGGGGATGGTGGGTTTGAACCTCACTGTCGGCAGCTCTGAAAGTGGTTAGGGCCGCGGTCACTTCCTTCCCACTCCTAGCCCCGCCCTGTCCCATCGTCGCCATAAGACCTGTCTGTGTGGGTGCGACGTAAAGCAACTTGTAAGGGGGGAAAAAGCTCAGGAATAAGTTATCCTGAGTCCACCCAGCTTTCACTGTCGAACAGAAAAGTCGGTCTGAAAAGAGGCAAATGAAATGAATTCGTAAAATTTGTTCTATGTCGCGCCGACTGAGATACGACTTATGGCGAGGATACGAAAGAGCTAGGAGTGGGAAGAGCCCGTCGTCTTAATTAAGGTATAGACCCAGTATTTGCCTGGTGTGAAAATGGGAAACCATGGGAAACCATCTTCAGGGCTGCCGACTGGAGTTCGAACGCATTATCTCCCGAATGCAAGCTCACAGCCACGTGTCTCAAACCGTGGAGTCACCCGCTCACTACGATGCAATTACAGATTATTTTATTTATTTATTTATTTATTTATTTATTTATTTATTTATTTATTTATTTATTTATTTATTTATTTATTTATTTATTTTGTGAATGAATTAATTTCATTGTTATTATTGCCATGTAGGGTTGTTGACGCGATATCCCAAGGACAGTATGTTCACCCAATATTACGCCTTACCTTCGCAACACGTGAGTTTCAAGCTCGCAATCTTCCACAAATCCTCGCAAAACATTAACCCAATCTTTATTTTTCCTGGTTTCTCAGAAATGATGGCGAAGTGCCACATACGAGTTCTGTCCTTTCCTTTCCTGGTTTCTCAGAAACGATGACGTAGTGCCACATACGAGTTCTGTTGCTTTAAAGGGGCAATGTCCAGCTTGCATCAGGTGAGGACGTCGTGGCCTGACCACAACTTGTTGGTCATGAAATGCCATATGAAGAAACTGATGAATGGAAGGAATGCGAGGATATAGGATCTAGACAAGTTGAAAGAAACGAGTGTGAGGGATTATTTCAAGGATTTTCCTTGTTTCTGAGAATCCCTGTTCTAGTCAGGCACTTGAAGGCAACTGCAACTTGCTGTGAACATGAAGATACGTCATGGTAGCATGAAAGGTGACAATGGCATCATATATCTAACAGTATGTGTTCAACCTTCCGTGCGAGCCATGTGACCTTGCGCGTCCCAATGAAGCAGATAGCCGAGTCGCAGGTGCAACCATATCGGATGGGTGTCTGTTGAGAGACCAGACAACGAATGGTTCATCGAAAGAGGAGTAGCAGCCTTTTCGAAGTTGCAAGGGCGGCAGTCTAGATTAAAATTAAAAGATGGATGAAGATTGAATTGAATGACCCTAGTAATGTGAGGAGTACTTAGCTGTAGTTAGAAATATGTGTATATCGCTAAAAGCCATATGCACAATTACTCAGGCACTGAGAGAGACAGGGGCGTATCCATAGCTGGCGGTTATCCGTAGCTGGCGAAGTAAGATATGGCGTGTGCGTGGGCGCTCTTATCTCTTAGCTTTTTTTAGCAGTTATGATGTGATAGCGCGTTCTCAGAGATCCGAGGATTCCCTCCTGGTTGGCGGTTATCTGTGACTGGGGGGTGGATATGCAGACACTTGCACAATAGAATATTATAAGTAGGCTTATATTCCCGATATCATAGGGTCTATTAATTGGAGGAAACTCGGTATAGACTTTTGGAAATAAATATCAAATATCAGTCTAGATGATTGACTGATATGGCCTTGTAATAATACTCAACGTGGCTAGCTGTGTTGATACTGCTACACGGCTGAAAGCAACGGGAAACTACAGCCGTAACTAACTCCCGAGGACGTGCAGGTCTCTCTGTATGAATGATGTATCGTACTGAATATGGCTTCTTCCCGGGTAAAATATTCCGGAGGTAAAATAGTCCCCGATTCGGATTTCCGGGTGGGGACTACCCGAGAGGAGGTGATCATCAGGAAGATGGATACTGACATTCTGCGAATCGGAGCGTGGAATATTAGAAGTTTGAATCGTTGTGGTAGGTTAGAGAATCTGAAAAGGGAGATGGAAGGCTAAAGTTAGATGTACTTTGTATAAGTGAAGTACGTTGACAGGAAGAAGAGGATTTTTGGTCAGGCGACTAGAGAATTATCAACACAAAATCAAACAGGGGAAATGCAGGAGTTGGTTTAATAATGCAAAAGAAAATAGGGCAGCGGGTAAGCTACAACGACCAGCATAGTGAAAGAATTATTGTTGTCAAGATAGACACCAAACCAATGCTCACCACAATAGTGCAGGTCTTTATGCCTACTACCTCAGCAGATGATCAGGAAATCGAAAGAATATATGAGGAGATAGAAGATTTAATACAATATGTAAAAGATGACGAGAATCAAATTGCGATGGGAGACTGGAATCCGGTGATAGGCCAAGGAAGAGAAAAGGTAATACAGGGGAAGAATTCGGATTGGGACAAAGGAATGAAAGAGGAAGTCGGCGGGTTTAATTCTGCACTGATCGTAATTTAGTCCTTGCTAATACTTGGTTCAAACACCACAAACGATGGATGTATACGTGGATGAGACCTGGAGACACTGGAAGGTATCAAATAGACTTTATTATGATAAGGCAGAGATTCAGAAACCAGGTGTTGGATTGCAAGACTTTCCCAGGAGCAGACGTGGACTCTGACCACAACTTGTTGGTCATGAAATGCCATCTGAAGTTGAAGAAATTGAAGAAAGGAAGGAATGCAAGGAGATGGGATCTAGACAAGTTGAAATAAAAGAGCGTGAGGGATGGTTTCAAGGAACATGTTGCACAAGGACTAAATGGAAAAGCTGAAGAAAACACAATAAAGAATGGATAGTAATGAAAAATGAGGTCAGTAGGGCTGCTGAAGAAATGTTAGGAAGGAAGAAAAGATAAACTAAGAATCAGAGGAAAACTCATGAGAAACTAGACCTGATTGATGAACGACGAAAATACAAGAATGCAAGAAATGAAGAGGGCGGAAAAGAATACAGGCGATTAAAGAATGAAGTGGATAGAAAGTGCAAGATAGCTAAGGAAGAATGGCTGGAGGAAAAGTGCAAGAATGTCGAAGGTTGTGTGATCCTAGGAAAGGTAGGTGCTGCATACAGGAAAATCAAGGAAACTTTGGGAGAAAGGAAATTTAGGTGTATGAGTACTAAGAGCTCAGATGGAAAACCACTTCTAGGGAAAGAAGACAAAGCGGAAAGATGGCAGGAACATATCCAGCAGTTGTATCAAGGTGAAGATGTAGAGAATTTGGTTCTGGAACAAGAAGAGGCTGTTGATGCTGATGAAATGGGAGACCCAATTTTGAGGTCAGAGTTTGACAGAGCTGTTAGAGGCCTAAATAGGAACAAGGCACCTGGAATTGATGAAATTCCCTCTGAATTACTTGACTGCCTCAGGAGAAACCAGCATGGCAAGGTTATTCCATCTAGTGTGTAAGATGTATGAGATAGGAGAGGTGCCACCCGATTTTCAGCAGAATATTGTTATACCTGTTACGAAAATATTATGGAGAGCAGAGGTGAAAGAAGGTGCGGGAATGAATGGGTGGATATAGAAGAGTCAGGATATTAATTTGAAACTTTAAAATTCGAGCTGTATGTCTTCCTTATATTATCTTTTTGGTTTCTTTTCAAAAGTTAGACTTTACAAGTTCACGTACAAAAAATTTACCTCATAAGCTAGGTAACAACTTTTAGAAAATCAGAACAATCACCTAATAACAAACTAGCAAGCTTGAGCATACAGCTCCCTAATTACTCATAATACCTGAGCGTTGCGGCTCCAACAGTCAAGGAGACGGATCTCCCAATTTCTTTTACATCAACAGGAAGAGCTTTATTGCTCTATCACTTTACACCTAGGAACCTATTTTCAAAACTTTCCAGGCCTATCAAAGGCACAAGCTACATTTAGAAAATCAAACAGTATTCACTGCCTTAACTGCTCAACAGTCATATCTTTACATGAAAAGAATGAAGTAGAGTTTAACAGGGGTAGCGAGTACCCATTCTACAAGGTCTTTGTTAAAAAGAAAAGGTTAAAGTTACAGGCCCAAAATTCGTGAGGAGGCGGACACTAGCGCTCCTTGACAATTTAAATGAAATGCTTAAAACCCTATTTAGCCCGACGTTACAGAGGCTAAGCCTATACTACGGAGGAGACTTGATGGAGAAAAATATTGAAGTTGCAGAAATTAAAACATGGAAAAGGTTACAAAATCATAGTCACCTCAAAAACAAGTTGACGAGAGGGTACCTCACTCTCTATTCCCTGATTACGGTTAAGTTCGTTACTAAAGATTGGAAATCTTCCCCTCGAGCTAGCTTTGAAAGACTATCAGATTTTAAACTCGATCTGCCATTACCTTGAGCTGATGGACCTCCCGAAGATGGATAAGGTGCCCGCCCCCGCCTCCGTTACGAACACACACTTGGACTGGAGCGATCACAAAGACAACTTGGTCCTAAAAGTGCCAGCTTTTATAGTAGAGGGGAAAGTTCCAGAAAACTCTGGGCTAAGGCCCGACACGCCCCCAATTCTTATTGGATAATCAAATAAGTGCCAGAAGGTACTTAAAAATAAATGTACAAAATTTATCATTGGCCAACATTTTAGGTTGGCGGGAAGAGACAGAAGTGTTGTAAACTTTAGAACACCGAAAACAAAGTATAAACAATTCAGTTTAGGAAACCTTCACATACAAAATTACTCTAGAATTTTAATAGTTCATCTTCACACCAGAGGGCACAACGTAAGTTATTGTAGCGACATTTGTTGAGGAATGTTCAAACTTCTTATCATAGTTGTTGCAAAGTTTATATTTCAGATGGCATTCTCCAACGCGCTTGATTTACATGCGCGGGGCGGGTGTACCTTCAGTACAATACCTATTGCCAAGAATGCCGGTGCTGACAAGTCTGAAAACTATCGCACCATTACTTTAGTATCTCATGCCTGCAAAATTAAACGCGTATTATTTACAGAAGGATGGAAGGACAAGTTGAAGCTGAGTTGGGAGAAGATCAGTTTGGCTTCAGAAGAAATACAGGAACACGTGAAGCAATCCTGGCTTTACGTCTGATCTTAGAGGATCGAATTAAGGACAAGCCCATGTACATGGATGGCGTTCGTAGATTTAGAAAAGGCATTCGATAATGTCGATTGGACCAAGCAATTTGAGATTCTGAAGGTGATTGCGATCAGATACCGAGAACGAAGAATTATCTACAATCTGTATAAAAACCAGTCTGTAGTGATGAGAATAAGCTTTGAAAAAGAAGCAGCAATCCATAAAGGAGTGAGGCAAGGCTGCAGTTTATCCCCCCCCCCTCTCCTTTTCAGTGTTTACATAGAAAAGGCAGTAAAGGAATTCAAAGATGAATTTGGAAAGGGAATCATAATCCAGGGATAGGAAATCAAAACCTTGAGATTTGCCGATGATATTCTTATTTTATCTGAGACTGTACAAGATCGCGAGAATTTGCTGAATGGTATGGACGAAGTCTTGGGTAAGGAGTACAAGATGAAAATTAATAAGTCCAAAACAAAAGTAACGGAGTGCAGTCGAACGAAAGCAGGTGATGCAGGAAATATTAGATTAGGAAATGAAGTCATAAAGGAAGTAGATGAATATTGTTACTTGGGTAGTAAAATAACTAATGATGGCAGAAGTAAGGAGGACAGAAAGTGCAGACTGGCACAACCAAGGCAGAGCTTTTTTTAAGAAAAGAAATTTGCTTACTTCAAACATTGATATAGGAATTAGGAAGATGTTTCTGAAGACTTGCATCTGGAGCGTGGCATTGAATGAAAGTGAAAGTGGACGATAACTAGCTGGGAAAGAAAGAGAATAGAAGCTTTTGAAATGTGGTGTTATAGAAGAATGCTGAAAGTGAGATTGATAGATCGAATCACGAGTGAAGAGATACTGAATCGAATTGGCGAGAGGAGATCGATTTGGCTAAATTTGACGAGAAGAAGAGATAGAATGATAGGAAACATCTTAAGACACCCAGGACGTGTTCAGTTGGTTTTTGAAGGAAGTGTGTGCGGTAAGAACGGTAGGGGTAGACCAAGGTATGAATATGACGAGCAGATTAGAGCAGATGTAGGATGCAGCAGTTACATAGAAATGAAAAGGTTAGCACATGATAGGGTGGCATGGAGGGCTGCATCAAACCAGTCTATGTTCTGACGACTCAACAACAACAACAACAACAACAACAACAACAACAACAACCGTGTTCAAAGTGTGCACCGTCTGGTATCGTTCATGACGCTTCTGCAAACTTGTTTCCCAACATAGGTTACAGCATCATGGGCAAACTACTGCATGTACAGTACGAAACTACAGTATTGAAGTTTAAGGTAAACTAGGAGAAAATAGACAACAGACAATTTTTGTAGGCTCGGGGCGGGAGATGCAGTTAATTGCTTTTAATAAATTTTCCCAGACAAGCCCGGGTGCTACTGTGCCGTCATATCGCCCCACGAAAATAATGGTAACAATTAAATGCGCTTGTGAAAACGTGGTAAAAAAGGCAAAACTAAATTCACTTAAGAAACAACAAATATTACTTCAATTGGTTCAACGTTTTCTGAGGAAAATGTACCTCTAGAGATAAATACATTAAACATAGTATTCTAAAAATTATAATTTGGAAGTGAATGCATAAATCATGCAATGTTTTTGTGTTGGGTTAAAGAAGAAAAATTTGAGCGTTGAGGCTCGGATTCAGAGAATCCGGGGTTTGATTGCTGGCCTGGTCGGGGATTTCAGTTGTTTTGGCTCGGGAATTGGGTGATTGTGTTTGTCCCAACACACTCCTCGCCATTTTCAGAAAACACAGCACACCACCAACCACCAGAAAAGCGCACAATAGTGATTGCATCCTTCCACATAGGGTTGGCGGCGGGAAGGGCATCTGGCCACAAATCAGGGCCAAATCCACTTGTGATAAACTGTTCGCACCCGCGACGCCACAGGTGTGGTAAAAGAGAAGAGAAAAGAAGAAGAAGAAGAAGAAGAGGAAAATGCCAACGCCTGGGATTGCCTGCGTCATTGCTGAGACAATCTCGGGTTGCTCGAAGGTCTCGGATCCCTTAAGTAAGAATACTTGGTGGTTCTTTGGTAAGAGTCAAGGAAGAACTACTACTACTACTACTACTACTACTATCAAATGTTTCTATTCCTCCCCTGAAGGGGGAGGCGGGCCCCCTAGACGGTGACGCCGTCTCAGGCCACGAGATTTGTATCGGAAAACGTGAGAGAGTTGGCGGCCGTGGCCTATACCAGGAACTGTCCAGACATTCGCCTTAGTGCAGGAGAATGGAAAACCACGGAAAACCATTCTCAGGACAGCCGACGGTTGAAACCAGCCCCTCTCCATCTCCCGAGAGCCACGGTAGAGCCGTGGCCACCCCTCCTCTGCTCGGTTGGTCGGTCGGAGTGCGGAGCTGTTGGACCATGGACCAGCCGTGGACACTTCTAGGCCGAGCCCCGCTCTTCATCCGCCGACCTAAGGGAAAGATCTCTTCTCTGCTACTTCATGTATCGCCTTGTATCATTCGCATCGCTACCGTGGTAATGTTCCCGTCCTGTTGTATGCTAGATTAATAAAATTAAAATATTTCAAAGATCGATGTCTTCCCTATGAAGACGAGCGGGAACGCTCCACAACTGTTATTGCTAAATATAGGCTTGAGGTATTGCTCGAAGGTCGGCCCAGGTCAGAGGTCGTGCTCTCTTTGATGTGGGTTAGTTGTTCCCATGATGTAACAAACGGAACGAGGGTATTCTTATTAGCAACTTCAGCTCCCGCAAGAGCATTGCACCAGCAGGCGGTTAAAGGTGCTGTCTAGGTCATCGACTTAATTTGAATACAAGTGTGTTAGGAACTTAATCACAGTCCGTTCTCAGTTCCTGCGTTCTCAAGTATTTGTGTAATCGTTTTGCCTATCTCTCGTCTAAAGCACTGTTTCTTTCACAAGAATTTCCATGAACTCTACGATACCTTTCTCTTCAGTTCCAGTTCAGAATCTTTGGCGGGTGGCAATCTCCTTGTTTTGTCATCAGCGCCAAAGAATAGGTAGTGGTCATGATTGTTAGCGATCTGGAATCAGAAATGTAGCATGTTATAGATTTGTAATTCATTGTTTTCTGTTTGAGTTAAATCTGTTTTTTTAAGGTAATATCTCTTGAAAATGTTAATGTGAAATTAAAATCGGATTTGCAGTGTAGAATAAAAATGCATTAGTTGTGCAGTACATCTATTTTTAATTGATAATTTTTAGGATAAAGAATAACAGAGAGAAACAAATGTATAATAATGCAAAATCTATACTTTGTACTTTTTTAATATTTATTTGTAATTTGTGTAGGACATGATCAAAAATAGTTATGTCGGATTTATTTTAATTTTTGTCTGCTTTTCTCTTTAATGCATCAGGGGATTTGCTTGAAACCTGGCATTACAGTTTGTAATAAAGGCGAATGGGACCTTAGCTAGAATTTATTTAAAAATTCTGTAGGACGGGAGATTCAGAGGGGGCTCAACGCTTAAACCATAAGATTCGATGAATCTCTCTTACGGTTTGTTTTACGGGGAAAATGGCTAGATTACAAAATTGATTTAGAACATTAATATCATTCATTTTTTTCTGTTCTAACTTTTTACGACACAGTGAAAAATAAAGGATATATTAGTTGTAGATGGTTCCGGCAAAGTTTTAAATACTTTGTATATCTGTTTCTACTTTGAATGCTGAAAGTATTTCTTAGCGGACAAAGTAGGGCCCCCGTACTACGAAAAGCGTGAAATTAAGCATTTTCCTCAATTGTGCCGAAAGTTAAAGGGACCGGAAATGTTTCAAAATCTTAGTCTTGGATCAAACTTAAAAAATAAATTTCAAAAATCTCTTCCGGCCTAAATGAAGTTCCGGAAACACAGCCTAAAATCGCTTGTTCCTTTACTCCTTTTCTTTTTGATTAAAATCCTAGACAAATTAACTTATTTACATAATTCTTTCTGTAATGTGTTCCTTGGTTCAATACTTTCAGGCTTTTTTTATTTTTTTGAAAAATGACTTCATCGACTGTAGTTATAAGGGCTTAAGTGAAACTCTGCATTGACTCACATTAGCGCTCGCAATGGTAGAAAAAGGCAAACTTCTAACTTGATGGCCCACCTTCTGTGTGGGAGGCGGGGGTCGCAGACGAGGAATACACTCACGGTATCTCCTGCCTGTCGTAAGAGGCGACTAAAAGGGGCGACCAAGGTATGACTGAATTAGAACCATGAAACTAATTTTGATTAGTGCCATCGCGCGGGGAATACCATGGGTCGCCTTTACTTGCGAGTAGTACCACTATATGCGGAACACCACGAGCTTACGTTACATCGAGTAGTACCACTATATGCGGAACACCACGAGCTTACGTTACATGTGAGTAGTACCACTATGTGCGGAACACCACGAGCTTACGTTACATGCGAGTAGTACCACTATATGCGGAACACCACGAGCTTACGTTACATGCGAGTAGTACCACTATATGTGGAACACCACGAGCTTACGTTACATGCGAGTAGTACCACTATATGCGGAACACCACGAGCTTACGTTACATGTGAGTAGTACCACTATATGCGGAACACCACGAGCTTACGTTACATGTGAGTAGTACCACTATATGCGGAACACCACGAACTTACGTTACATGCGAGTAGTACCACTATATGCGGAACACCACGAGCTTACGTTACATGTGTGTAGTACCACTATATGCGGAACACCACGAGCTTACGTTACATGCGAGTAGTACCACTATATGCGGAACACCACGAGCTTACGTTACATGCGAGTAGTACCACTATATGCGGAACACCACGAACTTACGTTACATGCGAGTAGTACCACTATATGCGGAACACCACGAACTTACGTTACATGCGAGTAGTACCACTATATGCGGAACACCACGAGCTTACGTTACATGCGAGTAGTATACGTATGTGAAGAAACACTATGGGTTGCGTTGCGTGTGAGTGGCGCCATTATGTGAGAATGCGTTACCTGTGCGTATTACGTTACCTGTGAGTAGTACGGTACCATAATGTGTGGAACACCGTGAGTCTACTCTATTAATGATTAGTACCGCAATATGAGAAATACCATGGTTCTACTTTACTTACAATAAGTAAGATTATGAGGGGCCATTGACCTTGAATCTGGACCCCTTTAGAAACAAGCATCATCGATTCAGGGTTGTGCTTTGGAAGCAGCCCCTTGGTCAGTAATACTATTGTTTTAAGATAGTTTCTGGGCAGGCAGGGCATTGCGGGTCGGATACACCGATTGTTTTATGTTCATAACCACTGTTCATCGTCGTCTTTTTTTATTTATTCTAGTCAGTGGATCGATTTTGGGATTATTTTTAACTTTCACTATCCTGAGTTGGATGCACTGATTATTTTAAATTCATATTCTTCCATTCATTCTTCATCATCACCTTTTGAATTCTGGTCAGTGGATGAGTTTTGGTCTTTTAAATTGTCATTACATTTCGTCTGATTTCGTACCACGAGGGGCCGATGACCTAGATGTTAGGCCACTTTAAACAACAATCATCGTCATCATCATGAATCTAATCGACCGGATAATGATGGTTAAGAAAAGGATTGTAATTTTATGAATAAATAAATAATATATTCTTATACTTTATTATATTTACGTAAAATTCATTGCTCATATCCTTAGGATGATTTCAAGATTGAGTTGCTTGCCTGAAGGGCTCGAACTGTGGATTTTTTATATATTAATCTTATACTTGGTTTTTATATCGGAAGGAAGAGATCAGATGTAATCATTAAGAAACTGCAAAGGGCCAGAGAGAACCAGGAAACGAGTACGTCACGACAAGCCGCTGTCCAGAATATTAGCAACAACATGAGAGGTCGACAGAAACGTAACCATTAGGGCCGGGTATTCACATGTTAGAATGCAAACTTACTGAAGAGGGTAACGAGTATACTAGCTGTTGTATACAAGGAACTTGGTATACAGTAACACAACATAAAGTTTATTTCTTCAATAGTTTGACACAGTATTTACAATAAATATAACAAAACTTGTCTTGAAGCTTGAATGATTTGCACGCAGTTAATGCTGTCATTAAATGTTAGATTGAAAGTCTGTGGCACAAATATATATTTACAAAGAGAGAGTCCTATGTACACATTCACACCTATCTTGAGGAGATAGTCTATTTCACTGGAAAATGTCCTTGGATAGTTGAAAACTATCTGCTGTGGGCTAACAAGTGTAACTTGTAGAGAGAGTCGCGTTAGTATAATGCTAACATTCGACTTAGACTTGCAAGGAACTTGCATCAATATCTTAATTCGCAGAATGCTAAGATAGTCGTCGGAGCACTGGTGAGGACTTGAGAGTGTAGCAGAATTCTTGACTCGGGGCTCAACGTGGCTACGGGAGTCAGGGAAGATGAGGTAGAGTCCTGAGGTGACACCTCACAACCAGCAATCTGTCCACCTGTTCAAGACACGTTTTTAAGAGGAATGCCTCCGTGTTTGACTTGCGGTGTGGGCTGGCTGTTGGACACTGAGGTAGTCCTCGGTAAGGCTAGGAATGTCGCTCCTTATATAGCGCTGGCTGACGTCACCGACGAGCATGCCAGGCGCAGTGCAGTCCTCTCGTAGGCTCTGGAAGCATCGGTGATGCGGCGGGTTGCGGAGCTTGTAGGCGCGGAGCTGAGCGCGGAGGACACACACAACACTAGCCTGGACAGCAATCCTGCTATGGGATATGCATACGTGTTAGGGGCCCGGCCAAGTGGAACCCCAAGAAATTATGTTACACTCGTCACACTACGAAAGAGCGGGCTGGGCGAGACTCCCTATTAGGCAAATCAGTTACTGCCTAAACATCTCGGCTCTAGTAATCATGCACATGCACCTTGTAGAACAACAGACAGTCTGAATGTTCATGCGGAAGGGAATCACGCTCTCCCGTCACACAGGTTGTATTTACGGAATTGTCTTTCGGCATCTTCCTTGTTGATGGGACGCTGAATTCAAGGCAGCGCTTTTTGGGAAACTCTGAGTGTTTGAGCTTAAAATCAAACAACTGCATTTGAAAGCAATCGAGGAAACAAAAAATTCTCGGTTTTAAGTTTGCAAAAGGAATTTAAACAAACGAATTTATATCACATTTCAGCCCAAATTTCGCATTTCGAGTAAATTTTGCTATTTCAAAATACGTTGTAAAGTGACTTACAGATCATGGAAAATGAAAAAAACGACAGTAAATGCCGTTATATTTAGCATATTATCTTTCTTGCGGAAAAACACGAGCGTTACGAATAGGGGATTGTTGTTGTGGTGATTATTGTTTTAAGGGGAAGTACCGGCTGGGCAAAATAAAACATTTATAATAGGACCCTTGGTTGTCAACATCATAGCAGGAAATGACGTAATCTGAAGAAATGAAAACTGAGGTCCCGAAAGTCCCGACTCCACCTCCAGAACTCAACACACGAAGGTTCGTCTGGACGCCCTCGTACTTGTCACCTGCACAGACGAACGGCGTTCAGCTTTCCTTTACTCGAGCAATGTTTGCTGGTGTTCGAACTTTTTTTGGATAGTTACGGTTTTTGTTCGCTACAGAGCCCGTTTCACGCCATTTTGCATTTCAGTTTTGATTTGGAGACTTGCTGGAGGTTTTGCCAAAAACACTTCCAATCTGAAACTCTTGCGCAAACAGTTCCGCACAAGTTTTCCACGAATCGTGCTTCGCATAACACTCGGCAGTGAACATGCACTGAGCATCATTTTGTGTTGCATTCAACAGGTCACTAAACACGTCGGCCCCTCTCACTCACTCACACGTTATGACTCAGTGACGTACTCGAGAGATGCGCACGGGCAGACACGTGGCAGTAATGCATCGAAATTACGGTTTCCAGCATTTCCTGTGATGGGCAGTTCTCATGTTCGTTAACAAGGATCAATTCCGCGTCAGTCTTATAAATATTTTCCGGACCAGTTTCATTTTCCCTACCGTGTACAAATTGGGAACTATTGCCTCTAAACATTAAACATATCAGGAAAAGATAGCGCACCAGTGATTATTGTTTCAAGGGGAATTAGGCCCGGCCAATTATCATCCCTTAATACTAATCGAAAGTCGAAGTTTACTCAAAGCCTTCTGTGTACAGGAAACGAAGCTCCTTGGAGGAGAGGAGTAAAGGCTTCCGCTGTCAGTAACCTTGCCTCTGTGGTTACAGTAGTTCTGAGCCCTCTAACTTCATACTCAAGGATCACCCCGCCACTCGTTTCTGGTGTAGGATGAGTGAAAATCTACTTTCTAGACCAGAGGTGCTCAGCTGGACACCCGTTGAGGCTAGCCCAGTGCGGCCGGGCTTGCGTGACGTAAATGTGGGCAGCTTACGTAGTAAGCATACTTCACAGTGAAGTGAGAGAGCATTGATGTTCGTTTGTGATTACGAAGCTCTCCTCCACTACTCACCGAAGTACTGATTGGGGTACAATATTTAAAATAAAACTCTATAATCGCAACAAAAACAGACCTTTTCAACATATTCCGGTTTGATTTATACTGCGCTCGATATAAACAGTGAGGTGTATTTTCTTATATTTATTTAAAGAAAACTGACACGTTATAATTTTTTTCTTACCATTTACAAACTTACAGGGTTTAAGCGTACGAGGTACGATTTACAATTCCCTAGATGTGAATTACAGTATTTCCATGTAAAAAAAGTAAAATTCCTGTTATTCATTAAGCAAAAATTAATATAATTACATGATGCAACAATTATTTGGACAGTTTTGTAGTGTTGACTGACTTTCCCTGTTCATTGAATTTCTGAAAATGTTATTTAAAGTTTAACAGGCGTCCGGTGATAATAGCGAGAGGTAGTACGTAGATATTTACTATCCAAGACTGAAGTACTAGAACAACGTAAATCTATCTACAGCGCAGTTATGCAGTATGCCCTCAAATAAATAACCTCATTGATTTTATTCCCGGTGAGCACGCTTGGATTGTTGGTGAGTTTATCAGATAACTTAAACCCAAACAACCACCTTAACTCCATATTATATTAAGTGTTTCTAATTTATTACGTACATTATAAAAGTATTTGAGTTTGTAGGCCTAACTCCGGTCAAACTATATAAACAGCAATGAATATAAATAACTTAGTTCTTACAATTTAAATTGAAAATGACGTGGATTTCTGCCCTCTTTCTTTCATTATTTCAAACTCGTGTATCGCCCCAGTGATTGAGAGTGACTGGGAGAACTTTGCCCACCCTTCACGGACTGTAACGTAGCCACAACGTCACTGAGGTTGAATGGCATACGCTGCGCTGATCGCCTGCCAGGCCGCCCGGCGTGATCACCTCTGTTCTAAACTCACCTACTTTCTAACAGGGAAGCGAACCCCCGCTCTTCCAGGTGAAACGAGCTCTACATCAGAAATGCATCGTGACCTGTAAATTGAATCTTCAAGGACAACGTTCTCCTTTCCCACCTTTCGACATCCAGAGAATATCAATTTCATGAATAATTGACTACTTCTCGAATATCCTTGACCGAGATTAAGTCGCCTCGGGTCACATGTTATCCAAAACCTCACAAGGTCAACCCCAATTTATAACACAAGACTGATATAGCTTCGACTTGAATTCATGTGTTAAACTTAGGCAAGATTGAAATTGTTGTTCTGATTAAGGGCAATATAAATTTAACGTGATGATCACTAAACTCTGATGTAAGAATAGACAGCGCAGTCTGTTGAATGTTAACCTTCTGCTGTCAAGACTATAGATTCGACCGTGCGCAGGTCACTGCTGTGATAGCCACGTGCTGCACACCACCACGTCACTTGAACTCTGGCGCGCTCCTGGTCTTGTTAGTAATCTTTTTTTTTTTTTTTTTTTTTTTTTTTTTTTTTTTGCTACTTGCTTTACGTCGCACCGATACAGATAGATCTTATGGCGACGATGGGACAGGAAAGGGCTACGAGTGGGAAGGAAGCGGCCGTGGCCTTAATTAAGGTACAGCCCCAGCATTTGCCTGGTGTGAAAATGGGAAACCACGGAAAACCATTTTCAGGGCTGCCGACAGTGGGGTTCGAACCTACTATCTCCCGAATACTGGATACTGGCCGCATTTAAGCGACTGCAGCTATCGAGCTCGGTTTGTTAGTAATCAGAACAGCGATGGACATGACGTTAATGATGTAGAATATTAAATGTAAACACATTTTTAGACACCGTCTGTAAAATCAGTCTACATACAATGGTGAACAAATGAATTAAAAGTCTAATATTGAAAGATGAGTTCTGACAGTTCTTACAGGGAGGTTCGTTCGCTGTCTGCCTGGGTGGGAAGAAGGGAGATGGGGGGTATCGTTGCCATGCAAACGTCGGTGGACCCACTACGGTTGCCATGACGACAGACCTGCTGGCCAGTTCGTGTTACTTCAAGTTGCCAAACTCCTCACTTCTGAGTTACGTACAACAGAACAATGGCCAACATGCTAATAGGGGCTTTTTTTTTTCAAGTTGCTTTACGTCGCACCGACACAGATAGGTCTTACGGCGACGATGGACAGGAAAGGGCTAGGAGTTGGAAGGAAGCGGCCGTGGCCTTAATTAAGGTACAGCCCCAGCATTTGCCTGGTGTGAAAATGGAAAACCACGGAAAACCATCTTCAGGGCTGCCGACAGTGGGATTCGAACCTACTGTCTCCCGAATACTGGATACTGGCCGCAATTAAGCGACTGCAGCTATCGAGCTCGGTTATAGGGGCTTTTTAGAAAATGTGTGGTTAAGTTAATACTCTAAATGACCGGATCCAGCCGCAAAGTGGATAAATTTGTAACCCAAATGCTGGAGGATGTATCTTAATTAAGGCTATGGCTGCTACGTTTCCAGTCCTGGACCTTTCCTATCTCGCAACGTCACCAGAAAACTGTGGGAGCTGGCACTTAATTTTCCTTCCAAAATTGTTCATGGTGGATTGTGTTATTTATGAGATACGTTATTGCTTAGACATAAACGTAGACCTTGGTCGGGGCTTAATTATGATGATAAATCTTATTTTGTATTACGTAGAATGTGGGAGGGGAGAAAGCTATTCGTGAATTAAGTAGAGTTTACTAGTCTACTTACATCATCTTGTAGCTTAAACAGTAGGGCCTATACACCACACTTGCTTTTTCTTTTCCTGTAATTCAAACTGTTCCCTAAGTTTCTTAAAGCATCTTGTAGTTGGAAAACTAACAGAAGGCACACACCTTAATTGGTGAAAACAACTAAAGGACGTGATGAGAGTGGCTTCCAGCGAAGGTGACCTCCGTTCGATTCCCGGTCAATGCATGGAGGATTTTTCAAAGCATGTCCCCGCGGTTCAGATTCCACACAACACTGGAGCACTCATGTCACTCAAACCTGCCACTTTGATTTTGCTTTCCTTTAAAATACTATTAGATACAGCTGGGATGATTGAATACTTTTAAGACTCGAATAATGTTCATCCCATTAGTTAAATACTCAAATAAATAACCGAATATAGTAATCGAATGAGTTTCAAATGTCATTCAGTTATATCGCATAGAATAATCGGATACGTCATGAATAAAGTTTTCGGTTTCAGTTTGTCAGATGAATAATCCATTGGATTAAACGAATACATGGACTCTTACGAAAAAAAAAAAAGATGTATGTCCTTTTTTCAAATGCATCTGCATATGTTCATACTAAATGAGTGAATGAACTCTCTTCATCATTAATATATCTTAAAATAAAGTCCCTCTTTTAAATAAATGCCTTCTTCTGAGCACATAATGGAACCAAGCCTCTGTATCAATTTCAGCAGGCAATATACCTTTTTAATTTTATGTCAGAGGGAAAAGTTAATTATATTAGTTTTAAGATCACAGAAATGTAATATTATTATTCATTCTGTTAGGCCATGCTAGGACCACATCTCACTCTTTCTCAGTGGCGGTGTTTTCTTTCTTCCGTCCATTTATGGCCTCATTTCTTCTTGACTTTCTCTGTAAATGTACCATCAGTTCTCCTAAATTATTTTCAGTTGAGTTGTTCATTGTTAATGTTGTAGTTCCAGTACTTCTTCGGCTTCTTTGAAAAATTCTAGTTTTTTTTCACAGTGTTCCAAAAATGTGTTTTCTTAATCTGCCTTGTCCATTCTATGACCAAAGAATCTGATTATTCTCTTTGTGACAGGGTGACCTACTTTTTCTCATGCTTTGTATAAATCTTGTTCTGGTCTCAATTTGTACGGTAGAGTGGCACCTTTTCGGTATAAGTACAATTCCGATCGAACATAGAAAACCCGCTATATTTCATTCTTCAATGTTAGTACCACTTACGTGTGACTGGCTGTGGGTAGACTGAAGCAGCTTCTTTGTAAATGTGAAAAGTAATACATCTGTTTCTATTAGCTTGGAAGAAACTGCCGATTTTACATTGCAAGGTGAGCGATGCTTCATTTCATTTCACGTTCTTATAAATTTGAAGCTGTCTTAGCTAAGCTCTGTGGCCTCTTATTGAAGTGTAAAGTGCTATTCATAATTACGCCATATCTCTACGAACCTCAGGACGGGAGTATGATTCTGCAAGCAGTATCTCTTTTATTTCTCTGTAATTAGTTAATGGATCCATAGTTGAAGTTCATACGGTACAATTTCGATCATAGATGTTTGTATTTTTCTCACTGCACAGAAGGTAAGAGAAGAAAGTTTATATGAAATATCGATTATGCACCTTCATTCACCTTCAATCAGTTGTTTATCCAAGAAACAGTAACCTTGCCTAAAATTCTTGAAGACTCCTTCAAAACGTCAACCCAAAATAAATCATCATCCTGTCACCGAATGTAATGAATGACTGCAATTCAGTACTAATTCAACGCCAGATAATTCAATCATTATGTAAAATGCTTCAACTTTTAATGTTACATGCACTGTATCACCCGACGAATCTATGATAAATATCTTACCATCACCTGGAAAGAAATTCACGCCAAAAATGTAAAAGGTATCATCTTCATCCGATTTAATAACAGGTCAGCATTTTTAGATTGTTAACTTCAAAAAATATATTTTTAAGAATGACAATAGTGCAAACATAAATCAAAACAGAACCAGCATGTCAAGAGCAACAAATCTTCAAAAAGATACATATCAACGAGAGCATTCGAAAGACAACCAGTGTGGATTTTGTCATCTGGATTATAACTGTGAGAATTACGTGATAAAAGGACCATGGATTCAATGCCAGGACTGCAGTGTGTGGTATCATTAAATATATGTTGGGGGAAAATGAAAGAGATATTTTGAGTATGAAAAATGTGTGTGATCCAAATTGTACCTTGTGTGATCAGAATTGTGCCACCAGCGGCGGTACAATTGCGATCGAAGGCAATGTTTACAACGAAGGTTTATTTAAAACTATTATTAATAATATGTTCCATTGTTTAAGGTGCCTACTTCATTGTCAATGTAAAAGAATATTTGTAGTACCACAAATGAAGTGTGAGTGCACGAATAATTGAATTTTGATCAATAATGTACCTCCTCAACCTATATGCCATTCTCCCAAGTAGGTCCCTTAATTATCCTCAGGATTCTTTTTTCTGCTATGCTTATCATTCTGTCTGACAAGGTATTCAAACACTCTTTTGCGTTGGAAATACTGGAAATCTAATTTCGTGTCTTTTGTCAGAATACGGATATTGTAACGAAATGTATTCCAAGATGTTTAGAGATTCAGAAATGAGTTTTACGAAACGTAGAGGCACCAATTCCAGATGTGAAAGCTAGTTCTTATAGGGTTAAAACATCAATATTCTGCTTTAGTTTCTTCGTTCTTATATTTCTTTGAGTTTATGGTCACGCTAATGAACTTCAAGCCGGTAATTGAGTCTTTTCTAATCCACCGCTGAGAACGTGTGCCCCACTCGGTCCAGAACGAGGTCACATGTCTACGTCACCACTATAACTATCGTTTCACCGTTAAGTTTGCTCATTTTCTACAATGCGAGCAGAATTTTAATATAAATTGATCATCACTGATCTGCATTTTCACTCAGATTCCCTCACCTTGCATATCGTATGGAGATGCTCTTAGTGGATTTCTTTAGTGTGACTAGTTATATTTTTGCTAATAGAAACACTGTGCGGTTTGGCGCCAGGTCTCTCTCTTCATTGGATGACCGCATCAACACCCACTCTCTCTCTCTCTCGAACTTAGAATTAGTTCCTGGAAGTACATTTCAGCACGAATTACGTCAGAATCTACTCAGTGGGCGCCGTTCTTAATATTGTGTGTGTGTGTAAATTCAGAATTACTCTTCTGCGAACGTTTCGTCTGAGATTTCGAAGAGTTTCACATCAAAATGTCAGATGTTTGGACTTCTCCCTCTTATCCTTATAACGAAACAGATAATAATATTAATGAGAAAAAGGAGAAGAAGAAAAATAGTTCTCGGATGAGGAATGAGCAAAAGAATGAATGAAGGAGCCAGAGAATGAAGGAGTATTGGCGTAGAAAGAAAGAACATCAACAGTCAAGGAAGTTGTGTGATCGTAACCCATAGAAGGTTGAAACGATCCTAAATAAATAAATAAATAAATAAATAAATAAATAATAATACATGTATGTTAAATCCTCAACCCGAAGTCCCGCTGTTGGTTGCGGTGGTAGAATAATACGCATGGTGATACCTGGCTGCCGTAAGAGGCGACTGGAAGGGTTGCCAGGGGCTCTTAACTTAGTAGCGTGGGCTAGAGACCCTGAACTGATTCCTGGCATTGTTTCTACCATGGAGCTACATGCCTTGATACTCTAGACCAGGGGTTTCCAAATGGCGACGCACGGGCCGCATGTGGCCCGCGAAGCCATACAATGCGGCGCGCCAGAGCATTTTAATGAATAATGTGAAGAATAGTTACAAACGAAAATTGTGTTAGTCGTTCAAAAATGTACTAATTTTTATACCCGGTATAGACCCCATTCTGAACCAATTCAATTGTTTTCGTCGTTTTTAAATATTCACTTGATCCGAATAGATTATTTAAATTTACAAAAAATTTCAAATAATGATTGGTTTTTAAGACCCAATAACTACTTTTATGGTTTTCGGAGACGCCAAAGTCCCGGAATATTGTCGCGCAGGAGTTCTTTTAAGTGCTAGTAAATCTACCGACACGAGGCCGACGTATTTGAGCACCTTCGGAACGATGTAACATCGAACCTTCAGAAGGCCTGCGACTCAACTATCTGAGCCACTCAGCTATTGTAACATAACGTTTTACCTAAGTAATTAAAATTATCAAATATTTATTTCAATTAAATTGTGCATATTATTTCGTAACGGTACTTCCGTAGGTCTACTATACGCAGAATTTTCCGAAAATTGGCCTATTAGTGAAGTGCGGCCCGCGAACATGCCCTCGAGCCCTTACAAATTGGAAACCCCTGCCTGCTCTGGACAGAGCACTGACATATCCGATCGAATGCATACAGTTATGTCTCAGGTTAATTATCCCACTATCGACAGCCCTGAAGATGGTTTTCCGTGGTTTCCCATTTTCACACCAGGCAAATGCTGGGGCTGTACCTTAATTAAGGCCACGGCCGCTTCCTTCCAACTCCTAGGCCTTTCCTATCCCATCGTCGCCATAAGACCTATCTGTGTCGGTGCGACGTAAAGCCCCTAGCAAAAAAAAAAAATTATCAGTAGTCTTGTGATTTTACTGATATCAACTTATGTTATCATTAAGGTTTTTGTTGTTATGCTTGCTTCAGCTCTTGTTCTTTTCAGACCCCGATTCACGAGGCCTAGAATGCCTCTCTTTCTCACGCCCTTTCTTCTCTCCCTCTGCTTCGTGTTAACAGAGGATAGTAATCACCACCACCGCCGTCTTTCGATTTGGAATTCTAGTACAAGATTCGCACCATGCCAATCGGCTGTATTACAGTGCATACCTCTGTTTCAAGGAACGCCTGTCATCACTAGTTGTTTCCTATGTACGCTGCGTTTCCTCTGTTCGACGGCCAAGTCCCCGTGTTGTCCGTGACAGTGCAGATGCTAAGTCATAACGCGTCTTGCATAATAGATCAAAGAGAAGAGAAGACGGACGCCGAGCGCACGCACGTGGTGTGGTTTACAACTCCTCTTGACGATCTCTCTCCCTCTCATCTTTGTTCACAATCTCGCTGAAGACATTCCCCTCTGCGACACTTGAGTCGCGTAAAAGTTCACCACGAACTGGAACATGTTTCTATCACTAACTGCCCATTCACGCGGATATCGATCACTAGAGCCCGGAAGTTTATGCATTAATAAGTTAGAATCCAAACTTACTGAAGCGAGTAACAAATATACTCTATTCTGCACAACGGTTATGTTGTGAGTTATGCATAACCGTTAAGAGCTCGGCCCACTAGAGCCCCTGGAATGTATGTTACTCTCACTACGTTACGGAAGAGCGGCCTAGACGGCATTCGTGGTCTATTGATAGGATTCGACCAAGACATCCACCTAATAGTAGAGCAGAGGATCTTGTAGCTATCAACTTCGATCTGCACGAGCAGGATGCACCATGCTGTGACTCATACCCAATTGTGTTGTTGTTGGACATGCCACTATAACTTAGTCTTTATTTCAAATAATTTATATTTCGATATAAGTAATAAGGTGCTGTCTCAGGTGGTGGTGGTGCTGGTGATTATTGTTTTAAGAGGAAGTACAACTAGGCAACCATCTTCTATATAACACTAATCAAAGAGAAAAAGGCGAAGGGATCCGACACTTCGAAAAATGAAGGTATCGGCCAAAGGAAGTCAAGAGACACGAAGGGCGTGAAAATGAAGGACTCCCTACATCTCCATACGGAATACCGTCGGGGTCGGAAAAGAGTAAGAGTTGACCAAGGAAGGATGGATAAAAGTGAGGAGCCTGGCACAAGCAAGTGGAAGCAATGCCAGGACTCAGCTAAGGGCCCCGTGATCGACAACCCACGCTCCAAAGTACAGAGCCCCTGGGGCCCCTTTTAGTCGCCTCTTACGACAGGCAGGGGATACCGTGGGTGTTATTCTACCGCCCCCACCCACAGGCGGGGCGGGGGAGGGCTGTGTCAACAGATTGCTCAAGATGTGACGAACAAAATACTGTTCTGCCACAATGTTTCAACCTTTATACCATTCCTGGAAGACTTCATCTTGGCTCTATAAGAACGATCTATACACCACGAGGAAATCATTTCGTTCCTACAATTCGTCATTCCTTTCTCCTTTGATGTTCACCTTGAAAATGTCAGATGATGCGTCAACGTCCATGACATTGTTAACCCAATGGAAGATCTAGTTAAAGCGGAATCAAGACTGCAGTGGAAGTGCAGCACAGAACTCGCAGCAACCGCCACGGATGGACTGTTCATCACAGTTCCCAAACACTTGCTCCACCTCTACAGCAACAGTGCAGAGGACAGGCTCAACAGACTTTTCACTCTTGTACGTTCATGTAGAAGTAAACAATTCCGAAATTATCACCTTCCTTGCAGATTCGCATGCCCGGCGCCTTCAGTAAGTTTATAGATAAGGTGATTTCTCTGTTAATTTGCACCATCTGTCTACATGAAAGACCACTATAGCGCTGATGGTCACATCTAATAGCATAACGGTATTTCATGTCTACTCTCCCTCCCCCCCTTCCCAAAAAAAATAATGTTGTGAGACTCCTTGTCAAACACTAAAGGATACCACTAGTCCCCGGATTTTTAGCCACTGATAGGTTAGAGTGCAAAATAATTTGGTTGCTAGGAAATGTCGTCTGGCCCGTTCTTTCGTAACGTAACGAGAGTAACATAAATAATAGGGGTTGTGATGGACCGTGCCCTAGTGGTTATGGAAAGCTGATCGCATAACCGTTGTGCAAGCTAGAATATATTTGTTACCCCTTGCAGTAAGTTTGCATTCTAACCAGGTATTGTCAGAATAACTGGGATCTACAGCTCATTCCACGTTAATAAAACAGTATTGCTCTTATGGACCTACAAGGAGTGAACACACACCCTCTCAGACACTCATAATTCCTCGTGATTAAGGAATATTATAATGTACTTTATATTTCATTATGAAAGAAAGAAAAATGATGAGGTATGTTTTTACCGTGGGTTATTAAAATAAGTACTTAACATTCTATTTTTAATAAATACATTTGCAGTGGGGGAAGCACATGGCGGAATAGCCATCACTTTGCTGCCTTCCTTCATTTTCCATTACGCTGTTGTAGGGAAGTGTGAGTATTCTAATATTATTGTACTGTACAGTAGTTTTTACTGAAGAGTTTGATACTGTAGTGTGCAGCGATACATCACGGCAGGACTTGTACTGATACGAAAATTCGCTATGATGTTTATTTTTACTTGGTTTTGTTATTCAGCTCTTGTTTCTTAAGCGCATTTTACTTTTGGCACATTCTCGCCACTTTTTCACAAGCCCATTTAATTTTTACCATCATTTTCGTAGGGCGATATGATGGCACAGTAGCACCCGGCATTGCCTGGGCAAATTTATTAAATGTAATTAACTTCATCTCCCGAGCCTATAAAAAGTATCTGTTGTCTATTTTCTCCCAATTTGCCTTGAATTTTTATGTACAGTAGTTTATCAATGTTGCTGTAAGAAATAAGCCCCCCTCCAACGAGCCCTGTACCCTAGATTTTTAAAATGCAGCTCACTTTCTTCCTTATTTTATTTTGAACTTAGGTACTAAATTTTAACAATATATATATGCCACGGTTTTCCCATAATGCTACTCAGCAGAGCCATTCGATGTGGCAACCCTGTTGTCATAACAGCAGTACTGTTTTCTTAACATGGAATGACCTATAGATATCACTCAAGACTGTCCTGTTCAGCAGGACAGAGGGAAATCTCACGTTTCGAGTAAACCCAAGAAATCTAGAGCAAAAATACATAGCCCACATACAACCATCATCATCTTCTAAAGGCCAAGGCCGTCGCACTCATAGATGTCTGTCTTAAGCCAGTCTTTTCAACTCACCGTAGGTCTTGTAGTTCAGGTTGTTGAAGTAAGACACTCTAGTTCCTCCTCCTCCTCCTCCTCCTCCTCCTCCTCCTCCTCCTCCTCCTCCTCCTCCTCCTCCTCCTCTTTTCCTCGAAATGCCTCCTTAAGTGATGTTGCAAAGGAACTCATGCCGCAGAGTTTGACCTATAGATTGTATTTTCCTTTTCCTTGAACTCCCATCAGACTCGGTTTTCCCTTCTTTTTGCAAGGACTGCAATAGTTAATGCATACCCCAAGCAATGTTGGTGTTAGGAAGGGCATCCGTCGGTAAAACTGGGCTCTACCCATATCTGTTACAGACTCTAATAAATACGGAAACTACCAATGAGTGACTTTACATGTAATATTTTAACCTCCCTATGTGGAACACTGCAATTTGCTTGTCTACCTTAAAACAGCCCTGCTCCTTAGGATAGAACGTTCAATAATTATTGGAGAAATTCTGAGAAATTCTAGAACATCGGCTATTCACCGATTATCTGCTTCTCGCGTTCTGTCGATGCGTACGTTCAAACTAAAATTGTGGAACTATTTCAGAAGTGTTTAGTGAAATTATGTCGTTAACGTCGTCTAGGCTCAGTCGAACTTTGTATGAAAGTAATCTTCGTGCAGCTTATGGATGCTCCAATCAAAACCTCAAACCCAATATAATAGAATTCGACTTATCAGAGATATGCATTGTGTGAAACGGATTTTGGCGTGCAACTTAGAACAATCCGGGAGACCAGACGATAATAATTCCGAAGATGGGTGTTGGGTGAGAGGGGTGAGAGAGCACGCTATTCATAAGTTAATGGAGAAGTGTGGTTCGGCTGTCATTTCTCTCCCCTTTCCCTCTGGACACCCTTATCGGCTGGTTTCCACCCCAGCGCTCGCGAGCCCTCTCGTGGTTTAGTCTCTGTCACCTCAGGATAAGCGAGCGATAGAGATGTTCAATGGTAGGAGAACTAGTCTGGATCCCTGCGGGACTCCCACATTTTAAACATTATATCTGCATTTAGTTCAGTTAATTTGTTGTACGTATTATTATAATATGGTGTGCATTAGTGATAACAAACAATACAAGATTACTGCATTATGTTTCTGCCACCAAATTGATTGCCGCTGGGAAATGTACACGGACAAAGGATATGTAATGCTGGCATAATGCCGGTGATACATTTGTAGTATTTCTGTATTAATGTTGAATATCTAGATGTACCTACATTATGGAGGGGCTGCCTCGATGAGGCGGTAAATACGTGCTCGGTTCACCTGGAATTATGTGGGTTCGATTCCCCGTCAGGAAGTGGAAAACTTTTAAGAAACGAGATTTCCGCTGCTGCAGGTCAACAAGGCCCTGAGGGTCACTCAGCCTGCACTGAAAGTGAGTAACAGGTTTCGAAGGGCTGAGTAGCTAAGAAGGTAGAGCGCTGGTCTTCTGAGCTTAACTTTGGAAATCGCGTAATTCGCGAGGAACTCCATTTCTGTACCATTCCTGCTCCCCAGATCTCACGACCCCACGTGCGTACACCTGGGGCATGTTGAAGGAACCAGTTTAAAAGATATATGACCCATCTACAAATATTCCGAATTACGCGAGAAGAGTCATTTTTGTGTCCTTACAGCAACCTGTGTTCATGAACAACGTGAGACACGTGGTGGTGCACATACTGTACCAACATTTCAGTGTCGTTTATTTTGCTGCGTATGGTATTTTGTACCTGATATTCACTTCTATTACGTTTCCACCCAACTGACATCTGACAAGTTTTAGAAATGTGGCATGTAATTACTAGGAACAAAGAACTCATTCTACCTCACTACGGATCGATTGTTACTGTAAATCCCCGTACGAATGCCTGTAATAACCCACCTGAAGCCCGCCTGGTGTCCGTGATCGCTACGGCACCAAGTCCTTATGGTCTGGTTCGAGTCCCGTTCTTGGGAAAATTGTTCACCATGATCATGTTGGCCAACAGGGTAGGAGAGGGGCGGTATATAGTTCAAATCCTCTCCGCAGTGTTCATGTGGAGTTAGGACATACTGCGCTGTTGATGCTGATTATTCCGTCGGATGGGGACCCTAAGCCTTGCGCAGACCCCACTATTCGATAGGAGTAAGCTATGTTTTCATACCTCATTATTAGAGCCCGGATATTTAGGCAATAATAGGTTGGAATGCAAAGTTACTGAAGCGAGTAAGAAGTATAGTCTACCTGCACAACAGTTCTGCTATGAGATTTGCATAAACTTTAGGGGTACTGCTTCATTAGAGCCCCTAGAAGTTATGTTACTTTCGCAACATTACGAAAGAACGGGCTAGACCACACTTCTAGTACCGAAACTAGTTTGCATTCTAACTTATTACTGCCTAAACATACTCAGACGCGTAGGTCACCCAGGGGCGTCAAATAGAAAGACCTGCACCAGGCGAGCCGAACATGTCCTTGTACACCCACACCACTAAAATCCAAAGGGTAAACATTAAAAACCGCACTAAATATACCATCGGGAATCTTTTTGTATGCATGTAAAACTGTTTTTAGATACCAGATGACTACACTGAATCATGTATTCGTTCAACTGTTATACGTTGTTCACTGTTATCCAGTAACAGAATTGTTCATATTCCTTCCTTCTCATATCTTAATTCTGATTTGGTAGGAAACATTTTGCCAATTAATTCTTTCAGTTTACCTCAGATAGCTAGAATTGTTCTGGCTGATATCCGACAAAAGAGTAGCGTTACGAAAATGCTCCGAAGTTTAGGCTGGGAAGACTAGGGAGTAAGGATATGAGTTGCTCGACTAGGCGGTATGCTCCGAACTGTCAGTGGAGAGATGGCATGGAATGACATTAGTAGACGAATACGTTTGAGTGGTGTTTCTAAAAGTAGGAATAATAATAATAATAATAATCGTATGGCCTCAGCTACCGTGTGCAGACATTTCGATTTGACGCCATCTGGCTGTCTGCTCGTCCATTTCGACGTTCCGTTTTACTCTAGATGGCAGACCGAGTAAACGAAACTCTCTTGGGCATCTATGGCTGAGATTTTATGAATTTTGTCGGGTAAATACCAAATGTATCACCAGAGATCTTTTACATGCCGACATCGTACGACATGGAGTGTCGAATGGACTTTTTCCGCCCTTTAAAAATCCGACTACCTCTGCCGGGTTTGAACCCGCTATCTTGGGATCCGGAGGAAGAGACTCTACCACGGATCCACAGAGGCAGCTTAAAAGTAGGAAAGATCACAATATGAAGAAATGTTGGAATTGATGAGTAGATATTGGGGCAAATATTCGTTTATGGAAAGAGGGGTTAAGGATTGGAATAATTTACCAAGGGAGATGTTCCATAAATTACCAAATTATTTGCAATTATTTATGAAAAGGCAAGGAAAACAACAGATAGGGAATGTGCCACACGGGCGAGTGCCCTAAACGCAGAGCAGTAGTGACTGGTGGTAGTTTGTGAACTTGAAACTTCACTTTCTTTCTTCTGAAACTCCCTCTATGTCATTGAATATGTCGACGGCTTGAATGATGAACCCTCAACTGAACAAATGTGTTCAACTTAATGTTATTTTCATATAGATAACGACATTCAACAAACCGTTAAATAAATTGTTGTTCCTTATTCGTGAAAAAGTGTTTCACGTTTAGTCTCTCAACTCATCTCACCTTACACAGGGCGTGTCGGAACGAAGGCACGAACTGGTCAGGAGTCTATAGAAATCTTCGGATAAATAAAATAATTTGCCAGAGTTAGAACCCGGACATTTTGGCAGTTAGAATCCAAACTTAATGAAGCGAGTAACAACTATACTCTAGACTGCACAGCGGTTATGTTATGACACTTGCATAAACTTTGGGGGTCCAGCTTATTGGAACTCCTAGAATGTATGTTCTGCACAGCGGTTATGTTATGAGACTTGCATAAACTTTGGGGGTCCAGCTTATTGGAACTCCTAGAATGTATGTTCTGCACAGCGGTTATGTTATGAGACTTGCAGAAACTTTGGGGGTCCGGCTTATTGGAACTCCTAGAATGTACAGGTATGTTCTGCACAGCGGTTATGTTATGAGACTTGTATACACTTTGGGGGTCTAGCTTATTGGAACTCCTAGAATGTATGTTCTGCACAGCGGTTATGTTATGAGGCTTGCATAAACTTTGGGGTTCCAGCTTATTGGAACTCCTAGAATGTATGTTCTGCACAGCGGTTATGTTATGACACTTGCATAAACATTAGGGGTACGGTTTATCAGACCCCTAGAAGTTATGTTACTCGCGCTGCTTTGTGGAAGACCGGGCTAGACTGCACTTCCTAATAGAGATTCTTAGAGAGTCTTTACGCCAATAATAATAATAATAATAATAATAATAATAATAATAATAATAATAATAATAATAATAATAATAATGCTAATAATAATAATAATAATAATAATAATAATAATAATAAGTGGCAACTGCCACTTCATTTACTGTCAGTTTTGCATTATTTAGGAATGCAGAGCTGAAGAGGAAAATCACATTAAAAATCTTAGAATGGCCGACAGTGGACGTCGATCCCGCACCTTTTGTCATTGCTAAGTCTCGTAGCATCGACGACAAAGGCTATCGATTTGGGACAAGTAGGAGAAAACTAATTCGCTAACCAATGAATCAGACAAAGCTGACCTATTAACAATGTATTCGAGATCTCAGATTGAAAGTCAGGCAAGCCTCAACACACCGCTGCGTTTTCATCATTTCCACACGAAGCCTGTTACTAAATTCGGCCCCATTAAACAAAGGCCTCTTTTAATAGCGCAGGTACTAGCTGACCTTTCCATCAGCTTTGACATCCAGCAACAAAAGGCCCTAACTAAATGTCACAATCTGCAGCGCGGAGTAATAATATTGTCCTTTTGTCACTCGAACAGTGCACAGTGGTTTGATCCCAGTGTTAGTCCCGGGGGTTGTTTTAAGGGTTAAAGCAACAAGCGTGTCAATGCTGGGATCTATCGGAGCCCGCTGAAAGCCGTCCATCGATCGTAAAGTGTCACTCCCACCTGGAGGGTAATATTCTTATACAGTGTATGTCTGAAGGAGTCAGGAGTCTAGAGAAATCTTGGGACAGAGAAAATAATTTGGCATGGTTAAAGCCCGGATTACAAGTTAACATTACTAAAAAGTATTAGATTACCGACTGAGCAAGTTGGCCGTACGGTTAGGGGCGCACAGCTGTGAGCGTGAATTGGGGAACAGTGGGTTCGAACCCCACTGTTAGCAGCCCTGGTTCCGTGGTTTCTCGTTTTCACACCAGGCAAATGCTGGGGCTGTATCTTACGACCACGAGCACTTCCTTTCCGTTCCTAGCCCCGTCCTATGCCATCGTCACCATAAGACCAACAGTGCCTGTGAAACCTAAAGCAACGTGTAATAATAATAATAAATTGGCGGTAAGCTCTCACTATTATAACGGCCGCAGGGTTCTGAGGCTTGTAGACTTGCTAGAAAACAAAACTAAATTCATTGTCCAGAAAATGCTGCTGAAAACACTTGCGATTCCAACGTTTTTCACGAACAGTTTCTTCAATTACATCCAACTGGGGAATTTTCAAATCCAGTGGTTCACTTTCCTTGTCTTCTAACAAAGTCGTACTTGATGTAGATGCAGCTTCGTTTACTTCAAAGCAGTTAGTCACTGTAAATTGTTTTTGCTGTTTCAATTTCTCATATTACACTCTTATGGTTTATTTCTTTTATTCCTTTATCATTCACTTTTATCGTTTCAACTCTTTATTCTGCACGTTTTTGCCGAATCCCATTGAAATATTTCTTTTCCATTCTATACAACTGTACTCACAACGACAGCTAAGCGCGCGTGTCAACACAGCGCCATGTTATAACAGAGTATGCGCGTGACATCACATATTTTCTTTTTAATGTTGAAATCATTTCGTAGCAGAGAAAGTAGAGGTCCTCATACTACGAAAAACGTAAAATTAAGCAATTTCCTTCAATTGTATCAAACGTTGGAAGGCTTAAGTGGCCCGGAAATGTTTAAATTTGTGAGTCTTGGATAGGTTTATCAAATTTTTTTAAAAATTCGAAAATAAATTTCTACCTAAAATGGCTTCTTTCTCTTCTTGTTTTCTTTTTTATTCAAATCCTAGCTAAATTAATTTATTTACATAATTCTTTCTGGGTTTTTTGAGCTTTTAAAATTGTCCACACCGAATGTTGCTATAAGACCTTCAGTGAAACCCTGCAATACATAGTCTCACATTAGCGTTCGTTGTGGTAGAAAAAGGCAAACTGCTAATCTAATCGACCGGATAACTGCGATTAAGAAAATTATTGTAATTTTTAGGAATAAATAAAGAATATATACTCATACTTCATTGTATTTTATTTATCGAAAATTCGTAGATCATATTACTAGGATGTTTTCAACATTGAGTTGCTTGCCTGAAGAACTGTGGATTGTTTATTTTTATTTTTCATTTAATTATTTTTTATGAATTGAGACATTAAACATAATGGTAAGTTAAATACTCTAGGCGCTATACGCGTTCTATCCAAACACTAACAGCGTCTTAAACATTTCTTTCCATGTATTATGCATACTTTTACTCAATTAGTTCCTAACTCGGCTCATTTCCATTGCACCGAAACTTGCAGTGATTTTTGTGATTTGTGTTGAAAAGTGCAGTCTCAACTGAAAACAATATTCTTTACATATTTATTTACGTATTTATTTTTATATCTATGTCCTTACAACGTACCATATCTCATAGATCTGAAGGCTAACTATTGTATTAACAACATGTGTTTCGTGTTTATGTCCCTCCCGGTATGGAAATAAAGAAGGTACCTAAACATTACTTACCAGTCTTTACTCTGATTCATTGTGCTACCAAAAGTTAAGTATGGATACATCGAAATCTGAGAAGCCTTGTAGCCTATGCTTGGCGTAAGACATGCCTCATTTATCAGCTTTATCACCATTCGCTTCTTGTTCGTGTGCGCATGCAGAATTTAAAGTAGGCTAAGAAAAAAGAATGAATCTCAAGTGTAAGTCCTGGAGCGCAAAAGAGGAGGTCATTAATTGAAAACCGGGTCGCCAGGGGCAGTAAAAGCGAGCTCTTATAAGAATAAAAAAAAGTCTCTTCCCGCCTAAAGACAGAAGACGATCGGAACGTTGATTGTGTGACTGGGGCGCTCTCTGTCGGCTAAAGTGACTAACTAACAACGCCACTTGAAGCCATAATCGATTTATTCTTCTGAAGGGCATAAAAACGAAGTTGGCGAAGGGCGGTGGGAGTGGATAGTCCACAATGAGGGGAGGCCCCGCCTACATTACGTCATCGTCCCCCCACCACTTCTCGTGCCACCTTACTCGATCTCGTATACAGAGACGCTCTCAGTGAGAAATTATAGGTACTAGACACAGGGGTGATCAAAATAGTAACTTGGCTGGGAGTTTTATTTATTGTGACGCGAAACTTAATTTAGATTGTGATTGGGGTATCTGAATACAAAAAGTGTTTTCATTGAACATTTCAAGATATTACTGTTCACACAGTATTAAATATACTGGAATGTTTTGTACATTATTGTAAAATAGAAGGAAGATTGCACAAGACATGACCACGGCAGCTGACTATGGAATAACAACGCAAACAACTCTAGCAACACGAGTATAAATTATTTGTTATTCATTAGACCCCTATGACTCGAGTCAGCCTCCTTCTCGAGGCGGATCTGTTTTCTGTTATGAACAAAGTCGGCATCCTTCTGAAAGAGGAAGTAAATAAGTTGAATGTATTTATTGTATTAAATTATGTGCTGATCATTAACCAATAGCGCCATATGTGATAACATAAACACGAATCGATACAAAAGCTTAGCTTAATGGCCATAGCGGTCCATCCTTCAAAGGAGAGAAACTTCCTACCAGATTGATATGTAATAATACACGGGCCACTAGGTCAGGCCAGAGGCCACACACACAAAATTGTGAGAGTATAATATAAATATCAATGTAATCTATAGATGACCGCTCAGTGTATACGAGCAGATCTACTGTAGCTTGTATGCTGAAAGGACTGCACTTCGTTTTCTAATACATCATCTGTACCTTTCATATTCAATAAGTCTTGTTATTCAGAAGTTATGGGAGTATTATAAGAGCTGCCAGAAATTGGAATAATACTATCGTCATTTTTCGACTTGTGATTTGGCATCTTCTATTGGACTCGAGTTACGACTGAGGTCCGAACGCAAGACACCTTCATTCGAGACACAATTCAAAATTGATTATCGTCGCACCTTCGGCTACGCGGCATGACCTAATGCGCCTGACGTCATCACAAGATGGCCGCCAAATTAAGGCTTGTTTTTTGACAGTTGAAAGTCACATGTAGAGTTGACACAGGCACTAGCGAGCTCTCATTTCATTGGTCTTCACGAAATCTATCAGAAAACACAAGGAAAATTAAAATATGCCTGTAAATAAAGAAAGTATTGAAGGTTTCATGACTGAAAAATGACTAGTTTTGGCAAATTTCACAAATTTGTCCAATTATAAGAGTAATGGGCGGATGAAAACCTATATGAAGCAGACGCGTGAGGAAACTAGGCTCAGCGAGGGATCAAATAAGACTGTAGAAAAATCATACGCATTCACTGAATAGCGCAACACACTTGCATGGAGAAACTCTGGCCTATACTCGCAGATCGAAACAGTGCTTTTTTCTTCCGTAAGGTTTCCGCATCCAGCCCTTACAGCTTCTCTCTGCGACTGCCATGAAGTAAAACCGGAGGAAAAAAAATGTGAACTGATGAACTATTTTACATTCGGTGTAAAATGAACAGTAAGTCAGAAACAGCTATCTTTAATGAAATTTGCTATGAATGTAGAAAATACGGATATGTGTAGTAGTCCACAGTATAACTAGAGCCCGCAAGTTTACGCTTTTATAGGTTAGAAAGCAGACTTACTGAAACGAGTACCAAGTATACTACGCTGCACAACAGCTCTGCTATGGGGTTTGCATAAACATTGGGGGCTTGGGCTATTAGAACCACTAGGAAGTGTGATTTAGACGACACTTACAGCCAAAGAAGTTCAGCATTCTCACCTATACAAGACTAAACATCCGGCTCTATTGTGTACGTTATTATGATTAAAACTGTCATGAAGATATCGTACGAGGAAACAACTTACATTGCATGAGCGACATCGAAGGTCGTCGTGGAGTTGGATGCGGAAGGACATGGAAGAACGGATAAATATCCACAATGCCCACCAGCTTTCATACCCGGCTCAAGACCGAAATGCGAATGCCGTAGTGATGACCAACATCTAGGCAATCTCATGGCACAGGAGGAGGAGGGGGTTGCCTTACTACTGGGAGGAGTTCAAAGATTTCCTTTCAGTATCTCGAGATAGAAAGAGTTCTCAAGTAAACTACTTCACAGATGTTGCGTCTATTTCACTGCATGTCTTATTACAGAGTTTCATAAAATCCGAAGAAGGAAAGTCGCGAAGTTTTCTTTTAGCAATGAACTGGATGTGCTTATGAACCTGCGTCTGTGATGCGAGGGGGAATACTAAGCTTGGGCCGTGGAGGTTAAGAGAGGTACAGGGAGACAAGGCAAAAAATAGACCCCGTTTCTTAAGATTTAAATATGAAACGTATATAACTAAACTCGAAATCGAGCGAGTTGGCTGTGCCGTTAGGGTCCTGTAGCTTTCAGCTTGCATTCGAGAGAAGGTCGCTTCGTCGGCAGCCCTGAAAATGGTTTTCCGTGGTTTCCCATTTTCACACCAGACAAATACTAGGGGATGTAACTTACCCAAATTAAGGCCACGACCGCTTCCTTCCCAATCCTAGTCTTTCCCATGCTGGCGTCTTAAACCACCAACAAAAAGAAACTAAACGAGATCGCAGAGCTTGATTGTGGAAGTAGTTAGTTGATTCACAGAGGCTTGCAGACTCCACGCTGAAAGCCACAACAGTCTATAATGAAGATGTACGTTAACACTTGACTGGATACAAGCTCGCACAAGCAAGCCATGTGCAGTGTTGCGTGTCACCAAATTGTCAGATGGGCCCATGGGTTCAGCTCTCTGTGGTTAGTGATGTCATTGTTTACGCACGCCAATGAGCTTAGAGAGCCATTCTCTTATTTCAGATAATAATTATAATTAAAACTGTTGCTTCTTTCTGACCTCAATCCGCATTGCGTGTTACTGCTTTTCATTTTCCTGCAAGGAAACTAACGGCTCGGTGGACAGTGTTGATCGCTGACGTGAGTAGGCTAGCCCGCTCTTCCGTAATGTAGCGAGAGTAACATAAATTGTAGGGGTTCTAGTAGGCCGGACCCCTAATGTTTACACAAGTCTCAAAGCAGAACTGTTGTTTGGGCTAGACTATACTTGTTACTCTCTTCAGTAACTTTGTATTCTAACGTGTAAATACTGAACATACGGACTCTACTCATGTCGCAGTGTCTGTGACAGAGCCCAGGTGTTCCAAATGGAAAAGTGGCAACAGTTTTACAAGTGCCTTTTCTGTCCCTAGGTGTTCCTGGTAGACACAGGCCCCCGTCCAACTGACTGGTACAGCTTAAGACCAAACAGACTGCATTGGTTGGTCAGAAACTCGTGACTACCGATGTAGGACGCACCATATCAGAGCCCTATGCTGAATATGCGGTCCTTTCACCCCCAATATTCTGTACGACATATCCCACTTTTAAATTTTAAAAATGTCCTAAAGTTTTTTGGCAGTTTATCAGTCAGGGTAAGTTTGTACTCACAAAAATTACATTACGTCTGTCATTCGTCCAACACGGGGTCACGCCTAAGCCACGAGGCGGAAAGTTGTGAAATCAAGATCTACTTCCAACAAAATGGTCGCTGATTTTTCACAAAAAATTATGAGAAACTGCAAAATGACCTCGATAATGTTGTAAGATGGACAGGAGGCAATTATGATGATAAATGGGGTTAAAAGTGAGGTTGCGAGTTTCACAAATAAGAAAAGTCCTCTCAGTTTTAATTACTGCATTGAAGGGGTGAAAGTTCCTAATGGGGATGAGTGAAGTACCTAGGTGTTAATATAAGGAAAGATCGTCACTGGGGTAATCAGATAAATGAGATTGTAAATAAAGGGTACAGATCTCTGCATATGGTTATGAGGATTTTTAGGGGTTGTAGTAAGGATGTAAAGGAGACCGCATACAAGTCTCTGGTAAGACCCCAACTAGAGTATGGTTCCAGTGTATGGGACCCTCACCAGGATTGCTTCATTCGAGGACTGGAAAAAATCCAAAGAAAGGCAGCTCGATTTGTTCTGGGTGATTTCCGACAAAAGAGTAGCATTACAAAAATGTTGCGAAGTTTGGGCTGGGAAGACTTGGGAGAAAGGAGAGGAGCTGCTCGATTAAGTGGTACGTTCCGAGCTGTCAGTGGAGAGATGCCGTGGAATGACATCAGTAGACGAATAAGTTTGACTGGTATGTAAGAAAACAATGTGAAGATAAAAGTTGAAATTCAAGAGAACAAATTGGGGCAAATAATCGTTTATAGGAAGGGGCGTTAGGGATTGGAATAACTTACCAAGGGAGTGTTCAGTAAATTTCCAATTACTTTGAAATCATTAAAGAAAAGCCTAGGGAAACAACAGATAGGGAATCTGCCATCTGGGCGACTGCCCTAAGTGCAAATCAGTAGAGACTGATTGATTGATTGATTGATTGATTGATTGATTGATTGATTGATTGATTGATTGATTGATTGATTGATTGATTGATTGATTGATTGATTGATTGATTGATTGATTGATTGATTGATTGATTGATTGATTGATTGATTGATTGATTGATTGACGTTAACGTTTGTAGGGAGTTTTGCTGTGATCTAGACGAAACGCCAGTCAAGGACAGTGAAAACTCGTTTAAAACACGGCCCCATTGTACCAACTGTGTATAGAAGGCAAGTGTTCTGGCGCACGGTAATAACGTGAGGAAGAAGATGACGAACACTGGTTGCCAGATAACCACAGTGTCGGTTTTCTGCCCGCGAAAAATTGTCGACGCTGAATGGATTACTCTGATTCCAAATAAACCCCAAGCCCAAAAACAGATCTACGTTAAAAAATAATTTCAAAACGAAACAACTGATGTTACAGACTGGCACTGTTGCTCTTACAATACATTGGACACCACTCACAAGAATAATTTCTGCTACATTCTGCTCATCCCCCACGACCGTGCGTAGGGATGTTCTCATCAATCCCTACCCTCCGCGTACCAAACTGAATTAAAGTCAGCGTGACCAGACGGGTGGGAGTGGACATCGCTAAATAGGTTAGACTCTATTCATGAACAGCACTCGCCTACGTGAGGTTAGTGTCTTGTTAATAGGGTTCCCAGGATGTAGTCGAGATAATAAATTCCCCCGTCTCTCTTCTTATTCCCACAAATAGCTCGCTCCTGTCTTGTTACAAGGGGAAGTAATTGCCGTACTCCAGAGGACAAAGAAACTCACAGAAACCCCTCAAGATTTCACAGAGTTGTAAACACAGTTAAAAGAGGGCACATGTCACCGTTAACTTCTCCACGTTGTATGAACTTTACATACATGTTGGCGATGTACAGAATACTTCTTCATCAAGACCACTGATATACCCCTACTTCCCTGGGCTCTAAAATCAAATGCGAACCATCCCCAGACTCACGCGAGCCTCGAGGCCGTCTATCTCCCGCTGTCAGGACAACAATTTCTGTTAGTGTTCTATAACTTGGGAGCTCTTGCACAGGCATAATTTCTCCGTAATAAGCATGCAAGTATTACTGAGTTTGTAGCTTGTTCTTCGGGTGTTTATTTATTTCTATATACTCTAGGATTTTTATTTCTAATTTCTGCGACACAGTTGCTAAAGATCTTACTTTTATCAAACGAAATTTCGCGGTTTGCTTAACTAAAGCGATGTTCTTTAACCCTTGTTGTTACCTTCCTACATGTTTGGCCAAACACTTACGTATTTGCCAGCCAGAGAAGTCTGCTGTGGCAGAACATGCCATACATGATGACCATCAAATAATGTTTGATGCAACTTCTGTCATTTGTAAAGAGAAAAATTTTATTCCTAGAATCATTCGTGAGGCGATAGAAATTGCTAAACGCCCGAATAATTTTAACAAAGGTGACGGCTCTACGCTGAGTAGATCATGGCTGCCCTCCATAGTTAACTCGTCAACATCTTTCTCCGCGACTCTAGAGGCCCTGGAATGAACTACATTTCTAACAGGGTCTCTGTATCTTGAGTCTGGTTACTATGGAATGACAGTTGCCATTTTGCTTTGTTATTGCTCTGGTCGCAGGATCGAAACGCGTCAGCTAGTATTTATTATTATTACACGACCTAATATCCCCAAATAATTATCATAATGTCATTTAGTGGTCGTGAAAGTCTACGTATTAAAATGCCTTTGTGGCTGTTTCGGGAACATGTTCGTAGATTTTGTCAAAAACGAGTTAATGTTGGCGCAGACTATGTACGAATAAATATTGCCGATATTCTTACTACAAAAATGTATTTGTTGAAAAATCACCTTCCTGATGACCATCCCTTTGCAAAGTGGAGAAATAACAGCACGGGATATCCAAGACTTGCTCTGCTAGTGAAGAAACTTTTGTCTGTTCCAGCCTCCAAGGCAACAAGTGAAAGAAATTTGGTAACTTAATTAGTGACAAAAGAAACTCGCTTAACCAAGGTATAGTAGATGACGCTCTCTTGATTTATTCTATACTAAAACAGAGAACACAATAATGGTGAATGTTTGCGACGATGTGAAAGGCAGTGCAAGTTAATGTTCTGTGTCTATTAACGTGACAACTTTATCTCACAGTATTTAGAGTAAGTTTTGTAAATATATCACTTCAGTGCATATTTCGTTAAAATATTTGCATTGTGTCCAACATTTTATCGCCAGCCACTCTCCTTTCTCCCTTGTTTGAAGTTTGTTCGTCGTAACTTCGTCGATACTGTCCGCAAGTGCACGAGCTGCCTTACCTAAGACTACCTACATGCAGCTAGCCGACCCGCTCAAAGTCGACCGTATGAGGTTCGAATGAGCGTGAGATTAGGAATTGGGTCTTTGCAGACTTCCAGTGCACGTGACGGATGCTTATAATTTGTTTTCAACCCTAATGACCACAAACGTCGTGTATTTTGAGAAACTACCTGCTGTTTCACTTAATTACACTAAAAACTCTACCATCATGTCGGCGACAGAGTTTGCCAAATTTCTTCTCCCAAACTTAAGTTAATGCCACCTCAACACGTTTGAAATGTATTGCTGCAGAAGCAGCACGTGAAGTAGCGCCGTTGAAGGAGGAGGAAACGCAACGTCTGTCCCGTACTTAGCGAATATTCCTCGTGCAAGCTGCCCTGCACATAACTGTGTCGTTCTACGGAAATGTGCGGTAGAGGGTTTCCGATAACAACACTTTATAAATCGCACAACTTGTCTGTGGATAGCGCTGCTGTCGCGTGGAATGCAGCCCACCTCAAACGCAAACCCATGTTATATAAAATCATATAAAGTACCTGCCACTCGACATTCTACCGAGGTATTTCCAATGAAATACTGATTAATAAATTTAGTACATAAATCGGTGGAAGTTGTTGGAATGCAATAAAGGTATTGTTTCTAGGTTAGAGGGGCGCTGCGCTCCTCTTTTTTTATTACCTCCCTTTGTTAAAACGCTTGCTCTGTTACAGTGAGATTGGAGAGGCTAAAACATTCGTAGCTTTGTTCTTTGTGCGAGCTTAATGAATTGTCAGTCAGAGCAGTAAGCAGTGTATTTGACGTGACATCTAGAAAGTCACGCAACATAAATTTGAACTTTAGTGTAACAGAATCATGTGCTCCAATCAGCCCTCTAATTCTGCAACTAAAGATCCCATCCGAATGGTTGAGGTACAATTATTTATTTATTTATTTATTTATTTATTTATTTATTTATTTATTTATTTATTTATTTATTTATTTATTTATTTATTTAATGATGAACATGACATGCTTTCGCCCAATTACATTGTTCACAAGATACAGTACAAGTAATAATTACATTCCTTAACACTAACTGAAAAAAAACAAGACAATACCAAGAATACAATGAAGTACCCAAACAAGAGCTAGTTGGTAATACAATAAAAATATACAGTTAGTACAATAACGAGTGGTTTACAGTGGCGCCTGTCACAAAGTAACACATTAAGTTATGCAGTTAAATTATACAGTCTTAGTCTTAAAACGAGTACGAAATAAATATGACACATAACGCAATGTAAGAGGTTAGTGAAGTGCTTTGTATGGAGTGGTGCTCTTTATGGGCCCGAGACTTGGATTTGAATCTGTTTTCTTCCTCCATCCTTTAAACTCTTTTGAAATGTGGGCATGGAGAAAAATGGAGAAGATCAACTGGCAAGACAAATTAAAGAATGAAGTAGTATTATAAAGAGTAGGTGAAGTAAGGACGACAATACTGGAAGCCATTCAAAAGAGAAAAAAGAATTGATTAGGTCACTTTTTACGAAGGAAATATTTATTAACACACGCACTGGAAGGAAAAGTTACAGGGAGAAGGGTAAGCGGAAGAAAGAAGAATCAGATGATGGACAGTGTGAAAATTAATGGAAGATACTGGAAGACAGATCGGTTTGGAAAATGCATGCGAAAACCTGCTGATAGGCAGAGAAGCGATTATGATGAACATGTCAGACTAATATGTACAATAACAAAACCAAACCCCATGGCACTACAGCCCTTGAAGGGCCTTGGCCTGCCAAGCGACCGCTGCTCATCCCGAAGGCCTGCAGATTGCGAGGTGTCATGTGGTCAGCACGACGAATCCTCTCGGCCGTTATTCTTGGCTTTCGAGACCGGGGCCGCTATCTCACCGTCAGATAGCTCCTCAGTTCTAATCACGTACGCTGAGTGGACCTCGAACCAGCCCTCAGGTCCAGGTAAAAATCCCTGACCTGGTCGGAAATCGAACCCGGGGCCTTCGGGTAAGAGGCAGGCACGCTACCCCTACACCACGGGGCCGGCAATATATACAATATCCACTTTGGTATTTGCAATGAACATGTTTCTTAGAACAACATCAAAATTTAAGTCTGCAACAATTGGCTCGCTTCAGAGTGGCATTTAGCTGTCTTTACACTTTGTGGTGATCCCGTTCTAGTATATAAAACTATAAAATCACCATATTAATATCATGTTTCATTTCTCAGAAGGCTAGACGACAGTATGTTAACGATGCGAGTAGTAGAAAAATTACCTGGCCCCTAGCTTTGTGAGTGCTAGCTCCTAAATTAAAACACATTTGTCATGGCCTGCTGTACGTTAGTATTGAAAAATATATATAACGTGTTGAAAATTGAAGATCATGGAGGGATAGGAATGAATCCTTAGGCCTCGAAAATAGATATTTGAGGTCAGAAGAGAACAAGAGATGAACTATGGGCGCATTGCCAGGGTCAGTTGCCACCCTATGCTGCAGAAGCAGTAGTATTTCCCTGTGAAGTGTCCCGCTCTTCCGGCAGGCGCAAGAATTCGCCCTCCTCCTGCGAGCCCCACCGAGCGACTTCCCGCCATACTTCCTGTTACCATGGTAACACGGCACCGGGGTAAGGGAACCACGCCCTATCAACAAAAGCTCCAAATAATGGGTGCATTTACAAGTAGAATTATTATTAAATGAATTCTGTGAAGACATGGTTAGTCTCCTGTGGGGGACAGAAGAGGGACTGTCCCGCGGGGAATTCGTGACAGCGGACCTGAGCGAAATGAAAGACACGTTAGTCAACTCTACAAAATGATGATTGACAACTGTCATGCCAGATAATAATCAAAATAAATAACTGAAAATCTATCAACTGATTTTATCTTTACGTTTGTTAAGTCAGTAACATACATGGCTTAACGTGGAGCGGTACGGTTGGGTGAATTATACAGAGTGACCGGATATATCAGCGTTCGAGAGTTGGTCATACTGATAAATAATTGGGGAAAAAATAACTAGGTATCTCGCGCTGTTGAACAGCGTTGCCAGGTCTCCCGAAATTTCAGGAGATCTTCCTATTTATTTTTGCAACACACTAGAAAACCCGAAAAAACAAAAATCTCCCGACATTTCTTCTATTCCAAGTTTAAGGAAAATGAATAATAATGATTAATGGTGCATATTATTATTATTATTATTATTATTATTATTATTATTATTATTATTATTATTATTTATCGATACAGCCACCTGTGGGCCACGTTTACACAATCTTCCTTCTGTCACACAGACTGATACCCTTCTCTTTACACTCTCGCGAAAGATTCTTGATTTTTTTGACTTCTTGCTCGCTCTTCCACTGAGATGTTCCGTGGCTTCGCATGTTGCTCTTCAGACGCATCCCTCATTCCCGCAACCTTCTTCCTAAATAATGTCCTTTCTTCTATATCCTCTTCCTATTTCTGGCAAGTGATTGTGGAGCTGTGTAAGCCATCCCGGTTGTTTTTTCCACTTTTCCTGCAGAAGAAGTATCCTGTTGGCCAATCTCTCAGGGTTCATTATTTTGATATGCCCATGAAACGTCAGTCTCCTTTTCCTCATCACAGTCGTGATTCTTTCTACTGTCTTGTAGAGCTCCAAATTCGATCTTAACCGGAATGTGTTTGGGTCACTCGTCGACTTTCTTGGGCCTAAGATTTTTTGTAAGAATCTTCTTTCTCTTTTCTCAAGGACTGGGTCAGCCATCCTCGTCAAGGTTTGTGTTCCATGAAGGTACTCCATTCTAACCACTGAGCAGTGATGTTTTAACTTGGCCTGAATTGAGAGAGACTTGGACTTATAGGTGTCAGGGCATAGTTTGAATGCCAACTCCATCCTTCTCACCCTCTCGTTTAATCCTTCCTTTTCATCTCCATTGGGGGTGAGTATTTCTCCCAGGTATTTAAATTTTTGCACACGCTGGATATCCCCATACAGTGTAACAAGTCTGTCCGTGTCGCCTTTTTTTTTACAGAATCCTTGAATGCTGTTTTTTTCGAAGGAGATTCTTAAGCCTGTTTTGACTGCATAACATATTGGTGCCGAAAACCTCTTTCCTCGTCTCACTGCGTGACGTTTTATTGGTAACATCGATCGTTAGGTACTTCCCCGCATTCATTATCGAACTCAAAACTCACGCTTGACTGCATCATTTGAAGGGAAATCACCGGCCCACACATAGAATATAAAATCTGCATCCTGCACATAATTTCTATGCCTGATGAATAACTACATCTACAAGAAGAGTAGGGAGAAAGAGAAGAAGAAGAAGAAGAAGAAGCATAGAGTGGCCAGAGAATACGGTTGAGTGGAATTGTATATTTCTCTCATAATAACTTCAAATTATTATTGCATTCTTTAATTTAGTTACATTACAACAGTTCAGTGCTCGAGAAACTGCCGAAATTTTCATTAAAACTCCCGAAATATTTACGCACAATCTACCCGATTTTTATTGTAGACCTGGCAACACTGCTATTGAAGTTAGCCAATCAGATGGGCTTTGCGAGGCGGTGTTGCTAAACCTGCTCGTGGCTGATGACCGACTTGAGAGCGCCAGTAGAAGAAATGTACTTCTCCAAGGCTCGGACAAGGCTCGACCTACAGCAAGCACGCTACACTGAAACACACGGTGTGTTAGTGTTTGATGCTCATTTCTCGGCATAGCTCTCAAGCCCGACCAAGCCACGTGTAGATTTAGCAACACCGCCTCGTACAATTCGCCCGCGAAACGATCTGATTGGCTAACTTCAGCAGCTTATAAAAATTACAACGACGCGAAATATCGATATTTTTCAAATTTTTATCAGTGTTGCCAACTCTCTAACGCTCATATTTCCGGTTCACGTTGTTTCCGACAACTCTGTACATACGCGTAGTTAAAAGTGATTTGATAGAATCTGAGGATGTTCTTGTAGAGCGAAACATGTCAAGTATATTAGTGTATGTTGTTTTTTACAGGTATGTTGTGTTATTATTAGCGACCTGCATTTTACGTTTTCTTTTACCGAGCTCGATAGCTGCAGTCGCTTAAGTGCGGCCAGTATCCAGTATTCGGGAGATCCTGGGGTCGAACCGCACTGTCGGCAGCCCTGAAGATGGTTTTCCGTGGTTTCCCATTTTCACACCAGGCAAATGCTGGGGCTGTACCTTAATTAAGGCCACGGCCGCTTCCTTCCCACTCCTAGCCCTGGAGGGCTCCAGCATTTGCCTGGTGTGAAAATTGTAAACCACGGAAAACCATCTTCAGGGCTCTCGATAGTGGGATTCGAACCCACTATCTCCCAAATGCAAACCCACAGCCGCGTCACCCAGAATACACGGCCAACTCGCCCGTTTTCGTTTTTTTTTTTGGTGGAAATCCGGGTTTTCTTGAAGAATTTCGCGTTAATTTTAATCATGTTATTATCATATTTTCGGAATTTGAAGGTACTTTTTCATGTAAATAAATTATTGAAGAAGAATATTTAGTTATATTTAAATATACACACACACATTTTTCAATTATTCAATTCAATTCAATTATCACTGAAGAACGCATAATATGAAAGAAAACTACATATATTTTTTCTAACTGTGAAAGGAGAGCATTTTCACTTTCCTATTACAACGCGAAAAACGCAGGTTCCTAGTTATTATTAGGATTTTGGCAGACTGTAAAGCTTTGAAACATTGCATTCTGCGACACATCAACATTTCATATGCCTGCATTTGGCTGAGAGGCCTTGCGCGCCGTAAAGCAGCTCCGGTAACATTTCGCAACGCGCGGAGTATTGCCATCCCACTTCCCCTCCCTTCCCTGAGGCATCCGCTCTGGAGCAGCAAATACAGCGAGTATCGCGCGTTCGGAACTGACAAACTAGCGTGATTTTCTCGAAAGGAAACATTATCTCCGCCAATCTGCTTGCGCAACACGAAGAACATCCCTGATTTTTGTCGGTATCGTATAATTTGCGTACACCCTGTATTGAAATAGCCATTTAAAATATACTTTTGTTTTACAGGAACACACCCACACATTTTTTGATTCAGAAAAGTTTACCCTATTCATACATGTGAAAACCCAAAACATGGAATTTTGATTCGTTCTCACGTCCAATATAATATTGTTGGTTTCTAATTTAGATGGTTTTAATATTTTGATGGTTTTGCAATTATGATTCTTTCTCATGTTCAGAATAATTTGGATGGCTTTTCACGCCCAGTGTAAATTTCATGGTTTTGTAACTTCCGTGGTTTCTGAAGTCCAGATGCCGTTAAGGTCAGATGTATTTCCTCGACTCCAATCAGTTTCGCTCTTCACTGAAGTGGCAAGCGAACTCAGTCTCTCTCCCCCCGTCCGTTTTACTTCTCATAATTTCCCATATTTTTGCGGCGCTGATAAAGAAGGCAAGGGAGGCTTCATCAACACTTTCATTTAAATAGGGACAGATAGAAAAATGAGTTAGAGAAGGAATATAATAATAAAATTCATTTTGTGTGAAGGCGTGACATTAAGATTCCAGGCCGTGGATCTCACGGTTAAAGAATGAGAAGAATCTCGTGTTAAAGCGCGAGGGAAGAGAATATTGGGAGTTCAGGCTCGAGATAAGAAGGAAATATGAGAAGTTAAAGACTTGCCGAGTCCGCAGAAATGTGAAAAATCGTTCATTACATATTCCTTGAAAGTAATTAAGGTCTCGTGTGCGGGTTGATCCGAAGTTAGCACAATCTAGAGACCAAATTTATTTTCCTTGATCGATTGTTAACGTTCTGTAACCTTCACTCTTCCTCTGTAGATAGTGAGAGGAGCGAGGGAACACAAAGTCGCCTAAGAACAGGCCATGAAAGAAAGGTTTCTAGTATTCGTAACCTCCACACTTGAAAGGGAACAGTTTAACTTTGATCAGACAGACATTTAGAAATAGTAGCGGCGATTGGGAATTAGAAGTAGGTGGGCAAGAAACTATACACAAAATAAAACGTACTCAGCTCTGTAGTATATAGCGGGGGGGGGGGTATATACAAGAAAATAATACAAAGTCGTAAATTTGTTGTTCTCTGAGCGAATTTCGACAGCGAGGTAAAGGGTGACAGTTCACCAACCTAAGTGCGGTAATAATAGTTTATCTGACTTTTATTCAATACCATACGACAGAAGTTTCACCAAAGGAGAAATATTACATACGTATTACAATTAGTGCCGGGAGTGTCCGAGCACAAGTTCGGCTCGCCAGATGTAGGTTTTTTGATTTGACTTCCGTAGGCGACCTGCACGTCGTGATGAGGATGAAATGACAATGATGACGACACATACACCCAGCCCCCACATTAGCGAAATTAACTTCTACGTTACAAGAAGTGACAGGTACACACTTCAATGAAGACATGGGACACCGTGAGGTCAAATTGTACGTCTTTTATAAGCTTGACGAATTCAGAATCAGCATTTGAAGGGATCACTTTGTTCGACCTATTTGTAGGTAAGGTAAGGGTTATTCTGATCGAAGACAGGTCCGAACCTCAGCAGAGGTGTTCCTGAGCCGGAGTTTACGTGCGGTAGGGTGGCCAGTTCCTTTCCGCTCCTCCATTCCCTCACCCTCCACCAACAGCGCGTGGCAACCCAACCAACTCCTGACCACGCCCAATGTTGCTTAACTTCGGAGATCTCACGGGATACGGTGTTTCAGCACGGCTACGGCCGTTGGCGACCTATTTGTAATGTCAATTAAATAGATAGAATGAGTTATGCAGTTTAATTATGGAACTAGCAAATCGCAGTAGAGTAATAATGATAATTATGTAAGTTTATCTATGCAAACAATATTTTGAAGTTCCATACAGAGCATGTAGTAACTGTGATGTAATGGAACATAGTGTGAATTGATTTTTTAAAAATAAATTTACAAGATTTTAACTGAAGTCACATGTATTTCTGGCTGTGATAGAATTTTATTCCACATGCGAGCAGAGAATAGAGTATTCTCTTAATTCTGGCACTTTTGAATCGATGCGTCAGTGGACATGGAGGCTGCGCCGGCCTATGTCTAGCAGGTATAGGACATAATGCGTTATAATTGATAAATAAAGCGCTTTTATTAGAAAAGTTGCATGTAACATGTTAGTTTTGCTTTTAAATTTACATTACAGCCACAACATTTCTACAGTGATTTACTAATCACCTCGTATAGTGTAAATACAGTATATAGGCTGGGCAGTGTGCTACATTTGTGGCATGCACTAAACCTTCTTCTTCTTCCGCCACCGCGTTTACCATGCCTGTGTCACACATATGTGGAGTTGGCCCTGGTTTACGGCCGGATGCCTTTCCTGACGCCAACCTAATATGGGAGATGTAATCACTATTGCGTGTTTCTGTGGTGGTTGTTAGTGTGGTGTGTTGTCTGAATGTGAAAAGGAGAGAGGTGAAACAAAACACAAACACCCAGTCCACGAGCCGGAAGAATGAATCAGGCGTGATTAAAATCCCCGGCTCGGCCGGGAATCGAACCCGGGAATTCACTGAACGGAAAGCTTCAACGCTCACCATTCAGACAAGGAGTCAGATAATAATAATGATAATAATAATAATAATGATAATAATAATAATAATAATAATAATAATAATAATAATAATAATAATAATAATAATAATAATAATAATAATAATAATAATAATAATGTTCGTCCAACCGTTGTCGCGTTTCTCTACGGGGTCGGGTATGAGGTGAGATTAATCTGTCGTGGCGGATTTTTATGACGGATACCCTTCCTGACGTCAACCTCATCAGAGGAATTGAGATGAAAAAATGACACGATATATGATTGTGGGAAGGGAGAGGGTGAAACACGGTCCCGGCACATAGCCTACTCCTGTCGAATAACACCAAGCGTTCTGCTCAAGGCTTAACGTCCCCATCCGACGGACGAATCGCCATCAACAGTGTCACATGCCCTCACTCCATATGAGCACTGCGGAGAGGTTTGGAAGAATTTAATCCAGGCTTTTGGCACGCGATCTAGGGATTATAAATTGTTTACCTCATCTACCGTGCCCGCCAACATTCTGATGGAAAAAAAACAACCAACGGGACTCGAACCGACTAACTACGGTGTCAAACGGTTTGTACTTCAACACCTTAACGATCATGACCACCAGGCGAGCTTAATAATAATGAAACTATTATAAAGAACACGACACAGGAGCAGTTTTAACACTGATTATTTCGTCCAAAAGTGTGCTTAGTTTTTGAGTCGGGAAGTGTCCATCAAACAGTTTATAGGCTGGCTGTAAGTAGAAATATTATTAGTGTTAGTAGAGGATTTGTCGCGATTTTTTTAAACCTCCTGTCTTTAAAACAGCTAGATCTGGCAACCCGGCTTTGTCCAGGAGCTCTTTTCCGACGTCATGGATCGCCTAGCCTTTTGTCATGAGCTGTCTAGCGCTGTCAAAGGCTAGGAAAAAAACAGACGCTCTCGACAGTTCTCGAGGATTTAATTCTGCCCCCGAGGTCGCTTGTATTTTGTTTAATCCCTCGCGTTGAAGAGGTTATCTTTACTTTTTGTGAATGGAGACTGGAGGCGCGAGAGTGGATTAGTGAGCGGTGGCAGCTTTCTAGCAAAACCAGCAGATAAAGCTCAGTTATAGGATGTATCACCAACCACAAAGCTCTGGGATAGTGCACCTCCGATTTCACAATAAATCACATGGATTTGAATTCTGAATATACAGTGTCTAGCCATGTGACTTTAGTTTCAGTAACTCACTTGTTGCAAATGCCTATTCTGTTCTTGATTGCTACATCCTAATCGCATTCTTGTGCTATCCACCATCGTAGGAATTTTAAAGGAGCTAACATAGAGTCGGTCGTGATGTAATAGGACTTTCTGGAACAGTGAGGAAAGCAATGGCAAACTGTCTCATTCTTAATCTTGCCCAGTACGTCTCATTTTAGCGCCAACATTGGCTTACAGTGATCCTGATCTGTTTGCAACAAGCGCTGAAGATCTCCAGACATTACTAAACTGAGTGCTGCAACACGCCTGCGTTTAAACAAGTAATGGTCATAAGCAAACGTGTTATTCAACCTGTCAGCAAACAATTGCTGTAGTCGCCATAGTGCGCACAAATAGATCGTTAAGACTGTACAGCTAAAGAGTCCGTGCTAAAGCGCCTCTTAGTGACCATAAGGCAGTAGCGATCAGTGATACAGTGCATGTCAACATGAGGAGATGCCTGGTGTGAAAATGGGAAACCACGGAAAACCATCTTCAGGGCTGCCGACAGTGCGGTTCGAACCCAGCATCTCCCGAATACTGGATACTGGCCGCACTTAAACGACTGCAGCTATCGAGGTCGGTGGGCCAGAAATCATCGAAGGTGGACAGTAGCTGACTGGCGGAACGTAATGTGGTCTGACGAATCACGTTTTTGCCTGTATTCCAATGACGCACGTGGTCGAGTGCAGTGAAGGCCAAATGAGGCATTTCATCCTGGATGTGTGTAAGGTCAGGTTCAAGCCGGAGGTGGGTCTGTGATATTTTGGGAATGTTTTTCTAACATAAAACAGCATGTTTATTTAAACATTCTCGATGATCAGATGTGGCCTTTCAGTCAACATCTGCATGCTGACAACAGCAAAGTTCATCGGGCTGGACGCATATGTGACTGGTTTTATCAACACTTACATCCTATTACATCTCGACTGGCCTGCACTATCACCTGACTTGAACCCCGTTAAAAATCTGTAGGACATGTTGGAACAGCGGATAAAACGCATCCCCGTAATTTGGTAGAATTGCGAAACTAGATCCTCGTCGAGTGGCTTAACCTGCACAACCTTGTGGACTCACTTCCTAACCGAATCCAGGCGGTTATCAAGTTTAGAGGCGGAGCTACACGATTTTAATTTATGCTTGTAATTGGGTGAGTAACGTTTTGTCCGGTGAGCTTATGTTTGCATTCTAACCTATTACTGTCTAAAAATCCAGTACTGGTTGTAATAACCCTCCCTAAACTGAAATGGCAAGTTTCATGAAAATCCCTCTCTCCGTTTTCCCGCAACAGACAGAAATTAAAACTGAACCTGATATATGGTAGACTTGTCCGGTATAAAAACAACTATTAGGCTAAATTAAAACATTACAGACAGAAATACGAGTTCATATAACTTCAGCTGAATGCTTGGTGTTTTGCCATAACAGATCGCTCCATGTTTCTTCCCACTCTCGTACCTTGTTAGCGCTGCGTTGCGCGCAGTGGGGAGAACTACATCTCCTCGCCTCGCTTCGTCATGTTTGATGAAGCGAGTAATTTGTGTACCAACCGTAGCTTATTAATGGAGATGCTAATTATATTGCACAATGCTGCTTTATTGCCTCAGGAGACGGGAGGGACTCAGGTGGCCGGCTTAATGAGGGAGGCTTAGGATCTGGCGGACAGCGTCTCCGTGCGTTTGTATAAAATAATTAAGTTCGATTTTTAGATCAACGATTTTGTGCTTGGGAATTTCATTAATAGAAAGCAGTCCCTCCCACAGTGAAATATACTATGTTAGACACTTATAGAGGAATGTTCCCACTTCTATGCGATACGCTGTCTGTTGTAAGAAGCGACTAAAAGGGAACACTCTACAAGGGAGGATAGTTGGTGCCCACGAGACTCCGATCTGAGTCAGGCATTTCTTCCAGTGACGTCTCGAGGTCTGTTCAAATGGGGGTGCAACATTTCCCTCTTTTACAATACGCTCAGCCGTTAACACACGCTATCCAATGGTTTAGACCACATGACAATGAATTGAGTATGTATTGCCGGGAAGGAAGGAGACGAACGAATGGTGAAGTAGCAGGGTGGCTAAAACTCCTTAACCCCAGCGATTTCCATGCTGTGGTATACAATGAAATAAAATATAGGTTGGCATTCCTAGGGCTAAAGGGGCCCATGGACGTGCAATATCGGGGTTTATGCAATAAAATTGATAGTGTGTATTTAATATTGAACGGTTGTGCAATATATTGTACGAAATCAAGAAAGTTTGAAATATATTGCGCAAATCGCAAAATACTGTGCTGTGTGTTGGCAATATTGTGCAATATCCCGTCCTCCCGCCAGTTGGTATCAACAAGCGTTGGAGAAGGTATCGTGATGGCAGACAAAAAGGAGGAGAAAAAGTTTATTTTGGAGTTTATCGAAGTGTACCATGGCCTTCCGGCTTTGTGGGGCGTTAAGAGCAAAGCGAGGAGTTCCTTATACAATTCACCATTCATGCGCAGAAAGTTACGAAAATCATTTGGTTCCCATTTTCTCAGTTCATTGAGTAAATTTTCATGAGTGTACTTTTCTCTGCCTAGAAACCACTGTTTGGCCCTTGTGCTTCTTTTCCGTTTCTGCTTCTTTTTGGCACTTACACCCACGGCGATCAAAACGCAGCAAAGATCAGTGCCACTCAATATAATCACCAAATAAAATACCGGCATGGACTGACTATATATTGCAACGCATATTGTACGTCCATGACCGCTTTGCACAATATATTGCACAACTATCAATATTATCTCCACACGATTCTATTTATTGCACAAACTCGATTTTTGTGCAATAATATTGTAGGTCTATAGGCAGCTAACAATATATTGTACAATCCATTTTACGCAATAATACTGCACGTCTATGGGCCTCTTAACACACTGTTCACTCAATTGGCCTGGCCTAGCAAATGAGGACAATACACCTGACTGGGGAGTGAGTGTTGCACCCTGACGTTGGCCAGTCGTGGTGAAAGTTCTCCATACTGTGCAGCGATTCCCTACACTACCCACTACAGTTCGCAAAAGCGTATGCACAGAGCCTAATTTATTTATAACCTTGTCTCCAAATTTCCTTTACGAGGCCGCCCCCGTTACCCGTTTTGATTATATTTGTTCCTTTTTTCTTAAAAAACATAACCACCAACATCCCCATCTTTTAGATGAGGTACCGAGCTCGATAGCTGCAGTCGCTTAAGTGCGACCAGTATCCAGTATTCGGGAGATATTAGGTTCGAACCCCACTGTCGGCAGCCCTGAAGATGGTTTTCCGTGGTTTCCCATTTTCACACCAGGCAAATGCTGGGGCTGTACCTTAATTAAGGCCACGGTCGCTTCCTTCCCACTCCTAGCCCTTTCGTGTTCCATCGTCGCCATACGACCTATCTGTGTCGGTGCGACGTAAAGCAACTAGCAAAAAAATTTAGATGAGTTTGGTTTGGGGGTGGATAGAGATATTATAAACAGGAGATTATACCCTAACATTGAGATATCTTCTTAATTTTCACTGAAAAACCTTCTGTAATTATGAGGATTTGAATTACTATAGACAAGTATTGAACAGTCGGTGGTGTATCCAACTTCGTCGTATTCCTGAGCTTCGAGGCAGAGTTCCTATGATGGAATGGTGATGTTGTGTTTTTGTTTTAAGGTAAAATATTTTTTTAAATTGTGTGTGGCCTCCGAAGAGGCCTGGTGCAGGTGACTCCGTGCAGGCGACCTGCGCGTGTTGAGGATGGGCCCTACCTGTGTTGAAATCTTGTGCTGAAGACGGCACACACACCCAGCCCCCAAGACATAGGACTTAACCATTTAAGGTTAAAATACCTGACCCTGCTGTAAATCGACACCAGAGCCCTTTGGAAGGAAGGGCAGCATGCTAAACTGTTTTCAGGTGAAATTTGATATCTTCTTCTTTGAGTAATTCAGTCTAACGACTGGTTTGTCCCTGCGATGAGTCTTCTCCAACTGGGTCGATCCTATCAGTACGATTTCCGTCATCATAGGTCCTGCATCCCGAGTTCCCAAGAAATATCATAAATGTCTTTCTTGGTCTTCCACGAGGGTGTTTCCCTGGTATTTTACCTTCCAAAATGTCCATCAACACATTCCTATGTCGCAGTCTATCTCCCATCCAGGAAAGTTGTCTCTCAACAGCTGTTTCTTTTGTTGAACAATACTGAATACCTCAGTGTTGGTCTTCTCCAGACAGATCCGTTATAGATGGTGCCAACACCACATCTCAAAGGCTTCTAACCTCTTAATATCGCGCTTAGCTAACGTCGAGGTCTCTGCACAATACAGCGCAATACACCAAACGTAAGCTCTCATTATTCTTTTTCGTAAGATGAGGGAAATTTTCTGACATAGAAGGGACTTCTTCTGTCTGAAGACTTGCTTTGCTATTTCAGTGTGACACTGAAGGTTTTCTGTTGTGATCTGGTCAAGGTATCTGAACTGTGCTGCCTGTTGTACAGGTTCACCTCTGATCATCATGTGCAATGAACGTGGGTTCGTACTAAACATCATGACTTTTGTTTTATTAATATTCATTTTCATAGCAAATTCGTTATCTTTTTTATTCAGCGTTAGAAAGATTTTGGATAAAGTTTCGGAATACCCGTAACTGTAGCTTCATTATCGGCAAATTTGATGGTCTGCATTAGTCTCCCTCCTATTTTCACCCCAAGTTTGATTTTTGTTATAAATTCGATATAACCGACCTAATTACAGAAGAAAATGAAATATATCCGACCATTTGAAGAACGAAGGTTGAACAAAAGAACGGGAAGTGCCAGGGTTGATGATAACAAAACCTGACCGAGGGAGGTTAGATAAGAACTATGCCAGGCTCAGCATGTTGACGCCATACCTCTTCCTTGATGTTACGGTGATGTCATTACTACAGCTTGGAGATCCCTGCTCTCTCTTTTAAAGTAGCTACAATTCATTTCTCCATTTCAATTGAAATGCCTCCTAGACGTGACACGCCGTGCGTCCGGGGTACTCGACATTAGTTACGTGATGGACTTGTCAATGGGTCACACTGTATTTCAATCACGCAGACATAACATGTGGCACATACCTTGACCTTCTGTGAGATATCAAGTGGAGTAGCCATAAAGTACAGGACGTACCATAATCGGTCTTCCTCGAACATTAGACACTGTATACACGCACTAGAGAAAGGAGCGTAGGAGAAAAGGGAAAACTAACTTGCCTAACCCCCACCCTTATTGGAGCGTAATACAAGAGACAGTCGATTGTTTATAGTAGATACTACTTGTATAATATTTTACCATTTTGAACTTCTGTATGTAGCATCTACATTCTTCCATCACGGCACTGTTTTGTGTTTTCCTTCGAAGCCGTGTGTCCTGTGACGAGAGTATCGGAATAATACTACGGCAATACCGCCTGACCAATCAGAATGCATTATCGAAAAGTATGGCCGCTGATGGCCTCTACAGTATTTCACACCTTAATGCAGCTAAAATGGCGCCGCGATCAGTTTGTTCAAATGTAAACATGAGCTCGATAGCTGCAGTCGCTTAAGTGCGGCCAGTATCCAGTATTCGGGAGATAGTAGGTTCGAACCCCACTGTCGGCAGCCCTGAAAATGGTTTTCCGTGGTTTCCCATTTTCACACCAGGAAAATGCTGGGGCTGTACCTTAATTAAGGCCACGGCCGCTTCCTTCCCACTCCTAGCCCTTTCCTGTCCCATCGTCGCCATAAGACCTATCTGAGTCGGTGCGACGTAAAGCAAATAGTAAAATAAAATAAAAACTATTTTGATATATTAGGACGTGTCGATCGTATTCTATGCCTGGATGTAATTAATATTTCAGCAGATGCACTCGCATTCAGATCAAGTGTACTTAATGAATCGTGGTGATTTCGTAGTTACAAAATAATTTATTAGGGTGCATTAAAACATTCGAGGATACATTTTTTTCAATAAAGAGGATGTTTTCCGTGTACTTGATGAGCTATTTTTTCCGGATAAAGCCAAAACTCTGTGTTGGTTCCTATCCTAGTGCATTTCTCAATTACTATGCCTTTTGAGGTTACAAAAAGAGAATATAGATTATATTCTCTTCGTTAAATTGGAGGACAAGTTATCAACTGATATAGTATCACTTACAGTACGTTAAAGTGCTTTGTACGAAAATGCATATACCACCAGATTATCTGGAGTGAAACGCGTGTAGTATAGCATTTTGGAGAATCACTCTTATGAGAGAATTGAAATTCGTGACAAGGTTAGGTTTCTAATAAATTTCTTGAATGAGGTAGGCTATTATATTTAAAAGTGTGTGGTAATAGAAAGTTCATTCAAATGAATGTATTTCTAAAACAAGTGTTGATTTATAGGAAGAAGAATTACGGTCTGGAATAATTTACCAAGGGTGCTCCCTACTATATCTACACCAATTCGATAAATTTCCAACTTCTTTGAAATCATTTAAGAAAAGACTAGGTAAAATGATGGGGAATCTGCCAAGTGGGTTACAGCACTGATCATTGACTTGATGGAATCCTTCATAATTCATCAATTTATTTATTTATTTATCGTGTCAGAAGTACAAAGTAAACGAGACAGAAATTAAACAGAGGAAATTTTAAACATTGGTTGACCAAAAATTGGCCACGACAAGCGCATGTGGAGTTGCCCTCATTAGGTCTTTAATGGTACAAGTCGCTGGAGAAGAAGGACACAGTAGGAGATGCTTGTTAGTCTGCTTAGTACCACACTTTCAGTACACTGTCTCTACAGGAAGACCCCATTTCTGTAGGTTGGTCTTGCATCTCGTGGTACTGGAGCGTAATCGATTGAGAGCCTTCCATGTTGTCCACTTTTCAGAATGTCCAGGAGGAAGTTCTTCCTTTGGAACCATCCATTCTCCCAAATGTTGACATTTTTCCCGCCACATTGAGATTCTTGCTTGTTGTGCAGTTCCTTTAAGAGCTTCAGTGGTTGTCAAGAAACTCTTTCTTGATTTCAGCCTAGGATGTGCTGGTTGACAGGCATACAAAGGATGGGCTTCCATAGTCATAGCCTTGCTTTACTCATACCTAGCAGCAATCTTACTTCGGATTTCAGGTGGTGCTATACCAGCGAGACAGTGGAGTTTATCTATGGAAGTAGGTCTTAAACAACCTGTGATAATACGGCAGGTGTCATTTAGTGCCACATTTATGTTTTTGGCATGGCTGGACTTGGAGCATGATACTCACCAGTGGAGTAGCACAGTGCTAGCGCGCTTGTTCTCACAGTGCAAGGGTGAGCTCCCCAGGTGGTGCCTCGAAGTTTCCGCACTATGTTGTTTCTGGCAGACACTTTTTGTTTCACGTTTAGGCAATGTTTCTTATACGTAAGCGTACGGTCCAGAGTCTCTCCCAGATATTTTGGAGTCCAACAGTGTTGAAGAGGGATTCCTTCCCAGGTGATTTGTAGGGTTTTAGCTGCTTTTTTTGTTATTGAGATGAAATACACAGCTCTGAGTTTTGGTAGGATTTCGCTTCAAGTCATTTTCACTGTAGTAGTTAGTAAATTCTTTCAGAGCTTTGGATAAAGTCTACCTTTTCAAAACAGTTGGCCTGAGCAGTGACTGCACAATCATCAGCATAGACAAAACTCTAGGTACCTTCAGGTAGAGGCTGATCGTTAGTATAGATGTTGAATAAAAGTGGTGCGAGCACACTGCCTTGCGGTAACCCATTCTTCTGTGTTCTGCATCTGCTTCTTTTTCCCTGAAATTCCACAAAGAATCTTCGGTTTTGGAGAATATTTTTAATGTTGCACATTAGATGGAAGTCTTTGGTGATGTCATACAATTTTGTTAGAAGAAGCCGATGCTTGACTGTGTCATAAGCTGCAGAAAGATCAATGAAAACAGCGCCTGTAATGAGCCGATTCTCGAAGCCATCCTCAATGTGCTGTGTCAAGTTTAATATCTGTGATGTGCAACTTTTTCCTTCTCGGAATCCAGCTTGCTGTGGTATAAGAGATGACTCCACTTTTCCTGTCAGTCTCTGAAGAATGAGCCTCTCCAGGACCCTGTACAGGTGACAGAGCAAGGAAATAGGCCTATAGCTTTTGGGATCCAGCCGATCTTTGTCTGGTTTAGGGATAGCAATGACTATAGCCTTCCGCCAGATTTTGGGAATATTGCATTCTTGGACACACATATTCATTAATTCCAGTAGCCATTGCCTCTTAACAGGATCAAAATTCTTGATCTGCTCTACTCGAATGTCGTCTAGTCCAGCTGCTTTTCCCAATTTGTACTTTCTCAGTGCTGATTTCAGTTCAGCTTCAGTAAATGGTGGAGATAGGATGTTGCTCTCTTGGTTTTGATTCCGTGTTATTGGTTTCTTATCTAGCTTTCTAGATCGGGTTGATTTTCCATTTACTAGCAACTGATGGGCAATTTAATCTGCCTTTTTTAGCATATGTACTGGCTTGGGTATTGTCATTATTGAGACGACGTAATAGTCTCCAGGCCTTCTGACTGCTCTTGCTCATGTCACAATCTGTCATTAATTTTACCCACTCATCCCTTTTAGCCAGTGATACTGAGGAAAGAACGCTTTGTGCAAGGATTGATGTTTCTTCGGTAAAAGGATCAAGTTCATATTTCTTGTAATATTCTTCTAGCAAAATGGCCGTTTCAGGTTTAAAGCCTTTGATAAAATTGGTTCTGCAACCTCTTGGAATTGATGCCCTTGAAGAAAATTGGACGATGTCAACAAACTTGTCGTATTCTTCAGGAACAGAAGCGATGCTCAGAATCTTCTCATCCTGTATGCTGGAAAATCTTGCCCAGTCAGCCTTCTTAAAGTTGTATCCTCGCCTAAAACGAACTTCTTGAGGTCTTATTGGTGGCAAAATTTGGCACATGATCTGCCTATGTTGTGTGTTTGGAATTAGTAGACATACTGCTTTGGTGCATGTATGCATAATGCTTTCACTAACAAAAAGGAGGTCTGGATTATAGCCTCGTCCCCATCTTGCACTGTTAAAAGAAGGAGAGAGTTTGCTATCATGGATGAGGGCGAGTTGAAAATTTTCAGTCCACGAGAGAACTGTCTCGCCATTCTTGTCCTCATGTGCGTAACCCCATATATGACTGTGACTGTTGGAATCACCTATAACAATAGAGGCTTTACTTTTATCAAAATTGTGGGGTGGAATGAAGGAAAATTCTGCTGCAGGTGGTTTATAAACTGAGGTGATTACATAGTTACTTATCTCAGCGGTAATAATTTCAATATTGTTTTCATCTGACTGGCAAGCACTTCTGACTTCTAAATTCGGCTTCACCAAAATGGCACTTCCATACAGAGCGTGTGGTCTTTCAGCAATCAGTTTCATACTAGGAACAAATGGGCGTTTCTGCTTCATATCTCTGTGTGTTTCCTGAACACATAGAACATCACACTGCTTGTCACGGCAAAGTTCATACAAAAGTTGTTCTTTACAAGATGTTATGCCTTCAGTGTTAACAGAAATGACTGTTAATGTTGGTTCTGAAAAGAACCTATTGTTGGATCTCATATTAAATAACTATTTTACTTCTGGTGTGAGAGAATCGGCCGTGTAGGAAGAGTCCTAGTCCGTTGCCCAGGAGACACGCGGATGTATAACAATATCACATGCAAATAATACACCCTACTGGGAGATTTCTCATTCTTTCCGCTAACCAAGCTAGAAAAGTCCAACAAGTTGTACAAAACTATAGGTTATGTGATTGTAGATATGGATTAATAAGACTGCCTAGATTTTCTGAGTAACTTAACCTGAAATCATCCATAGTATCTTAAGCGCTTCGTATTCGAGTGCTGAATATTACTTTGATCAGTTAATTCTTCTATTTTAGATTATCAGACAAACGTATGTAGTGTAGATGGCAAAGTAGACCGGATTCGATCATAGATGTCATCAGCTGATCAACGTAAACAAATTAGTTCTCACCATCACCAAAGCGAGAGGATTATGGGAATAAAATCGGCCACGCCCCCAACACACACACATATACACTGCGACAGTGCGTTGTGACTGGCCAGGTCATATTATCGTAGTGATATAACGAGACGCTTGTGTCCTGTGTAGGTCGCAAATCTTGATTTCTGTTGGGCCTTTTATTTCCTACAGCACTTCAGTAACCTTCCAAGCGGAAGGAGCGAATTGAGAAAATTGATCATTGCAATGCAAGATAAAATACCTTGCATCTATTTTTTTGTGGAAGCAATTATTTCGTTCGGTAACAGACTGCCCCGGGAAAGGATCACTGAAGCATTCAGCACCACCAATAGATTTTTTAGAACATAGACAGGAAATTGTTGTGCTTCTTCTGCGGGAGATTCGCTTCCAAGATCAGCAAATACTTCTGGAACATCCGCAGCCCTTCAATAGCCACTTTCCCTACACTTTTATTTAACAAGAGTCTCTTTGCTTCGTCTGAATGGTTCAAATATCCTCTCCACTTTTGATTTTCTGAACTTCCTCCATATTTATCATTCGGCTGCTCCATGTTTTATCATTTGTTCACGGACTCTTGTGCCAATTGAGGTCGCCTCGTTTATGCATGATTTGGGAGGGTGGGAGGGGGGGGGCATGCCAAAATTATTTATAATAAAATATGTAATTTTAAGTAAATAAATAAATAAATAAATAAATAAATTCGCCGGAGTATGGTGGAAAATATTGTACGCATACGCCACTAAAGTGATGTTCTCCTTACTCGTTTCAAAATGCTCATCTCACTCGTAAGGTAAAGCATTACTTTCTGTGGCTGTTGTATAAATAACTACGTGTTACCATCCACGACTTAAACGCGAGAAAATCTGTGACGGAAATGTAACCATAGCAACCGTGCAGGCAGTGATGTATGGTGGTGTTTTCTGCCACCCAGCTGACGAAAATTTCTGAGGAGAACACTATGGTTCTTTACTCGATAAGAAGCGAAGTGTTAAAAAACGTATACTTAACGAGGAAAAAGTAAATGAAATCGCTGGAAGATTATAACATACGCCTACAAAATCCCTCGGCCTGGTGGGCTACATATCCCAAAGCCTATTTGAATTTGCCCGCGAAGCGATCTGATTGGCTAACTTCAGCAGCGGTGCTAGGTATCTATTTCTCTTTTCAGATTTTTATCAGTATAAGCAACCCTCCAGCCCTGTTCACGTTCTTTCCTGCCACCAAGTCATGAAATCGAACTTTCTGTACATTCCCATGTGATGCGAGGGGCGGACAGAACGAAATGAAACTTATTCTAGGTCAAAATCAGTCTCCTTAAATGTTATGTTTCACCGGGCGAGTTGGCCGTGCAGTTAGAGGCTCGCAGCTGTGAGCTTGCACCCGGGAGATAGCGGGTTCGAACCCCACTGTCGGCAGCCCTGAAAATGGTTTTCTTTGGTTTCCAGTTTTCACTCCAGACAAATGCTGGGGCTGTAGCTTAATTAAGGACACGGCCGCGTCCTTCCCATTCCTATCCCATCGTCGCAATAAGAGCTACCTGTGTCGGTGCGACGTAAAAGCAAATTGCAAAAAAATAAAAAACTCGCAACTACCATTTAATTTGTAAGAGGGATTTCATGGAAAAAAGACTCGTAGTTATGGCCTTCGGACTCTACAGTTATTATAGTAATTTTACGGTAGAGTAGAATCCGTATAACCTGTTCCAGGAAAGAGCAATTAGCGCATAAAAATCCTCTCGCTGAAGGTGATGTCGCCAAAGCTGTGTAAATGTTTAATTGAACCATCTCGACTGAGTTACCCCTTTGACGTACGCAAGCCTGCAACAGTTTGATGATGAATTGGATGCTTCGACTGCCATTAATGTTATGGTAATTGGTGACCCAATTCCAGATCTCGAGTGACTGCTTCAGTAACATGTTCCGCTATTTTATGGCCTGCTCTTACAGATCCTGTCAAAATATTTATGCGCTCTTTTCTCTCCCTATTTTGTCTCGTGCATCAGACATGGAGTAAACTTTATATCATCGAAAAGAGATTTATCGAGTTTGTCGTCTCTCGATGACGCGTTTTATAAGCCTAATAAATCTTTTCCTGTCGACAAGCTCCCAGCAGCACTTCGTCAGAATAAATGATTCCTTCTCCCCCCACCCCCAGCCCGCATTGAAAAAGCACGATGAGAAAACAACTTTGGTAGACATATCTGAAAAAGATTTGTCAAGTGCTGTTTAATATTGAGATAAAATGTGTCGAGACATTTTCCAGAACTGTTGTATCTTCTCATAAAACACTGAATGCAGGATTTCTCAATTTTTCTACGTGCCGCCGTCTGAAATCGGGCTAAATACGTACCTTAGTATAATAAAATCGTCTGCCCCCGCTAGGGTTTAAAGCTGCGGAACTGAAGATCCCATACGAATGGATGAGGCACCTTTTGATTTGACATGAGAGAAAATATGACACTTGGTGAGCCTCAGTTACATGTACAAGAGTGGGGACGGCTTTCAAAAGAGGGACTATTTGTAATTGTATGACTTGGTTTGTGATAAATAGTCCCCGAAAATCTCATAGAGGAACCGTTGTGTAAGTTTGCATTCTAATCTATTACGTTCTAAACATCCGAGCTGCAGTGACTAATAACTCCGAAATCAAAACACATATGAATGTGGTAAAGAGACAGCATTTAACGCCTTAAATTCTGACAGCAAAATGGCCCGAACCCCACCGCAAAGGAACGAGCCAAAATTTCGATTTTTTGTTAAATTTTAAGATATCAGATTCCACCGTTCGTGTGTACAGATATCCTTTAGCGCGAGAAGATAGCACAACGGCGAAGTTATAGGGGGGGTCAGTAGTTTTAGAAACTCTTAATTTCTTCATACCGAATAAAAGCTTATTCCCGCTCTTCCTATTGTAGTCTTAGGGATCTTGTGTACTGCTAACAAGAGAAGGCACACCGATGGGGTCCGTGAATTCGTTCAGGAGGTAAATATTTAGGAGGTGTGTAAACAGATACGCTTCCTAGTATTTGTGCCAGTAAACAGGTTAGCAATATACGTATGTGTGTAGTACTTTACGCTTGCCAGGTTTTACAAATGCCAATAAAAGACAGGTCATGTCCACACGACATAACATTATTTTTTTTCAAGAAAACACTGAGATATAATTTTGCTATACTAGGTATAATTTAATTGTAGGCACAAACTTTATCACAGTATTTCTCTATTTCATTCTCTGCATAGAAAGTTAAAACCCGCATTTTCTTAACTTTTAACCTTTTTCAATAAGCTTTAGTATCTGAAGCTATCTCTTTCCAGTTTCGAGTCAGTTAACTTATAACTGTTAGATTCTTCAGTCTGCCGAAACTAATTTTTATTAATAAATGTATGAACTGGCTGAAAAATCTACAGTTCTAGCCCTTCGGGCAAGCAACTCAATGTTGAAAACATCACACAACTACGAACGCTAATGTGAGTCAGTCCAGTGTTTCACTTAAGCCCTTATAACTACATTCGGTTTAAAAACTCAAAAACCGCTTCAAGGAACACATTACAGAAAGAATTATTAATTTGGCTAGGATGTGAATAGAAAAGAAAAGAAGTAAAGAAACAAGCGAGTTGAGGCTGTTTTTTCGGAACAGCATTTAGGCCAGAAGTGATATTAGAAATTTATTTTACCGAGCTCGATAGCTGCAGTCGCTTAAGTGCGGCCAGTATTCACTATTCGGGAGATAGTGGGTTCGAACCCCACTGTCGGCAGCCGTGAAGATGGTTTTCCGTGGTTTCCCATTTTCACACCAGGCAAATGCTGGGGCTATACCTTAATTAAGGCCACGGTCGCTTCCTTCCCACTCCTAGCCCCTCCCTGTCCCATCGTCGCCATAAGACCTATCTGTGTCGGTGCGACGTAAAGCAACTAGCAAAAAAAAATATTTTAGTTTGATAGAGTTATCCAGAACTCACAATTTGAAACTTTTCCGGGCCATTTAGCCCTTCAACTTTCGGCACAATTGAGGAAATTGGTTAATTTTACTTTTTTCGTAGTATGAGGACATATGGTACACTTCAAAAACAAACAACTTAATTACAATAGAATGGAATGTTTCGTTCTTCAAAGAACATCATCAGGTTCTATCAAATACTTCTGTTTAACTACATATGGACTTGAAATCTGGAACTTGTCTTAATAAAGTCCTGAAGTTCCAGGTAAGTTTCAGAAAAGAGTTGTTTAAAAATGGGATAAAAGGGCGTCGCGTATGGGACAGTACCTCAGACCTTAAATACGGGAAATCCCGTATAATACGGGATATATGGGAACCCTAGTACTACTGCTGGTCTAACGGTCAGTGTCCCTCACTTCCACGCGCCGTCTCTGCTTCGAAGAGAGCCACATCATCATTTCTCTTCTTATTCCTTTTCTCTGTTATCTGGGATCAGCAGTTTGTATGGGTTAACCCCAGGTTTATGGAAGGATGCCCTTGCTGACGCCAAATCTGTGTGCAGGGTTATATTGCATGGTTTATAGTGAGGCCGGTTCTGTGTTACTAAAGATGTGTATTGGGGCGATCACGAACACCCACCCTCCAGGGAATCGAACTCGGAGACCTCGGAACTAAGGACTACTAAACGGACCATTCAGCGAAGAAGCCGGGCTGACCGCTACACACGACCAATAGTCACACTAACACACCTCCAGCAGTCGCGAAAAAACAAAATTCTGCGATAAATCCGTTCAGAACGCACAGAGGTACAAAAAGTGTAGAAAAGTGAACGTACACGTATTAATATTTTTCCGTCGAGACGGCGAATGTCGGTCCCGTACCGTGTGAAATGTGTTCTCCCTAAAAGACGGGGAAGCAAATTACGTGCTAACAATCTGACTTCAGCTGCTCTGATGTCATTTCCGTCCTGAGGGTGACAAAGTTAAAACTTCCTTCTTCTGAGTTATTCAAGAATTTTGTCTCGCGTTCCCCTCCCTCATCTCATAATCTGCCCACCGCTATCTGGTAATTGGACTCCTACTTTTCTGGATTGATGTTATCAGCGCTTGTATTTTTCTTTCTCCTCCTTGTGTTCTGCTCGTTAATGCGGTAACTTTTGTACCCCCGCCCCCGTACCTCGCTTCGTCTTAATTAAATACGAAGTGCTCATGTTGTGCCTCGCGCTCTGCCGGGATCTCGTGCCGGCAATAAAGTTGTGAGACTATCGCGTGCTCGTCCGGTCTCCGTACTAACTAGTCTACGAGAGGGAAATATGTTCCTAGGTCACGATGGGCCACCCCAGTATGCCCCTAATTTATTGACTTTATTCGCTACACACTATCATACTTCCTAACTATTTAGAAGACATTCAAATCCTTTTAAAGAGTATCAGCAAAGTAAGCAAGGAATTTGGCCTTAAATTAGACACTAATGGAACAAAATTCATAGTGATCTCCAACGCTGTTACCACTTTGGACGGAAGTACCATTGGAAAGGTGTCCAATTTCAACACAGGAACGAGATGCAGATAGAGAAATCGGCACTGTGCGAAGTTAGTTTCGGAAATTAAAAAACATGGGTGGCTAAAATTCTCTACAATAGAATTCAAAGGATCAGAGTAGGTTATCTGCCGGCCCCGTGATGTAGGGGTAGCGTGCCTGCCTCTTACCGGGAGGCTCTGGGTTCGATTTCCGGTCAGGTCAGGGATTTTTACCTGGATCTTAGGACTGATTCGAGGTCCACTCAGCCTACGTGATTAGAATTGAGGAGCTATCTGACGGTGAGATTGCGGCCCCGGTCTACAAAGCCAAGAATAACGGCCGAGAGGATTCGTCATGCTGACCACATGACACCTCGTAATCTGCAGGCCTTCGGGCTGAGCAGCGATCGCTTCGTAGGCCAAGGCCCTTCAAGGGCTGTAGTGCCATAGGGTTAGCTTAGTTAGTTAGTTAGTTAGTTAGTTAAAGCGTTATCTGATCGTGTTATGATTAAGAGGAGAGTCCCTCAAGGCACTGTATTTGGACCTGTATTTTCTTACATATATAAATGATGTGAGTATAGAACGGGAATCACAGATACGGCTTTTTGTGGTTGATGCTATACTGTATAGAGTAGTAAGTACCGTAAGTTACAGGATTGTGAGCGACTGCAAAAAGATCTCCACAAAATTGTGAGTTGAAAATCAGACTATGGTATAATGGGATGAACTAAGAGTATCGTTGTTGTGAACCCACACTCCCAATTTAAGAGCCCATGGGTTTCTTTTTAATCGCCTTTTACAAAAGGTAGGGGATGCCGTACCCACAGGAGCAATTAGGATAAATCACGGTAGATGTGCTGATCTCCTCTACAAGTGGAGACACGATCTTTCCAGGTTGAGTTTCACTAATAGGAAAAGTCCTCTCAGTTTTAATTACTGCGTCATGGGGTGAAAGTTCCTGAGGGAGATCACTGGAAGTACGTAGGTGCTAAAATAACGAAAGATCTCCATTGGGGTTATCACATAAATGGGGTTTTAAATAAAGCTTACAGATCTCTGCACATGGTTGAGTGTATTCAAGGGTTGTAGTAAGGATGTAACGGAGAGGGCATATGTCTCTGGTATGACCCCAGCTAGAGTATGGTTCCAGTGTATCGGAACCTCATCAGGATTACTTGATTCGAGAACTGGAAAAAATCGAAAGAAAAGCAGCTCGATTTGTTCTGGGTGATTTCCGACAAAATAGTAGCGTTACGAAAATGATGCAAAGTTTGGGCTAGGAAGACTTGGGAGAAAGGAGACTAGCTGTTCGACTAAATGGTATGTTCCGAGCTGTCAGTGGAGAGATGACATTAGTATTCGAATAAGTTTGAATGTGCTTTTAAAAGTAGGAAAGATTAAAGAATGAAGATAAAGTTGGAATTCAAGAAAACAAATTGGGGCAAATATTCGTTTATAGGTAGGGAAGTTAGGGGTTGGAATAATTTACCAAGGGTGATGTTCAATAAATTTCGAATTTCTTTGCAAAGGATAGGAAAACAACAGATAAGGAATCTGGCACCTGGGCGACTGCCTTAAATGCAGATCAATGTTGGTTGATTGATAGATTCCTCACAATGCTGTATGGAGCTCTCAAGCAGACCGTCCACTGTAACAGAAGTGTCCTTTAAGCTCCTACAAAGGTGAACTCTGTGATTGTATGGAAGCAGGTCCAGGTGTGACTGACTTTATTAAAAGCTTAAAAGTCAAATTGTAAACAGTGCAAACTGAGTATAATATTTGCTTCATTTCTGAATATTTTTGATACGTAATTCCAAACGTTAAATAATAATTCAGAGGCGTATTCCAGTAGCCTTCAAACGCATATAGTGGATTTATATTGTTGCTGCTTTATCGGAAGATGTAGCACAAGTGTCATGTCTAGACCCCGGATGTTTAGACAGTAACAGCTCAGAATGCAAACTACACTAATTTGGTTATCAGGAAGTGTCGTGTAGTGGGAGTAACATAAAATCTAGGGGTTCTGATGGGCAGTACCCCTTATGTTTATACAAACCCCATAGCATAACAGTTGTGCAGGACGCACTATACTTGTTACTCGCTTCATTAAGTTGGCATTCTAAGCTATTACTGCCCAAACCTCCGGACTCTAGTCATGACTTACAATGACCCTCGGATGTAGGTCAGAAGGTCTTTCTCCACCAAGAGCTGCTCTGCTTGTGGGCTACTGAAATAGTTTTAATTGAATGGATACGAAAAGGAAACTAAATCAAATTAACTTATCGCTTACTTTTATGGGAACATACGAGTTACGATCCGCCATTCATATCTAAGGCGTGTTAATTTAATGCCACTAAGCAATTTGGGCGACAGGAAAAACTCCTAGCCTCGCTGTGTACCGTCGGTCCGCAGCGTATTGTTGGTTGCATAACTCACAGGCGCTCACGTCATAAAATGTTGTTTGTATTGCAGCTGTTTGCCTTCACCCCTCCATTAAAGTTATTTTATAGCGACATTGTGATGGTATATCTCGTTGTCAATTTGTGTGATCGTAATTCCAGTCTATGTGTCTGATATTATTACCATGATTGTGAATATTACGTGATTTGATCTCTTCCGTGGTTATTGGTTCGTTGTATAATCCGTATCGGAGGTAAAATACACATTCACTAAATTGACTCGCTGTCAGTCTTTGAGGCATAGTGAATTTGACACACGGGTAGATACAGTATGAGTATTAGAACAATCATTGGTGGTGGTAACTGTTTTAAGGGGAGGTACGATAACATATTCCCCACAAAAGGGAAAGAAACGGAAGGAAAAGGCCACGAAAGACGTTGAATCGCAAGACTCTGTACACAACTTCTTTTCAGAGAAGTGAAAGAGTAAACGAAGGAAATGATTTGTAACGAAACTGGCCCCCGTACCTCGCTTCGTCTTAATTAAATACGAAGTGTTCATGTTGTGCCTCGTGCTCTGCCGGGATCTCGTGCCGGCAATAAAGTTGTGAGCCTATCGCGTGCTCGTCCGGTCTCCGTACTAACTAGTCTACGAGAGGGAAATGTGTTCCTAGGTCACGATGGGCCACCCCATTATGCCCCTAATTTATTGACTTTATTCGCTACACACTATCATACTTCCTAACTATTTAGAAGACATTCAAATCCTTTTAAAGAGTATCAGCAAAGTAAGCAAGGAATTTGGCCTTAAATTAGACACTAATGGAACAAAATTCATAGTGATCTCCAACGCTGTTACCACTTTGGACGGAAGTACCATTGGAAAGGTGTCCAATTTCAACACAGGAACGAGATGCAGATAGAGAAATCGGCACTGTACGAAGTTTGTTTAAATAGCAGTGTGAAGCAAAAAGAAGAGGAAAAGTACGTTCGATGGCGACTCAGACCAATGGAGCTTTCATTGCGGAGTCACTGCCTTGACTTAGAATGCTTTTTTGAATACCTACTAACTTGTAAGCTATGTTTGAAAGCTGAAACGTTAATATCCCGGAAAGTGGTAAGTTCATATGGAAAGGAGACAAGACAGGACTTCATTATGATAGGTTCCAGATTTAAATTTGATAGATACGAGGACAAGTCCGTAATATCTGCAATTTTGCTCTAATTGTCTTTAGTTTGGCTCTATGGCGTTGTGTGCTCACCAGCCGCTAGATGGCACCGTTGTCTACGTCTGTGGTAGGTTTCAGCGTTATCAGATCAGTACAGCTTGTGCTGTTGCGACGTAAAGATGGTCGCACCACTCTCTGTTTGCACCAGGAAAGAACAACGTGCCGTAATCCGTTTTTTGTGGTCTGAGGGTGTAGCAGGAGCAGAAATTCATAGAAGACTTTCAGCACAATATGGGGACAATGTTTTGCCACAGCGAAGTGTTGATTAGTGGATTGAACAGTTCAAAAGGGGTCGCAGAACGTGAAGGATTAGGAAAGATCCGGGCGTCCATCTGCAGCCGTAACAAGTACGTGATATGATCCTGAATAACAGACGAGTGATGACGTGGCAAACCACATGCACCGTAAAAGTAGTTAGTGGGATGTAAAAGATAAAATTATAATAAAATCCACGACGCTATGTCCCTGATGGGCCTTGATGTACCAAGCAACGGCCTCCAGATTACGGTCAGCGCGACTTATTCTTCACCCTCTACACCAGTTTTGGTTGGCGTACCCCTAAAATCCAATTGCTTTACGTACGTATCTCCGAAGTATGAGTCTATTGCGTTTATACCGGTTCCTGGATGTTATATATACCTAGCTGTATTACACGGGCACTTTATGGATTGTTTACTTTTAGGTTTGTTTTTTTTTTTGCTAGTTGCTTTACGTCGCACCGACACAGATAGGTCTTATGGCGACGATGGGGTAGGAAAGGCCTAGGAGTTGGAAGGAAGCGGCCGTGGCCTTAATTAAGGTACAGCCCCAGCATTTGCCTGGTGTGAAAATGGGGAACCACGGAAAACCATTTTCAGGGCTGCTGATAGTGGGATTCGAACCTACTATCTCCCGGATGCAAGCTCACAGCTGCGCGCCTCTACGCGCACGGCCAACTCGCCCGGTAGGTATTTTATTACCGGTTACTTATGTGTGAGGCGAATTTTTGTAGATTTCATTATTGTGACGTTGACTGATACTTCACCCCCTTGCCACCCCCGCCCAGAGGGGTGCACACAAGTAAATCCATAATCTGGGCCTTTTTGGACTTTTTTCACCCTTTCTCATCTCCATGCCGATGGGGACTGAACTTGTACTTAAATGACATGCGGAGGGTCAATGTTCATCTCAGCGAACCCGAAACATATGGATTCGACAATATGTTCGATTATTTTTGTATGTCACCCCCTCCCCACCTCAACCCATAGGGATGGATTACCCCCACAACGCTTTTTTTCAGTCATGTGTGTAGCAGAATCTCTGCTTGGCCTAGCCTATATTTACGCACGTGCCTACTAGGAACCTTGCGCTGACGTTACTATGGTTATGGCTGGTCATTACTTCATCCGATTCCTAGAGCGGGGTAGTGTGATGCCAATATCTCCATAACGCTTGGTTTTAGGCCCTTAAAATGAGCTTGTCTCGTCCTTGTGCGACAATTTCAATATTTCATCTATATTGGCCTATAATTACTTTTATAGGCAAGGCCTTCGGTTCAGAGCGTCCTGGGTTCGATTCCCGGCTAGGTCGGGGATTTTAATCGGCTCTGATTAATTATTCTGGCCCGGGAACTGGGTGTTTGTGTTCGGCCCAACACTATCTTCACCACAGAATGAGGATTTGTGAGTACATCCCTCCATATAGGGTTGGCGTCAGGAAGGGCATCAGGCCGTAAAACAGGGACAAATCTACATGTGCGACACCGTTCGCACCGGCGACCCCACAGATGTGGGTAAAGCGGTAGAAAAAGAAGAAGAATTACATTTATAGGCATTTTTTTTACAATAGGTTACATTATTTTAATTTTCGTAGGGATCTTTAATTGTTTTGAAAATAAAGTACAGCCCATGTTACTCACTGGTAATGTGGCTTTCAATAGGTGACAAAATTTTGAGTTTTTGAGTTTATCCATTACAAACAAATATACAAATCTTTTTCTCTTTATAATGTTAGTATAGATAATCATAATCGTCGTCATCATCATCATCATCATTTTCCCGCAACCAACTCGTTGGCCGAATGTTCAGCGTACTGGTTCAGAGGGTCCCGAATTCGATTCCCGGCCGGGTCGGGGATTTTAACCTTCATTGGTTAATTCGAGTGGCTCGGGTGCTGGGTGTTTGTATTGTCCCCAACATCCCTGCAACTCACACACCACACACAACACTATCCTCCATCACAATAACACGCAGTTACGTACACATGGCAGATGCCGCCCACCCTTACCGGAGGCTCTTCCTTACAAGGGCTGCACCCGGCTAGAAATATCCACACGAAATTATAATTTTTTCGCATCTCATCCCGCTTGCTGCACGCAGTGGAGTTGTGGCCGGGCGTTTAAGGTGTTACGCCCTTCCTGGCACCACCCCAGTAATACCAGGAATCAAACCACGGTCGCAGTGGTGAGCAATGGCCGTAAAACTGCCCCTGGCGATTTCAGTGCTTAACAACAGCCCAATTATTCCACCGCTTGAGTCTTCTGTTCCCTTCTCACAAGAGGAGGTCACGATGTCAGCATCACCGATTTTGTTCAAACTTAGTAAGTTGGTAGTACTACATCAAAAAACACACTGGCAAAGCAGTAGTGCCGAACTCTCAAAAATTTCCGAAAAAAGCTATTTTGAAAATGTCGAGAAGAGTTACGAGAGGTTTAGCCTGTCAGGCACCATCAAGCGAGAGAGTGTGGCGCGGTGGTCGAGTGGTTAAGGTTCTCCACTTCAGTTATGAAGACGGCGAATTCGAGTCACACTCGTCTCAACGTTTTTTCCCTGACATTTTCTGATCCCCTTTTTCTTCGTGTTGCAAATGATAGCAGCAGTTGTGTCGTGTAACGGTTGTGTGACATGTAACCACTTCGATTGGCTTGGAGATCTCGCATGTTGAATTATGTTCGAACGAAAGTGTTTTTGAATGTGAAGCTACGCAAAGTGTAAACGAGTTCCCGCGAGAGCAAACAATAAATAAACGTCGAGCAACTTCTTTGTACAAAACGCTTACTGGATCTCGGCGACTCTGTAGAGATTACAAAAGAGGTCGAATTATTGGAAAAGAAAATGTTCAAATCTATTTTGACAGTAATAGAAGAAAATTGTAACAGATGAAAAAGGGGGCAAAGGGGGTGGGGGTAAAAAGCTGGTAGCAGCGTGAGTCGAGCTCGCCATCTTCATAACTGAAACGGAGAACCGTAACCACCATCGCGCCACACTCTCTGGCTTGATGGTACCTGCCATGCTAAACCTCTCGTAAGTTTTCTCAACATTTTCAAAATCGCTTTTTTCGGAAATTTTTGAGAGTTGGGCACCACTACTTTGCCAGTTTGTTTTTGAGATGTAGTACTACCAACTTACAAAGTTTTAACAAAATCTGTGTTGCGGACATCGTGACCTCCCCTTGCCAGTCTACGTGGCAGGCCTTCACAAGGCAGACGGAGAAACGTGGCTTTCTCGTGAGTGCAATTACGAGTTTTCCATTGCTTTGTAATGATATACACACAGTACAATTAGTATTGTACTGTATACACTACTACTGAAAAAAATGAAGTGAATGACTGGATTTCGAAATAAAAAATGCAGCATAAGTAAGCACCTGGTCAATGGGAGGTACAAACCGACAAATATTTTAAAACGAACAGTGAGGAAAGTGGACTCTTTGTAGTGATAGGCAAAAAACACTAAATATTCTTCTTCTGCTTCTTCTTCTTCTTCTTCTTCTTCTTCTTCTTCTTCTTCTTCTTCTTCTTCTTCTTTATCTGTTTACCCTGCAAGGGTCGGTTTTTCCCTCGGACTCGGTGAGGGATCCTACCTCTACCGCCTCAACGGCAGTGTCCTGGAGCTTCATACTCTGGGTCGGGGGATTCAACTGGGGAGGATGACCAGTACCTCGCCCAGGCGGCCTCGCCTGCTGTGCTAAACAGGGGCCTTGCGGGGGGGAGGAGGTGAGGGAAGATTGGAAGGGATAGACAGGGAAGAGGGAAGGAAGCGGCCGTGGCCTTAAGTTAGGTACCATCCCGGTATTTGCCTGGAGGAGAAGTGGGAAACCACGGAAAACCACTTCTAGGATGGCTGGGATGGGAATCGAACCCACCTCTACTCAGTTGACCTCACGAGGCTGAGTGGACCCCGTTCCAGCCCTCTTACCACATTTCAAATTTCGTGGCAGAGCCGGGAATCGAACCCGGACCTCCGGGGGTGGCAGCTAATCACGCTAATCATTATACCACAGAGGCGGTCAAACACTAACTCAAAACAAGATTTTATTGAAAATGACCAGACTCGACTCCTGTCACTGAAAACAGAAGCTGCCCCTAGGAGGCACGCGTATCACACATTGAATACCACTGCTCTAGACCAAGGCAGGCTCGTTACCCCTAGACCGTGGGACCGGTCGGTGTGCATTACGACGAACACAAAAACACAGCCCCCGAGCCAGAGGCATTAACCATGCGCGTCTAAAATGCCAGGAATCCAACCCGGGATCCGGCGAGCCGAAGCCTTGACGCTGAGCATTGATTGTATTAAGAAAGGCTGTGAAACTAAGTGCCAGGGATTGATGACCGCGGTACTTCATATATTCTTCCATAATTTTGTTCTGTTACCGTTCACATCAATGACTTTCACCCCTGAACTATCCGTTATGGATTTTATTTTGTAAACAAAACTTGTAGAAAGATGCGGGCTTATAAACGAATTTCTCCTCCCGCTCGGAAGCGGATCAAGTTAGATGAGGGAACAGCAAATAAAGTGAAGGGTCTCTTCTTCTTCCTCGCTTTTATTTGATTTTCCACTCTTTTAAGAATGGATGCTGATGCTTCTAAACTCGACTCGCATTGCGTGTGCCCGCCCGTCTGCGTTTTTCGCTGCGATCGGCACGTGCGATGTCGGCGCCGCTTCCTGTACGTGTGCTGCATTGCGGGAATTCCCCTGGGACCACTACAGTACAGCACATTCTTACCACACCCTGCTTCACTCCTTGGTGTGGCTGCCCCTGTCTAGTTATTCAGCGGCCACTCGCAGCGCCTGAATCTTCAGTTAAAGTAATCTCTGATGAATTCACACTCTTGGGAATTAACATACACTGACTGACAGAGCAAATGCAACACCAAGAAGGAGTGGTTCGAAAGGGATGAAAGTTGGGGAAAAAACAGAGACGGCACGGACGAATAATTGATGTTTATTTCAAACCGATATGCAGGTTACACAGTGCGCACGGCATCGACTCAGTAGGATGTAGGACCACCGCGAGCGGCGATGCACGCAGAAACACGTCGAGGTACAGAGTCAATAAGAGTGAGGATGGTGTCCTGAGGGATGGTTCTCCATTCTCTGTCAACCCTTTGCCACAGTTGGTCGTCCGTACGAGGCTGGGGCAGAGTTTGCAAACGGCGTCCAATGAGATCCCACACGTGTTCGATTGGTGAGAGATCCGGAGAGTACGCTGGCCACGGAAGCATCTGTACACCTCGTAGAGCCTGTTGGGAGATGCGAGCAGTGTGTGGGCGGGCGTTATCCTGCTGAAACAGAGCATTGGGCAGCCCCTGAAGGTACGGGAGTGCCACCGGCCGCAGCACATGCTGCACGTAGCGGTGGGCATTTAACGTGCCTTGAATACGCACTAGAGGTGACGTAGAATCATACGCAATAGCGCCCCAAACCATGATGCCGCGTTGTCTAGCGGTAGGGCGCTCCACAGTTACTGCCGGATTTGACCTTTCTCCACGCCGACGCCACACTCGTCTGCGGTGACTATCACTGACAGAACAGAAGCGTGACTCATCGGAGAACACGACGTTCCGCCATTCCCTCATCCACGTCGCTCTAGCCCGGCACCATGCCAGGCGTGCACGTCTATGCTGTGGAGTCAATGGTAGTCTTCTGAGCGGACGCCGGGAGTGCAGGCCTCCTTCAACCAATCGACGGGAAATTGTTCTGGTCGATATTGGAACAGCCAGGGTGTCTTGCACATGCTGAAGAATGGCGGTTGACGTGGCGTGCGGGGCTGCCACCGCTTGGCGGCGGATGCGCCGATCCTCGCTTGCTGACGTCACTCGGGCTGCGCCTGGACCCCTCGCACGTGCCACATGTCCCTGCGCCAACCATCTTCGCCACAGGCGCTGCACCGTGGACACATCCCTATGGGTATCGGCTGCGATTTGACGAAGCGACCAACCTGCCCTTCTCAGCCCGATCACCATACCCCTCGTAAAGTCGTCTGTCTGCTGGAAATGCCTCCGTTGACGGCGGCCTGGCATTCTTAGCTATACACGTGTCCTGTGGCACACGACAACACGTTCTACAATGACTGTCGGCTGAGAAATCACGGTACGAAGTGGGCCATTCGCCAACGCCGTGTCCCATTTATCGTTCGCTACGTGCACAGCACAGCGGCGCATTTCACATCATGAGCATACCTCAGTAACGTCAGTCTACCCTACAATTGGCATAACGTTCTGACCACTCCTTCTTGGTGTTGCATTTGCTCTGTCAGTCAGTGTACATTTAGAACACTTTTCCTAGTTCGCACCGATTGAATGATACTGAGCTTATTTGCTATTAAGATCAATTAAATAAATTATGTGAATTATATTAACATTTTAATTTATTTCCTTGATACAAAATAATAATAATAATAATAATAATAATAATAATAATAATAATAATGTTACTTGTTTTACGTCTCACTAACTACTTTTACTGTGTTCGGGGCCGCCTAGGTGCCAGAATTTAGTCCTGCAGGAGTTGTTTTACGTGCCAGTAAATCTACCGACACGAGGCTTACCTATTTGAGCACCTTCAAATACCACCGGTCTGAGTCAGGATCTAACCTGCCAAGTTGGGGTCAGAAGGCCAGCGCCTCAACCGCCTGAGCCACTCAGCCCGGCTTGTTACAAAATAACCAGCCCGTCTGTCAGTGGTAGAATTAAGCACATTCACCCTATTAACATAGTAATTAAAACAGAGAGGAATTTCCCACTTGGTGAAACTTACCACCTGACTGTCCACCTCCGTAGCGAAGCGGTTAGTGCTATTAGCTCTCATCCTCAGGGGGACCGGATTTGATTCCCAGTACTGCCAGACATTCAAGAATGCCAGGAGGCCGGAATGTGGTTACAGTGGTAGCCTACATGCAGCTCAGTTCCACTGGGGGTGTGCCTGAAAAGAGCTGCACCACCTCGCGATTAGGACACGAGTGCAGGTCGCCTACAGGGTGTCAACTCGTAAGACCTACACCAGGACTCTCTGGAAACCACCCAGTTTCCCATCATACCTTAGGTAGCTGACCATTTCACGACATTCTCGAGGTCTCCCTGCAATCGCTCACAATCCTACAACCTCTTCCCTACTTTATTCAGAAAAACATAATGTGCAAAACGTCTTATCTGTGAACATGAAGGTCCAATAATATTGCCCTGTGGGAACCCCTCTTAATGCTGCACCTAATCTAATTCTCTGAGTTCCATTTTCTAGACATTTAGCCACCCATTCAATCACTATTTTGTTTAGGCCTTCCAAAAGCCTCGGATAGGCTAACAGCGGTACAGTCCATTTGACCTCCTGAACCTAAAATATCTCTGCTATATCTTGTTGAAATCCTACAAGATCAGTCTCACTGGAATAACCTTTCCGAAACCCGAACTGCCTTCTATCAAACCAGTTAGTAATTTCTCAAATGCGTCTAGCTATCTGGTGCCCGTGATATTGCTCATTTAATATAAGAACGTCATAACTCAAAAACTGCCTGTTTTGAGTTATGTATACCAATAAAAAGTGCATGAAAGAACCAATAAAATGGCAACATAACTCAAAGCAGGCTGTTTTTGAGTTCTTGTATTGAATGAGCGGTGAGCAATATGCGCTATGTATGAAAGAGTAACAGCTTTAAAATTGCATGCAATATGTCGCCTCCGTGGAGAAGTTCAGCATAAAATGAAAATCCACTGCCCCTGTCATTCGACCGGATCAGGAATGGAATGAATGAAGCCCCCATCAAGCGACGAGGATAGGAATTGTGCCGGCTGCTGAAGCCTGTCGCACTCCTCTGAGACAGTGATTAATAACTGACAGATGAAATTGAATTATATTGAATAGTGTCGCTGGAATCAAATATGACGGGGAAAACCGGAGTACCCAGGGAGAAGCCTGTCCCACCTCCGCTTTGTCCAGCACAAATATCACATGGAGTGACCGGGATTTGAATCACGGAATCCAGCGGTGAGAGGCCGGCGCGCTGCCGCCTAAGCCACGGAGCCTAAGTTCAGCATAGAAACTTAAGTAAAATATGTCTCTAGGAAGTTCATTTGGTCTTCTGTACTGGAGAGTTAGGTAAGGGTTATTCTGCCCGAAGGCAGGTCCGAACCTCCGCAGAGGTTTTCCTGAGCCCGAGTTTACGTGCGGTAGGGTGGCCAGTTCCTTTCCGCTCCTCCATTCCCTTACCCCCACCAACAGCGCGTGGCAACCCATCCAACTCCTGACCACGCCCAATGTTGCTTAACTTCGGAGATGTCACGGGATCCGGTGTTTCAACACAGCTACGGCCGTTGGCTATACTGGAGAGTTCCTAATTAGTAATTTCCATTTCTCTGCAATGTATTACATTCCTGTGCTATTTTATCGAGATAATTCAAAACAACAGAACAATGTAGTAACTGAATGAGGCGCAAAACAGTTGAAAATTATACCATTCTCCAGAGTATAATTCTCTGAATGGTATTTCAATGGCCAATTGTCGTGAAGGGCCTTTGAGCGATCTTTTAATATACCATAGGCTAATTATGTACCTGGATAAGAAAAGTCAAGAAACTTCCTTCTGACTGCAATCTGGTTTCCAGAACTCGACATCAGAGCTTTCTAAAGAAAGCGGAGAGAGAATTCTTGAATTATTCTTACTATGGTATAAATGGCTAACGTAGGCTCATTGTGTGGCTTAGTTCCAGACCAAACATTTCCACGACAGCTGTCCAATCTGAAATATTCATAACTACAGAAACAATACGTTACTATTAGGCTTTTTATGAGAATGCACACGCACAAAAAAATCCTTGCAGGCAACAATAGGAAAGATACCTCCCCGCAAAACACAGTACAATAGCCAAGCCAATCCATTGTATAAGCAGAGCGAGATTTGTTATGCAAAAGCTCTTTCTACAATGAGAGAGTGAGGGTGGAAACAGAAGAAAAGAGGGAAACCTCAAGCAAAGGAATATGAGGAATGAAATACAAATTTAATTATAATTTCTTAGCAGGAGGAGGGTGACGTGCTAGTCAACAGGTCTGTCGTATTAACGCTAACTTCTGCGGCAGATAGAAAACTGAAACATTACACGTTCTGACGTAGAATGGCTCTATACTTTCCTTGCACTGCTAGTGTCAATTTTGATTTAAGTTCCGAAATATGTTATTGGAGTCCAAAGACGACGTTAAGTGAGAATTCGTAGATATATTCGTTTATAAGTTCCACAATTAAATAGACTGGATTGAGCGCGACACAGCTCGGGCTGTAATGATCGTAGGAGTCTGGAATTTTGTAGATATGCTAATTAAGCAATGCGCTCGCGAATTATGACACACAAAATATCAGTTCTAAGTATTGCCACCAGGCGAAAACATGTCGCTGTAAGCACTGGTAGGGTCGCAAAAGAAAGGCAGGAAAGATCAAACACATGCTAACGGTGGTTCTGGCACGTTTCTTACGATATGGCCTCCCAAGTGAGCAACATGCCAGGGCAGAGTCGGCAGTTGCCCGCAGCATATCGGGTGAAATCAGAGCGATATCTCCTTATATGCTAGTATTTCGATAAGGCAGAGACCTGATATGTCCCTTGTAGACACGATCCTTCCCCACAACCAGAAGTCACATCGATTTAGGTGGAGGGATTTGAAGGCTGTGTATCTGGAAAATACCTAGAGATTATGAGGTCGTTACTGAAGGTTTCTCGCAGCTGGAATTCGTCACCAATGAACTTACGTCAAAGTTGCGGAATATTGCACGTTCCGACTGCTTGCAGCCCCATATTTTCGCCTGGTGGCATGATTGGGAACTAATAATTTTTGTTCCATAATTCGCGAGCGTATTGCTTAATTAACATATCTAGGAAATTTCACACTCCTACGATCATTACAGCCCGTGTTTTGCCGCGCTGAACATCGTCGGTTTAATTGTGGGCACCCGGTACTTCTTACATCCGTAGTCGTAGACTGCCTCGTGGCCAAGATCGTTAGGGCGTTAAGTCCATATGATCTGACATCGTGGTTAGCCAGTTCGAGTCCCCTTCACAATCACAATCAGAATGTTGATCGGCATTGTAGCAGAGATGGTTGTAAGTATATATTTTCTAATCAGTAGATTGCGTGCCAAAACGCCGGATAAATTCCAAATTTCTCCTCAATATTCATATGGAGAGAGGGCATATGGTGCTGTTGATGGTGATTCGTCCGTCGGATGGACGCGTTAAGCCTTAAGCAGACCCCTTGGTCCTATTCGACAAGAGTAGGTTATCTGCCAGCACCGGGTTTGATCCTCTCCCTTCTTGTTATCATACATCACGTCATTCCTCTGATGAGCTTGTCGTCAGGAAGGGCATCCGGTCGTAAGAGCTCGCTACTAAGATTCATCTCACTTCATACCCGACCCCGTAGAAAAACCTGATAACTGATAGCAGAGCTGTTGAGCATCCGACCAGCCTTCGAACTGAATACTCAACATGAATCTTTTGACGTAAGAGCTATTGTAATAGAGATGTTGTCGAATTTAGAGCTTCACTGCTTAGTCCATCCGCGGTGAGCATTGTATTGTTCAGTTATCACGGTAGTATTAATCTAGCTAGATGTAAGAGAAGGTCATCTGCTCTGAATCTTGCCAGAATACATAAAGCATCAATCAATCACTGATGATAATAGTGGTTGTAGCTTGATAGGAGGGTAGTGAAGATATTCATATACACTGAGTGTCCAAAAGTCATGGGAAGACACTGAATATGATGTTAATAACGAGTTGCTCCTTCGCGTGCCCTTAAACCGGCAGCAATACGACAAGGCATCGACTCTACAAGGTGTTGGAATCGTTCTGGAGGGATCTGGACCCATGCACCTTGCATGCTACCTACAGTTGGTGCGGGGCTCATGGAGCGTACACCAGCATTGACAACATCACATAAATGCTCGATTGTATGAAAGGTCGAGGGATCTGGAGGGCCAATCCATGAAGTGCACCTCCAACCACCTGCGTGCCACTACAGAGCGGTGACATGCCGCATTGTCCTGTTGAAACATGGCATCTCCATCACGGTATTCTAGGTCCAGAAAGAGATGAAGATGATCTGAAAGAATATCCACATAATGTGCACCTGTCAGTGCTACCTGCAACCAGATCAATGCCGATTCAAATCTTGATGCAGCTTTGTAATTAAGTTAATTACATAAAATTACTCGTTATGAAAAAGTACCCATAGGATTACGTTCAAACCAGGAGTAATAAGAACAAACTGTGAAATGAGAACGCCGCCTCCCGCCTGGACACGCAGGATCCATAGCTTCATGAGGCATACGCCGCCACTGTTCCATGGTCCATTGCCGATGTTCGCGGGCCCACGCACGTCGAGATGTCAGTAAAGGAACACGAGTTGTGGTCGGTGCAGCTGCCTCCTTACAGACCTGATAGAAATGGGTTCCTGACTCCAACATTCAACTGGGTGGTGATCTTACATTAACGCGCCTAGTGCCCAGTATATTTCTGCGGAGGTGACGTGATGTCCGTTCGTTAAACACCTGTGGTCTTCCCGTGCGGCGGTTCACGCGGGTGGTAACATTCTCTCTACGATATTGAAGATCCACCGTCGACACTGTTAACTTAGGAAACCCGAATTCGCGTGTAATGTCCGCAACGCTACGACCCATGCGCCGTGCACGGATGGTCACCCCACGTTCAAAGTCGCGACGTGTTGCCATCTTCACGATACTGGTGTCCGTGACAGCTTGCTCAGCTACGCCACAGCTAGCCTCAACGCTCAGGGGTCATACACGGCACATTTTCTAATGGGACACCCCTTCCCGTGACTTTCGGGATCTGGCTAGATGTAAGAGAAGGTCATCGCTCTGATTCTTGCCAGAATACATAAAGCATCAATTAATCAATCACTGGTCATAATAGTGGTTGTATCTAGATGGGAGGGTAATGAAGATAATGAAGGTTACTATCGAAAGAAAAATAGAAACATCAAGAAACCATCACCCGAAGAATGATGGGGTAGGGGCTTGAACTCCTAGTCCTAGTCTTATTCCTCGAAATATGAAATAAATGGACTTGAACTCGCCGTTCACAGCGCTGGAGTGGGTCTACGCAGAGTGGGATCAAAGACATTAATACATCTTCCCAGAGAGAACTTTTTTACCGAAAGCCGGTTAACAGTACAAGTTGAACTTTTGCCATAATGAGGTTGGTTACTTTTGAAGTGGCTATTGAGCTGGTGCCAGAAACTGTGCTATACCTCATTCAGTGAATGGACTTGCGGTATCTGGAGTTCGTGCGTAGTGTTTGTTGTCGCTGCCGAGTCTGAATCGATTTGTTCACTCTCCCTTGCGATATTGATTCTGAATCTCCAGAAGACACTATCTGATGCATGATAGGAATATAAAATCGATAGGCGACGTAAGTGAGAATAAGTTAAGCGGTAAGTCTCAAGGAACGGAGCGTTGGTTGTCATTATCACGTATTCCGAAAAGTGAAAAGGTCTGCCTTGTCGAAGAAGCTTTTTTTGTTTCGGAGTGGTTTAACGTCGTACTAACACCTCGAAAGTTTTCGGCGAAGTAAGGATGAGAACGGCCTGGAATTGAGAAGGTATCGACAGTGACCTTAAGTAAGGTATAGCCCCAGCATTTGTCTGGTGTGAAAATGGCAAACCCGGAAAACCATCGCCAGAGATGGTGACGGTGCGATTCGAGCACACCATCTTCCAAATGCAAGCTTACAGCTACGCGACCCTAACCGCGTGGCCAACTCACTAGGTCTTGTTGAAATAACAGGGGCGAAGGAAAGAGAAGTGCCTCCCTAGACTTAGCGACCCTAACAGTCTCGGGGTCGGGCACGAATGATGGAACAATGATCCGAGCATTGCCAGACATGTGCTTAAGTCGGTCAATACCTGCGCTGTTTCTACCACATCAGTAGGAGCCCATGAATGTCAACTCTAGGCAGTGCGTAAAACAGCCACTGTACCAGTAGATACTAGGGCACTGCCTAATCAAAGATAATGAACGAACTGACACACTTGCCAAGAAGGAGGGCTTGGAAGTTGACGAAAAGACCTTTTTCTTCTCGAGTGTTCGAAGGCGAGGTCCAACATAATGTGTTCATTCTGGGTCACTGTAGGCCAGTGGGCTTTATTTTTGTTTTCTTTTTCGGCGTTTTTTGCCTTATTGGTCCTTGTTAGCCTCATTTTTATGTCTTAATGGCTTTTTTTGTAACTTCGCCTTTTTCGGCTACATTTTTACTGCCCATTCTCAATTCGAATAATCATTAGTTCATCCATCACCTCTTGAACACTTTTTCTCTATTACATATTTTTGAATCCCATCTGAAAAGAGAGGAAATGGAATGAAGAAATTAAACTAATACTTGAAAAAACCAGAGGTGAATTACGTGAATGATAAGTGAAATATTGAAAGGAGAAAATTATGATGTGAACGTTTTTGAAGAGGAAGTTTTCACTTGCTTCAAGTACGAACCCTTATCATCCGTTGATGAGGGGGAAAGTTTCTCCATGATTCGCAAAACGTACTGTCTGAAAACCGACGATCCTTTACACCCTAGAACCTGCAGGTGACTGCAAAGCCTAGTGTACTTATCCAAATATGACCCCAGTTATAGTAATTTAAATTTCTTTCTCTAGAATGTCCATTGCGGGTTCGCTGAAAAGATTCTAGGTGGAAAAAATATTTTATTCTAAATAATTTTTTAAATTATGTTAAACCTAAAATAGTATATACTCTCTGAAAGAAGTACTTCACTCATATTTTTGCACTGTATGTTGCATACACCACCAGAATTTTGCAATTTTAAACATTAAATATCTAATTAAAACTAAAATGATGAACTTTGATGGCTTTTGTAGGCAATTAACAGATCTTCAACTTCCGAACTCTAGTGATAAGGCTGCAAGAATACTTAATAACGAAATATCTGCCAAACTGTTAAAAAACCAAAAGCTATATAATATAATATATAAAATATGTGTTTGTTCATCTCCAATGGACTCGAAAATTACTGGACCGTTTTCGGTGAAAATTTCACAATTTGTTCTTATTACTCCTGAGAGGGTTTAGGAAGTGCTTTGAACGTAATCCGATGGGTACTTTTTCATGATGAGTAATTTTATATAATTAACTTAATTGCAAAGCCGCAACAAGATCTGGATCGGCATTGATGGACACATTGTCGCTAGGCAACAGCGACTTACGCTGTATCATGATAGTCCGGTAATAAATACTGTATATAGGAGGATGGGAACCCGCCACCATGTTTGATAAAGTACCTTTCTTGATAGGAGGTTCATGACCCTGGTTGTGTATAGGAAGACGGGAACACGCTGCCATGTTGTATGAAGTATCTTTCCACATTTCCTCCTAAACCACTGGAGAATTGCAACCAAACTTGGTGCACTTATGACTTACTATCTGGAGACAGACAATGTGGGGGGTAAGGCACCCCTAGGGCTGGAAGTGGCAAGCGGGTGGCATATAAAGCTATTCGAAAATACTGTAGAATACATAGTTTTCGGGGTCTCAGAGATGAACAGAGACACTCTAGATGCTGTTTAAGTCAAAGTTCAGTCCCCATCGGCATAGGAGGTGAGAAGAAAATATCCAAAAATGACCGAGATTATGGATGGATGTACGTATGTTCCAGCATGGCTCTCAACCAAACTTGGTATGGATATGACTTACTATCACCAAAAAAATACTGTGGGGGCAAGACACCCCTAGCAACCCTATAGGCCTAATATATATATAGAATATCACCATCATACATTGGTAGAGAGAATATTTCGGAACCGTGGAAATGAGGAATCTCGAACATTCTATATCAGCCGCAAAGAAAGGCAGTAGCTGAATTTCATCTCAGTGGCTGAGTGGTCAACATCTTGGCCCGGGTTAAATTCTCGGTCAAGTCAAGGGCTTCCTTTGGCTCGAAGATTGAGTGATTGTGCTGTCCCCAATAACCCTGCAACTCATACACCGCACTTTACTTCACGACACTAACACGAAGTTCCTCATACAAGGATATACCGCCCACCCTCGGCGGAGGGTCTGCCTTACAAGGGCTGCATCAGGCTAGAAAGAGCCATACGGAATTATTTTTATCACTACCAAATGTACCTGTTCTTCCCCACGGTATTCTACATTGTATACAGATCTCTACGTAAATTACTCTACACGCGTTGAGTGAGTGTCTCTTAGCGTTATCGAAGAAACGCCATGGGGAGGACCGCATACGTCCTTTCCCGTGTAAGGTGCGAGTTGTGAAGTTGTGATAACAGCAGGCTCACTTGCCTACTGCCATTCACAATCGAGTTGGGAAGTTTCATTAAAATTAGCAGGCCCCATTGCCTACTGCGCGGTCACAATCGATTTGGGGAGTTTTCGTTACAATGGCAGGCCCCCTTTCCTACTTCCAGACACATTTCAGTTGAGGAGTTTTCATTATAACGGCAGGGACCTTCACTACTGCCAGTCAAAATTGAGTTTTGCTGTTATTATAATGACAGATCATTTTTTCTTAATGCTAGTCAACCTACTGCAAGGCACACTCGAGTTGGTGAGTTTCGATTATAATAGCAGGCCATTTTCGTAATGCCACTCACATTTTAGATGGGTAAATTTGTTTATAAACGCGGGCACCCTTGCCTACTGCCAGACACAATCGGGTAGGGGAGTTTTGACCATAATTGCATACTCCCTTGCCTTCTGCCAGTCAAATCGAGAAGGGAATTATTCATTACAATGGTAGGCCCTCCTTACTAATGCCAGTTACACAGGAAGTTGAGAAGGACCCCATTCCTACTGCCAGTCAAAGTAGATGCGGGGAAGTATTGATTACAATAGGAGACGCCCTCCCGCTGACAGTTACTATCAATTTGTGAAGTATTGATAAAAATAATAATGGCAGAAACACCCCTTTCTAGATCGCTACAAATCAAATTCGATGCATATAGATCGATTTAAGAAAATATATGCACGTTTACAATATTGCAGATATTCATTTACAGATTAACTGCTGCTTAACGGTAAGTCATATCGACAAACGGATTGCACCATAAGACGCTTCCTTTAGCGATCTACATGGTAGATCCTATGATACTTTCTCCTATCTCTTCTAATTTTGGGTTAAATTGAGTTAGAAACATTGAATAGGGCGAAACTTGGGTACAATCTTCACACACTACGTTACCTTCCGGATAATTACGTGGCACCTAGAAACATTGAATTTGGTTCACATATGGTCACTATGTGGACCAATGTTCGTGCGAATTTGATGAGTATCTTTACAATAAGTGTGTCAAACTATGAAGTATACGTGTATAAAGCACAAAATTTACATAAAATCGAGAAACACAGTCAAATCTAAAGTAACAGAGATACGACAAAAAGTCATAGGATCAAAGTTGTGGATCGCTCTAAATTAAACAAAGATTGTGCCATCCGTTTTTAATACGACTTACCGCTTAGCCACGAAATGCCTCGAAACGAAAGTCGGCACCCTCATTAAAATTGCCTCCATATTTCGATATTTTTCGGGGGTAAAAAGTAAAAAATATAGACATCTTGGCATTATCCCCTGGGTTAGAGGCTAAAGGCTATAATTTGCCAAATTTCAATTTTCTAGCTCATCTGGCAGATTGTGCCTCCATCTTGATTTGAGGGGAGTGGGGTAAAAAGGCTTTAAGTTAACTAAACTAATAGCCTTCAAAGCTATAAATAAAGACAAAAAATTAAGCCTTAGTACTTAATTTATACTCCTTTAGAATTGCAGTCTAACGTCATTGCCTATAAAGCCTGGTAGGGGAGAAAATTCTCCTAAATAAATTTACAGTTTACCGCCTACAATCTCAGCCACCCTACCGCAACAATGACTTTTTTCAACTAATCATAAGGAGCGGCTATAGTAGGTATATCCCTCAACATTAAATGCCGAAACTAACTCTGATTCCCCTCCGCAAAATCAAAAGGGGTTGAATTAGTTTTAGGAAAGATTTTAAACCCACGAAACCCGTAGGTTAAGGCTTTGTATAAATATATACCACTGCGTTCTTATGCTAAGCTCAAAATTTGAAGCCCCCAGCGTGCCCTCGTCAGGGAATTTCGAGAATTTTTGATTTTTCTAGGGATCCTGAAATCGTCAGCTTCTCTGTTACCAAGTTGTAAGTTTCTGAGGTGCCTGGAAGTGCCTCGTTAATTCACGTCTATTTTCATTTTTATACCTATATATACAAACCGACTTGCTTATATATACACATTATTATTATTATTATTATTATTTCTTCATCTTAAAACAATCACCAGCACCACCTTCCACTCTTCCAAGGGCCGTCATTGCTTATAATCGTAGGTTACTATAACTAGGGATCAGGTGACCAAATACGCTTGTGCGTTAACTTCAACGACAAAAACATCTAACGAGCCCAAAATATGCAACAGCATAACATCTAGAGCGTTTCGGTGATGATTTTAAAGAAACACAGGGGTGTAAAATAAATTGCTAAAGTATGGTGAGAAACCTGTACTAGTCCCACCAATGGGGTGTGAATACACTCAATTAACAACGGAAGCCCGGCTCTGAATTCAACTAGCGGGAATTCAACTATTCAGATCAATTGGCATTGTATTGCGGGCTGTTTGCTATTATATTTGGCATCCTCAAACTTGCAAGCTGTTATCTTCAACAACCATTCCACAGGTACTCCATAGCTAATACATTCCTCCATCAAGTAGCATTGTCCAATAGGAGGCAGCCTTGTTGGGATATAATTGGTGCTTGTACTCTGACAATGCAATATCCCACATACCTTCTCTGCGTTATGAACAGCTGTGGCGTGCACTGCTCGCTATCCATCACCCGACATCTCGCACAAAGCATATCGAGAGCAAAGGCTTCTTTCACATCCGTTCGACACAAATATCACTACTTAACAAAGTGACTCTGTCGGCCTCCAGGTCTCAAGTCCAAACCCCGCACAGGTAGTCGGATTTTTCAAGGGTGCCAATAAAAACCCATCCGACACCCATGTAGTACGCTGTCGAAATGTAAAAAAAATCCCGGCTGACACATTTGATGTTTACCCGACAACATTAACTTATCACAGATAACCCAACACAGATGGCAGAGAAACGGCGTCAAATCAAAACTCCCTCGCACGGTAGGATGGGCCATACGATTATTATTATTATTATTATTATTATTATTATTATTATTATTATTATTATTATTATTATTATTATTATTATTATTATTATTATTATTATTATTATTATTGCGTTCCGGCCTTCTAAGGGCCACGTTTCAATTTCAATTGTTCCTCCTTAGTTGTTCTTTCCTTTTCTTCCAGTATTCTTTCATTGTTTCACTGTGTTTCTTTTTCCTGTCTTCAGTCCACTTTGTGCCTGTTTTCCTTTCCTTCCTCCCTTGGAATCCTTCCATTTGTAAGACTTTCTTCCGAAAAATCTTTCTTTCCAATAATTCTTCGTCTCGTATGTTGTTCCTTTCCAGGTCTTTCTTGACTTCTTGAATCCAGGTGGTAGTTGATTTCTTTTCCCAAAGGTACTTGAAGATTCGTTTAGTTAGTCTATTGTCATCCATTCTGTAAATGTGTCCAAGAAATAGCAATCTCTTTTTTCTTATTGTTTCTGATGTGTTTTCTACGTTCTGGTAAATTTCATTGTTACTTCTTAATTTCCAAAACTCTGCAATTCTTAGAGGACCTAATATTTTCCTTATAATTCTTCTTTCTAATATTTCTAATTTATCAAGCTTGTAGTTCAGTGCTAGACATTCGCTGGCATAAAGGCATTCTGGTTTCACTACTGTGTTGTAGAGCTTTATTTTAAGTTTTCTTGATAAGCACTTTTTGTTGTAAGTATTCTTAGTTATACCGTACGCTCTTTCCATCTTTTGTATCCTCTCCTGTTATTATTATTATTATTATTATTATTATTATTATTATTATTATTATTATTATTATTATTATTATTATTATTATTATTATTATTATTATTATTATTATTATTATTATTTGCGAATTGACCACTAAGGATCACGCTACAATTTCATTTTTTTCTTTGTCTGAAGTTTCTTCTTCCTCCAGTACTCCTTCATATGAGCGCTGTACTGTATCTTCTGTTCATCCGTCCTGGCTCTTCCCATCTTTGCAGTTCTTTCGACTTGAAACGCTTCCAAATTTTGAATCATGGTCCGAAATATTTTCCTGTCCAGCATCTGAACTTCCTGGATGTTGGACTTCTCTAGATCTTTACAAACTTCCTTCATCCAGGCCGTCTTTGTCTTCTTGTTCCACAGGCAGTCGAGTAAGTTTTTGGTTAGTCCGGTTTTGTCCATTCTGAAAAATGACCGAGAGATGATAACCTCCTCTTTTTCATGGTCTCTGAATTTTTCTCCACATTTTTCACTGTTGTTCCGAAGTTTCCAGCCGGTTTCAGTCTGGATTAGACACAAGATTTTCCGTATCATTCTTCTTTCTAGGATCTCCAGCGTCTCCAATTTGTAATTCATGGAGAGGCATTCGCTGGTATTCAGACATTCTGTTTTTACTACAGTGTTGTAATGCCTTATTTTGACATTCCATGAGATGCATTTCTTGTTGTAGATCTTTTTAGTTAGTCTATAAGCTCTCTCCATTTTTCAGATAAGATATGCTACAGGAGCACTCTCTAGTCCGTTCTTTTGCATGATTTCACCAAGTTATTTGAAATTTTTAACCCTCTGAATCCGTCCAATCTATATTTCAAGGAATTGTGGTCCATGTTTGTCGTTCATCATGAACTTCGTCATCTCTTTCGAGATCCTAAGTTCCGTCTTGCTAGCGATCTTTTGGAGGAGATTTATCTGTATGGCCGCTTCTTCTGGATTTTCTTCCTAGGAAGATCGGAGTTCTCCCTTGATTTTCAAGTTCGGAATTCTAAATTCTTACAATCTTCTCCAGGACACAGTTGAATAATAGTGGTGATAATCCACCACCCTGTCGCACACCTGTCTTCATTTCAAATGACTGAGACAATTCTCCCATGAATTTCGCCTTAGAAGTTGTGCCTGTTAAGGTTTATTATTATTATTATTATTATTATTATTATTATTATTATTACTATTATTATTATTATTATTATTATTATTATTATTATTATTATTATAGCAGAATAATCAACCCCTCCTAATTCTAATCAGCCGGGGTGAATAGCTCAAATGGTAGAACGCTGGTCTTCTGAGCTCTTGTTGGTGGGTTCGATTCCAGCTCATTCCGATGGTATTTGAAGTGAAGATGCTCAAATACGTAAGCCTCGTGACGGCAGATTTACAAGCACGTAAAATAACTCCTGCAGGACAAAATCCCGGCTCCTCGGCCTTCCCGAAAACCATAAAAGTAGGTTGTTCGACATAAAATCAATAACATAGGAAGGGCAATACCAACAAAACGAATATCAAATGTTATCGAACTGAAGTTAACAAGCCCGTTATGGTTCCAGGAATGCGAAGAGGATTTGGGACAGATCGGTATCTCGCAACACAAAATCAATGCCAGGGTTAAATTTAGACGAGTGGTAAAGATCCTCCGTGGCTCAGGCGGTAGCGCGCCGCCCTCTCACCGCTGGGTTCCGTGGTCCAAATCCCGGTCACTCCATCACATTTGTGCTGGACAGAGTGGAGGCGGGACAGGCTTTTCTCCGGGTACTCTGATTTTTCCTGTCATCTTTCATTCCAGCAACACTCTCCAACATCATTTCATTTCGTCTGCCAGTCATTAATCACTGATGCAGAGGAGTGCGACAGGCTTCGGCAGCCGGCACATTTCCTATTCCTCGCCGCTAGATGGGGCTTCATTCTGACCCGGTCAAATGACTGGAAACAGGCTGTGTATATTCATTTACAAAGAGGTACATAGGCTTTAAGATGGAATCAAAACCCAAAAGACGGGGAGGAACTCTACCCGAAGAACACAAGAAGACGCTGGCTGATGGACTCAAGAAAAACTGGGAGGATATCAAAGCCGGGAGAACAACAAGATGTAGACACTGAAATTCAGTTGGTTGTTATCAAGCAGTCCATAGAAGTAATAAAGAAAAAAGTATTTTTATTAGTCGCTTATTCACTACCTGATGTGAGATTTCATGGACGAGCGTCAGTGCCACCACTGTTGTTGATAATGCTATACAGTATAACCGATAATAATTGGATATTTCTGTGTTTTGTATTTGCCATCTCTTAAAACCTCAATTCTTAATCGACACAACAGCTTTAATTTAACTAATGTGTTCTTATTTTCTTGTTACAGAAGGCCCATTCCAGAGCGATGCCCTACTGGTTCCTGAGAACTGCCTGTTTGATCACATCCACAACCAGACGAAATGCTGGCAATTCGACCGCTGGAACCTGACTGCGGCGCAGTCATGTCAGGACAGAGAACTAGCCTTGCGCAGCTTCGCCATGTTGCTTCCCTGCGGTATCTCGCTCTTCTCCGGCGTCGAATTTGTCTGCTGCCCCAAGCACTTCAAGGGTGAGTGATCTGTTTCACGTCTCCTTTCATTAGGAATTCCGGAATATTTATAAGCCTCTTCGTTTTTTAATTCTAACATCCAACAAGAACAGTTTCTTGTATCTAGATGCAGCCGGTTAGAGGCCACTAAGAACCCTTACTTTTTTACTTTACTTCTGCAGTACTTATCAGTGCACGTGAGTTTTAACGAGGTCTGTTCAATGTAGTATTCTAGTAGCCTATTTGTGTTTTGCTGTTTGTTCTGCGTCGCACCCGCACAGGTCTTACGGCAACGATGGGATAAGAATGGGCATTTCTGTCAAGATTCATATCGCCAAGGAAATCATGATTTGATACTAAAACAGTTCTACGATAGAAAAACTATTTTGTCATTGTATTATTATACTGTGATGTATGATATCGTAAGGGAATCAACATCAGCAAATGGAGGTACAAGAGTGAGCCTCGAGACGCTGGGATTCGGGGAAAAAGGTTGGTGGGAGGTCCAAGAACAGCTTGTGATCTGCAGATGTAGAACCAAAGTCTGTTTGAAGACAACAGTGTTTGAAGATGTGGAGATTGAACTTGTTTCCATGTTCGCCCTTCTCTCGTCTAACACACTGACCGGTCATTGAGTTAATCTTATTGAGTGTTCCTATGTATGACCGAAAATGAGAAGATTGGATCAAGAGTGACGTGAAAAGCGATCGTCAACAAGAACAAGGTGTTACAAAAAAAAAAACGTGTACCAAGGAATAGACTATGACGAGTACGAAAACCGAATTTAGATGACATTACAGTACTGTATTCTCCATCCTTGGTGATACCTTGACTTTTAGATCATTTGTTAAGATTGAAGCTATTCTTTTCAGTGTCGGCATTCAGGAGGAAGCCACAGTATGAGCTAATAGACTTCATTCAAACTTTGGAAGATCAATCTACTTCAGAAATAAACTGATACTTGTCCGAGGATTTGTACCATTAGTAACTAGCCCTTTGAGTTTAACAATCTGAATACCTGTTGCTAATGGGTTGCGCCACTATTCTGGTGGTCAGAGTCTTGAGTTCGAGGCACGCCAGTGCCTCTATTCTACTTTCTTTCTTCTCCCTTTTTTCCTTTATATGTCTTTGTCCAAGCAGACTAGGAAATGCGCAGATTAAGTATAAGCTGCATCATTTACGTCCCATCTGGCTACTCATGACTTGAACAATCTTCAAAATCATATGTTTTTCTTTTTTCTCCGCTGGAGTTACGATTAACAGCTGAGAGGTAGAGAAATGTTTCATGTTTTACAATAATAAAAATTGATAAAATTTTTAAAAATGCGCTCATGCTATGAATTATTTCGAGAAAGTTGTAATTAGAGTGTTAATTGTACAAAATGAAAAAGGAAGATAGAAACGAAATTAAGTCAGGGACGCTCGCCGCTACGGAGTTTCAGATATTCACTCGTAAATTGCCAACAGGCATGCCAGTTGTTAAATTTAAAGAGTCAAAGACGCAAGATATCTGTTTGTTTTTGATTAGATCAACTTCCCAATGTTTGAAGAGCTCATACCAGTGGTCTCCCCTTGTAAAATAATATAACGTTAAAGTTTTCCAGTATGTCGACCACAAACACTATAACACACCTGCAAAATATAACATTTGGTATTCAACAGAATTACATGTCATTTTTGCTCGAAAGACCGGAAAACTTCTAAGGTTATATTTATTAGATCATCTATTTTTTGTTAATATTGTGCGTATTTTATTTTTATTATCATCACCATGACAGCTCATGAGGATTTGGCAACTGGCATGAATCTGCGATGCTGCTGTGCATTTTCCTTCTGTAAAATCATATTTGGTGGAAAAGTGATTTATTCTTGTCAAAGTTTCATACAGTCCAACAAACCAGGAGCTGAAAACAGAGATAAAAGTTGAGATACGGTGTTAAAGATGCACTTATAATTGATTTTCAAAAAAAAAACGCTAGCGGACTGTATGGAGGATTTTAGGATTTGTGTTACTAAGTTTTAGTCCAGGGAATCGGAACGGCTGTCTTTGATGCTGCCTTGTTAATATATTTTTTCCGTTAACCGAACGTATCTCTGCTTGGAAATCCTGCCTTTGAGGACTAGTCTCCAAACTTCCATCTAACTAGAACCATATACACATGTAGTGGAAGATCTTCTAGATGGAATAACATAATGAAAACAAAATAATTTATCCTCAATCTTCAGATTTGTATTATCCATATTCATCAGGAAATATTCCCCCATATAGCAACCCTGTTGTACGCTGTAGGATTACACTACCATATTTTCCTTATAACTAGATTATACAGGGCGTACAAATAATGGCGTCCAAAAATAACCAAAAAGGGGATCGAGACATTTCTGATCCAGATCTGACTGCAGTATGTATCGTAGTATCATGTTTAGATGAAGTCCATGGCCCATATATCCCTTAAAACGCCTCGAAAGAAGTTCTACTATGCTATATTACGAAACCCACGTTTTTGGTGTCTAGAGGCCATGAAACATCAAGATCCATCGAAAAGCAGAGGTCGAATTTTTGCACAAATACGATAGACCTAGACCTAGGAAAGGTTTTCATTCCCTTCCCCAAAGGGGAGGAGCGGACCAACTAGAAGGTGACGCCTACTCTCTGATCAGGAGATGCGGCGGGTTTTTGTGGTTTGATGAAATACGATACTCCCTTTACTCCTATTGTCATTCGAAAGTGAGACAGCAGACACTTCCACCTCATGAACTGCGATACTTTCCCCGGTTGAAAATTATGTGATAGAAGGGTGGTTCGTCCTCCTGATCATCATCGCCTATCGTCCTCCTGATCATCATCGCCTATCTTCAGTTTCGATGGTGTGCCAGTCCCCACCTCTGATCACCATGGCTGTATACTTCATTTTAGGGCTTCCCCTTGGTATCTCGCCCTTAATTGTAAATCATTTTCCTTAGTAATATTTTTGTGTCCCTACCACCCGAGCCCGGATGACACTATGGTGTCTTGTCTAACACCCACCCACTTGCACCCTGTTTCGTAATATCCGTATGTCTTATTCTGTTGTACCTCGGAACAAATCTCACCTCCTCACGTCTTTCGACCTCCTCGTTTAAGTTTCGCATCTATATGTAACAGGTTTGCTCCACGGCTGCCTTGTATTACAGTGACATTTTTGGTTGGTTCCACGTTAGGTCACGAATTGCTTCATGGAAGGTTCCTCCATCTTGAACTCTAATGGTTACTTCGTCATCTGTTGAACCTGTATTTGATATCTTATTGCCAAGGTATTTTAATATAAATGTCATCCTCAGTTACTTTCCTTCCAAAACGATGTGTCGTGTCGGCTGCCCATCGCCTCACTTTATGAGATTATATTCCTTGGTTATTGCTGTCCAGGCAACTTGATGTTTTGAATCGCTCCACATACACACATCACCTGCAAAGAGCATAACTCTCATGTTATCTGTAACGATGACGACGCCAACTCTTTGTTATATTTTATTAATCACTGAGATCCCCTTTATTACGGCCTGCGTTTATTGGACGCCATCATTCTTACGCCCTGTAGAATATCTTGATGTAATTTTCCTTACCTTTACGCCAAATCCGCAGAAAAGAGCAGAGATCAAGAGTATTTCCACGTTATTAGCGCACTGGAACCTCCTGGAGGCTCTGCTCAGCGGCATCATCGGAAGTTTTCGCAAGACTGCCACATTATCACAGCTACCCGTAGCTTTAATCATCCACCGTACGAAGGGACCGACGAACAGGAACAACCTTCCAACAACAGCAACACATTCATATACTAGAGAAAGAAGCGTTGCACCGAGCGGTTCGGGGAGTGTACCTGTCAGCTTGCATAGTGGGTTCGAACGCCACTGAAGAGTTTTCCGCAGTTTTTCCATTTTCACACCAGGCAAATGTTGAGGTATGTACGTTAACTAAGGCCACGGCCACTTCCTTTCCATTCCTAGTCCTGTCCTACCCATTGTTGCCATAAGACCAGTCGATACGATGTGAAACAGATAGCAGAAAAAGAAGAAAGTATTGCTGAATCAATTTGACAGGTTACAAGAAAGTCTCGTCATAGAGACATAATTCTGGTGGTTGATTCTTCCTTCTTTCTGGCCCTTTCCCAACTGCGTAGGGGTCAGCACTTTGTATGGATTAAGCCCTGTTTTACGGCCGTAGACCTTCCCTACGTGGAAGGATGTATTCACGGGTGGTTTGTTGTGTTGTGTGTTAAGGCGACCAGAAACACTCAGACTTCGAGCTGGCGTAATTAACCAGATGCGGTTAAAATCATCGGCCCTTTAAACTGAAGCTCATTACGCTGACCACTGACCATTCAGCCAATGAGCTGGACGGGCGTTTTAATAATATGAAATATAATTTTAAAATATGCTGTGCAGAGATCAAAGCCCAGAGAATATAGCTGAAATAATGTGGTCCTTAGTAGGCCGATATGAACAAAGAAGAAGAAGACTTCACTAAAAACAATACGCGAAACTTTCACAAAACATTTAAAGAGGAAATAGGAAATAACAAAGTATCAAATGACTAGTCTCGGTTTTTAGAACGAAGAGGGAAACATTGGACTCGATGATAAAGACAACTATGTAATTTTTGGCAAGATATGTTGAAAAATTTCTGAACTGCAAAAAGCCTGAAGAAAGGGTTACATTCAGTCAACCATATATTAAAAGTGGACACTACGAACCACATAACGAGAAGGAAATAGAAGTCATCATTCAACACCTAAGGAATAATAAAGCCGTAGGAGAAGATTTGATTGTGACAGAGTTCTGAAAGGAATCTGGTAATCGAGCAAGACAACATGGAGAGAGACATTTGGCAGGCAGAAAGAATTACAGAAGATTGGAAGAATGTGTTGATACACCCACTACACAAAAAAGTTGTCAACAACTACAGAGGAATCTTTCTTTTATCAGTCACCTATAAGATCTCATCAAAAGCTCTCCAAAACAGGATTGAGCTTATAGTGGATAAACAAATAGACAAACATCAAGGAGGGTTCAGAGAAGGCAGGACTTGCACGGAGCAATTATATTTAACCTAAAAACAATCATACGGGACATAATGATCAGGAGCAAGAACCACGTCATAATCTTGGTGGATTTTAGGAAGCTTATGATTCAATAGATAGAACTTCTTATTTCACATTCTGGAGGAATTCGGAGTAGATTCAAAGTCAATCAGTATAATCAGAGATACTCTCACGGGCACGAAATCAATAGTGAAATTCCACTTGAAAGAAGACGAACGAATGAATGAATGAATGAATGAATGAATGAATGAATGAATGAATGAATGAATGAATAAGTAAGTGAATGGGAAAGATCTCAGAGGAATTTCCAATTGATACTGGTGTGGGACAGAGGAATGGATTGTCCCCCATGCTTTTTAATTGTGTCTTGGAAAAGGTAATGCGAGTATGGGAAGAAAAACTGAAAGAAAGAGGAATCCACCACGAGATAAGGCTAGGGTCTACGTTTAAAGGGGTAGGTATAGATTGTTTAAATTTCGCTGACGATATTGAAAACCTTTTTAAAGAAATTGCAGAGAAAGTTGGACTTCAGATATATTTTGAGAAGATCAAATTTAGGACCAACATTGGAAATTCACATACCGTATTATGACGGAATATGGAAAAATCGACAGGGTAGAAAAGTTTAAGTACTTGGGGCAAGTAATTCATATCAATGGTGTAGCAGAAGAAGCAAATAAATCAAGAGCAAGGAAACTGGAACAAGCTTACCACCTGACCAAGGATATCTACAATAAGAAGAGTCTGTCCATCAAAACTAAAATCAGGCGCTACAACACGGTTAGTAAACCAGAACGTCTATGCTGCAGACAGTATGTTCTCCATGAAAACAGAAGAAAATGAAAGAAAAATTATAAAACAAATCTGGGGCCCGTTAAAGACTGAAAATGGGGAGTTCAGACACAGGAAGAATGCAGACTTCTACACAACTAAAGAAATTGAAACAATGTTTGATGGCATCACGAAGAGGAGAGTTAAGTTCTTTAGTCACATAATGGGGATGGATAACGCCAGACTCACAAAACAAATTTTAATCATCTTTACAAGAGTATGAATGGCAATCAGTGGATGCAAAATATAATAATAATAATAATAATAATAATAATAATAATAATAATAATAATAATAATAATAATAATAATAATAATAATAATAATAATAATATAGGCTAATCATCATCGTATGTTGACTACCTCCCCCGGATTTGAGTCCGCGATGTTGGTATATTTATTTATTTATTTATTTATTTATTTATTTATTTATTTATTTATTTATTTATTTATTTATTCGAATTTGGCATAGTCAGCGAAAATCTTAAATAAGTACTTAGTAGGACTTCAAACAAATAACATTATTTGACGTAGCAAACTGGTTGCACCAGTTGGAATACTTTTCTCCGAATAGCTTTGAAAAATGTGTACATGACTGGCTCCTTTCTCTATCGCTTATCACACACCTGTGAGGTCGCACGTGAGAACTGCGTCGCACATGTGGATTTGACACCGTTGTACGGCCGGATGCCCTTCCTGACTCCAACCCTATATGGAGGGATGTAATCACTACTGCGTGTTTCTGTAGTGGTTGGTAGTGTGGTGTTGTGTCTGAATATGAAAACGAGAGTGTTTGGACATACACAAACACCCGGTCCCCGAGCCAGATAATTAATCAGAAGCGTTTAAAATCCCCGACCCGGCCGGGAATCGAACCCGGCACTCCCTGAAGCAAAGGGAAGTACGCTGATCATTCAGCCAATGGGTCGGACCAGTACATTGCTGATAATGTGTTAAATAATGCGAAATGTCCATTACAATTAAATGGTTTGAATAACATATTAAATTACAGGATTATTATGCTACCGTTTTCATACTCGTTTAGTTCAATGTTTGGTGGGTGAGGTGGTGGTGATTATTGTTTTAAGAGGAAGTACAACTAGGCAACCATCTATATAACACTAATCAGAGAGAAAAATGGAAGAGATCCGACACTTCGAAAAATGAAGATATCGGCCAAAGGAAGACAAGGGCCACGAAGAGCGTGAAAATGAAAGACTCCCTAGCCCTCGCAAACCTAATAGCGTCGGGGTCGGAAAAGAACAAGAGTTGACCAAGAGAGGTCGGATAGGATAGATGAAAATGAGGAGCCTGGCACAAGTAAGTGGAAGCAATGCCAGGACTCAGCTGAGTCCCCGTGGTCGCCAACCCACGCTCCAAAGTTCTGAGGCCCCTTTTAGTCGCCTTTTACGACAGGCAGGGAATACCGTGGGTGTTATTCTACCGCCCCTACCCACAGGTGGATTTGGTGGGTGATCAGTTTTTCCTACCTCTTATTTCTAAAATTAATAAATCATTCATCAGTGATCTTCATTTATAGCAGGTGGCAGATTCCTTATCTGTTGTTTACGTAGTCTTTTCTTAAATAATTTCAAATATTTTGGAAATGTGGGGTACATTTATATTTGGGGTACCGGTAAGCTGAAGGTGACTGATGGATGGAATCAAGTGGGCTTCCTTTGAGATGAACTAAGACGTGTTTCTTACCTGTGTTTCTTCAGCGATGGCGTACACTCGGTATTGCCTTGGTCGTGTAACAGATCTTGTACGCTATCTGCGTGGAGGTAAAACGCAGTCAAAGTTTCTTGACACACTACAGCTGCAGAGATGACTTCGTCACACTCCGTACTCCACTCGACTTGAAACAGTAAATGTTCATTCCACACGGGCTGTGCAACCAGCTTGGAGCCCTGCAAAGTCGCATCCCTTTTGTAGAGAGTGAATTTACCATCGGTAGCATTCTGTTCCCAGTTCAGCATTACACAAGACAGTTCTGCATGGGAGGGAATGCCGTGATTGTGTACGACCGGAATATCAGTTACGTATTCACCAAATTTGAACGGCGATTTTATTTGAAATAGAACAAGTCTTCTGGATTTGGCCGTGTCTCTGTAAGGTTGTACGAATACGCGTGTAATTACTCTCTTCTGCGTGTCTGGATTGTCAGCAAGGTGGTTACTGACGAATCCAGCGTACGCGACATTACTCTCGCAGAGCTCAGTTCTGTTACTTGTTATTGCTGAGGATTCAGATAAAATCCAACTTGGAGAAACGAGTACCCCCATGTGAGTGGTGTATGTTTCTAGCAAGATTAAAACGGCGAATGGGAACTCTCCTTTCAATGCAGGAAACTTCTCTGCTTCTCTGTTGCCTTCCTGAGTAAATGTTACGTCTTGGATCGCCCAAGGCTTTCGAAGTCCGGTAAAATTCTCTTTTTCAGCTGTTGAGACGTAAGTTTCGTCAGCGTTTACTTTCGTATTTACGAGTATGGTGTAAAATATCAGTAGAATGAAAACCTCGGTATTCTTGGAAGTGACACTCCAGCACATTTACCAGTGAAGAAGACATTCGGCGAATCTGGAACAGAAAGGTGGCGATGATAGTTTGTATTACTTTTTTCTACAATCTGCTTCGCGTCGCACCGAAACAGAATAGCTCTTATAGCGACGGTGGAAAAGAAGCGACTGTGGCCTTAATTAAGGTACAGCCCCAGCATTTGCCTGGTGTGAAAATGGGAGACCTCGGAAAACCATCTTCAGGGATGCAAGCTGACAGCTGCGTGACCCAAACCACACGGCCACTTGCTCGGTAGTAACTGTTTAAGAGGAAGTATAACTTTGCAACCATCCTCTCTTGACAAATTAAATGTTAAGAAAAATGAGAATATACATAAAATAAATAATCAATTTTTTTTTTTTTTCAGTCACTACTGATTTGCTTTTAGGGCAGTCACCCAGGTGGCAGATTCCCTATCTGTTGTTTTCCTAGCCTGTTCTTAAATGATTGCAAAGAAATTAGAAATGTATTGAACATCTCCCTTGGTAAGTTATTCCAATCCCTAACTCCCCTTCCTACAAATGAATATTTGCCCCAATTCATCCTCTTTATCTTCATATTGTGATCTTTCCTACTTTTAAAGACACTACTCAAACTTATTCGTCTCTTAATGTCGTTGCACGCCATCTCTCCACTGACAGCTCGGAATGTACCACTTAGTCGAGCAGCTCGTGTCCTAAATAGTTCTTTCGCTGTCACTACAGAGTTATAATCAAACCACGTCAATTGCTGCCATTATGTACACACCTTTTGGTAATCCTAGTTAACGGAGGACAGATTTTGTGTGCTTTTGTCCTCTCTGATGTTCCCGGCTCTTTACTTAAAGACTCCATATATCTGAGGCGTGTATTCCAGTTACTCTCCGTTCTCGTCAGAATCATAATTAACACCTTCCCATTTGAAGAAAAAGTTAATCTCATAATAGGTGCACAAGTGTTCAGCTTCTTTAAATCATTTACATAGGTTTTTATTTACTCTCTGAAGTGCTAAAAGCATATTACCAAGAAATCAGTTTCTTGATGACCCAATTTCTACCTGATTGCTTCTCTCTACAAAAACACAAATGAATATTAAACTCTTTCACCGTCATTGGGAATAGGGCACTGCTATTTAAATTTCCTTCCGTAACATGCAATGTCGTGTCTTTTGTGTTACATTTTATTTCGCATTTTACGTCAAAGGGTAAGGTTATGTAGGGTTTCTGGTGGCATCGCGCAATAAAATAGGATGTTTATAAAATTAAATTGTAAATGGAATCCATACTATTTGGAAATTAAGATTGAAACTGGCATTACTTATGTGTAATAGGTTCGCTATCTGGAAAATCTATTCACACTGTTGGAAGCGTATTCAAAATACCGAGCTGAGTGACTGCTGTGGAACCACACTCTGCATTCGGGAGACGAGCGTGTTCGAACCCTGCCCTGAAAGGGGTTTTCTGTGGTTTCCATTTTCACTTCCAGGCAAATGGCAAGACAGTCCATGTCCATAGGCCACAGCCGATCACTCCCCCCTCCTTACCCAATTTAATTCACAATCATTAATTTCAACCTCATTAGCCCTCAGTTGAGGGCATGCGGCTCTACAAACATACCATAAAATGTCCCCGACCGCGTTTGAGTAAACGGGGCAAAGGAGTAGACGTACAGAGGCGCATCCAAAACTTGACAGCTTAGCAGGACTTTGTCCATGACCATTGATAGGTTATTTGATTAGTACGAAGGCGAATAAAGGTTATCTTACCGTGTCCACAGAAGTTTCTGCACACATGTCATTCAACAGGTCATACAGAATCATACAATCTCTATCAAATGTTAGTTTTCATGCACAGTTTAATAGCTCAGTGCTTTATCAGTCGATTTCGTTCACACCAGTCCGCATTAGCGCACGGATTTCCAAAATCAAAGATGTTAAAAAGTCGGAAGTATCTTCTCTCTGATTTAACATGGTGTTAGTTAAACCATAGCCTACTAGATTACACATAATGCCTTGGCAAAAGCCATGCTCCTGCGAGAAAATACCGACCTTGTTGCGTTGCTCACTTTTGCCGCTAGGATCGCTGTTATGTACTGTCATTCACGTCTTTGTGTAGATGTATTGAATTGTTTCCCACCTGATCGTGGAATTACAGGCACATTGTTCTATCTTTTAATGCATACTGGCAATTATACCAATGCTTTATTTTTATTTATTAATCGGTCACATGAATTCCGGGAGCGAATTTCTCCCGTAAGCTCCGCAGGATTATTTGTAATCCATGCCTGATTCTGTGTTCCAATGTAAGTGTACTGCATGGTTTAGTTTTAATCTTCAGTTAAACATGGTGTATTTTTGTGTGCCTAATCGCATATCTGATAATTGAAAGGAGGACTAGGAAATGCATTTCACCTATTCCCTAAGGAAACTTCGTTACCAGAGAAATGGAACAGAGCAGTTTTCCGGTAAGAGGAGACAAAAGGTCTCTGGTTCCCCAAGTGATAATTCACGAATATGGAGTTTACATTTGCTCCACGTCCGGCTCCTTAGTTACATGGTCAGCGTACTCGCATTCATTTCAGAGGACCCCGAGTTCGAATCCTCACCGGGTCAGAAATTTTTACTTCATATGGTTAATTAATCTGGCCCAGGTACTGGTTACTTCTAATGTTCCCAACATACCTGCAACTCTCACACACCACTATCCTCCACTCCAAAAACAGTTTCCCGTACACAGCAGGTGTCATCAACCGTCGCCGGTGGGTAGAAAGGCTGGACCAGGCTGGCAATAGCCACACAAAATTTATTATTACTATTATTATTATTATTATTATTATTATTATTATTATTATTATTATTATTATTATTATTATTATTATTATTATTATTATTATTATTATTATTATTGTACCTCCATGTGGAGAACATATTTTGATAAATGGAGTATAACTGTTCCTCTAGCAGGTAAATAATCCTTATTTGCTACGTAGGCGGGACTGTGTAGATGATCTGTACCCCTAGGCAGTGTCTTGAAAAGGCATGCCAGTCCAATTGACGAGTCCAATGGCACGTGGCACGTTGTGGGCGAAACACTGCGCACACAGGAACTAGTAACCCAAAAGGTTCTTATTGCTGTAATTATAATAATAATTATAAAATTGACAAAAATTTCCATACATTCACAATAAAGAAATGTAAATACATTATAGTTGATAATTGTATAAGTTAGGCAATGTGGATTCTGTACAGTCATATTCATGTATACTGCGGAATAAAATGTGATCGGCAGGCGCGGTACTACCCTTAGGTCACACGTTCTGCTGCTCGCTGTCCATAAACATTTAAAAGTACTAGTATTTATGACGTTATTAATATGGATATGTTTTTGTGCTGGGGGTCCACCTTGGAATTAGGACAAGCAATTTATCGTCGACAAAAAACAGGCACCGTGACCAGACAACCAGTGTACGTCATATGGAAGGAAGAACGACGCCATTTTGGTGGACGTAAAGCCATGTTTTTGTTGGACGTATTAGAGGCTGTAAACAAAGCAATGGCGAATCATTTTAACGGGGAAAATTAACATTCTGAACACTGAGGAAGGAAGATAATTATTGGACATAAAATCATGCCCTCTGGACCAATAGCAGGTCCTATTTCTCATACCTGTCTTGCGAACATGTATGGCCATAAAATTGTGTTCTATATCAGCGGCCATTTTATTGCACGTGACATGGCATGAACATGTTGTGTGCTGATCAGCTGCCATATTGTTGGACGTAGATTTCTTTCGTGTTATCAGAACTCTGTATCTCCCCTGCGGGTGGAGTGAAAGGATGAATTCTCTCTCCCCCCTGCATGTCGTAAGAGTAGAACAAGCTAAGAATCTGTAATCGCTCTCTCATCTTCTAAGCCAAAAAATATATTCATAGTTCTATATTTTTTTTCAAAATATGCTTTACGTAGCTTTTATGCGTTACGCTGTTGGGAGAAACTTGGCAGCATAGCCGTGGTCATACTGAAGTTGTGATCCTCCTCTCTCCATACCCTCACAGGGGTGTTACAGAGAAATACAATGACTAAGGTCACTGGACTCTTCGCATAGTACACAAGATGAGACACGAACACTTTCTTTAGAATTTGCTTTACGTCGCACCGACACAGATAGGCCTAGGAGTGGGAAGGTAGCGACCGTGGCCGTCATTAAGGTACAGACCCGGCATTTGCGTGGAGTGAAAAGGGGAAACCACGGCAGGCCATCTTCAGGGCTACCGACAGTGGAGTTCGAACCCACTATCTCCCGAATGCAAGCTGAGAGCTACATGACGCAAACCGCGCAGCCACTTGCTCGGTCTTTAGAACAGTCTCGTAGGACGAAAGAATGTCATTTTTTCTTAGAAAGTTGCATGCCCCTTTCTCGTGACACAAACAGTATGAAACTAGAAATACGAATAATGTGAGGAAAAATACAAATCGAAAAGAGAAATGTTCGTGCAGTATTTGCTTTCACTGTTTTAGAGAGAACCGAACCAGTGGTGCCAGTGCAGCAATTTTTCCACTACACCTTCCGGACTCGAGATGTTTCTAACTGAGAGAATTTTAAAAAATGTTCATGTAGGGATTTAGTGGTTATTTCAACTTATACTAGCGACAGAGAAATATTCCTTTTCATTCATGATCAGCGGGATACAAACACATGGTGACTCTTTATTGCAGTGTACGTTTACTGTACAGTACGCGAACCTTTTCTTGATACCAGGTTTTACGGGGTGAGGAGTAAGGAGGGAGCTCTCCAGGTTCCAGTTATACTGCCAATTGAATGGAAATGAAATCTGAATTGAATCGATAATATGATCGATCTATATGAATTTTCTAAACTTTTATTATCTTAAGCCAACAACTGAGTCACACAGACATTATACAACATTTCTCGATGCGAATCTTGTTCTTAGCATGAATTCTATAGTTTGTTTTTGCTGTGTAAACTACTACAGTACTAGTGCGTAAAGTGTATGCCAGATGTCTCACGGCGATGCACAAGCGATTCATAGTTTGTGTTTCAAAGGTTGCTAATACGAATCTCGAAGATAACCGAGGTCTACCGATTCAGCACTAGAGAGCTTAGGTATCAAGAAAAGGTTCGCGTACAATACATGTCGCTGTTCGATACGTTTTAGAAAATATTTCTGTTAATACAAGTGTTTTCAACTGTTATCTGTGTGTGATGTGTCAGTTATAACAAGTGAAATGCATCAGGGAGAGATTTACACACTAAAACTCTAAATTGAGGACTGATTACTTGCACAGGAATTAGGTCCACCATGAACAGAAACTTCATATAATTAGTTGGGTAGGCGCATTGTGCCCCATCTTTAATGATCCCCACGAACTGCCAAGAGTCAATGATCAATTGCATCTCAAAGCACAGTGGAATAAGTTTTCTCTAATCGTTCTGAAGTGTTAATTCGACTTTCGTGTTATGTTGTTTTCGGTTCTCACCCTGAGCGCGGTCTGTATCAGTCTTTTATCTCCCAGAAAGAGAACGTACAATGACGTCACGGAACGTAACGTAGCGCTTCCCCTTCTCTCTTTTATATTGGCTGTTCGCCAGACGGAAGTCGTTAGCCACTGTTCCGGATGACGTCATCAATCAAATCTCCTCCCCTCTGTTTTCTTTTTTGTCTTGGACGGATCAAACCCAAAATTAGCCTCCGCTAGATTGCTCTCTTGTTTCTCCCCCCTATTCTCCGCTTAAGTGTGCCTTTGAATGCATCGTCGGAATAAAGAATCGATTTGTTCTCTGGTAATGTGTTTTTCCTCTGCATGCGCGCTCGCTGCTTTCCGATACAACTTTTGGCGATATAGGCTATTTATTCATTTCGATGAGGACGGAGAACTTAATGTAATCCTCTAGGGCCGCATTCATGGCCTTGAAACTATGACATGAAGTGACAGCGCACGGGTGTGAACAACACGCACACTTCGTTAAATATCGCCTGGATCGTTTCACATCGTATACCGAAACAGCAGTGCCATCATGCAAGTTGACTAGTACTATCGAACGCTTACATTAGAGCACACAACGAAACACAGACAGGTACTGCGCGCGGTGTGTCACGGTTGCTTTGCTACTCGTACTCTTAGCAACTTACAGCTTCAGTGCGTGAGGCGAAGTGGCGACTATCAGGCCCCTAGTTTAGTGTGAAATTGCTTCCATTTGTATCCAGCACCTCACTTTCGTCTTTCCTTAGTCAAGGCTTATTTACTTCCGACCTCCACTTGTTATTATTTATTCAGATTTTCTCAGGATTCCCCGGTATTCGGTAGCATTAGACGATATTACTATCCAAGCCTACTGAAACAGTACCAATTCTGTGTTTTTCTTCCGCTATGGGTCCTTCAAACCCCTCGTCAGCACTTTCCTCATACTGCTGCAGATCTTCTGCTGCTCAAAGTAGACCTTCTTCGTGAGGTTTAGCTGGTGAAGAGCAGCTTACAAAGCATGGGGTTGCCCTAGTGCTCCCCAACCACTGGAATGATGACTCTATCCTGATGGCAGATTTCTGTTATTTCATTACCAGAGTCAGTACCTACTTGTGAACCTTTTCCCAGAGCTTCTTCTATATGTTTTGAATAGCGGGTTTGCAATATCGATCGGATTTATTGTCTGTTGGTACCGTAGGCCCTATCAGTTTAGTTGTGATTCGTTGTTCAGCCTGTCTACACTTTGCTGTTCCAGTATGCTTTCCACTCCTGATTGTCGTCAACTGGTCGGGGATGCTATCTAACAGGGTGTATGATCGGTAATAATATCTTCGCCCAACCATCCGCTGATGAACCACTTTGATAACGTCATATCGCTACGGTAGAGCACCCACCTTTTTATGTGCTTCACATTTTCTCTGCCCTCGTTACGCATTCTAGAGAGGTCGTTATATAGACCTTGCGGTAGTAATTTGTGGCTACACTAGGTCTTTTATGAACACTATGAATCCTTCTGTTTCACCGCAAATGTTACCCACTTGAGGCCACTTACATTATACGTCAAAATCAATTCTAGCTGGTTCTGCGTCATAGAGCTTTTTACTTCCCCGCCTATGCTGTTTGCCAACGGCCGTAGTCGTGTTGAAACACCGGATCCCGTGAGATCTCCGAAGTTAAGCAACATTGGACGTGGTCAAGATTTGGATGGGTTGCCACACGCTGTTGTGGGGGGTAAGGGAATGGAGGAGCGGAAAGGAACTGGCCACCCTACCGCACGTAAACTCCGGCTCAGGACACCTCTGCGGAGGTTCGGACCTGCCTTCGGGCAGAATACACCCTTTATGTTGTTTTGTAGAGTCTTAATCGATCCCGCTGTCTGGTGACAGATGATGTTGACTGGTTCGAAATACATTCTCTCTGCAACACAAAAGACTATCAAAGATTCAAATGTGTATCACTGGTGACAAATTATGACATGGCTTCGCAGCATTAGCAATAACTATTTAATAGAGAGTCCGGTTATGTAGACCAAAGGCATCAACGAAATGTCACTGTAATATTTGTCCCAAATGGAACATAATAATTTCTTTTACACCAATAAAGTGAAAAATCCGCGGTAAATTAAGAAATACCGTCGTTACTAGAGAAATATGTATGTATCCCGCTGCTCGTGCCGTCTTTTGTTTCTTTCTTGAGGTCCAGGGCTTGCACCGGCGAATGGGAGTGCTATATCTGTGAATTCTCAATATCTTTCTCCATATGACTAGCGCGGGCAGTTCAAACAGCAAAATAGCATGATCCCTGGACCAATACATATATTACTTGTTTGTTGAAAGAAAAATAGCATTATCCCTTGACCAATAAATACATCATTTAGGAATGAGTTAGGGCACAAAACAAATGAGCAACACGAATAAAACGACACGCAATTAATTCAAACAACTTCAGTGAGCAAAGACATCACACACGAAAGTGTTAGACAAACAAAACACATACGGAAGCGGTGTGACATAGCAGAAAAAATAGTTGTAAGGTAGTAAAGTATGTATCCATATTATTCCCTACAAGTAAAATATGTCGTACTATTTCTTATTTTACCGCAGATTTTACACTTTATTTGAGTAAAATTAATTATTATATTCCATTTGGGACAAATATTACAGTGACATTTCGTCGATACCTTTCGTCTACATAACCAACAGTCCACTTCCGAGCCTTGATACTGGCTAACATTACACAGCTCAAAAGGCTCCATAATTCCGCATGGTGTTCGCGATAGTTAAATGCTCGTCATTGAAGGTTAGTTTTTGTACTTGGGACGTTCAATAATGATTGACACTAAAAAGATTTAACGTGCTGGTGGTCTATGATTAATTAAAGCCATATTTCCCGATACCATCGTAACTGCGGGAGCCATTGTTCGTCACCTGTGTATGCTAGTAGCGCCATCTGTACGTTGCTATAAGCGCGTAAGCCCTTCGCTCTCTCGTATTCTAAGTCCAAGAACACAATATCCATGATTTGAATATATTCTCATCTAATGTCCGTGCAACTTTGCTATCGTTCCGGCATATCGGTATTTGCGCATCAAGTCATATTTTTTTTGTAGATATCCCGGCACCACTGCTGGACAGCTGCCTCAAGCTCGCCGTTGGAGGTGAAATTCTTACCCTGCGCGAACTCGTTCATTGCGTAGTCGCTAGGGGTAAGATCTGGCGAGTTTGGCGGATTAGACGTCACAGTGCACCCTAGAGCACCCAGGGTGGCAATGGTCTGCCGACTGCCATGTGACCGCCACGTATTGTAACTGTTGTGCAACTTAATGCTGCTTCCTCACACACGGCTACTAACGTCGCGTGAATGTGTAAAGCAGCCATTTCTTCCGTCCAGAGAAACCACACAGCCCATCGTTATCTGCTTACATGCTGTCTGTGCTTTGCTCAAGAATGCACCTACACACCGGCACGAACAACGCAGCACAATAACCAGTGGTGGCCATATGCGGCATTGTAGTATGTCTTCCCGCTTACACCGGGCACGCATTTTAAAATGCTACTTTTTCAGAGTTACCGATATTCAAAAAGTGTTAATTATTTTTAAATGCACTAAATAATTGCAGCAGTAAAGCAATGTAACGGAGATGAGTGAGAGAAGAAAAAAGTTCGTCTCAGCAAGTAATAGTCGGTCTAATGTTGTTGTTGACAGGTTTTAGAGGCTTGGGACAATGTAAGTGGTGGTGGTGATTATTTTTTTAAGAGGAATTACAACTGGACAACCATCCTCTATGTAACATTAATCAGAGAGAAAAAATAGAAGAGATCCAACACTTCGAAAAACGAAAGTATCGGCAAAAAGGAAGACAAGGGCCACGAAAGACGTGAAAATTCCGCTGCAGCGAGACATACAGTGAGCCATAGTACACTGAAAGAATCGTATGCTATAATGGACTATCGAGCTCAGCTTATTTGAAAATATTACCCACTTGCATTCACTGTCCTCTTCTTACAGGGAGGTTTATATAATAGATGGATTTATTTGCAGTGTTAAAAAGGTGGTCAAAACATAATTCTGAAGTAGCTAGTGAGTAGGTAGGCTATTAGGTTATACTATTTATTAGTTTAATGAGTCTTAGTATTATAACTTAATTGACATTTGACAATTAAACTCGACTCTAGCCTGTCTTATGACTATGAGTCATGCTCATGACCACTCAAAAGTACTTGTTTTATATTGGAAAGAACGGCTCAGTATTCTCTCAGTTCATATATCACATCGTTGCACAAGACTTCAAACATAAGTGAGCCGATTGACGCAATAACTTCACCAACAGTATGTTGAATCAGAAAACCAGCGGGCTACTGTACATGACGATTTAAAAAAATCCTCAGCTGATAGAAAAATACATATTTTCAAAAATGACTGAGCGAGTTGGACGTGCGGTTAGTATCGCGTAGCTATTTGCTTGCATTCGGGGGATGGTGGGCTCGAATCCTACCATCGGCAGCCGTTAAGATGGTTTTCTGTAGTTTCCCCATTTTCACACCAGGAAATGCTGGGACTGTACCTTAATTAAGGCCATGGCTGCTACCTTCCTAATCCTAGACCTTTCCCATCCTGCGTCGCCGGAAACCTTCGATGTATTAGAGTGACTAGTCCCCCTGTGGGTGGGGGCGGTAGAATAACACCCACGGTATCCCCTGCCTGTCGTAAGAGGTGACTGAAAGGGGCCCCAGGGGCTCTGAACTTTGGAGCGTGGGTTGGTGACCACGGGGCTCTTAGCTGAGTCCTGGCATTGCTTCCACTTACTTGTGCCAGGCTCCTCACTTTCATCTATCCTATCCGACCTCCCTTGGTCAACTCTTGTTCTTTTCTGACCCCGACGCTATTAGGTTTGCGAGGGCTAGGGAGTCTTTCATTTTCACGCCCTTCGTGGCCCTTGTCTTCCTTTGGCCGATATCTTCATTTTTCGAATTATCGGACCCCTTCCACTTTTTCTCTCTGATTACTGTTATATAGAGGATGGTTGCCTAGTTGTACTTCCTCTTAAAACAATAATCACCACCACCACCACCTTAGAGTGACTAGCATTTTTTTTCTAAGAAAGGAGTTCATAGCATGAAGAGCAGATGGCAGCAGCGAGCACTCAATGCTGTTGCTGCTGTCTTACCAGCACATACTACACAGATGCAGTAGGAGCGGTGACTAATGTGACATGAATCGGATCACTGTATCGATTCAGTAACGTGAACGGAATCAAATGAATCGATTAAAATGAATCGAATGTCCCATCACTAATACGTATATCGTCGGAGTCAGAAAATAACAAGAGTTGACCAAGGGAGGTCGGATAGGATAGTTGAAAGTGAGGAGCCTGACACAAGTGGAAGCAATGCCGGGACTCATTCCCTGGTCGCTAATCCACACTCCCAAGTTGAGAACCTCTGAGGC